>NC_135234.1:745577051-747007051 GCF_051348905.1 Ranitomeya variabilis
GACTAGTGCTATATACAGATGATAATACATACCAGTGCTATATACAGATTATATTAAAGACCAGTGTTGTATACAGATATTAAAGACCCAGAGCTATACAGATATTACAGACTAGTGCTATATACAGATGATATTACAGACTAGTGCTATATACAGATTATATTACAGACCAGTGCTATATACAGATTATATTACAGACTAGTGCTATAGATAGATGATATAGTCTCATGCTACATACAGATATTACACACTAGTGCTATATACAGATGAGGTAACAGACCAGTGCTATATACAGATTATATTATAGACCCAGAGCTATATACAGATATTACAGACCAGTGCTATATACAGAGGATATTACAGACCCAGAGCTATATACAGATATCACAGTCTAGAGCTATATACAGAGGATATTATAGCCCCAGAGCTATATATAGATGTTACAGTCTAGAGCTATATACAGCTATTACAGACCAGAGCTATATACAGAGGATATTACAGACTAGTGCTATATACAGATATCACAGTCTAGAGCTATATACAGAGGATATTATAGACCTAGAGCTATATACAGAGGATATTACAGACTAATGCTATATACAGATTATATTACAGACCAGTGCTATATAAAGATAATACAGACCAGTGCTATTTACAGATGATATTATAGCCCCAGAGCTATATATAGATGTTACAGTCTAGAGCTATATACAGCTATTACAGACCAGAGCTATATACAGGGGACATTACAGACTAGTGCTATATACAGATGATATTACAGACTAGAGCTATATACAGAGAATATTATAGACCAGTGCTATATACAGAGGATATTATAGACCTAGAGCTATATACAGGGGACATTACAGACTATGAGACATCTGGCGGTAGAGCGCTGTGCGCACGGAGCGTCTCACCTGAGTTCCGCAGCTTCCGGTTCCTCAGTACGGAGATGATGACCAGCAGGTTCCCCAGCACGTCCAGCACGGTGGTGAGGATCAGCACCCCGGACAGCGCCGCCACCAGCCCGGCCGCCCGGGGCCCCGCCGGCCCCTCTCCTCTCCCCACAGCGCAGCAGTTCCTGGCCACTGACGCATTGTGCAGCATCGCTAGCGCTGCCTTCTCTCTCATCTCACATGCCGAGCGCTGGCCGCTCCACCGGCGCAAGCCGCCAACTTCTGCGCGTCCCACCTGTGCAAGGTGTGAACAGGGAGCAGGATCCCGCAAGGCGACAGGGACGGGGAGAGGGGCTCATGTTTAACGATCAGCTGACAAGGTGCGGAGGGGGCGGCTCCGGGAGTTCAGGGGCTAATAATGAACTGGGAAGAAAAGGAGGGAAAAGTGTAAAATCATCAAAAGTCAGCGGAGACTGAGGAGGAGGACACAGCAATGCCAGGAGGAGGGGAGAGGAGGCAGCACGATCTGTGCCACAGTCACATAGGAGGCAGTCAGGAGCAGCAGAGAGGAGGCTGTCAGGAGCAGCAGAGAGGAGGAAGTCAGGGGCAGCGGAGAGGAGGCTGTCAGGGGCAGCAGAGAGGAGGCTGTCAGGGGCAGCAGAGAGGAGGATGTCAGGAGCAGCAGAGAGGAGGCTGTCAGGAGCAGCAGAGAGGAGGCTGTCAGGAGCAGCAGAGAGGAGGATGTCAGGAGCAGCGGAGAGGAGGCTGTCAGGAGCAGCGGAGAGGAGGCTGTCAGGAGCAGCAGAGAGGAGGCTGTCAGGGGCAGCAGAGGAGGCTGTCAGGGGCAGCAGAGAGGAGGCTGTCAGGAGCAGCGGAGAGGAGGAAGTCAGGAGCAGCAGAGAGGAGGAAGTCAGGAGCAGCAGAGAGGAGGCTGTCAGGAGCAGCAGAGAGGAGGATGTCAGGAGCAGCGGAGAGGAGGCTGTCAGGAGCAGCGGAGAGGAGGCTGTCAGGAGCAGCAGAGAGGAGGCTGTCAGGAGCAGCAGAGAGGAGGATGTCAGGAGCAGCAGGGAGGAGGCTGTCAGGAGCAGCAGAGAGGAGGATGTCAGGAGCAGCAGAGGAGGCTGTCAGGGGCAGCAGAGAGGAGGAAGTCAGGAGCAGCAGAGAGCAGGATGTCAGGAGCAGCAGAGAGGAGGAGGATGTCAGGAGCAGTAGAGGAGGCTGTCAGGAGCAGCAGAGAGGAGGATGTCAGGAGCAGCAGAGAGGAGGCTGTCAGGAGCAGCAGGGAGGAGGAAGTCAGGAGCAGCAGAGAGGAGGCTGTCAGGGGCAGCAGAGATGAGGAAGTCAGGAGCAGCAGAGAGGAGGATGTCAGGAGCAGCAGAGAGGAGGAGGATGTCAGGAGCAGCAGAGAGGAGGATGTCAGGAGCAGCAGAGAGCAGGAGGATGTCAGGAGCAGCAGAGAGCAGGAGGATGTCAGGAGCAGCAGAGAGGAGGCTGTCAGGAGCAGCAGGGAGGAGGCTGTCAGGAGCAGCAGGAAGAAGGATGTCAGGAGCAGCAGAGGAGGATATCAGGAGCAGCAGAGAGGAGGATGTCAGGAGCAGCAGAGAGGAGGATGTCAGGAGCAGCAGAGAGGAGGATGTCAGGAGCAGCAGAGGAGGATGTCAGGAGCAGCAGAGAGGAGGATGTCAGGAGCAGCAGAGAGGAGGAAGTCAGGAGCAGCAGAGAGGAAGATGTCAGGAACAGCAGAGAGGAGGATGTCAGGAGCAGCAGAGTGGAGGATGTCAGGAGCAGCAGAGAGGAGGATGTCAGGGGCAGCAGAGAGGAGGATGTCAGGGGCAGCATACAGGAGGATGTCAGGAGCAGCAGATAGGAGGAGGATATCAGTAGCAGCAGAGAGGAGGAAGTCAGGAGCAGCAGAGAGGAGGATGTCAGGAGCAGCAGAGAGGAGGATGTCAGGGGCAGCAGAGAGGAGGATGTCAGGGGCAGCAGAGAGGAGGATGTCAGGAGCAGAAGAGAGGAGGAGGATGTCAGGAGCAGCAGAGAGGAAGAGGATGTCAGGAGCAGCAGAGAGGAGGTCAGGTGCAGCAGAGAAGACAATGTCAGGTGCACCACAGAGGAAGATGTCAGGAGTAGCAGAGAGGAGGATGTCAGGAACAGCAGAGAGGAGGATGTCAGGAACAGCAGAGAGGTGGAGGATGTCAGGAGCAGCAGAGAGGAAGAGGATGTCAGGAGCAGCAGAGAGGAAGAGGATGTCAGGAGCAGCAGAGAGGAGGATGTCAGGAGCAGCAGAGAGGAGGATGTCAGGAGCAGCAGAGAGGAGGATGTCAGGAGCAGCAGAGAGGAAGAGGATGTCAGGAGCAGCAGAGAGGAAGAGGATATCAGGAGCAGCAGAGAGGAGGATGTCAGGAGCAGCAGAGAGGAGGATGTCAGGAGCAGCAGAGAGAAGGATGTCAGGAGCAGCAGAGAGGAGGATGTCAGGAACAGCAGAGAGGAGGAGGATGTCAGGAGCAGCAGAGAGGAAGAGGATGTCAGGAGCAGCAGAGAGGAAGAGGATGTCAGGAGCCACAGAGAGGAGGATGTCAGGAGCAGCAGAGAGGAGGATGTCAGGAGCAGCAGAGAGGAGGATGTCAGGAGCAGCAGAGAGGAGGATGTCAGGAGCAGCAGAGAGGAGGATGTCAGGGGCAGCATACAGGAGGATGTCAGGAGCAGCAGAGAGGAGGATGTCAGGTGCAGCAGACAAGAGCAGGTAGACATGAATTTGCCTTAAAGCATAACTTACGCTTTGCGTTGTCTAATAATTTGATGGTTGCTGTAGATGATCCTGAACAATTATTATCAGTAGCAGACTCCAGTTAGTGAAGAAGCAGACTTGAGTTTGCTTTATCTTTATTGAAGAAAAAGTCACTTCCAAATATATCATTACATCCAAAAGTGATTTTCTTTTCTTCTCAGGCACTTTTTGCAATTGTATGTAAAAAGCTAGAAATCCAAATATTTTACTACTCATTCTTTCTCTACATATGTCGCTGAGCCGAGTTTGCCATTAAAAGGTCTTATCTATTGTTTTTCATCAGATTTCTTATAAAGTTACACAAATCATAATTTAGCCAGTCGTGGCTTTGTAACTTTAAAAAAATTCAAAGACAAGCTCATCACATTATCTTTATACTAAGGGGAATATTCACAAATGACTCTCCGATGATGCTCTAAATATTCAGCTCTGCTGCATCTGACATTTTTATAGCGCAACTATAATATCAGTATAATGAAAAGTTCACTTGCGTTCATCTTTTGAACATAGTGAGGTAGCAGTGCTGAATTTGTCATCCTCTTTCACTTATGGACAGTGGTGGCCCACTCAGTTATGATAAATCCCAAAGTCCTATAAACAAGGCAGGTTTTGTGCCTAATGACAAACTCAACTCTGTTCAACTTGACATTAGTTATGTCTTGGAAACCGCTCTGCTGCCTCTATGATTCTTGCATTTAGCCAAGCACTACATCATTTTGCACATGGAGTACCTGGGATTATTCACTTGGGTACATAGATATAGCAGAGCTGAGTGTGTTATATCATTCTGGTCCCTTCCTGTAGCATTGTCCCTTATATATACATTAGAAAAAGTCAAAATCCATAAACAGATTAATTAGTAGGTGCAACGCTGCAACTGTGTCATAATTAAATTATGTTTACCATCTGCCACCACTAGGGGGAGCTCACTGTGAACAGATTTATTTCTGGAGCTGGATAAATCAATATGCAAACAGCTCCCCCTAGTGGCAAAAGTAGGCAGAAATAATTTCATAGAGATACTGCATATAAAGGTTAGTAGAGGATTTGAAGCTCGGACTATAAATCTTACAAAATAAAAGCCCTCGCCAAAAAAAATGGAAGTGTGATTTATGAAGGGCTCTGTAAATCATGCTTATGACTTCCATTACTAAAGTGCTTTACTGTCAGCTCACTTTCCTGAAGGGATAAAGGAAGTGCCGCAGTCATGACTGATTAATGGCTGCACTGTAATCTATGGTATATCATCACATGGCCATAAAGGTAGAGAAGAACCAGACTGCAGAATCGGCTCTGCTGCATTTGTAGCTTTATTGCTTACATTTTGCTACATTGTGGCCTTATCTTTAAAGTGGAAATCAACTTGAGCTCCAAAACGTTAACGCTATTGTCCATTTTTCATGTCATTTTCAGGTTCAAGAATCTCTGGTGATTTTCATGTTTATACATGTCATCATCTATATATCAGAGGGATATTTTTGTGAGACAGACCCCCAAAATATCCTGCAAAGACTTTACTGCATTTTATAACCCTGTGGGTCTCATCAGATATGCACATCGCAGTAACTGCTGCCACCACTAGAGGGAGCTTACAGAATACAGTTACCTACGCTATACACCTATGCAGTATCTCAGCGCCCTCTAGTGGTGGCTGCAGACTGCCAGAATTGTTTCATTTAATAGATAATGCAATAAATAATCTGCAGATCATTTTATTTATAAAATTATTTCTCCTTTCCGTAGAAAATCCATTCTAAAATGCCGGCTACTAGGTGTCTCTCCTTTGTGTAACTTGTTGCTCACTTCCTGTTGTCAAATGTAATCCGCCTCTAGCAGCAGAGACGCCGAGATGGATTATAGGAAGTCAGATGAGGCTTTATCTCTCTACAGGAAGTGGGGGGAGAGTATTTATATGTCTGCAGGAAGTGGGGCAGAGCTTTGGTTCTCGACAGGAAGTGGGAGCTGATCTTTGTCTCTTTACAGGAAATAGTGGGTCTTTGTCTCTTTACATGAAGTGGGGGTGGGTCTTTGTCTCTTTACGGGAAGTGGGGGCGGGTCTTTGTCTCTTTACATGAAGTGGGGGTGGGTCTTTGTCTCTTTACAGGAAATAGTGGGTCTTTGTCTCTTTACATGAAGTGGGGGTGGGTCTTTGTCTCTTTACGGGAAGTGGGGGCGGGTCTTTGTCTCTTTACATGAAGTGGGGGTGGGTCTTTGTCTCTACAGGAAGTGGGGGTGGGTCTTTGTCTCTTTATGGGAAGTGGGGGCGGGTCTTTGTCTCTTTACATGAAGTGGGGGTGGGTCTTTGTCTCTACAGGAAGTGGGGGCGGGTCTTTGTCTCTTTACATGAAGTGGGGGCGGGTCTTTGTCTCTTTACAGGAAATAGTGGGTCTTTGTCTCTTTACAGGAAGTGGGGGTGGGTCTTTGTCTCTTTACAGGAAGTGGGGGTGGGTATTTGTCTCTTTACATGAAGTGGGGGCGGGTCTTTGTCTCTTTACATGAAGTGGGGGCGGGTCTTTGTCTCTTTACAGGAAATAGTGGGTCTTTGTCTCTTTATGGGAGTGGGGTTGGGTCTTTGTCTCTTTACGGGAAGTGGGGGTGGGTCTTTGTCTCTTTATGGGAAGTGGGGGTGGGTCTTTGTCTCTTTACGGGAAGTGGGGGTGGGTCTTTGTCTCTTTACGGGAAGTGGTGGTGGGTCTTTGTCTCTTTACGGGAAGTGGGGGTGGGTCTTTGTCTCTTTACATGAAGTGGAGGTGGGTCTTTGTCTCTTTACAGGAAGTGGGGGTGGGTCTTTATCTCTTTACAGGAAGTGGGGGTGGGTCTTTGTCTCTTTACAGGAAATAGTGGGTCTTTGTCTCTTTACATGAAGTGGGGGTGGGTCTTTGTCTCTTTACGGGAAGTGGGGGCGGGTCTTTGTCTCTTTACATGAAGTGGGGGTGGGTCTTTGTCTCTACAGGAAGTGGGGGTGGGTCTTTGTCTCTTTATGGGAAGTGGGGGCGGGTCTTTGTCTCTTTACATGAAGTGGGGGTGGGTCTTTGTCTCTACAGGAAGTGGGGGCGGGTCTTTGTCTCTTTACATGAAGTGGGGGCGGGTCTTTGTCTCTTTACAGGAAATAGTGGGTCTTTGTCTCTTTACAGGAAGTGGGGGTGGGTCTTTGTCTCTTTACAGGAAGTGGGGGTGGGTATTTGTCTCTTTACATGAAGTGGGGGCGGGTCTTTGTCTCTTTACATGAAGTGGGGGCGGGTCTTTGTCTCTTTACAGGAAATAGTGGGTCTTTGTCTCTTTATGGGAGTGGGGTTGGGTCTTTGTCTCTTTACGGGAAGTGGGGGTGGGTCTTTGTCTCTTTATGGGAAGTGGGGGTGGGTCTTTGTCTCTTTACGGGAAGTGGGGGTGGGTCTTTGTCTCTTTACGGGAAGTGGTGGTGGGTCTTTGTCTCTTTACGGGAAGTGGGGGTGGGTCTTTGTCTCTTTACATGAAGTGGAGGTGGGTCTTTGTCTCTTTACAGGAAGTGGGGGTGGGTCTTTATCTCTTTACAGGAAGTGGGGGTGGGTCTTTGTCTCTTTATGGGAAGTGGGGGTGGGTCTTTGTCTCTACAGGAAGTGGGGGCGGGTCTTTGTCTCTTTACATGAAGTGGGGGCGGGTCTTTGTCTCTTTACAGGAAATAGTGGGTCTTTGTCTCTTTACAGGAAGTGGGGGTGGGTCTTTGTCTCTTTACAGGAAGTGGGGGTGGGTATTTGTCTCTTTACATGAAGTGGGGGCGGGTCTTTGTCTCTTTACATGAAGTGGGGGCGGGTCTTTGTCTCTTTACAGGAAATAGTGGGTCTTTGTCTCTTTATGGGAGTGGGGTTGGGTCTTTGTCTCTTTACGGGAAGTGGGGGTGGGTCTTTGTCTCTTTATGGGAAGTGGGGGTGGGTCTTTGTCTCTTTACGGGAAGTGGGGGTGGGTCTTTGTCTCTTTACGGGAAGTGGTGGTGGGTCTTTGTCTCTTTACGGGAAGTGGGGGTGGGTCTTTGTCTCTTTACATGAAGTGGAGGTGGGTCTTTGTCTCTTTACAGGAAGTGGGGGTGGGTCTTTATCTCTTTACAGGAAGTGGGGGTGGGTCTTTGTCTCTTTACAGGAAGTGGGGGTGGGTATTTGTCTCTTCACAGGAAGTGGGGGTGGGTCTTTGTCTCTTTACAGGAAGTGGGGGTGGGTCTTTGTCTCTTTACATGAAGTGGGGGTGGGTCTTTGTCTCTTTACGGGAAGTGGGGGTGGGTCTTTGTCTCATTACAGGAAGTGGGGGTGGGTCTTTGTCTCTTTACAGGAAGTGGGGGCGGGTCTTTGTCTCTTTACGGGAAGTGGGGGTGGGTCTTTGTCTCTTTACAGGAAGTGGGGGTGGGTCTTTGTCTCTATAGGAAGTGGTGACGGCCCTTTGTCTATATACAGGAAGTGGGGACAGGTATTTGTTTCTCTACAGGAAGTGAAGGTTGGTCTTTATATTTCTGCAGGTCTTTTTCTCTCTACAGGAAGCAGGGGTGAATCTTAATTTTTCTAGAGGAAGTGGAATTGGGTCTTTGTCTCTCCACAGGAAGTGGGGACATTTCTTTGTCTTTCTGTGGGAAGTGGGGGTTGGGTGTTTAACTTTCCCCAGGAAGTGGAGATGACTCATTATCTCTTTCTTTATGTTTGTACAGGAAGTGGGGCAGATCTTTATTTCGCTATAAAAAGTAGGGGCGGGTTTTTATCTCACTATGTGCAGGTCTTTAACTCTAGTAAATGGGGGAAAGTTTTTAACAACACAAAGTGGGTAGTGTTGAGCGATACCGTCCGATACTTGAAAGTATCGGTATCGGAAAGTATCGGCCGATACCGGCAAAGTATCGGATCTAATCCGATACCGATACCCGATACCAATACAAGTCAATGGGACTCAAGTATCGGACGGTATCCCTGATGGTTCCCAGGGTCTGAAGGAGAGGAAACTCTCCTTCAGGCCCTGGGAACCATATTAATGTGTAAAATAAAGAATTAAAATAAAAAATATTGATATACTCACCTGTCCGGAGGCCCCTGGACTTTACCGCCGTAACCGGGAGCCTTCTTTGCTTAAAATGCGCGCGTTTAATGGTTTCCGTGACGTCACGGCTTCTGATTGGTCGCGTGCCGCCCATGTGACCGCGACGCGACCAATCACAACAAGCCGTGACGTAATTTTCAGGTCCTGATGCCTAATTCTAGGCATTCAGGATTTGAAAATTACGTCACGGCTTGTGATTGGTCGTGTCGCGGTCACATGGGCGACGCGACCAATCACAAGCCGTGACGTCATGGGAGGCAGTAAACGCGCGCATTTTAAAATTACGTCACGGCTTCTGATTGGTCGCGTGCCGCCCATGTGACCGCGACGCGACCAATCACAAGCCGTGACGTAATTTTCAAATCCTGAATGCCTAGAATTAGGCATCAGGACCTGAAAATTACGTCACGGCTTGTTGTGATTGGTCGCGTCGCGGTCACATGGGCGGCACGCGACCAATCAGAAGCCGTGACGTCACGGAAACCATTAAACGCGCGCATTTTAAGCAAAGAAGGCTCCCGGTTACTGCGGTAAAGTCCAGGGGCCTCCGGACAGGTGAGTATATCAATATTTTTTATTTTAATTCTTTATTTTACACATTTATATGGATCCCAGGGCCTGAAGGAGAGTTTCCTCTCCTTCAGACCCTGGGAACCATACACTGGAAACTTCCGATTCCCGATACCACGAAAGTATCGGATCTTGGTATCGGAATTCCGATACCCGCAAGTATCGGCCGATACCCGATACTTGCGGTATCGGAATGCTCAACACTAAAAGTGGGTCTTTCTCACTCTGCTCTTGCTCTTCTATCAAAATAAGTCTCATAACAAAGAAGCAAGCTTTCATTCAGGGAATGAAAACTATTGGGTAGTAGCAGGAGCAATGCCTTCTGGGAAATGAAGAAAAGGCAATTCCAGATCCTATTGTGCTGACAGAATGCTGATGAAGAGGAACCACTCACTGAAAATAATGGATGACTAGATACAGAGCATGAGAATATGGACAGTTCCTGGACCTATTAAACTGATACATGGACCAAAAGAAGTTTGAGCATAAGGACAGCAAGACCATGTGTTTCTTCAGGTTTTATGTAAAAGGACTTTGCACTGCTTTTTTAAGTAAGTAAGTGGGCACTATTACAGGAAATATTTTTATATTTAGAGTTTTTTTCGAGAAAAAAAAAAAAAGTTAACAAAAGAAGAACTGCCAGTCTGTCAGGGTGATGTGGCTCAGGCTGTGGTCATTATTTTATTGTATATTGCAGGAAAGGGTTAATGTTAATTAAAAAAAAGAAAGTTGATGTATTTGTAACACTGTTATTATGGACACTAATTTAATTTTTGGTGACAGATCCCCTCTAACCACTTGTCGACAAATGACAGCTATGTTCATGGAGAGTGGCAGGCAGTTGATGAGTTCACACATCCTGCTGATCTCAGGGGTCCTGTCGCTGCTGTGCCCGTGCGATCAAGAGCTGGAAACTGCTGCAGCCTTAACTCTAACAGCGGGGATCAAACTGCAGAAAAAAAATTCATTTATCACCTACACACAGGATAGGTGGTAAATATAGGGGTTGTAGCGCAGGTACAGTACAGACCAAAAGTTTGGACACACCTCATTTAAAGATTTTTCTGTATTTTCATGACTATGAAAATTTTACCTATATTTACTATGTACTGTTTTTTCTGACTTGAACGCCCCGCCCTTCACCATGCTGTGATTTTAATTACATCCAAACACAGTCGGTTCCGACCTTCCTATAAATGCAGGCTTTACCATGTTATTAGCCATAGGTAAGTGTTCACACTAGGCAGTCAGGTCAGGGACCCATCCGATCCATGAGATTACCTTGACGTTTGGTGGATGGGCTCACATTTTTTGGCCAAATCTTGTGCTAAGCATCTCATGTGTTTTTTCATAGATTTCACAAGCCATTATGCTACTCACATTTCATGTATCGCACATTTCCTTGCTTTAGTACAGTTGAGTGCAGCCTTGATCTATTTGCTATGTAAGTCTTTTTTGGTTAAGCACCAGTTCAGACTAGATTGCTGTTCAGTCAGTTTACCTATATTTACTATGAAAATTGTACATTCACACTGAAGGCATCAAAACTATGAAGTAACACATGTGGAATTATATACTTAACAAAAAAGTGTGAAACAACTGAAAATATGTCTTATATTCTAGGTTCTTCAAAGTAGCCACCTTTTGCTTTGATGACTGCTTTGCACACTCTTGAAGCTCATCAAGAGAATGCCAAGAGGTAGTCACCGGGAATGGCTTTCACTTCACAGGTGTGTCCTGTCAGGTTTAATAAGTGGGATTTCTTGCCTTATAAATGGGGTTGGGACCATCAGTTGTGTTGAGCAGAAGTCTGGTGGATACACAGCTCATAGTCCTACCGAATAGACTGTTAGAATTTGTATTATGGCAAGAAAAAAGCAGCTAAGTAAAGAAAAACAAGTGACCATCATTACTTTAAGAATTGAAGGTCAGTCTGTCCGAAAAATGGGGAAAACTTTGAAAGTGTCCCCAAGTGCAGTGGCAAAAACCATCAAGCGCTAAAAAGAAACTGGCTCACATGAGGAAGGGAAGACCAAGAGTCACCTCTGCTTCTGAGGATAAGTTTATCCGAGTCACCAGCCTCAGAAATCGCAGGTTAACAGCAGTTCAGATTAGAGACCAGGTCAATGCCACACAGAGTTCTAGCAGCAGACACATCTCTACAACTGTTTTACGAGGAGACTTTGTGCAGCAGGCCTTCATGGTAAAATAGCTGCTAGGAAACCACTGCTAAGGACAGGCAACAAGCAGAAGAGACTTGTTTGGGCTAAAGAACACAAGGAATGGACATTAGACCAGTGGAAATCTGTGCTTTGGTCTGATGAGTCACAATTTGAGATCTTTGGTTCCAGCCACCGTGTCTTTGTGCGACGCAGAAAAGGTGAACGGATGGACTCTACATGCCTGGTTCCCACCGTGAAGCATGGAGGAGGAGGTGTGATGGTGTGGGGGTGCTTTGCTGGTGACACTGTTGGGGATTTATTCAAAATTGAAGGCATACTGAACCAGCATGGCTACCACAGCATCTCGCTGCGGCATGCTATTCCATCTGCTTTGTGTTTAGTTGGACCATCATTTATTTTTCAACAGGACAATGACCCCAAACACACCTCCAGGCTGTATAAGGGCTATTTGACCAAGAAGTAGAGTGATGGGGTGCTACGCCAGATGACCTGGCCTTCACAGTCACCAGACCTGAACCCAATCGAGACGGTTTGGGGTGAGCTGGACCACAGAGTGAAGGCAAAAGGGCCAACAAGTGCTAAGCATCTCTGGGAACGCCTTCAAGATTGTTGGAAGACCATTCCTGGTGACTACCTCTTGGAGCTCATCAAGAGAATGCCAAGAGTGTGCAAAGCAGTCATCAAAGCAAAAGGTGGCTACTTTGAAGAACCTAGAATATAAGACATATTTTCAGTTGTTTCACACTTTTTTGGTAAGTATATAATTCCACATGTGTTAATTCATAGTTTTGATGCCTTCAGTGTGAATGTACAATTTTTATAGTCATGAAAATACAGAAAAATCTTTAAATGAGAAGGTGTGTCCAAACTTTTGGTCTGTACTGTACATGAACACTGCTCCATTTATTTCTGTAGCCGAGCTCTCAGCCCAATAGAGGTGGAATGAAATCCCTTCATGATAATTCCCTGCTCCCCTATAACATATTTGGTGCATTTCATGTACTCAACTTTTCTTTTTTTTTTTTTTACCAAATTCTAGTTCCTATAGCTTAGCTAATTAGCTGCGGACCCTGCTTAGTATTGTGGGGTCTGTTTTTTCAGAATTATGTATAAACAGAATAAAAAACTCTCTATTAAAACATAACTTTTGATATCTCTATAAAAAAACGACCAACAATGATGAGTACACCTGAGTCACCTACATAATGACCATAGTTATTTGGTGCCTTAAATACACATGATGAAATAAATGAAAAAGTGCCAGTGCATATAATTGTTCAGATCTCACCGATTTCTTCCAAGGGACATCCATTTCTGTAACGGTCCAGGGATAGCCGGATTCAGTTTTTCACCTTAGTCTACCCTGTCGTGCCCCATAATAATAATAATTTTTATTTTTATAGCGCCAACATATTCTGCAGCACTTTACAATTTTAGGGGAGACTTGTACAGACAAAGACAATAGAGAATAATATATCAATCAGATAACAAAAGGAGATTATTGAGGATTTAGATTTAAGTCATTAGCAGAAGGAAGGGCACAGGTAGGGTAGTATACTCAGATGAGGGAGGAGATGTACGGTGATGCTGAACCATGGATCGCTTTGTGTGTGAGAGTGATAAGTTTATATTGGACTCTGTATCAGATGGGCAACCAGTGCAATGGCTGGCACAGGGCAGAGACATCGGTGTAAGGGTTGGAAAGGAATATGATCCTGTCTGCTGCTTTCAGAACAGATGGGAGAGGGAGAGTTTAGTAAGAGGCAGATTGATTACTAGAGAGTTGCAATAGTCCAGACGGGATTGAATAAGAACAGTTAGAGTTTTTGCCAAGTCAAAGGTAAGCAAAAGTCTAATTCTAGAGATGTTTTTGAGGTGTAGGTGACATGAGCGGGTGAGTGATCATTTGTGGGGACTGATGGAAAGATCTGAATCAAAGATGACACCAAGACAGCGGGTGTGCTGCTGGGGAGTAATGGTAAAACTGCACACGGAAATGTAAATATTGGGCATAGGTAGGTTAGTGGAGGGAGGATTATCGCCTGCCCTAACAAGATCAGTACTCAAATATGGCTGTAATAGTCACCCCAAAAAGAGTCCCTCATATATAACTAGAGTCTGATGGGCCACAGTGCAAGATTTGGACCAGGGCCGCCCATCCTGCATATATATTATATATGTGCCCTCCAACCTGGTATACATCCACATCAAATCCCTGTCATGGGCAGCCCCATCTCCAAATCTGAACCCCATTGAAAATCTCTGGAATGTAATCAACAGGAAGATGGATAGTCACAAGCCGTCAAACAAAGAAGAACTGCTTACACTTTTGTACCAGGAGTGGCATAAGTGTTGTGTATCCGCTTTTTGGGCTCCCCTGGTGGTTGCTGGTGGTACTGGTGACTTGTTTGCACTTTGCTGCTTCTGTTCACCTGCTTCCATCAGCGTTTGGGAGTTTCCTATTTAGCCTTGCTCTCCAGTCATTTCCTTGCCGGTCATCATTGTAACCAGAGCCTTCGGTTGCATGTTCCTGCTACTAGTCTGCTGATCAGCTAAGTGGACTTTGTCCTTTTGTTTTGTACCTTTTGTCCAGTTTGCAGTTTTTGTAATTCTCTGTAGCTGGAAGCTCTTGTGGTCTGATATTGCCACTCCTGTGTCATGAGTTGACACAGGAGTCTTAAAGTAATTTCAGGATGGTTTTTGAAAGGGTTTTCAGTTGACCGTGAAGTCCTCTTTTGTATCCTTCTGCTATCTAGTAAGTGGACCTCTCTTTGCTAAATCTACTTTCATACTGTGTATGTCTTTTCCTCTTAATTCACCGTTATTACATGTGGGGGGCTGCTATCATCTTTTGGGGTATTTCCCTAGAGGTAAGCCAGGTCTGTTTCTTCCTCTACCAGGCGTAGTTAGTCCTCCGGCTGGCGCGTGGCATATAGGAAGCCGTAGGTATGCTCCCTGGCTACTATTAGTTGTGTGGTAGATTTAGCTCACGGTCAACTCGAGTTTCCATCACCCGAGAGCTCGTTCGTTATTTATATGTTTCTTACGTTCCCTAGCCATTGGGAACCATGACAGTATGACCGGCCAGTGTTAAACTTATTGGCAGAAGAAAGGAGAGAAAAAAGAAGTCTGTAAATTTTTTTTTTTTTTTTCTCTTTTTCCCCTATGCTTGCTCCATAGTTGGATCAGTTGTATTTCAGCTCTAATTACAGCCTTTGCCTTTCTCTCCTTATAATCCTTGAATGGCTCTGAGCTCACCTGTTTAAAGATGGATCCTCAGAGTTTGGCTGCAGGTTTAAATAATCTTGCTACGAAGGTTCAAAATTTACAAGATTTTGTTATACATGCTCCTATTTCTGAACCTAAAATCCCTACACCAGAGGTGTTTTCCGGAGATAGATCTCGGTTTTTGAATTTCAAATATAATTGTAAATTATTCCTTTCTCTCAGACCTCACTCCTCAGGAGATCCTGTCCAGCAGGTTAAGATTGTAATCTCTTTGCTGTGAGGTGACCCTCAAAATTGGGCATTTTCATTGGCACCAGGGGATCCTGCGTTGCTCAATGTGGATGCGTTTTTCTTGGCTTTAGGGTTGCTTTATGAGGAACCTAATTTGGAGATTCAAGCTGAAAAAGCTTTGATAGCCCTATCTCAAGGGCAAGATGAAGCAGAGATATACTGCCAAAAATTTTGTAAATGGTCTGTGCTTACTCAGTGGAATGAGTGTGCCTTAGTGGCAAATTTCAGAGAGGGTCTTTCTGATGCCGTTAAAGATGTTATGGTCGGGTTCCCTGCGCCTACAGGTCTGAATGAGTCCATGACAATGGCAATTCAGATTGATCGGCGTTTGCGGGAGCGCAAACCCGTGCACCATTTGGCGGTATCTTCTGAAGAGACGCCAGAGAAAATGCAATGTGACAGAGTTATGTCCAGAAGCGAGCGGCAGAATTATAGGCGTAAAAATGGGTTATGCTTCTATTGTGGTGATTCTGCTCATGTTATATCGGCATGCTCTAAACGTACTAGGAAGGTTGACAAGTCCATTTCAATTGGCACTTTACAGTCCAAATTTATTTTGTCTGTAACCTTGATTTGTTCATTATCAGTTATTACCGTGGATGCCTATGTGGACTCTGGCGCCGCTCTGAGTCTTATGGACTGGTCCTTTGCCAGGCGCTGTGGGTTTGATTTAGAGCCTCTGGAGGTCCCTATACCTCTGAAGGGTATTGATTCTACACCTTTGGCTTGTAATAAACCACAGTTCTGGACGCAAGTGACTATGCGTATGACTCCAGACCATCAGGAGGTGATTCGCTTCCTTGTGTTGTACAATTTACATGATGTTTTGGTGCTTGGATTACCATGGTTACAGTCTCATAACCCAGTCCTTGACTGGAAAGCTATGTCTGTGTTAAGCTGGGGATGTCGGGGGGCTCATGGGGACACTCCTATGGTGTCCATTTCGTCATCTATTCCATCTGAGATTCCGGTATTTTTGTCTGATTATCGTGATATTTTTGAAGAGCCTAAGATTGGTTCACTCCCTCCTCACAGGGATTGTGATTGCGCCATAGATCTGATTCCTGGCAGTAAATTTCCAAAGGGTCGTTTGTTTAACCTATCTGTACCTGAACATGCTGCTATGCGCGAGTATATTAAGGAGTCCCTGGAAAAGGGACATATTCGTCCTTCTTCATCACCTTTAGGAGCCGGTTTTTTCTTTGTCTCTAAAAAGGATGGCTCTCTGAGGCCTTGTAATGATTATCGACTCCTGAATAAAATTACAGTCAAATATCAGTATCCATTGCCTTTGCTGACTGATTTGTTTGCTCGCATAAGGGGGGCCAAGTGGTTCTCTAAGATTGATCTTCGTGGGGCGTATAATTTGGTGCGAATTAAGCAGGGGGATGAGTGGAAAACCGCATTTAATACGCCTGAGGGCCATTTTGAGTATTTGGTAATGCCTTTCGGCCTTTCTAATGCTCCTTCGGTCTTTCAGTCCTTAATGCATGATATTTTCCGTGAATATTTGGATAAATTTTTGATTGTTTACTTGGATGATATTTTGAGTTTTTCTGATGACTGGGAGTCTCATGTTCAGCAGGTCAGGAGGGTTTTTCAGGTTTTGCGGGAGAATTCTTTGTGTGTAAAGGGTTCAAAGTGTGTTTTTGGGGTTCAAAAAATTTCCTTTTTGGGGTACATTTTTTCCCCTTCTTCTATTGAGATGGACCCTGTAAAGGTTCGGGCTATTTACGACTGGACGCAGCCTACTTCTCTGAAGAGTCTCCAGAAATTCTTGGGCTTTGCTAATTTTTATCGTCGATTTATAGCTGGTTTTTCTGGTGTTGCTAAACCTCTGACGGATTTGACTAAGAAGGGTGCTGATGTTGCCAATTGGTCCCCTGCTGCCGTGGAGGCCTTTCGGGAGCTTAAGCGCCGCTTTTTGTCTGCCCCTGTGTTGCGCCAGCCTGATGTTTCTCTTCCCTTTCAGGTTGAGGTCGATGCTTCCGAGATCGGAGCGGGGGCGGTTTTGTCGCAGAAAAGTTCCGACTGCTCGGTGATGAGACCTTGTGCGTTCTTTTCGCGAAAATTTTCGGCCGCCGAGCGAAACTATGATGTTGGTAATCGGGAGCTTTTGGCCATGAAGTGGGCATTTGAGGAGTGGCGTCATTGGCTTGAGGGTGCCAGACATCAGGTGGTAGTTTTGACTGATCACAAGAATTTAATTTATTTGGAGTCTGCCAGGCGCCTGAATCCTAGACAGGCACGTTGGTCGTTGTTCTTTTCCCGGTTTAATTTTGTGGTCTCGTACTTACCGGGTTCTAGGAATGTGAAGGCAGATGCTCTTTCTAGGAGTTTTGAGCCTGACTCTCCTGGGAATTCTGAACCTGCTGGTGTCCTTAAGGATGGAGTGGTTTTGTCTGCTGTCTCTCCAGATTTGCGACGTGCTTTGCAAGAATTTCAGGCGGATAGACCTGATCGTTGTCCGTCTGGTAGACTGTTTGTTCCTGACGAGTGGACCACTAGAGTCATCTCGGAAGTTCATTCTTCTACTCTGGCAGGTCATCCGGGAATTTTTGGCACCAGAGATTTGGTGGCTAGATCCTTCTGGTGGCCTTCCTTGTCTCGAGATGTGCGTGTTTTTGTGCAGTCTTGCGATGTGTGTGCTCGGGCCAAGCCTTGTTGTTCTAGGGCTAGTGGGTTGTTGTTGCCCTTGCCTATTCCGAAGAGGCCTTGGACGCACATCTCTATGGACTTTATTTCGGACCTCCCTGTTTCTCAGAAGATGTCTGTCATCTGGGTGGTGTGTGACCGTTTTTCTAAAATGGTTCATTTGGTGCCATTGCCTAAGTTGCCTTCCTCATCTGAGTTGGTCCCTCTGTTTTTTCAAAATGTGGTTCACTTGCATGGTATTCCGGAAAACATCGTTTCTGACAGGGGTACCCAGTTCGTGTCTAGATTTTGGCGGGCAGTCTGTGCCAGGTTGGGCATTGATTTGTCTTTTTCGTCTGCATTCCATCCTCAGACCAATGGCCAGACGGAACGAACTAATCAAAATTTGGAGACTTATTTGAGGTGTTTTGTGTCTGCGGATCAGGATGATTGGGTTGCCTTTCTGCCGTTGGCGGAGTTTGCTCTTAATAATCGGGCTAGTTCTGCCACTTTGGTTTCTCCTTTCTTTTGCAATTCAGGGTTTCACCCGCGTTTTTCATCTGGTCAGGTTGAATCTTCGGATTGTCCTGGAGTGGATGCGGTAGTGGATCGGTTGCATCAGATTTGGGGACAAGTGGTGGATAATTTGGAATTGTCCCAGGAGAGGACTCAGCAGTTTGCTAACCGCCGTCGTCGTGTTGGCCCCCACCTTCGTGTTGGGGACTTGGTGTGGTTGTCTTCCCGTTTTGTCCCTATGAGGGTTTCTTCTCCTAAATTTAAGCCTCGGTTCATCGGTCCTTATAGGATTTTGGAGATTCTTAACCCTGTTTCCTTTCGTTTGGACCTCCCGGCATCTTTCGCTATCCATAATGTGTTCCATCGGTCGTTGTTGCGGAGATATGAGGTACCGGTGGTTCCTTCTACTGAACCTCCTGCTCCTGTGCTGGAGTCTTAAAGTAATTTCAGGATGGTTTTTGAAAGGGTTTTCAGTTGACCGTGAAGTCCTCTTTTGTATCCTTCTGCTATCTAGTAAGTGGACCTCTCTTTGCTAAATCTACTTTCATACTGTGTATGTCTTTTCCTCTTAATTCACCGTTATTACATGTGGGGGGCTGCTATCTTCTTTTGGGGTATTTCCCTAGAGGTAAGCCAGGTCTGTTTCTTCCTCTACCAGGCGTAGTTAGTCCTCCGGCTGGCGCGTGGCATATAGGAAGCCGTAGGTATGCTCCCTGGCTACTATTAGTTGTGTGGTAGATTTAGCTCACGGTCAACTCGAGTTTCCATCACCCGAGAGCTCGTTCGTTATTTATATGTTTCTTACGTTCCCTAGCCATTGGGAACCATGACACATAAGGTCACCCAAAAGCAGTGTGAAAGACTGGTGGAAAGCATGCCAAGACGCATGAAAGCTATGATTAAAAATCATGGTTATTCCACAAAATATTGATTTGTGAACTCTTCCTGAGTTAAAACATTAGTATTGTTGTTTCTAAATGATTATGAACTTGTTTTCTTTGCATTATTTGAGGTCTGCAAGCAATGAATTTTTTTGTTATTTTGACCATTTCTCCTTTTCAGAAAATAAATACAAAATGTATTGCTTGGAACTTCGGAGACATGTTGTCAGAAGTTTGTAGAATAAAAAAACAATTTACATTTTACTCTAAAATATACCTATAAAGAGAAAAAATCAGACAAACTGAACATTTTGCAGTGGTCTCTTAATTTTTGTCAGAGATGCATGTCCCCGTTCTGTCACTGTTCTTTAATGTATAGAAAAAAATAAACCATTATACTCACAGGGGCATATAATGCACTCTCCATAGTCATTTATATTAGTACAATGCACCCCCATAGTAGGGATGAGCGAACATTCTCAGCAATAGATGGATAGCAATCAAGTATCTCGGTGCTCGGATGTGCACAGCAATCATCGAGCATTGGCTGGTGCTCGGACTGAATGCTTGAATGCCCGCCCTGCATGTTTGGCGCCTGATACACAGCCAATAAACATGCGGGGATTGCCTGCCAGTCACTGTACTGTTGTATCCATCTTGGTAGTGGCATTATTGTGATTGGCTGCCTGCATTATGACATCAGAGGGTATAAAAGGACAGGCACCGCCATGTTTGGCTCACTGATGCCATTGCACAGCTCAGAGACAGTTCGGATGGGAGGCAGACAGCAGCTATGAGCGTAGGAGCACATCAATCATACCTCCAAACCGTCCCTGATCATGTGGGACAGTCCCTATTTTGAGACTCTGTCCCGCTGTCCCGGCTGGGATCTTACTTTTCCCGCAATGCAGGGGTGGACACACTGGGGCCTGGAGGTGGAGAGGGGCCCCAGCAGGACTGCTAATAATGAGGGCAATCTGGCCTGTTTATCATGCCCCGAGGGGGCCCTAGCTAGATTACCCTCATGTGCGGCAGGCAGGGAGAGATCCCTGCAGCTTCGCTGCCTGCAAAAGAAAATGGCAGCGGAGTGGAGCTGCAGCGATCTGTTCTGCTCTCTGCCCGTGCTTCCTGTCTCACACACACCGTGCGGGCTGTGCCAGAGAGAGGAAGCTGCTGGTGATTGTGATGCTGTGGGAGAGCGTGCGGAGAGGTGCTGTGTGTGTGTGTGTTGCTGCGGGGGAACGTAGTGCAGAGACGTGAATGGTGCTGTGTGTGTAGGTGGAGTAGAGGGCAGTGATGGGGAAAAAGAAATGGTGGCAACTGAAAAGACAATGATGGGGGTGGTGGGGAGGAGGAAATGATAGAGGTGGTGGAATGGGCAATGATGGGGTGGTAGTGGGAAGACTAGGCCATGAAAATGGAGATCACCTTTGAAAAATGTTACATAACTTTACTGGGTACAAAAAGCAGAACAACACACACTAAAAACATAAGGCTACTTTCACACATCAGTTTTTTGTCTTCAGGCTAAATCTGGCTAATGTGTAAAAAAACAGATCTGACGTATATTGTGATAAACTGATGCGCCAGATCCGACTTTCTTTAATGCGCATGGATTTTTGACTTCCTGATCCCGTTGACGAGAGAGACCCCAGAATGGAAAATCTGCATGATTTTGTATGGTAAATGGTTTGAAAACCGGATCAGGCGCCGGATTCATTGTTTCACACCTCCGTTTCATGTGTTTTTTGCAGATTCTGTCACTGTGCGTTTTTTTCCGCCGGACAAAAAAACGTTGCAGTGGACGTTTTCTCCGTCCGCTGGAAACGACTATTTGGACGGATCCGGAAAAAAACGGATGAAACGTCTGGCCATCAGGTACAATCCAGCGCTAATACAACTCTATGGGAAAAAAACGGATCTGGCGTAAAAAAACCCGGATCCGTTTTTTTCAAAAATTGCCGGATTATGCCTGAAACAAAAAGCCTGATGTGTGAAAGTAGCCTAAGTCACACACGTGACATAAACTTTTGCTCATAATAGAGCTACAGCCCAAAACCAGGTGACATGCAGAAAGCTCTGATCATGCATACAAATATATGGCTATGAACAGCACACCACAGGATTCAAAAGGGGGATATACCTATGTCTCAAAAATATGTCAATGATTATGTGGGCTGCTCATGATCAGTAGAACTATGATCAGAATATGAACAAATACACATGCAATACCATATAGAAAGGCTGTAAATCAATATGAGAACAGCACATAGACCCATAGAATGAAGGTGTACCAATAAGAGTATGACAAGATTGCCAATACCTGAAAAGGAAAGCAATATATGCAGAGGGTTAAACTCAGAAAATTCTGAATAGAACTGGAGTATCATATGTAGACAGGAATGGCCCAGTGTAACAGGCCAGATTAGCCCCCCCGCCCAGAATATACCCGGGGATAAAGTGCCCCAGGCCAGATTATACCCCTCCAGGCCAGAATATACCCCAGCTGCTGTAGATCAGATTTTTCAGGCTTTTGAGAATCATTGAGCGATATACTCAATAACGGAGCCCCAGGCAGCAAACGCGGCCCCAAGCAGCACACGGGGGGGGGGGGGGCAGAGACAGGGCCCCAGGCACACACAGGGGCCCCAGGCAGCGCACAGGGCCCCAGGCTGTTCACAGGGGCCCCAGGCAGCGCACGGGGCCCCAGGCAGCACATGGGGGGACAGAGACGGCAAACAGAGTCCCAGGCGGCACATGAGGGCCCCAGTGAGCACATAGGGCCCCAGGCAGCATACAGGGGCCCCTGGCAGCACACAGGGCCCCAGGCAGTGCACAGGGCTCCAGGCAGCGCACTGGGGCCCCAGGCAGCACATGGGGCCCCAGGCAGCACACGGGGCCGCAGGCAGCACACGGGGCAGAGACAGTGAATGGGGTCCCAGGCAACACAGGGGGCCCCAGGCAGCACACAGGGCCCCAGGCAGCACACAGGCGCCCCAGGCAGCGCACTATACCATGGGGTATAAATTGGCCTAGGCCCAGATTATACCCCTCAGGGTCAGAATATACCCCGGCTGCTGTAGATCAGATTTTTCACGCTTTTGAGAACCGTTGAGTGATATACTTAATAACGGGGCCCCAGGCAGTGCACAGGGGCCCCAAACAGCACACAGGGGTGCAGATCCAGTGTATGGGGCCCCAGACAGCACAAGGGGCCTCAGACATCGCACAGGGGCCCCAAATATTGAGTGATATACTCAAGAATGGAGCCTCAGACAGCGCACAGAGGGGCAGAGACAGAGCGCAAGGGGGGAAGAGATGCAGGGCCTCAGTGAGCTTTTTCTGCCCCCTTGTGAGCTGTCTCTGCCCCCCTGTGCGATGTCTGGGGCCCAGTTCTTGAGTAAATCACTCAATCTTGTGCGATGTCTGGGGCCCCTGTGCCATGTCTGGGGCCCCTTACGCTGTCTGGGGCCCCATGCGCTGTCTCTGCCCCCCTGTTTGCTGCCTGGGACCCCTGTGCAATGACTGGGACCCCGTTATTAAGTATATCACTCAATGGTTCTCAACAGTGTAAAAAATCTGATCTACAGCACCTGGGGTATATTCTGGCCCTGGAGGGGTATAATCTGGCCTAGGACAATTTATACCCAGGGTATAGTGCGCTGCCTGGAGCCCCTGTGTGCTGCCTGGGACCCCCTTCGCTCTCTCTGCCCCGTGTGCTGCCTGGAGCCCTGTGCGCTGCCTGGGCCCTGTGTGTTGCCTGGGGCCTTGTGCGCTGCCTGGGGCCCCGTGTGCTGCCTTGGACCCCGTTCACTGTCTCTGCCCTGTGCACTGCCTGGGACCCTGTGCACTGCCTGGGACCCCATTCGCTGTCTCTGCCTGAGGCCCTGTGTGCTGCCTGAGACCCCGCTCGCTGTCTAGGGCTCCGTTATTGAGTATATCACTCAATGGTTCTCAAAAACCTGAAAAATCTGATCTACAGCAGCTGGGGTATATTCTGGCCCGAAGGGGTATAATCTGGCCTAGGACACATTAACCTCTAGTATATTATGGATGGGGGGTTAACCTGGCCTGTTACATCGGTAATTAATTCAAGGACCCAAATGACTAGTGTTGAGCATTCCGATACTGCAAATATCAGGTATCGGCCGATATTCGCTGTATCGGAATTCCGATACCGAGTTCCATTATTTTTGGGATATCGGAAATCGGAATCGGGATCCATATTCATGTAAAAAATAAAGAATAAAAATAAAAAATATGGATATACTCACCCACCGATGGCCCCTGGCTCTCAGTGGTGCAACTGGCAGCCTCCGTTCCTAAGAATGCAGTGAGTGTAGGACCTGCGATGACGTCGCGGTCTTGTGATTGGTCATGTGACCGCTCACGTGACCGTGACGTCATCGAAGGTCCTTCACTCTGCATTCTTAGGAATGGAGGCAGATGCTTGCAGCGGTGACAGCCAGGGCTCGTCCGAGGGTGAGTATATCCATATTTTTTATTTTTATTCTTTATTTTTTACATGAATATGGATCCCAGGGCCTGAAGGAGAGTTTCCTCTCCTTCAGACCCTGGGAACCATCCAGGATCGCTCCCTATTACGTTCCGATATTTGTGTCCCATTGACTTGTATTGGTATCGGGTATCGGTATCAGCGATATCCGATATTTTTTGGATATCGGCCGATCCAATCCGATACCGATACTTTCAAATATCGGAAGGTATCGCTCAACACTACAAATGACCCATCGGTATAAAGGGTCTATAAAGGGTCAAAACATCCAAATAACTGATACCTCACATCAATAGGGAAGTGTTCAGTAGTGCTGCCTACAAAGAACACAAGTCACATGGAATGAGCTAAGAAGATGCCCGACACATGTCGCCTCTCTCGGTGGCTTTGTCAGGTGATGTGAGGTATTAGCTACTGTATTATATTACATATTATATAGCTTCCTCTGCTGTTATGTACACTGCTGTCTCTTACATAGTGTATTCTTGTTATTTTTGTTATTCACAGCACCTTCTTTTATTACATAGTCCCCTCTCTTGTTAGATGTAAAATGACTACTGATGGAGGAGCATTGCATTATACAGCTAAGAAGACAGGACGGTATGTAATAAAAACAGGGCTCTATAAAAACCAATATGTAAGGGGTGCTGTACATAACAAGAGATGGCACTGTATAATATGGGAAGGCAATATACATAATAAAGTAGACTATGTAATATATATACATGCAGGTGTGTGTGGCTATATATATATATTGTGGTGCAGTGACCACTGTTACAGCCAGGGGGCGCTGTGTGTGCACTTCAAGATGCGCTTGGAGGCATAATGGTGATGAGAGAAAGTCCGGCAGGATTATAAATGGCCGGTATGTGTGTCGCAGAGGAGGTCACTCTGCGCTGTCAGTCTGAAGTTAATTTGGTGTGCTGGGACCTGTAGTCCCACGTGTGATTGTGTAGTTCTAATGGGAGATTGGCAGGGCTAGTTATGAGAGACGGGAGGGTCAAACTAGCCACACACACCCACACTCCCACCCAGGGGAGTGGTTACAGGTATGTAATGTGACCAGGGTGCGGGTCACGTGGTTCCTGTGCAAGGTTCTGGACGGATGGTGTTGGAAGCTCCTGTGAGTGGAGTCTTCCTGGAAGCACCTGAGACCATGGACTTAGTGGATGAGGTGTTTGATTGTCCTGGTATGGACTGGAGTCCTGCAAGCACCTGATAAAAGTGTGAGTCCTGGAATGGTCAGGGTGTTGGATTGTCCTGGGTTGGACTGGAGTCCTGCAAGCACCTGGTAAGATCATGGACTGATGGCCTGTGTGTTGGAAGTGCCTGTGATTGGACTTCCTGAAAGCACAGGGAGAGGCTGCAACTACAGAACCTGTGACGGCTTCTGTATTGGGGAGGCTACAGTTCCTACTGTGGGTCTGGACTATCCGAGGTGCCCTGGTCACAAGGACGGTGATCCCAGTAAGGCAGCTTTCCCCTGTGAACCAGCACTGGCAGGAGTCAGTATATGGAGCCGGAGCTCCAGTAAGGTAACTCCAGGTAACAAGGGGTTACGGGCAGACACGGATCTGCCATTGGAACAGACTATCGATAGTTAATGTGTTCCGTTGATGTAAATAATGAATTGTTTGTGTTATGGTTTATGGCGTTTAATAAACCGGAATAGACTGTTTAAGTGGAGAAATCCCATGCCAAGGGAGTGTTCTCCAACACACTCAGGTAGCGTTTCACCACAATATATATATATATATATATATATATATATATATATATATATATACTAGATGGTGGCCCGATTCTAACGCATCAGGTATTCTAGAATATGTATGTAGTTTATTTATGAAGTTTTCAGAATAATGCAATTTATACACAGGATTCGGCCGGCCGGGCGCGACCAATTAGCGAAGTGTGGTTCAAATTCCGTGCCAATTCGCGGGCGGACTGCGCCTGTCGCTGATTGGTCACGCCCGGCCGGCCGCGAACTATCAGTGAAGCCAGGGCCGGCTCCAGGTTTTTGAGGGCCCCGGGCGTAAGAGTCTCAGTGGGCCCCCCTCTTTAACACATACCACGATTCAGGATGCACAGATACAGCAGAGAAATATACCACAGCCAAGTAGCATATAACACAGTCCACATAGCATATAGCACAGCCACGTAGTATATAGCACAGCCCACGTAGTATATAGCACAGGCCACATAGTATATAGCACAGCCCACGCAGTACATAGCACAGCCCACACAGTACATAGCACAGCCCACGCAGTATGTAACACAGCCCACATAGTATATAGCACAGCCCACACAGTGTATAACACAGCCCACATAGTATATATCACAGCCCAAATAGTATATAACACAGCCCACGCAGTGTATAACACAGCCCACGCAGTATATAGCACAGGCCACGTAGTATATAGCACAGGCCACGTAGTATATAACACAGCCACGTAGTATATTGCCCAGCCATGTATATTGCACAGCTACGGAGTATACAGCACAGCCCATGTAGTATATAACACAGCCACGTAGTATATAGAACAGCTAACGTAGTATATAGCACAGCTCACGCAGTATATAACACAGCCACGTAGTATAATGCCCAGCCACGTAATATATTGCACAGCTACATAGTACATGTATATAGCACAGCTCATGTAGTATATAGCACAGCTCATGTAGTATATAACACAGCCACGTAGTATATATTGCCCAGGCACATAATATATTGCACAGCCCACGTAGTATATAGCACAGAAACGCAGTATATAACACAGCTCACGAGTATATAACACAGCCCACGTAGTATATAGCACAGCCCACGTAGCATATAGCACAGAAACGTAAAATATAACACAGCCCACGCAGTATATAACACAGCCCATGTACTGTAGTACATAGCAATGTGGGCATCATAGCAATAGCAATGCATAGGCAGCATCAATAGTAAAAAGTTTTTCACACAGTGTTAATAGCAGTGTTAACACACTGCGTTAAACCGTGGCACAACACGGTGTAATGCAGCCATTAACCCTGTGTGAGCACTGACTGGAGGAGAGTATGGAGGGGGCACTGACGGAGAGTAGGAAGGGGCGAGTTCGCGGCCGGACTGTGCCCGTCGCTGATTGGTTGAGGCCAGCGACATGGGATTTCCGTGACAGACAAACAGACGGAAGTGCCCCTTAGATGATTATATATATAGATATATATAGTTATATCTCTCTGTAGCTTTGTCGCCATAGGAGAGGGGCCCAGACACATTTCTTGCACAGGGGCCCCAAGCTGTCAGTGTCCGCCCCTGCCACTGGACTGAGAATCAGCCGCCACGCCCCCTCTTGATGGATCCATGTAGCTTTTGCTGACCATGCCCCCTCTCTTTTGCCAGCCACGCCCCCTCTTCATGCTTGCCACACACCCTCAGCAGTCAGTACCAGACCCTCAGCAGTCAGTACCAGACCCTCAGCAGTCAGTACCAGACCCTCAGCCTGTGGTCACATGACAGCTCTGCCCCCACATCCCATCATGTGCACCACACCTTCTCAAGCAGGGGTGCAGATGGCACTGCCCAGGTTCCTGACACTGTGGCTTGTGATTGGTTACCGGCGGATCCGCTTGACAACCAGAGAGAGATGCAGAGGGTAGTGCGACCCGGGCACCACGGAACAGTGGGGAGCACTGTCATGTTCTCAATGGCAAGAGAACATAGCATCAGCATATATAGGAACTAGCTCTTGGAAGATGGGAACTGAGCTGACCATGAACTAAACCTAACACACAACTAGCAGTGGCCGGGTAGCATGCCTACGTTGATTCTAGATGCCCAGCACCAGCCGGAGGACTAAATAATGCTAGCAGAGGGAAATATTAGTCCTAGCTCACCTCTAGAGAAATACCCCGAAAGGAGACAGAGGCCCCCCACATGTATTAGCGGTGAATCAAGATGAAATAACAAACGTAGTATGAAAATAGGTTTAGCAAATTTGAGGTCCACTTACTACATAGCAGAAGACAGAAAGGGCACTTTCATGGTCAGCTGAAAACCCTATCAAAACACCATCCAGAAATTACTTTAAAACTCTGGCATTAACTCATAACACCAGAGTGGCAATTCCTGTTCACAAGAGCTTTCCAGACACAGTAACGAAACTACAGCTGTGAACTGGAACAAAAATGCAAAAACAAACATGGACAAGAGTCCAACTTATCTAGTAGTTGTCTAGGAGCAGGAACAAGCACAGAGAGGCTTCTGATAACATTGTTGACCGGCAAGCAACTAACAGAGCAGCAAGGTTATATAGCGACTCCCACATCTTGATGGGAACAGGTGAACAGAGAAGATGAAAACACCAGTTCAATTCCACCAGTAGCCACCGGGGGAGCCCAGAATCCAAATTCACAACAGAGCACCTTCTGCATCGGAGCTGGTACCGACACGGGGACTAACGGGGCTCACAGAGGCGACACAACCGGCCGGGACTCTGGGACTCCGGACCAGGAGACGAGAACACCAGGTATCGGATGTAGTATGGTGATGTTTTTCTATCATAAGCAGTGATGATACAGTAATTTAATCCTGATGTTTTCTGTTCTAAACAATGTTGATGCAGTAACTTTGTTCAGCCACCGGAGGTCACCCTTGTGTAATAGACAAGATAATTACAATGTTGTTGCAGTAATTTTGTTCAGCCACCGGAGGTCAACCTTGAGTTACGGACAAGAAGATTCTGGAATCGGGACAGTTACCTCAGAGAGTTTCCGGGTGATTGAGGAGAAGCAGCGCGGTGATGGAGAGTGGGGAATCCAGAGCTTGAGGCATTCCTGTTTTGGGACTGCGTGATTTCAAGAAATCTACTTCTGTAAGTAAACAGAGAAGTGTGAGCGGTCACCGACTGTAGTTAGCTAGGGATAGCTAGATAGGAATCACAGCCTGTTTAAGGACACTCTTGTATTAAGAATTGCATGATAACTAATAGACACTGTGTGGATTCCTGCGCTTCACGATTCTGGCTGTGGGATATTCCTGGAATTATTTGTGAACTTTATCTGGATCTACAGCAGAAGATTTGGTGGCTCAAATATCTATTTAATCCGCTGCTGGACATCTGTGTAACAAATTCAGTTATTTACCGTTGAAGCATATATTGTGAAAGAGTAGACTCTGAGCACTCAACAATAAGACAGTGCACTGCGTATACACTGAGTGTATACTGTATATATATATATATATATATATATATATATATATATATATATATATATATATATATACTAGCTGTACTACCCGGCTTCGTCCGGGGTAATAACTGCTGTTAGCAAAATAGAATGTGTTAACAAAAATGTATTCTGCACAAAAAAAACACAAAACAAATAGATAGAAATGTAATTATTAAAAGGCAAAAACTAAGCTAATAGAAGCATTTTACAACATACACTCACTGGCCACTTTATTAGGTACACCTGTCCAACTTCTTGTTAACACTTAATTTCTAATCAGCCAATCACATGGCGGCAACTCAGTGCATTTAGGCATGTAGACATGGTCAAGACAATCTCCTGCAGTTCAAACCGAGCATCAGTATGGGGAAGAAAGGTGATTTGAGTGCCTCTGAACGTGGCATGGTTGTTGGTGCCAGAAGGGCTGGTCTGAGTATTTCAGAAACTGCTGATCTACTGGGATTTTCACGCACAACCATCTCTAGGGTTTACAGAGAATGGCCCGAAAAAGAAAAAAAATCCAGTGAGCGGCAGTTCTGTGGGCGGAAATGCCTTGTTGATGCCAGAGGTCAGAGGAGAATGGGCAGACTGGTTCGAGCTGATAGAAAGGCAACAGTGACTCAAATCGCCACCCGTTACAACCAAGGTAGGCCTAAGAGCATCTCTGAACGCACAGTGGGTCGAACTTTGAGGCAGATGGGCTACAGCAGCAGAAGACCACACCGGGTACCACTCCTTTCAGCTAAGAACAGGAAACTGAGGCTACAATTTGTACAAGCTCATCGAAATTGGACAGTAGAAGATTGGAAAAACGTTGCTTGGTCTGATGAGTCTCGATTTCTGCTGCGACATTCGGATGGTAGGGTCAGAATTTGGCGTAAACAACATGAAAGCATGGATCCATCCTGCCTTGTATGGAGCATCTTTGGGATGTGCAGCCGACAAATCTGCGGCAACTGTGTGATGCCATCATGTCAATATGGACCAAAATCTCTGAGGAATGCTTCCAGCACCTTGTTGAATCTATGCCACGAAGAATTGAGGCAGTTCTGAAGGCAAAAGGGGGTCCAACCCGTTACTAGCATGGCGTACCTAATAAAGTGGCCGGTGAGTGTATATTTCAACACCAGAGATATTCCACACAGATTTAACTAAATTGGCCAAGTAATGTGAAGTAATCTTCTACTACTTATTCGAGAGCCTTTTGATAAACGACGTTCTTAGTTTTTCCTTCAGGTGCAAAGACAAACAGATTTTTGGCTGTTCCAACTCTTGAACAGGCCACATAAAGTTGACCATGAGAAAAGCATGGAGATTGTAAATCTAAGCTAGCTGAAGAGCCCGGCGTTGCCTGGGCATAGTAAATATCTGTGGTTAGTTATAGCACCTCACTTCTCTTATTTTCTCCCTCACTCCTTATTTTCCCCCTCACTCCTCTCATTCCCCCTAACACTTGTCATTTCGACCTCACATCTGTCACTTTCCGATCACTCCACTATTTTCCCTCACTCCTCTCATTTTGCACTCACACCTTTTCATTTTCACCTCACACCTCTCATTTTCACCTCAGTATATACATGTTTGTCATCTCCCTTATATATAGTATACACCTGTATGTCATCTCCTGTATATAGTATATACCTGTATGTCATCTTCCCTCTATATAGTATATACCTGCTGTGTGTCATCTCCCCTGTATATAGTATATACCTGTATGTCATCTTCTCCTATATATAGTATATACCTGTATGTAATCTCCTCTTGTATATAGTATATACCTGTGTGTCATCTCACCTATATATAGTATATATCTGTGTGTCATCTCCTCCTGTATATAGTATATACCTGTATGTCATCTCCTCCTATACATAGCATATACCTGTATGTCATCTCCTCCTGTATATACTATATACCTGTAGGTAATCTTCTCCTGTATATAGTATATACCTGTGTGTCATCTCCTACTGTATATAGTATATACCTGTATGTCATCTCCTGCTGTATGTAGTATGTACCTGTATGTCATCTCCTCCTCTATATAGTATATACCTGTGTGTCATCTCTCCTGTATATAGTATATATCTGTGTGTCATCTCCTCCTGCATATAGTATATACCTGTGTGTCATCTCCCCTGTAAATAGTATATACCTGTGTGTCATCTCCTCCTCTATATAGTATATACCTGTGTGTCATCTCTCCTGTATATAGTATATATCTGTGTGTCATCTCCTCCTGCATATAGTATATACCTGTGTGTCATCTCCCCTGTAAATAGTATATACCTGTATGTCATCTCCTCCTGTATATAGTATATACCTGTGTGTCATCTCCCCTGTAAATAGTATATATCTGTATGTCATCTCCTCCTGTATTAGACCTCGTTCACACGTTATTTGGTCAGTATTTTTACCTCAGTATTTGTAAGCTAAATTGGCAACCTGATAAATCCCCAGCCAACAGTAAGCCCACCCCCTGGCAGTATATATTAGCTCACACATACACATAAAAGACAGGTCATGTGACTGACAGCTGCCGTATTTCCTGTATTGTACATTTGTTGCTCTTGTAGTTTGTCAGCTTATTAATCAGATTTTTATTTTTGAAGGATAATACCAGACTTGTGTGTGTTTTAGGGCGAGTTCCGTGTGTCAAGTTGTGTGTGTTGAGTTGCGTGTGGCGACCTGCATATACCGACTTTTGTGAGATGAGTTTTGTGTGGCGACATGCGTGTAGCAACTTTTTGTGTGTCGAGTTGCATGTGACAGGTTAGTGTAGCAAGTTGTGTGCAGCAAGTTTTGCGCATGGCGAGTTTTGCGCGTGGCGAGTTTTATGTGTGGTGCCTTTTGAGTATGTGCAAGTTTTGTGTGAGGCAACTTTTGCATGTGTTGCAACTTTTGTGCATGTGGCAATTTTTCCGCGTGTGCAAGTTTTGCGTGTGGCGAGTTTTCCATGAGGTGAGTTTTGCACATGTGGAGAGTTTTGCATGTGGAGAGTTTTGCGCGTGGCGAGTTTTGAGCGGCGACTTTTGTGTTTCAACTTTTATGTGGCGAGGTTGGTGTATGTGTGGTGAAATGTGCGCTGAGGGTGGTATATGTGTTCGAGCACGTGGTAGTGTGTGGCGCATTTTGTGTGTGTGTTCATATCCCCGTGGTGGTGTGGTGATTATCCCATGTCGGGGCCCCACCTTAGCAACTGTACAGTATATACTCTTTGGCGCCATCGCTCTCATTCTTTACGTTCCCCTTGTTCACATCTGGCAGCTGTTAATTTGCCTCCAACGCTTTTCCTTTCATTTTTCCCCATTATGTAGATAGGGGCAAAATTGTTTGGTGAATTGGAAAGCGCGGGGTTAAAATTTCACCTCACAACATAGCCTATGACGCTCTCGGGGTCCAGACGTGTGACTGTGCAAAATTTTGTGGCTGTAGCTGCGACGGTTCAGATGCCAATCCCGGACATACACACACACACATACATACACACATTCAGCTTTATATATTAGATATATATATATATATATATATATATATATATATATATATATATATATATATATATATATACTGTATATGTTGGGAAAAACCGGCGTGATTTATTGTAAATTAGGGGGAGGCGGGTGTAAGATTGTATTCCTGAGAGGACCTCATGTCACAGGCACAGTATAACCCGTGTAGGCCCATTACAGATAAGGTACTGCTATAGTTGTGGGGTGGTCTGATTCCTGCCTGTGAAGCTGGCACTTGGGGTCTCAGGCTGCATAACTTGTATTCTGTGAGTTGTGGCCCATATTGTGTTGGGAGAGAAAATTCTGTCATTCTTTGCAATAGATATAAAGAAAAAGTTGGTTTCCCTTCATATTGAGTTCTGAGTCCTCCACAGCAGCGCCATATTCCCATCTCAAGCAACGACCGACGTAGCGGTCATTACACGGATCACACTGCGCAGGTCTTTGGGCTGCTGAGCTGTCAGATCACTTGGAGTGTGTGATCTGTTAATATGCAAGAGATCTATCTCGGGAGATCACATTGGTGATTGTCCATGGTTATGTCACCCTCCTATGTGAGGAGATCCCATGGGTGAAGCTTGTGATCGGCTGATCTGTCAGGAATCTTTGTGAGATCTCATTGGCAAAGTGTAATCTGCTGATGTGTTAGAGAAATATATCAGGTCTATGGTGTCCTGACTCCTGATCTGTGAGAAATCACTGGTGAGCTCTGTGATCTGCTGATATGCAATAGATCTGCATGAGGAGATCACATTGGTGAAGTGTATTGTCCGCCGATGCGTCAGAGATGTGAGATCTGTGTCTGCTGATCTGTCAGATCACATTGGTAGAGCGTGATCTGCCACTGTGCTATGGATCTATGTAAGATCACATTGGTGTATTATCCGCTGATATTTGTGAGATCGGACTCTGAAGTCTGTGATCTCTGTACTGTACACAGTATACTGGTACGGACGCCGGTACCCTGCACTATATACAGTATACAGGTATGGAGGCCGGTACACTACACTGTACACAGAATACAGGTATGGAGGCCGGTACACTGCACTGTACACAGTATGCAGGTATGGAGGCCGGTACACTACACTGTACACAGTATGCATGTATGGAGGCCGGTACACTGCACTGTACACAGTATGCATGTATGGAGGCCGGTACACTACACTGTACACAGGTACGGAGGCCAGTACACTACACTGTACACAGTATACAGGTACGGAGGCTGGTAGACTGCAATGTACACATAAATACAGGTACTGAGGCCGGTACACTGCACTGTACACAGTATACCGGTACGGAGGCCATAAACTGCACTGTACACAGTTTACAGGTACAGAGGCCGATACACTGCACTGTACACAGTATACAGGTATGGAGGCTGGTATGGTACACTCAATTACACTTTCAAAATATTTGAATGTGGCCCACCAGTTATTGCCTTTAAGAGTCTGTGGATGACCACACCCTGTGTACAAAGCTTTTATGAATGTAGAAGTGCCACAACTACACTTTCTTAACTCCATTTGGTGCCTTCAGGTGTGTTTGGATGACCCTCTGTATAATTTTTTTCTGGCTTTGCACTGTTTGCAGAGCCTTTATAAGTGTAGGAGTACCACAACTACACTTTTTTAAAAATTGAATGAGGAACGTACAGTTGGTGCCTTCAGTAGCGTATAGATGACCCTTCTTGTAATTTTTCACAGGCTTTGCATAGGCTAAGAGTACAATTACATGACAATTTGAACAGAAAGTGTACGAGACCATCCTTTATGTCTAATACAGGTTATACAGTATCTGAGTCCCTCTTCAGTCTAATTTTTGGCAGTTCTTGCTTTCTTCATAAATTATACTGAAATTTCCAATTTTTTAAATAAAAAAGTAAATTTTGGGTTACTTAAATTATTTATTTTTTTAAATCCTTTTTAGATTTTGCCTTACCGTATATACAAGTCATTATACAGAAAAGAATGTTTCTTAAAATATTTTTTCCTGTAAACTCCAATTTCTCTTCGATTTGGAATGTTTTATTATCAATCCTTAATGTGGAGTAAAAGTGTGACACAGTTGTTCTCAGCAGCAATCTGGGAGTCATAGATGCTTCCAGGAGTCTTCCCCATCCTGTTTTCCATCCATTTCAACATTTTCACTGCCCCTCTGACCTCCTTGTAGGGTCTGCCAGAAACATGCTCAGATTTCCCATTGACTTCCATTATACTTGTTACTCAAAACAAGCATCCGAGCATTAGGAATTGCTCGGTTCGAGTAACAAGCATCCGATCATTTTAGTGCTCGCTCATCCCTACCCCATAGTTATCCATTTAGTAGTATAATGCACACCCATAGTCATACAGTTGCGTGAAAAAGTGTTTGCCCCCTTATTGGAGGTGTCACCTGGTAGACGAGTTGTCTGAGTGAAGTGGCTGCCCATGTGTTGCACTAGCGGTGCTCGACCGGGCTTACTCATGAACAGGGGTCTATATGTTCCGAGTAGGTTTGTTAACTGCTGCTTCTGTGATGGACCAAGCTGCTTCCCCAACGTGACATCCGTTACCCCCCATGCCCCTTTTGGAGTCTACAAATAAGTCTGGGATCTGGTCCGTGATAACAAACTGCTAAGTTGGTGACCTCCCTTTCCTTATAAGATTTTAGCCCTTTGACATGGTTGGTCCGTTTATGGATACCAGCTCCATCCAGGGCCAAGGTGTAGTCAGTATTCTCGCATTTCCTGGTAATGGTGAATGGACTCTCCCACATGACTTGCAGCTTGTTTTTTCATGCAGGTACTAGTACTAGAACCTTCTGTCCACAGGCAAATTCTTGGAGTCTGGTTCAAGGTTGTAACACCATTGTTGTCTTTCCAGAGCTACTTCTAAATTCCCATGGGCTAAGGCCATCTTTTACTAAACTTTTGGACATAATCCAGAATGTCAACCTCTTCTGTGGAGAAAGTGCCCTCCCACTCTCTCGTACTAGCTTTTAGGTCTGACAGGACAATGGCCTCCAGTTAGAGGGTGGCAATGTCAACCAGGGTGCGGATGAACCTCTTTCCGCTGTTGATGGGGATGGAGCAGGGCATGACGGGGTGCTTCCCTCATCCGTTATTTCTGCACCTCTTGAGTAACCCTTGGCCAATAAAAAATGGTACCACAAGCTGATGAACATGGGTCAAGGATTTCTCAGAGCAAGATACAGGCTTTTCCCGATACAAGAGACCCTTCTCCCATCTATACACCATCTTTACACCTCATCCTGTTTTGTTTTCTCTATGATAGGGTCCATGAGTTGAGCTTCCCTAAACTCCCTACGATCTATCTCCCCCCAGTCAATGGCCACAGTCTGATCAGGTGTACTCACTGTCACCAGCTCAGAGGAGGATGATGTGGGATTGGAGTACGGGTTAATCTCGTACGGGGTGGCAGAAGAATCTGCTTCAGGATGCTGCTTGGCTTGGTTGTGGGTGATGACTGTGACAAACTGCTGGGCAGCCCTTATCCTAGGTCGTTCCCAAAAATAACAGATATGGAGAGGCCATCCATGAGCGCAACTTCGACCTCTCCCTGGTCAGTCCCCCAATCCAACTGCACATGTGCCAGAGGGATGTCCAAGTGCTGAACCCAGGGAGATGGTTACTTGGCGGCCTGGTAAATGTTGTTCTGGGGGAACAATATCTTGGCTGACCAGAGTGATGGAAGACCCAGTATCCCAAAGTCCCCGGGCTTGGATATCACCGACCTTAACCGACTGAATGTGGAGGTTGGCTGGTGTAGGGTGGCCACCCCGATGAAGAGTATGGAAAGGGTATATCACTTCCTCCGCTGCTGGTGTATCCCAGGGGTAGCATCCCTCAGACCCCGATGGCTCGTCTTGGCAGAAATTGAACGGCTGGGCCGGCAGATGGGCTCCAGGCATGGGCCCCGGATCTGGAGACAATCTTTGACCATGTGTCCAGGGTGCCCGCACATATAACAGCGCAGCAGATTGAGCAAATCATTAGCCCTGTTGTAAACCTTTGTACTGATGGGGTTTCTGCTGGGTAAAGGGATAGTCCTGCTTGACTGGCTGGTGGCCACTCAAGTCCCTGGTTGTAGGGTCTCCTGGAATCAGTGGTCATAACCAATTTCCAGCGAGGTCAATTGGCTGTAAACTTGTCAGCCAATCAGGCTCCTTGCTCTGGGGTGTTGGCTACTCACTGAGAGGAGATAGCAGCAAGCTTAGTAAGTTGACTGAGCACAGCAAAATATGTGGCCAAGTGACCTGATTATCCCAACATGGGTTTGCCAAATGAGTTTGTGGGCTTAGTTCTGTAATCCATCAAGTGGAGCTATGGTGCCTAGGCTGAAGTCCTATAGCATAGCATCGGTAACAGAAGCAGACCCTTTTTATATCCCTCAGCTCTCATTTTATGGCATTGTGCCCCCTAGAATTGGGGTGGAAGATGGTCATGTTTGTTTCTTCATTGTTCGCTATTTCAATTAGACTGCATAATTTTTCTTGAAATGATGCAGACTAGTGCTCCACACGGGGCTGTTGCAATATGTAATCAACAAGCATTCCACAAATTAGTATACAAAAAGGGATAGTCTTACATGAATCAATGGCTCATGTCCCTAGACTTACTGAACAAAGGAATAATATGACTGGCATAATTAAGAATAGTTCACCCCCGCACAAGTGGCCAGATTGATGCTGAGTTGTCACAAGGACCATAACAATTAGCAATAAAAAAAAAAAGTGGTACCAAATATAAATGCAAAATATAGAACTGTACAGTAGAGTAAAAAAAAAAAAAAAAAAAGCAGATGATTTAATTTTTGACCTGGTAACAGGTCCTCTTTGACTGTGCCATGTAATTGGTACCAAATTAGTAATTTTGTGACGCCTTCAAAATGCCATGGATGGGAAGAAGAGCAAACAAATCAATTTTGGGACAAATCAAGCCAAACATGTCAATTGAAGCAAGGATCACTAAGCTACGACTTGTCTACTTTGGACACATCATACTAAGAGAGCAATCACTGGAGAAGGACATCATGGTTGGAAGAATAGAAAGAACAAGGCGAAGAGGAAGACCAGCAACCTGATGGCTTGATACTATAAAGATAATGGCAGAAAAGACCCTGGTGGACCTATCTAGACTTGCACAAGATCGATCTTAATACAGATCGTTCATCCATCAAGTCACCATGGCTCGTGATCAATTGTAAAAAAAAAAAGAAGTGATCCATTTTGAAAACTCTCCACGATAGTCCACAGTGGGCATCAAATGTTTTTTTTGTGTTTTAGACATTTTTAGTTCTATCTTAGTGGATTTATTAATAATGTTTATGGCACGTGAATTTTTAACCTCTTTCTGACCTTGGACGGGATGGTACGTCCGAGATCAGATCTCCGGCTTTGATGCAGGCTCCGGTGGTGAGCCCGCATCAAAGCTGGGACATGTCAGTTGTTTTGAATAGCTGACATGTGCCCGCAATAGCGACGGGTGGAATCGTGATCCACCCGCCGCTATCAACTAGTTAAATGCCGCTGTCAAACGCTGACAGCGGCATTTAACCGGCGCTTCCGGCCATCGGGCCGGAAATGAGCGCTTCGCCGACCCCCGTCACATGATAAGGGGGTCAGCGATGCGTTGGCATAGTAACCATAGAGGTCCTTGAGACCTCTATGGTTGCTGATGCCGGCTTGCTGTGAGCACCACCCTGTGGTCGGCACTCATAAATGCAGGATTTCAGCTACATAGGAGCGATCTAATGAACGCTCCAATGTAGCTGAGCCGATCGAGTTGTGCCAGCTTCTAGCCTCCCATGGAGGCTATTGAAGCATGGCAAAAGTAAAAAATAAAGTTACAAAAAAAGTGAAAAAAATAAAAAAAGATATAAAAGTTTAAATCACCCCCTTTCGCCCCATTCAAAATAAAACAATAAAAAAAAATCAAACCTACACATATTTAGTATCGCCGCGTTGAAAATCGCCCGATCTATCAATAAAAAAAAGCATTAACCTGATCACTAAACGGCGTAGTGAGAAAAAAAATTATAAACTCCAAAATTACGGGTTTTTTGGTCGCCGTGATATTGCATTAAAATGCAATAACGGGAGATCAAAAGAACGTATCTGCACCAAAATGGTATCATTAAAAACGTCAGCTCGGCACGCAAAAAATAAGCCCTCACCCAACCAGAGATCCAATGGGTATTGGAAAATGGCACAATTTTTTTTTTAGCAAAGTTTGGAATTTTTTTTCACCACTTAGATAAAAGAGACCTAGACATGTTTGGTGTCGATGGACTCGTAATGACCTGGAGAATCACAATGGCAGGTCGGTTTTAGCATTTAGTGAAACTAGTAAAAAAGCCAAACAAAAAACAAGTTTGGGATTGCACTTTTTTGCAATTTCACCGCACTTGGAATTTTTTTCTCGTTTTCTAGTACACGACATGGTAAAACCAATGATGTCGTTCAAAAGTACAACTCTTCTCGCAAAAAATAAGCCCTCACTTGGCCATATTGATGGAAAAATAAAAAAGTTAGGGCACTGGGAAGGAGGGGAGCGAAAAACGGAAAATCCCAAGGTCACGAAGGGGTTAAAGTGAAAAATATTGTGCAAAATCTTACATACTTGGGATAATCTTTGGTGTGAACTAGTGTAAACGTTTTAAGATAAGCATCACTACAATAGATTAATAGATATAACTTTAGAAATATGAAAAATTTCTAAAAGTAAAAAGAGCTAACACCCATAAAAGAAAGCAATCCTGGCTGTCTTTTGCCGCCACAAGGGGGCACTCGCTGCTTATAAATTTATACATCTTCAATTAAAATCAATGAGAACCAATAGAAATATTGGCTCTCCCTAGTGGCTTTTGCAAGTACATTTAGCTGCAGATTTGCCTATTCTGCTAGTGATATGGGGGGTCTAAGTAACCCTCCTTTTACTGCTTTAATTCCTTTTATAACCTCTTTTCACACTGTAATATAATGCTGCTGTATATGATTCTGAGATTACCTATGAGCAGGTGTCGATTGTAGCTTAAGCAACCAGTTTACAGGTTAATGATACTTTAAAAGGAATGTTTCATCAGAAAAAAAGTGTTTAAATCAGATATTTATTTTCAATGTATATTTTGCCTTTAAATATCACTATTTTTAGCAAAATTACAATAGACTCAGACAATTGAAATAAGCAGCAATAAACTGATTCTTTGAGTTATATAGAGCTGTCAGGGCATGTTTTATCTGGGCAGATCCTGTGTTATCTACTGTATATAGAGGTGTAATCAGTCATTGTACAGGAGGAAGAGGTGAGCTGTGATATCACCTATTGTGAATGGTGGATCCTGTGTAATCTACTGTATATAGAGGTGTTATCAGTCATTGTACAGGAGGAGGAGGTGAGCTGTGATATCACCTATTGTGAATGGTGGATCCTGTGTTATCTACTGTATATAGAGGTATTATCAGTCATTATACAGGAGGGGGCGGAGGTGAGCTGTGATATCACCTATTGTGAATGGTGGATCCTGTGTTATCTACTGTATATAGAGGTGTTATCAGTCATTGTACAGGAGGAGGAGGTGAGCTGTGACATCACCTATTGTGAATTGTGGATCCTGTGTTATCTACTGTATATAGAGGTGTCATCAGTCATTATACAGGAGGAGGAGGTGAGCTGTGATATCACCTATCGTGAATGGTGGATCCTGAGTTATCTACTGTATATAGAGGTGTTATCAGTCATTGTACAGGAGGAGGTGAACTGTGACATCACCTATTGTGAATGGTGGATCCTGTGTTATCTACTGTATATAGATGAGTTATCAGTCATTGTACAGGAGGAGGTGAGCTGTGATATCACCTATTGTGAATGGTGGATCCTGTGTTATCTACTGTATATAGAGGTGTTATCAGTCATTGTACAGGAGGAGGAGGTGAGCTGTGACATCACCTATTGTGAATGGTGGATCCTGTGTTATCTACTGTATATAGAGGTGTTATCAGTCATTGTACAGGAGGAGGTGAGCTGTGATATCACCTATTGTGAATAGTGGATCCTGCGTTATCTACTGTATATAGAGGTGTTATCAGTCATTTTACAGGAGAAGGAGGAGGTGAGCTGTGATATCTGCAGCGTTTTTTTTCGTGCAGAAACGCTACAGATCTGCAAGTGATTTACAGTACAATGTAAATCAATGACAAAAAAAATGCTGTGCTAATGGTGCAGAAAAATCTGCACGGAAAACGCAGCAGATTCAAAAAAGGACCATGTCAATTCTTTTTGCAGATCTGCTGCGTTTCTGATCCCATTCCATAAGGCTATGTGCACACGTTGCGGATTAGCTTAAGGAATTTATTGTGCGGATTCTGCATCTCTTGGCAGAAAATGCAGGTGTGGATTTGCTGCGGATTTTCTGTGTTTTTTACCCCTGCGGATTTCTATAATGGAATAAGTACAAAAACGTTGTAGCTTGGCTTCATAAGAGCTCATCATTTTCCCTATATAGAGCAAAACTGTGGTACTGAAATTAACCCCTTAAAGGGAACCTGTCACCCCGTTTTTTCAGTAAGAGATAAAAATACCGTTAAATAGGGCCTGAGCTGTGCGTTACAATAGTGTAGTTTGTGGACCCCGATTCCCCACCTATGCTGCCGAAATACCTTACCAAAGTCGCCGTTTTCGCCTGTCAATCAAGGTGGTCTGGTCAAATGGGCGTGGTGACATTGCTGTTTCTTCCCCCAGATCTTGCTTATCTTTCCGTTGGTGGCGTAGTGGTTTGCGCATGCCCAACTGTCGAATCCACTATGCAGGTGAAGAAAAAGAGCGCGATCTGCACTATTCTCCTGGTTATCGGTGGAGGCGGCCATCTTCCTGAGGCCGAAGAAACAGCGATGTCACCACGCCCATTTGGAACCAAATTTTTTTTGTTAGGGAGTTATAAGGGTTAAAATTTGACCGCCGATTGATTTTTCAATGTAAAATTGACTGGAATTGAGATGGGACACTATGTCGCGTTTGGAGAGCCCCTGATCTGCCTAAACATTAAAACCCCCCACAAGTGACACCATTTTGGAAAGCAGACCCCCTAAGGAACTTATCTAGATGTGTTTTGAGAGCTTTGAACTCCCAAGTGTTTCACTACAGTTTATAACGCAGAGCTGTGAAAATATATATTTTTTTTTTTCACAAAAATGATTTTTTAGCCCCCAGTTTTGTATTTTCACAAGGGTAACAGGATAAATTGGACCCCAATAGTTGTTGTCCAATTTGTCTTGAGTACGCTGATACCCCATATGTGGGGGGAACCACTGTTTGGGCGCATGGCAGAGCTCGGAAGGGAAGGAGCGCCATTTGGAATGCGGACTTAGATGGAATGGTCTGCAGGCGTCACGTTGCATTTGCAGAGCCCCTGATGTACCCAAACAGTATAAACCCCCAACAAGTGACCCTATATTGGAAACTAGACCTCCCAAGGAACTTATCTAGATGTGTTGTGAGAACTTTGAACCCCCAAGTGTTTCACTACAGTTTATAACGCAGAGCCGTGAAAATAAAAATTCTTTTTTTTTCCACAACAATGATTTTTTAGCCCCCAGTTTTGTATTTTCCCAAGGGTAACAGGAGAAATTGGACCCCAAAAGTTGTTGTCCAATTTGTCCTGAGTACGCTGATACCCCATATGTGGGGGGGAACCACTGTTTGGGTGCATGGCAGAGCTCGGAAGGGAAGGAGTGCCATTTGGAATGCAGACTTAGATGGATTGGTCTGCACTCTGCAGGCGTCACGTTGCATTTGCAGAGCCCCTGATGTACCCAAACAGTATAAACCCCCAACAAGTGACCCCCATATTGGAAACTAGACCTCCCAAGGAACTTATCTAGATGTGTTGTGAGAACTTTGAACCCCCAAGTGTTTCACTACAGTTTACAACGCAGAGCCGTGAAAATAAAAAATCTTTTTTTCCCACAAAAATGATTTTTAGCCCCCCAAATTTTTATTTTCCCAAGGATAACAAGAGAACTTGGACCCCAAAAGTTGTTGTCCAATTTGTGCCGAATACGCTGATACCCCATATGTTGGGGTAAACCCCTGTTTGGGCGCACGGGAGAGCTCGGACGGGAAGGAGCACTGATTTACTTTTTCAACGCAGAATTGGCTGGAATTGAGATCGGACGCCATGTTGCGTTTGGAGAGCCCCTGATGTGCCTAAACAGTGGAAACCCCCCAATTCTACCTGAAACCCTAATCCAAACACACCCCTAACCCTAATCCCAACGGTAACCCTAGCCACACCCCTAACCCTGACACACCCCTAACTCTAATCCCAACCCTAATCCCAACCGTAAATGTAATCCAAACCCTAACCCTAACTTTAGCCCCAACCCTAACCCTAACTTTAGCCCTAACCCTAACTTTAGCCCTAACCCTAACTTTAGCCCCAACCCTAACCCTAACTTTAGCCCCAACCCTAACCCTAACTTTAGCTCCAACCCTAGCCCTAACCCTAACCCTAGCCCTAACCCTAGCCCTAACCCTAACCCTAGCCCTAGTCCTAATGGGAAAATGGAAATAAATAATTTTTTTTAATTTTTTGCTAACTAAGGGGGTGATGAAGGGGGGTTTGATTTACTTTTATAGCGGGTTTTTTAGCGGATTTTTATGATTGGCAGCCGTCACTGAAAGACGCTTTTATTGCAAAAAATATTTTTTTTGTTACCACATTTTGAGAGCTATAATTTTTCCATATTTTGGTCCACAGAGTCATGTGAGGTCTTGTTTTTTGCAGGACGATTTGACATTTTTATTTGTAACATTTTCGGGCACGTGACATTTTTTGATCGCTTTTTATTCCGATTTTTGTGAGGCAGAATGACCAAAAAACAGCTATTCATGAATTTCTTTTGGGGGGGCGTTTATACCGTTCCGCATTTGGTAAAATGGATAAAGCAGTTTTATTCTTCGGGTCAGTACGATTACAGCGATACCTCATTTATATCATTTTTTTATGTTTTGGTGCTTTTATACGATAAAAACTATTTTATAGAAAAAATAATTATTTTTGCATCGCTTTATTCTGAGTACTATAACTGTTTTATTTTTTCTTTGATAATGCTGTGTGGTGGCTCGTTTTTTGCGGGACAAGATGTCGTTTGCAGCGGTACCATGGTTATTTATATCAGTGCTTTTGATCACGTGTTATTCCACTTTTTATTTGGCGGTATGATAATAAAGCGTTGTTTTTTGCCTCTTTTTTTTTTTTTTCCGGTGTTCACTGAAGGGGTTAACTAGTGGGACAGTCTAATAGGTCGGGTCGATACGGACGTGGCGATACTAAATATGTGTACTTTTATTGTTTTTTATTTAGATAAAGAAACGTATTTATAGGAACAATATATATATATTTTTTGCATTTTGGGGGGAATTTTTTTTTTTTTTTTACACTATAACATTGCCCCATGGGGGGCATTATGTTATAGTGTAAGATCGCCGATCTGACACTTTGCTGTGCACTGTGTCAGATCGTCGATCTGACGTGCACAGCTCCTGAAGGCTTCCCGGCGCCTGCTCTGAGCAGGCGCAGTGAAGCCACCTCCCTGCAGGACCCGGATGCCGCAGCCATCTTGGATCCGGGCCTGCTGCAGAGAGGAGGAGGTAAGAGTCCCTCGGAGCAACACGATCACATCGCGTTGCTTCGGGGGTCTCAAGGAAGCATGCGCGATGCTTCCCTATACTGCCGGAACACTGCGATCATGTTTGATTGCAGTGTGCCGGGGGTTAATGTGCCGGGGGTGGTATGTGGCCGCTCCTGGCACATAGTGCCGGATGTCAGCTGCGATAGTCAGCTGACACCCGGCTGCGATTGGCCGATCGCATATGACGTACTATCCTGTCACTGGTCACCTTGACGGGATAGTACGTCATATGGGATTAAGGGGTTAATAGCAGAAGTAATCTAACGATTGCAGGTTAACGTCCCTTAGGGTAAAGAGTAATAGAAAAAAGGTTACAAAGACGAAATAAAAGTTTTAGGGTATGTAGGAAAAAAGGAGGATGTGAGTTCCAGCTCCGTAAAATTCAAAAAAGTTTAATATAGTCCAACATTAAAATACAGACAAATGATAGTGCTCCCTCCGGTGTACATCCCCACATATGAGGAGCGAATGGCCATGTGGGGATGTACACCGGAGGGAGCACTATCATTTGTCTGTATTTTAATGTTGGACTATATTAAACTTTTTTGAATTTTACGGAGCTGGAACTCACATCCTCCTTTTTTCCTGGATTCTTCTCGACTTCCCGCAGCGGAGTTCCGTGCACCTGCGTTCATCAATGGTGAGCTGGCTTACTACTTTTTTCTTTTAGGGTATGTGCACACGTTGCGGATTTTGCTGCGGATCCGCAGCGGATTGGCCGCTGCATTTTTGCAGCAGTTTTCCATGAGTTTACAGTACCATGTAAACCTATGGAACAAGATCCGCAGTGCACACGCTGCGGAAAAAAACGTGCGGAAACACTGCATTGTTTATCCTGCAGCATGTCAGGCCTCAAATCAAAGCAAATTTCTTTTTTTTACCAAAGTCAATCCAAACTTCAAATCATCTCCACCAAAAAATAAGCCCTAGGTTTACTGTGTAGAGGTAAAAATAAAAATGTTATGGGTATTGGAAGAAGTGAAAAAAAACCTGTAAATGCAAAAAAAAAAAAAAAAAATTAGTCTAGGTGTGAAGGGTGGGGGCTATAGAGTGGTACGCAGTTCTTTTATACCCTGCAGTCAAATATCATATCAAACCTACTAAAAAGAGCACTGAAAAAAATCTGGTAAATATCTGCAGTATATGAATGTACCCTAAAACTTATACTGTCATTTATCATTCAAAAATAAAAAATACCGAAAGAATTTACAAATAGTGCAATTCCTTAGAGAGCCACAAGAGGGAGCTCTGGCAGAACTCCTGCACAAGTCACATCTGGTCACAGTGTTGAATGCAGCCGTTAGCGCAGCGCCGTGTGATATTACTGTGTGGTATTGTGGGATGTTTCCAGAAGTACAGGCGCACTTACTGCATCATCAGTAGGTAGATGCCGACCTCATACATTCCAACTAAAGGATAGGAAAGAGGGACGTTTACTATGGGATGCACAGTGCACCACAGCCACTTTCCTAACCTCGCCCAATTTTGTATATGCACCCACACAGATATGTTGGTTCTACTGAAGCCCGTTAGTGTTCTCACACAGTACATTACTGCTTTCACAGTCCTCAAAGTGTGCTACTCAAACACTGAGAAAACTCACACAGTATGATGCCCCCAGAGTACAGTATATGCCCCCCACTAAGCATAACGTCTTGAGAGAACATTCCCCCCCAAGCAATAGGATGCTGTAACACACAGTACATAGACCCATTATTCCCTACCCATAGATCCCAACACGCAATATGATGTACCCCACAGTCCCCCACACATAGTATGCTTGATCCCACAGACCCCGAGTGACCTCACATTATCCCTCACACAATGTAATGGACCCCACAGTCTCCCACACAAAGTATGATGGAGTTTATACCCCCCCCACATACTCACACACATACAGTATTGATCCACAATCAAAGCCACAGAGAATGGTGTCTACCATACCTCCCCTTACATAGTAAATTGTCCCTCATATAGAATATGATGTCCCCCGCACACACAATATGTTTTCCCCTACAGTCTCCCCAGGCACAGTATGATGGACCCCACAACTCCCTGCACCGAGTTTGTTGTACCTCACAGCTTACAAGTCATAACACGATGCCCCATCTACACACAATATACTGTATATACAAACAGTCCCCCACACACAGTATAAAAGACCCCACAGTCCCTTACTCACTGTATGATGTCCCCTCTACACACAATATATATCCCCACAGTCTCTCATAAGCAGTATGATAGACAACACAGCCTCCCATACACAGTCTGATGGAACCAACAGTCCCCCGCACGCAGTGTGATGGACTCCACAGTCCCCCACACACACAGTATGATGGACTCCACAGTCCCCCCCACACACAGTATGATGGTCCCCACAGTTTCTAGACACAATATGATGAACCCCACATTGCCACACACACAGTATGATGTCCATTACAGGCACACAATATGACGTCTCCCACAGTTCACAACACATAGTATGATAGACCCCACACACAAAATATGATGTCAAAAGCACATGTACTCATCTATAGATATACAGTGGGTACGGAAAGTATTCAGGCCCCTTTACATTTTTTACTCTTTGTTTCATTGCTGCCATTTGGTAAATTCAGCAAGTTCATTTTTTTTCTCATTAATGTAAACTCTGCACCCCATCTTGACTGGAAAAAAACCCCGAAATGTAGAAATGTTTGCAAATTTAATAAAAAGGAAAAACTAAAATACCACATGGTCATAAGTATTCACTTCAGGCCCTTTGCTCAGACACTCATATTTAAGTCAGTCACATGCTGTCCATTTCCTTGTGATCCTCCTTAAGATGGTTCTACTCCTTCATTGGAGTCCAGCTGTGTGTAATTACACTGATAGGACTTGATTTGGAAAGACACACACCTGTCTATATAAGACCTCACAGCTCACACTGCATGTCAGACCAAATGAGAATCATGAGGTCAAAGGAACTGGCCAAGGAGCTCAGAGACAGAATTGTGGCAAGGCACAGATCTGGCCAAGGTTACAACAGAATTTCTGCAGTACTCAAGGTTCCTAAGAGCACAGTGGCCTCCATAATCCTTAAATGGAAAAAGTTTGTGATCACCAGAAGTCTTCCTAGACCTGGCCGTCCAGCCAAACTGAGCAATCGTGGGAGAAGAGCCTTGGTGAGAGAGGTAAAGAAGAACCCCAAGATCACTGTGGCTGAGCTCCAGAGATGCAGTAGGGAGATGGGAGAAAGTTCCACAAAGTCAACTATCACTGCAGCCCTCAACCAGTCGGGCCTCTATGGCAGAGTGGCCCGACGAAAGCCTCTCCTCAGTGCAAGACATATGAAAGCACGCATAGAGTTTGCTAAAAAACATGAAGGACTCACAGACTATGAGATATAAGATTCTCTGGTCTGAAGAGATGAAGATAGACTTTTTTGGTGATAATTCTAAGCGGTATATGTGAAGAAAACCAGGCACTGCTCATCATGTGCCCAATACAATCCCAACAGTGAAACGTGGTCGTGGCAGCATCAGGCTATGTGGATGTTTTTCAGTTGCAGGGACAGGATGACTGGTTGTTATTAAAGGAAACATGAATGTGGCAAAGTACAGAGATATCCTGGATGAAAACCTCTTCCAGAGTACTCTGGACCTCAGACTTGGCCTAAGATTCACCTTCCAACAAGACAATGACCCTAAGCACACAGCTAAAATAACAAAGGAATGGCTTCAGAACAACTCTGTGACCATTATTGACTGACCCAGCCAGAGCCCTGACCTAAACCCAATTGAGCATCTCTGGAGTGACCTGAAAATGGCCATTCACCAACGTTCACCATCCAACCAGACGGAAATGTCAATTCAACTCTCTCCTCCATCTACCACTGCCACCGCCAACTCCCCTCATCTCTGCCGAGGACTTTGCCACCTACTTCAAAAATAAGATCGACCAAACAAGGCAAACCTTTACTGTTCCACCACCGCAACCACTCCATATACCAGACCTCTGTCCTTCCCTAATAAGCTCCCTCTCCAACATCACTTAAGGAGAGATTACTCATCTCCTTTCCAATTCACACCTCACCACCTGTACACTTGACCCCATCCCTTCCCTCCTGCTCGCCAACCTCACTAACGCGCTCATTCCAGCCCTAACCCATCTCTTCAACCTATTGCTATCTTCTAGTTCCTTCCCCTCTGCCTTCAAACATGCCATCACATGCATCCTCAAAAAAAGCTAACCTTGACCCAACTGCTATGCCCAGCTATCGCCCCATATCACTGCTCCCGTTTGCTTCCAAACTCCTTGAGCAGCATGTGAATGCTCAACTTTCCTTCCACCTCTTATCTAACTCATTGATAACCTCCAATCTAGCTTTCTGCCCCCACCACTCCATCGAAACTGCCCTGACCAAAATTACTAATGACTTACTCACAGCCAAAGCTAACAGACAGTTCTCCATTCTCCTCCTTCTCGACCTGTCCTCTGCCTTTGACACAGTCGACCACTGTCTACTGCTATAGATTATTTCTTCCCTTGACATCAAAGACCTTCCCCTGTCCTGGATTGCTTCATACCTGTCCGACCGCTCATTTAGCGTTTCCCACTCCCACACTACCTCCTCATCCCACCCTCTCTTTGTTGTAGTCCCTCAAGGCTCTGTCATGGGGCCCCTACTTTTTTCCATCTATACCCTTGGCCTAGGACAAGTCATAAAGTCCCATGGCATCCATTACCACCTGTATGCGGATGACACTCAGATCTACCTCTCTGGCCCAGATGTCACCTCTCTGCTGTCCAAAATCCCAGAGTGTCTGTCAGCCATATCCTCCTTTTTCACCTCTCGCTTACTAAAACTCAATATAGACAAAACCAAACTCATCATCTTTCCTCCATCTCGCGTATCTCCCCTACCTGAGCTATCTATTATGGTAAACGGCATCATGCTCTCTCCCGCACCTGAAACCCACTGCCTCGGAGTAACTCTCGACACTGCCCTGTCCTATATACCGCACGTCCAAACTCTTGCCAACTCCTGTCGTCTCCAACTCAAAAATATTTCCAGAATCCGTCCCTTCCTCAGCCCTCAATCTACTAAAAAGCTTGTGCATGTGCTCATCATCTCCCGCCTTGATTACTGCAACATCCTCCTCTGTGGCCTCCCCGCTAACTCTCTTGCACCACTCCAGTCTGTCCTCAACTCTGCTGCCCGACTAATCCACGTCTCTCCTCGCTACTCCCCTGTTTCTCCCCTCTGCAAATCCCTCCACTGGCTATCAATTCCCCAACGAATCAAGTTCAAACTACTAGCACTGATCTACAAAGCCATCCACAACCTGTCCCCTCCCTATATCTCTGAACTAATCTCCTAATATCTTCCCTCATGTAATCTCCGATCCTCCCAAGACCTCCTACTCTGCTCCACACTTATTCGTTCCTCCCACAACCGCCTCCAAGATTTCTCCCAAATATCCCCTATCCTCTGGAATTCCACACCTCAACACGTCCGATTATCCACCATCCTTGGATCCTTCTGATGGAACCTGAAAACCCATCTCTTCAGGAAAGCCTGCAATAACCATTCTGCTGCCTCACCACCATCAGAGCTGCTGCACCCCGACCTTCTGTCTCTTCCCCATTACCCCGTAGAATGTAAGTCCGCAAGGACAGGGTCCTCTCCCCTCTGTACCAGTCTGTCATCGTAAATTTGTTTACTGTAGACGATATCTATAACTTTGTATGTAACCCCTTCTCATGTACAGCACCATGGAATTAGTGGCGCTATATAAATAAATAATAATAACCGGAGAGGATCTGCAAGGACGAATGGCAGAGGATCCCCAAATCCAGGTGTGAAAAACTTGTTGCATCATTCCCAAGAAGACTCATGGCTGTACTAGCTCAAAAGGTGCTTCTACTCAATACTGAGCAAAGGGGCTGAATACTTATGACCATGTTATATTTCAGTTTTTCTTTAATAAATTTGCAAAGATTTCTACATTTCTGTTTTTTCAGTCAAGATGGGGTGCAGAGTGTACATTTATGAGAAAAAAAAGGAACTTTTTTGAATTTACTAAATGGCTGCAATAAAACAAAGAGTGAAAAATGTAAAGGGGTCTAAATACTTACCGTATCCACTGTACTTATCCATTTAATTTTTAGGCTCATGGCCCAGGATAGACATGCTTTGTCCATTTAACTGTAGACTGATAGCGCAAGAGAGGTATGTACAGTAGACCAAGGACCCATCAGAGGGAGGTCACCGTGCCGCAGTTGATGGGCACGCATGAATTGGCCCATTTATGTCTTAAGAACCTTCATTTTTGTAAGTTCATCTTACTGAATAATAACACAGTTTAGATTCAATGTTTTTAGTGTTTGCATATATCTTGACTCCTATAGAGTGCAGCTGTGTTTTCTTTATCTATCTAAATGGAAAGAAATCAGGCAGCACTCCAGTTCAAGGACAAATTGTGTACTTTAATCGAGCACCAAGTGGTGCAACATATCGACCTCACATCATGGTCTTTGTCAAGCACAAAGACAAGACCGTGCTGTGAGGTCGAAACGTTGCACCACTTGGTGCTGGTGTAATAGGGTGCAGGGTTACGTATGTCACCACGGAACAGACAGACCAACTGTTGAAGGGGATTTATTAACGGGTAAAATTCTCCTCGCAGGGAGTAAGCAGGGGGTTAATAGAGTAAAACAGTAAACAGTTAAGCGGAATCAAAAGGGTTAACAAGTGTTCTTGTAACTTATCAGCCCAGGGAGGTCCTGACTGGAGGGTCCTTTTTCCAACGTGGATACAGTCACCAGCAGGGCTTGAGATCCTGAAGTCTCTTCTGTGTCTCCTGGAAAGTCCGGGGTTAAGCCTCTGCAGCCTGTTCTTCTCGAAGTGAAACTGGAACCAGGAAATAGCACAGTCTCTCCGTCACTGCTGCAGGAGTCTCCGTAAGCCTGGCAGCTTCTATGTAGTAACGATGCCACACACACACACACTGGGCAGTTACTTATCACACTCAGGGATCTTTGCTTGTCACTGCGGTCACCAGGGCTGCACTGAGTCACTGTCTCTGCACTGTCAGGGGAAGAGTCTTCTCAGATTATGGAGGCTTCCAAGTCCCCACTCTCACTCCAGCCTTAGTGCCCTCATGGGGAGCACTCTGTCATGGGGAGCGCGGCGCTGCAGCTTGCTTTCTCTCTGGCACGCTGTCCCCTCTCTCGCGCGCTCTCCCGCACTTTTCTGACCACTCCCCTCTCTTTTCCCAGCAGTCCCCACCTCCCCTCTGTCCAGGGCAGAAAGTCTTCCCCCCAACAACCCAGCTGTCTGACTAAGTGGTTCCAGGCAAGGAGCAGGGAAAGCAACCTCCTTACATTCCCCCTCTCTTAAAGCTTGCCATTCCACGGGCGAGGACTCTTCGTGCTTCTCTTTGTTCTTTGGAGGGGAGTCAGATACCTGCGATTCTCGCATCTCCTTCTGCCTTTCTTCTTGTACATACTCCCAGACTAAATGGTTTAGGAGCTGCTCATCAGTCAGGTTGAGATATGCTTTCTCTGCTTCATCAACAACTGCTGTCTTCTTCTTTTTCTTCTTCTTCTTCTTCTTAGCTTTGCCGCTAGCAGATGTCTGCGTAGATGATTCATCCTCCTCCTTGTCGTTATCGGAAACTTTAGGGACTTCTTGTTCGGGCTCCTCAGTTTGGGGGCTTAGTACAAGCAATTCTTCTCCATAGCTCCCCCTCTCTTTGACAGGAGCATTCTCGTCAAAGCTTGAGTCAGATGAATTAAGACCATGCAGGCCGGACTCTTTGTCATCTGCGCCGGGCTCTGCGGGCATCATTTCCCAGGGTTTCTCAGCCACACGCCCTGTCCCACACAGCTGCTCCATTTCCCCTGTCCGATCAGTAACTGGTGAGCTGACAGCCAGCACATTCTTCACCACAGGGGACGACATCAGTGGTTCCTCCTTCTCATCGGCTCGGACCTTGAAAACGAGTGTCGCAGGAACACTTGGCACTTTCTCTCCTTCTTCAGGACCTCGTGCTGGGCAGGGTAGTAAAGCACTTTGGTGGTCCTCTCGAGTGAACGTCACTTTCTTCCCGCCGGACTGAGTCTCACCAACAAAACCTTCAGACCCAGGCTGTAGATCCACCAGGTTCGCCTTTACGTGTTGGGACAGCGCAGTCATTTCACCAGAGATGCCTGACACCTTCTCCACCTCTCCTTGGCGTCTGACATTGTGGTACTGTTTTGCCCTAGGTGGAACTCTTCTCTTGCTGCCATACCATTCCCTCCAGGGGCGACGTTCCCTCCAGTTAGCAGGACCATCAGAGGGGTGAGCGGATCTCTGCCACCGCTCTTCTCGGGTAGGGCAATTTCTGGACATGTGTCCCACCTTTCTGCACGACCAGCACTCACGTCTGCGTCTGTCTGGAGGGCGCTTCAGTCTGGATCGTCAACCTCGGCGGGGGACCTCTCATCTGCGGTTGCTCTTCACCCCAGGATACGGAGTTACACTCTGGGGCCACCACCGAAGCCTTCTTCATGCTGCGCACCTCTCCTCTATCTCTTTCTGGCGGCTTCCGCACGTTACCTCGGGGTATGCCGCTGGTCCCCAAAACGGCAGTAAGGGCTTTCCCCAGACTCTCAATCTCCTCCCAGATTCTTCTTATCTTCAGCTGGGAATCTCGGGTCCACATCGCCTCCTCTTCATTTTGACTAGGTGCTCCGCAGTTGTAGCATCTAGGCAGTCTTCTTCGCCAAGCGGCACTAGTCTCACTTTGGGGGGCGGTCTCTCTTTCTCGCACCGGAGGGCTGTACTCGGCAGCAGGGATCTTCTTATATTCAGCCACCTCCTCACGGACTCGCTTAACCTCCTTCTTCAAGTCTTCTACCCATTAAGGGGCTGTTACCTCCCTGCTCCATACCTTTCCCACTGGCCCTACCACCCCTTCCTCTTGCTCACGCATGCGTGCCTCACTCCCGACCTCAGAGAAAGTCATATCTAGCTTTACGCGCATGCGCTCTCGCAGGGCCTGTTTCATCAACACATCTCGCAAGCCTGTCACCAGTTGGTCTCGCAGCACAACGTCAACTGACCCCACACCTACGCCGTCCTTCCGTATAATGGCAGTATGAAGCTCCTGCAGTGAGTTCATATATTGCGTCACGGTCTCCCCTTCTCTTTGCACCCGGCGGAACAGTCACATGCACAGCTCCCCTACGTCAGTGGAGTCCCCATGCGTCTCCTCAAGTATACGTAATACTTTGTCCAGGGTATCTCTTGCCTGGGGGGTCTGAGCATAACAGAGTCCCATGCATCCCCCTCTAGGGCCATCACAGTTATTTCCGCCTGCAGAGCCGGTGTCATAGGATGCATCCGCATCATCCCTCGGATGCGCTCCGTCCAACCCCACAACATGACATTACTCCCTGAAAATTTTGGCAGGTTAGCTAACATGGCTCCCAGGGAGATGCTAGTCCTGGGACCTCCCTCAACTGCTTGGTCTGCCCCTTCCGCGCTACCGTGTGACATCCTGCCGACTACGCCAAGTGTAATAGAGTGCAGGGTTGCGTATGTCACCACGGAACAGACAGACCAACTGTTGAAGGGGATTTATTAACGGGTAAAATTCTCCTTGCATGGAGTAAGCAGGGGGTTAATAGAGTAAAACAGTAAACAGTTAAGCAGAATATAAAGGGTTAACGAGTGTTCTTGTAACTTATCAGTCCAGGGAGGTCCTGACTGGAGGGTCCTTTTTCCAACGTGGATACAGTCACCAGCAGGGCTTGAGATCCTGAAGTCTCTTCTGTGTCTCCTGGAAAGTCCGGGGTTAAGCCTCTGCAGCCTGTTCTTCTCAAAGTGAAACTGGAACCAGGAAATAGCACAGTCTCTCCGTCACTGCTGCAGGAGTCTCCGTAAGCCTGGCAGCTTCTATGTAGTAACGATGTCACACACACACTGGGCAGTTACTTATCTCACTCAGGGATCTTTGCTTGTCACTGCGGTCACCAGGGCTGCACTGAGTCACTGTCTCTGCACTGTCAGGGGAAGAGTCTTCTCAGGTTATGGAGGCTTCCAAGTCCCCACTCTCACTCCAGCCTTAGTGCCCTCACGGGGAGCACTCTGTCATGGGGAGCACGGCGCTGCAGCCTGCTTTCTCTCTGGCACGTTGTCCCCTCTCTGGCGCGCTCTCTCTCCCACACTTTTCTGACCACTCCCCTCTCTTTTCCCAGCAGTCCCCATGTCCCCTCTGTCCAGGGCAGAAAGTCTTCCCCCCAACAACCCAGCTGTCTGACTAAGTCTACGTTCACATTTGCGGTCTGCGCCGCAGCGTCGGGCGCCGCAGCGTCGCCGCATGCGTCATGCGCCCCTATATTTAACATGGGGGCGCATGGACATGCGTTGCACTTGTGTTTTGCGACGCATGCGTCACTGCGGCGCACGCGTCCGGGCGCAGAGGACGCAGCAAGTTGCATTTTTGCTGCGTCCAAAATCAACCAAAAAAAGGACGCATGCGTCGCAAAACGCAGCGTTTTGCATGCGTTTTGCTGCGTTTTTGTTTGCGTTGTGCGTTGCGTCGCCGACGCTGCGGCGCACAACGCAAATGTGAACGTAGCCTAAGTGGTTCCAGGCAAGGAGCAGGGAAAGCAACCTCCTTACACTGGATTAAAGTCCACAATTTTTCCTTGAACTGGAGTGCTGCCTGATTTATTTTCCATTTATATTTTGCGTTGGACAACCGCATTATTCAGGAAGTATTGCACCCAAAATCTGCTGAAGTTTGTTCTGCTATCTATTATCTTTCTATTATCTCTCATCTATCTATCTATCTATCTATCTATCTATCTATCTATCTATCTATCTATCTATCTATCTAATGTGAATTAGCTTTCCACCATCAGTTACAGATTGAGTTGTCTCTCCCTGTAGGACATGTAATACAGACTCTTCCTCGTCGACTTGATTATTGTTTATCCGTCATTATTTTTGCATTTGTTTCAGATATCAATGCACCTGTCCTGCTGTTTCCACCAGCTCCTGATTGTCTCTTTGTATAATATGCAGGAATGTTTGTTGCACATTATATAACTGATTATTTGTTCTGAAACAGGTGCAGTTTGAGGAGACAAGTCCCATCACAAGTCACTGTTTTGTGGGGTATGTTTCAGGTTTTGTAATTCCATACATTTTCTAATTGGATTTTTTAACTAAAATATGATTCAGGAATAGGGATGTTCACAAGACAAACAAAATATAATAGAAGAATTTGTAATAGGCCCCAACATCCCTGAGAGCTCCAAAAAACTCAGAATAGGTCACACCCTCACTGATAGCTTATACAAAGTCAGTGTAGTTCTCACCCTCATTGAAAGCTCCAACAAACTCAAAATAGGTCCCAGCCTGTCTAAGAACGCCAACAAACATAAAATAAGTCCCACCCTCGCTGAGAGCACCATCAAACTCAGACTAGGTACCACCGTCTCTGAGAGAACTAACAAACTCAGAATTGATCCCAGCCTCGCTGACATGTTCTCACCCTTTCTGAGAGCTTCAACAAACTCAGCATAGGTTGTGTTGACCAACCAAAAAAAGTTATCACCTATGCACAGAGGTGATAACCTGCTGATCACTAAGGGTTCCATTGATCCTGAGAACAGGGCTCTGATGGCTACAACTGCAGGCCATTGCTCAATCCGCATTGCCTATGGGACTGCCGAAGATAGCTACAGTACATACAGCACTTGTCTGTCTCTGGCAGTTCCATAGCCAATGAATAGAGTAGTGGCGGACATTTGATGTCATTGCTCCATTTGAAAGTGGCTCTTCATAGCTCTGTTCTCAGCATCATTATAGGTGCCAGTGGTGGCATTCTTGTGGATCAGCAAGATATCAGCTACCCTGTCTTGAGAGGTGATTGTGATGCAGATGGTGACTGATAAATGGGCCATGGAAGGTCACCAGAGAGATGAAGATTGAGTCCCAAATTGTACTACTCAAAAGATAATTTCTCTGAAGCCATCAGAAGCCATATCAGATGCCATCTGAGCCAAAATAACTATAAGGTAACCTGAAGAGAGAATTCAGAAAGACTCTATGCGCTGCAGAGACAGAGGGGCACCGTTAAGAGAAAACATCCAGGTAGAGAACTATAGAGGTTGTGCTCAGCACATTTTGTTTTGCACAGGTTTACCTGAGTGTCAGGTCGTTCTTCAACTTTACAAAATTCAATTGGATTGATCACAAATATAATAACATAGTTAGCCACTGTATTATTCAGTTAATGTACTGTTGTTCTCAAACGTTTATATAACCTGGTAGAATTTTTGCTTTCTTGGCCTTTTTTCAGAGAATATGAATGATAACAGAAAAACTTTTTCTCCACTCATGGTTAGTGGTTGGGTGAAGCCATTTATTGTCAAACTACTGTGTTTTCTCTTTTTAAATCATAATGACAACCCAAAACAACCAAATGACCCTCATCAAAAGTTCACATACTCCATTTCTTAATACCGTGTATTGCCCCCTCTAACATCAATGACAGCTTGAAGTCTTTTGTGGTAGTTGTGTATGAGGTTCTTTATTTTCTCAGATGGTAAAGCTGCTCACTCTTCTTTGCAAAAAGCCTCCAATTCCTGTAAATTCCTGGGCTGTCTAGCATGAACTACGTGCTTGAGATCTCCCCAGAGTGGCTCAATGATATTGAGGTCAGGAGACTGAGATGGTCACTCCAGAACCTTCACTTTGTTCTGCTGTAGCCAATGACAGGCCGACTTGGCTTTGTGTTTTGGATCGTTGTCATGTTGGAGCGTCCAAGTACGTCCCATGCGCAGCTTCCGGGCTCATGAGTGCAAATTTGCCTCCAGTATTTGCTGATAATGTGCCACATTCATCTTTCCTTCAACTTTGACCAAGTTTCCTGTTCCTTTGTAGTGATCCACCTCCGTGCTTTACAGTAGGAATGGTGTTCCTTTCATCATAGGCCTTGTTGACCTCTCTCCAAATGTAACGCTTATGGTTGTGGCCAAAAAGTTAAATTTTGGCCTCATCACTCCAAATTACCTTGTTCCTGAAGTATTGAGGCTTGTGTCTGTGCGGTTTTGTGTTTTGTAGGTGAGATACTTTGTGGTATTTGTGCAGTAACGGCTTTCTTTTGGCGACTCGACCATGCAGCTCATTTTTCTTCAAGTGCCTCCCTATTGGGCATCTTGAAACAGCCACACCGCTAGTTTTCACAGAGTCCTGCGTTTCAGCTGATGTTGTTTGTGGGCTTTTCTTTGCATCCCAAACAATTTTCCTGGCAGTTGTGGATGACATTTTTGTTGGTCTACTTGACCGTGGTTTTGTTTTTACAGAGCCCCTGATTTTCCATTTGTTTAATCACAGTTTGAACACTGCTGACCGGCATTATCAATTCCTTGGATATCTTTTTGTCTCCCTTTCCTGTTTTATCCACTTCAACTACCTTTTCCCATAGATCCGTTGACAGTTCTTTTGCTTTCCCCATGACTCACAATCCAGAAATGTCAGTGGCTGGATGAAAGATGCAAGAGTCTGTCTGGATCCCAGAAACTCACTCAGCTTTTATGCACACACACTGATTACAAGCAAACAGGTCACAGGTGAGGATGTTACCTTTAGTAGCCATGCAAACTCATTTGTGTCAACTTCTGTGCATGTTATCAGGCCAAAATCACCAGGGTATGTGAACTTCAGGGTCATTTGGATGTTTTGGGTTGTCATTGTGATTTAAAAAGAGAAAACACAGTAATTTGACAATAAATGGCTTCACCCAACCACTAACCATGAGTGGAAAAAAAGTTTTGGTGCTATCATTTATATTCTCTGAAAAAAGGCCAAGAAAGCAAAAAATCTGCCGGGGTATGTAAACTTTTGAGCATAACTATAAGGATGTTATCAGTGTATGGTGGTGTCATTCAGTCACTGTATTATGGTGGAGATGTGGCCACTCTTACCTTTTCAAAGATTTTGTTAAGTTTTATGATTTGTCACAAGAAAAATTGTTATGCACATGTCTCAGCAAGGTTGGCTTCAGCTCCCCACCCATACGGCTTCCGCTCCTTGCTGGGCTCCATGTCAGGTTTTACAAGCAGTAGTAGGGTGTTTCAGTGGCATCCCTAGATATCTTAAATTTACACAATTGGGTTTTGCGCACATCTGCGCATAAAATCAACCAATGTATTGTGAGAAAAAATCATATTGATCTAGCAACAATGCTATTGTTCATCTGAGAGTTTTTCCCTGACCTGGAATTGGAGTGAGGAAAAAAAATCACACCATGTTGCGCATGGTCATGTTAAATGGCCGAGAAAAAAAAAAAAATCACACAGCACATGGATGCTGGGTGAGACACTTGACATTCGCTTAACACTCTCCAACTTTTCTGGTTGAGAATCTTAGCTACTTTATATACTCACACCCTTGTTTTATTATTGAGACTCTACAGTTCAGTTGTTGGTTGGAGTGCTCCACCAACTGTTCACACTGTGCAGTGTCATGATCTCTGCAGGCAGAGATCATAGCAAGCCTATAGAGGGACAAGCTCTCGGAAGATGGAACTATACTGACCATGAACTAAGCCTGCCGCGCAACTAGAAATAGCCAGGTAGCATTTCCTATTTATCGCTAGATGCCCAGCTCTGGCCTAAGACCTAAATAGCTAGCAGAGGGAAATATAAGACCTGGCTCACCTCTAGAGAAATATTCCAAAGAAGACAGTAGCCCCCCACATATAATGACGGTGAGTTCAGATGAAACAACAAACGCAGCAGGAAAATAGTCTTAGCAAATTTGAGGTCCGCTTACTAGATAGCAGAAGACAGATAGTATACTTTCATGGTCAGCAGAAAAACACTAACAAAACACCATCCAGAGATTACCTTAAACTCTGGCATTAACTCATAACGCCAGAGTAGCAATCCCTGATCAACGAGAGCTTTCCAGACACAGTAACAAAACTTCAGCTGTGAACTGGAACAAATAGGCAAAACAAAACATGGACAAAAGTCCAACTTATCTAGTAGTTGTCTAGAAGCAGGAACAAGCACTGAGAGGCATCAGATAACATTGTTGACCGGCAAGAAACCACCAGAGAAATGAGCTTAAATAGCGACACCCACTACTGATGGAATCAGGTGAAACAGGAAAGAGGATGACAAGTCCAATTCCACAAGCGGCCACCGGGGGAGCCCAGAATCCAAATTCACAACAGTGCAGTCCTCTTGCAATTCTCTTGTGTTCCTGCATGTCTTGAGCCCTGCCAATTAACCCTCTGCTAGACCCTTTCTGAATGAATCTATCAGTTGCAAAAAGCATAAAAAACTGTTATTAGACTCTGTTCTCATTGTGCATTCATCTTTGCAATACTTTGGTGGTTCCTCTGCCTTCCACTGTGTGCTAATTCGGAATTGCTGTTTTCCTCTTGGTTTTGTGGTTTCTTGTGTGTACAAGTTTTCACTGTTCCATATGCCCTCCACCCTGCTGTTATTTAATCTATCCATCTGTCCATCCATCGAACCGTCATTTTTTTCTTAAACATGGAAGCTCATGGGTATTGGAAGTCCTACACATGGCATCCAGTGGAAAGCATCCATCGCAGCCATCCACAACAGACTGCACAACATAAAATGTTTTTTTTTTGTTTTTTTTTACATTCTTGTCCTTCTTAGTTTCTGGTCCCAGAGAGGATACAACTAGTGATGAGCGAATGTGCTTGGGTCCAAGCACACTTGGGCGTGCTTAGGCGTGCTCATAAATTATGTTCGAGTCCTTGTGGCTGCATGATTTGCAGATGTTAGACAGCCTCAACACATGTGAAGATTCCCTAACAAACAGGAAATCCTATCCCCACGGCCCTGGCGGGCGCTCCAAATGCATGAAATGCATTGGTGTTCATTCCTGTGCTCAAACAACCAGGACTGCCAGCAGGAATTTCAAGGCCCCATACTGGCAAAATATTCGGGTCTCTTGAGACTGTGCCTAGGCTCCACTGCATCTCCAACTCCACCCCTCAAACCTCCCACAGTCCCACCACCGATTACCAGGTCCCGTCGAGCACCATATCACCTGCATAGCCATCGGCTTTTGTTTTAGCCAAAAGATTTTTCCAACCTGCCACCGAGACAAGGTAGACTCTTTTGGCAGGTCCTTACTCTACTCTAACCTATTAAAAAATTCTTCAAATATACAATACTCTTTTTAGATATATTTTTATTTATTTTTCTTTAAGGGAATGTGTCACATACATTTTTTAAATGACCAATAATACCACATACAAGGGACAAATACCGTCACAACATGGCCAGACTACATATTACCACCGCATAGTGACCGAATAATACCACATACAAGGAACAAATGCCGAAACACCATGACCAGACCACATCACCGCCACATAGTGACCGAATAATACCACATACAACAAATACCTCCACACCATGACCAGACCACATATTACGGTCACACAGTGACCAAATAATTCCACATACAAGGATCAAATACTGGCATATCATGACCAGACAACATATTATCACCACATAATGACTGAATACTACCACATATAAGGGACAACTACAACCCCACCATGACCAGAATACTTACCACCACATAGTGACCGAATAATATTACATACAAGGGGCAAATATAGTCACACCATGACCAGATCACACATTACCACCTCAGTGACTGAATAATACCACAAACAAGGAACAAATACTGCTCCCCATGACCAGATCACATTTTACACTACATAGTGGCCGAATAATACCACCATACAAGGAACAAATACAGTCACACCATAAACAAAAAAAATATTACCACCACATAGTTACCGAATACTACAATACTGATCATTAACAAAAAAAACACAATACTAATATCACCATAAGTGCCATTATACAGAGGAGCTCTGTGCATAGTGTACAGTGGATAGAGTATGTGTACAGGTAATACAGCGACTAACCAGTGACATACACAGGAGCTCTGTATATAGTGTATAGTGTACAGGTATACAATGACTAACCAGTGACATTATACATAGGAGCTCTGTACTGTATATAGCGTCAGTGTACAGATAATACAGTGATCACCGGTGACATACACAGGAGCTCTGTATATAGTGTCAGTGTACAGGTAATACAGTGATCACCAGTGACATTATACACAGGAGATCTGTATATAGTGTCATTGTACAGGTAATAGTGATCACCAGTGACATTGTACACAAGAGCTCTGTATATATTGTAAGTGTACAGGCAATACAGGGATCACCAGTGACATTATACACATGATCTCTATATATACTACATAGTGTATAGTGTCAGTGTACAGATAGCACACTGACTCACCAGTGACATACACGAGAGCTCTATATATAGTGTCAGTGTACAGGTAACACAGGGATCACCAGTGACATTATACACAGGAGCTCTATATATACTACATAGTGTATAGTGTCAGTGTACAGATAACACACTGACTCACCAGTGACATTATACACAGGAGCTTTGTTTATAGTGTCAGTATACAGGTAATACAGGGATGACCAGTGACACCACCCTTTTATATGAACAGAATGTTATTCACTATATAGAGACAAAGGCAGCATCTTATTAATTTATCAACCAACCCAGTGTATTGCTATAGAAATTTGTGATTGGGGGTTAAAGTCATATTTGCAGGTAGCTGAAATGTGGGGCCCTGCAGTTGATGTTACTAGTAGGCCCTTGGTATCCCAGTCTGACACTGGAACCTTCATAATTAGGGTTGAGCGACTTTTACTTTTTCAGGATCGAGTCGGGTTTCACGAAACCCGACTTTGTCAAAAGTCGGGTCGGGTGAAATTGGCTGATTATTGCGAAAAGTCGGGGATCCGACCGAAACACGAAACCCAATGCAAGTCAATGGAGAATCAAAGTCGGCAGTGAGTGGAGGACAGGAAAACACCAACAGAGCCCATTTTAATGCCAAAAACATCAATTCTTGTTACTTAAGCTTGTCAATCTTAATTTACCTTATAATAATAGTTAGCCATTGAAAATTTGGGGGTCATTTGGCAACAGTTGTGGGGGGAGTAGGGCTGGCTCAAGTTTTTCGTGGGCCCAGGAAACGCGGACTACGTCACGGCAGTGGAGCAGGGAGAGGTAAGTATTTCAACTTTGCAAGTGCTGTGATCCTGAGCAAGCAGGGGGGGCACACTCGTTTGCATTGCCACTAGCACAGGGCCCCTCAAAGTATGGTGTTGTGATTGACGGCGGGGGCGCCTCCCACCAGCAGAGACACTTTTGCGTACTATGAGGGGCCCTGTGCCAGTGACGTCGCCAACGAGTATGCCCCCACCTGTTGAAGGAACCTGCACTTTCATCTGCACCTTCCTCTTTGTCCCCGTGTAAGGTGGTATAGTATGCGGGAAGGGGAACCAGACTTTCTGCAGGGTCAGATACTGGCTATGTAGAGTGCAAGGGGAATGTAGTGGTCTGGGTCAATGTACCGGCAGACTCATCTAGCAGTGGCTGGGCAATGGGCAGGATGAGGAGGAAACACAGATATAGGCCCAAAGAATAAAGTAGGCTAAATGCAGTTCAAAATTGGTAACAGGAGTAAACAGGCAGCACTGCTTTGTTCAGTGGAGGAGAACAGAAAGTAGCGGCAGACACCGTTAGTAGGCCCAACCAAACCAGTAGGCCAAATGCAGTTTTAAAATTCCTATAGGCCGAAAGCCTGAAGATTGAAGCTCAGGAGAAAATCACAGGAGAATACGAAAGAGCGGCAGACACCGTTAGTAGGCCCAACCAAACTAGTAGGCGAAATGCACTTTAATATGTGATATCGGCTGCAAATTGAGGCTCTGCTTTGTGCAGTGAAGGACAGCTGTATTGAGTGGCGCAGACAGACACAGGTAGTAGGCCTAAATTAAAAAAGTTGGCTCAATGCAGTTTAAAATTGGTTACAGGGGTACACAGGCGGCTGAGCGTTGTTAAGCGGAGGACGATTGTCAGGACTGGAGTGGCCCAGACAGACTTAGTAGGCCTAAAATAAAAAAGTAGGCGCAATGCAGTTAAAAATGGGTAACTGGGGTACACAGGCAGCATTGTTTTGTTAGGCGGAGAACGATTGCTAGGAGTGGCGCAGATAGACTTACTAGGCCTAAAATAAAAAAGTAGGCTCAATGCAGTTCAAAATGGGTAACGGGTACACAGACAGCATTGTTTTGGTCAGCGGAGGACGATTAGTAGGAGTGGCGCAGACAGAGTTACTAGGCCTAAAATAAAAAAGTTGGCTCAATGCAGTTTAAAATGGGTAACAGGGGTACACAGGCAGCACTGGTTTGGTCAGCGGAGGACGATTGCTAGGAGTGGCGCAGACAGACTTACTAGGCCTAAAATAAAAAAGTTGGCTCAATGCAGTTTAAAATGGGTAACAGGGGTACACAGGCAGCACTGGTTTGGTCAGCGGAGGACGATTGCTAGGAGTGGCGCAGACAGACTTACTAGGCCTAAAATAAAAAAGTTGGTTCAATGCAGTTCTAAACTGGTAACAGGAGTAAACTGGTGGCACTGCTTTGTTCGGTGGAGGACAATTTGAATAAGTGGCTGACACAGTACGTTGGCCTAAATAGTAAAGCGGGCTAAATGTCTGCAAAAAAAATGTTAGTAAATAAACAGGTGGCAAAGCAACGTACAGGGGTGGGTTCCTCTGCTGAGTACCAGATAGTGGTAGTTCGCGCACAGTATTCACAGGTCAAAATGGAGGGCATGGTCCCTGTATTTATTTACTATCATCTCTCAGTTTGTATTGGCAGTGCCATTGAAGGATTTAACAGCACCGACTAAACAGCGGTGGAGCACTGTTTGAGCTGGGGGGGGGGGAACACTCTCTCGTGGGCGGCGGTACTGGCCCAGGGCCCCTCATATTACGACGGTGTGTCTGACGTTGGGTGTGCACCCCCACCGCCAGAGACACTTAATTGTACGATGAGGGACCCTGTGCCAGTGCCGTCGGCCAAAAGTGGGCACACCCACCTGTCCAGGCAAACAGCACTCGCACGGGTGCTTGCGCCAAGTGGTGACCACGGGCCCGTGGGGGGAGTCAGCCCATTTAGGGAGGTGTTAAAAATGGCCTATGGTGGACATTCAGCAGCAGGAGGAATTGGAGCAGTCAGTAAGAGGAGTCCAAAAGCAAGACCTTTTTAAAGGAAAACTACATGTCAGCAGGGGAAGGTGGGGCAAAAGAATTTGAAATCCATGATTGGTTCATTTTAATGAAGGTTAGATCATCAACACTTTGGGTAGCCAGACGTGTCCTTTTTTCGGTCAGTATTGAACCAGCAGCACTGAAGACTCTTTCTGATAGCACACTAGCAGCTGGGCAAGCGAGCGCCTGTAATGCATATTCTGCCAATTCAGGCCAGGTGTCTAGTTTAGATGCCCAGTAATCAAAGGGGAATGACCTGTGGGGGAGAATATCGATAAGGGAGGAAAAGTAGTTTGTAACCATACTGGACAAATGCTGTCTCCTGTCACTTTGAATCGATGCAGCCGTCCCTGTCGTGTCAGCGGTCATTGAAAAATCACTCCACAACCTTGTCATAAAACCCCTCTGTCCAACGCCACTTCGGATTTTTGTACCGCTAGCACCTCTGCCATGTTCCCCCCTACGGCTCGTGTGAGAACCATCACCGCCGCTGTGTGCTGGGAATGCCAGAACCAAACGGTCTGCAAGAGTTGCTACTTTGGTAGCCAATATTTGCTCTAGGTTCTCATGTGGCATGATATTTTGCAATTTCCCTTTATAGCGTGGATCCAGGAGGCAGGCCAACCAGTAATCGTCATCGGTCATCATTTTGATAATGCGGGGGTCCCTTTTTAGGATACGCAAGGCATACTCAGCCATGTGGGCCAATGTTCCAGGTGTCAATTCACTGCTTCTGCTGGGTTGAGGAGCACTTTCTTGCAAATCTACATCACAAGTGTCCTGCAAGAAACCTGTACCAGACCTTGCAACGGCACCAGTTTCTATTGCCCCCTGAGAAGCTCCCTCCTCTCATACATATTCAGCCCCATCATCCTCCTCCTCATCCTCTTCGTCCGCCACCTCGTCCTGGACAGTTCTCTGACCAGACAATGGCTGACTGTCATCAAGGCTTCCCTCCTCCTCGGCTGCAGACGCCTGCTCCTTATTTTATGTCAAACTTTGCATCAGCAGACGCATAAGTGGGATGCTCATGCTTATGATGGCGTCATCTGCACTTACCATAGACACCAAGAAAAAGATGTCATGCTACATAAAGGGAGCCACCAAACAATAACAGACAAATTATATAAGTGTATATAGCAATTTTTACAAAATCTTTTATTTATACTGTCGACCACAAAACAACACACAAAAATTTAAAAACATTTAAAAGACACATATAACATCATAGATTCCTATGAGGAACCTCCCCTGGACAAATATCATATGGAAAATAATAAGGTAAAGAGTACAAAAGTATGGACTTATTTGGTTATAACAACAGCTGCTCTAGATACAAGCATTCCAATACGAAGTAGGAAATCTAAACACATATACCTGGCCCAGCTCGCAGCATACTAACAGTAAATGCTAATAAGGAAATATGTCACAGATATGCAGGCTGTAAATAAATAGTGTCTGTCAACCCATATACAGCTGGTATGCCACTCATAGCAAGTAATAACCAGTATGTGTAAAATATAAATATAGGCAGCGAATATGTCCCTTATGGGTAGATGGAGACCCAAGGTTAGGTGGAACAAATACACCGTATAGAGACCAGTGAGATAGACCGCTTGGAATACCCCCACATATAGGTCAAAAAATAGCGGGCCAGAAGTGATCAGTCCCTAATGCCCAAATTCAGGTATGCAGGATTAGTGAATATCTCATTGGCAAAATAACACAATCCAAATGTTAAAGTGAGTCTGTGCCTCAGCAGAATAAGCTAGAGTGGACAGACTAATTCTGTTTCCTGAAGGCTGTCTAAACACAGCGAGGATGTACAGAGCCCCACTAGTCAATAAGTAGGAACGCACCGAACCAGAAGCAGCTATGCCTATATAACATGACCAAAAATACCCATCCCAATAGTCGTCCAGGGGGCAGAAGCCCAACGCGTGTCGCCACTAGAGTGGCTTCGTCAGGAGCAGGTGTCTCCACTTACCAGCCGTGTGCATTCCTCAAAACACTGAAGGACTTGACAGAGGTCTTGTAGCTTCGACCACTGCACACCAGGCAACTCCATGTCTGCCATCCAACTGCCTGCCCGTGTATGTGTATCCTCCCACAAATAAATGACAGCACGCCTCTGTTCACACAGCCTCTGAACCATGTGCAGTGTGGAGTTCCACCTTGTTGCAACATCTATAATTAGGCGTTGCTGTGGAAGATTTAGTGATCGCTGATGGTTTAGCATACGGCTGGAGTGTACGGGCGACCGGCGGATGTGCGAACAAAGTTTTCGCACTTTCAGGAGCAGGGCTGGTAACTCCGGATAATTTTTCAGGAAGCACTGCACCACCAGGTTCAAAGTGTGAGCCAAGCAAGGTATGTGTTTAAGTTGTGAAAGGGCTATGGCAGCCATAAAATTCCTTCCGTTATCACTGACTACCTTGCCTGCCTCAAGATGTACACTGCCAGCCATGACTCACTTTCTTGCTGCAAGAACTCGGCCAGTACTTCCGCGGTGTGTCTGTTGTCGCCCAAACACTTCATTTCCAACACAGCCTGCTGACGCTTACCACTAGCTGTTCCATAATGAGTCACCTCGTGTGCAACACTGGCAGCTGCGGATGGAGTTGCCAGGCGACTGCTCTCTGTGGACGAGCTGTCACTTCTGGAGGAGGAGGAGGAGGGGTGTCGAACGCCTACTGCCAACTGTTTCTTAGACCGTGGGCTAGGCAGAACTGTCCCACTATGGCTGTCCCCTGTGGACCCTGCATCCACCATATTAACCTAGTGCGCCGTGATGGACACGTAACATCCCTGGCCATGCCTACTGGTCCATGCATCTGTGGTAAGGTGCACCTTTCCACTGACAGACTGCCTCAGTGCATGGACAATGCGGTCTTTGACATGCTGGTGGAGGGCTGGGATGGCTTTTCTCGCAAAGAAGTGCCGACTGGGTAGGTCATAGCGTGGTACTGCGTAGCCCATCAGGTCTTTGAAAGCTTTGCTTTCGACCAACCGGTAGGGCATCATCTCTAACGAGATTAATCTGGCAATGTGGGCGTTCAAACCCTGTGTACGCGGATGAGAGGATGAGTACTTTCTTTTCCTCACGAGAGTCTCTTCTAGGGTGAGCTGGACAGGAGACCCGCAGATGGTGGAACTAGCGGTGGTGGTGGTGGTGGACATGGCAGATTGAGAGACAGTTGGTGATGTTGGCCTACATACAGTGCTTCCTACCAATAACCTTCTGATTCCCTGCCTGCTTTGGCATTGCGACGATCCCTCCACATTTGCTGCTGGTGGTGTCCGAACCGGTGGGCTTAAGGTACCGTCACATTAAGCGACGCTGCAGCGATAGCGACAGCGATGCCGATCGCTGCAGCGTCGCTGTTTGGTCGCTGGAGAGCTGTCACACAGACCGCTCTCCAGCGACCAACGATGCCGAGGTCCCCGGGTAACCAGGGTAAGCATCGGGTTGCTAAGCGCAGGGCCGCGCTTAGTAACCCGATGTTTACCCTGGTTACCAGCGTAAAAGTTAAAAAAACAAACAGCACATACTCACCAGCGCGTCCCCAGCCTCTGCTTCCTGACACTGACTGAGCTCCGGCCCTAACAGCACAGCGGTGACGTCACCGCTGTGCTTTCACTTTCAGTTTAGGGCCGGCGCTCAGTCAGTGTCAGGAAGCAGAGGCTGGGGGACGCGCAGGTGAGCATGTACTGTTTGTTTTTTTAACTTTTACGCTTGTAACCAGGGTAAACATCGGGTTACTAAGCGCGGCCCTGCGCTTAGTAACCCGATGTTTACCCTGGTTACCAGTGTAAAATATCGCTGGTATCCTTGCTTTTGCTGTCAAACATGGCGATACACGGCGACCTAGCGACCAAATAAAGTGCAGACCTTCTAGCAGCGACCAGCAATTTCACAGCGGGATCCAGATCGCTGCTGCGTGTCAAATACAGCGATATCGCTATCCAGGTCGCTGCAACGTCACGGATTGCTGGCGATATCGCCTAGTGTGACGGTACCTTTACAGTGAGGGAAGCAATGTAGTGTTGCTGACTACCTTCATTCTGACCAGGTGCACCAACGGTACAGGACGTTTGGTAATTAGTCCAGGCTTGCAAGTGCATGCTGGTTAAATGTCTACACATGCACGTTGTATTTAAATTTTGAAGAATCTTCCCTCTGCTAAAGGTCTTTGAGCTTTAGCAGTCAGTCACTTTAGACTGATCATTGGGATCTTGGTCAAAAAAATGCCACACTGCACTCTTCCTACTATGGAATTCCTTTTCAGGCATTGCACGCTGTGCAACTTTCAGCAGTTGGCCACGCTGTCCTAAAACTGTTTTTGTCACACGTTTTGGGCCTGATACGGGCCTGGCTGATGACAGCTGTTGCGATGTAGATTGGTGTTGCTGCGGATAACCCTCCTCCGCTTGTGAGCTAGTGCCAGCGGCACCCTCTTCCCCCAATGGCTGCCAATCTGGGTCAAGAACTGGGTCATCTATCACCTCCTCCTCCACAATGTCATGTGCACCTTCCTCAGTGTCACCGTGTAAGCCGGTGCTATGGCGTTCGGGACAGGGCACCATAGTCTCATCAGGGTCAGATTCTGGCTCAGGAAACTGCGAGGTCAATGTAGTGATCTGAGTCAATGGAACAGCATCATAATCTAGCTGTGGCTGTGCATCAGTGCACTCCATGTCCGATTCTTCTTGTAATGGGCAGTGTACAATTTCCCTTTCTAACCCTGGCACGGTATGGGTAAAGAGCTCCATGGAGTAACCTGTAGTGTCGCCTGACGCATCCTTCACTTTTGGTTTGGGAGAAGGACACAAGGAAACGTCTTTTTCCGGACCGGAAGCATCCACTGACGACTGGCTGCTCTTAGATTTTGAACTTTGGGAAGAGGAGGCGAAAGAGCTAGAGGCTGAGTCAGCAAGGAAAGACAAAACGTTTTCCTGCTGCTCCGGCTTTAAAAGCTGTTTTCCTACTGCCAGGTAAGGGAGCCTTCGAAGCCTTGTGTAGCCAGACGATGACGCAGGCTCAACACCTCCAGCCTTAGGTGCTACTGTGCTTTTGCCACTACCACCAGATGCAGCACCACCTCCACCATCAGTACTAGCTGGCAACCCACGGCCTCTTCCACCAGACTTCCTCATTTTTTGGGGGGAGACACTGAACCACAACTCTGGCCCAGTGGTATAACACAACACTATGAACGTGGCAGAAAGTGGCTGCCTGATATACGACACACTAGCAGTACAGCAGAATATAAACTGTGTGAGAATTACTATCTCACTTTTGGGGGGAGACACTGAACCACAACTCTGGCCCAGTGGTATAACACAACACTATGAACGTGGCAGAAAGTGGCTGTAATTATTCTAAATAAAAAAAAAAAATACTGCAATAACAAGCTTCCTACAATGATCTCAGGACAAGTATGGCAGCAATAAAAAGGACTGCTGAACAAAAAAATTGGTAGACAAATAAACAAGACAGGTAACTGTGCAGAAAGGAGCAACAGGATTTTTGCTTTGAAAAAAGCAGTTGGTTTGCACAGCACCGTGCACACAGCTTTGCAGCTGCTGCACTAAAATACGACCTCCACTGTCCCTGCACAAAAAGGTGGTGTGGGACAGTGGAAATCGCTACAGCACAAGCGGTTTGGGGGTTTATATTTCCTCCCTAACTCTGTCCCTGCTTCTGACTAACTGCAGCAACCTCTCCCTACGCTCACATCAGCAGCAGTAAGATGGCGGTCGGCGTGCACACCCCTTTATAGCCCCTATGATGCCGCAGACAGCAAGCCAATCACTGCCATGCGCTTGTCTAAGATGGTGGGGACAGAGACCTATGTCATCACGCTGCCCACACTCTGCATCCTCCTTCATTGGATGAAAAACGGCGGTGACAGCGTCATACGAAACGCGACTTTGGCGCTCTGATCATGTACCGCATGGCCGATCCCACACTAGGATCGGTTCGGGTTTCATGAAACCCGACTTTGCCTAAAAGTTGCCGATTTATGAAAATGACCGATCCGTTTCGCTCAACCCTATTCATAATACATCTGGCACATGCTAGGAACTTTATGACATATGCATCAATTGGGCTCTAATTTGATGGTAACATAGCCAAAAAAAAAGATTTTGTTTTTCAAAAAACACATTTGCCCTTTGTGGAATTAGAAATGACTTCTGTGAAAAAAACATGGCTGCTCACAAGGAACATATTATCCATGATTAAGAGGCTTCAATTAATCAACACGAACGACCAGAAAGATTTGTAAAACCGATAATGAGAAGAATTAGGGCAGGTGGATTGTGTAAATTACAAGAGATTAAAATTGTGTTTAGTAACCATAGGGAGTTTAACAAAACATGTAACGAGAAATTAGGTTAATTAGGAGACTAAATGAAAGCTTCCGAGCTCTGAGCCAAGGGAGAAACATCACAAGTTTCTTAAAATGTTTAGAAAATAAGATAAAATTTATGAAAAAGGACGTTTACATTTACAAAGTTTAGCTCCTTAAAGGGGCTGACCATTTTTTAAGATCTATTGTTGTTAAAAGGCTCACCTTACATAGCTGATCGTTTTGTGTCCGGCCGGTGGGATTCCCAGCAGTCAGCTGAAATCTGTATAGGAACCAGACAGCAAGTGTTTGTTTTGTTCTATTTTCCTGCAATGCCACCAGAAGTGGCTCTCTTTTGCAAAACTTGCTGACCGCTGCCTATTGTCAAGTGTAATCCATCTGCAGAAGCAGAGATACCATTAAGGATTACAGCAAATGGGAGCAGGACCCTGTTTCTTCATAGGAATTGGAGGATGGTTTCTATTTTCCATTTCCTCCCATCCTGTATGTCAAACTGCACACAGGTATAACTGATTGGAAGGTTTTAAGCTACAAACTATTGTACAATGACAGGAACATTACAAGCTAGGAGGTGAGAGAAAGGAAATTGCAGCACCTATAGTGTAGGCTGAATGCTGATGAAGAACAGCTGCTGATGAAAGAATGGTTGACAAACTATAGAGCAAAAGCATATGAATTCTTCCTGGACACAGTATTCTGGTATGTGTACCAAAAGTAGTTTTTTTTTAACTTGTGGTAAACAAAGCATGCAAAATTACACTCTTCTTAAGAATTTGTGTAAAATGACTATTACATACAATAGCAAAGACAGTTATGCTATGGTTAAATCCTGCAGGTCTTAATTAGATGCACCTGAGGTGTGTCAGTCTGCTGGATGTTGAGCAGAGTGTAGTGTGCTGTGGTGAATGACCAGCCAAAATGTGAGCTATAGTTGGGAAAGAGACATGTCAGGGTCTCTCTCTGAATGGAGACTATATGGGTCAGCTAGGAAAGCTGAGCAGTCTGTGTGTTGAAGCTGCAAAGAACCGTGTGGAAGCTACAGCCTGTTCAGTGTGAACTGTGCCTGGAGTTGAACACTTCTGTTTGTCAGTGGAAGCAGCCGGATCTCAGGCTTAAGTGGATATTGAGACTGGTGGGATTGTACCTTTCTGTGTATGAAGTTTGATACGGGAGAAAGGACTGTAATCTGTTTGAGTGAACCCTCACTGACATATATGCCTGCCAAATGAAGTGTCTATTTTTTGTTAAACCTTTGTGAGGCTGTCTGTGGGTTTGAATGTCTGGACCAAACCACATTGCCTGTGTGAACGCTACCTAATGCCTACCTGAGAGAGTACACTGTTGTGAACTCTGTTTTTGGGCTCCCTCTTGTGGTCACAAGTGGCACTGTGTGAGTGCTGTCTTTGGGCTCCCTCTGGTGGCTCTTTGTGTCATTCTGCAGGTCTGAGCTGTCTCGTTATCTGTTAGCTGGTTTCCTATTTAGCTCACCTGGACTTTTAGTAGTTGCCTGCTGTCGATGTATTCAGTGCTATTTTGATCTCTCCTGAATCCCTTCGTTATCAGTCTCGCCAAGAGAAGCTAAGTTTCTGTTTGGTTATTTTTTGCTCATCAGTGTTCAATATGTTTCTTGGTTATTTATTTGTCCTTGTCCAGCTTGCTAATATGTGATTTCCTTGCTTGCTGGTATCTCTAGGGGGCTGAGTTTCTCCCCTCACACCGTTAGTTGGTGTGGGGGTTCTTGTATTCTCAGCGTGGATATTTTGTATAGGGTTTTTTACTGACCGCACAGTTCCCTGCCTGTCTTCTGCTATCTAGTATTAGTGGGCCTCATTTGCTGAATCTGTTTTCATTTCTACGTATTGTATTTTCCCCTTACCTCACCGTTATTATTTGTTGGGGGCTTCCTATATCTTTGGGGTCATTTCTCTGAGGCAAGTGAGGTCTTACTTTCTCTATAGGGGTAGCAAGTTTCTCAGGCTGCGTCGAGACGTCCAGGAATTTAGGCACGTTCACCGGCTACCTTTAGTGTGTTTGTTAGGATCAGGTTTTGCGGTCAGTCCAGTTACCACCTCCCTAGAGCTCGTTCTATGTTCAGTAACTTAGCTAGTTCATTCTGTGATCCTCAGCCACTAAGGATCATAACAGTATAGCAGGCCAAAAAAGTGTTTAATGCATCGCAGAAGTGGGATAAGAGAAGTCCTGAGTACAATTTTTTTTTTTTCCTCTCCCTTTGCTGTAGTCTGTCCAGCTTCTCTCATCCCCTTAATCTCTGGGTGGCTTTGAGTTCAGCTGCAGACATGGATATTCAGAGTCTGACTTCTAGTGTGGATCATCTTGCTGCAAGGGTGCAAAGCATTCAGGATTTTGTTGTTCACAGTCCTATGTCTGAGCCAAAAGTACCTATTCCTGAGTTGTTTTCTGGAGATAGATCTAGGTTTCTGAATTTTAAGAATAATTGTAAATTATTTCTTTCTTTGAGACCTCGTTCCTCTGGTGATTCCGCTCAGCAAGTTAGAATTGTTATCTCCCTGTTACGTGGCGACCCTCAGGATTGGGCTTTCTCCCTGGCGCCAGGAGATCCTGCATTGCTGAATGTGGATGCATTTTTCCTGGCGCTTGGATTGCTTTATGAGGAACCTAATCTTGAGAACCAGGCAGAAAAGGCCTTGCTGGCTCTCTCAGGGCCAGGATGAAGCTGAGGTGTATTGTCAAAAATTTCGGAAATGGTCGGTGCTTACTCAATGGAATGAGTGTGCCCTGGCTGCAAATTTCAGAGAAGGTCTTTCTGAAGCCATTAAGAATGTTATGGTGGGGTTCCCCACGCCTACAAGTCTGAATGACTCAATGGCTTTGGCCATTCAGATTGATCGGCGTTTGCGGGAGCGCAAATCTGCGCACCATCTGGCGGTGTTTTCTGAACAGAGACCTGAGTCTATGCAATGTGACCGAATTCTGACCAGAATTGAGCGGCAAGATCATAGACGTCAAAATGGGTTGTGCTTTTACTGTGGTGATTCAACTCATGTTATCTCAGCATGCTCTAAGCGCGTAAAAAAAATTGCTAAATCTGTCACCGTTGGTACTATACAGCCTAAATTCATTTTGTCTGTTACTTTAATTTGTTCTTTGTCTTCCTATTCGGTTATGGCTTTTGTGGATTCAGGTGCTGCCCTGAACCTGATGGATTTGTCGTTTGCCAGGCGCTGTGGTTTGGTCCTGGAGCCTTTGGAATTCCCTATTCCATTGAGGGGAATTGATGCTACACCATTGGCTGAGAATAAGCCTCAGTATTGGACTCAAGTGACCATGTGCATGACTCCTGTACATCAGGAGGTGATTCGCTTTCTTGTGCTGCATAATTTGCATGATGTTGTCGTTTTGGGTCTGCCATGGCTGCAGGCTCATAATCCAGTTTTGGATTGGAAAGCTATGTCTGTTTCAAGTTGGGGTTGCCAGGGGATTCATGGCGATGCTCCTTTGGTGTCAATTGCTTCTTCCACTCCTTCTGAGGTCCCTGAGTTTTTGTCGGACTACCAGGATGTATTTGATGAGCCCAGATCCGGTGCCCTGCCTCCTCACAGGGATTGTGATTGTGCTATAAATTTGATTCCTGGTAGTAAGTTCCCTAAGGGACGACTTTTTAATTTGTCTGTACCAGAACATGCCGCGATGCGGAGTTATATAAAGGAGTCTTTAGAGAAGGGACATATTCGCCCGTCCTCCTCCCCTCTTGGTGCAGGATTCTTTTTTGTGGCCAAGAAGGATGGTTCTCTGAGACCTTGTATAGATTATCGTCTTCTAAATAAAATCACGGTCAAATTTCAGTATCCTTTGCCATTATTATCTGATCGGTTTGCTCGGATTAAGGGGTCCAGTTGGTTCACCAAGATAGATCTTCGTGGTGCGTATAACCTTGTGCGTATTAAGCAGGGGGATGAATGGAAAACAGCCTTTAATACGCCCGAAGGCCATTTTGAGTTCTTGGTGATGCCTTTTGGACTCTCTAATGCTCCTTCTGTGTTCCAGTCCTTCATGCATGACATCTTCCGAGAATATCTGGATAAATTTATGATTGTGTATCTGGATGACATTTTGGTCTTTTCTGAGGACTGGGAGTCCCATGTGAAGCAGGTCAGGATGGTATTTCAGGTCCTGCGTGCTAATGCCTTATTTGTGAAGGGCTCAAAATGTCTCTTCGGAGTACAGAAGGTTTCCTTTTTGGGTTTTATTTTTTCTCCTTCTACTATTGAGATGGACCCAGTCAAGGTCCAGGCTATTCATGACTGGACTCAGCCTACATCTGTTAAGAGTCTTCAGAAGTTCTTGGGTTTTGCTAATTTTTACCGTCGCTTCATTGCTAATTTTTCTGGCGTGGTTAAACCCTTGACAGATTTGACCAAGAAGGGTTCTGATGTGACTAATTGGTCTCCTGCGGCCGTGGAAGCCTGGTTTTCTTCGGCTCCGGTTTTGTGTCAGCCTGATGTCTCTCTTCCTTTTCAGGTCGAGGTTGATGCTTCTGAGATTGGAGCAGGGGCTGTTTTGTCGCAGAGAAGCTCTGATTGCTCTGTGATGAAACCTTGTGCTTTCTTTTCAAGAAAGTTTTCGCCTGCCGAGCGGAATTATGATGTTGGTAATCGGGAGTTGTTGGCTATGAAGTGGGCATTTGAGGAGTGGCGACATTGGCTCGAGGGAGCTAAGCATCGTGTGGTGGTCTTGACTGATCACAAAAATCTGATTTATCTCGAGTCTGCCAAGCGGCTGAATCCTAGACAGGCTCGTTGGTCGTTGTTTTTCTCCCATTTCGATTTCGTGGTCTCGTACCTGCCTGGTTCGAATAACGTGAAGGCTGATGCTCTTTCTAGGAGTTTTGTGCCTGACTCTCCGGGAGTTTCAGAGCCGGCTGGTATCCTCAGAGAGGGAGTGATTTTGTCTGCCATTTCCCCAGATTTGCGACGAGTGCTGCAGAAATTTCAGGTGGATAGACCTGACCGTTGTGTTGTGAAATTGGATTTTGGGCTCCCCCGGTGGCCACTGGTGGAATTGAACTGGTGTGCATCATCCCCTCTGTTCACCTGTTTCCATCAGGATGTGGGAGTCGCTATTTAACCTTGCTCCTCTGTCACTTCCATGCCGGTCAACATTGTAATCAGAAGCCTTTCTGTGCATGTTCCTGCTGCTAGACAACTCCCAGCTAAGTTGGACTTTAGTCCTCGTTTGTTTTTGCATTTTGTTCCAGTTCACAGCTGTAGTTTCGTTTCTGTGTCTGGAAAGCTCTTGTGATCTGAAATTGCCACTCTGATGTTATGAGTTAATACTAGAGTCTTAAAGTAATTTCAGGATGGTATTTTGATAGGGTTTTCAGCTGACCATGAAAGTGCCCTTTCTGTCTTCCTGCTATCTAGTAAGCGGACCTCAATTTTGCTAAACCTATTTTCATACTACGTTTGTCATTTCATCTAAAATCACCGCCAATATATGTGGGGGCCTCTGTCTGCCTATCGGGGAAATTTCTCTAGAGGTGAGCCAGGACTATATTTTCCTCTGCCAGGATTAGTTAGTCCTCCGGCCGGCGCTGGGCGTCTAGGGATAAAAAACGTAGGCAACGCTACCCAGCTACTGTTAGTTGTGCGGCAGGTTTAGTTCATGGTCAGTTTAGTTTCCATCCTTCCAAGAGCTAGTACTTATGTTTGCTGGGCTATGTTCTCTTGCCATTGAGAACCATAACAGTTTGACCGGCCCAAAAAGGGTTAAATTAATTGACAGAGAAAGGAGAGAAAAGAGAAGTCTGCTGAAGATTTTTTTTTTTTTTTCCCTTCCCTTCAGTTCTGAGTGTGCTTGTAATTGAATCTCTTGCAAGTCTGCCTATATTGCAGCCTTTCTCTCTCTCTCTCTCCTTCTAATCCTGGAATGGCTCTGTGTTCACCTGTTTAAAATGGATATTCAGAGTTTAGCTGCAGGTTTGAATAATCTCACCACGAAAGTTCAAAATTTACAAGATTTTGTTGTTCATGTTCCTATATCTGAACCTAGAATTCCTTTGCCTGAATTTTTCTCGGGGAATAGATCTTGCTTTCAAAATTTCAAAAATAATTGCAAGTTGTTTTTGTCCCTGAAATCTCGCTCTGCTGGAGATCCTGCTCAGCAGGTCAGGATTGTGATTTCCTTGCTCCGGGGCGACCCTCAGGATTGGGCTTTTGCATTGGCTCCAGGGGATCCTGCGTTGCTCAATGTGGATGCGTTTTTTCTGGCCTTGGGGTTGCTTTATGAGGAACCTCAGTTAGAGCTTCAGGCGGAAAAGGCCTTGATGTCCCTATCTCAGGGGCAAGACGAAGCTGAAATATACTGCCAGAAATTCCGTAAATGGGCTGTGCTTACTCAGTGGAATGAGTGCGCCCTGGCGGCGAATTTCAGAGAGGGTCTCTCTGATGCCATTAAGGATGTTATGGTGGGGTTCCCTGTGCCTGCGGGTCTGAATGAGTCCATGACAATGGCTATCCAGATCGATAGGCGTCTGCGGGAGCGCAAACCTGTGCACCATTTGGCGGTGTCTACTGAGAAGACGCCAGAGAATATGCAATGTGATAGAATTCTGTCCAGAAGTGAACGGCAGAATTTAAGACGAAAAAATGGGTTGTGCTTCTATTGCGGTGATTCAACTCATGTTATATCAGCATGCTCTAAGCGTACTAAGAAGCTTGATAGGTCTGTTTCAATTGGCACTTTACAGTCTAAGTTTATTCTATCTGTAACCCTGATTTGTTCTTTATCATCTATTACCGCGGATGCCTATGTCGACTCTGGCGCCGCTTTGAGTCTTATGGATTGGTCCTTTGCCAAACGCTGTGGGTATGATTTGGAGCCTCTTGAAACTCCTATACCCCTGAAGGGGATTGACTCCACCCCATTGGCTAGTAATAAACCACAATACTGGACACAAGTAACTATGCGGATAAATCCGGATCATCAGGAGATTATTCGCTTTCTTGTGCTGTATAACCTACATGATGTGTTGGTGCTTGGATTGCCATGGCTGCAATCTCATAACCCAGTCCTTGACTGGAAAGCTATGTCTGTGTTAAGCTGGGGTTGTAAGGGGACGCATGGGGACGTACCTGTGGTTTCCATTTCATCATCTATTCCCTCTGAGATTCCTGAATTCTTGACTGAATATTGTGACGTTTTTGAAGAACCTAAGCTTGGTTCATTACCTCCGCACCGGGAGTGCGATTGTGCCATAGATTTGATTCCGGGTAGTAAATACCCTAAGGGTCGTTTATTTAATCTGTCTGTGCCTGAACATGCTGCTATGCGAGAATATATAAAGGAGTCCTTGGAAAAGGGACATATTCGTCCTTCATCATCTCCCTTAGGAGCCGGTTTTTTCTTTGTGGCTAAGAAAGATGGCTCTTTGAGACCGTGTATTGATTATCGGCTTTTGAATAAAATCACGGTTAAATATCAATATCCGTTGCCACTGCTGACTGATTTGTTTGCTCGCATAGAGGGGGCCAAGTGGTTCTCTAAGATAGATCTCCGTGGGGCGTATAATTTGGTGCGAATTAAGCAGGGGGATGAGTGGAAGACCGCATTTAATACGCCCGAGGGCCACTTTGAGTATTTGGTGATGCCTTTTGGTCTTTCAAATGCCCCTTCAGTCTTTCAGTCCTTTATGCATGACATTTTCCGTGATTATTTGGATAAATTTTTGATTGTGTATCTGGATGATATTTTGATTTTTTCGGATGACTGGGACTCTCATGTCCAGCAGGTCAGGAGGGTTTTTCAGGTTTTGCGGTCTAATTCCTTGTGTGTGAAGGGTTCTAAGTGCGTTTTTGGGGTTCAAAAGATTTCCTTTTTGGGATATATTTTTTCCCCCTCTTCCATCGAGATGGATCCTGTCAAGGTTCAGGCTATTTGTGATTGGACGCAACCCTCTTCTCTTAAGAGTCTTCAGAAATTTTTGGGCTTTGCTAACTTTTATCGTCGATTTATTGCTGGTTTTTCTGATGTTGTTAAACCATTGACTGATCTGACTAAGAAGGGTGCTGATGTTGCTGATTGGTCCCCTGCTGCTGTGGAGGCCTTTCGGGAGCTTAAGCGCCGCTTTTCTTCCGCCCCTGTGTTGCGTCAGCCTGATGTTGCTCTTCCTTTTCAGGTTGAGGTCGACGCTTCTGAAATCGGAGCTGGGGCAGTTTTGTCGCAGAGAAGTTCCGATTGTTCCGTGATGAGACCTTGTGCCTTTTTCTCGCGTAAATTTTCGCCCGCCGAGCGGAATTATGATGTTGGGAATCGGGAGCTTTTGGCCATGAAGTGGGCTTTTGAGGAGTGGCGTCATTGGCTTGAGGGGGCTAGACATCAGGTGGTGGTATTGACTGACCACAAAAATCTAATTTATCTTGAGTCCGCCAGACGCCTGAATCCTAGACAGGCGCGCTGGTCGTTGTTTTTCTCTCGGTTTAATTTTGTGGTGTCCTACCTGCCGGGTTCTAAGAATGTTAAGGCGGATGCCCTTTCTAGGAGTTTTGAGCCTGACTCCCCTGGTAACTCTGAACCTACAGGTATCCTTAAGGATGGAGTGATATTGTCTGCCGTTTCTCCAGACCTGCGGCGGGCCTTGCAGGAGTTTCAGGCGGATAGACCTGATCGTTGCCCACCTGGTAGACTGTTTGTTCCTGATGATTGGACCAGTAAAGTCATTTCTGAGGTTCATTCTTCTGCGTTGACAGGTCATCCTGGAATCTTTGGTACCAGGGATTTGGTGGCAAGGTCCTTCTGGTGGCCTTCCCTGTCTCGAGATGTGCGAGGCTTTGTGCAGTCTTGTGACGTTTGTGCTCGGGCCAAGCCTTGTTGTTCTCGGGCTAGTGGATTGTTGTTGCCCTTGCCTATCCCGAAGAGGCCCTGGACGCACATCTCGATGGATTTTATTTCGGATCTTCCTGTTTCTCAGAAGATGTCTGTCATCTGGGTGGTGTGTGACCGTTTCTCTAAGATGGTCCATTTGGTTCCCCTGCCTAAGTTGCCTTCTTCTTCCGAGTTGGTTCCTCTGTTTTTTCAAAATGTGGTCCGTTTGCATGGTATTCCGGAGAATATCGTTTCTGACAGAGGAACCCAATTCGTGTCTAGATTTTGGCGAGCATTCTGTGCTAGGATGGGCATAGATTTGTCTTTCTCATCTGCTTTCCATCCTCAGACTAATGGCCAGACCGAGCGGATGAATCAGACCTTGGAGACATATTTGAGGTGTTTTGTGTCTGCAGATCAGGATGATTGGGTTGCTTTTTTGCCTTTAGCGGAGTTTGCCCTCAATAATCGGGCCAGCTCTGCCACCTTGGTGTCTCCTTTTTTCTGTAATTCGTGGTTTCATCCTCGATTTTCTTCTGGTCAGGTGGAATCTTCGGATTGTCCTGGAGTGGATGCTGTGGTGGAGAGGTTGCATCAGATTTGGGGGCAGGTAGTGGACAATTTGAAGTTGTCCCAGGAGAAGACTCAGCTTTTTGCCAACCGCCGGCGTCGGGTTGGTCCTCGGCTTTGTGTTGGGGACTTGGTGTGGTTGTCTTCTCGTTTTGTCCCTATGAGGGTTTCTTCTCCTAAGTTTAAGCCTCGGTTCATCGGCCCGTACAAGATATTGGAGATTCTTAACCCTGTGTCCTTCCGTTTGGACCTCCCTGCATCTTTTTCTATTCATAATGTTTTTCATCGGTCATTGTTGCGCAGGTATGAGGTACCGGTTGTGCCTTCCGTTGAGCCTCCTGCTCCGGTGTTGGTTGAGGGCGAGTTGGAGCACGTTGTGGAAAAAATCTTGGACTCCCGTGTTTCCAGACGGAAACTCCAGTATCTGGTCAAATGGAAGGGATACGGTCAGGAGGATAATTCTTGGGTGACTGCCTCTGATGTTCATGCCTCCGATCTGGTCCGTGCCTTTCATAGGGCTCATCCTGATCGCCCTGGTGGTTCTGGTGAGGGTTCGGTGCCCCCTCCTTGAGGGGGGGGTACTGTTGTGAAATTGGATTTTGGGCTCCCCCGGTGGCCACTGGTGGAATTGAACTGGTGTGCATCATCCCCTCTGTTCACCTGTTTCCATCAGGATGTGGGAGTCGCTATTTAACCTTGCTCCTCTGTCACTTCCATGCCGGTCAACATTGTAATCAGAAGCCTTTCTGTGCATGTTCCTGCTGCTAGACAACTCCCAGCTAAGTTGGACTTTAGTCCTCGTTTGTTTTTGCATTTTGTTCCAGTTCACAGCTGTAGTTTCGTTTCTGTGTCTGGAAAGCTCTTGTGATCTGAAATTGCCACTCTGATGTTATGAGTTAATACTAGAGTCTTAAAGTAATTTCAGGATGGTATTTTGATAGGGTTTTCAGCTGACCATGAAAGTGCCCTTTCTGTCTTCCTGCTATCTAGTAAGCGGACCTCAATTTTGCTAAACCTATTTTCATACTACGTTTGTCATTTCATCTAAAATCACCGCCAATATATGTGGGGGCCTCTGTCTGCCTATCGGGGAAATTTCTCTAGAGGTGAGCCAGGACTATATTTTCCTCTGCCAGGATTAGTTAGTCCTCCGGCCGGCGCTGGGCGTCTAGGGATAAAAAACGTAGGCAACGCTACCCGGCTACTGTTAGTTGTGCGGCAGGTTTAGTTCATGGTCAGTTTAGTTTCCATCCTTCCAAGAGCTAGTACTTATGTTTGCTGGGCTATGTTCTCTTGCCATTGAGAACCATAACACCGTTGCCCACCAGAGAGACTGTTTGTCCCAGATAGATGGACCAGCAGAGTTATTTCCGAGGTTCATTCTTCGGTGTTGGCAGGCCATCCTGGGATTTTTGGTACCAGAGATTTGGTGGCTAGGTCCTTCAGGTGGCCTTCCTTGTTGCGGGATGTGCGTTCCTTTGTGCAGTCCTGTGGGATTTGTGCTCGGGCTAAGCCTTGCTGTTCTCGTGCCAGTGGTTTGCTTTTGCCTTTGCCTGTCCCGAAGAGGCCTTGGACGCACATTTCCATGGATTTTATTTCGGATCTTCCAGTCTCTCAGAGAATGTCTGTCATTTGGGTGGTGTGTGATCGTTTTTCCAAAATGGTCCATTTGGTGCCCTTGCCTAAGTTGCCTTCCTCCTCCGATTTGGTTCCTCTATTTTTTCAGAATGTGGTTCGCTTGCATGGCATCCCTAAAAATATTGTGTCTGACAGAGGATCCCAGTTTGTGTCCAGATTTTGGCGGATTTTTTGTGCTAAGATGGGCATTGATTTGTCTTTTTCGTCGGCCTTCCATCCTCAGACGAATGGCCAAACCGAGCGAACTAATCAGACCTTGGAAACTTATTTAAGATGTTTTGTTTCTGCTGATCAGGATGATTGGGTGACTTTTTTGCCATTGGCCGAGTTTGCCCTTAATAATCGGGCTAGTTCTGCTACTTTGGTTTCGCCTTTTTTCTGCAATTCTGGTTTTCATCCTCGTTTCTCCTCGGGTCAGGTCGAGCCTTCTGACTGTCCTGGGGTGGATTCTGTGGTGGATAGGTTGCAGCAGATTTGGAACCATGTGGTGGACAATTTGAAGTTGTCACAGGAGAAGGCTCAGCACTTTGCCAACCGCCGTCGCGGTGTGGGTCCCCGACTTCGTGTTGGGGATTTGGTATGGCTGTCTTCTCGGTATGTTCCTATGAAGGTCTCCTCTCCTAAATTCAAGCCTTGCTTCATCGGTCCTTATAAGATTTTGGAAATCCTTAACCCGGTGTCATTTCGTTTGGACCTCCCAGCGTCGTTTGCCATTCATAACGTGTTCCATAGGTCTTTGTTGCGGAGGTATGTGGTGCCTGTGGTTCCTTCTGTTGAGCCCCCTGCTCCGGTGCTGGTTGAGGGCGAATTGGAGTACGTGGTGGAGAAGATCTTGGATTCTCGTGTTTCTAGACGGAGGCTTCAGTATTTGGTTAAGCGGAAGGGCTATGGTCAGGAGGATAATTCCTGGGTTGTCGCCTCTGATGTTCATGCGGCCGATTTGGTTCGTGCCTTCCATGTGGCTCATCCTGATCGCCCTGGGGGTTTTGATGAGGGTTCGGTGACCCCTCCTCAAGGGGGGGTACTGTTGTGAACTCTGTTTTTGGGCTCCCTCTTGTGGTCACAAGTGGCACTGTGTGAGTGCTGTCTTTGGGCTCCCTCTGGTGGCTCTTTGTGTCATTCTGCAGGTCTGAGGCTGGTTCAGCTGTCTCGTTATCTGTTAGCTGGTTTCCTATTTAGCTCACCTGGACTTTCAGTAGTTGCCTGCTGTCGATGTATTCAGTGCTATTTTGATCTCTCCTGAATCCCTTCGTTATCAGTCTCGCCAAGAGAAGCTAAGTTTCTGTTTGGTTATTTTTTGCTCATCAGTGTTCAATATGTTTCTTGGTTATTTATTTGTCCTTGTCCAGCATGCTAATATGTGATTTCCTTGCTTGCTGGTAGCTCTAGGGGGCTGAGTTTCTCCCCTCACACCGTTAGTTGGTGTGGGGGTTCTTGTATTCTCAGCGTGGATATTTTGTATAGGGTTTTTTACTGACCGCACAGTTCCCTGCCTGTCTTCTGCTATCTAGTATTAGTGGGCCTCATTTGCTGAATCTGTTTTCATTTCTACGTATTGTATTTTCCCCTTACCTCACCGTTATTATTTGTTGGGGGCTTCCTATATCTTTGGGGTCATTTCTCTGAGGCAAGTGAGGTCTTACTTTCTCTATAGGGGTAGCAAGTTTCTCAGGCTGCGTCGAGACGTCCAGGAATTTAGGCACGTTCACCGGCTACCTTTAGTGTGTTTGTTAGGATCAGGTTTTGCGGTCAGTCCAGTTACCACCTCCCTAGAGCTCGTTCTATGTTCAGTAACTTAGCTAGTTCATTCTGTGATCCTCAGCCACTAAGGATCATAACAGTACACATATGTAAAAAGTAAAGCAATATATATATATATATATATATATATATATATATACTAGCTGTTTCCAGCCAGCTAACGCTCGGCATGCTCATTGCTATCTAATTAACGCTGCTAGTGATTAAACTAAAGTAAATAATGACAACATTCAATAGCGCTTATGCAGGTGGTAAATTAACTTAAAATGAAGTTAATAATAATAATTAAAAATCAGAATAATACTAATACATTTTATTCACCGTGTAAAATCTAAAGAAAACTGGATTCGTGTAGTAATGTGTGGGGACAGAGCCTCGTGTGGTAATGTGTGGGGACGGAGCCTCCTGTGGTAATGTGTGGGGACGGAGCCTCGTGTGGTAATGTGTGGGGACGCAGCCTCATGTGGTAATGTGTGAGGACAGTGCCTCGTGTGGTAATGTGTGGGGACGGAGCCTCGTGTGGTAATGTGGAGGGACGGAGCCTCGTATGGTAATGTGTGGGGACAGGATTATGTGTGGTAATGTGGGGGGACGGAGCCTCGTATGGTAATGTGTGGGGACGGAGCCTCGTGTGGTAATGTGTGGGGACGGAGCCTCGTATGGTAATGTGTGGGGACAGAGCCTCGTGTGGTAATGTGTGAGGACGGAGCCTCGTGTGGTAATGTGTGGGTACGGAGCTTTGTGTGGTAATGTGTGGGGACGGAGCCTCGTGTGGTAATGTGGTGGGGAATCGGGATTGTGTGTGGTAATGTGGTGGAGGGGCGGGATTGTGGGTGGTAATGTGGTGGGGGGCGGCATTATGTGTGGTAATGTGGTGGCGGGGCGGGATTATGTGTGGTAATGTGGTGGGGGAGCGGGATTATGTGTGGTAATGTGGTGGGAGCGGGATTATGTGTGGTAATGTGGTGGGGGGGCGGGATTATGTGTGATAATGTGGTGGGGGGTGGGATTGTGTGTGGTAATGTAGTGGGGGGCGGGATTGTGTGGTAATGTGGGGGGCGGGATTATGTGTGGTAATGTGGTGGGGGCGGGATTATGTGTGGTAATGTGGTGGGGGGGCGGGATTATGTGTGGTAATGTGGTGGGATCGGGATTATGTGTGGTAATGTGGTGGGGGGGCGGGATTATGTGTGGTAATGTGGTGGGGGGTGGGATTGTGTGTGGTAATGTGGTGGGATGGGATTGTGTGGTAATGTGGTGGGGGGCGGGATTATGTGTGGTAATGCGGTGGGGGGGCGGGATTATGTGTGGTAATGTGGTGGGGGGCGGGATTATGTGTGGTAATGTGGTGGGGCGGGATTATGTGTGGTAATGTGGTGGGGGGCGGGATTATGTGTGGTAATGTGGTGGGGGGCGGGATTATGTGTGGTAATGTGGTGGGGGGCGGGATTATGTGTGCGGGATTATGTGTGGTAATGTGGGGGCGGGATTATGTGCGGTATTGTGGTGGGGGGGCGGGATTGTGTGTGCGGGATTATGTGTGGTAATGTGGTGGGGGCGGGATTGTGTGTGGTAATGTGGTGGGGGGCGGGATTATGTGTGGTGATGTGGTGAGGGGCGGGATTGTGTGTGGTAATGTGGTGGGGGGCGGAGCTACTGTGCAGGGGGCGGGATTAGCGAGTAATCACGATGACTCATATATATATATATATATATATATATACAGCATGTGTGTATATATATATATATATATACATATGCACTGATAGAGAAACAAAATAGGAGGATCTTAATGCAGTATAAGTGAACTAAAATAGTCTGTCTAGGGCAGTCTATTATCATACATCCCTTGGATGTATATATATACATACTGTGTATATATATATATATATATATATATATATATATAGCATATATATACATACATACACACACACACACACTACCGTTCAAAAGTTTAGGGTCACTTAGAAATGTCCTTATTTTTAAAAGAAAAGCACAGTTTTATCCAATGAAGCTAACATTAAATGATTCAGAAATACACTCTATACATTGTTAATGTGATGAATGACTATTCTAGCTGTAAATGTCTGGTTTGTAATGCAATATCTTCATAGGTGTATTGAGGCCCATTGCCCATTTCCAGCAACCATTACTCCACTGTTCTTATGGTACTTTGCATTTGTTAGCTGTGTAAGAAGGCTAATGGATGGTTAGAATACCTTTGAAAACCCTTGTGCATGTATGTTAGCACAGCTGAACATAGTTTGGCTGATTAGAGAACCTATAAGGGTATGTGCAAACATATTCTTGAGGTCTGCGGATTTTTCCGCAGCGGATTTGTGAAAACTGCAGGTAAAAGGCACTGCGTTTTACCTGCGGAATTACCGTGGATTTACCGCAGTTTTTTATTGCGGATTCCGCACAAAGAATTGACATGCTGCGGAATGTAAACCGCTGCGTTTCCGCGCGTTTTTTTCCGCAGCATGTGCACTGCGGATTGCGTTTCCCATAGGTTTACATTGTACTGTAAACGCATGGGAAACCGCTGCGGACCCACAGCTGCAGAAACACTGCGGATACACAGCAAAATCCGCAGCGTGTGAACATAGCCTAAACCTGACCTTCCCTTTGGGCTAGTTGAGAATCTGGAGCATTACATTTGTAGGTTCCATTGAACTCTCAAAATGTCCAGAAAAAAAGAACTTTCATATTCCATGCGAGAAATTGCCAAGAAACTGAAGATTTCCTACAACGGTTTGTACTACTCCCTTCAGAGGAGAGCACAAACAGGCTCTAACCAGAGTATAAAGAGAAGTGGGAGGCCTCGCTGCACAACTGAGCAACAAGACAAGTACATTAGAGTCTGTAATTTGAGAAATCAACGCCTCACAGGTCCTCAACTGGCAGCTTCATTAAATAGTACACGCAAAATGCCAGTGTCAACGTCTACAGTGAAGAGGCGACTCCGGGATGCTGGCCTTCAGGGCAGAGTGGCAAAGAAAAAGCCATATCTGAGACTGGCTCATAAAAGGAAAAGATTAATATGGGCAAAAGAACAGACATTGGACAGAGGAAGATTGGAAAAAAGTGTTATGGACAGATGAATCCAAGTTTGAGATGTTTGGATCACACAGAAGAACATTTGTGAGACGCAGAACAACTGAAAAGATGCTGGAAGAGTGCCTGACGCCATCTGTCAAGCATGGTGGAGGTAATGTGATGGTCTGTGTTGTGAATTCTGCTTTTGGGTTCCCTCCGGTGGTAGCAGGTGGTAATGCAGTGGTCCCTGGGTTGCAGTCCTGGTCAGGTGTGTCTGCTGATTGCAGTTCTGACTGGGGTATTTAGGTGTGCAGGATTCATTAGTCCTTGCCAGTTGTCAATTGTTGTTGGGAGGTGTTGGACCTCTGCTTGGTTCCTCCTGCCTTTCTGCCAAATCAGCAAAGATAAGTGTCTGGTTTTGTTTCTGTTGCATACATGCTGTGTGCTTCATAATTCAGTGCTATTCTTTTGTGTTTTTTTGTCCAGCTTAGATTGTGTCAGTATTTTCTCAGTCTTGTTGGATTCTCTGGGGTTGCAGATATTCTTTCCACGTCTTTAGTTAGATTGTGGAATTTTTTGTATTATCTGCGGTGGATATTTTTGGAAGGGTTTTATTACTGACCGCCTAGTATTCTGTCCTATCCTTTTCTATTTAGCTAGAGTGGCCTCTTTTGCTAAATCCTGTTTCCTACCTGCATGTGTCTTTTCTTCTCCTATTCACAATCATTATTTGTGGGGGGCTGCCTATCCTTTGGGGTTCTGCTCTGAGGCAAGGTAGTATTCCTATTTCCATCTATAGGGGTATTTAGTCCTCCGGCTGTGTCGAGGTGTCTAGGGTTTGTTAGGCACACCCCACGGCTACTTCTAGTTGCGGTGTTAGTTCAGGATTTGCGGTCAGTACAGTTTCCACCTACTCCAGAGAAAGTTTCATGCGGCTCCAAGGTCACCGGATCATAACAGGTCTGGGGTTACTTTGGTGCTGGTGAAGTGGGAGATTTGTACAAGGTAAAAGGGATTTTGAATAAGGAAGGCTATCACTCCATTTTGCAACGCCATACCATTCCCTGTGGACAGTGCTTGATTGGAGCCAATTTCATCCTACAATAGGACAATGACCCAAAGCACACCTCCAAATTATGCCAGAACTAGTTAGGGAAGAAGCCGGCAGCTGGTATCTATCTGTAATGGAGTGGCCAGCACAGTCACCAGATCTCAACCCCATTGAGCTGTTGTGGGAGCAGCTTGGCCGTATGGTGGGCAAAAAGTGCCCATCAAGCCAAACCAACTTGTGGGAGGGGCTTCAGGAAGCATGGTGTGAAATTTCTTCATATTACCTCAGCAAATTAACTGCTAGAATGCCAAAGGTCTGCAATGCTGTAATTGCTGCAAATGGAGCATTCTTTGACGAAAGCAAAGTGTGAAGGAGAAATTTATTATTTCAAATAAAAATCTTTTTTTTGAACCTTGTCAATGTCTGGACTAGATTTTCAATTCATTTGGCAACTCATTTGATTAATAAAAGTATGAGTTTTCATGGAAAACACAAAATTGTCTGGGTGACCCTAAACTTTTGAACGGTAATGCGTGTGTGTGTGTGTGTGTGTGTGTGTGTGTGTGTGTGTGTCTGTGTATACTGCTCAAAAAAATAAAGAGAACGCTCAAATAACACATCCTAGATCTGAATGAATGAAATATTGTCATTGAATACTTTGTTCTGTACAAATTTGAATGTGCTGACAACAAAATCACACAAGAATCATCAATGGAAATCAAATTTATTAACCAATGGAGGCCTGGATTTGGAACAATACTCAAAATCAAAGTGGAAATTCAAATCACAGGCTAATTCAACTTCCGTGGAAATGCCTCAAAACAAGGAAATGCCTCAAAACAAGGAAATGATGCTCAGTAGTGTGTGTGTGTGTGGCCTCCACGTGCCTGTATCACCTCCCTACAATGCCTGGGCATGCTCCTGATGAGGCGGTGGATGGTCTCCTGAGGGATCTCTCCTCCCTGACCTGGACTAAAGCATCCGCCAACTCCTAGACAGTCTGTGGTGCAACATGACATTGGTGGATGGTGCGAGACATGATGTCCCTGATGTGTTCGATCCAATTCAGGTCTGGGGAACTGACGGGCCAGTCCATAGCTTCAATGTCTTCATCTTGCAGGAACTGCTGACACACTCCAGCCACATGAGGTCTGGCATTGTCCTGCATTAGGAGGAACCCAGGGCCAACCTCACCAGCATATGGTCTCACAAGGGGTCTTAGGATCTCATCTCGGTACCTAATGGCAGTCAGGCTACATCTGGCGAGCACATGGAGGGCTGTGCAGCCCTCCAAAGAAATGCCACCCCACACCATTACTGATCCACCTCCAAACCGGTCATGCTGAAGGATGTGCAAACAGTACATCAAGGTTCCTAAGAGCACAGTGGTTTCCATAATCCATAAATGGAAGAAGTTTGGGATCACCAGTTGTCTTCCTAGACCTCGCCGTCCAGCCAAACTGTGCAATCGTGGGAGAAGAGCCTTGGTGAGAGAGGTAAAGAAGAAACCCAAGATCACTGGGGCTGAGCTCCAGAGATGCAGTAGGGAGATCGGAGAAAGCTCCACAAAGTCAACTATCACTGCAGCCCTCCACCAGTCAGGCCTTTATGGCAGAGTGGCCCAACAGAAGCCTCTCATCAGTGCAAGACATATGAAAGCCCGCATAGAGTTTGCTAAAAAACACATGAAGGACTCTCAGACTATGAGAAATAAGATTCTCTGGTCTGATGAATTTTAAGCGGTATTTGTGTAGAAAAATAGGCACTGCTCATCACCTGCCCAATACAATCCCAACAGTGAAACATGGTGGTGGCAGCATCATGCTATGGGGATGTTTTTCAGCTGCAGGGACAGGATGACTGGTTGTCATTAAAGGAAACATGAATGCGGCCAAGTACAGAGATATCCTGGTCTGGATGAAAACCTCTTCCAGAGTGCTCTGGACCTCAGACTTGGCCGAAGGTTCACCTTACAACATGACAATGACCCTAAGCACACAGCTAAAATAACAAAGGAGTGACTTCAGAACAACTTTGTGACCATTCTTGACTTGCCCAGCCAGAGCCCTGACCTAAACCCAATGGAGCATCTCTGGGAGACCTGAAAATGGCTGTCCACCAACATTCACCATCCAACCTGACGGAACTGGAGAGGATCTGCAAGGAAGAATGGCAGAGGATCCCCAAATCCAGGTGTGAAAAACTTGTTGCATCATTCCCAGGAAGACTCATGGCTGTACTAGCTCAAAAGATGCTTCTACTCAATACTGAGCAAAGGGTCTGAATACTTATGACCATGTGATATTTCAGTTTTTCTTTTTTAATACATTTGCAAAAATTACTACATTTCTGCTTTTTTCAGTCAAATTGGGGAACAGAGTATAAAGTAATGAGAAAAAAAATGAACTTTTTTGAATTTACCAAATGGCTGCAATGAAACAAAGAGTGAAAAATTTAAAGGGGTCTGAATACTTTCCATATCCACTGGAAGAGCAAAGCTACAGTTTAGACTACAAAATTCTAAATAAAAATAATTCAATCACAGATATGTCTAATTATTTATTACACAGGTGTCCAGCAGGTGACTATAAAAAGGCATTACTTAACAAAAGTAATACATGGTGGTGGAAGTGTCCTTATGTTGGGCTGCATGAGTGCTGCTGGTGTTGTGGATCTCCATTTCAGTAATGGCATCATGAATTTACAGATGTACTGCTCTATATTGAAACAGAAGATGCTGACATCACTCTGTGCCCTTGGTAGACGTGCACTTTTCCAACATGACAATTATCCAAAACACATCTAAGGCCACTGTTGCATTTATGAAAAATAACATCATGGAAGTGATTCAGTGGCCAAGTGTCTCCTGACCCCAACTGAACACCCATGGGGAATTCTGAAGAGACAAGTTGTCATCATTCTCCATCCAGCATCCATGCTTTAAAAGAGGTCGTACTTGAAGAATTGAAAACGGTAGATGTTGCAGAGGTCACCAACTGGTCCATTCCATGTTTAGAAGACTTGGTGCTGTCCTTAAAAATCATGGAGGTCATACAAAATACTAGATGTATTAGTTTTTAACGTGGGGTGTACTTATTTTTGCATCAACTAATTTGAGCAAAACTGATGATTTTGTAATGAAAGTTATATTAACTTTATTGTCATATTTTGGGTTTAAAAAATGTTCTATGAAACTCAGTTTTCTTGTATTAAGTGAGATATTATTTAAAATCTAACTTTTCAAAGGTAGTATACTCATTTATAGATATATGTATATACTAGCTGTTTCCAGCCAGCTAACGCTCGGCACGCTCATTGCTATCTAATTAACGCTGCTGGTGATTAAACTAAAGTAAATAATGACAACATTCAATAGCGCTTACGCAGGTGGTAAATTAACTTAAAATGAAGTTAATAACAATAATTGTGGCAATGTGGTGGGGGGCGGGATTATGTGTGGCAATGTGGTGGGGGGCGGGATTACCTATGGTGATGTGGTAGGGGGCGGGATTATGTGTGGTAATGTGGTGGGGGGCGGGATTATATGTGATGGGGGGCGGGATTGTGTGGTGATGTGTTGGGGGGGCGGGATTATGTGTGGTGATGTGGTGGGGGGCGGAATTATGTGTGGTGATGGGGGGGCGGGATTATGTGTGGTGATGTGGTGGGGGCGGAGCTACTGTGCAGGGGGCAGGATTAGCGAGTAATCACGATGCCTCATATATATAGATTTTTTAAATTAGTACACCACCTTTTGAAAGTTAGATTTTAATTGATGCCGTACTGTGTGCAGGGAACATCCTATTTTATGTATGGGATCCATCATACTGTGTGTATGTTTTATAAAACTGAGTCTTGTCAACATTTTGAAAATTGTTCTTGTATTGACTGAGATATTGATTATAATTTTACTTTTCAATATGGTGCACGGAATTATGCTGTACAATATATACATATACAGTGGCATGTAAAAGTTTGGGCACCCCTAGTCAAAATTACTGTTACTGTGAACAGTTGAGCAAGTTGAAAATTAAATCTCTTTGTATTTTAGGCCCCCAAAAATTACATATATATTTTTATCTTTTACATTTTAAAAATTACAAAAAGGAAATGGGCCGATGTAAAAGTTTGGGGACCCCGCATGGCTAGGACCCAGTAACACCCCCTTTTGCAAGTATCACAGCTTGTAAACATTTATTGTAGCCAGACAAGAGTCTTTCAACTTCTTGTTTGAGGGATTTTCATCCACACGTCCTTGGAAAATTCTTCTAGTTCTGTGAGATTCCTGGGGCGTCTTGCATCCTCTGCTATCTTGAGGTCTAGCCAAAGATTTTCAATGATGTTTAGATAAGGGGACTGTGAGGGACATTGTAAAACCTTCAGCTTGAGCCTTTTGAGGTCATCTATTGTGGATTTTGACGTGAGTTTAGGATCATTATCCATTTGTAGAAGCCATTCTCTTTTCAACTTTTTTTACAGATGGTATGTTTGCATCAAGAATTTGAGGAAATTTCATTAAAACTATTCTTCCCTCTACCCATGAAATGTTCCCTGTGCCATTAGCTGCAACACAACTCCAAAGCATGATTGATCCACCCCCATGCTTAATAGTTGGTGAGATGTTCTTTTCCTGGAATTCTGTGCACTTTTTTCTCCACACATACCTGATTATTGTGGTCAAAGAGTTATATTTTAAATCCTTCATGACTGGAGGTATTTTCGGTTTTACGTTTTCATTTTTTGCTCCCTTAATTCCCAGAGCCATAACATTTTTATTTTTTTGTCAATATGGCCATTTTTTAAACTAATTTGGGATTTTTTTTGACGACTTAAATAAAAAAGAACCTAGACATGTTTGGTGTCTATGAACTCGTAATGACCTGGGGAATCATATTGGCAGGTGCTTGATACGCAATTGGCATGACCATTCAGTTTATTGCATCTTCCCACCTACTTGATTTCCATCTATAGCCTTGTTTCTTTTGTTCCTGCTAGAACCATCAATTAAGAAAGAGGTGGGATGAAATAGATGGAAAACGGGGTGATGCCAGCAGGGCTCCAGTCACCACTCAGTGTATACAAAACGGGGGCTGTAACCGTGCCCCCGACACTGACTAGCAGCTTGCTCCACATTAGAGCCAGGTGTGAGTCGGTGTTGGGGGTGTGGTGTCCGAAATACTGAATTTTTTTGCAATAGGGTTTTATAAAACATTTTAGAACGTTTGATATCTAACAGCCTCTATGCTTTACTTGTAAATGGCAGACTGCAGAATTAATTAAAGTGGTTGTTTTCCATCCAGCATTTTGTAAAAATGATCCATACTCATGTTCCAAAATTAAATTGGAATACACCATTAAAATATTGATAGGAAAGGATGTCGGCTTAAAGGTTTATATCCAGGTTTATATTTAGCTTTTTCTGGCCAGTCCCAAAGAGTGGAGGTCAAACATGCTCAAGTTCATTAGAGGTCACTACTCCATGCTAATTCTCTTGGATCTCTCTGCAGCATTCGATACTGTGGATCATCAGCTCCTCCTCACTATGCTCCGCTCCATCAGCCTCAAGGACACCGTTCTCTCTTGGTTCTCCTCCTATCTCTCTGCATCTCAAAAACATTTCTAGAATTTGCCCTTTTCTTACTTTCGACTCTGCAAAAACTCTTACTGTCTCACTTATTCATTCTCGTCTGGACTATTGTAACTCTCTACTAATCGGCCTCCCTCTTACCAAACTCTCCCAGCTCCAATCTGTCCTGAATGCTGCTGCCACCATCATATTCCTCATCAACCGTTACACAGATGCCTCTACCTTGTGCCAGTCATTACACTGGCTACCCATCCACTCCAGAATCCAGTACAAAACTACTACCCTCATCCACAAAGCACTCCATGGCTCAGCACCACCCTACATCTCCTCTCTGGTCTCAGTCTACCACCCTACCCGTGCTCTCCATTCTGCTAATGACCTGAGGTTAGCATCCTCAATAATCAGAACCTCCCACTCCCGTCTCCAAGACTTTACACGTGCTGCGCCGATTCTTTGGAATGCACTACCTAGGTTAATACGATTAATCCCCAATCCCCACAGTTTTAAGCGTGCCCTAAAAACTCATTTGTTCAGTCTGGCCTACCACCTCAATGCATTAACCTAACTATCACGGTGTGGCCTATTAAAAAAAAAAAAAAAAAAAAAAACATATTCAGGTTCCTCGCATCATGTTCTCATACACTTCATGCAGTTAATAGCACTCTGTGTCTGTACTGCTACATACTTAGGCAGTTAACTGGTTCATGCAGCTTTACATGAACACCCGAGCCTTACACTATGGCTGGTCCAAATAACTAAAGCAATTGTTACCATCCACCCCTTGTGTCTCCCCTTTTCCTCATAGTTTGTAAGCTTGCGAGCAGGGCCCTCATTCCTCCTGGTATCTGTTTTGAACTGTGATTTCTGTTATGCTGTAATGTCTATTGTCTGTACAAGTCCCCTCTATAAGTTGTAAAGCGCTGCGGAATATGTTGGCGCTATATAAATAAAAATTATTATTATTATTATTATTATTAGAGACTGGTCTCTGCATGGAATCCAGAACTCTGTTCTCAGAATCAGTGGGTTTTCCAGGGGTTGGACCTCCAGTAATCGGTACGTTTAAAACTTTAGAAATTCTGAATTCTGGAAATACCCCTATAGACCTGAAAGGCAAGTCAGCAAAATATGGAATAAAAATCAAGAGGCACAGATTTAATGCAGTAGGAAGGTGTCAACTTGATGGAACTACAGTGGGGGAAATAAGTATTGGATCCCTTTCTGATTTTGTAAGTTTGCTCACTGGCAAACAGTCTATAATTTTAAAGGTAGGTACATTTTAAAATTGAAAAAATAAAATATCAAAAATAAAATCCAGAAAATCACAATGCAGTGAGAAATAAGTATTTGATCCCTCTGGCAAACAAGACTTAATACTTGGTGGCAAAACCCTTGTTGGCAAGCAGAGCAGTCATATGTATATTGTAGCTGATGATGAGGTTTGTGCACATATCAGGAGGAATTTTGGTCCACTCCTCTTTGCAGATCATCTCTAAATAATTAAGATTTTGAGGCTGTCGCTTGGCAACTCAGAGCTTCAACTTCCTCCATAAGTTTTCTATGAGATTAAGGTCTGGTGACCAGTGGCGTAACTACAAAGTTATGGGCCCCGGTGCGAACTTCCAAATGGGGCCCCCCCCGCCATAAAATTAAATGTAACCCCCATAGAATACAATGCAGCCCCCCTCATAGTATAATGCAGCCCCTCCATACAGGTGCAGTGAGAAAGACACGAGCAAATGGTGACTAGGGGGCAGGGGAGAGGGCACAAGTGGGCAAGGAAGACAGGCACAAGGGGACACATGGGGGCTAGGAGGCAGGGGAGAAGGTTACAAGGGGACTAGTGGGCAAGGGAGACTGACACAAGGGGACAATGGAGACTGACACAAGGGGCACACGGGGACAAGTGGGCAAGGGAGACTGACACAAAGGGCACACGGGGACTAGTGGACAAGGGAGACTGGCACACGGGGACACAGGGACTAGTGGGCAAGGGAGACTGATACAAGGGGACTAGTGGGCAATGGAGACTGACACAAGGGGACACACGGGGACAAGGGACAAGCACAAGGGGACAAGGGAGACAGGCACAAGGGGACAATGGAGACTGACACAAGGGGCACACGGGGACAAGTGGGCAAGGGAGACTGGCACACGGGGACAAGGGACAAGCACAAGGGGACAAGGGAGACAGGCACAAGGGGACACACAGGGACTAGTGGGCAAGAGACTGACACAAGGGATACAAGCAAAAGGGGACACACAGGGACAAGTGGGAAAGGGAGACTGACACACAGGGACAAGTGGGAAAGGGAGACTGACACACAGGGACTAGTGGGCGAAGGAGACTGACACAAGCACAAGGGGACAAAGGAGACAGGCACATGGGGACACACAGGGACTAATGGGCAAGGGAGACTGGCACATGGGGACACAAGCATAAGGGAGACAGGCTCAAGGGGACACACGGCCCCCTGACCTGCCAGAGCCGCTTGCAGCTGTGACCGTGGTAGTTACGCCGCTGCCTCACACACACTCATACTACAGATATCACACACACACTACAGATATCACACACACACACATCATACTACAGATATCTCACACACACACACACACACACACACACACACACACGTTATCACACACACACTACAGACATCACACATACACACATACTACAGATATTACACACACACTACAGATATCACACACACACAGACATACTACAGATATCACACACATACTACAGTTATCACACACACTACAGATATCACACACACACAGACATACTACAGATATCACACACATACTACAGTTATCACACACACTACAGATATCACACACACACATTCTACAGATATCACACACACACACAGAAACACACACACCAGAGATACCAGCTCATATACACAACTCACAATCTCCTCTCTGGTACAGGGGTGGCTGATGTAAACCGGCTGCAGCTCCTCAGCTTCTCCTGACTAAAGCGGCTCTGTCCCGCACCTCCCCCCTGCTCTCGCCTTCTGTCCCGGGGTTATTTTGGCTTTCTCTTAAATACGATCTCATTCAGAGGTACATGAGATGTATGAGGGGGGAAAAAACAGATTGAGAAGCTGTCTCATCGTGATGACTGGAGCTGCTTCCTGTCTCTCACGTGCCCCGGCTGCCCCCTTCCCCTAGATACGCCTCGGACTGTTGCTGTGCAGGAGGAATCTCCTGCACTGCAATATGGTGTTGGGTGCCAGCACAGCCCACACAGTGGTCTAGCCAGCACAGCCGGCACAGTGGTCTATCCAGCACAGCCCGCACAGTGGTCTATCCAGCACAGCCCGCACAGTGGTCTATCCAGCACAGCCCGCACAGTGGTCTATCCAGCACAGCCCGCACAGTGGTCTATCCAGCACAGCCCGCACAGTGGTCTATCCAGCACAGCCCGCACAGTGGTCTATCCAGCACAGCCCGCACAGTGGTCTATCCAGCACAGCCCGCATAGTGGTCTATCCAGCACAGCCCGCACAGTGGTATATACAGCACAGCCCGCATCTCTCGCCCCCCCGAGAATGCCCCCACAGTCCAGTAAAAAAACAAAAAAACACTCTCCTTACCTTTCCTCTTGCCAGCGTTGCTTCCTGCTCCGATCTCAGGCTCGGCTGCAGTCTGCCCAGGACACAGCAGGTGCGCGATGATATGACGTCATCGCGCACCTGCAGTGTCAGAGGCAGAGCGGGGAATGATGGGAGAGGGAGCGTCTGTAGACGCTCTCTCCTCCGTCATTGCATTCAACTGTACCGGCGTCATAGACGCCGGTATAGTTGAATGTGACGGCAGGGGGGGTGAGTCGGCGGCGGCGGGGGGAGGCGGATCGAGCGGCCCATGACTGGCACCGGCTCTTCTGGCATTTGCCAGAAGTGCCCGATGGCCAGTCCGGCCCTGCTCTGACCTGCCGGCCCTGGGCCCCTGGCAGTGGCGACCGCTGCAACCGCGGTAGTTACGCCCCTGTCCATACTGTACAATGGCCACACATAGTGCTCCATACTGTACAATTGGCCACACATGATATTGCCTACAGTATAATGGCCACACATAGTTACTCCTACACACGCGGCTGAGCTCCGTACACATTGCACATGCGGCTCCCCTCCGTACACCTCGTACACACCCGGCTCCGCTCCATATACCTCGTACACACATGGCTCCGCTCCGTATACCTCGTACACACACGGCTACGCTCCGTACACCTCGTACACACACGGCTACGCTCCGTACACCTCGTACACACACGGCTACGCTCCGTACACCTCGTACACACCCGGCTCCGCCTTGTACACCTCATACACACACGGCTCCGCTCCGTACACCTCATACACACCCAGCTCCGCTCCGTACACCTCATACACACACGGCTCTGCTCCGTACACCTCGTACACACCCAGCTCCGCCTTGTACACCTCATACACACACGGCTCCGCTCCGTACACCTCATACACACACGGCTCTGCTCCGTACACCTCGTACACACCCAGCTCCGCCTTGTACACCTCATACACACACGGCTCCGCTCCGTACACCTCATACACACCCAGCTCCGCTCCGTACACCTCATACACACGGCTCTGCTCCGTACACCTCGTACACACCCAGCTCCGCCTTGTACACCTCGTACACACACGGCTCCGCTCCGTACACCTCGTACACACCCAGCTCCGCCTTGTACACCTCATACACACATGGCTCCGCTCCGTACACCTCATACACACACGGTTCCGCTCCATATACCTCATACACACACGGCTCCGCTCCGTACACCTCATACACACCCAGCTCTGCCTTGTACACCTCATACACACCCAGCTCCGCCTTGTACACCTCATACACACACGGCTCCGCTCCGTACACCTCATACACACACTGCTCCGCTCTGTACACCTCATACACACACGGCTCCGCTCACCTCATACACACACGGCTCCGCTCTGTACACCTCATACACACACGGCTCCGCTCCGTACACCTCATACACACACGGCTCCGCTCTGTACACCTCATACACACACTGCTCTGCTACATCCACACAAACCCCTCCTGACCTCACACAAAAGCTTACCCTCCTCCAGCATGATGACAACCAGCACTGCACTACTGTCCTGCACTACACGGAAGCCCTTGATCATGTGACTCCGACTCCTCCCCTCCTGTGACCTCATCCTAGGTCCTGTGCGCACAGAGCAGCTGCAGCCATAGTTGTGGTGTGCGGTTCTCTGCGGTGGAGGGGCTCTGCTGCCGTGACAAGTGCAGTCCCACCCGTGATCGCGCATGCACTGAGAGAGTGCACGCGCACCAGGGCCTGTAAAGAAGGTTTATTTAAAGGGCCGGCGGCCCATTTTGTAGCTCAGAGTTCTTAGGGGCCCCTAAGCACTGCGGGCCCCGTCGCAATTGCGACCCCTGCGACCGCGGTAGTTACGCCCCTGCTGGTGACTGACTATGCCACTCCGTGACCTTAATGTGCTTCTTTTTGAGCCACTCCTTTCTTGCTTTGGCTGTATATTTTGGGTCATTGTCCTGCTGGAAAACCCAGCCATGACCCATTTTTAATATTCTGGCGGAGGGAAGGAGGTTGCCACTCAGGATTTTATGTTACATGGCTCCATCCATTCTCCCATTGAGGTGAAGCAGTCCTGTGCTCTTAGCAGAGAAACACCGCCAAAACATAATGTTTCTACCTCCATGCTTGACAGTGGGGACGGTGTTCTTTGGGTTATAGGCAGCATTTCTATTTCTCCAAACACGGCGAGTTGAGTTAATGCCAAAGACCTCAATTTTTGTCTTATCTGACCACTGGCCCATGTCCCAATCACTCACAGAATCATCCAGGTGTTCATTGGCAAACTTCAGATGGGCCTGCACATGTGCCTTCTTGAACAGGGGGACTTTGCGGGCAATGCAGGATTTTAAACCTTTACAGTGTAATGTGTTACCAATGGTTTTCTTGGTGACTGTAGTCCCAGCTGCCTTGAGATCATTAAAAACTTCCCTCCGTGTAGTTTTAGGCTGATCTCTCACCTTCCTCATGATCAAGGATGCCCCACGATGTGAGATTTTGCATGGTGCCCCAGATCGATGTCAATTGACAGTCATTTTGTATTTCTTCCATTTTCTTACTATTGCACCAACAGTTGTCTCCTTCTCAGCCAATGTCTTACTTATTGTTTTGTAGCCCATTCCAGCTTTGTGCAGGTCAATGATCTTGTCCCTGACATCCTGGTAAAGCACTTTGGTCTTGCCTATGTTGTAGAGGTTACAGTCTGACTGATTAATTGAGTTTGTGGACAGGAGTCTTTTATAAATGTGACTATGTAAGACAGCTGTCTTTAATGCAGGTAACTAGTTGATTAGGAGCGTCTAACTGGTCTGTAGGATTCTAAATCCAACCCTAACCCGAACACACCCCTAACCCTAATCCCAACCCTAACCACACCCCTAACCCCAACACACCCCTAGCACTAATCCCAACACACCCCTAGCACTAATCCCAACCCTAACCCTAATCCCAACCCTAACCATAACCCTAACCACACCCTTAACTCTGACACACCCCTGACCCTAATCCCAACCGTAAACATAATCCAAACCCTAACCCTATCTCTAGCCCCAATCCTAACCTTAACTTTAGCCCCAACCCTAACTCTAACTTTAGCCCCAATCCTAACCCTATCTTTAGCCCCAACTCTAACCCTAACTTTAGCCCCAATCCTAATCCTAACCGTAATGGGAAAATGGAAATAAATACATTTTTTTATTTTACGATTTTTCCCTACCTAAGGGGGTGATAAAGGGGGGTTTGATTTACTATTTATAGAAGGGGTTTTTGGCAACTGTCACACACTAAAAGATGCTTTTTATTTCAAAAAATAGTTTTTGCATCACATTTTGAGAGCTATAATTTTTCCATATTTTGGCCCACAGAGTCATGTGAGGTCTTGTTTTTTGCGGGACGAGTTGACGTTTTTATTGGTACCGTTTTCGGGCACATGACATTTTTTGATCGCTTTTTATTACGATTTTTGTGAGGCTGAATGAACAAAAACCAGCAATTCATGAATTTCTTTTGGGTGGGGCGTTTATACTGTTCCACGTGTAGTAAAATTGATAAATCAGTTATTCTTCAGGTTAGTATGATTACAGCAATACCTCATTTATATCATTGTTTTATGTTTTGGCACTTTTATACAATAAAAACTTTTATATAAAAAAGTTATTTTTGCATCGCTTTATTCTGAGAGCTATAACTTTTTTATTTTTTCGCTGATGATGCTGTATGGCAGCTTGTTTTTTGCGAGACTAGATGATCTTTTCAACGGTACCATGGTTATTTATATCCGTCTTTTTGATCACGTGTTATTCCACTGTTTGTTTGGCGATATGATGATAAAGCATTGTTTTTTGCCTTGTTTTTTATTTTTATTACGATTTTCACTGAAGGGGTTAACTAGTGGAACAGTTTTATAGGTCGTGTTAAGGATGCGGCGATACTAATTATGTGTACTTTTATTGGTTTTTTTTACATAAAGAGATGTGTTAGTAGTAGAGCATAGGGACCTTTCGTCAAACTCAATTTGACAGGTGGACACGCCCCTATCAAAAGTGTATCAAAGTGTGTAACACCACCCCTCCCTGGCAGCCAGCTGTCCTCCTTGTCTGGCTGTCCCCTTTTGATATAGTTTAATTTGTTAATGCAGTGAATGTTATCCCAGTAATTGTTTTATATTAGTTGTTTATATGCTATATTAAGAGTAGTCTTATTTGATAATCCGCTGATAGGGAGAGTGAGGCTGTGTTTCTGTAGCATTATTCTGCTGTGAGCTTGAATGATTCTAGTACTATAATTGCTAACAGCTGCTAAGAGTTTCTGCGATGGAGATACAAACATTCCACTAGCTAGCAGCTGTTAAAATGTATCTGTACTGATCACTAACCAGACAGCCAGGCTTTCCGTGTTGGAGATACAAACATTCCACACAAGCAGTGTTAAATAGGCATCATACGAATGCCGTAGTGAGTATAAAATGTATTAAATTGATTACTGATACTCTTCCAACAAGTTGATAATGATATCAAAAGTGTATTATTTTATTTATAGTCCCAGTAATATTTATTCTCTTTTATTGACATTTTCATAAACCTATAGTCCCAATAATATTTGTTTGACCAGCAGATAATTAATTAAAACCAAGGATAATAAATACACATGAAATGTGTATAGGTTCGCGCTGGATACGTGACCGTATATAGAGGAGGAAAAGGAGAATGGGGAGACTAATGTTGGTTCAGATATGAGAGGATATACGATTGTTCCAAACACAGAGCTGTAAACAGCATGAAGAAAAAAGCTAAACGCTCACCCGTCTTGTGTGAATGGTGATGAGCGTCTAGTAGTCCCAGCAGGTGCTGGAGGAGGTCCGTCCAGAAGATCCTTACATGAAGGTAGATCCTGGTGCAACGAAGTCCGTTCGTGCAGGAAAGATCGTGGCTACCCCGGCCGGTGGCAGCCACTGTTCACCTTGTGGCAGAGGGAGGCGGGGTCCAGCTGTGCCGGCGCCGCGTGTGAGTAGAGCGGTGCGTGCGGCTAGACTGTTCACATGTTCTGCGCCTTTTACACAATGTTAAATGGCAAGATCATTATTTATTAGACACTCTTGACATCACCTCTCTCTATACGGTCATTGACCATAAAAAGGGGTGTGATGCGGCCAAATATTTTTTGAATAAATTTTCAGAGGTTCCGCACGAACAGATTGAATTTTTGGGTGATTTTATGCTATTCATTTTAACACACAATTATTTCCAATACCAGAAGAACTACTACTCCCAGCAGTGGGGTACTGCTATGGGGACCAGGTTCGCGCCCAGTTACGCCAACCTGTATGTGGGTAGGTGGGAAGAGTCCACCATTTACCCTGGGGGGCGTCTGGGCCCGAACCTGGTCCTCTGGCAGCGTTTTATTGATGATGTCATTTTTATTTGGTCTGGTGGTTTGGACACTCTTAATACATTTTTAACTGACATTAATAAAAACTAATATTTTTTAAATTTTACCTCAACCACCAGTTCCACTAATATTAACTTTTTAGATTTAAAGATTTTTATTATGAATTCAGAAATCCATACGTGCACATTCACGAAACCTACCGATATAAACAGTTTTATTCCTCTCGACAGCTGCCACCTCCCCAGCTGGCTATTGAACATTCCAAAAAGCCAGTATATGCGGATCCACCGCAATTGTTCGAGACTCCAGGATTTTAATAATGAGGCCCAACTCTTAACAAAAAAATTTCTGGAGAAAGGATATGATGAAAAAATGCTAAAATGTTCTAAAACAACTGCCCTTAAAAAATCCAGAGAAGAACTTATTAATAATAATGTGAAACCCAAAGATACAGAAGATTCCATCCCCATTATTGTACAATATAACGCTAATACTAACATTCTTCGCAAAATAGTCAATAGACATTGGCATATACTCAAGAATGATAAAATTTTGGGGGATAGAATAGCCAATCATCCACGATTTGTATATAAAAAAGCCTGTAATCTGGGCAATAGTATTGCACCCACTGTCCAGGAAAAACCGACATATAAACCATCTTCCTTCTTCCATAGGATATTGAAGGGATTCTTCCCATGCAATAAGTGTAATATGTGCAAGCAAACCAGAGTGCACAAACAAACGGACATTGAAAAGGGTAACTTAAAACTCACAATTAAAGACTTTATTACATGCTCCACCACAGGGGTGATATATACGATCAAGTGCCCCTGCGGGAAAAGGTATGTGGGTAGAACAAAACGCTCAATGAAAATCAGGATTAATGAACATATCCGAAATATTAAAACTAAATTCATGGGCCACCCACTTTCTAAACACTTTATTGATTACCATGGGGGACAGGTTAAAGACATGGAAGTCACAGGCATTGCGGTGGTACATAAACATTGGAGAGGTGGCAATTTCATCAAAGCAATGTCCAGAGTTGAGACTAAATGGATTTTCCTATTGGACACAGTTGCACCGAGAGGTCTCAACGCTGGAGCTGAATTGTTTGGGTTCCAATGAAGGAACCGATCATGGGAGGCTGTATAAAAAGACCTCTAGTGGGGTAATGGACCATCCCTGAAGAAGGAGACAGACATCTCCGAAACGCGTAGGATAGTGGTCCTTATTGCACTCCATACACTTATCACCGGGCAGTAGCGGCGGTCACGTGATCTCACGCGTCACGCAGGTCCTACAGTCTAGCCGCACGCACCGCTCTACTCACACGCGGCGCCGGCACAGCTGGACCCCGCCTCCCTCTGCCACAAGGTGAACAGTGGCTGCCACCGGCCGGGGTAGCCACGATCTTTCCTGCACGAACGGACTTCGTTGCACCAGGATCTACCCTCATGTAAGGATCTTCTGGACGGACCTCCTCCAGCACCTGCTGGGACTACTAGACGCTCATCACCATTCACACAAGACGGGTGAGCGTTTAGCTTTTTTCTTCATGCTGTTTACAGCTCTGTGTTTGGAACAATCGTATATCCTCTCATATCTGAACCAACATTAGTCTCCCCATTCTCCTTTTCCTCCTCTATATACGGTCACGTATCCAGCGCGAACCTATACACATTTCATGTGTATTTATTATCCTTAATTTCATTCTACAATTCATTTTTGTGGGGAATTGTTGGTCTCGCTGCAGGCTACCTCCGTTTGATACTTGGCGCCACTTTTTATATATATTTAATTAATTAAAACCGCATAAAGCGTGTTAAATAGACAGCGCACGGACACCGCAGTGAATCAAAATGTATTAAATTGATTACTGATACGCTTCCAACAAATTGATAATAATATCATAAGTGTATTATTTTATTTATAGCCCCAGTAATATTTATTCTCTTTTATTGACATTTTCATAAACCTATAGTCCCAATAATATTTATTTGACCAGCAGATAATTAATTAAAATCGTATAAAGACATTTTCATAAACCTATAGGCCCAATAATATTTGTTTGACCAGTAGATAATTAATTAAAAACGCATAAAGCGTGTTAAATAGACAGCGCACGGACACCGCAGTGAATCAAAATGTATTAAATTGATTACTGATACTCTTCCAACAAATTGAAAACGATATCATAAGTGTATTATTTTATTTATAGCCCCAGTAATATTTATTCTCTTTTATTGACATTTTCATAAACCTATAGTCCCAATAATATTTATTTGACCAGCAGATAATTAATTAAAATCACATAAAGACATTTTCATAAACCTATAGTCCCAATAATATTTGTTTGACCAGCAGATAATTAATTAAAAACGCATAAAGCGTGTTAAATAGACAGCGCACGGACACCGCAGTGAATCAAAATGTATTAAATTGATTACTGATACGAGACTCACACGACATCTCATGGCTGCTGTCAGCAGCTGTGTGCCTGGTGCGCCTGACCCCCCTCCCCCTTTCTGAGAACCCAGACAGATGATCAAAACACAGGAAGTTTTATCAGAGATTTAGAGTCTGTATAAGTATCGGACTTCAGTATCGCTGTAAGCTGCAGACTGCCCATTTGATAATAAATTGTTATCAAAGTGTCAGCAAAATGTATTAAATTGATTACTGATACTCTTCCAACAAATTGATAATGATATCAAAAGTGTATTATTTTATTTATAGCCCCAGTAATATTTATTCTCTTTTATTGACATTTTCATAAACCTATAGTCCCAATAATATTTATTTGACCAGCAGATAATTAATTAAAATCGCATAAAGCGTGTTAAATAGACATCACACCAAAATCATAGTGAATCAAAATGTATTAAATTGATTACCGATACGAGACTCACACGACATCTCATGGCTGCTGTCAGCAGCTGTGTGCCTGGTGCACCTGACCCCCCCCCCTCTCCTCTATTCCTTAAATAAACACAAAAGACTGACTCCTACATAAGCACATAAGCAGATGTGCTCGTAGTGCTTGGGATAGTGCTGATCATTTACCAGTTTTTCATATGTACCACAGAAAGATTTTAGCTTGATCTGATTTAAAATCATATAGTTCAGCGATAATGTCAGGTGTTGGTCAGTCATTTATCAGTTTTTCACACGTACCACAGAAAGATTTAGCTTGATCTGTGCGAGTTTGTTGACATATTAGAAAAAGTACATTTGTATTAATTTTATTAGATTGTGGAAGAATTTTATTGACATTTTAATAAACCTATAGCCCCAATAATATTTATTTGACCAGCAGATAATTAATTAAAATCGCATATAGTTCACTGATAATTGTTACAGTATTTTATTTTCCTGGTGCTACTTTTGTTCGTGTATTATCGGCGTCTTCTTCAGTTGTGATTCTTACCTTTTCTATATAAATATGGGTTGTGTTTAACTATCCTTTTAGAGTGTCTAGTAGTTTTATATTCTTTGTCTGATATATTTCTACACAAAGCTTCAAAACTATTTTGTAATTTATAATGTATCACAGTAGTTTCATATGAAGTTACATCTTAGGCTCTGTTCAGACTATTGTAATATCTGTAGCTTAAAATAGAGCCAAATAGCTACATTCAAATCCGGACATACACCATTGATTTTAATGGGGTCTAAAAGGATTCTATCAAGCATTTCCACATAATAGTTATGGAAAGAATAATGCTACAGAATTGGCCGCTCCAGTTATAAAACAAAAATGATGAAAATTATCCTTGATGATAATGTGAAAAAGGCTTATGCAGTGGGTTTATGGATCTCTACAATAAACACCATGTGTAGAAATTTGGTTCTAGAACTTGTTGGATTAGTGAATATAATAACACTTGGCATATTTTATAACATACAGCTAATGATTCTTGCTTTTAACTTGTATGTAACTGGTTAACGTTACTAATACCCTCTAACATGGGGTCATGGTTCTGCATTTTCTGAAGAGCTGAGCTTCATCTCCATCTTTCTTTAATTCTACATTATTTTATCACATATTAATTTCACAGCTGTCTGTGCGGGCTATTTACACACAGCCTTCTTGAATTCAATGTTTGTAGATTTTTCTGTCATGGAAAAAAATAAAAAAATAAAAATATGTGTACAAAGTTAAAACATAATTAAAATAAAGAATAATGACCTAGCTGGTTGTTTGGATGATATTGTAAAATCATTTATTGTTTCTACTACTTGGCAATTGTTACACTCTGTTATTTTTATTTATTTATTTATTTATTTATTTTTTTCCTTGGATTTTGTTAGTCATTACAATTATTTTTGCTCCCAAGATAGGGTTTTAGAGTCACCAAGTAACATAAACGTGCAGACTCCTGAATATTACAATTACAAAACATTCAAAGTTTGTTTCTCCACTTTTTGCAGATAATAAATCTTAATTTCTTTATAATTTGGCTTTTAGTTATAGTTTGTTTCAGCTCTTTGTCGTTCTATGTATACCATAAATTTTGCTTCCTTTCAGCGAATAATATAAGACAAATTATTTTTATACAAAGACATCTAACTTATGTATACTTTTAAAGCTTTGTTACATTTCTATCCAGTCTACACCATGCTGTTTAACATAAATACATGTGGTCTAGTAGTATGGTTTTTGGTTTCTCTGAACAGCCACAAACAAAACATATAAGGTAGTACGGCACAAGATGTGAGCGTACCCGCAGCTCACTGAGCATTACCGCTGCACTCATGGCCACTTCTCTTTGCAGCTTCTGAATGTACACTATTCTCACCCATGGAGAGTTTTCCTTTAAAAATATGAATATTATTGAATATAATGTTTTACATATGTTACAGTATTTTATTTTCCATGCAAAAATCCATCTTTGTGCTGATTGAGGCAGTCACACACAACACACAGAACACATGCACAACAAACACACATAACATACAGAACACACACAACACATGCAACACACACAACAAATATACACACACAACATACAGAACACACGCACAACACATGCAACACACACAACAAACATACACACACAACATACAGAACACACACAACACAAGAATCACAAACACACAACAAACATACACACACAACATACAGAACACACACAACACAAGAATCACAAACACTCAACAAACATACACACACAACATACACACACAACATACAGAACACACACAACACAAGAATCACAAACACACAACAAACATGCACACACAACATACAGAACACACACAACACATACAACACACACAACAAACATACACACACAACATACAGAACACACGCACAACACATGCAACACACACAACAAACATACACACACAACATACAGAACACACACAACACAAGAATCACAAACACACAACAAACATGCACACACAACATACAGAACACACACAACACAAGAATCACAAACACACAACAAACATGCACACACAACATACAGAACACACGCACAAAGATGGATTTTTGCATGGAAAATAAAATACTGTAACATATGTAAAACATTATATTCAATAATATTCATATTTTTAAAGGAAAACTCTCCATGGGTGAGAATAGTGTACATTCAGAAGCTGCAAAGAGAAGTGGCCATGAGTGCAGCGGTAATGCTCAGTGAGCTGCGGGTACGCTCACATCTTGTGCCGTACTACCTTATATGTTTTGTTTGCGGCTGTTCAGAGAAACCAAAAACCATACTACTAGACCACATGTATTTATGTTACACAGCATGGTGTAGACTGGATAGAAATGTAACAAAGCTTTAAAAGTATACATAAGTTAGATGTCTTTGTATAAAAATAATTTGTCTTATATTATTCGCTGAAAGGAAGCAAAATTTACGGTATACATAGAACGACAAAGAGCTGAAACAAACTATAACTAAAAGCCAAATTATAAAGAAATTAAGATTTATTATCTGCAAAAAGTGGAGAAACAAACTTTGAATGTTTTGTAATTGTAATATTCAGGAGTCTGCACGTTTATGTTACTTGGTGACTCTAAAACCCTATCTTGGGAGCAAAAATAATTGTAATGACTAACAAAATCCAAGGAAATAAATAAATAAATAAATAAAAATAACAGAGTGTAACAATTGCCAAGTAGTAGAAACAATAAATGATTTTACAATATCATCCAAACAACCAGCTAGGTCATTATTCTTTATTTTAATTATGTTTTAACTTTGTACACGTTTTTTTTTTTTTTTCCATGACAGAAAAATCTACAAACATTGAATTCAAGAAGGCTGTGTGTAAATAGCCCGCACAGACAGCTGTGAAATTAATATGTGATAAAATAATGTAGAATTAAAGAAAGATGGAGATGAAGCTCAGCTCTTCAGAAAATGCAGAACCATGACCCCATGTTAGAGGGTATTAGTAACGTTAACCAGTTACATACAAGTTAAAAGCAAGAATCATTAGCTGTATGTTATAAAATATGCCAAGCGTTATTATATTCACTAATCCAACAAGTTCTAGAACCAAATGTCTACACATGGTGTTTATTGTAGAGATCCATAAACCCACTGCATAAGCCTTTTTCACATTATCATCAAGGATAATTTTCATCATTTTTGTTTTATAACTGGAGCGGCCAATTCTGTAGCATTATTCTTTCCATAACTATTATGTGGAAATGCTTGATAGAATCCCCTTAGACCCCATTAAAATCAATGGTGTATGTCCGGATTTGAATGCAGCTATTTGGCTCTATTTTAAGCTACAGATATTACAATAGTCTGAACAGAGCCTAAGATGTAACTTCATATGAAACTACTGTGATACATTATAAATTACAAAATAGTTTTGAAGCTTTGTGTAGAAATATATCAGACAAAGAATATAAAACTACTAGACACTCTAAAAGGATAGTTAAACACAACCCCTGGCCACGCTGAAAAATTATGCTGGCACTGGACAATTCATTTACCCATATTTATATAGAAAAGGTAAGAATCACAACTGAAGAAGACGCCGATAATACACGAACAAAAGTAGCACCAGGAAAATAAAATACTGTAACAATTATCAGTGAACTATATGCGATTTTAATTAATTATCTGCTGGTCAAATAAATATTATTGGGGCTATAGGTTTATGAAAATGTCAATAAAATTCTTCCACAATCTAATAAAATTAATACAAATGTACTTTTTCTAATATGTCAACAAACTCGCACAGATCAAGCTAAATCTTTCTGTGGTACGTGTGAAAAACTGATAAATGACTGACCAACACCTGACATTATCGCTGAACTATATGATTTTAAATCAGATCAAGCTAAAATCTTTCTGTGGTACATATGAAAAACTGGTAAATGATCAGCACTATCCCAAGCACTACGAGCACATCTGCTTATGTGCTTATGTAGGAGTCAGTCTTTTGTGTTTATTTAAGGAATAGAGGAGAGGGGGGGGGGGGTCAGGTGCACCAGGCACACAGCTGCTGACAGCAGCCATGAGATGTCGTGTGAGTCTCGTATCAGTGATCAATTTAATACATTTTGATTCACTATGATTTTGGTGTGATGTCTATTTAACACGCTTTATGCGATTTTAATTAATTATATGCTGGTCAAATAAATATTATTGGGACTATGGGTTTATGAAAATGTCAATAAAAGAGAATAAATATTACTGGGGCTATAAATAAAATAATACACTTTTGATATCATTATCAATTTGTTGGAAGAGTATCAGTAATCAATTTAATACATTTTGCTGACACTTTGATAACAATTTATTATCAAATGGGCAGTCTGCAGCTTACAGCGATACTGAAGTCCGATAATTATACAGACTCTAAATCTCTGATAAAACTTTCTGTGTTTTGATCATCTGTCTGGGTTCTCAGAAAGGGGGAGGGGGGTCAGGCGCACCAGGCACAAAGCTGCTGACAGCAGCCATGAGATGTCGTGTGAGTCTCGTATCAGTAATCAATTTAATACATTTTGATTCACTGCGGTGTCCGTGCGCTGTCTATTTAACACGCTTTATGCGTTTTTAATTAATTATCTGCTGGTCAAACAAATATTATTGGGACTATAGGTTTATGAAAATGTCTTTATGCGATTTTAATTAATTATCTGCTGGTCAAATAAATATTATTGGGCTTATAGGTTTATGAAAATGTCAATAAAAGAGAATAAATATTACTGGGACTATAAATAAAATAATACACTTTTGATATCATTATCAACTTGTTGGAAGCGTATCAGTAATCAATTTAATACATTTTGATTCACTGCGGTGTCCGTGCGCTGTCTATTTAACACACTTTATGCGATTTTAATTAATTATCTGCTGGTCAAATAAATATTATTGGGACTATAGGTTTATGAAAATGTCAATAAAAGAGAATAAATATTACTGGGACTATAAATAAAATAATACACTTTTGATATCATTATCAACTTGTTGGAAGAGTATCAGTAATCAATTTAATACATTTTATACTCACTACGGCATTTGTATGATGCCTATTTAACACTGCTTGTGTGGAATGTTTGTATCTCCAACACGGAAAGCCTGGCTGTCTGGTTAGTGATCAGTACAGATACATTTTAACAGCTGCTAGCTAGTGGAATGTTTGTATCTCCATCACAGAAACTCTTAGCAGCTGTTAGGAATTATAGTACTAGAATCATTCAAGCTCACAGCAGAATAATGCTACAGAAACACAGCCTCAATCTCCCTATCAGCGGATTATCAAATAAGACTACTCTTAATATAGCATATAAACAACTAATATAAAACAATTACTGGGATAACATTCACTGCATTAACAAATTAAACTATATCAAAAGGGGACAGCCAGACAAGGAGGACAGCTGGCTGCCAGGGAGGGGTGGGGTTACACACTTTGATACACTTTTGATAGGGGCGTGTCCACCTGTCAAATTGAGTTTGACGAAAGGTCCCTATGCTCTACTACTTGTGTTTTTTTTTAATATTTATTTATTCTTTATTTAGGATTTAAAAAAAAAATATTTTAACACGTTCATTTTTTTTTATTTACTTTTTTACATTGTCCCAGGATGGGACATTAATATATAGTGCCAGATCGCTGATCTGGCATTTGCAGAGCACTGTGTGAGATCTCAGCAGGCACTGACAAGCCACCTCCCTGCAGGACCCGGAAGGACCCTGCAGCCATCTTGGATCCGGGGGCCTGCAGGGAGGAGACCCGCAGAACAACGCAATCACATTGCGTTGTTCTGAGGGTCTCAAGGAAGCACGAGGGAGCCCCCTCCCTGCGCGATGCTTCTCTATGCCACCGGAACGTTGCGATCTTGTTTGATGGCAGTGTTCCAGGGGTTAACATGCCGGGAGCGGTCCATGACTGCTCTTGGCACATAGTGCCGGGTGTCATCTGTGATAATTAGCTGATACCCGGCAGCAATCGGCCGCGCTCCCCCCGTGAGCGTGACTGATCGCGTATGACGTACTATCTCGTCCATGGAAATTAGGTCCCAGGTCACATGGATGGGATAGTACAACCGATGGCAGAAAGGAGTTATAGACTGTTCATATCTTTGTCAATGGGCAAACTTACAAAATCAGCAAGAGATCAAATACTTGTTTCCCCCACTGTATGTTTTCTTCAACCTGTGTAACTTTGTAAGGTTCAGGCAGGGTCTCTAAGCAAACTGCTGGAGGAGATGTTATCCATGTTTCCCATGGTATTGTATTTGGATGCATTTGTCATTGGAGATGTGGAATTTGCTGCTGGTCAGCAAGAGCAGAAGGGAGCTGTTTGGAGCAGAAGTGTATCTCTGGGCTGAAGAGAGGTGAATACCAATGTGTTTTCATTACATGAATAATAGTAATTTTCTATAAAATGTGAATATTTAGCCAGAATATATTATTTCAATTTGTTTATCTATTTTTTATTTGCAGTGCCATAAACTTCTTGACAATCAACAACTTCGGATCAATGATCACTCAAGATGCAGCGATGACACTGGTAGTCAAAAGGAGAATAACTGTAGAATAATCAACAATCAAGTCACTGAACAAGGTCTTCAAATTGAGGAACATTTCACTGGTGATGAAGACATGGATCGTACATAGTTTGGTCTTTTCTTTGGTAACATATAGATGTGAAACCTGGACGGTAAAGAAACAAGACAGAAGAAGAATCGACACCTTCATTATGTGGTGCTGGAGAAGAATGTTATCAGTAACATGGATGGCAAGAAGAACAAACAAATCAATATTGGAACATAACAAGCCAGACATGTCATTGAACCCCAGGATCACGAAGCTATGACTTGTCTATTTTGGACACATCTTACAGAAAGCGCAGTCACTGGAGAAGGACATAATTGTGGAAGAATAGAAGGAATAAGGCAAAGAGGAATACCAGCAACCCAATCGCTTGATAGTATCAAGATAACGGTGGAGAAGACCTTGGTGGACCTATCTGGGCTTGCAATAGATTGAGCTTCCTATAAATTGTTCATCAAGTTGACATGGTTTGAGATCAAGCCACAAACTGTTAAAAACAAACAAACAAAATATTTCCTAAGTTCAGCTCTATTAAATATCAGCCTAGCACATAATGTCAAGAGTATTCAGCCAATATGGAGGCCGCCAATGTTTCTTACCCCCAAATGTATATTGCAGAATACAAAACTGACAAGCAACTGCTAGCAATATCAAGCAAAAAAATACAGCCACGCTCTGAGCGCGCGAAGGTACAGAACACTGGCCGATCGACTCACACAATTTGATCAAAATGTGCACGAAGAATCTTTACAAGTTCACATAGCAGTAATGTAAGTAATACAAAATTTATATATTCTATTTTTTCAACTGTATGGTTCCATGAAGACGAAAACTCACGGCTGGACACAGAGAGGTTGAGAAAAACAAACTGCAGCCGGGGGACAGGGGTTTTTCAAAACCAGAAAATCCTTTTAAAGATATGGTTTAAGGCTGGGGTGAAATAAATTTTAAGACTAGGGTTGAGATGAGGTGAAAATGGTTGGAAGGACATGGTGGTGATGTGGGATTTGGAAAGCAGTAAGGAAAAGTTTTTTCATTATTTTACATTCTATAATCCAAATAGTTTTACAATGTTACACGTATCAGCACAGAACTGAAATGTAATGTAGAAAAGGCAAAAAATCAGAAGCAGAACACTCAGTGGAGATCATTGGTGTGGATATTCCTTTGATTAAAAACGAAGGTAAAGGTATAATAACAGAATGTTGTAATATATTTTATTTTAGGCATTTTTTAAGGTGTTTATTTGCCTAGCAAGGGTGTTGTACATCTGTTCCTACAGTCATTTGCAAATTCAGAATATTTGATCATTCGGACCAGTCCAGCTCTATTGGAACTAAAATAAATGAATTAGGATATGGCTTGGACTGATTAAAATGTAAATGGATTTCGCTCGTTCTCTCTATACATGCATATATTTCTCCTTTTTGTTTCATTGATTCATCAGTGTATAGATACCTCAGTGCGGTATCAGACTTGGCCACCACACTGCAAAAGATCCTCTTAGGTCCCAAAGACTACAATCATTGGTCCCAAAGACTACATTTGGAGGTGACTTTGGAGACAATCACTAGTCTCTAGGGTCTTTTTACATCAATGACCACTTGTAGCCTAGTCAGCACTGGAAGATCATACCGAAGGCCTATCTGAAGACTAACTGACTATCCGAGCAGAGGACCAAGAGTAGAGCTGCGGTGGCATGACACAGGGTGAGCTCCCCCACTACCCGTAGGCTTTTCTAGCCCTTACCTCAGAAGTTCCACTACCTGCTAGCACTTAATTTAGTCTTAAGTGGGGTGTCCTTCACCTTGTGGGCTCCCACACTAGTCACGGGCCCTTCTGGCACTTAATTCAGGAGTTCCACTACCCGCCATCACTTAATTGAGTTCACTTGGCGGGTCCAGAACTTTGTGGGATCCACAAAAAAATTCATAGAAACACACGGTTTTTTGGCTCGTCAATTTACTGACCTATGTGCAACAAGCAGTATACTGGATCACTGAGTGGTGGGAAAACATCAGGACAGTTGAATCTATATTTCTGTTGCACCAATTCAGGCTGCTTGAGAGTGATGACGATGGAATGTTTTCTTGGCACACTGTGACCCATCTGATACCTTTGAATTGATGACCCTTTCTGCCATGCAGGTGGAGTAATGTTGTAGGGAATGTTTTCTTGGCTCCCTGCATCTCCTATGATACGCATGGATGGATGAACCCTTGCTGAAGGCTGGTATGATGGAGTAATGGTGGGGGGAATGTTTTTTTGTTGCACGCTAGCTCCTCAGATTCCTGTGGATAAATGACCTGTTCTTCCAAGCTTGTAGGTTAGAATAATGATGGGGGAATGTTGTCTTGGAACTTTCTAACTCCTGTGATTCATGTGGATGGATGACTCCTTATTGAATGTTTACAGGGTGGAGTAATAGTTGGAGAATGTTTTCTTGTTGCACGTTAACTCATTGCATATCTGTGGATGGATGACTCCTTCCTGAACACTTGTAAGGTGGAATAATAATGGTGCCATTTTTACTTGGCAACCTCTAGCTCCAATTATTCCTGTGGATGGATGACCCCTTCCTGAATGCTTGTAGGATGGAGTAATGGTAGGAAAATGTTTTCTTTTTGCACTTTAGCTCCTTGGATGCATGTGGATGGACAATTGCTTATTGAAAGCTGGTAGGGTGGAATAATCCTGGGCGAATGCTTTTTTGGTACACCCTAGCTCCTCAGATACTGGATGTATGACCCCTTCCTGCAGACTGGTGTAGGGGCAGTAATGATGTGAGGAAGGTTATCTTTGCACACCCTGCTACTTTGATACCTGTGGATGGATGATTGATTAGTAGCACTTCTAAGCCTTGAGGCTTCATAGAATCAGAGAATGGTAGAGTTGGAAGGGACCTCCTGGGTCATGTGGTCCAACCCCCTGCTCAAAGCAGGATTCACTCGATCAAACAGAGGCTGGACAGACATCTGTCTGGGATGAAGACTTCCATTGAAGGAGAACCCACCACCTCTCGTGGCAGCCTGTTCCACTCATTGATCACCCTAACTGTCAAAACGTTGTTTCTAATATCTAATCTGTCTCCTCCCATTCAGTTTCATCCCATTGCTTCTAGTCTTTCCTTGTGCAAATGAGAATAAAGATGATCCTTCTACAATGTAACAGCCCTTGAGATATTTGTAGACAGCCATTAAGTCTCCTCTCAGTTTCCTTCTTTGCAAGCTAAACATTCCCAAATCCTGTAAATGTTCCTCATAGGACATGATTTGCAGACAGGTCACCATTCTGGTCGCTCTTCACTGAACTTGCTCCAGTTTGTTGATGTCTTTTTCAAAATGTGGTGCCCAAAACTGGACACAGAATCCCAGATGAGGTCTGACCAAAGAGGAGTAGAGGGCAATAATGACTTCACATGATCTAGACTGTATGCTTCGGTTAATACATGCCAGAATTGTATTTGCCTTTTTTGCTGCTGCATCACACTGTTGACTCATGTTCAGTCTGTGATCTATTAGTATACCCAAGTCTTTTTCACATGTGCTGTTGCGTAGCCCTATTCCTCCCATTCTGTATATGCTTTTTTCATTTTTATTGCCCATATGTAGTACTTTGCATTTTTCCGTGTTAAAAAACATTCTGTTAGTTGCTGCCCACTGCTCCAGTTTTATATCTTTTTGAATCCTCTCTCTTCTCTAGCATTAGCTATCCCTCCTAGCTTTGTGTCATCAGCAAATTTAATTAGTTTACCCTCAATTCCTTCATCTAAATCATTGATAAAGATGTTGAACAATACAGGGCCCAGGACAGAGCCCTGTGGTACACTTGAGACATTCTTCCAACTGGATATGCATCCATTTACGACCACTCTTTGGGCCCGATCACTAAGCCAGTTATGAATCCACCTAACAGTTACCTTGTCCATTCCATACTTAGTCATTTTTTCAATAAGGATTGTGTGAGATACTTTGTCAAATGTTTTGCTGAAGTCAAGATACACTATATCTACAGCATTTCCCTGATCCACCCAGTCAGTGATTCTGTTATAGAAGGAAATTAAGTTAGTCTGACATGACTTATTAGTTACAAACCCATGCTGACTCTAGTTAATCACTTCATTCTTATCCAGGTACTTACGTACATGTTGTTTAATAATTTGTTCAAAGATCTTTCCTGGTATAGACGTCAGACTCACCGGCCTATAGTTCCCTGGGGCCACCTTCTTCCCTTTTTTGAAGATAGGATCAGCATTTGCTCTTCTCCCTTCTTATGGGACTTCTCCTGTTCTCCAAGAATTTGCAAAGATTATGGAGAGTGGTTCAAAAATTTCTTCTGCTATCTCCTTCAGTACTCTGGGGTGTAATTCATCTGGACCTGGAGACTTGAATTCATTTATGTTAGCTTAGTGTTTTCTCACTATCTTTCTGTTTATAGATATCCTGGATTCTTCTATATAGGGCTGCGAAAATCTGTTGATGTTACATTTCCTTTCTGAGAGAAAACAGATGCAAATTAGGAATTTAAAAGTTTGGCCTTCTCAACATCCTTTCTTACCATTTCATCATTGCCATCCTGTAAAAATCCTATAGCATCTTTGACTTTTCTTTTACTCTTGACATATCCCCCAAATCCGTTTTTATTGCTTTTGACATCTCTTGCAAGCCTTAATTCATTGTCAGCTTTAGTAATCTGATTCTGATATGGTTTAAGGCTGGGGTGAAATAAATTTTAAGACTAGGGTTGAGATGAGGTGAAAATGGTTGGAAGGACATGGTGGTGATGTGGGATTTGGAAAGCAGTAAAGAAAAGTTTTTTCATTATTTTACATTCTATAATCCAAATAGTTTTACAATGTTACACGTATCAGCACAGAACTGAAATGTAATGTAGAAAAGGCAAAAAATCAGAAGCAGAACACTCAGTGGAGATCATTGGTGTGGATATTCCTTTGATTAAAAACGAAGGTAAAGGTATAATAACAGAATGTTGTAATATATTTTATTTTAGGCATTTTTTAAGGTGTTTATTTGCCTAGCAAGGGTGTTGTACATCTGTTCCTACAGTCATTTGCAAATTCAGAATATTTGATCATTCGGACCAGTCCAGCTCTATTGGAACTAAAATAAATGAATTAGGATATGGCTTGGACTGATTAAAATGTAAATGGATTTCGCTCGTTCTCTCTATACATGCATATATTTCTCCTTTTTGTTTCATTGATTCATCAGTGTATAGATACCTCAGTGCGGTATCAGACTTGGCCACCACACTGCAAAAGATCCTCTTAGGTCCCAAAGACTACAATCATTGGTCCCAAAGACTACATTTGGAGGTGACTTTGGAGACAATCACTAGTCTCTAGGGTCTTTTTACATCAATGACCACTTGTAGCCTAGTCAGCACTGGAAGATCATACCGAAGGCCTATCTGAAGACTAACTGACTATCCGAGCAGAGGACCAAGAGTAGAGCTGCGGTGGCATGACACAGGGTGAGCTCCCCCACTACCCGTAGGCTTTTCTAGCCCTTACCTCAGAAGTTCCACTACCTGCTAGCACTTAATTTAGTCTTAAGTGGGGTGTCCTTCACCTTGTGGGCTCCCACACTAGTCACGGGCCCTTCTGGCACTTAATTCAGGAGTTCCACTACCCGCCATCACTTAATTGAGTTCACTTGGCGGGTCCAGAACTTTGTGGGATCCACAAAAAAATTCATAGAAACACACGGTTTTTTGGCTCGTCAATTTACTGACCTATGTGCAACAAGCAGTATACTGGATCACTGAGTGGTGGGAAAACATCAGGACAGTTGAATCTATATTTCTGTTGCACCAATTCAGGCTGCTTGAGAGTGATGACGATGGAATGTTTTCTTGGCACACTGTGACCCATCTGATACCTTTGAATTGATGACCCTTTCTGCCATGCAGGTGGAGTAATGTTGTAGGGAATGTTTTCTTGGCTCCCTGCATCTCCTATGATACGCATGGATGGATGAACCCTTGCTGAAGGCTGGTATGATGGAGTAATGGTGGGGGGAATGTTTTTTTGTTGCACGCTAGCTCCTCAGATTCCTGTGGATAAATGACCTGTTCTTCCAAGCTTGTAGGTTAGAATAATGATGGGGGAATGTTGTCTTGGAACTTTCTAACTCCTGTGATTCATGTGGATGGATGACTCCTTATTGAATGTTTACAGGGTGGAGTAATAGTTGGAGAATGTTTTCTTGTTGCACGTTAACTCATTGCATATCTGTGGATGGATGACTCCTTCCTGAACACTTGTAAGGTGGAATAATAATGGTGCCATTTTTACTTGGCAACCTCTAGCTCCAATTATTCCTGTGGATGGATGACCCCTTCCTGAATGCTTGTAGGATGGAGTAATGGTAGGAAAATGTTTTCTTTTTGCACTTTAGCTCCTTGGATGCATGTGGATGGACAATTGCTTATTGAAAGCTGGTAGGGTGGAATAATCCTGGGCGAATGCTTTTTTGGTACACCCTAGCTCCTCAGATACTGGATGTATGACCCCTTCCTGCAGACTGGTGTAGGGGCAGTAATGATGTGAGGAAGGTTATCTTTGCACACCCTGCTACTTTGATACCTGTGGATGGATGATTGATTAGTAGCACTTCTAAGCCTTGAGGCTTCATAGAATCAGAGAATGGTAGAGTTGGAAGGGACCTCCTGGGTCATGTGGTCCAACCCCCTGCTCAAAGCAGGATTCACTCGATCAAACAGAGGCTGGACAGACATCTGTCTGGGATGAAGACTTCCATTGAAGGAGAACCCACCACCTCTCGTGGCAGCCTGTTCCACTCATTGATCACCCTAACTGTCAAAACGTTGTTTCTAATATCTAATCTGTCTCCTCCCATTCAGTTTCATCCCATTGCTTCTAGTCTTTCCTTGTGCAAATGAGAATAAAGATGATCCTTCTACAATGTAACAGCCCTTGAGATATTTGTAGACAGCCATTAAGTCTCCTCTCAGTTTCCTTCTTTGCAAGCTAAACATTCCCAAATCCTGTAAATGTTCCTCATAGGACATGATTTGCAGACAGGTCACCATTCTGGTCGCTCTTCACTGAACTTGCTCCAGTTTGTTGATGTCTTTTTCAAAATGTGGTGCCCAAAACTGGACACAGAATCCCAGATGAGGTCTGACCAAAGAGGAGTAGAGGGCAATAATGACTTCACATGATCTAGACTGTATGCTTCGGTTAATACATGCCAGAATTGTATTTGCCTTTTTTGCTGCTGCATCACACTGTTGACTCATGTTCAGTCTGTGATCTATTAGTATACCCAAGTCTTTTTCACATGTGCTGTTGCGTAGCCCTATTCCTCCCATTCTGTATATGCTTTTTTCATTTTTATTGCCCATATGTAGTACTTTGCATTTTTCCGTGTTAAAAAACATTCTGTTAGTTGCTGCCCACTGCTCCAGTTTTATATCTTTTTGAATCCTCTCTCTTCTCTAGCATTAGCTATCCCTCCTAGCTTTGTGTCATCAGCAAATTTAATTAGTTTACCCTCAATTCCTTCATCTAAATCATTGATAAAGATGTTGAACAATACAGGGCCCAGGACAGAGCCCTGTGGTACACTTGAGACATTCTTCCAACTGGATATGCATCCATTTACGACCACTCTTTGGGCCCGATCACTAAGCCAGTTATGAATCCACCTAACAGTTACCTTGTCCATTCCATACTTAGTCATTTTTTCAATAAGGATTGTGTGAGATACTTTGTCAAATGTTTTGCTGAAGTCAAGATACACTATATCTACAGCATTTCCCTGATCCACCCAGTCAGTGATTCTGTTATAGAAGGAAATTAAGTTAGTCTGACATGACTTATTAGTTACAAACCCATGCTGACTCTAGTTAATCACTTCATTCTTATCCAGGTACTTACGTACATGTTGTTTAATAATTTGTTCAAAGATCTTTCCTGGTATAGACGTCAGACTCACCGGCCTATAGTTCCCTGGGGCCACCTTCTTCCCTTTTTTGAAGATAGGATCAGCATTTGCTCTTCTCCCTTCTTATGGGACTTCTCCTGTTCTCCAAGAATTTGCAAAGATTATGGAGAGTGGTTCAAAAATTTCTTCTGCTATCTCCTTCAGTACTCTGGGGTGTAATTCATCTGGACCTGGAGACTTGAATTCATTTATGTTAGCTTAGTGTTTTCTCACTATCTTTCTGTTTATAGATATCCTGGATTCTTCTATATAGGGCTGCGAAAATCTGTTGATGTTACATTTCCTTTCTGAGAGAAAACAGATGCAAATTAGGAATTTAAAAGTTTGGCCTTCTCAACATCCTTTCTTACCATTTCATCATTGCCATCCTGTAAAAATCCTATAGCATCTTTGACTTTTCTTTTACTCTTGACATATCCCCCAAATCCGTTTTTATTGCTTTTGACATCTCTTGCAAGCCTTAATTCATTGTCAGCTTTAGTAATCTGATTCTGATATGGTTTAAGGCTGGGGTGAAATAAATTTTAAGACTAGGGTTGAGATGAGGTGAAAATGGTTGGAAGGACATGGTGGTGATGTGGGATTTGGAAAGCAGTAAAGAAAAGTTTTTTCATTATTTTACATTCTATAATCCAAATAGTTTTACAATGTTACACGTATCAGCACAGAACTGAAATGTAATGTAGAAAAGGCAAAAAATCAGAAGCAGAACACTCAGTGGAGATCATTGGTGTGGATATTCCTTTGATTAAAAACGAAGGTAAAGGTATAATAACAGAATGTTGTAATATTTTATTTTAGGCATTTTTTAAGGTGTTTATTTGCCTAGCAAGGGTGTTGTACATCTGTTCCTACAGTCATTTGCAAATTCAGAATATTTGATCATTCGGACCAGTCCAGCTCTATTGGAACTAAAATAAATGAATTAGGATATGGCTTGGACTGATTAAAATGTAAATGGATTTCGCTCGTTCTCTCTATACATGCATATATTTCTCCTTTTTGTTTCATTGATTCATCAGTGTATAGATACCTCAGTGCGGTGTCAGACTTGGCCACCACACTGCAAAAGATCCTCTTAGGTCCCAAAGACTACAATCATTGGTCCCAAAGACTACATTTGGAGGTGACTTTGGAGACAATCACTAGTCTCTAGGGTCTTTTTACATCAATGACCACTTGTAGCCTAGTCAGCACTGGAAGATCATACCGAAGGCATATCTGAAGACTAACTGACTATCCAAGCAGAGGACCAAGAGTAGAGCTGCGGTGGCATGACACAGGGTGAGCTCCCCCACTACCCGTAGGCTTTTCTAGCCCTTACCTCAGAAGTTCCACTACCTGCTAGCACTTAATTTAGTCTTAAGTGGGGTGTCCTTCACCTTGTGGGCTCCCACACTAGTCACGGGCCCTTCTGGCACTTAATTCAGGAGTTCCACTACCCGCCATCACTTAATTGAGTTCACTTGGCGGGTCCAGAACTTTGTGGGATCCACAAAAAAATTCATAGAAACACACGGTTTTTTGGCTCGTCAATTTACTGACCTATGTGCAACAAGCAGTATACTGGATCACTGAGTGGTGGGAAAACATCAGGACAGTTGAATCTATATTTCTGTTGCACCAATTCAGGCTGCTTGAGAGTGATGACGATGGAATGTTTTCTTGGCACACTGTGACCCATCTGATACCTTTGAATTGATGACCCTTTCTGCCATGCAGGTGGAGTAATGTTGTAGGGAATGTTTTCTTGGCTCCCTGCATCTCCTATGATACCCATGGATGGATGAACCCTTGCTGAAGGCTGGTATGATGGAGTAATGGTGGGGGGAATGTTTTTTTGTTGCACGCTAGCTCCTCAGATTCCTGTGGATAAATGACCTGTTCTTCCAAGCTTGTAGGTTAGAATAATGATGGGGGAATGTTGTCTTGGAACTTTCTAACTCCTGTGATTCATGTGGATGGATGACTCCTTATTGAATGTTTACAGGGTGGAGTAATAGTTGGAGAATGTTTTCTTGTTGCACGTTAACTCATTGCATATCTGTGGATGGATGACTCCTTCCTGAACACTTGTAAGGTGGAATAATAATGGTGCCATTTTTACTTGGCAACCTCTAGCTCCAATTATTCCTGTGGATGGATGACCCCTTCCTGAATGCTTGTAGGATGGAGTAATGGTAGGAAAATGTTTTCTTTTTGCACTTTAGCTCCTTGGATGCATGTGGATGGACAATTGCTTATTGAAAGCTGGTAGGGTGGAATAATCCTGGGCGAATGCTTTTTTGGTACACCCTAGCTCCTCAGATACTGGATGTATGACCCCTTCCTGCAGACTGGTGTAGGGGCAGTAATGGTGTGAGGAAGGTTATCTTTGCACACCCTGCTACTTTGATACCTGTGGATGGATGATTGATTAGTAGCACTTCTAAGCCTTGAGGCTTCATAGAATCAGAGAATGGTAGAGTTGGAAGGGACCTCCTGGGTCATGTGGTCCAACCCCCTGCTCAAAGCAGGATTCACTCGATCAAACAGAGGCTGGACAGACATCTGTCTGGGATGAAGACTTCCATTGAAGGAGAACCCACCACCTCTCGTGGCAGCCTGTTCCACTCATTGATCACCCTAACTGTCAAAACGTTGTTTCTAATATCTAATCTGTCTCCTCCCATTCAGTTTCATCCCATTGCTTCTAGTCTTTCCTTGTGCAAATGAGAATAAAGATGATCCTTCTACAATGTAACAGCCCTTGAGATATTTGTAGACAGCCATTAAGTCTCCTCTCAGTTTCCTTCTTTGCAAGCTAAACATTCCCAAATCCTGTAAATGTTCCTCATAGGACATGATTTGCAGACAGGTCACCATTCTGGTCGCTCTTCACTGAACTTGCTCCAGTTTGTTGATGTCTTTTTCAAAATGTGGTGCCCAAAACTGGACACAGAATCCCAGATGAGGTCTGACCAAAGAGGAGTAGAGGGCAATAATGACTTCACATGATCTAGACTGTATGCTTCGGTTAATACATGCCAGAATTGTATTTGCCTTTTTTGCTGCTGCATCACACTGTTGACTCATGTTCAGTCTGTGATCTATTAGTATACCCAAGTCTTTTTCACATGTGCTGTTGCGTAGCCCTATTCCTCCCATTCTGTATATGCTTTTTTCATTTTTATTGCCCATATGTAGTACTTTGCATTTTTCCGTGTTAAAAAACATTCTGTTAGTTGCTGCCCACTGCTCCAGTTTTATATCTTTTTGAATCCTCTCTCTTCTCTAGCATTAGCTATCCCTCCTAGCTTTGTGTCATCAGCAAATTTAATTAGTTTACCCTCAATTCCTTCATCTAAATCATTGATAAAGATGTTGAACAATACAGGGCCCAGGACAGAGCCCTGTGGTACACTTGAGACATTCTTCCAACTGGATATGCATCCATTTACGACCACTCTTTGGGCCCGATCACTAAGCCAGTTATGAATCCACCTAACAGTTACCTTGTCCATTCCATACTTAGTCATTTTTTCAATAAGGATTGTGTGAGATACTTTGTCAAATGTTTTGCTGAAGTCAAGATACACTATATCTACAGCATTTCCCTGATCCACCCAGTCAGTGATTCTGTTATAGAAGGAAATTAAGTTAGTCTGACATGACTTATTAGTTACAAACCCATGCTGACTCTAGTTAATCACTTCATTCTTATCCAGGTACTTACGTACATGTTGTTTAATAATTTGTTCAAAGATCTTTCCTGGTATAGACGTCAGACTCACCGGCCTATAGTTCCCTGGGGCCACCTTCTTCCCTTTTTTGAAGATAGGATCAGCATTTGCTCTTCTCCCTTCTTATGGGACTTCTCCTGTTCTCCAAGAATTTGCAAAGATTATGGAGAGTGGTTCAAAAATTTCTTCTGCTATCTCCTTCAGTACTCTGGGGTGTAATTCATCTGGACCTGGAGACTTGAATTCATTTATGTTAGCTTAGTGTTTCCTCACTATCTTTCTGTTTATAGATATCCTGGATTCTTCTATATAGGGCTGCGAAAATCTGTTGATGTTACATTTCCTTTCTGAGAGAAAACAGATGCAAATTAGGAATTTAAAAGTTTGGCCTTCTCAACATCCTTTCTTACCATTTCATCATTGCCATCCTGTAAAAATCCTATAGCATCTTTGACTTTTCTTTTACTCTTGACATATCCCCCAAATCCGTTTTTATTGCTTTTGACATCTCTTGCAAGCCTTAATTCATTGTCAGCTTTAGTAATCTGATTCGTGCCCTGCAGGTTCTGCAGACAGCATTATATTCTTCTTTAGATATGCCTCCCTGTTTCCATTTGATAAACATTTATTTCTTCCTTTTTAGCATGTGTTTAAGTTCTGTGTTCATCCATCCTGGTTTCCTTAAATGCTTCCTATTCTTCCCTCTTTTTGGAAGTGTTAACAAATGTGCTCTGAGAATCTCATTTTTCAAGATTTCCCATCCTTCCTGGACATTTTTGTCCTTAAGGATATAGAGCCATTGGATCCATCCGATTCTCTTTCTGAGTCCCTTTAAAATCTGCCTTTCTGAAATCTAACCTTGAAGTCTGAGTCTTCACAGGTCTTCCTCCCATAGTTATCCAAAATTCTAAAATAGCATGGTCGCTACCTCCTAGGGTCCCAGCCACTCTTACCTCCTCAACCATTTCCTCCCTGTTTATAAGAATTAGATCCAAGGTAGCAGATCCCCTTGTTATCTCTCCTGTTATGATCCTGGTGGTTAGAACACATGAACTGACCTGATAAGTAAACCCAAAAATAAGGACAAGCTCTGGGAATGTGGGAACTTTACTGAACGCAATCCTGATCCTATCAACACACACTATAGGCAGCCGTGGAGCGTTCCTAACTCGGCCTAGACGCCTCGTTCACAGCCTGAGAAACTAGCTACCCCTAGAGAGAAACAAAGCCTCACTTGCCTCAGAGAAATTTTCCCCAAAGTGTAGGCAGCCCCCCACAAATAATAATGGTGAGTTAAGGGGAAAACACAAGCATAGAAATGAAAACAGGTTTTAGCAAATGAGGCCCGCTAATAACTAAATAGTCAGAAGATAGCAAGGAATCTGTGCGGTCAGTATAAAATACTACAAAAGTTATCCACGCAGAGAATACAAAAAGACCCCCACACCGACTCACGATGTGAGGGGCGCAACTCCGCACCCCAGAGCTTCCAGCTAGCAATCAAATAGCATATAAGCAAGCTGGACTGAACTCATAACATACTGAGAAACATTTTCAAATAGCAATGAGCAAAAATGGACTAGCATGAACTTAGCTTCTCCACGAGGAGACAGGTCACAAGGGAAGTCCCAGAGAGATCTGAACCAGTACTGAATACAACGACAGCAGGCAACAAGTAAAGGTCCAGATGGAGTTAAATAGGCAGCAAGCCTAGCAGGAAACGAGGCAGCTGGAGTCCAGCTACAGACCAGCCGTAACACTAAAAGCCACCAGAGGGAGCCCATGAACAGAACTCACAAAGTACCACTCATGACCACAGGAGGGAGCCCGAGAACGGAATTCACAACAGTCCCCCCCTTGGGGAGGGGTCACCGAACCCTCACCAGAGCCCCCAGGCCGATCAGGACGAGCCAAATGAAAGGCACGAACCAAATCGGCAGCATGGACATCAGAGGCCACAACACAGGAATTATCCTCCTGACCATAGCCCTTCCATTTAACCAAGTACTGAAGCTTCCGTCTCGAAATACGAGAATCCAAGATCTTCTCCACCACATACTCCAATTCTCCCTCGACCAACACCGGAGCAGGAGGATCAACAGAAGGAACCACAGGCACCACATACCTCCGCAACAATGACCTATGGAACACATTATGAATGGTAAAAGATGCTGGGAGGTCCAAACGAAATGACACAGGATTGAGGATTTCTGAAATCTTATAAGGACCGATGAAACGAGGTGAGGAAACCTTCATAGGAACATAACGAGATGACAACCATACCAAATCCCCCACACGAAGTCGGGGACCCATACAGCGAAGGCGATTAGCAAAGCGCTGAGCCTTCTCCTGTGACAACGTCAAATTGTCCACTACGTGGTTCCAAATCTGCTGCAACCTATCCACCACAGAATCCACCCCAGGACAGTCAGAAGGTTCAACCTGACCTGAGGAAAAACGAGGATGAAAACCAGAATTACAAAAAAAAGGCAAAACCAAAGTAGCGGAACTAGCCCGATTATTGAGGGCGAACTCAGCCAATGGCAAAAAGGTCACCCAATCATCCTGATCAGCAGAAACAAAACATCTCAGATAAGTCTCCAAGGTCTGATTAGTACGTTCGGTTTGGCCATTCGTCTGAGGATGGAAGGCCGAAGAAAAAGACAAATCAATGCCCATCTTAGCACAAAAGGACCGCCAAAATCTGGACACAAACTGGGACCCTCTGTCAGACACAATGTTCTCCGGAATACCATGCAAACGAACCACATTCTGAAAAAACAGCGGAACCAAATCAGAGGAGGAGGGTAACTTAGGCAAGGGCACCAAATGGACCATTTTAGAAAAACGATCACAAACCACCCAGATGACAGACATCCTCTGAGAGACTGGAAGATCCGAAATAAAATCCATGGAAATATGCGTCCAAGACCTCTTCGGGACAGGCAAAGGCAAAAGCAATCCACTGGCACGAGAACAGCAAGGCTTGGTCCGAGCACAAATCCCACAGGACTGCACAAAGGAACGCACATCCCGCGACAAAGAAGGCCACCAAAAGGACCTAGCCACCAAATCCCTGGTACCAAAGATCCCAGGATGACCTGCTAACACCGAAGAATGAACCTCGGAAATAACTCTACTGGTCCATCTATCCGGGACAAACAGTCTCTCCGGTGGACAACGGTCAGGTCTATTGGCCTGAAATTCCTGCAGCACCCGCCGCAGATCAGGGGAGATGGCAGACAAGATCACCTCCTCTCTGAGGATACCAGCTGGTTCAGAAACTCCCGGAGAGTCAGGCACAAAACTCCTAGAAAGGGCATCAGCCCTCACATTCTTTGAGCCCGGAAGGTATGAAACCACGAAATCAAAATGGGAGAAAAACAGTGACCATCGAGCTTGTCTAGGATTTAACCGCTTTGCAGACTAGAGATAAATCAAATTCTTGTGATCCGTCAAGACCACCACGCGATGCTTGGCTCCCTCAAGCCAATGTCGCCACTCCTCAAATGCCCACTTCATTGCCAACAACTCCCGATTACCAACATCATAATTCCGCTCGGCAGGCGAAAACTTTCTAGAAAAGAAAGCACATGGTCTCATCACTGAGCCATCAGAGCTTCTCTGTGACAAGACAGCCCCTGCTCCAATCTCAGAAGCATCAACCTCGACCTGAAAGGGAAGAGAGACATCAGGCTGATGCAAGACAGGAGCCGAAGAAAACCGACGTTTCAGCTCCTGAAAGGCCTCAACGGCCGCAGAAGACCAATTAGTCACATCAGCACCCTTTCTAGTCAAATCCGTCAAAGGCTTAACCACACTAGAAAAATTAGTGATGAAGCGACGGTAAAAATTAGCAAAGCCCAAGAACTTCTGAAGGCTCTTCAGCGATGTAGGTTGAGTCCAGTCATAGATGGCCTGGACTTTAACTGGATCCATCTCGATAGTAGAAGGGGAAAAAATAAAGCCCAAAAAGGAAACCTTCTGGACTCCAAAGAGACATTTAGAGCCCTTCACAAACAAGGCATTGGCACGCAGGACCTGAAACACCATCCTGACCTGCTTCACATGAGACTCCCAATCATCAGAAAAGACCAAAATATCATCCAGGTACACAATCATGAATCTATCCAGATACTCTCGGAAGATGTCGTGCATGAAGGACTGAAACACGGAAGGGGCATTAGAAAGCCCAAAAGGCATCACCAAGTACTCAAAATGACCTTCGGGCGTATTAAATGCTGTCTTCCATTCATCGCCCTGCTTTATACGCACAAGATTATAAGCTCCTCGAAGATCTATCTTGGTGAACCAACTAGCCCCCCTAATCCGAGCAAACAGATCGGACAGCAGAGGCAAGGGTACTGAAATTTGACCGTGATCTTATTTAGAAGGCGATAATCTATACAGGGTCTCAGAGAACCATCCTTCTTGGCCACAAAAAAGAACCCTGCACCCAAAGGTGACGAGGATGGACAAATATGCCCTTTCTCCAAAGACTCCTTTATATAGCTCCACATAGTGGTATGTTCTGGTACAGATAAATTAAAAAGTCGACCCTTAGGGAACTTACTACCAGGAATCAAATTTATGGCACAATCACAATCCCTATGAGGAGGTAGGGCACTGGATTTGGGCTCATCAAATACACCCTGGCAATCCGACAAAAATTCAGGGACTTCAGAAGGAGTAGAAGAAGCAATTGACACCAAAGGAACATCGCCATGTACCCCTTGACAACCCCAACTTGACACAGACATTGCTTTCCAATCCAGGACTGGATTATGAACCTGCAGCCATGGCAGACCCAACACGACAACATCATGCAAATTATGTAACACCAGAAAGCGAATAACCTCCTGATGTGCAGGAGTCATGCACATAGTCACTTGAGTCCAGTACTGAGGCTTATTCTTGGCCAACGGCGTAGCATCAATTCCCTTTAGTGGAATAGGGAATTGCAATGGCTCCAAGATAAAACCACAGCGCCTGGCAAATGACAAATCCATCAAATTCAGGGCAGCGCCTGAATCCACAAAAGCCATAACAGAGTAGGATGACAGAGAGCAAATCAAAGTAACAGACAAAATGAATTTAGGCTGTACAGTACCAATGGTGACAGACTTAGCGAACCTCTTTGTGCGCTTAGAACAATCAGAGATAACATGAGTGGAGTCACCACACAGTAAAAGCACAACCCATTCTGACGTCTGTGAGTTTGCCGTTCAATTCTGGCCAGAATCCTGTCACAATGCATAGACTCAGGCTTCTGTTCAGAAAACACCGCCAGATGGTGCACAGGTTTGCGCTCCCGCAAACGCCGATCAATCTGAATGGCCAAAGACATTGACTCATTCAGACCCGCAGGCGTGGGGAACCCCACCATAACATCCTTAAGGGCTTCAGAAAGACCCTTTCTGAAAATCGCTGCCAGGGCACACTCATTCCATTGAGTGAGCACAGACCACTTCCTAAACTTCTGACAGTAAATCTCTGCTTCATCCTGACCCTGAGAGAGAGCCAGCAAAATCTTTTCTGCCTGATCTACTAGATTAGGTTCCTCATAAAGCAATCCAAGCACCAGAAAAAACGCATCCACATTTAGCAATGCAGGATCTCCTGGCGCCAGGGAGAATGCCCAATCTTGAGGGTCACCACGTAACAAAGAAATAATAATTTTAACTTGCTGAGCAGGGTCACCAGAGGAACGAGGACTCAGAGAAAGTAACAATTTGCAATTATTTTTGAAATTCAAAAACCTAGATCTATCTCCAGAGAACAATTGGTATTTTAGGTTCTGACATAGGACTGCGAACTACATAATCCTGAATGCTTTGTATCCTTGTAGCGAGCTGATCCACACAAGAGGACAGACCTTGGATGTGCATATCTGCAGCTGAGTCCTGAACCACCCAGAGATTAAGGGGAGGAGAGAGGCTAAACACACTGCAGAGGAAAAAAAAACCCTCAGAGCTTCTCTTATCCCTCTTTTGCGATGCATTAACACTTTACTGGCCTGCTGTACTATTATGATCCTGGTGGTTAGAACACATGAACTGACCTGATAAGTAAACCCAAAAATAAGGACAAGCTCTGGGAATGTGGGAACTTTACTGACCGCAATCCTGATCCTATCAACACACACTATAGGCAGCCGTGGAGCGTTCCTAACTCGGCCTAGATGCCTCGTTCACAGCCTGAGAAACTAGCTACCCCTAGAAAGAAACAAAGCCTCACTTGCCTCAGAGAAATTTTCCCCAAAGTGTAGGCAGCCCCCCACAAATAATAACGGTGAGTTAAGGGGAAAACACAAACATAGAAATGAAAACAGGTTTTAGCAAATGAGGCCCGCTAATAACTAAATAGTCAGAAGATAGCAAGGAATCTGTGCGGTCAGTATAAAATACTACAAAAGTTATCCACGCAGAGAATACAAAAAGACCCCCACACCGACTCACGATGTGAGGGGCGCAACTCCGCACCCCAGAGCTTCCAGCTAGCAATCAAATAGCATATAAGCAAGCTGGACTGAACTCATAACATACTGAGAAACATTTTCAAATAGCAATGAGCAAAAATGGACTAGCATGAACTTAGCTTCTCCACGAGGAGACAGGTCACAAGGGAAGTCCCAGAGAGATCTGAACCAGTACTGAATACAACGACAGCAGGCAACAAGTAAAGGTCCAGATGGAGTTAAATAGGCAGCAAGCCTAGCAGGAAACGAGGCAGCTGGAGTCCAGCTACAGACCAGCCGTAACACTAAAAGCCACCAGAGGGAGCCCATGAACAGAACTCACAAAGTACCACTCATGACCACAGGAGGGAGCCCGAGAACGGAATTCACAACACTCTCCTACCTTTTGGAAGATAAAATTGGCAGCAAGAGAGGATAAGAATTTTCATGACCTAGTAGTTTTGCCTGAGAGAGATTCTCAACAAATGTCTGGATAGTTGAAATCTCCCATGACAACTATGTCATATTTTTTGGAGAACTTGGCCATTTGATGCATAAAGAGTTCATCCATATCTTCAGCCAGCTTGCACAGGCGGCCTGTAGTAAATGCCTACAATCGTGTCCTTTCCATTGTTCTCTCCATGTATTCTTACCCAAACATTTTAGTGTGTGATTGGTTTCTCTTTCTCTAATATTTATATTATTTAGACTTTTTTGTCTTTGTTTTTCCCTTCCACTTTTAAAAGCTGAGTTCTCAATAGTATTTGTCAGGTATAAGGCTTTTTCTGGCCTTTTGCTTCTTTATTTTTTTTTTATTTTTGTATATATTGCTAACATATTCTGCAGCGCTATACAGGTTGCACACATTATCATCGCTGTCCCTGTTGGGGCTCACAATCTAAATTCCCTATCAGTATGACTTTGGAATGTGGGAGGAAACCGGAGTACCTGGAGGAAACCCACGCAAACACGGAGAGAACATACAAACTCTTTGAAGACGTTGTCCTTGGTGGGGTTTGAACCCAGGACTCCAGCGCTGCAAGGCTGCTGTGCTAACCACTGAGCCACCGTGCTGCCAAGATTCCCACATTGTTCTAGTTTAAAGCTCTCCTGATGAGTGTAGCAAGGCAACTTCCAAATACATGTTCTCCAGTCTTCGTTAGGTGCACCCCATCTCTAGCAAGTAGTCCATCGTATAGGTAATTCTCTCCGTGATCCAGAAATCCAAATCCTGGCTGACGGCACCATCGACGTAGCCAGTTTTTCACCTGCAGAATCTTATTCCACCTCCTTGTTCCATGGCCATCCACTGGAAGGATGGAAGAGAAGACCACCTGCGCTCCCAGTTCTTTCACTTTCTTACCTAAGTTTTCAAAGTCACTGCAGATGGTTTCCGGGTCATTTCTGGCGGTGTTATTCGTTCCCACATGTATTAGCAGAAATGGGTAGTCATCTGTAGGTCTGAAGAGTCCTTCATGGCAGCGATTTACCCTATAGCAGAAGGACAATGAACTGTGACACAAGATTCTTGTAGTCATGGATTTCCTTCAGAAGCAAACCAGTGAGTGTATATTGCAAATCTGGCCATCACAGTCCCCAGACATCAATCCTGGGACAAGGTAGAAGAAGATATTCAGACCATGTAAGTGTTACTATCTCTTCTCCGGCAATTGCGAGTAACTATAGTGTCGGCATCTCCAATATTCCTGCAGAACAATTTCATCACCTTTTTACATTTATGCCACAATTGCTGCAGATCTGATGGTAGCAGAACATAAAAAATTTCATCCAACACGTTTCTAGACAGCTGTTTCTAGGAAAGCGGCAGATCACGTTATATCCAGTCTAAAATCAGTCAATGGTCCATTATCTTCCAGACAATCTTTCTTCTTGGGATTTATAATCAGACTCTATTTCAAGTGCACAGATATCGGACTTAATGCCTATTTTAAGACATACTGTAAGAATTGACTTTTGACCTCAACTCAAAGGCCAAAGATATCCACAAGTATCCATGAAGCACTTCAATCTATGTCTACTGTGAATAACAATGGCTGCTGCCAAGTCAATCATAAGTCCGTTCTTGCAGATTTTCTGAAGGTATCAAGTCAAGTGAATGTTAATTGCACTCTTGTGACAAATTCATATTCATGAAGCAACGACAAGTCAAAGTGAGTTATTCTAGCAGTTATCGATTCACTAATAAACCCTAAACACATACATATTAACGCCTTAAGGACCAGGGATATTTTTGATTTTGCGTTTCCATTTTTTTGCTCCCCTTCTTCCCACAGCCATAACTTTTCTTATTTCTCCATGAATACGGACATGTGAGGGCTTGTTTTTTTGTGGGACGAGTTTTACTTTTGAACAACACTATTGCTTTTACCAGATCGTGCACTGGAAAATGGAAAAAAAAAATTCTAAGTGCAATGAAATTGCAAAAAAAAGTGCAATTCCACAATGGTAAAAAAATAAAAACTATCTTCAGTAAATGCTAAAACTGACACTATAATTCCCCAGGTGATTATAAGTTCGTAGATATCAAACATTGATAGGTTATTTTTTATTTAAGTGGTGAAAAAAAATCCAAAGTTTGTCATGCTTCATTTCCCAAGACCCGTAGCATCTCCATTTTCTGAGGATCTGGAGCTGGGAGAAGACCTATTTTTTGCGCGCTGAGCTATTGTCTTTATGGACACTATTTTGGGGTAGATATGATGTTTTGATCGCCCGTTATTGTATTTTATAGCAATGTTGCAGTGACCAAAAAAACGTAATTCTGGCCTTTTGATTTTTTTTCTCGTTACGCCGTTTACCGTTTGGATTAATTATTTTTATATCTTGATAGATCAGATGATTCTGAATGCTGCGATACCAAATATGTATTTTTTTGTTTTACTTTGAATGAGGTGATTTGAATTGTTGCTTTTTTTAAAAAATTTTTAATATTATGTTTCAATAGTCTCCATGGGAGACTAGAAGCTGCGATCATCTGATAGCTTGTGTTACACTGTGCAGGGCTGCAGAAATGCTATGTGTAACAAAAATGCTCATAGCAGTTCATCAATGACAACCACAGGTGTCTCCTGCAGACCCCGGGTTGTCATACCAACCCATCGGCGACCCGCGGTCATGTGACACAGGTGCAGATGGGCGGAGCTCAGACGCGCATCCGGTTTGCGTGAGTTAAATGCCGCTGTCAGAGATTAAAAGCAGCATTTAACTAGTTAACAGCCACGGGTGGATCGCGATTCCACCCGCTACTGTTAGGGGCACAGGACAGCTGATGAGATCAGGCTCTGGAGCCCGCACCAAAGAGGGGCAAGTGACCTATGACGGATATAGCACGTCATAGGTCATAAAGGGGTTAACGACTCTGATAAATGACATACTGACATGGAAGTTATTCTAATGCCATGCAGCAGGGCTGTTCTGGCAATTCTGGCAAATACCAGATGGACTGATCTGTCAGCGGACGGCATTAGCATGAAACACTTTTAATAGTATCCTCTAGACACCGATACTGTTAAACCCTGTTGAGGAGCAGAAAGCCATCTGCTCCCTGCTCCACCAGTTACACTGACAGGCCACAGGCTGCTTCTGATCATTATTATACAAGATGGAGGAAGAGATGGAGGCTGCAGTGGACATTGAACCAGGATTGGGTGAGTATAAGCTTTTTTATTTGTTGGGGGAGCCTAGGAGTTGAGGGAGCTGTGGTGGCATTGTATGGGGGAATATACTGTGGAGGCCATCATACTCTGTATGGAAGTTTTGGGACATCATACTGTGAATAGTGAGGCTATAGTGCATCATCATTTGTATAAAGAGGCTATGGGAAAGTATACTATGTATAGGGACTATGGGATTATGGGGTACTATACTAGGTCAGAGCTATGGGTCACCACGCTGTATATAGGGGGCTATGTGGTATCAGACTTTGTATGGGAACTATTGTCGTTCATACTGCATGGAATATCAAACTGGATACACGTGGCTATCTGCATCCTTGGGAAATTGAAGTGCCGGGCAGGGGTAGGCCAGGTGGTGTGGGATGGCACAGGTTCTGGCTCTTGGGCTGTCCCGCTCCATCTGCCAGATAGAAACAACCTAAGAGCCTGATGTGGCCCACGGCCTCACTTTGCCCAGGTCTGGACTAGAATTTAAGACATGATGCAACATCAGAATAGTGAATGCAGCTCTGGATCTAACTAGAATATGAAACAGGATTTAATACAGAAAAATGACTGCATCTCTGGGTGTGATAGGAGTATAAAATTTGATACAGCAGAAGAATGGTTACTGCAGCTCTGGATGTGACTAGAGTATAAGACATTAAGTAACAGCAGAGTAGTGAGTGCAGCCAGGGCCAATTCTAACTTTTTTGCTAAATAACGCGGAAATTGAAATTGCCTCATCCCTGCAGTACAATATAAATCTGAAGTAAACAAAAGCAATTAAATCAGTTTTTTTATATTTGATTTTAAGTTATTCATTATTTGATAACAGAGACCTGTGAACATGGTTCTCCAGGCCAGTGTGATTACAGCAATACCAAACTTTCCTGAATTCTTTATTTTGCAAATAAAATAAAAATGTTTGGTTTGTAATGCTAATGTTTTTCTCATTACTGTATGGGCTAAATAGTTTTATATTTTGACAATTTTGATATCCAAATCAATTACTGATGTGGCTGTACCAACATTTTTTTTTATTACTTCTTTATTTTTAATGAGAGAATACAGCACCAGAACCATCAATTAGTATATGAATACATCACTAGAACCACCATCAGTACATGAATACATCACTAGAACCATGATCTTCGCTGAACTAAATCACCAGAACCACCATCAGTACATGACTACCTTACTACAACCACCGTCAGTACATGGATACATAATCAGAACTACAGTTAGTACATGACTACATCACTAGAACTACCATCAGTACAAAACAACTTATCTCCTTTACCATTATTAAAAGGGTTGTCCTGTCTTCTGATTAAAGACTGTAATCACTCTTCTAACTGCAGACTTCAGAATCCTTACAGCATGTGCATGGCACGCTGTCATTGCTAACTGGTGACACCGGCAAGAGCAGACATGTGAGTGCAAACATGTGATTTGCATACTTAGAACCACATCCACTCAATTGAATGCAAGTGAATTGAGATAGGCCCAAGACATCCAGTTGCCAGGTGACCGCATGTATGCAAATTGCATTCATGTTGTCACATGATCACCCACTCTTGCCAGCCACACTGGAGAGCACTGAGAGTGTGTAGTGCTCAGACTGCAGAGACCCGTGTGTCGTAAACAGTGCCTTCCCCCTCCCGCCAAACCCGTAATGAGACACAGCCAGGCCTGGATGGGTTGAATAGGTCGGTCACAGTTTATTAATTAAATACGCAGAGAAAGGCAATTACATTTCATAACTGGCTCATCGCCAAAGGCTCTGTCTGCGACAGACATGCGAGCAAGCCGATGAGGGTTACGAAACTTCACCCCTCTCTACACACCCGCTGGGACGTAGTAACAATAAAACCCTTTTATCTTTATAAATATATTTATTCAGGCAATACAAAACATCAATGAATATATATAAGGGAGGAAGGGTGGGACATCAGCTTCCAGGGGTCAGCCAGGGAGAAAAAGAAAGGCGCTGACCCCTGGCACCTGAATTTAACCCGTGAGGGTGTAGCCGGACGCCCCTTCCTCTTTACCCCGATTGGTCAGTGGGGCATCCCAATTGGTGCATCACCTGGGGGAGTAGTGGGAGGGGGAAAATGGCACCGCACTGTATTCCCTCTGGCTTTAGATATAAGGGGCTTCGCAGTCAGAGGCACGTTCCTTATACAGTACTGTGCCTACCACACTGTACGAGTTCAGAAGTCTGCAGTCAGCTAGACAGGAGATACCAGGAGATGTTACTACCATCCAATATCGGAACCACAGTACTGATGAGACGTAAACTATGTTGCTCCAGCTCAATGCACTGTGTGCTTTATGCTGACTGATGGATCTAAGAACATCTGATCGTTAGGAGTTTTGCATGTCAGACCGGAACTAATCTGACATTGATGACCTATGTCATCAAAATCATAGTCTAAAAAGCCCCTTTAAGAGCTTAACAAACATAGGCATATTAAGAGGTACTGTATCATGAGATATAGCTATATATAGAGGATTACGATCAAAATACATATGGGAACAGACCAGAAACATTTTAGCCAGTTAGAATAAGCAGAGAAACACCCTAAGTTTTCTTTTTATTTTCTTCATTGTAAGTTTTTCATAAGTACATTTGGGGTATGTGGGGATTGTTCTTGAGACGGTCTTCAAGAGTCAAGAGTTTTACCTAAGTGTGTTCATGATGTCTCATTCATTGACTCTTAGTGTAATATTTGGTGATGGCTGTTTCACACTGAAGTCTCGTAAAATATGACTTCCACTCTTTTCACTTTTTCAAAGAGTCGGTAACTCCGTGTTCCAAGTTTCACAACTTTCACAGTTTTGATGCTTTTCCACTTGGTGCCCAGGATGTCAATGGCACGGTTACTTGCCTCCTGCACCTCTGGATGCCATGTCAGAGAACTGAGTCTCCTCAACCCTCGAAACACATCAGATAATGCTAAAGGTGTTCTTCATAGGGTAGAGCGTCTCTTATAGTGAGGTGTTTCATGACAGCGTCTACCTCTTTACCATACACAGCACATACAGCACAATATATTTAATGCTGTGGAGCAACATCCTCACCAGAAGGGCAGGTTCCTTTTGCCCGAGTTGTCCATATATTTTGCAGGAATTTTTTCCATCAGCACATAACAGTTCTTGTACGTTCTTACATCCGACGTAAGGTAGACAGTGCAACAAGGCTGCAATACCGGATGCCTTCTCCTGCTGGTCTTTGCTGTGTAACTTTATCAGTAACATAGGTAGGAATGTCCTGACGTGGTGGCTGAAGCCTCTCTTGTCCTTGTTGCAGCTCTTGGCGAGACCTCCAAATAGTGAAGTGGAGTATGTCCGGATCAGCGGGTTTGGGTGGTTTAGATTGTCAGTACAATGCTGGACAATTGTCTCAAATTTGCTTTCAAGTTTTGATCTTTTCAGCAGGGTGATAAGCTTTAAGATGGCTTTTAGGCTTTCGATTATCACTTTTTGATTCTGATAAACATTTAGTTTATTGTAAAGGCAGCCATATATGAGGTCTTTCAGTTGATGCACCTGTCTTGGTGCACCTTTACAGACATTTCCCATAGCTTCTACAGCAAGACAGACCTCAAGCTCGTCCGAGCTGTCCATCTTTGAAGCCAATAATAAGATTAAATATTTTGCCATTTTCTTCTCCAGGAGCTCAGGATGGAGTAACAGCTCCGAGAAGAACATGATACTGATGAGTGTGCTCTTTCTGACAGCAGATCTCAGTGCTATAAGCAGGTAATGGATGATCTTTCTTCTTTCTTTATCAAATAAGACACATGTAATGTAATGACACATCTCAGCCTGGATTGTGTCCGTGTCACAGAGGACATTAGCATCATCCTGATGGTTTATCCATAGCTAGTGTGTAGAAGATAAAAATAAAAATCAAAGCTGTTAGGTGGTCCAGCTTGATGTTTTGTAGGGGCAATCAAGTCATCCACTGTTAGTTTGGAATGGAAGAAGTGCAGCGCAGAACATTCTCTGATGGTTTTGGTAGAAATCAGATCCAATGTTTTCAGTGCACTGCTCTGTGGATGATCTTCATCAATTTCCAAGCGCTCCATGACGTCTTTGGAGCTAAACACGGCAATATTGGCCAGGAGCGTCATAGCTGCACCAGTTATTCCCTAATGTTTCTCACTTTCTGCTTTCAGCATGTGTTGATAGGACTTATCAATAAGCTCAATCAGAAAGATGTCAGCGTCCTCTCTGGCAGATGTTATGGTTGACAGGAACAGGAGGGCATTCACCAAATCCTGTCCATCCAGATCATGCAGATGATTTATTGGCATGCTGGTCATGGTCTTCATTTCTCCAGAAGCATATGATGTGACAATGCCTGGAATCGTGTCCTTCAGGAGCGGGACAGCGAGCAGGTCCAACGATTCCAACAGGTCTTTATACTGACGGCTGGATGCCATGTTGGAATGCTTCATCATATAATCAGAGGAAATCTGAGAAAAATGGAATATGATGTTAGAGGAAATGTCATGAAATTATTAATGGAATTAATACTCCTTATGATAAGCAGTAAATTATTATTTCTACAATATAAATACAAATAATACAATGATATTTCACAATACAGATGTTGTTCTTCTTTCACTCAAATTTCAGAAATATTTGAAACTGATATGTAATGGATGACAGTCACTAAAATGTTTCAGGTCTTACAGCCCCTTGCCCTACAGGATGGTCTCCCCAGTGCCCACGGGTAACACAAGTAACACGGCATATATGACACTTGGGCTAAGAGTTGACAAACTTCTTAAATGTCAGGATCCATACAAGGATACTAATGCCGGTACAGTGTGCGGCTCTCTGTGTTATGGGAGGACAACACGAAGCAAACTCCCCCTAATAATGTGGAAAGAACAATCTGCATTTTGTAATTAAAGACCAGAACCCGTCACAAGTTAGTAATCTTAAGTTGATAATCGTGAATCTAAGGGTTCGTGCATGTCAGAATTTTTGACCCAAGTGTGATGCGACAAAATATCAGATCACATTCGGATCAATGTTAGATTTTTTCCTATGGACCAAGTTGGTTCAAGGAAGAAAAAAAAATCGCTGCAGGCCCAAGTTTAATCCGATATTTGGAAAGCGCTCAGCCGTGTAAGTCAATGAGTACGTGGAATCCATCAGACCGCACTCGGATAACATCTGAGTGCAATCTGATGTCTATGGACTGACAGAATGGAGAAGATGGAGAAATCCAAGAGAATTGGATCATGGTATCATTAGAGTTTGATCAGAGTGTTATTTGCATAATCAACCCGATTCTCTCGGAGGAGAAAATACTTAGTCATCTGCACTAAGCCTAAGGAAAAACTATGAAAAGGATTGGCACTTTGCTTTTCATAATTTTTTTAAATTTTTTACACTTTTGCCTCCTGTGCTTGGGAATAGTACTGATTGCTGCTGTTGATTCTAAAAAGTCGATGTCAGTCACTAACTGTGGCATTTAAATGCAGCGATCTAGCCCGAGTGATCGTTCCTGGGCCTTCAACCCCTCAGAAAGTGAAACAGGTTCCAAAAGGTTGACATGGCAGCCAAGATACGATGAGAGCCCCTGCTGCTGATCTGTTCATTCACTTCTGAGGTTTGGCTTCATAGGAGACGGTGATTTACACCGTATACAGCAATATTGAAGTATTACAATGTATAGTATAATACAAGCAATCGAACAATCAAAGATTGAAGTCCCCCTTGGGGACTGAAGAAAATGAAAAGTAAAAAAAACAAATTTAAAAATTAATAAAAAGCATAGAATGAAAATGAAATTGAATCATCAAAGTGTTAAAAAATGTTAAACAAGAATATATATATACACCTTCGTAAAAGTCAGATTTTTTTTAAATGTTGAATTGTATAACCTATGCATTATAAAAAATCTAAATTCCAAAATTGTTGTTTTTTTGGAAGACAAAATAAATGGAATAGAAAGTGAACAAATATAGATAGTTTGTATCATAAATTGGTATCAATAAAAATGTAATCTTGCCATGGAGAAAGCAATCCCTCATACAACTGCCTTGACAGAAAAATTAAGAAAAAGTCATATGTCTTATGTCAAAGGCACTTCCATTCCTGCCCTAAAAAAGAAAAAAGAAAAATACCACAACAATCACCCGGTGTTCTTAAATCCAGGCATGCATGTATTAGATATAGGCTAAACATTGTATAAGTAACAGATTGTCCGGAAATAGAAGACAATGTACATTTTATAGCGAGGCTTGGATTTTTCTTCTCATTTGAGTAAAATAAAACACATCCAAGATATGTTCCTTGTAACAGTCAGATAAGTAGTACGGCAAGATGGGAAGGTAAAGCCGGAGGACAACCTGAGACAGCAAAACATAAAGAAAACATTCACTTTACATGGGAACTGAACCTTCAGCAAATTGTGTAAATCAATAGTATAAGTGAATATAAGACACTTCGTAATATATCTTATCAGAGAAATGAGCTTCATTTTATTCTCATCAGTCAGTTCTTCCCCTCCCCCATCTCCTGATCCCATTAACTCTGAATCAACGGCACAAATCCATCTTCCTCAGCACAGTGATTTCACAAGTTAGGAGGGAAAGGAGGAGCAAAGCCAGGAGGAAGCACAGAAACATTGTGCTGCAGGATTCTAGCAGGTATATTAGCGTATAACAGAGCTGGATTCACAGCTACAATGCTCAGTACTGCTATTTAATTTCCTCCATGCCTCCGTGCTACCCGAGAAAAGAGCTAAAATACTTATTGTATGGAAGACACTGATTCAAAGACAAATGCAAATTAGAGATAGTGACTGTAGGGTGAAAACTTGAGAACAATGCAAAACACCATACAAGCCATATAATGGCCGGAAATAGCGTCATTCTTCACATCATATTCACACATTACAACCTATGATTAAATGTCACATAAAAGTATTGTTACCCTCTCACTACTTTACTCTTCTGGTTGATCCAAGAAATGTGTTGGGAATAGTAGTGCTACAGAATTCAGCTGGGATCTTAGTAATAGACAGGGATCTTCTTGTCCAGATTTCAGCTCTGTAGTCGTTTATCAACCCTAAAATGAGCAGTAGATCGGTCAGATTTTATTCTTTTATTTTTAGGCAGGAAATGTTTGTTATAACCTCAGAATACTTACAGTAATAGCTGGTGAATTCCCGATGGAAATGAGATTTCTATTCCAAAAACAAAGTTTACACTTCAGCTTTCAACGCTCCACAAGTAAAACTGTGAGAACCTTCCAGCAGTAGAGCGATATTCCACCTGTAATATAAGGAACAGAGTAGATTTTACCATTTTATTTCCCAGTTCTGTGTGTACAGTGATGGTATACCCGATCACCACAAACCTAGTAACTCACTCAGGTTTTATTTCAGACCAGCCAACAAGTAGCCGATTGATAGTGGTTAAATGCGGCAGGTTGTCAGGTGCAATCCTGGCCTAACTCAGTGGTCGGTGCCGACAGCCGCGGTCCGGCCTCCTCCACTTATCTAATTAGTGTAAGAAGAAGGCCCAGAGCCTCCGCCATTATACTCACTCTACAGATGTCCGGCTCTGCGGGGTCCTGTACACGCTGACGTTCTCTTCTCAGCTTAGGGTACTGTCACACAGTGCAATTTTGATCGCTACGACGGCACGATCCGTGACGTCGCAGCGTCGTATGATTATCGCTCCAGCGTCGTAGACTGCGGTCACACTTTGCAATCACGGCGCTGGAGCGATGCCGAAGTCCCCGGGTAACCAGGGTAAACATCGGGTTACTAAGCGCAGGGCCGCACTTAGTAACCCGATGTTTACCCTGGTTACCAGCGTAAACGTAAAAAAAACAAACAGTACATACTTACATTCCGGTGTCTGTCCCCCGGCGTTCTGCTTCTCTCCACTGTGTAAGCACCATAGCCGGAAAGCAGAGCGGTGACGTCACCGCTGTGCTCGCTTTCCGGCTGGCAGGCGCTCACAGTGCAGAGAAGCTGAGACGCCGGGGACAGACACCGGAATGTAAGTATGTACTGTTAGTTTTTTTTACGTTTACGCTGGTAACCAGGGTAAACATCGGGTTACTAAGCGCGGCCCTGCGCTTAGTTACCCGATGTTTACCCTGGTTACAAGCGAACACATCGCTGGATCGGTGTCACACACAACGATCCAGCGATGACAGCGGGTGATCCAGCGACGAAAGAAAGTTCCAAACGATCTGCTACGACGTACGATTCTCAGCAGGGTCCCTGATCGCTGCTGCGTGTCAGACACTGCGATATCGTAACGATATCGCTAGAACGTCACGAATCGTACCGTCGTAGCGATCAAAATTGCATTGTGTGACAGTACCCTTATGTAGGTGGTGACTGACGTCCCCTCTGTGGTCCTGGACCAGACAGAGTCAGGAGGGAGATCTGAAGGGGAGGAGAAAACATTGGAGCCATATTACATGGTGACATAATCCACGGTGCAGCTCACCCTGCCCCATACAAGTAGAGAGCTGGCTGCCATTATCATTACTAGTATTTATCTCTATAGGGAACCTGTCACCTGATTCCTGCTGCCCGAGCCACGGAGCCATGAATTGCAGCAAGGTACATTATGTAGTATGAAGAGCGAGCCGGGACCCATCACCGGAGACAGGACTAGTCCAGCACTGCACTGGCCGTCTGTGATTGACAGGTCTCTCCCTCGCCTGGACATAAGGAGACACCTGATAATCACCTGCTGTGGTGCTGGGAAGAGCCGGCCAGGTGCCGTGCTGGACTAGTCATGTCTCCGGCTATGGTCCCTGGCTAGCTGGAGCGTTTCTGAGAATAATATACATTGCTGCAATTGTGCGGCCATCTGTGATTCAAGCTGGCTGTGACTTAGGCAGCATGAATCAGGTGACAGGTTCCCTTTATAACCTGGTGTTTTTATCTACATCAGTAGAGAACAGAGGAAGATGCAGCCACCGCCATATTGGAAACCTATGGATGCTCCGGGTTTTGTCTACATACAGTGGCTTGCAAAAGTATTCACCCTTTTTGGCCTTTTAAAGTATATTCTTACATTACAGCCACTGTGTAAATATTTTTGTGACCTGATTAGTGTGTGATGCATCAGCACTAGTGTTGAGCGATACCGTCCGATACTTGAAAGTATCGGTATCGGAAAGTATCGGCCGATACCGGCAAAGTATCGGATCCAATCCGATACCGATACCCGATACCAATACAAGTCAATGGGACTCAAGTATCGGACGGTATCCCTGATGGTTCCCAGGGTCTGAAGGAGAGGAAACTCTCCTTCAGGCCCTGGGATCCATATTAATGTGTAAAAGAAAGAATTAAAATAAAAAATATTGCTATACTCACCTCTCCGACGCAGCCTGAACCTCAGCGAGGGAACCGGCAGCGTTGTTTGCTTAAAATTCGCGCTTTTCTTTCCTTATGTGAAGTCCCGGCTTGTGATTGGTCGCGTGCCGCCCATGTGGCGGCGACGCAACCAATCACATCAAGCCGTGACGTAATTTCAGGTCCTTAAGGATTTTAAAATTACGTCCCGGCTTTGTGATTGGTTGCGTCGCAGTCACATGGGCGACGCAACCAATCACAAGCCGTGACGTCACGGGAGGCTGGACACGCGAGCATTTTAAAATGCGCGCGTGTCCAGCCTCCCGGCTTGTGATTGGTTGACCGCGACGCAACCAATCACAAGCCGGGACGTCACGGGAGGCTGGACACGCGCGCATTTTAAAATGCGCGCGTGTCCAGCCTCCCGTGACGTCACGGCTTGTGATTGGTTGCGTCGCCCATGTGACTGCGACGCAACCAATCACAAAGCCGGGACGTAATTTTAAAATCCTTAAGGACCTGAAATTACGTCACGGCTTGCTGTGATTGGTTGCGTCGCCCATGTGACTGCGACGCAACCAATCACAAAGCCGGAGCGTAATTTTAAAATACTGAATGACCTGAAATTACGTCACGGCTTGATGTGATTGGTTGCGTCGCCGCCACATGGGCGGCACGCGACCAATCACAAGCCGGGACTTCACGTAAGGAAGTAAACGCGCGAATTTTAAACAAACAACGCTGCCGCTTCCCTCGGTAAGGTGCAGGCTGCGTCGGAGAGGTGAGTATAGCAATATTTTTTATTTTAATTCTCTCTTTTACACATTTTTACATTAATGTTGTTTCGATACCGATACCCGATACCACAAAAGTATCGGATCTCGGTATCGGAATTCCGATACCCGCAAGTATCGGCCGATACCCGATACTTGCGGTATCGGAATGCTCAACACTAATCAGCACTAAATAGTCCAAGTTACTGAAGTGAGAAAAATATAGTCAAAAATTCCATTTATGGGATAAAATAATTAAAATTGTCCTGTTCATATGTATTCACCCCTTTTGCTATGAAGCCCTCAGCCTTTTTATGCCATTTTACGTCACTATGTGGCATTTGTGAAGTCTGAGCTCAGAGCTGACACCTCTTGTAATGTTGGTTTTTGGTAGTCAGAGGTCAAATAATGACATGATGCAGATGTGCAGTAGAGATGTGCAGGGGCATACATAGAAATCATGAGGCTCTTAAATCTCCCGGTGTTCTTAAATCCAGGCATGCTTGTATTAGTTATAGGCCAAACACTAAGTAAGAGATTGTCCGGAAATAGAAGACAATGTGCAGCGCCCCAGAGTCCTGGTCGTTGCAGTAATGTTATTATTCCACCAGGGGGAGTGATATCACGTCTGATGGCAATAAAGGAGATCTTCCTACCAGGTATCACAAACCATACACTACACTTCACACTCCAGACCACCAGGGGGAGCCTTGCTCCTATCTACTAGGGCACTCCTCACAGAAGGGTAAAACTGGTGGGCTGGATAGAAAGTTAGAGAGAAGCTGACTGGGCTTTGCCCAGGCAACACTTGTCAGGCAGACAGGGGGAAATGAGGAACATCGGAGCTGCAGACAGAGGGTCCCTGACAGGAGTGGGATCCTGACATAGGCCTAGCGAGACAGAAAGACACGGAGCTGCGCCTGCCCCACTTGCGGCAGCATACTAAGAAAGGACACAGAGAATTTTGTTGTAGAGGGTGAGAAACGAAGTCACAGCACAAGGAGAAAACACCAGGAGGAGTTCTGCCCTGAAATAGGCTGCCTCCTTCTGAGGCGCGTAGCCGGTGGCCGGAACACCGAGGGAGCAACCGTCTCCAAGCCTTGCTCCAGAGACCGGCAGGACAGTCAATTCCAAGTTGGCTGCCCGACCTTAATACCTAGGAGACACGGTGGCAACTTGTGGGGGCCGGGGCATCTCTAGGGTCCCTGTAAAAAGCCTCAGGCCATCAGTCATACGGGTTTGTCCTATCCACACCATCTGGGGGACAGAGAGGAAGAAATAACATCTAGAACATCTACAACAGTTGTGAGGACCTTACCGAGAAGCTCAGCAGGGAGGTACTACAACACACAGGCGCTAGAGGAAGGCTACTGATTTCCTCCTGGATAAGGGGACCCTGGATTTGCCTTCAGACCGGCTGGACTCTGCCTGCCCTGTGGTCCGTACCCTGGACTGTGGATGCTGAAGCCTTCAGTAAAGGTAAAGAGACTGCACCCTTGTGTCCTCGTAATTCACTGCACCTCTCACCATCCACTATCTACACTCTGGGAAGCCCTGGGGACACACTTCACCTGTGGGAAGGTATACCATCTCAGCTGCCATAACATCACCCCAGCGGACCCCTTAAAGCAGAGTCGGTCACCCTGACCGAATACCACAGGTGGCGTCACAAACTACCCCTTTAAAGACCTTTCCCAAAACCATAAAAACCCTTTCCTTTATTTGGACGTCCCTCAAAGGGCCACGGACCGGGTCGGGCCACCGTGACATTCCCCGAACCGAAGGACCCGGTACCAAGTACCCCATTGCCCTTACGTGGGGGCGCTCCAAATGTACATTTTATAGCGAGGCTTGGATTTTTCTTCTCATTTGAGTAAAATAAAACACTTACATCCAAGATATGTTCCTTGCAACAGTCAGATAAGTAGTACGGCAGGATGGGAAGATAAAGCCGGAGGACAACCTGAGACAGCAAAACATAAAGAAAACATTCACTTTACATGGGAACTGAACCTTCAGCAAATTGTATAAATCAATAGTATAAGTGAATATAAGACACTGTGTGATATATCTTATCAGAGAAATTAGCTTCATTTTATTGTCATCAGTCAGTTCTTCCCCTCCCCCGTCTCCCAATCTCATTAACGCTGAATAAACGGCACAAATCCGTCTTCCTCAGCACAATGATTTCACAAGTTAGCAGGGAGAGGAGGAGCATTTATGGTTAAATGTCACATAAAAGTATCGTTACTCTCTAACTACTTTACTCTTCTGGTTGATCCAAGAAATGTGAAGTCAATAGTAGTGCTACAGAATTCAGCTGGGATCGTAGTAATAGACAGGGATCTTCTTGTCTTCTTTGGACACACCTCATTTAAAGATTTTTCTGTATTTTCATGACTGTGAAAGTTGTGCATTCACACTGAAGGCATCAAAACTATGAATTAACATATGTGGAATTATATACTTAACAAAAAAGTGTGAAACAACTGAAAATATGTCTTACATTCTAGGTTCTTCAAAGTAGCCACCTTTTGCTTTGATAACTGCTTTGCTACTTTTGGTCTGTACTGTATATACATTACAATTTTGAAATTTGAAAGTGAAATTATGAGCTGTCCACACGCTCGCACACATGCACGCTCGCACACATGCACGCTCACACACTTGAGAAAACGCACATGCACACATAGGAAAACACACACCCACACACACAGGAAAACACACACACACCCCCAGGAAAATACACACACACATACACCCCCAGGAAAACACACACACCCAGGAAAACACACGCCCACAGGAAAATACACACACCCACAGGAAAATACACACACCCACAGGAAAACACACAGACCCAGGAAAATACATACACACACCCCTCTAGGAAAACAAGCAAACACACCCAGGAAAACACATGCACACACAGGAAAACACACACACCCAGGAACACACAAACGCACACAGGAAAGCACATACACTCCCAGGAAAACACACACAGGAAAACACACAAAGGAAAGTACACCCACCCAAAGGAAAACACACACACATGGGAAAACATACACACAGGAAAATACACACACACCCAGGAAAGCATACACACACACACACACGAAAACACACACACACAGGAAAACACACACACACAGGAAAATACACACACAGGAAAATACAAACACACACACCCTTCCAGAAAAACAAGCAAACACACCCAGGAAACCACACACACACACACATACACACACACACACACACACACACACACACACAGGAAAACACACACACCCAGGAATGCACAAACACACACAGGAAAACAGACACTCCCAGGAAAACACACACAGGAAAACACAAACAGGAAAGCGCACAGGAAAATACACACCAACATGAAAGTACACTCACTTGCAGGAAAGCACACACACAGGAAAACATACACACCGGAAAATACATGGACACTCCCCCCCAGGAAAACAAACCAAACACACACAGGAAAACACACGACACACACAGGAAAATACACGCACAGGAAAATGCACACAGGAAAATACACACACAGGAAAACATACACCCCCCCCAGGAAATCACATCCAGGAAAACACACCCACACACACACCTAGCAAAACACGCACCCACACACAGGAAAACACACACACCCAGCAAAACACACACACACAGGAAAACACACACACACACAGCAAAACACACACACAGCAAAACACACACCAAGGATAACACACACACAAACACACACACCCAGCAAGACACACACACCCAGCAAGACACACACACCCAGGAAAATGCACAAACACACACAGGAAAATACGCACCCACCCACGAAAATACACACACAGCCACATAGGAAAACACACATACCCAGGAAAATACATACTCTAACCTACCATGTTTAATTTGTCAAATTCCCCCCCTGCTACTTAGCACAGCAAAAGTTGAGATGGGCAGCAGGAGAGGTTACCTGGCGGGTGCTGGGCAGTGGGCACAGAGGGCAGCCTACCTCATCATCTTCTGACTTCCTGTGCTGCTGCTCTGCATGCTACTGCTCCTCCCCCTCCTGGTCCTGGCTGATAGGACATCGGAGACAGATCGCACACAGAGAGGAGGATGCTGCGTGCGATCACTATGTAAGTAACGCACCCTCCTCTTCTTAGTTGTGTGCCAGGTAGCAGCACTGCCCCCTCTCACCGTTGCGGAAGGGCAGATTAGCAATCCGGGCCTGGTTCCACTACACACAGAGGAAATAAACATGTGTATAACAAAACATGTGTAATTGCAGTAATTTTCTGTGAAAAACACTTAATTTTCTGGAACAATGTCAAGAGTGTCAACACTTTCGACCATGACTGTATATGTTGTATGAGTATTAGAGGTGAGCGGATGAGTCAAAATTCTAACCGGCCTGTTCATCCGGATTTTCCCTGGAAATTTGACTTGTAGAGAATTTATTCTATGCAAATTGAATGTCCCTTATTATGCTTTTCAGTCTCTCCAAATTCCAGAACATAATAAACGTAACATGAAAAAAAAACAAAAAACTCTTTATTCGCACCTCTTCGGCCCTTCTGATCCCTTTAGCCACCTAGCCTGTCCTCAGCTCGCAATGCCATGATGTCACAACGTGTGCCATGACGTAGTGTGTGCATGCACAGGGTCTCATCATCCTGGGTTTCATCAGACCTGAAAGTCCTTTGTTAGCATGAGAGTCTCAGGGATTGCATGAGCGGCAGGGGATCAGAAAATGTGACAAGGACCGGATGGGTGACGGTGAGTATTTGAGAGGCTGGACAGGTGAGCAGTAAGGTGAGTATAAGGATTTCTTCTATTTTTTTACTTTTTGATAATTCTTTACATTAAAAAAAATTCTACAAGTATGTGTGCTGGACTGTTCTTCCATTGTCTCTGGATTACTGGTCTCCTCGCTCAGGTGGTCCATGCATTATCCAAAGGGAGGCATCATTTGTAGTATGAGATCTGCACACTACAGCGAAATAGCTGATTCACACCGGAGACCACACAACCAATCTTAATGGCTTCGTGGATTTGCTCTTGAAATTGCTTTTTCCTTGTAGAATTAAGGGAGTGTGCAAGAAGCAATGAAAAGACTCAGCAGTTCAGGGTTGCTGCCATTTTTTCTGCTAGACCGTATGAACATAGCCAAAGAGTACATTACCATGGAACGTATTTTCTGAGTGCCTCCCCCAGTGGAGGTCTTGCAGTGAGATCCACTGCAGTATTTGCAACTACATAAGTAATTGTGAAAAAGCTATGGGTGAGTCGCACATTTTACGCTTTGCTTTGTAAAGAGTGGAAATTGCACTGATATCAAGAGTAAAAGTTGACAAACCCATAGCTCTTGTCAATTTACACTTTGGATATTTTTTTGCAGCACATATGTGAGATTAAAATGCCATGCACTGTGCTGGCACTGTAAAATACAAAGGATATTGCCCAAGTGACTATACAGCGGAAAATCCATTGCATCTTCACTCCGTGGGAACAAAAGGATGCACGACAATAAAGCAAGATTTTGACTTGATGCTGAAGAATCTTTGCTTAATTTCCTGTGTACTAACTAACTAGATAATTACTTAAAAATTAATAACTGGTCATCAATATCAGATTTGTGAGGAACCAAATGACAGATTTCAGCAGAAATCATTTAGCGCTCATTGGGAGGATGAGCTATTTATTTATGACATACGGCGACCATCATCTGCATTAATCACTGATAGTACAGACACAAACAAGTGCTGAGGTCATACAATGCAGTCTAGATCAGTGGTCCCCAACATTTTTTGACCTCATCCAGCTCTAAGAGAGGGTCGCGAGCCATGTTCAACTTTGAGAGATGGTCGCGAGACACATCCAGCTCCCACCCCCCTCACAGTAGTGGCAACCAAAGCCACTATTATGAGTATAATGATAACCAAAGCTTTTCCACAGAAATTCCCTCGAAGCAGTCTACCAAGGTCCAAAAATACCCCCCTTCAGTATTCTCCCATCAAAAACTCCCACCTCACTGTCGTATCCAACTTTAAGCACCTCGCCTGACCGGTAGTAACATCCTGTCTCCAGCGCACCATCATTAAATTATCTCTAAACCCCTAAGACCCGTATATATGTGCATCCAGGTCTGCTCTTCTACTAACAAAATTCACAACTTTCAGATGTGCTCTTCATAGCTGTTTGCTAGACCTGGAGCTAATGCACCCAGCTGGCAGATAGACGCAAACCATATTTCATGAGACCATGAGCCACATGTGGCTCCCGAGCTACAGCTTGGGGACCCTTGGTCTAGATGAATTACTACATAGGCCGCGGTAAGGAGAAAATGGTGTGCACTCGGGTCTAAAACATAAGGTGCAGGTGGAACGGACTATGACAGCCTCAATACTAGTAGTAGAGATTCACAGCACACTTTTTGAATAGTTTGCAAGCGTGTTCACAAAATTTATTCCAAAAATAAGTTCAAAGAAAAAATATAGGCCACAAGCAATGAAGTAGAACAATCTGATTCAAACCCAACGTTTCGACCCTCCCAGGTCTTAGTCATGGGGTTACTTGGTTTCAGATGCAAGAGTACAAGGAGTGGAGGATGAAGAATATAAAGAGGGACCCTTGGTATATAGAATCCAGATGCTGCTTGTGGCATGAGGTTATAGCTGTTAAGCGGCGCTCCCGCATCCTGCTTGGTGTACAGCTGCTGGGCAAGGGTCACTCTTTATATTCTTCATCCTCCACTCCTTGTTACTCTTGCACCTGAAACCAAGTAACCCCATGACTAAGACCCGGGAGGGTCGAAACGTTGGGTTTGAATCAGATTGTACTACTTCATTGCTTGTGGCCTATATTATTTCTTTTAACTTATTTTTGGAATAAATTTTGTGAACACGCTTGCAAACTATTCAAGAGAGTGAATCTCTACTACTATTACTACACAAGCCAACAGACTGTAAGAGGTAACAACACCATATACTGTCTGCTAAAGATAGTCCGCCAAGCATAAGTCTGCAGCTGTTGTTCACTCCAATAAGTCGCCACAGGTTAACGGGTAGCAGCTACAGCAGCAACAGTATGTAAACAATATATGGAGCCACAACACCCCAGCTCTGTGCAGTATTCACATCGGAGCTGTTAGCAGCTGATTATTGGGGATTTTGGTTTTTGGACCTCCACAATCTGCTATAGATGACCTGTACTGCAACCGTGCAGCTATGAACATTTTTCTCTGAATAGCCGGAGTGTTTCTCTTCCATAACGAGAGACCTGTCAATCACTTGGGATAAGTCGCCCATTACTGGTCTCGTCTCTGGCTATAGACATCAGCCAGAATGTACCTGGGCGCAATCGTGCAGCCAGTCTCTGATTCATGCTGCCCGTAGTCTGAACAGCATGAATCAAGTAATAAGTTCCCTGTTAATACCTTTCCGTTGGCATCTTGGTGCCAGGTACCTGATGTAGATCTTACGGTTTCATAGCTGCTCTTTAGATGCTTTAGTTTTCCTTTAAGGCTATGTTCACATGCTGCATTTTTGCTGCGTTTTTTCTGCAGACAAAACCCACTTTCTTTGCAGTAAAGAAGCTGCTTACAAAAAGCATGTTTTGCTTCTTTTTTTGTTGCATATTTGTTACGTTTTTGCTGCGTTTTTTTCAAGTACAAAAACGCAACGTGTGAACATAGCCTAAAGGTACCTTCACACGAAACGATATCGCTAGCGATCCGTGACGTTGCAGCGTCCTCGCTAGCGATATCGTTTCGTTTGACACGTAGCAGCAATCAGGATCCTGCTGTGATGTCGCTGGTCGCTGAATAAAGTCCAGAACTTTATTTGGTCGTCCGATCGCCGTGTATCGTTGTGTTTGAAAGCAAAAGCAACGATACCAGCGATATTTTACACTGGTAACCAGGGTAAACATCGGGTTGCTAAGCACAGGGCCGCGCTTAGTAACCCGATGTTTACCCTGGTTACCAGCGTAAAAGTAAAAAAAAAAAACAGTACATGCTCACCTGCGCGTCCTCCAGCGTCTGCTTCCTGACACTGACTGAGCCCGGCCCTAAAGTGAAAGTGAAAGCACAGCGGTGACGTCACCGCTGTGCTGTTAGGGCCGGAGCTCAGTCAGTATCAGGAAGCAGACGCTGGGGGACGCGCAGGTGAGTATGTACTGTTTGTTTTTTTTACTTTTACGCTGGTAACCAGGGTAAACATCGGGTTACTAAGCGCGGCTCTGCGCTTAGCAACCCGATGTTTACCCTGGTTACCCGGGGACCTCGGCATGGTTGGTCGCTGGAGAGCGGTCTGTGTGACAGCTCCCCAGCGATCAAACAGCGACGCTGCAGCGATCGGCATCGTTGTCGCTATCGCTGCAGCGTCGCTTCGTGTGAAGGTACCTTAAGGGCGCATTCAGATATTCATGCCAATCGGTCCAAGCACAGACAGCAATGCCCAGTCTGGCCGCCGGTCTCCTGACCTGACCTCAGCAGTCTCCTAGTCAGTCTGTGCACTGCGGTCCTTGTACAGATTTGCCCGGTTGTCTGAGTGCGCCCTAACTAGTTCTCCACCAAGAAATTATTTTAACTGGAGTCATCTTTAAGAAATGTAAGTGCTGAGACAAGTAGATGTTGCAAGTTACACACAATTTTGTTTCTTATCAGACCCTTCTCCTACATGTCGCCTCCATGCCATCCAGCCGAGTGTGAGACAAGCATTTTTCACGAAGACCTGACAACTTCTGCAAAAACTAATTTCCATGAAAGTTTAGAGAAGAATGAAGGTGCAGATCGTCTCGCTGATTTTTTTTCCCTCCATAATTGGATTAACAACCTTGTCGGCGTTCTCCTGGAGAGAATGTCAAAACAGCTGCACAAGACAAATATGCCTCCGAGACAATACCGGTGTCAACTCACTACCTAAAATCGTTCTGGCTTTGTTTCACTCTTGTAATTACTAGAGGACGATTCAATATTTATATTCCGCCTGAAATCTTATTATTCATCTTCAAGTTTCATTTTAGGAAAGCGTCTTGGCCGCTGGATCCAAATTCACAAAATGTTCCCAGCTCCTAGAGCAGAACTTGATTGGACTATTGCCAAAATATCTTTGCAGCAATTTAACCCCTTAGTGACAGAGCAAATTTGGTACTTAAGGACCGGGCCAATTTTTACAATTCTGACCACTGTCACTTTAGGAGGTTATAGCTCTGGAACGCTTCAACAGATCCCACTGATTCTGAGATTGTTTTTTCGTGAAATATTGTACTTCATGTTAGTGGTAAAATTTATCTGATGTAAAATTTTGAGGATTTTACAATTTTCAAACTTTTAATTTTTGTGCCCTTAAATCAGAGAGTCATATCGCACAAAATAGTTAATAAATAACATTTCCCACATGTCTACTTTACATCAGCACAATTTTGGAAATGTTTTTTGTTAGGATGTTATAAGGGTTAAAAGTTGACCAGCAATTTCTCATTTTTCCAACAAAATTTACAAAACCATTTTTTTAGGGACCACCTCACATTTCAAGTGAGTTTAGGGGGGTCAATAAGACAAAAAATACCCAATAGTGACACCATTCTAAAATCTGCACCCCTCAAGATGTGCAAAACCACATTCCACATTTAAGAAGTTTATTAAACCTTCAGGTGCTTCAGGAGAACTAAAGCATTGTAGAAGGGAAAAAATTAACATTTTGCTTTTTTCGCAAAAAATTTACTTTGGAACCAAACTTTTTTATTTTCAAAAATGTATCAGTAGAAAATGGACCAAAAAATTTGTTGTGCAATTTCTCCTGAGTATGCCGATACCCTGGATGGGGATAGCCACTGTTTGGGTGCATGGCAGGGCTCAGAAGGCAGGGAGCACCATACGACTTTTTGAATGCAAAATTGGCTGGAATCAATGGCGGGCAACATGGCGCATTTGGAGACCCCCTGATGAGCCTAAACAGTGGAAACCCCTAATGCCAACCCTAACTCAGCCCTAACCCCAACCTCAACACACCGCTAATTCCAACCCTAACTATAACAATAACCCCAACACTACCCTAATCCCAACCCCACAATCCTAGCTCCAACCCTAACCCTAGCCCAACCCTAACGCTAACCCTATTCCCAACCCTAACCCTAGGCCCAACGCTAACCCTAGCCCAACCCTGACCATAGCTATAATCCCGACTATAACCCCAACCATAACCCTAACTGTAGCCCAACCCCAACCCTAGCTATAAGCCCAACCATAACCTTAACGCTAACCCTAATGGAAAAAAATACATTTTTTAATTGTATTATTTTTACCTAACTAAGGGGGTGATAAAGGGGGGTTTAATTTACTATTTTTTTTTATTTTGATTAATGTGATATGGTCTATCATCAAAATGAACCAATAGGAGAAATCTCTTATTATTGTTGCCAGGTGCTGGCCGGCAGATGGGCGCACTGTGCATGCAACCGCCATTTTTTTCCTGTAAGAAGACACCGAGGGCCTGGGGACACAGCTGGAGGGACCGGGGGACATCACAAGTACTGAGTGGGCTCAGGGACCCCATTTCTCTTATCTGATGTGCTAGATCATTTCAGAGGAGAGAGAAATAAATGGGAAATCTGCCCTTTTTTGCAGTCGCCGTTATTGCATGAATAACGGTGATCACAACACTGGGGTCAGTAAAAACTGACCTGAATCATGTTCTCCGGACCCCAGAGATTTTCCAACGCTGGGGGGGCTATAATTTTATTTCTCAGTGCTGCTAAAAATGGCGCTGAGGAATAAGTACCCTTATCTGCCGCCATTATAAGGTGTATCGGCGGCCGTTAAGGGGTTAAAGTTGAAACGTACCGATGTAGCAGAGCAGAAGTTATGATGTCTCTGGGATATGAAAGGGATCTTTTGCATAATGAAAAGTTATACAATATTTCAATCTCTTCACTGTGTCAAAACTTTATTTTTTTTTTATTTAAAGGTTATTGCTGCTGTTTGAAAAGAACTACGTTCACACTTTGCGTTTTCCATCTGCACAAAAAAAAAGCATAAAATGCAGCAGAAAAACATAAAAAACAGACCAAAACCTGCTTTTTGTAAGCAGCTTCTTTACTGCAAAGAGAGCAGGAAAAAAGTGCTGCAAAAAATGCAACGTGTGAACATAGCCTTACGGGTTAACCCCTTGAGAAAAGCAGAATACAAATGTTATTTTGTTTGCTTAAAAGGATCGACAGTCACTGAGATTTTTTTTTTAGGTATGGCTACCTTTTAGAATGAAAAACAAAAGGCATATCACCTACCAGCACCCCCAGATCCAGTGCAGACGAGACATGGCCACATTTATTCAAGTGGAATTGAATTTTTGTTAAACTTTTTAAAAAATTGCATTCTCCCCACCCACTCGAAAAAAATTTAAAAATGGCATACAGCATAAGCCACATACATTGCAAAATAAAGAGTCAAAATTATTTGAATATCCATTCACAGTTTTTATTTAGAGCACATGTTTGTAAAAACCCAATTATCTGCAACTATTGCTTTTTATTCCAATGGGGCTTTGCACTTATGTGGCTGAGGGGAGTAGAGCAGCTGGGTCAGGAGTTGAAGAGGAGGTTGAGCTGGGATGTCAGGGACTTTGAAGTGAAATAGAATTGTAGTTCTAATGATGACTCATGCAGGGACAAGAGACTTCCCATTTCTATACAGAGCTTAGGAGGATTCTGCTAGTCAGTTATTAATCATGTGATCTCATAGACATATAGGAAAAGAGAAGAATTATCTGGGTAGAAAGGCAAAATGAACAATTGTAAGTAAACAAGTGTTCTATAATATGATGACTGCAATATAGCTGACAGCACTGCAATATAGCTGACATCACTTCACTATGTGGACGCACGCTCCAAGTTCAAGGAACCCACTTGGAAAATGCTGCAATCAAGAAGAAAAGAGGAACAGTGTCCAATCCAGGTGATACAATGAAAAAAAAATTATTCCGCCATGATGCAACGGTTTCGACCAGTGATGGTCTTTATCAAGCATGATCACCCGGTAAAGATTAATTTACAATAGGAGGCTGATGGGCAGTACTTCTACCAGAAGATGGATCAGCTCCACAAGTGAGTATTTTCGGCCGGCCGTCGCCATTTGCTACCAATAATAGCTGATCGGCGGGGGTGCCAGGTGTCAGATCCCGACCAAACAGCCATTGGTGACCTATTCCAAGGATCTGATCTCATGCTGAGTGAGGCGAGTATTTTCTTTTCTTTATTTGCTGTTGCTTCATCAATGGCATGTTTTAAGTAATTTTTTTCTGCTGTGTCTTTCTTTCGCTTACTTTGCGCCTTTTTAAAGTAAAATGTCACAAGATTATTTCATTAAACCTTAAAATGTTGCACAAATAAACCTCGATTCATCGCGCAGTTTTGGCCAAACTTCTGTCACAAACTTGTTTGAAATTAACTTAAGGTTATGAAAGTTAAAGGTGAAAAGGAAAATTAAACTTAAAGTTGAACAAAAATTTTTGCAACTTTTGTTATATTTATGCCAGTCTTCACCAGCCCCATACATTTTCAGAAAAGGGGGATGTGGGGTGATTACAAATTTATCATAATTTACACCCCAAAAGTGGCGTTAAATTTCAACACTTGACTCCATTTCTTTTGGCGGTGCACAACATCTAAAATATATGCCAAATTCACGACGAGGTGCAAACCCCTTAATAAATTTGGCTTACTTACTAAAGTTTTCTTTGAGAGTGGCATACAAAGCATCTGCCTTGATGAATTGAGACCATAATTTTTAACTGCACAAAAAAAATAAGAAACAAATGTTAAACTTTACAAAAGTACTGGAGTGCAATTGCCCTTAACTTTTACAATATTTTGAAAAGTCACAAATGATAAATTAGCTAAAATCAGCTATGTGACAAAACAGAGTCAACCTGGCCACTTGTGCTGGATGATGAATTATGCCAGCCATACCGTTCCTTTGTTCAGTTAGTCAAGGGACATGAGCCATTGTTTCATGTGAGACTGTCCGATGACCGGATTTGTATGTTCATTTTTGGAATGCCTGCTGATTACAGATTGTATCAGTCCCCTGTGGTATACTAGTCTGCATCATTTGGAGGAAAATTATGCAGACTAATTGAACAATAAGGGTAGTTGGCCCTGGATGCCTCGAAGTTATGGAGGTTCTAATCCCCAGCTAGCCAGCAGAAGGTTGAGACTCTGTTATTTCCACCATCTTGTGTCCTTGCTGGGAATCTAATATATGCTTATAACTGTTTGTGACCGAATAAAGCCTTACCGGAGTGTGGTACCCTCACCCTGTGTTGTCTGAGTAGTGTTCTGCCTACAGGGAAGGAATATGGGTGTTCAGTTGGGATGAGCCCTGGCCTGTGCGATTGTTCAAAAGAAAGCCAAACCAGCTAACGAAAGCACCCACTGACCCTTGTGCCTCCACAATCTAGATATTGAAAACCATACTAACAGTGTTGAGTAAACCTTCAAAAATGACAAAAAAATAGCGTAAAATTTAACTTTTACTACAAAAAAAGTAACAAAAAGAATGATTATTTCAGTCTTATGGATCTATGAAATTTACCTTGTGGTTCCCGTCACCGATAACAACTACCGAAGTTGTCCTGGCAGCCCAGGAGGTCACAATCAACGAGACCCTCAATTCACAAAGGGGATGAAAATGCCTTCAGACAGAATTTTTCACAGATTGAATTGAGACTTTAGTTCTTCTACTTCCTTCCTTTCTTCTAAGTCTTCATTTCCGCGTCTCGAATCCTGTCACATCTTTTTCTATCGATCAATTTAAAACCAGAGCTAGCCTGTGAATTATTAATTGCAAAATTACCGTTTTCTCCTTCAAGGTTCTCATTATGTCCATTGTACAGTCTGTTGGCGCTGTGGTTCCCCGTGATACTTCACTTCCATTCTGGCGCTTTATTAATTATTCATCCTATATTACTGCCTTGTCTTTGCTCTCTGGTTCCTTACTGGAGCCAAAGTGTCATCGTTATTGCAGAACTTTTTTACCTTTCCAGCCCAGTAGTTACTTTACTAATTGTGGCTACACCCGGAGAACTAGATTACCAATAGGTACTACGCCTGCAGCTGGAACATCTCTAGATCTGCTGCTCCAAACGTTCTGACCTGCAGAATTCCTTTTACTGGACTGACCCAGAGATTGCAAAGCAAGGTGATTTACAAGGGAATCATCCCCAATTTAAAAAAAAACAAACTATATATTTATATTATTTTGGGTGCAATCATCAGCTGCAGTTAAAGGTCACCAACCTGTCACCAGAAAATAACACTATTAAGTTTCAGATATGGGGTTAATAGCATTATTAACCCATTACCTACCAATGTCCTTTTTTTGGGATGCCTAATCTTTAGCTTCTAGCAACTAAGATTTTATAATTTTTATAATTAGGTCCAATTTTTTGTGTTGTGTTTGTAAAATGAATGTTTTCAAAATAGGAAATCATGTCATTGTCATTTTTAATTGAATATTGGGACGCCCTTTTCTGAAAAATCCCTACTTGTAAAAAAATTTGAAAATTATGTTTCTGATTCATTAGGACCCAAATCATTAAAAATCTGTCATAAAAAAAATGAAAATTGCTAATTTGGCAAGTAATGGGTTAACCTTCCTGGCACCTGCATTTAGCCAAGTGTTGCCGGGAGAAAATTAACTTTATTTCCCTCAGGCAGGGTTCAGTCACTAGTCTGTGTATAGAGACCGGCAGTTGTAACTACGCCCTTGGCCCAGACCAGTGGCTGGAGTTTTCAGGGAGGTAATAAACTTAATTTTCTCCCGTCAGCATTCGACTAAGTGCGGGCACCTGGCAGGTTAATAACTAGTGATGGGCAAGCACTAAAATACTCGGATGTTCATTACCTGTAAAGTTGTAATGAGCTTTTCCGAATGCTCGAGAGCTTGTCTCGAGTAATGAGCATAATGAAAGTCAATGGCAAACTTGAGCATTTTCCCGGAGGACCCTCCCAGGATGCCTGGGGGAGTGGCAGGAAAATCACTGTAATTTATGGAAACAGAGCTCACATTAAATGGGAACAGCAGGGGGAAGATGCTTGAACAAATCTGTCTTCCAGGTCACTGCTGGTAATAATGTTGTCAGAGCATTGCACCACTTTTACGGACAGACAAAAAAAACCATCCAAAGCCAAAGATAAAACTGATTTTACACGAAAAAAGTTAGGAAACATACTTTCCAGTATAATAACTTTCATATAAAATAAATAAAGAGACAACTTTAAAAAATGTCTTCTCTACCCGTTAGGCTACGTTCACACATATTCTTTTTGCTGCGTTTTTTTTAACTTTCTCATTGTTTTCATTGGTGAAAAAATGATGCAAAAACACTGAAAGAATTTACAAGCTCCTTCTTTCAAGTTTGCAGCAGTTTTCCATTTCAGTAAGAAAATAAAGGAATAAGGAATTGTGTGCATGAGATTTGACTTTTTTTTCACCATTTGTAAGGAGTGGGACTCCTAGACTGGTGATACCTATGCACTAAGTGAAAGGCCTATGAAAAATTGAAAGGAGGGATTGCAATACACCCTGAAATACACATAGCGTGCGTGTGGGCTCAGAAAACATTTGTCAGCAGTGGTACACCTAGACTTGAAAAGTGTATGCACTATGTGCAAGGGCTTCCAAAAATTAGGAAGCACTCCAGTATACCCTGGAACACACATTGAGAATTGCATCAGAAAACTTATACATTTAGAAGGCGTTGGACTTCTGTGGCCAACAAGAAGTCCCAGATTCAAGGCCACTACTCGGGGTACAACTGGAACAACAAGGATCATGAAGAGGCATCAGACTTCGATTTTGCAACCCCAGAAAGGGTATATTGTTCATGGTTCATTATTTTTCTTGTCCTCCTCTAAGACCATATCAACATGGTTTTCATGCTGCCCTCGCTCCAATACATTTTGGAAGGCCATTAGTCATAAATGTTGGAGGGCCATTAGGGAGCCCTCAGTCATATATCTTGGAGGACCATCAGGTGTCCCTAACTCAATTTTTTGAGGGCTATCAGGCGGCCCTCACTCACAAACTTTGAAGGTCCCTCAGGCAGCCCTCACGCTAAATTTATCTTCCAAAATAACCTCAAACAGTTTGCAGGTGGGAGAGACACACATTTAAAAACACATATTCTGGTGAGGAACTTAGGGTTTAGTCCCAATTTTTCATATAAAGGGAAAAATTGCTTAAAATATAATAATACTACCAAAATAAACAATTGGTCCTGAAATAATGACTTATACTACTACGTTGATGATAAAGTAAAAAAGTTACTGAGCTAAGGTGAGGATGAAAAAAAAAGCACAGCAAAAAATAGCTTCTATTGAAAAAGGATTGAAAATGACCTCATATTTGTGTTTTAGTAAATACTAGTATCCTGGAATATCTAGATCTTCCTCCTGGAAGTGCGTGAATCCTATGACAACTTTTCCTAGTCTCCTTATCGACCACTCTAATTTTTCAGACTTATTTTCTCTAGGTTTTGCATAAATTAATCCTTCCAAACTTTTTGCCCTACCACCTGATGATCCCAGAACGCAACCCAGGGCCGTTTCTTCAACAGGGCGGGCAGGGCGGCCACACGGGGCGCCGTGGGGCCGGGGGGCGCAGGAGAGGCCTCGGGCCCCGGTGGTCCCCTGCCCGCTGCTGCTGCTGTTTAAGGGCTGTCAGGGGCGCGGATGCCGCGCTCAGTGCTGAGCGCGGGCGCGCCCTGCCCGAACTCAGCTGCAAATCTGACAGCTGAGCGGTCAGATCATCGCCTCGCGTCGCCGCGCCCCCCCCCCCGCACCGCACATAATGGTTGCGGCCACCTCGGCGCCGCCACTCACCCATACCTCCCAACCGTCCCGATTTCAGCGGGACAGTCCCGCTTTGGCACCGGGGTCCCGCTGTCCCGCTTCGGGCATTTAAAATCCCGAATTTGCGGCCGCCGGTGAAGCCCCGCCCACTTCCGGGACGTAGAGAGAGCCTGTTTTTTTTTTTTTTTATATAAAAGCTGCCTCCTGACCGCCCGCGCAACACCCCCCCCCCCTCCCGCCCCCTGTGCGGCGCTGCCACGCTGAAGGAGAGAGCCTGCAGCAATCAAGAAGAAAGGTCAGCGATTCACTACCTCTGGCTGTGTGTGCACGGAGCTCCGGCTTCTGCTCTTAGCTGCTATCCCGGCAGAGAAGGAGAGACGGGGGAGGTGCCGGGATAGTGCAGAGCTGTGAGCAGGAGACTGAAGACTTCAGCAGAGAGCTGCACATGGACATCAGCCGCCCCTGCATCACAGAGGAGATTGTGTGTGTGTGATGTGTGTGATGGCTGCGTGTGTGTGTGTGTGATGGCTGGGTGTGTGTGTGTGATGGCTGTGTGTGTGTGATGGCTGCGTGTGTGTGTGTGTGATGGCTGCGTGTGTGTGATGGCTGCGTGTGTGTGTGTGATGGCTGTGTGTGTGTGATGGCTGCGTGTGTGTGTGTGTGATGGCTGCGTGTGTGTGATGGCTGCGTGTGTGTGTGTGATGGCTGTGTGTGTGTGATGGCTGCGTGTGTGTGTGTGTGATGGCTGCGTGTGTGTGTGTGTGATGGCTGCGTGTGTGTGTGTGATGGCTGCGTGTGTGTGTGATGGCTGCGTGTGTGTGTGTGATGGCTGCGTGTGTGTGTGTGATGGCTGCGTGTGTGTGTGATGGCTGCATGTGTGATGGCTGCGCGTGTGTGTGTGTGTGTGATGGCTGCGTGTGTGTGTGTGATGGCTGTGTGTGTGATGGCTGCGTGTGTGTGTGATGGCTGCGTGTGTGTGTGTGATGGCTGCGTGTGTGTGATGGCTGCGTGTGTGTGATGGCTGCGTGTGTGTGATGGCTGCGTGTGTGTGATGGCTGCGTGTGTGTGTGATGGCTGTGTGTGTGTGATGGCTGCGTGTGTGTGATGGCTGCGTGTGTGTGATGGCTGTGTGTGTGTGATGGCTGTGTGTGTGTGATGGCTGTGTGTGTGTGATGGCTGTGTGTGTGTGATGGCTGCGTGTGTGTGATGGCTGCGTGTGTGTGATGGCTGCGTGTGTGTGTGATGGCTGCGTGTGTGTGTGTGTGTGATGGCTGCGTGTGTGATGTCTGCGTGTGTGTGTGATGGCTGCATGTGTGTGTGATGGCTGCGTGTGTGTGTGTGTGTGATGGCTGCGTGTGTGTGTGTGATGGCTGTGTGTGTGTGATGGCTGCGTGTGTGTGTGTGTGATGGCTGCGTGTGTGTGATGGCTGCGTGTGTGTGTGTGATGGCTGTGTGTGTGTGATGGCTGCGTGTGTGTGTGTGTGATGGCTGCGTGTGTGTGTGTGTGATGGCTGCGTGTGTGTGTGTGATGGCTGCGTGTGTGTGTGATGGCTGCGTGTGTGTGTGTGATGGCTGCGTGTGTGTGTGTGATGGCTGCGTGTGTGTGTGATGGCTGCATGTGTGATGGCTGCGCGTGTGTGTGTGTGTGTGATGGCTGCGTGTGTGTGTGTGATGGCTGTGTGTGTGATGGCTGCGTGTGTGTGTGATGGCTGCGTGTGTGTGTGTGATGGCTGCGTGTGTGTGATGGCTGCGTGTGTGTGATGGCTGCGTGTGTGTGATGGCTGCGTGTGTGTGATGGCTGCGTGTGTGTGTGATGGCTGTGTGTGTGTGATGGCTGCGTGTGTGTGATGGCTGTGTGTGTGTGATGGCTGTGTGTGTGTGATGGCTGTGTGTGTGTGATGGCTGTGTGTGTGTGATGGCTGTGTGTGTGTGATGGCTGCGTGTGTGTGATGGCTGCGTGTGTGTGTGATGGCTGCGTGTGTGTGTGTGTGTGATGGCTGCGTGTGTGATGTCTGCGTGTGTGTGTGATGGCTGCATGTGTGTGTGATGGCTGCGTGTGTGTGTGTGTGTGATGGCTGCGTGTGTGTGTGTGATGGCTGCGTGTGTGTGTGTGATGGCTGCGTGTGTGTGTGTGTGATGGCTGCGTGTGTGTGTGATGGCTGCGTGTGTGATGCATTTGTGTCAAAGCTGCATGTGTTTGTGAGCTGCGTGCGTGTGAGCTGCGTGCCTGTGTGTGAGCTGCGTGCCTGTATGTCATTATACAGTATGGAGCATCATGTGTGGTCATTATACAATATGGAGCATCATGTGCGGTCATTATACAGTATGGAGCATCATGTGCGGTCATTATACAGTATGGAGCATTATGTGTGGCCATTATACAGTATGGAGCATCATGTGCGGTCATTATACAGTATGGAGCATCATGTGCGGTCATTATACAATATGGAGCATCATGTGCGGTCATTGTACAGTATGGAGCATCATGTGCGGTCATTATACAGTATGGAGCATCATGTGCGGTCATTATACAGTATGGAGCATCATGTGTGGCCATTATACAGTATGGAGCATCATGTGCGGCCATTATACAGTATGGAGCATCATGTGTGGCCATTATACAGTATGGAGCATCATGTGCGGCCATTATACAGTATGGAGCATCATGTGCGGCCATTATACAGTCTGGAGCATCATGTGCGGTCATTATACAGTCTGGAGCATCATGTGCGGTCATTATACAGTCTGGAGCATCATGTGCGGTCATTATACAGTCTGGAGCATCATGTGCGGTCATTATACAGTCTGGAGCATCATGTGCGGTCATTATACAGTCTGGAGCATCATGTGCGGTCATTATACAGTATGGAGCATCATTTGCGGTCATACAGTATGGAGCATCATGTGCGGTCATTATACAGTATGGAGCATCATGTGCGGTCATTATACAGTATGGAGCATCATGTGGGGTCATTATACAGTATGGAGCATCATGTGCGGTCATTATACAGTCTGGAGCATCATGTGCGGTCATTATACAGTATGGAGCATCATTTGCGGTCATACAGTATGGAGCATCATGTGTGTTCATTATACAGTATGGAGCATCATGTGTGGCCATTATACAGTATGGAGCGTCATGTGTGTTCATTATACAGTATGGAGCATCATGTGTGGCCATTATACAGTATGGGGCACTGTGTGGCCATATTTTTTTGTTTATAATTATTGTATATGAAACAGTGTGATCGGCAGTGCTAAATGGGTGTGGTTGGGATGTGGATATGGGTGTGACTAATTATGAATGGGTGTGGTCAGAGGCGTGGCCTAAAATTTGCCGCGGCGCGCAAAGCGCGCCGCAAACTTTGTCCCTCTTTCCCATCTTCAAAAGTTGGGAGGTATGACTCACCTCCGCTCCGCGCTGGATGAACAGCGAGAATGAACAGCCAGGATGAGGCAGCTCGGCCACTCCCACACTGATAGCAGGGGCGCCGCGCTCTCGGCTGAGCACGGGCGCTCCCTGAGACAGTGATCAAAGAGCTAAGCACACACACTATCACTGTCAGACTAGGCTGCCTGGCTGTTGCCAATTTCAATGCTGGACAGGACAGGCTGCAGTCTAGTCTGACAGTGGTAGCAGTATAGCAAAAATGCCCACCCCCTGCCTATGGATTAGTCCTTCCCTTCCCAGCAGCCCCATTTAGCAGTCTGAGCGCGCTCAGACTCAGAGGGCAGAGGGCACTGACACACTGAACAGGTGAGGGGGTCTGAGGGATGGGATGGGTTGGGCTAGCCTTTTTTTTTGGATGGGGACCCCCACACCTGCCCCCCCCCCAACCACCCTTGGGGCATGCTGATTTGGCATGCCCCACAGCATGAAACCCGGGAGGGGGCCCAGCTGACTTACCTCATCTTTGGCAGTCTGGTGGCATCCTCACCCAGGCGAGAAGTGTTGGAAAGAGTTATGGCAGTAACTGTATACCTGGCAACCAATAATTTAGCTTTTCGAGGATCGTCAAATACATTGTTTACACCAAATAATGGACATTTCCTTGGGCTTATAGAGCTTCTTGGAAAATTTGAACCAGTAATGAGAGATCATTTAAAACGAATTACTTCCCAGGAAATCCATACACATTACTGTGGAAATTTAATTCAAAATGAAATTATCTGCTTGATGGCCTCTCAGGTGAAGAAATGTATTCTAGAAAAAGCCAAAAGATCTAAGTATTTTTCAATAATGTTGGACTGCACACAAGATGCAGGTCACACTGAACAGTTGTCATACACCTTAAGATTTGTTGATATAGATGATGATCACGTAGCAATAAAGGAACATTTTATTGGCTATCGTCCTGCTACTGATACATCTGGGGAAAGTCTCGCCAATCTCCTTTTAGAAGAGATTAGTAAATGTGACCTGGAATTAGAAAATGAACTGGCAGAAAAGCTGAATTATTCGGAAGCTATTAATGCTTTTGCAGCGGCTAAATCTAGAAGAGTCAGTTTCTCATAAATCTGCAACCTACAATTTTTAGGATCTGTTTCCAAAATAATTAATAGATATTATTTACCTACAACTTTGTTCTCACCGTTAATAATTAGCATACTTGTCCCTTTTCCCCAAGTTCTATATAAGTTAAAGGCAAATTATAATTTATTAAAAAAAGGGAAGATACAAGCCTGCTCTCTATTTATTACTCAAGCCCACAAAAATAATGTTTATTATTTTCGGTGCCGGGGGGGGGGGGGGGGGGGGAGAAATTTCCTACTCTCGCCCTGTGTCATTTTTGGGCTAGAAACTGCCCTGACGCAACCAATCTACTGGGTTACAGGAAATTAATAATTTACTACAGAGCTGGGGAAGTGCGGCATCATAGGAAGCTCCAATTTATAATACCTCTAATGAGACGGAATTATTCAGCAGGAAACGTGCACAAATCAACTGACATAGAAATGTGTAGCATGATTCAGATGTGATTTACATAAATCAATGACGAAAACTGCGAGTGTGCGCTCCTGTAAATATGAAGTCTCCAGATAATTAACAGGAGCTGTTGTTGAAAGGCAAAATATATACATAATTAAATGGTCAAATGATTAACTTTTGGACAACAGCGAAGGCGCCCGGATTGTCAATTAAACAAGTCAAATGGGAAAACTCGCTATGGATCGTTAATGCTTTCGCTCCTCTGAATAATTCTAGCACAATATCCACACAATCTTTAGTACTAGATATGTCTTACAAATGTATCACTCAATATCAGGGTGGATTGATTTAAATCACGCCGATTTAAATCATGATTTAAATCACGATTTAAATCAAAAGATTTTTTTCTATTTAAATCGGATCGATTTAAATCATGATTTTAATCATGATTTAAATCACTGATTTAAATCAAAAGGTTTTTTTTAATATAAATCACGATTAAAATGAGAAGTGAGAGCAGTGCGCATGTGCGCCCATAGTTACACGGACGAAACTAGGGGCAACGATCTAACGCCAGGGTGAGGGGGGGACCCCAAAGTAAGTAAAAATCTTTTTTGTTTTACTATATGGCAATAGGTAGGTGTTTAAAAGCAGCATGTCTTAATTGTATAAACTATTAATAGCCTCCACATTTTGTTCATACTGCCCCTTTAATTCCACACTTCTAGCTTGGTTTCACTTTTGGTTTAGTTTGTTTTTCCATTCAGTTGACATGCCCAAACTTGTTGGATAGTCAGCAGTACTTGGCTGTAGTAACAATCAAACTTCATAAGTGATCTGTGTGAGCCATGGCAGGTCGTAAGAGAGACCCTATTTGGGTTAATTTTGTTGAGATGCCAGCAGCAGATCTTGGAAAGAAAGGTGCAAGAGCAAAGTGCAAATACTGTCAAAAGGATATCCAAGGACTTGTTTGCCGTTTGAAATCACATTATGAAAACTGCAACCAGAAGGGAAATGAAGATGTTGATAGTGAAGTGTTTCTTTGGTCATCTTCATCACCGCACTTCTCATGATGTTGCCTCATTCACGCCACCAGGCCTTGCATCTCTTTGTTGCATCGTTTGCATTTTGCACGCATGCCTGCCTTACCGATAGGCGAAGGAGCTTCATTAAAATATTCCCAAACTGGGTCTCTTTTACGGCCTGCTGCCATTATAAGGAAAGAATGTAATAAACCTCAGATCGTACACACAAACAGATCCAGACTTGTCTGTCTGTGGCTATGCTGCAGTATTGTGCTCAAAGTTTCACTTTCATTTTTTTTGTCTGCTTGCCCTTCCTCCTCAAAACACTTAGATTCACATTCTTCTTGTGTTGTGCAGATCTATTCCACTCCAAACAATCAGAAACATATTGTCTAACTTCTTGGACTTGGCACTGAAGGGGTTGATTCTGTATTCATAGGTTTGTAGAACAATAGGATTAAGGTCTTTTTCTCAACTCTGTTCATGTTGTAACATTTTTGCCATGAAGAAGAGGCTGGGACCTCTGCGGAGTCAAATTCAGTTTTGAGAACTGCGTAAGTAAAGCGAGCGTCTGTGATAATATAGGAGAGAAACTGCCCACTAATCCTACAGAAACCTCTGGAAGAGCATGGCATTGTGAATGTTACACATATACAGCCTTTATTCTACTGAGTTAAACAACTCAGCTTTATCTCATGATGGAAGAACCTTTGGATGGTAAAATATTTTCCTCAAAAAGCAGTTTATTGAAAAAAATCCGATTTAAATCAAAAAAATCCGATTTAAATCAAAAAAATCCGATTTTTTTGATTTTTTTAAAAAAACATTGATTTTTATCCACCCTGCTCAATATATATTTAATGAACATCGGACACAAAAAATGCAGAAAAATAAAATATCCCAGCACTTCATTGCTTAAAAAGAACCTATCCGTAAGAATATCCTTATGCAACCAAAAGTATTGCAGGATGGTGTAGGATAACACATTTTCAAAAATTTGTTCAGTCATTTTTTTGATGATCCTTTGTGCTAAAATTCATGTTTTATTCAAAAGCAAATTAGGCTTGTGTTACACACCTGCCCCAGGGTATCCAGGGCTCTGCTTCATTCACCTCGGTCCGATGCCATCTGTTGTGTTCCACATTGGGTTTGGCAGGTTGCCTGGCGTGACTCAATGATGCCATCTTAATAACCCTATTTACGTCTTATTAGGACACACTTCTGCATCTTCAGATTGTGATTCAAGACTTTAATTTGGTGTACTCCACCTCCTGTGCACACCATTCAAACCTGCTTCCATCCCTGCTGACTTCACTTCATCCGTCCTGCTGCTCCCAAGATGCGTGTGTCAAATCCTTGCTCCCCACGTGTCATCCCTCCTGTTATGAACTGAACTGAGTTGGAGTAGTGGTATTGGAACTACTACAGGTAGCACCGACAGATTGCGTCGTCAGGAATCAGCCAGAGGTCGGTACATGGGAGCAGCAGTATAGTTTGAAGGATAAGCCGGTTATATAGTCAGGAATCAGCCAGGGGTTGGTAAATGGGAACAGCAGTATAGTTTGAAGGATAAGCCGGTTATATAGTCAGGAATCAGCCAGGGGTTGGTACATGGGAACAGCAGTATAGTTTGAAGGATAAGTCGGTTATATAGTCAGGAATCAGCCAGGGGTTGGTAAATGGGAACAGCAGTATAGTTTGAAGGATAAGCCGGTTATATAGTCAGGAATCAGCCAGGGGTTGGTACATGGGAACAGCAGTATAGTTTGAAGGATAAGTCGGTTATATAGTCAGGAATCAGCCAGGGGTTGGTACATGGGAACAGCAGTATAGTTTGAAGGATAAGCCGGTTATATAGTCAGGAATCAGCCAGGGGTTGGTAAATGGGAACAGCAGTATAGTTTGAAGGATAAGCCGGTTATATAGTCAGGAATCAGCCAGGGGTTGGTACATGGGAACAGCAGTATAGTTTGAAGGATAAGTCGGTTATATAGTCAGGAATCAGCCAGGGGTTGGTACATGGGAACAGCAGTATAGTTTGAAGGATAAGTCGGTTATATAGTCAGGAATCAGCCAGGGGTTGGTACATGGGAACAGCAGTATAGTTTGAAGGATAAGCCGGTTATATAGTCAGGAATCAGCCAGAGGTCGGTACATGGGAGCAGCAGTATAGTTTGAACCAAGCAGCAGGTGGTAGAAGATCTTGACTTGTTAGAAAAAATACATTTTGGCAGTTCTGACAAGTGTCCTTTAGCTATGAAATACAGAGCACAGATGTATCTAGCAAGGTTCTCACAATAACTGAGTCACAAACTACCAAGAGTCTCTGCTAGTTGGATTCCGTAGTAATCTTCCATATTTTTTATTATTGATATATTAATATTTTACATGACTAAAGGCTGGAAGCTCAATAATCTTGCAAGGAAGGAAGCAAGCTCAATGTCAGGTTTAAGTAGGGTGTTCAACCAGGAGATTACAGGGTGGAGCCAATCAGGAACTTATGGTGGAGACAATCAGGAACAAGACACGCACTAGTATCTCGGTTAGCAAGAAACTGTCCAGTGAGGTGAATAGCACAAAGGGAAGAGCTGCTGTCTGTTGCTCAAGCGCAGCTGGGTTTCAGTCCACTCCTGACCCTTCCAGCTGCACCAATGCCCAGATGTCAATGTACCTATCCGGACCAGGAGCTTAGTGGGTTCACTTTACAAGGTGAGCCTAACAGCTTGCAAGTGCACTGGTGGGCATATCATTGCACTTGCAGTCCTCTGCTCCTCTTAGTTTCTCCCCACCAGCCAGCAGTGATTATATCCAGCAAGAGAGCCTCAGTCTCCACTTTCCATCTGAAAGAAGGAGAGTGTTAGTGCAGAAAGAAGCAAATAGGAGCTTAGGACTGTAAGCACCCTGGTGCACCCACCAGTGCTTTGCAGGCCTAATTTGCATATGAAAAACACACAAACTGTAAAGCAATAGAGTGCTTGATGATGATGGGAAATATGTACTGTATCCTTGTAAATATATTAACCTGTCCATTCCTGCAGTATCTGAGGTTTCCTAAGGAAATTCCTTCTGATGGGTATCCTTTAATTTCTTAATTTTCTTTCATCTTTTTATGTCTAATATTACAATTAAAACTGAATAATACATAAGAAAATCTTCTGTGTGAGTCTAAGAAGTTCAGCCATGTCCCCTTCAGACTCATCACTGTCCTGTGTGTGGTTGTAAGACAATGGCTGCAGCAGGAGCCTCCCCCTTCCCTGTGGCCCTCCTTTTTTTAATGGAATAGGTCTTCAGCCACCACCAGCTGCTAATGGAACTGATGTGCAAGGGATTAACCCCTGTGTTTTAGGCTATGTGCACACGGTCAGGATTTCTTGCAGAAATTTCCTGAGCAAAACCGGACATTTTCTGCAAGAAATCCGCATGAGTTTTTTTTTTCGCGTCTTTTGCGCGTTTTTGACACCTTTTTTCCGGAGCTTCCCAATGCATTAATAGCGGGAAAAACGTGAAAAATCCGCAAAATTAATGAACATGATGCGTTTTTTACAGCGATGCTTTTTTTGCGGGAAAAAAAGCATCATGTGCACAAAAATTACGGAAAGCATTCTAAATGATGGGATGCATAATGTATGCATTATGCGTTTTTATAGCAAAAAAACGCGAAAAAAACACAACGTGTGCACACAGCCTTAAACAAATAGAAAAGCAGTTAGATAGTGTTGTTAGAGAAGGATAGGGAATTGTTAATTCAAGTATATTGAATATTCGTTTAGATTATAGCACTAAGTAGATAGGGATTTGTGTGGGAAAAACTTTTGCCTTTGAACCACTCCTTTAAAGATGGAACAAAGTCATAAGTACCATGTGGCTGCTTGAAGCTCATGAAGAAGGGAGACCCCACTCAGATGAATGATAAGAACCAAGAGTAAACTTACAACTGGGCTTTACCATGTCTCTGCTATAGAGTCCTTGAAAAACATTCTCAATCCTAGTTTACTATCAAAAGAGTAATGCTTTTTAAATCAAGTTTATAGAGACCTGGGATTAAATGGGTTACATGGATCAGAAAAAAAAATAAAAATTTTGAATACCTTTCAAGGTTAGAAGGCCCCAATTGGGGCAATTATTTTGCATGAGCAAATAGAAGCTACAATAACAACCTCTTAGGTCGTACTCAGATGACCGTATAAATCGGACCGTGATCAGAACGCAGTGTACAGACTGGCCGCCAGCTCTCCCCACCCGAGCATGACAGCTGCACAGACATACATGAAGCTTTCACACTCAGTTCGGGAGAGGCGCTAGCCAATTCATCCACTGCGTTGCGATCACGGGCCGATTTATACGTCCGTCTGACCACTCCCTTACTCTCGAGGACTCAACTTGTCCATGTATTATACAAATTTCTCAATGATTTTACTGGGATCTGTGCTATACCTATTTTCTCCAGTGGTGGTTCTGCAGAGAAATTAACCTGTGATCATCATAATGACAAGAAATACAGTACTGGGCAATAGTTTTAGGCAGGAATTAAAAAAAAGGCTTCAAAGTAAGAACGTTTTTAGATACTGTGTAAGTGTTCAGTGCTTATTTTTATCAATTAACAAAATGCAAAGTGAATGAATAAAAGTAGACTCTAAAACAAATCAATATTTGGTGACCGTCCTTTGTCTTCAAAACAGCATCCAAGCATCAAATCTTCTAGCTCCACTTGCAAGCAGTTTTTTTAGGGAGGTCGTTCCAAACATCTTGGAGAACTAACCACAGATCTTCTGTGGATGTCGCTTGTGCAAATCTTCCTGTTTCTTCATGTGATTCCACACAGACTTGATGAGATCAGGGCTCCGCGGGGGCCGGATCATCACTACCAGGACTCCTTGTTCTTCTTTGCACTGAAAATAGCTCTTAATGACTGACTATATTTTTGGGGTCATTGACCTGCTGCAGAATAAATTTGGAACCCATCATCAATAATAATCTTCAGCATAAAGAATAACAAGCAGTCCTGAAAGTATTGATACGGCGCCACAGAGCCCTGATCTCAACTTCACCAAGTCTATCTGTAGTTGTAATGAAGAAGGGTTTGCACAAGTGACATCCACAGAAGATCTGTGGCTAGTTCTCCAAAATGTTTTATTTTGTTTATTCACACTGCATTCTGTTAATAAAAAAAACATAAGTAAAATAAAGCTAAAAGTAAATTAAAAGCATTCTATTTTTGAAATAATTTCTTACTAGCATATTTTCCACACCTACCTAAAACTTTTTTCTCTAAAAAAGAAATATATGATAGAAGGAGGAAAGTGCTACAAATAAGAGAGAGCCATGTGGGTAATCCCAAATGTTTTTTTTATTTTATTTAATGGTATGTACTCCATTTAAACTCGCAATGAACTTCTGTGAAATCTATTTTTTTTTACTTAATTGTTTATAAAACACAGATATATATATATATATATATATATATATATATATATATATATATATATATATATATATATACACACTCACCGGCCACTTTATTAGGTACACCATGCTAGTAATGGGTTGGACCCCTTTTGCCTTCAGAACTGCCTCAATTCTTCGTGGCATAGATTCAACAAGGTGCTGGAACCATTCCTCAGAGATTTTGGTCCATATTGACATGATGGCATCACACAGTTGCCGCAGATTTGTCGGCTGCACATCCCAAAGATGCTCCATACAAGGCAGGATGGATCCATGCTTTCATGTTGTTTACGCCAAATTCTGACCCTACCATCCGAATGTCGCAGCAGAAATCGAGACTCATCAGACCAAGCAACGTTTTTCCAATCTTCTACTGTCCAATTTCGATGAGCTTGTACAAATTGTAGCCTCAGTTTCCTGTTCTTAGCTGAAAGGAGTGGTACCCGTTGTGGTCTTCTGCTGCTGTAGCCCATCTGCCTCAAAGTTCGACGCACTGTGCGTTCAGAGATGCTCTTAGGCCTACCTTGGTTGTAACGGGTGGCGATTTGAGTCACTGTTGCCTTTCTATCAGCTCGAACCAGTCTGCCCATTCTCCTCTGACCTCTGGCATCAACAAGGCATTTCCGCCCACAGAACTGCCGCTCACTGGATTTTTTTTCTTTTTCGGACCATTCTCTGTAAACCCTAGAGATGGTTGTGCGTGAAAATCCCAGTAGATCAGCAGTTTCTGAAATACTCAGACCAGCCCTTCTGGCACCAACAACCATGCCACGTTCAAAGGCACTCAAATCACCTTTCTTCCCCATACTGATGCTCGGTTTGAACTGCAGGAGATTGTCTTGACCATGTCTACATGCCTAAATGCACTGAGTTGCCGCCATGTGATTGGCTGATTAGAAATTAAGTGTTAACAAGAAGTTGGACAGGTGTACCTAATAAAGTGGCCAGTGAGTGTATATATATATATATATTATATATATATATATATATATATATATATATATATATATATGTATGTATATACACACACATACAATAAGGATGGAAAATATATCATTTCAACTTAACTATGACCACAGAAAGGAAAGTCATAAGAAGTCATAGATAAGAATAGAGCAGGGAAGTCTGTCAGCCACATTAAGTAACACATCTCAGGAGACCCTCCGGGAACCTTGGCTTACATCTGTGATTAGACCTTCACTGACACCAAGTCTGGTGTGCACAGATTACTAAATAAACTCGCTGCAAGAGGAAACGATGCGCTTAACACACAATATCATTCATCACCAAAAGGACAGTCGTCAGCTTCAATGAGCTTCATTCACTGTATAATAAGGACACGGCACAAAATGAAAAAGAGAAACAGGATATGTTTCACAATTTCACCATAGATGACTGGAGTTATTAAACTTTGCATCGCATAGGAAAGTAAAAACTGCGGTAACCAAGTTGTTATCCAACCAATGGGTGATTGAAAATGGTCTGGACATCAAGGTATTTTAAGTAATGGGCCCCTAACAAATACTAGAGTTATAAGAGTTATAATACACTTCGGTCTGTTAAATCACATTCGAGGATGGATTAGGGGTTCTATTTATTGGTCCTTAGAGACTGGCCAAGTTCTGCCAGCAGCAGTACATGGCATTATTGATAAATATGGCATGAAGGTGGTTCCTTACAACATCTGCAGGCTCATGCAGTAGAGATGTGGGACCTCTGTTTTGAGCATTTAGCAGATAGGACTTTCTGAATTGTTAGGGTTTGTTGATAGTCTACTGAACGACCTCTCTGTTTGCCCTGTTTGTCCTTTCCTGGAATCCTTCATGTTGTGATGATGTAGCTAATCGTTGCTGCATAACCCAAGAAAAAGACAATTTTTGAGTGCTGAAATCTGCAACTATCTGATCATGTGTTAAAGACTAATGGAATTTTAGGTCTGCTGAACTTCTGAGGTGTATTTGGTAATTACTGGGGATGAACGAATGTGCTTGGTGATACTCAGATATCACTCAAGTATCTCGGTGCTTGGAAGGGTTCAGAACTCAATGATCATCAGCCAATGCTCGATTTAAGACTTGAATCTCTGTCCTATATGTTTGGCACCTGTTACACATCCAATAAGCATGCAGGGAATGAGTGTGAGTCACTGTAATGCCGTAGCCATCTTGAAAGTGGAATTACTGTGATTAGCTGGCCATATGACATCATCAGGGGTCATAAAAAGACAGGCGTCACCGGTGCGGCACACTGATGCCATTACACAGCTCTGTGACTGTTCTTATTGAAGTGAGAGTGCTTGTTTAGGCCTGTGTGCAGAGTTTATCGAATCGGAGTCCTCTAGTGTTGATACTGGTTCTGAAGCTGAACCACCATACTTACAGTCCTTGTGAGGGCTAATTTCGTGCTTTGCTGTTTGTATCAGATATGTTCTGCATTTAGCCTAGGAAGGGAGAAAGTTGCAGGAGTAGGGAGAGTGACTGAATACACTCTAAGCAGAGATTAGGGCTTTGCAGTCAGTTGCTAAATATATAGCTGCAGCAGTTGACCACATTTATTTAAGGGGGGTAAAATAAATGACTATATTGTCATCCATAGAGTATTACATGCTTTGTGGTACATGGCTATGTTATCTAACACTCAAAAAAAAGCATTTAAAACTTTTTCTGTATTCAATAACTCATACATATACTATTACGTGCTCTGCGGTACATTACAATGGCATGTAACTGTTATGACCCCAGTGGACAGGGTCTCAGAGGAACGTGTAAGTCTGCGAGATTCAAAAATCCAGCTCATAGGGCTGTGGTAACTGGGTTGACCAAATAGCTACTCCTAACGCCAACACTAGAAGTAGCCGGGGATCAAGCCTACGGATCGCTAGATGACTCGCGCCAGCCGGAGAATCTAACTACCCCTAGGAGAAGAAAACAAAGACCTCTCTTGCCTCCAGAGAAAGGGACCCCAAAGCAAGATACAAGCCCCCCACAAATAATAACGGTGAGGTAAGAGGAAATGACAAACACAGAAATGAACCAGGTTCAGCAAAGAGAGGCCAGCTTACTAATAGCAGAATATAGCAAGATAACTTATCTGGTCAACAAAAACCCTATAAAAATCCACGCTGGAGATTCAAGAACCCCCGAACCGTCTAACGGTCCGGGGGGAGAACACCAGCCCCCTAGAGCTTCCAGCAAAGGTCAGGATACAGATTGGAACAAGCTGGACAAAAATACCAAACAAAACAAAAGCAAAAAGCAAGGAAGAAGACTTAGCTTGAAATACAGGAACCAGGATCATAGGACAAGAGCACAACAGATTAGCTCTGATTTCAACGATGCCAGGCATTGAACTGAAGGTCCAGGGAGCTTATATAGCAACGCCCCTGAACTAACGGCCCAGGTGAGGATATAGGAAAAGACAGAAGCTCCAGAGTCAAATCACTAATGACCACTAGAGGGAGCAAAAAGCAAAATCACAACAGTACCCCCCCCTTAGTGAGGGGTCACCGAACCCTCACCACGACCACCAGGGCGATCAGGACGAGCGGCGTGAAAGGCACGAACTAAATCGGCCGCATGAACATCAGAGGCGACCACCCAGGAATTATCTTCCTGACCATAGCCCTTCCACTTGACCAGGTACTGAAGCCTCCGCCTGGAGAGACGAGAATCCAAGATCTTCTCCACCACGTACTCCAACTCGCCCTCAACCAACACCGGAGCAGGAGGCTCAGCAGAAGGAACCACAGGCACAACGTACCGCCGCAACAAGGACCTATGAAACACGTTGTGGATAGCAAACGACACAGGAAGATCCAGGCGAAAGGATACAGGATTAAGGATTTCCAATATCTTGTAAGGACCAATAAAACGAGGTTTAAATTTGAGAGAGGAAACCTTCATAGGAACAAAGCGGGAAGAAAGCCACACCAAATCCCCAACACGTAGTCGTGGACCCACAACGCGGCGGCGGTTGGCAAAGCGCTGAGCCCTCTCCTGTGACAACTTCAAGTTGTCCACCACAAGATTCCAGATCCGCTGCAACCTATCCACCACAGAATCCACCCCAGGGCAGTCAGAAGGTTCCACATGACCCGAAGAAAAACGAGGGTGGAAACCAGAGTTGCAGAAAAACGGCGAAACCAAGGTGGCGGAACTAGCCCGATTATTAAGGGCAAACTCAGCCAACGGCAAGAAGGTCACCCAATCGTCCTGATCAGCAGAGACAAAACACCTCAAATAAGCCTCCAAAGTCTGATTAGTTCGCTCCGTCTGTCCATTAGTCTGAGGATGGAAAGCAGACAAAAACGACAAGTCAATGCCCATCCTACTACAAAAGGATCGCCAGAATCTGGAAACGAACTGGGATCCTCTGTCTGACACAATATTCTCAGGGATGCCGTGCAAACGAACCACGTTCTGGAAAAACACAGGAACCAGATCGGAAGAGGAAGGCAGCTTAGGCAAAGGAACCAAATGGACCATCTTGGAGAAGCGATCATATATCACCCAGATAACAGACATGCCTTGAGACACCGGAAGATCAGAAATGAAATCCATGGAGATATGTGTCCAAGGTCTCTTAGGGACAGGCAAGGGCAAGAGCAACCCGCTGGCACGAGTACAGCAAGGCTTAGCTCGAGCACAAGTCCCACAGGACTGTACAAATGACCGCACATCCCTAGACAAGGAAGGCCACCAAAAGGATCTGGCCACCAGATCTCTGGTGCCAAAAATTCCTGGGTGACCTGCCAACACCGAGGAATGAACCTCGGAAATGACTCTGCTGGTCCACTTATCAGGCACAAACAGTCTGTCAGGTGGACAAGAATCAGGCCTATCAGCCTGAAATCTCTGCAACACACGTCGCAGATCTGGAGAAATAGCTGACAAGATAATACCATCCTTAAGAATACCAACAGGTTCAGCGACTCCAGGAGCATCAGGCACAAAGCTCCTGGAAAGAGCATCGGCCTTCACATTTTTTGAACCTGGTAAATACGAGACAACAAAGTCAAAACGGGAGAAAAACAATGACCAGCGGGCCTGTCTAGGATTCAGGCGTTTAGCAGACTCGAGATACATCAGATTTTTGTGATCAGTCAAGACCACCACACGATGCTTAGCACCCTCGAGCCAATGACGCCACTCCTCAAATGCCCATTTCATGGCCAACAACTCCCGATTGCCCACATCATAATTTCGCTCCGCAGTTGAAAACTTCCTAGAGAAAAAGGCGCAAGGTCTCATAACAGAGCAACCAGGGCCTCTCTGCGACAAAACGGCCCCTGCTCCAATCTCTGAAGCATCCACCTCAACCTGAAAGGGAAGCGAGACATCAGGCTGGCACAAAACAGGCGCCGAAGTAAACCGACGTTTCAACTCCTGGAAAGCCTCCACGGCAGCAGGAGCCCAATTAACCACATCGGAGCCCTTCTTGGTCATATCCGTCAAAGGTTTCACAATGCTAGAAAGGTTAGCGATAAAACGACGGTAGAAGTTAGCGAAACCCAAGAACTTCTGAAGACTCTTAACTGACGAGGGCTGAGTCCAATCAAGAATAGCTCGGACCTTGACTGGGTCCATCTCCACAGCAGAAGGGGAAAAAATGAACCCCAAAAAGGGAACCTTCTGTACACCAAAAAGACACTTTGAGCCCTTGACAAACAAAGAATTTTCACGCAAAATTTTAAAGACCATCCTGACCTGCTCCACATGCGAGTCCCAATTATCAGAAAAAAACAGAATATCATCCAGATAAACGATCAAAAATTTATCCAGATAGTTCCGGAAAATGTCATGCATAAAGGACTGAAAAACTGAAGGGGCATTAGAGAGCCCAAAAGGCATCACCAAGTACTCAAAATGACCTTCGGGCGTATTGAATGCGGTTTTCCATTCATCCCCTTGCTTAATGCGCACAAGGTTGTACGCACCACGAAGGTCTATCTTGGTAAACCACTTGGCACCTTTAATCCGGGCAAACAAGTCAGACAACAGCGGCAAAGGATACTGAAATCTGACAGTGATCTTATTTAAAAGCCGATAGTCAATACAAGGCCTCAAAGATCCGTCCTTTTTAGCCACAAAAAAGAATCCCGCACCAAGAGGGGAAGAAGACGGACGGATGTGTCCTTTCTCCAGAGACTCCTTGATATATGAACGCATAGCGGTATGTTCAGGTATCGACAGATTAAACAGTCTTCCCTTAGGAAATTTACTGCCTGGAATCAAATCTATTGCACAGTCACATTCCCTATGAGGAGGCAATGCACTGGACCTGGACTCGCTAAAGACATCCTGATAATCAGACAAATACTCCGGAACTTCCGAAGGCGTAGAAGAAGCAATAGACACAGGCAGGGAATCCTCATGAATACCACGACAGCCCCAACTAGACACTGACATAGCCTTCCAGTCAAGGACTGGATTATGGGTCTGTAACCATGGCAGCCCCAAAACAACCAAATCATGCATTTTATGTAGAACGAGAAAACGTATCACCTCGCGGTGTTCAGGAGTCATGCACATGGTAACCTGTGTCCGATACTGCGGTTTATTTTCTGCTAATGGCGTAGCATCAATACCCCTAAGAGGGATAGGATTTTCTAATGGTTCAAGAATAAAACCACAGCGCTTAGCAAATGAGAGATCCATAAGACTCAGGGCAGCACCTGAATCTACAAACGCCATGACAGGATAAGATGACAGTGAGCAAATCAAAGTTACAGACAGAATAAACTTAGGATGCAAATTACCAACGGTGACAGGACTAACAACCTTAGATATACGTTTAGAGCATGCTGAGATAACATGTGTAGAATCACCACAGTAGTAGCACAAGCCATTCCGGCGTCTATGAATTTTCCTCTCATTTCTAGTCAGGATTCTATCACATTGCATCAAATCAGGTGTCCGTTCAGACAACACCATGAGGGAATTTGCGGTTTTTCTATCACATTGCATCACATCAGGTGTCTGTTCAGACAACAACATGAGGGAATTTGCGGTTTTGCGCTCCCGCAACCGCCGGTCAATTTGAATAGCCAGGGACATGGTATCATTCAGACCTGTGGGAATGGGAAAACCCACCATAACATTCTTAATGGCCTCAGAAAGGCCATTTCTAAAATTAGCGGCCAGTGCACACTCGTTCCAATGTGTCAGCACGGACCATTTCCGAAATTTTTGGCAATACACCTCAGCCTCGTCCTGGCCCTGAGACATAGCCAGCAAGGCTTTCTCTGCCTGAATCTCAAGATTGGGTTCCTCATAAAGTAAACCGAGCGCCAGAAAAAACGCATCAATATCAGCCAATGCCGGATCTCCTGGCGCCAACGAAAAAGCCCAATCTTGAGGGTCACCCCGTAAGAATGAAATAACAATTTTTACTTGTTGAGCAGAGTCTCCAGACGAACAAGGTTTCAGGGACAAAAACAATTTACAATTATTCCTGAAATTCCTAAACTTAAATCGGTCTCCTGAAAACAGTTCAGGAATCGGAATCTTGGGTTCAGACCTAGGATTTCTGGTAACATAATCTTGTATACCCTGCACACGAGCGGCAAGCTGGTCCACACTTGTAATCAAGGTCTGGACATTCATGTCTGCAGCAAGCTTAAGCCACTCTGAGGTAAAGGGGAAAAGAAAAAAAAAAAAAAAAAATATGAGAGAGGGAAAAAAAAAACTCAAAATTTTCTTTCTTATAATCCCACTTCTGCAATGCATTAAACATTTAATACTGGCCTGGCATACTGTTATGACCCCAGTGGACAGGGTCTCAGAGGAACGTGTAAGTCTGCGAGATTCAAAAATCCAGCTCATAGGGCTGTGGTAACTGGGTTGACCAAATAGCTACTCCTAACGCCAACACTAGAAGTAGCCGGGGATCTGTTGTGAAATTGGATTCTGGGCTCCCCCGGTGGCCACTTGTGGAATTTAACTTGTGTGCATCATCCCCTCTGTTCACCTGCTCCTATCAGGATGTGGGAGTCGCTATATAACCTTGCTCCTCTGTCAGTTTCATGCCGGTCAACAATGTAATCAGTAGCCTTTCTGTGCATGTTCCTGCTACTAGACAACTCCCAGCTAAGTTGGACTTTTGTCCTTGTGTGTTTTTGCATTTTGTTCCTGTTCACAGCTGCTGTTTCGTTACTGTGTCTGGAAAGCTCTTGTGAGCGGAAATTGCCACTCTGGTGTTATGAGTTAATGCTAGAGTCTTAAAGTAATTTCTGGATGGTGTTTTGATAGGGTTTTCTGCTGACCATGAAAGTGCCCTTTCTGTCTTCATGCTATCTAGTAAGCGGACCTCGATTTTGCTAAACCTATTTTCATACTACGTTTGTCATTTCATCTAAAATCACCGCCAATATATGTGGGGGCCTCTGTCTGCCTTTTGGGAAAATTTCTCTAGAGGTGAGCCAGGACTGTCTTTTCCTCTGCTAGGATTAGGTAGTTCTCCGGCTGGCGCTGGGCTATGTTCTCTCGCCATTGAGAATCATGACAGTTTGACCGGCCCAAAAAAGGGTTAAATTACTGGCTGAGAAAGGAGAGAAAAAAGAAGTCTGCTACAATTTTTTTTTTTTTTTTTCCCTCTAGTTCTGAGTGTGCTCTTAATTGAATCACTTGCTAGTCTGCCTATACTGCAGCCTTCCTCTCTTCCTCTCCTTCTAATCCTTGAATGGCTCTGTGTTCACCTGTTTCAAATGGATCTTCAGAGTGTAGCTACAGGTTTGAATAATCTCGCCACAAAGGTACAAAATTTGCAAGATTTTGTTGTTCATGCACCTATGTCTGAGCCTAGAATTCCTTTGCCTGAATTCTTCTCGGGGAATAGATCTCACTTTCAAAATTTTAAAAATAATTGCAAATTGTTTTTGTCCCTGAAGTCTTGCTCTGCCGGAGACCCTGCACAGCAGGTCAGGATTGTAATTTCCTTGCTCCGGGGCGACCCTCAAGACTGGGCTTTTGCATTGGCACCAGGGGATCCTGCGTTGCTCAATGTGAATGCGTTTTTTCTGGCCTTGGGGTTGCTTTATGAGGAACCTCATTTAGAGCTTCAGGCGGAAAAGGCCTTGATGTCCTTGTCTCAGGGGCAAGATGAAGCTGAAATATACTGCCAAAAATTCCGCAAATGGTCTGTGCTTACTCAGTGGAATGAGTGCGCCCTGGCGGCGATTTTCAGAGAAGGTCTCTCTGATGCCATTAAGGATGTTATGGTGGGGTTCCCTGTGCCTGCGAGTCTGAATGAGTCCATGACGATGGCTATTCAGATCGATAGGCGTCTGCGGGAGCGCAAACCTGTGCACCATTTGGCGGTGTCTACTGAGAAAACGCCAGAAAATATGCAATGTGATAGAATTCTGTCCAGAAGCGAGCGGCAGAATTTTAGACGAAAAAATGGGTTGTGCTTCTATTGTGGTGATTCAACTCATGTTATATCAGCATGCTTTAAGCGTACTAAGAAGCCTGACAAGTCTGTTTCAATTAGCACTTTACAGTCTAAGTTTATTCTATCTGTGACCCTGATTTGTTCTTTGTCATCTATTACCGCGGACGCCTATGTCGACTCTGGCGCTGCTTTGAGTCTTATGGATTGGTCCTTTGCCAAACGCTGTGGGTATGATTTGGAGCCATTGGAGGCTCCGATACCTCTGAAAGGGATTGACTCCACCCCATTGGCTAGTAATAAACCACAATACTGGACACAAGTGACTATGCGTGTTAATCCGGATCACCAGGAGGTTATTCGCTTTCTGGTGCTGTATAATCTACATGATGTTTTGGTGCTGGGATTGCCATGGCTGCAATCTCATAACCCAGTCCTCGACTGGAGAGCTATGTCTGTGTTAAGCTGGGGATGTAAAGGAACTCATGGGGACGTACCTTTGGTTTCCATTTCATCATCTATTCCCTCTGAGATTCCTGAATTCTTGTCTGACTTTCGTGACGTTTTTGAAGAACCCAAGGTTGGTTCACTACCTCCGCACCGGGAGTGCGATTGTGCCATAGACTTGATCCCGGGTAGTAAATACCCTAAGGGTCGTTTATTTAATCTGTCTGTGCCTGAACACGCTGCTATGCGAGAATATATAAAGGAGTCCTTGGAAAAGGGACATATTCGTCCTTCGTCATCTCCCTTAGGAGCCGGTTTTTTCTTTGTGTCTAAGAAAGACGGCTCTTTGAGGCCGTGTATTGATTATCGACTTTTGAATAAAATCACGGTTAAATATCAATATCCGTTACCACTGCTTACTGATTTGTTTGCTCGTATAAAGGGGGCCAAGTGGTTCTCTAAGATTGATCTCCGTGGGGCGTATAATTTGGTGCGAATCAAGCAGGGGGATGAGTGGAAAACCGCATTTAATACGCCCGAGGGCCATTTTGAGTATTTGGTGATGCCTTTTGGTCTTTCAAATGCCCCTTCAGTCTTCCAGTCCTTTATGCATGACATTTTCCGCGATTATTTGGATAAATTTATGATTGTGTATCTGGATGATATTCTGATTTTTTCGGATGACTGGGACTCTCATGTCCAGCAGGTCAGGAGGGTTTTTCAGGTTTTGTGTTTTTGTGGTTCAGAAGATTTCCTTCTTGGGATACATTTTTTCCCCCTCTTCCATCGAGATGGATCCTGTCAAGGTTCAGGCTATTGGTGATTGGACGCAACCCTCTTCTCTTAAGAGTCTTCAGAAATTTTTGGGCTTTGCTAACTTTTATCGTCGATTTATTGCTGGTTTTTCTGATGTTGTAAAACCATTGACTGATTTGACTAAGAAGGGTGCTGATGTTGCTGATTGGTCCCCTGATGCTGTGGAGGCCTTTCGGGAGCTCAAGCGCCGCTTTTCTTCCGCCCCAGTGTTGCGTCAGCCTGATGTTGCTCTTCCTTTTCAGGTTGAGGTCGACGCTTCTGAAATCGGAGCTGGGGCGGTGTTGTCGCAGAGAAGTTCCGACTGCTCCGTGATGAGACCTTGTGCTTTTTTTTCCCGTAAATTTTCGCCCGCCGAGCGGAATTATGATATTGGGAATCGGGAGCTTTTGGCCATGAAGTGGGCTTTTGAGGAGTGGCGTCACTGGCTTGAGGGGGCCAGACATCAGGTGGTGGTATTGACTGACCACAAAAATTTAATTTACCTTGAGTCTGCCAGGCGCCTGAATCCTAGACAGGCGCGCTGGTCGTTGTTTTTCTCTCGGTTTAATTTTGTGGTGTCTTACCTACCGGGTTCTAAGAATGTTAAGGCGGATGCCCTTTCTAGGAGTTTTGAGCCTGACTCCCCTGGTAATTCTGAGCCCACAGGTATCCTTAAAGATGGAGTGATATTGTCTGCCGTTTCTCCAGACCTGCGGCGGGCCTTGCAGGAGTTTCAGGCGGATAGACCTGATCGTTGCCCACCTGGTAGACTGTTTGTTCCTGATGATTGGACCAGTAGAGTCATCTCTGAGGTTCATTCTTCTGCGTTGGCAGGTCATCCTGGAATCTTTGGTACCAGGGATTTGGTGGCAAGGTCCTTCTGGTGGCCTTCCCTGTCACGAGATGTGCGAGGCTTTGTGCAGTCTTGTGACATTTGTGCTCGGGCCAAGCCTTGTTGTTCTCGGGCTAGTGGATTGTTGTTACCCTTGCCTATCCCGAAGAGGCCTTGGACGCACATCTCGATGGATTTTATTTCGGATCTGCCTGTTTCTCAGAAGATGTCTGTCATCTGGGTGGTGTGTGACCGTTTCTCTAAGATGGTCCATCTGGTTCCCTTGCCTAAGTTGCCTTCTTCTTCCGAGTTGGTTCCTCTGTTTTTTCAAAATGTTGTTCGTTTGCATGGTATTCCGGAGAATATCGTTTCTGACAGAGGGACCCAATTCGTGTCTAGATTTTGGCGGGCATTCTGTGCTAGGATGGGCATAGATTTGTCTTTTTCGTCTGCTTTCCATCCTCAGACTAATGGCCAGACCGAGCGGACTAATCAGACCTTGGAGACATATTTGAGGTGTTTTGTGTCTGCGGATCAGGATGATTGGGTTGCTTTTTTGCCTTTGGCGGAGTTCGCCCTCAATAATCGGGCCAGCTCTGCCACCTTGGTGTCCCCGTTTTTCTGTAATTCGGGGTTTCATCCTCGATTTTCCTCCGGTCAAGTGGAATCTTCGGATTGTCCTGGAGTGGATGCTGTGGTGGAGAGGTTGCATCAGATTTGGGGGCAGGTGGTGGACAATTTGAAGTTGTCCCAGGAGAAGACTCAGCTTTTTGCCAACCGCCGTCGTCGTGTTGGTCCTCGGCTTTGTGTTGGGGACTTGGTGTGGTTGTCTTCTCGTTTTGTCCCTATGAGGGTTTCTTCTCCTAAGTTTAAGCCTCGGTTCATCGGCCCGTACAAGATATTGGAGATTCTTAACCCTGTGTCCTTCCGTTTGGACCTCCCTGCATCCTTTTCGATTCATAATGTTTTTCATCGGTCATTGTTGCGCAGGTATGAGGTACCAGCTGTGCCTTCCGTTGAGCCTCCTGCTCCGGTGTTGGTTGAGGGTGAGTTGGAGTACGTTGTGGAAAAGATCTTGGACTCTCGTGTTTCCAGACGGAAACTCCAGTATCTGGTCAAATGGAAGGGATACGGTCAGGAGGATAATTCTTGGGTCACTGCCTCTGATGTTCATGCCTCCGATCTTGTCCGTGCCTTTCATAGGGCTCATCCTGATCGCCCTGGTGGTTCTGGTGAGGGTTCGGTGCCCCCTCCTTGAGGGGGGGGTACTGTTGTGAAATTGGATTCTGGGCTCCCCCGGTGGCCACTTGTGGAATTTAACTTGTGTGCATCATCCCCTCTGTTCACCTGCTCCTATCAGGATGTGGGAGTCGCTATATAACCTTGCTCCTCTGTCAGTTTCATGCCGGTCAACAATGTAATCAGTAGCCTTTCTGTGCATGTTCCTGCTACTAGACAACTCCCAGCTAAGTTGGACTTTTGTCCTTGTGTGTTTTTGCATTTTGTTCCTGTTCACAGCTGCTGTTTCGTTACTGTGTCTGGAAAGCTCTTGTGAGCGGAAATTGCCACTCTGGTGTTATGAGTTAATGCTAGAGTCTTAAAGTAATTTCTGGATGGTGTTTTGATAGGGTTTTCTGCTGACCATGAAAGTGCCCTTTCTGTCTTCATGCTATCTAGTAAGCGGACCTCGATTTTGCTAAACCTATTTTCATACTACGTTTGTCATTTCATCTAAAATCACCGCCAATATATGTGGGGGCCTCTGTCTGCCTTTTGGGAAAATTTCTCTAGAGGTGAGCCAGGACTGTCTTTTCCTCTGCTAGGATTAGGTAGTTCTCCGGCTGGCGCTGGGCTATGTTCTCTCGCCATTGAGAATCATGACAGGGATCATGCCTACGGATCGCTAGATGACTCGCGCCAGCCGGAGAATCTAACTACCCCTAGGAGAAGAAAACAAAGACCTCTCTTGCCTCCAGAGAAAGGGACCCCAAAGCAAGATACAAGCCCCCCACAAATAATAACGGTGAGGTAAGAGGAAATGACAAACACAGAAATGAACCAGGTTCAGCAAAGAGAGGCCAGCTTACTAATAGCAGAATATAGCAAGATAACTTATCTGGTCAACAAAAACCCTATAAAAATCCACGCTGAAGATTCAAGAACCCCCGAACCGTCTAACGGTCCGGGGGGAGAACACCAGCCCCCTAGAGCTTCCAGCAAAGGTCAGGATACAGATTGGAACAAGCTGGACAAAAATACCAAACAAAACAAAAGCAAAAAGCAAGGAAGAAGACTTAGCTTGAAATACAGGAACCAGGATCATAGGACAAGAGCACAACAGATTAGCTCTGATTTCAATGATGCCAGGCATTGAACTGAAGGTCCAGGGAGCTTATATAGCAACGCCCCTGAACTAACGGCCCAGGTGAGGATATAGGAAAAGACAGAAGCTCCAGAGTCAAATCACTAATGACCACTAGAGGGAGCAAAAAGCAAAATCACAACAGTAACACTGCAAAAAAAAGAGTTGAAACATTTTCTGGATTCAATTACTCACCCACAGAGTATTAGTTGCTTTGTGGTACATTTCTATGTTATATAACACTCCAAAAAAGCGTTGAAACATTTTTCTGGATTCAATTACTCATCCATAGAGTATTACATGCTCTTTGGTACATTTTGATGTTTTATTAAACTCCCAAAAAGTGTTGAAACATTTTTATTTATTTAATTACTCATCCATACACTATTATGTGCTCCGTGGTACATTTCAATAGCATATAACACGCCAAAAATGTGATTAAACATTTTTCTGGATTCAATTACTCATCCATAGAGTATTACATGCTCTTTGGTACATTTCGGTAATATTTTAAAAGTCCCAAAAAGTGTTGAAACCTTTTTCTTTATTCAATTACTCATCCATATATTATTTATATTATTATGTGCTCTGTGGTACATTTTGTTGTAATATAACAGTCCAAAAAAAGCACTGAAAACATTTTTATGTATGCAATTACTTATCCATATAGTATTACATGCTCTGTTGTACATTTCCTTGGCATATACCACTCCAAAAAAGCGCTGAAACATTTTTCAGGATTCACTTAGTTATCCATAGCGATGTACATGCTTTGTGCTACATTTTGGTGTTGTATAACACTTCCAAAAAATAATTTAAACATTTTTCTGTATTCAATTACTCACCTACTGAATATTACGTGCTCTGTGGGTGACAAAGATGGTAGAAACATGAGAGACTCACAACCAAGTGATCAGAGGAATATCAGAGCCAGAGGAAGCTGGCACGACAGTGGAGATGGCAGGAGTCTGTGGTCCAGAACCATCCACTTTCCCAGAACTACCAAGGACCGAACCCAGGCTGCAGCATTAATCAATGGGGTTCTTGCGTACTGTGGATGTGAGAACAAGGATACAGGAACTGGTGAGTGGACTGCGAGGCCTATGATAGTCGGAAGAGAGAAGGAGGCGAGCCAGGACCAGGGCTGAAGAAATGCTATGGGGATCCATAGAAGAGTTTGGGACCAGTGGGCAATAGAGACAGAACACTTGCCTCGAAGGCTGAAAAATCTGATGGCTTGAACTAGGGTCTTGTTCCTCAAAATGGAGGCAAAACATCCTTGGTATGCGGTGGGTGTGATCCGAGAAGGAAGGTAGCAGGATGAACCCTTCTTGAAAAAGGAACAGGCCTGGGAGAGGCTCCTCTATGTGGCTCGAGAAGGGGCTACCACCTGCGAGAGAACAGGCTGTCCTTGAGGTTCCCCACCTCCTATGTGGGAGCAGGCAATGGTGGAGGTGACACGGGGCTGTCGCACATTCCTTTATGTTGGAAGCTCTGACACTGTCTGAAGCCAGGTCACTTACAGCCCAGGCACCTGGCAATCAGGTTCGAGGAAGGAGTTGGAGGCAGTCCCCTCAGACTCTCGAAGTAGAAGAAGAAGCGGACACCTGAATAGGGTTACTGTATTCCCCGCCTTATATATTTTTCTTGGCTTTGAACATTGTACAAATTCTTTATGAATGCAGGAGTTCAGAAACTACTATTTGAATGAGGTCCACCAATTGTGGCATTTCAGGGGTCTACGAATGACTGGGTGACCCTCCTTATAATTTTTCACTGGCTTGCACTTTGTGCAAAATCTTTATGAGTGCAGGAGTACAGCAACTACACTTTAAAAATAATTCAATGAGGCTAGCCAGGCCAGGTGTTGCCTTTCAGAGGTCTATGGATGTCCCTCCTTATAATTTTTTCCTGGCTTTACGCTTTGTGCAAAGCCTTTATGAGTGTAGGAGTACAGCAACGACACTTTCAAAATATTTACTTTCAAAAAAATTGTCTGGATTCAATTAGGGATCCATACAGTTTAAAGCCATCCTTGTTACATTACGGTGGTATGTAAAACTTCAAAGAAGCATTAAAAAATATTTCTGGATTCAATTAGTCACCCATAGGGTATAATTTCCTTTCTTTCACATTTTGGTGCTTTTTAACACTCAAAAAAAGTGTTGAATTTTTTTTTCTGAATTCAAATGCTCATTCATAGAGTATTACATGCTCTCGGGTTCATTTCTGCGATATACAATATAACAATCCAAAAAACAGTTCAATTTTTTGGGGTATTATATTACTCATCCACATGTGTCAGGTTATCCATGAGTGTTACGTGCTTTCTGTTAAATTTCGGTGGAATGTAACACTCCAAAAAAGCATTGACATTTTTTTGGGAATTATATTACTCATCTGTAGAGTATTATGTGCAATGGGGTACATTTCTGTGGTGGCCATCACTCAAAAAAATTATTTCTTGATTGAATTAGTAATTAATACAGTGTAACATGCTTATTGGGCTTAATGTCTACAAAGATGGCAGAATACCGCAAGACTACCAAGGGAGCGACCAAATGAATATCGGAGCCAGACTAAGCTGGCATGATAGCGGTGGTGGCAATAGGCTGTGGTCCGGCACGGGCCTCTTTCCTAGAACAACCAAGGTCCGAACCCAGGATGCAGCCTTCACCGCCATGGCTCTTGCGGACTGGCGATTGGAAACTCAGGATCCAGCAACTAGTGAGCGGACTGCAGGGCCTAGTCTAGTCTGAAGAGAGAAGGAGTCAAGCAAGGACCAGGTTTGGAGAACCGCAAGATACCAACAGTTGGCATCCCAGGGGGAGGTCATTATGTACAACCGGCAACAAAAATATTTTTTTTCCTGGCTTTGCAAAGCGCTAATGAGTGTAGGAGTACATCAACTACACTACAATTTATGTTCAAATTTGTTTTCTGGATTCAAATAGTTATCTATACAGTTTAACGTGCTTTGTGTAAAATTACAGTGGGTTAAAAATTTTAAAAACAATATCTTTGTTCCAAAAATGAACTACCATCATATATACTTTAGAACTTTGTATGAAATTTTCTTGGTTTGAAACAAAAAACAAAATTGGCCTGCTACAGTTGTACAAATTTGGTTTATTATTACCATCAAGATTTTTTTCATTTTTTCAACATTTTTTTGTCAGTTTTTTTATTTAACAATCTTTTCAGTAAAAGATGTTTCATTTCTTGTAAACTGAACAGTACATTGTTTTAAAAGAATGGTGGAACAAAATGTTAGCTAGTTGTCATATGTCTTGGTTTGTGTGAAATTTCGCTTGTTTGAAATAAACAAAAATTGTCCTGCTACAGGTGCACAGATTTGATTCCTTGGTATTTGGTCCCCAAACAAGCTTATAAATTACCCCCGGACTCCCAGGTCAGTGAAATACTCTTGCTATGTAAAATCTTCTGCATAAAGCTACAACAGACTCTGAATGTCTCTATAACAGCTTACAAGAATTACATCTAAAGGAGCAGGTTCATAAAGCTCCGAAGCCAAAATTCCATGACAGAATCTAACTCTGTACTGTACTTGCTGTGGTTTAACCCCGTGAACTGTGAAGCATTTACTCCGTGTCATATTTTCCCATTCCTGCTAAAGTAATCTGTTATCCTGAGACCTGTGTCTGTGGTCATTATCTTGGACAACGCGTGGGGGTGGATAGCAGGGAATGGAAAGCCCCCCATTGCAAGGGCTTTACAGCAAGCTTCCTTGCACAAGCAAGGAGGAGAGGCGAGGGAGACACACCATGAACAGCAGAGGCAGGGGTACACTGTCAAAAGCGTGGGCCAATTTCATGACACCGTCACAGCATCCATGCCCTGATGACCGGGTATTTTTGACAAGAAGGGAAAAGTCTTTAAGTGTGTTCAAGCAATACCTGGCCGATAAAACCAGCCTATTCCCTAATTCCCCTGTGATATTCAGCTATTGGGTCTCAAAGCTGGACACGTGGCATGAGCTGCCCCTCTATGAATTGGAGGTATTGTGCTGCCCTGCCGCTGGCGTGTTTTCTGAGAGTGTTTTTAGTGCCACCAGTGGTCATAACAGACATTCACTTTTGCATGTCATCAGAAAGTGCTGATATATTCACTGTGTGCAGAACTTTTATGAGTGTAGGAGTAACACAACTACACTTTGATCACAATATTTGAATGAGCCACCACAGTTGGTGCCTTCAAGGGTGTATGGATGACCATGCTTGTAATTATTGGCAGGATTTGCACTTGATACATAGCCTCTATGAGTCTAGAAGTAGCACTACACTGCATTTTGAACAGAATGTGTATGAGACCCTCCTTTATGTCTAATACAGGGTGTATCTGAGTCCTTAACTTTCGTCAGTTCTTTCTTCCTTCAAAAGGAACACTGAAATTTCCAGTTCTTTTTAATAAAAATTCAATTTTGCTTTACTTAAATTATAATTTTTTAAAACTTTTTTTAAAGTTTTGCCTTATATAGAAGTCATTATACAGAAAAAAAATGTTTCTTAACATTTTTTCTCTTGTAAACTCCAATTTCTCGTCGGTTTTGAATGTTTTATTGCCAGTCCTTAAAGTGGAGTAAAAGCGTGACTCCATTGTTCTCAGCAGCGATATGGGAGTCAAAGATGCTTCCAGAGGTCTTCCTCATGCTGCTCTCCTTCCATTCAGCACTTTTCCCATCCATTTTAACATTTTCACTGCCCCCCAGACCTCCTTATAGGGTCTACCAAAAAAATGCTCAGATTTCCCATGGACTCCCATTATACTCATTACTCGAAACGAGCATCTGAGAAATTGCTCAGTTCGAGTAACAAGCATTCGTGCACTTCAGTGCTTGCTCATCTCTAGTAATTACCCTAAATTCTTGTTTTTGTCAATGGTTATTAAGTTGTTATAAGTAGAGATATTGGACTGGAACTGAATTCTACAAAAATTTCCGAAAAAAATAATTTGTCAGAATGTGGATTTTGCTATTCACTTTTGCGCTGATTTAGCAAAATGGAGGCCATTGGGCCATGATTTTTTTAAAAACATAAAGAGCCATCAAAAGGTAAAAAATAAGATATTTATGTGAATCATAAGGTGCGATGAGGACTTGTAGCGGTGAGGAGCAGAGGGTCCAGAGAAATGATCGATGAGGCAAGTATGAGTATTTTTTTTTATTTTTTAACATCATGGGTTTCTTATGCAAGAGACCCATAATAAGGGGCATAATAAGGGGCATTCAATTTATGGAGAATAACTTCTCTGCAACTTGAATTTCCCATGAAAATCCGAGCAGACAGGTTATCTCAAATTTTGCCTCATGGGCTAATCTCTAGTTACAGTGCCTTGTGAAAGTATTCGGCTCCTAGGAACTTTTCAACCTTTTCCCACATATCATGCTTCAAATATAAAGATAACAAATGTAAATTTTTGGTGAAGAATCAACAACAAGTGGAACACAATTGTGAAGTTGAACGAAATTTATTGGTTATTTTACATTTTTGTGGAAATTCAAAAACTGAAAAGTGGGGCATGCAATATTATTCGGCCCCTTTACTTTCAGTGCAGCAAACTCACTCCAGAAGTTCATTGTGGATCTCTGAATGATCCAATGTTGTCCTAAATGCCTAATGATGATAAATATAATCCACCGGTGTGTAATCAAGTCTCCGTATAAATGCACCTGCTCTGTGATAGTCTCAGGGTTCTGTTTGAAGCACAGAGAGCATCATGAAGAACAAGGAACACAACAGGCAGGTCCGTGATACTGTTGTGGAGAAGTTTAAAGCCGGATTTGGATACAAAATGATTTCCTAAAGTTTAAACATCCCAAGGAGCACTGTGCAAGCGATCATATTGAAATGGAAGGAGTATCATACCACGGCAAATCTACAAAGACCCGGCCGTCCCTCTAAACTTTCATCTCAAGCAAGGAGAAGACTGATCAGAGATGCATATAATTGAAAATAAATACTTTTTTATTAAATACAATAATTAAAAACTGAATTTTAAAAGACGGGAAAACAAGGAAAAAAGAAAGAAAAAAAACCTCCAAAAAATCAGGGAAAAGGTACAGTTAGCTAGAACGTTTTTACAAATACTGCAATTTGTGAATAAATTAATAAAGGATTATATAAGCCTGCTGAGTAGAAAGGGGAGGAAAAAACTCACACCTCTACATGAGTATCAGGTTTTGGAATGAAACCCATGTAGGGGTGTGAGTTTTTTCCTCCCCTTTCTACTCAGCAGGCTTATATAATCCTTTATTGAATTTTTCACAAATTGCAGTATTTGTAAAAACGTTCTACCTCACTGTACCTTTTTCCTGATTTTTTGGAGGTTTTTATCTTTTTTCCTTGTTTTCTCCTGTCTTTAAAATCAGTTTTTAATAATTGTGTTTAATAAAAAGTATTTCTTATTTTCAAATGTTCTCTTAGTCACCTTGTACCAGTGTTGGTAAAAAATGTGGTATATTACATATTGAAGTGCTTATTGCCTAGTCAAACAGGATTATGGGTTTAACTTTATGGAAGAGTGGCAAGAAGAAAGCCATTTCTCAAAGATATCCATAAAAAGTGTTGTTTAAAGTTTGCAACAAGCCACCAGGGAGACACACCAAACATGTGGAAGAAGGTGCTCTGGTCAGATGAAACCAAAATTGAACTTTTTGGAAACAATGCCAAATGATATCTTTGGCGTAAAGGCAACACAGCTCATCACCCTGAACACACCATCCCCATTGTCAAACGTGGTGGTGGCAGCATCATGGTTTGGGTCTGCTTTTCTTCAGCAGGGACAGGGAGATGGTCAAAATCGATGGGATGATGGACGGAGCCAAATACAGGACCATTCTTGAAGAAAACCTGTTGGAGTCTGCAAAAGACCTGAGACTGGGATGGAGATTTATCTTCCAACAAGAAAATGATCCCAAACATAAAGCAAAATCTACAATAGAATTGTTCACAAATAAACTTATCGAGGTGTTAGAATGGCCAAGTCAAAGTCCAGACCTCAATCCAATTGAGAATCTGTGGAAAGAGCTAAAAATTGCTGTTCACAAACGATCTACAACAAAACTCACTGAGCTTGAGCTGTTTGCCAAGGAAGAACGGGCAAGAATTTCAGTCTCTCGATGTACAAAACTGATAGAGACATACCCCAAGCGACTTGCAGCTGTAATCGCAGCAAAAGGTGGCACAACAAAGTATTAAGTTAAAGGGGCCGAATAATATTGCACACCCCACTTTTCAGTTTTTGAATTTCCACAAAAATGTTAAATAACCAATACATTTCGTTCAACTTCACAATTGTGTTCCACTTGTTGTTGATTCTTCACCAAAAATTTACATTTGGTATCTTTATGTTTGAAGCATGATATGTGGGAAAATGTTGAAAAGTTGCAGGGAGCCGAATACTTTTGCAAGGCACTGTATCAGTGGATTAAAATCGTTCTTTACATGCTGCCTTTGGATGGGTTTGGGGTCCTGATACTGTGCAGTTGCTTGAGCTCCACCACATTAAAATGATCAAACCATGCCATGTATCTCACCATGGACCCAGGACAATTCCTACTCCAATCTGTTATCACAAAGTTGGACCAGACAATGGTGTAAAATGTCTTTGTGTATTTAGCTTTCATATTACTGTTCACTATAATTAGGTTGCCAAATCTTGAAAATCAACACTACACACCATTTTCTTTTCTCCACCAAAATGTACTATATGCACTATACTTTCCAGTAGGGCGTGCTCTCTAGACTTCCACCAATACTCAGATTCATCCATTATGCTGCCAGTAAGATGTGACTTATCACTGCAGAGAACGTGTTTTCAGAGTAGTGATGACATGCTTTCCACCACTTTCGCAAACTTTTGGCATTGAGTATGGTGATCTTCGATCTATGTGCGGCTCTTCAAACCTTAATATCTACAGGTGCATCTCACAAAACTAGATCATCAAAAAGTGAATTTATTTCAGTTCTTCAATTCAAAAAGTGAAACTCCTATATTATATAGAGTCATTACAACAGAGTGATCTATTTTAAGTGTTTATTTCTGTTAATGTTGATGATTATGGCTTACTGTAAGAGCTTGTGCAGATGGCTGTATTATCGGTCCGAGTTCATTCCAACAATACATCTTATCGTACCAGCACTAATATTATTATATGGAGCCATGCTCATACCCAATTTTTTCCCTCAGACAGAGTATGTCCAAGGAAAAAAATCATTACACAATATTCAGATCACACTCTGCCATGCAAGTCAATGAGTCTGAATAAACCATCGGACAACACTCGAAAGACTTCTGAGTGCAGTACGATTTCCACGCACTGACACAATGGAAAAGATTGATAATTTTTTTGTCTCCATCTTCTCATCATCGTCCAAGAGAGTCGGATCACATTCTGATCAAACTCTGATCAGAGTTTCTTTTGCATTACCGGACCGATTCTCTCAGATGAGAGAATTTACGACTGTCTGACACTTACAAGTGACTGGGACAGATTTAAAAGAATCACAAATTTCCGAAGTTAACTTTTGGCACACGAGGCACCCTATAACAGAACCCACACTACTTCTAATAATGCTTGTCTATTCAGATTACATGACTGTGTGCTTGCATTTTTGCATCTGTTTGCAATAAATGTGGCTGAAAAACCTATAATTGAGGTCGCCATATTCTTTTATCCATTTAGTGCACTTGTACTTTGGAATTGAGGATTTCATTGGGTGAAACAGTTAAAGTAGACCTGAAAAAGATTCCTGACCAGAGTTCTTCTTTAGTTCATGAAGCCATCAAGAGTTTTGCCAAATTTCCAGTGGTTCGTTCTGCAATAATCACATTTAATCTGCCGTCCTGAGTTTTACCGCAGTATTCCATCCACGAACTCCTAAAAAAAACAACTAATTCCTACACTACAGGGAAATGAATGAAGCATGTTATGGGTTTTTGGCAAATTTTTAATTTTGAAATTGATCAGAATTTTTGCAGGAAAGAATGCGATACATGTATATATTCTGCTCCTCCAGCTGTGAACGATGAGGTGGAGCTCGGCAGAAACCAGTGTGTGGGAATGTGTGAACTTTTGGCGAGAGCCCATTATCCTGTGATATGAAATAACATTTTAAGAGCCTCGCTAAAGCTTCATGTGCGTTCTGAATGTAAAGACTCCTAGATTGATTTATTATTTAAAGCACATGATTAAAGTGAGGATGTCATGAAATGAACATATTGCACTTAGCGATGCGTTAAAGTGGGGAAAAAAAAAGATTCAGAGCAAATGTTTGAATTTTAGCAATACATGTGCTAATTAGGAAGATGAAACGAGCAGGAAATCTGCATCTGAATTATTCAACCCTATAGGAGGGCAGCGCCTGGGGCACAAAGATTTAAAAAGGGTTATCCACTTTACATTCATACTTTACAGATGTTTTACGGACATCATTTTGTGGCACTTACTAATATGTAAATATTGCAAGTTCTCCTCCTCCCTCACAGACTGCACAGCTCTCCTGCTCTCACAATGGCTGAATATGGAGGAACATGTGACCAGAACTGTCCATCAGCTTCCTCCAATTAAAAAACAGCTTCCCCATGCACAGTGTTTTCCTATTGGAGGCTGATGGACAGGTCTGGTCATATGGCCCTCCGCCAGCAGCCATTTTGAGGACAGGAGAGTTGTACAGTATATGAGGAAAAAGGAGGAGAAACTGTAATGCTTATATATTACTCAGTGTAAGTTGTGTACCGGGGTGTGTTCTTCAGGATTAAGCGAAGTCACGGGCGAGAAAACTAACTCCTACACAATTCACTCATTGTAATTATTTTACTTAGTTATGTGGACGACTCAACTAGAAAATAGGGAGCATTCAAAACATTATACAGACATTCATACAGGAGGCTGAGACCTTGTGCTGAACAGCATGGCACCCAATCTGTACCTACTGTACTTTAAATAAATTTACCTTATGGCGTGCCTGTCTAAACTGGTCAGGTCACCTGTTACCCGTTTGCACCCTGGGATAATTATGAGTGCAACGTACGGGCTCGCCTACGATACAGCAAATAAGTCTACAATCAATTACCTCTATTCTCCAACCAAATAGCCCTCTCCCATCTCAATGTGACTTCAATGAACTCAGAGGAATAGTCAGTCCGTCCTCAACTGTATCGAAAACACCCTAAAAGTTAACTAACTGCAATGGTTATTTAGCCGTGAACGATGTCTATCGAAGTTGAACAACTGTCCCGTACTATAATGTCCCACAGAAACTCTCTCCTGAAACCAAAAAGAGTTCAAGTTTGGTCTGAAGTCCGTTGCATGCCGTATCGGCATGTGGGTGTGGGCTAGGATTCTTAATCACGGAACAAACAGGAAACGTGGCTGCAAATCCGGAAGTTCTGGCAGCTTATTTTGGCAAACATGGCTCGAAAAATACAATATACCTAATCTGTATAACTATAGGTTCTATCTCAGCCTTTAATATTTTGGTGTCAAAATGTAGTGTGGTGCGTGCACTGTTACCTACTACGGCGTTGCCTCGGGCCTTAGTATTCTTACTGACCTGGGTCTTCTTCGGACAAACAATTGGTGTATACGGACAGATGCGGGGTCCCTCCTGCAGGTGAACGATACCGTTGATGACTGTGGCTTGACTTCTCAGCAGCATCCAAAACCTTTCACGCTAGGTCATGGCCTTTTCCATCTCTCAGATAGTGTTCCTGGAACAGGTTCTGGTCACGGACACAGTCAGCTCCAATCTGCCACTGCTGTGGTCTCGGTGGGATGCTTCCATGAGAGGATGTCATTGGATTCCCCTCCAGCAAATCCTCTCCCTGTTCTGAATAACTGCAGACTGCCCATAAGATGGCCGCACTTCCTCTTCCTGTGTTTCACATCACTCAGATCATAGCCTTATCTATGAGATTTTGCATGCATCTCAGTCTTTCACCAATGCATAGGCAACAACGAGATCTTGTGACCGAATAACAACATTACTACAAAGAACCAAATCTATTTACAGTAGGTACAGTATTATACTGATACGGACACAGGTATACACATTTATACCACTCTGGTCAGCCGACACACATCTCACATGAGTGCCACAAAAACAGGCCCCCGACACATTATCTTTAAAAAAAAATAAAAAATAAGTCAACCCCTTTAAAGGGTATTTACCATTAGGATGAAGCTGCAGTATTTAACTAGGACAAATTGACTTGTCTTTGCCTATACATACAATGTGGTTCACTGTTACCAGCATTGGTGTTGGCAATTTAGGAACCTTTTATTCCCACCTTTGGTCTTGGTTTGGAATGCCCAATCATTGTTAACCCATCTCTTTAAGACCTAAGGCACAACAAATTTCAAAGGTTTTAAAAGATCTGGACTATCCCAGTAACTTTGACATAGTTGGCATGTTTAGGTCGTGAAAGATGGAATGCTATGTCACTTGTGTGGTGTGTACAGGATAATAGTAGGCTGATGTATTAACCTGTTACAAGCCATGATCACACACAGCAATTGTGCCCTTCACAGAGAACCACAAGATTGAAGGAAAGGAGACACTGGGCCCAATTTATTTGGTAAACTGCTCTGGGGAAAAGTTGAGCTCTGTTCCTTTGCTATGGTAAGATGAAAGCTGAGCTCTGGTTGCTGTGATAAAATGATGGTTGCCAAGATAAAGTAAAAGCTGAGCTCTGGTTGTTGTCATAAAATGAAATGCTAAGATCTGGTTGCTGTGGGCAACAGACAATTCTGATCAATAAGGTCTGACAATAGTCATCCTGTCCAGACCCCACAAGGGGAAGAGTGGGATGGTTTTCATTGACCCAACCTGTACATCTGTTACATTCCTTCCTTGGAGGGGAGCAGTTGTAGTTTTTATACAGATATTACCTATTTGGACTGTATATAAGGAGAGTTTTTTCTTATCTTGAAGAACCGATGTTTTAATTGCTATCAGTTGTCCAGTGTGGGCTATGTGTAAAGATTATGGTAACACTGGAGGGTGACCATTTTCCTTTTAATGCGCTCCTTTTGGGCATGTTTGGTTATATATAGGGTCATTTTTAACTCAGGGGTGGACCCTGACAGCAAAGATCCCCTATACAGGATATGTGCCTGAACCCCTGATCCTCAATATTCCCTCCACCAACCTATACACACATTAACATGAACATTCCCGGTTGGCGTACAGTACATATAAATACACATACAATACCCATAGCTCCCAGATCCAGCAGGACTGTCTCGATATGAAGGGGAAGTCACCTCTTTCGGGAGGGAAGGAGCATGTCCCGACTTTCACGCACTCTGAGCGTCTTCTCTCCAGCAGTCTTCATTGCTCCGTAACTTCTCCACCTTGGGTTCTTGGTCTACACACATTTACATACACTTAAATAAACAATTGTTTTATTTTCTTGAGATCTGGTCTCACAAGTATTTGTACCCCAAACTTGCATCATTGTAAGAAGTAGTAACCACAGCCTGTACGGACAAGTAAAAAAGAATCAACAAGTAACAAAATTGTAAATCTGTAAATAAGCAGTGTATTTCTGTCCCTGTATTCTAGAGGGAAAATAAGACACATTTTTTTCTTCCCATAAAATTGCTAAAAAAGAATGAAAACAATCACAATAATGTCATTTTTACTACGCTTTTTAAAAAATAATAAACATCACAAATCAACAAACAGACATATTCAATGTAACTGTAATTGTAACAACCCACACAACACAGCGATCATATTATTTATGATGCATGTTTTCTGCAGGTCTTTGCATCACATGACGTGATAACGATCTTCTCTAAATCCTGCGTTTTTCCTGAATTTTTTTTATACATTATCCCCTGTATTTGATTCGTTTCTGGATCAGATGTGAAGTAGTGTTTTTTTTTACATGTATTTTTTTCACTCTTCATATAGAAGCCTAAAAAAGCAAAAAAAAGTGTCCTTAGACGCACCAAGGGCGGAGTTTTCAAGAAATCACATGCACTTTGTTTGGACATTTATACCATGTTCACATGTAGCGAAAATGCTACTTTTTTTCTGCTGCATTTTTTACACAGAAATTCTGTTGTGTCTGTCAAAGCAAAGTGGATATGATTTCCAATGTCTAAAGATGTTGCTGAACTGTGCAGTTTGGGTGATTTTTTGTCTCTATATGCTTGCATGTGGAGTCTAAAAAACAGGTAAAAAACTGCGGTTACTTTTCTAAGTGAAAAATCAAAGCTTTTCTGTACTATAAAAGATACATTAACAATGGGGCTTCACATCTGCACCAAAAAAGCATAAAATAAGGGGGAAAACGCATAAAATGCAGCATTGTGTAGTTTGGCGCGGACACTTGCAGGAAACAAAAAACACAGTATTTACGCAAGGTGTGAGCAAGGCCTTACAGATACAAAAAAGCTAAATGTCATTGTCACAGGGTCCTTCTCCGATACCACACAATCAACAGAGCGAGGGAAGTGTGAACAATCCCAAAACCTTTATTATAGGCAAAACTAAAAGGTCCATAAACAATCCACCACACTGAGGATACAATAGTCCAGAACACGAATGCAGTTCAGTAACAGGATAAAATGTCCAAGGAGATGAGAGTCCAATAATCCAGCAGACAGAGGATAAAATGGTTCATATGCTTCCCTTTCTCTCTGACGTGCTGTCTTCACATCATCCTCACCACACGGGATCTGACTTCCAGCTCCTGTCTTCCCCAGCCCCCTCCTTATGTCCAGGGGTAGTCAGACAGGTTGGGGTGGTTTTCAGGCCTCCCAGACCTGACAAAGGTTCCTCGGGGATTAAGGCACTACAGGGGGTTCATCAAGAGGCATAGATACATTCAGGCTGCAGACAGTAAGTGAGCTAATTCAATTATCAGCCTTTTGGAAGGTAATTGAGACTCTAGACAATATGAGGAATGCACGGAATGATACAGGGCAACAAGAGAACACTATGAAAATCAGTAAAGTATAAATATACACAAAATGATACCCACATAACATATCACCATCACAGTCATGTAGTGAACTTACGCAAAAACTATAAAGTTCTGGCTGCTACGATAGTGAATAAATAGACAAAAACCAAATCCATGGGTTTCAACTAGAGATGATTTGCAGGACTGCAGTCCATTGTCCAGGTCAATGGTATTTGGCGACTACATGGGAGGATTGGAGTCCTGAATTCATCAGTGGTTTTGTTCAGAGTTACATCAGGATTTCATCTGAGCTTGGTTTGAGTTTCATCAGTTTTTCTAGGATGAGAAACCAAAAGAAAAAGTTTATCTGCCTTCAATCTAGCAGTCCGTGATTTTCATCATGGACCCGAAGGCTGGAATTACACCAATGTATGTCATCAGATGCGAGAACACTCGGCTTCATCTCTGCTGCAAGCGGGAGCAGAGTATCAGTGCTCTGTCCTCAAATCCCCTCGCATGAGAAAACCAGACTACAGGTGCAGAGGAAATGACGCTCGGATCAATATATTAGATGTCTCCACGATTTTGCTACATCTGCAAAATAAAAAAATTTGACACGTCGTGTGTGGCTTTTATCCGTGATATAGAACTCGTACGTGAAAAACAGACGTCTGAATGAGCCCTTATAATGCAGAAAACTACTCATCAGCTGCTCTTATTTTAGCATTTTTTCAATTAAATACTCATGCTATCACACCTCTTATGTCCATCTCAAACGAAGAAAAAACCACGACAAAAAATTCCCATGGTAAAGATGTATAATAAATTTTTATTAAACTAAATACAAATGACAACAGGAGGAGGGGGAGAGAGAACACGCCCGCTCACACATGTCCAGAACTGGAAGCCCACAACAATAGCAGCAAAGGTATAAGTATGTACAAAATATATAGCAAAAGTCTATTGCATACTTGCCCATATAAATCAATGCATGCACATCCCAAAAAGTTTTATAAAAAATGTAACTCAGAACAGCAACAAAGGCTGACGATATTTACCGGTATAGCTGGGAAACAGTGTGGGCGTCCTCCCAGACGCGCGTTTCGGCGATTGTGGCCTTTCTCAAGGGGTGAGAGGGAAGAGGGATGTGAAGGTATAAAAAGCCCTCGGAGCCAATCAACGCTTAGTGCATAATTCAGTAAATCTAACGCAGGTGCACTACGAGCGTCTACAGCCGCACGGTGTTTAGCCTGGCGTCCCACCTGCAGCTTCCTGTGACGCACGCGCTGCTATGGTAACAGGACGCCCCGACGGCGGCGGCGTCACGTGTCAGGTGACGTCATATCACATGACCATCACCATGGCACGGGGAGACGCCACAAGCCGACGGGGGAGCCGGGACCATAGCGCGCGCGCGTACTGCTGCTAAGTAGAGATGTAAATAAACCCAGCCACATAAGTGCGGATATAGACAGGCAGCAACTAATTTGCACAGATATCGGAAATGTGCCAAATAGCAATGTATAGCCATACCCTTAGTCCAGAGACGCATATAAAGGACACATAAGAGAAAATATATAAGTAATACAAAAAAAATTATATCAATGCCAAAATATGCAGATATAAATATTACTAAGGTACAATATGTTATTAGACAAATACAGCCGTTGGCAATGAGTCAAAACGTTTATATCCAACCGACACAACATTAGCAGCAGAGTTGGTCCAAAGTTCAAACATGGATATCCACGCCAGCAAGGTGAGGCATAACGACAATTATTCCAGGTCTTTAATATAGATTTCCAGGTCATACGATGTTAGGCATTAATATTGGTGAAATCCAAAGATTTCTCAATTTGACATGAAGCATGAAAGGCTAGAGGGACTAATTAAAAACACAAGTTAAAAACAAGAACACGTGTAAGCAAAGCATCAGAAATATTTATAAAAATGGTACAAAACTTAGATTTTCGTTAAGCCCTTTGGGATGGACAGTATCCAATGTCCATATCCATCGGGTTTCTTTTTGTGCGAGTTTGGAACTGACCCTCCCTCCACGAATCCCTGGATCTACAGTATCAATTCCACGGACTCTGAGTGCGGTACCGTCACAGTCATGATATAATTTAAAATGACGAGGTAGAGTCCGAAGCGCGGATGTGTCGTCATGGCCGGCGGCCGCCTCAATGCCCAATACATGCTCACGCACGCGTACTTTAAGTTGGCGCGTGGTGAGCCCTATATAGATCAAATTGCACGGACACATAGCGAAGTAAATCACATTACGGGTAGTACAGGTTATATGTTTCCTAATCTCGTATGTTCTTTCACCAGAAGAGTTCTTAAATGTGTCAATGCGATCTATATTAGGACAGGCGACACATCGGCCACAAGGCACACACCCACACCTGGGCCCCACCCCGTCAATAAATCTGGAGCCTATATCAGCCTGGTAGTGGCTCCTGACAATGTAATCTCTAAGATTTTGTGACCGTCGAATGACCACACTCGGAGTCCCTGGAAGGATCTTTTTGAGAGTAGGGTCAGCCAATAATATAGGCCATGCTTTCCCAAGGCATTGTTTCATACGAGAGAATTGGGCATGGTAGTTCGTCACATAACGTATTTTGTTAGATGTATTATTTTGTCTATCGCGGGCATAGAGTAAAGATTGCCGCGTCGAATATTTGGCCCTATGGTAGGCCCGTTTAATGGTACGTCTACCATATCCCCTCTCGTGAAACCTCTCACATAGATCTTTAGCCTTAACCTCAAAGTCCTCATTATTGGAACAGATCCTACGCAATCGAAGGAATTGACCGGTGGGGACAGAATCAATCATATATCTGGGATGTGCAGAAGAGGCGTGAAGCAAGCTGTTGGTGGAGGTCTCTTTCCTATAAATTGTAGTCTGCAACATGTCACTCCCATCTCGCCATACCGTGACATCCAAAAAATTGATTCTATCCCTTTCAACCTGATATGTCACAAAGATATTTTTATCGTTTGTATTTATCAGGTTGATAAACTCCTGTAAGGAGTCCGGGGTACCCTGCCAGATCAGAAATATATCGTCGATGTACCGCATCCAAATAGGGATGCGGCACATCGACGGCTGATCTGACAGGGAGAGGTCCTTCTCCCACAGCCCCAGGAACAAGTTGGCATATGCGGGGGCAAAAGAGGCCCCCATGGCTGTGCCCTGGAGCTGCAGGAAGAAGGACCCCTTAAACACAAAAAAATTATGAGTAAGTGAAAACTCCAGGAGTTCAAGGATAAGACAGATGATTCCCCTTGGTAAATTAGACATTTCAAGGTAATATCTAGTTGCTGTTAAACCATCACCATGCTTGATACTGGTACACAGGGACTCGATGTCACCTGTAACCATCAGCATGTCATTCTCCAGGTAGACACCATCCATCCTCTTCAAGAACTCCCCAGTATCTAGTAAAAATGAGGGAAGACTTTCAACCAAGGGTTTCAATTTGGAGTCAATCCAACGATTGACGTTTTCCAAGAAGTTACCCGGCCCGGAAATGATTGGACGTCCTGGGGGACTCTCCAGGTTTTTGTGTATCTTAGGCAATAGATACATAGTAGGCACCAGGGGTTCCTGTACCTGTAATGCTGATGCAAGTTCTTTAGTAATGACATTGTCATTAACCGCAGTATTAAGTATTTTAACAAGTTGTCCAACAAATGCCGACAGGGGGTTATATGTGAGGCGTTTATAACAAGCTTTATTGTTAAGCTGTCTAAACGCCTCTTTCTCATAAAGAGTTGTTGGCCAAATCACAATATTTCCCCCTTTATCGGCAGGTTTAAATACTACCCCTGGGAGAGCCCTCAGGACGTCCAATCTAGCACGCTCATCTCTGGTCAGGTTGTCGCGGACGACCCCCCCAGGGATGTGGAGAAAGTCCTCAGAGACAACCCGAACAAAGAGATCAATGCTAGGGCAAGATGCCAAAGGGGGGAACTTCTTGGATTTAACCCTAATGGAAGGAGGGATCTTACCTCCTTCTCCCAATTGGTGCTCAGCATGTAACTCCTCCAAATCCTGGAGGGCTAGTTGTTCTTCCTCTGTGGGGAACAAGGTATGAAGATGAGGGTCAAAAAAATATCTTTTAAAAAGCAGTGACCTAGCGAATAGGTGGAGGTCCTTAATTGCAGAGAAAGTGTCAAAATAAGATTTAGGGGAAAAGGTGAGCCCCTTACTAAGAAGCGAAAAATCGCTTGCCGTAAGTAGATGAGAACTTAAATTAATTACCTTTTTATTCATCTGATTACGATCAGGTGACTTGTATTGAGTGCGTCTATAGGGATGGAAGTTAGCACCTCTCATACGATTGAAACGAGAACCAGATCGAGTCGTCATAGATGAATTAGACCCTTCAGACGAATCACTTATATTGGATAATGAGCTAGCGGATGGTACACGAGGTACCCGTAAATTCTGTGTACTAGGTTTCCTCCAATGATACACATTCTTGCTTGCGAAATCATTAACATCCCTTTTCATCTTGACCCCTTGTGTTTCATGGATTTTTTTAACACATAATTCTAAATTTTTCTCAATTTTCAATTCAACATTTTTTATAAAACTTTTTGGGATGTGCATGCATTGATTTATATGGGCAAGTATGCAATAGGCTTTTGCTATATATTTTGTACATACTTATACCTTTGCTGCTATTGTTGTGGGCTTCCAGTTCTGGACATGTGTGAGCGGGCGTGTTCTCTCTCCCCCTCCTCCTGTTGTCATTTGTATTTAGTTTAATAAAAATTTATTATACATCTTTACCATGGGAATTTTTTGTCGTGGTTTTTTCTTCGTTTGAGATGGTTTTTTGCGACAGTTTCTAGTAATGTCCATATATATCGCAGTATTTTGATACTCTATCCAATGTTAGTGTTACTGTGATGTTTTTTCTCATGAGGTGTTTTAAACCTCTTATGTCCAGTAGAATTTTATAAGGCGGAGTTGGAGATTTTTCTTTTTTTTTTCTTCATCTGATAAACAACATTTTCATTTCAAAACTAGCGCACTCCGAGCACTTGAGAATAAATCATCATAAATAAACTTCCTAAAGTGGCACCGAGAAGAAAGTACAAGATGTTGTACGAGTTTGCTAAAAAAACTTTACATTATCCAGAAAATTGAAACTAGTGTTCTACTAAATGTGTCATTTATATACAAGTCTCTGTTAGAGCTGAGAAACCAATCTGAAACATGTTTGTGCATGCATAAAAAGATAACAATCTGCTATGATTACCAGCTGTGTAATATCTATAAACATTACTCCAGTACTCGAAACATTAACGCTATGGATCCTGGGGAAAAGTATTCCATTATACACTGGAGTCTTCTGAAATATCCAGAATGAGTGGTGAACTCGTGATTAGTGTTGAGCATTCCGATACCGCAAGTATCGGGTATCGGCCGATATTTGCTGTATCGGAATTCCGATACCGAGATCCGATACTTTTGTGGTATCGGGTATCGGTATCGAAACAACATTAATGTGTAAAATAAAGAATTAAAATAAAAAATATTGCTATACTCACCTCTCCGACGCAGCCTGGACCTCACCGAGGGAACCGGCAGCGTTGTTTGCTTAAAATGCGCGCTTTTCCTTCCTTCCGTGACGTCACGGCTTCTGATTGGTCGCGTGCCGCCCATGTGGCCGCGACGCGACCAATCACAGCAAGCCGTGACGTAATTTTCAGGTCCTTCTAGGCATTCAGTATTTTAAAATTACGTTCCGGCTTTGTGATTGGTCGCGTCGCGGTCACATGGGCGACGCGACCAATCACAAGCCGTGACGTCACGGGAGGCAGGAGACGCGCGCATTTTAAAATCAAGAACAAAAAATGTGGTAGTCAGTAATGGTTACTTTTTAACCAAGCATAGGGAAAAAATACGGAATCACTCAATTCTGAGGAAAAAATTATGGAATCACCCTGTAAATTTTCATACCCAAAAATAACACCTGCATCCAATTAGGTATGCTCGTTAGTCTGCATCTAAAAAGGAGTGATCACACCTTGGAGACCTATTGCACCAAGTGGACTGACATGAATCATGGCTCCAACACGAGTGATGTCAATTGAAACAAAGGAGAGGATTATCAAACTCTTAAAAGAGGGTAAATCGTCACTCAATGTTGCAAAAGATGTTTGTTGTTCACAGTCAGCTGTGTCTAAAATCTGGACCAAATACAAACAACATGGGAAGGTTGTTAAAGGCAAACATACTGGTAGACCAAGGAAGATATCAAAGCGTCAAGACCGGAAACAGGGGTTGTATAAAGCACTTCAGAGTTCTGCACCACCCTATAATTCTTCCCTCACTACTAAAACTCTGTTCTGCAACTAATATACGAATAACATCCTGCATAATCCAAACCTCACAACTCTAAGACTTTTCTTGTGCTGCACCAGTTTTTTTGGAATGCAATACCTCCAATGATCCGACTAATATCAAGCCCCATATTTTTAAGTGGGCTGTGAAGACATCTCTTTAGACAGGCCTATCACCTCAATTCAGTATTCTAATTTTTCACTGATCCCTCTTTCTAAATTTTCCTCAGACTCTGGCCTTTCCTACTCATCTGTCTCCACATCCTCCATGCAACCAATACCACTTGGTGACTCCACTTAGATACTGGCTGATGACAGATCATGCAGCTTATTTGAAGACCCCTATTTATTATCATGATGGCTTGACCGTACATAACGAGCACGTACTGCCTATTGTGTCCCTCTCTTTCATTATAGATTGTAAGATTCCAAGCAGGACCCTCACTCCTCTTGTAAGTGTTCAACTATGATACTTTGTAATTTCTTTTATTGTCTGTACATGTCCCTGCTTAATTGTAAAGTGCTGCCGAATATGTTGGCACTATAGAAAAAAAATGGTTAGAGAAATGAATGCTGGGATGTGAGGGGAAGGAAGGTCTAAAACCTATAGTGCTGGCACTATGCTGATGAAGGGAAACCACCCAATGAAAATCGATATCTGGCAATGTAAAGTTCATGAGAATTCTGACCGTTCCAGGACATATTAGACTGGTATGTGCACCAAAAGACTTTTCACCTTATTATGTAGGATGATGGCAGCAAGACCATGCTTTTCTTGAAGATTTGTGTGACAGGACAGATACACTTCAAGCATATTTTTTTTTCTATTCATATGTAAGGCAATTCAAGCATGTCTTCCCCAGTTAGAAAGAACTATAAGCTACTTTCCATAAGTACTTCAGGCCTCATAGGCAGAACTTCTGTGCCAAATTCTCTCCTTGGCCCTATGTAAATCATTCTCTGACAGTTGCAGAAAGGTCATCATCGGAAACAAAAAGGAGAGTTACCCCGGAAAATTATTATATTTCTGTTACAAGCGAGACGTGTTGTAAGAAGATACGTTAGAAAAGGAAACATGCCTAAACTAGAAACAAATTAGGATGAATGAGGAGCATAGGACATGAAACAAATTTAATTCAGTGATAGTGGAAACCATAGTGGATAGTGGACAACATACAGTTGTGCTCAAAAGTTTACATACCGAGGCAGAATTTTTGCTTTCTTGGCCTTTTTTTCAGAGAATATGAGTGATAACACCAAAACTTTTTCTCCACTTATGGTTAGTCGTTGGGTGAAGCCATTTATTGTCAAACTACTGTGTTTTCTCTTTTTGAATCATAGTGACATCCCAAAACATCCAAATGACCCTGATCAAAAGTTAACATACCCTATTTCTTAATATCGTGTATTGAAACCTCTAACATCAATGACTGCTTGAAGTATTTTGTGGTAATTGTGGATGAAGTTCTTTATTTTCTCAGATGGTAAAGCTGCCCACTCTTGTAGGCAAAAAGCCTCCAGTTCCTGTAAATTCCTGGGCTGTCTAGCATGAACTGCGCGCTTGCGATCTCCCCAGAGTGGCTCAATGATATTGAGGTCAGGAGACTATGATGGCCACTCCAGAACCTTCACTTTGTTCTGCTGTAGCCAATCACAGGTCAACTTGGCCTTGTGTTTTAGATCGTTGTCATGTTGGAACATCTAAGTACATCCCATGCACAGCTTCTGAGCTGATGATTGCAAATTTGCCTCCAGTGTTTGCTGATAATGTGCTGCATTAATCTTTCCTTGAATTTTGACCACGTTTCCTATGTCTTTGTAGCTCACACATGCCCAAAACATCAGCGATCCACCAACGTGCTTTACAGTATGAATGGTGTTCCTTACATCATAGGCCTTGTTGACCTCTCTCCAAATGCAACATTTACGGTTAAAGAAATAAGTTCAGTTTTGGTCTCATCACTCCAAACTACCTTGTTCCAGAAGTTTTGAGGCTTGTCTCTGTGCTGTTTTGGGTATTGTAGGTGAGATACTTTGTGGCATTTGTGCTGTAATGGCTTTCTTCTGGCGACTAGACCATGCAGCCCATTTTTCTTCAAGTGCCTCCTTATTGTGCATCTTGAATCTGCCACACCGTTAGTTTTCAGAGAGTCCAGTATTTCAGCTGATGTTATTTGTGGGTTTTTCTTTGCATCCCGAACAATTTTCCTGGCAGTTGTGGACAACATTTTTGCTGGCTTACCTGACCGCAGTTTTGTTTTTACAGAGCCACTGATTTTCCATTTGTTAATCACAGTTTGAATGCTGCTGACTAGCATTATCAATTCCTTGCATATTTTTTTGTATCCCTTTCCTGTTTTATACAGTTCAACTACCTTTTCCCGTAGATCGGTTAACAATTGTTTTGCTTTCCCCATAACTTACAATCCAGAAATGTCAGTGGCTGGATGAAAGATGCAAGAGTCTGTCTGGATTCCAGAAACTCGCTCAGCTTTTATGTACACACACTGATTACAAGCAAACAGGTCACAGGTGAGGATGTTGCCATTAGTAGCCATTTAAACCAATTTGTGTCAACTTCTGTGCATGTTATGAGGCCAAAATCACCAGGGTATGTAAACTTTTGATCAGGGTTATTTGCATGTTTTGGGTTGTCATTATGATTTAAAGAGAAAATACTGTAGTTTGACAATAAATGGCTTCACCCAACCATTAACCATGAGTGCAGAAAAAGTTTTAGTGCTATCATTTATATTCTCCGAAAAATGGCCAAGAAAGCAAAAATTCTGCCGGGGCATGTAAACTTTTGAGCACAGCTGAAAGTTTAGTAAAGTTAAAAAGAGGATTTCCTATAGGTAGAGAAAGACCTACCCCAAGTTCCTGTAGAAAGACCAAGACCCACCTCCGCTTTCAGTAGAGAGACAAAGACCTGTCCCTTCTTGCTGTAAAGAGACAAAGATCGACCCCCACTTCCTATAGATAAAGACCTATCCACACTTCCTGTAGAGAGACAAGGACTTACCCCCACTTCCTGTAGGAAGATGAAGACCCATCCCCCTCCCAGTAGAGAGGAAAAGATCTGCCCCCACTTTCTGCAGAGAAAACAATTCACCCCCACTTTCTATAGAGAGACAAATATCCATCTGACCTAGTAGAGAAAGACCTATCCCCACTTCCTGTAGAAAGACAAAGATCCACCCCTCTTCCAGTAGAGAGGCAAAGACCTGCTCCCACTTCCTGTAAAGAGACAAAGATCCACCCACACTTCCTGTAGAGAAAGAAAGACCTATCAAATTCCCCACTTCCTGTAAAGAGACAAAGATCCACCCTACTTCCTATAGAAAGAGACAAAGACCTGCCCTTGCTTTTTGTGGGTGGAAATAGGAGGGAGACACCTATTGGACTTCTCAGGGGTAAGTCAATAGAATTTTATGTAAAGTAATTCACAGATTGTCCATTTATCACATCATATATCAAATAAGATCAAGCTGTCTGAAAGTACAGGGACCATTTATCCAAATTTGTAGACAGGTAAGGTTGGATACACCTGTAAAAACAAGTGGACATTAATAAATAGTCTTACAAGTGATTTCCAAATGTGGATGCACCCTAGGACACTTAAACTGTAAAGTGCTGTGGAATATGTTGGCGCTATATAAAGATTGTTATTATTATTATTAGGACATGAACCTGCGTCTCATGAGTAGTGTGGTTATGGATGAGTATAGCCTGGTTTTAGTATTTGCATGTGCCATAGCTATTCTACAGTATCAGAATGGAGCACAATTAAAACATGAAATATTCTAGTACATGTGTAATAACTTTTTATGCCTTCTTATTACATGCATATTTTGTAGGAACCATCCGACTTCAAGCAAAAATGATATTTTATGTAGTGTTATCTTGTACCATAAGCACTTCAAACCTTCACATATTGACAGAGAATTATCTGAGCTCGAGGGTGACATTATAAGCTTTTTAGAGTGAAAACTAAATCTAAGATGATACAGTTGTAAGACAGCATTTCTATCACTGGTTCCTGACATCCCTGCCGGTGATGTGGGAGAGAAGGGAGAAGCCAAACATGGCACATTGTTAAAACATCCAACTGCTCTGATCCGTCTTTTTGACATTTCAATTATGAATTTTTATTGGGAGAATGCAGCCTGAATGTTTGCACTGATTGCTGACATTTTGTAGAGCAGTATCCATCAGCCTTGCACAGAAGTCATTGATGCATATTTTTTCTACCCTGGTTCGATGCCTGGGACTTTTTAACACCATCTTGTACACTTTCGTACATATGAAATCGAGTCCTGTGCATTTGTTGCACTGGCAAAAATTTTGCCTAGATCCTTGCCGACTGGGAAGGTGAGGTCACACTTTTATGGACCTGGAAGATGAGGTCACATTTTTGTAGTCCTGGAAGATGAGGTTATACTTTTATAGTCCTGGAAGCTGAGGTCATCCTTCGAATTAGGCCTGGATCTTGTTGCTTATAAGTGTTGATAGGAAGGAGAATGTTACATAGTTACATAGTTACATAGTTATTAAGGTTGAAGGAAGACTTTAAGTCCATCTAGTTCAACCCATAGCCTAGCATGCCCTAACATGTTGATCCAGGGGAAGGCAAAAAAAACCCATGTGGTAAGAGTAAGCTCCATCATGGGGAAAAAAATTCCTTCCCGACCCCACATACGGCAATCAGACTAGTTCCCTGGATCAACGCCTTATCAAGGAATCTAGTGTATATACCCTGTAACATTATACTTTTCCAGAAAGGTATCCAGTCCCCTCTTAAATTGAAGCAATGAGTCACTCATTACAACATCATACGGCAGAGAGTTCCATAGTCTCACTGCTCTTACAGTAAAGAATCCGCGTCTGTTATTATGCTTAAACCTTTTTTCCTCCAGACGTATTGATGTACGTATTGATAGGAGAGGAGACCCATGGGGCCAACCCAGCAGTTAGGAACAATGGCTCTGGTTGCTCATTTGGGTAGGATACCGCTGTGGCTACACATGTTGGTCTGTGCTGAACAGTATTTTAAGCCAAGGATGCTCTTTTTTAATTACATCATAATCTGCCATTTCAATTTTTTTTTTACATACAGAAACAGAAGTTGAATGTGATTGGAAAAACATTTCTGGTCTATTCTAGAAACAGTTCCACTCTTTTATACAATAGTATATATAGAATACTGCAAGTAAGGAGTTCCTCTTTATCAGCTGTAGGCACCGAGATGGAGACTCCTCAGCTGAGACGGCAGCCTAGCGGCATCCTGTTACCATTATAATGCCCAAAAGTTAGGGGTTACATTAAAGTTTTTATTATGCTAATTGTTCTTGAAATATGCCTTCAAATAGTTGAATTGAAGCACAGTTCGTGTGTGCTGAATACTACACAACTTAAGGGTTGATGAAGTATCTCATGCTATCCTTAATGAAAAAATAACCACGTATGGGATTGACAAGGCTACGGTTAAGTGGATTCATAACTGGTTCAGTGATCGTACTCAAAGTGTGGTGATAGATGGTTACACATCCATTTGGAAAAGTGTTTTAAGTGGGGTACCACGAGGCTCTGTCCTGACAACAGTGTTTAACATTTTTATAAATGATCTAGATAAGGGAACTAAAAGTAAGCTAATGAAATTTGCAGACACTGCAAAGCTAGTAGGGATAGTCAACACTAGAGAAGACCGAACGGATTCAGAAGGATCTAGATAAGCTTGAACAATGGGCAGCGACTAATAGAATGGTATTTTACTGGGAGAAATGCAAGATTCTACACCTGGGCAGGAAAAATGAAAATTACATCTATAGAATGGGAGAAATATAACTAAGCAACAGCACGTGTGAAAAAGACTTGGGTATAGCAATAGATCACAGACTGCACATGAATCAACAGTGTTATGCCGCAGCAAATAAGGCAAACAGTTCTAGGTTGTATTAAGGTACCTTCACACGAAACGACGCTGCAGCGATAGCGACAACGATGCCGATCGCTGCAGCGTCGCTGTTTGATCGCTGGAGAGCTGTCACACAGACCGCTCTCCAGTGACCAACGATGCCGAGGTCCCCGTGTAACCAGGGTAAACATCGGGTTGCTAAGCGCAGGGCCGCGCTTAGTAACCCGATGTTTACCCTGGTTACCAGCGTAAAATGTAAAAAAAACAAACAGTAGATACTTACATTCGCGTCCCCCGGCGTCCGCTTCCTGCACTGACTGACTGACTGAGCGCCGGCAGTAGCAGGGCACAGCGGTGACATCACCGCTGTGCTGTGCTTTCACTTTCACTTTGCGGCGCTCAGTCAGTGTGGGAAGCAGACGGCGGGGGATGCGAATGTAAGTATGTACTGTTTGTTTTTTTTACATTTTACACTGGTAACCAGGGTAAACATCGGGTTACTAAGCGCGGCCCTGCGCTTAGTAACCCGATGTTTACCCTGGTTACCAGTGTAAAATATCGCTGGTATCGTTGCTTTTGCTGTCAAACACAACGATACACGGCGATCGGACGACCAAATAAAGTTCTGAACTTTATTCAGCGACCAGCGACATCACAGCAGGATCCTGATCGCTGCTGCATGTCAAACTAAATGATATCGCTAGCCAGGATGCTGCAACGTCACGGATCGCTAGCGATATCGTTACAAAGTCGTTTCGTGTGAAGGTACCTTAAGTCTAGATTACATGAAGTAATTATCCCCCTCTACTCCTCCTTGGTCAGCCCTCATCTGGAATACTGTGTCCAGTTCTGCGCACCACATTTTAAAAAAAGACATTGAAAAACTGGAGCAAGTTCATAGAAGAGCGACCAGGATGGTAAGTGGAGCGCCCCCAGAAGCAGGGCCGTGGGGTACTCGGTACCGGGCCTCTCTGTCTCAGTTCTGGGGTTGTCACGGTGGCTAGACCCGGTCCGTGACCCTGCTAAGGGGCGTCCAATGAAAGATGTGATGATGGTGCGTGGTGCAGGTCGCGAGGAATAACGAGGACACAGGGTTGCAGTCTCTTTACCTCTTTACTGAAGGCTTCAGGGTCCTCAATCCAGAGCACTGCTAACAGGGCTGGCTGAGACCGGCCGGTCCGAAGGCACCTCCAGAGTTCCCTTTGCAGGTGGAAATCAGTGCCTACCTTCTAGCGCCTGTGTGCTATAGTACCTCCCTGCTGAGCACCATGGGATAGTCCTCACAACTGTTGTGTCTGTTTCTGATGTTCTTCTTTCTCACAACTCGTATCTATTCTGATGTTCTTCTCCGTCCCCCAGATGATATGGATAGGACGCACCCGTATGACGGGTAGGCCTGGAGTTCTTCCGGGACCCTAGCATCGCCCCTCTCCCACAATTGCCCCCTATGTCTGCTTAGGTGATTTAGGTGAGACAGCCAACCTAAAATTAACTGTCCTGCCTCTGTTTGAAGTAATGCTTGGAGCCTAATACTTCCTCGGCGTTCTGGCCACCGGCTACGTGCCTCAGTAGGATGTTGCCTCGATCTTATGGCACGACTCCTACTGGCTTTATCTCCTTTTTGCTGCGAATCTCGTTTCTCACTTCTCCACAGTAAACCTCGCTTCTTTTCCTTTCTTAGGATGCCACCGCATTCAAGTGCAGGCGCGGCTCCGTAACCTTCTGTTCTTTTCGCTAGGCCACTGTCAGGATCCCACCCCTGACAGAGACCCCCCTGAATCTTCCCCTGCAACACCCTCTGCCACAGGATGTTGCCTGGTTCCAACCCAGTCAGCTTCTGACTAACTTCCTATCCAGCCCCCAGTTTTACCAGAGTGTGAGGAGTGGCCTAATACATAGCGCCCTTTGCTCCCCCTGGAGGCCAGAATGTGAAGTGTAAAGTGTGACTGTGATACCTGGTCAGGTGAACTCCTTAGGTGCCATCAGACGTACTATCCCTCCCCTTAGCGGCGGAGCGTCAGTACAGCAACGACCAGGACTCTGGGGCACTACATAAGCACAATGTAAACTATGTCCTATGAAGAACGGTTAAAGGATCTGGGAATGTTTATCTTGCAAAAAAGAAGGCTAAGAGGAGATTTAATAGCGGTCTACAAATATATGAAGGAATGTCAGAGTAGAGGGATCATAATTATTTTCATTTGCACATAGAAACACAAGAAGCAATGGGATAGAACTGAATGGGAGCAGATACAGACTAGATATTAGAAAAACTTTTTTACAGTGAGGGTGATCAATGAGTGGAACAGGCTGTCATGAGAGGTGGTGAGTACTTCTTCAAAGAAAGTCTTCATACAGAGGCTGGACAGATGTCGGTCTGAGATGGTTTAGTGAATCCTGCATTGAGAAGGGGGTTGGACATGATGACCTTGGAGATCCCTTCCAACTCTAACATGCCATCATTCTATGAACATCTCCACTTAGTTGGTAGCTAGGGAATAGTTAAGTGGCTGAAGTTTAGATTATAAAATGCTGCAGTCCTGGTTGTTCGTGTAGTAGAAGCAAGGATGTAGGACAGCAGCTCTCTCCTTTCCAGTAGACCAACATTGCAGAACTATCAGAAGAAAATGTAGTGCAGTATTCCTTTTTTACCCCTTAATAAGAGGAATCTCCTGGTCCACAAATCCACCCAACTGTGCTGGGACTCAGAGAGGCCACTTTGGTGAGGCCCAGGGATCCCATGCAGGCTTCAGCAAATGATGAAACTGATCACCTACCAACATGTAATTTTGAATAGAAGGCGCTGGGATCTGGAGGTCCATTGGGGTGTAGCAACCTCATATAGAGTGGAAAATATCCAGGAATAATAAACATGTAGGTAAATCTTCCAGGTTAACTAGCAGCTCCTCCTGTAATATACTCTATGGCATGGCCATTTATTTCCAGTGTGCATGTTTCTGCTACTGTTATTGGAACCTGCCTTACGAAATGTACCTCTGTGATTATCTGACATGTAACCATCAAGCTTATGTCTGGGTCGTCCTCCACCAAGCTGGGCGGTATTGACGTCAAACAGCCACGGTATTCTCTCCAGCCGGCTGGCCATCTTCAGCAGAATAAAAAGGAGGAAGTTGTGGAAGGGATGCAGGATCAACTCGTCTCAATAAGCAATGTCCAGACCTCAGGTGCAACAGGAAATAAACTCGCTTTTGCTGGAGCAGTGGATGATGCTGATGATTACAGCTCTCCACAGTTATTCAGTAGACCAGGCCAACAGCCGCTCATGGTGTTATTAGCCCATAACCCAGCTATTTTCTAGCAGCTCTCCTCAATCCCGCTGCTTATAGTACTATAGGGGCATTAAAACTCTCAGCCGGGACATTAGCATCCTTGGCTCCTCAAGACATCCCTCTTCTGATACCTAACTGGCATCGTCTGGCAGTTGGGCACTTCTTGAACTGCGCAGGACACTGTTTCACGCAGCTGCACAGATTTCGCTGGAGTCCCTACAGCGACCACAGCCAAGGCACTGGCTGGACTCCTTTATCTCCTTCACCCCTCAATCCCTGTGGCGCAAAGTTGCATCTCCTAGTCTTGGTAGTTCTCCTATTGGCGGCTGCTACCCACCAGATTTCACAATGTCCCTCTTATGCGCTTCAAGCGGAAAAATCGCCGTTAATCATAGCGTAAGAGTTTTTGAAAATTTTTCTTCACCAACATTCTTCTTCTAATTTGAATGGATTACTAATCAAATTGAATCATTTTTTTAACCAACAGATGGTTGTGCTGGACTTCCTTTCTTCTTACCTGTTTGTACTGACTCTACCAGCTGGATACGACACCCCTTCGGTTGATAGATACAGCACGGTCGGCACACTATTGGAAGTGCTGGTGATGAGCTTTTTACGTTTTCTATTACTTCACCATGGTGTAACTACACCTACATGGGCAGGTTCAGATCCCACTAAGGACAACACCTGCAAGGAGTTTGTATGTTCTCCCTGTGTTTGTGTGGGTTTCCTCTGGGTTCTATGGTCTCACACCCCAAAGACATACTGATAAGGAATTTAGATTGTGTGAGCTCCAATAGGGACAGTGATGACAATCTATGTAAAGCCTGTGGAATAAGATAGCGCTATATATGCAAAGCAAAAAAAAAAATGCATGCTTTACCACTGCTAACAGGATCACGTACTCCATCATGACTCTGCAGCATAATACACTAACCCTCTCCAAGTCACAAGTTACCTTGATTCTCAGCATACCCTCTTGTAATAAAAATCCAAACACAATGGAGGGGGAGCATTGATGCTCTTTATTTCACTTTTCTATGATTGAATGATCTACTCATACTGTTATCCATAGAGCCCCCCGCATGGGGACAATTGTCTTTATACGATGTGTCATTTCCCTCTCGGTCACTGTAATAAAAGATTTGTGAAACTAAAGATGACACTTTATAACAAGAATCAACCTAGAGGAGTAGATGGGTTATTTATGAGACTCGGCTCCAACCTAGTAGATAGCACGTAGTAATATGTCTACGCTGACCATGCTGATTTCATAGAGCAATTGCAACCTCACAGTATGGCACAAAATCATGACCTGGATTGACCGGAGGCCTAAACAAGGTATTTCTGTGAACTTAAAGTGAATTTGTCTTTAGATTTCACAATACAAGCGGTATCCAATATCACAAAGATCTCCTCGTCCTTATAAGACTGATGTACTTACTTTGAAAATTAATGCAGCATGGTTGCATATTCTTGATATTAATATGAATATTTGATTCGATTTCTGCCCGCTAGCCTGACTAACAGCTGCAGCTTGTAATGAGCAGTGTGAGATCTCTGCAGGGAAGAGGGACACTGAGGAGCTGTCAATCAGGCGTGGTGAATGGAAATTCAGAAGCAGCAGAGGAGGGGGAACACTGAGCAGCTTTCAATCAGGCTAGGTGGATGGAGTTTTAACAACAGGGAGAAGAGACAATGAGGAGCTGTCAATCAAGTTAGGCGGGCAGAGATTCAGTAGCAGCGGAGAAGGTAGACACTGAGGAGCAGTCAATCGGGCAAGACAGAAGGAGATTAATGAAAAGATTTAAATAATAAAAATATGTCTGCAGTTTGTATTGTGAAATCGGGTGACAAATCTACTTTTAAGCATAAGTATATTCATATATATGTATATCACATGTGAGACATTTTTTGCTCAGTTTTCAGAGTGGGAACTCTCCAAACTCATTGTATTTTTAACCCCCTCTGCTAGCTTGAGAGTCTCTGCTCTGAAAATTCAATAAAAAAAACTTGTATAAACACCCAAAGGCTATGTGGACACAGAAGAGTTTTTTTTATTTATTTATTATTTTTTTTTTAAGTATTTCAACTGGAAACTACTTGAGCAAATGTTCCTTGTTTGTGGAGTTTTTTGTTTAGTTTTTTATTTTCTGATACATTTCTTGAAGCGGTTGTGGCCAATTTTTGAAGACTTTGGAAAAGTTGTTTTCCCAAAAGTGTTTTGGAAGAATTTTTTTCTCTGAAAGCATTTTCTACAGCCTTTTATTTGGACAATGTCAAGTATGGAGAGTATTCCATTATGATTTCCATCAATGTGGCATGAACTTCCTTTTTTCCCCACCCAGGCAATATTCAAAACCTGAAGTGGAAACAAAGAGTCAAAGAAAACTGACACGATATCAACAGCAAAGTGACTTTATAATATAAATCACAAAAGTGTCCAAACACTATAAGAATATTGGTACTTCTCAATACATAGAACACTAGAGTGACCACCTAATAAGTGATCATCTCAATGAAGCTCACCAATAAAAAATGTCAGTTAAAATATAACATTTATTGAAAACAATTTTTTGTTACTAAAAGATCCAAATAACCACTAGAACAAACAATAACCCCAAATCGGAAGAGAAAACCCACCCACAGGTCAATTAATCTGGCTACAATAGACCATGAACAAAATGATGGAAGGAAAACAGGCAAGGAACATGTTGCATATAATTGAGCCAGGACAGAGATGCCTCGATCCCATAAGCACACCTAATAACGGACCCATCAGATCTACTCCTATAATAAGTGTACAGACCGCATCACTAAATGAAAAACCGATGGTGATCACTGGGTGTGCCAAGGAAAAAACAAGGTGAACGCCTGAAACAGTATTGAAAATAGCCAACACCTTACCAGGTAAATGCCCGTATAGTGAGTGTCCTCCTCCGGCGCCCCCGGACAATGTCAAGTATGGAGAGTATTCCATTATGATTTCCATCAATGTGGCATGAACTTCCTTTTTTCCCCACCCAGGCAATATTCAAAACCTGAAGTGGAAACAAAGAGTCAAAGAAAACTGACACGATATCAACAGCAAAGTGACTTTATAATAGAAATGTAATGTGAAGAGTCTTTCAAGCATTTTTTAACCAATTGTTTGTTTGTTTGTTTTTTTAGCTAAGCAGTTTAGGAAAGAAACAAAAGAACTCTGTATATATAGCCTTAGGGTATGTTCAACTGGCCCCAGTGTTGTTCAACATTTTTTAAAAATGATCTAGATAAGGGAACTAAAGGTAGACGTATCAGATTTGCAGACAAGGCAAAGTTAAGGGAGCTAGCTAAGGCTAAGTACGCATTTCCGTTTGGCCTGGGCTGCGTATGGTTGCGGACTTCCTCCCTTAAGCTCCGCCTACTTCCGCATACATCCTGCGTACCTATCTTTAACATTGAGTACGCAGGGACGTTGCGTTCCCGCGTGGTCGGTGGGCACATCAAAACGCCACATACAACGCATTTCCCTGTATACCCAATGTTAAAGATAGGTACGCAGGATGCATGCGGAAGTAGGCGGAGCTTAAGGGAGGAAGTACGCAGCCATACGCAGGCCAGTCAAACACAAGTGTGAACCCCGCCTAAAGTACTTACATTGATTGGTATTGTAGTATATACACCAACACAAATTAGAAAGTATATGTGATGTATGATACATGGTTTTCTAAATATTTTAAAAATCTAAATGTGGAAATTGTGACGTGCATTTGTATCCAGCTCCCTGACAGTAAATACTTTGCAGGACCATCTTTTGCTGCAATTACAGCTGCAAGTCTTTGGGGAAATGTCTCTATAAGCTTTGTACATCTATAAGTGACATTATTGGATGGAAGCGTCTGTGAACAGCAACTTTCACATCTTCCTATAGATTGGGATTTAGGTCTGGACTGTGACTGGTCCATTCACACACATGAATACGCTTTGATCTAAACCATTTTACTGCTTCTCTGGGACTATATTTATGATCATTGTTCTTCTGGAAGATGAACCTACACCCAGTTTCAAGTTTTTTGAAGTCTCTAATAAGTTTTTCTTCAGTATTGCCCTGTATTTAGCTCCATCCATCTTCCCATCAACTCTGACCGTCTTCCTTGTCCCTGCAGAAGAAAAGCCTCCACATAGCATGATGCTGTCACCACCGTGTATGATGGAGGGAATAGTATTATCAGGGTGATCTGCAGCATTAATTTTGCACCACACATAGAATTTTGCATGAAGCCCTAAATGTTCTACTTTGATCTCATCTGACGAGAGCATCTTCTTCCACATGTTAGCTGTGTCCCCGACAAGGCTGTTTGCAATCTGCAAGCATGACTTCTAATGGATTTCTTCTTGCCACTCTTCCCTAATGGCCATATTTTTGGATTATAGGACTAATAGTTGTCATGTTGGCAGATTCCCATACCTGAGCTGTGGATCTGTACAGTTCCTCCAAAGTGACCATGGGCCTCTTGACTGCTTCTCTAATTAGTGCCCTCCTTGCTTAGGGTGTCAGTTTCGGTGGACAGCCATGTCTCTGTAGGTCTGCAGTTGTACCATACTCCTTCCATTTTTGGATGATGGATTGAACAGTGCTCTGTGATATCTTCAGAACCTGGGCTATTTTTTTTTTTTTATAACCTAATTCTAATTTACTCTTCTCCATAACTTTATCCCTGACCTGACTGTTGTACTCCTGTTTTCATTACGTTTTTTGATCCCTAATGTTCTTAAACAAACCTCTGAGGCCTTCACAGAACAGCTGTAGTTATGCTGAAAATAAATTACACACAAGTGGTCTCAATTTACTAATTATACTTCTGGAGGCAATTGATCACTCAATATTGTATTAGGTGTTGATGGGATTTTATGTGATATACCAACACAAAGTAGCAAGTATCCCTAAGACAAAAATGGGTTTTGGGTAGATATACCAGTCAAAGCTAACATCTCAAAACTGATATAGTGGAACACAACACAACATGTACCATATATCCACATATACTTGAGAAAAAAAGAACAGTCTCACCCAAATGCATTAGGTAAATTCTCAGGCATCAGACACCGATCATTTTCAGATCCACATGAATTGGGGCATAGATAAATGCCTAACCATCATCCTGTTACGTAAACCAAGTAAAGGTGTTTTTTTGTCATGACCACCTCCCGGCCCATTTCTTCCCTAAGTAGGATACATCAGGGGATGAAAGCAGTCAGTTGTAGAGGTCTTAGATTCTAGTCTCCTGTCTATTAACAGCTTCTATTCCAAAAGGTATTGCTTACATCAATGGCCTAACATTATTATTATTATTATTTATTTATATAGCACCATTAATTCCATGGTGCTGTACATGAGAAAGGGGTTACATACAGGGTTATAGCTATCATTTACAGTAAACAGGTTTACAGTGACACACTAGTACAGAGGGGAGAGAACCCTGTCCTTGCAGACTTACATTCTATGGGATAGTGGGGAAGATACAGAAGGCAGGGGTGGGCGGCGGCGGCTCAGGCGGTGGTGAGGCGGCGGCTCGGTTATTGTAGGCTGTAGGCTTTCCTGAAGAGATGGGTTTTCAGGTTCTGTCTGAAGGATCCGAGGGTGGTGGATAATCGGACGTGTTGAGGCATGGAATTCCAGAGGATGGGGGATATTCGGGAGAAATCTTGGAGGCGATTGTGTGAGGAACGAATAAGTGCGGAGGAGAGTAGGAGGTCTTGAGATGAACGAAGATTACATGAAGGAAGATATTGGGAGATTAGTTCAGAGATATAGGGAGGGGATAGGTTGTGGATGGCTTTGTAGATCAGTGTTAGTAGTTTGAACTGGATTCGTTGGGGGATTGGGAGCCAGTGGAGGGATTTGCAGAGGGGAGAAGCAGGGGAGTAGCGAGGAGAGAAGTGGATTAGGCGGGCAGCAGAGTTGAGGACAGACTCATGTTCTACATTTGTGGCAGCCAGGAGTTTTTGATGATAACCACACAAACTGTCGAGGGGTAGTGAAGTGCCTATGCACAAGACAATCTTTTAAATACCTTCCACTTGTGTAGCTAATTTGTAGGTATGTGGTAAAAAATTCCCCAATATTGCTGTCCATCATGGGTACCAGCCACTGTTTTTGTTGTATTGATCTCAGTCCTTGAGCATCGTTAATGAATGCAGTAATAAACTGCAAACCCAAGTTGGCATCAATCTTTTTGGAGATCTGCGAGAATTAATCAGTTCTATCTTTTTAAGGTTTCCCTATAGGCTTTTCTCAAAACTTTATTTGGGTAGCCTCTCTCAAGGAACTTCCTTTTCGAGATTCCCTACCTGCTGTTTGAATTTGTCAATATCTGTACAATTCCTTTGCATTCACAGAAATTGACCTTTTGGGATCCCTTTCTTTTGTGGGGTGGGATGACTACATTCCCATCTGAGTAGGGAATTAGTTGATGTTGGCTTTCTGAAGTTGCTGGTACACAAGGAACCATCAGGCATTTTTTTTTTTAACAAAAACATCAAGAAAGGAGAGATTTGTGCTATTGATTTCAAAGGTGAAGGAAAGTCCCAAAAGATTAACATTCAGTGTGGACAAAACTCGCACTTGTGCCCTTCCAGAAAATGAAGATATTGTCTATATACCTTAGCCACATGATGATGCCCTCACTACCCAAGATGGATTCCTAGCCAAAAACAACTGTTTTCTCCCACAATCCCAGGAGCAGATTTAAAATATGAGGGGCCACATTAGCTCCCCATTGCAGTACCCTTGAGATGGTGGAAGTACTTGAAGACGTTTTTGTCAGCAGAATTTTGAGTCCCTCTACCAAAAATCGATTATGTCTCTGAAATTGGCAGCCCCTGTTTTTTAGGAAATATTCTACTGCTTCAAGACTTTTAAAAGAGGGATAGATTAACAGAGTGCCTCCACATCAATACTGGCCAAGATCATATCCTGTTTCAGGGTTAAACCTTTGATCTTGATACAAAGGTCAGTTGTATCCTGAGTATAGGAATTAAGGGCCAGAACAGAAAGGCTTAAGGATTCTAAGAAAGTAAACTCCCAGATTCTATGTTAAATCTTTTACTCCTGACATAAATAAGTCTGCCTTTAAACTGTGTAAGGCCCTTGTGGATCTTGGGCAAGCAGAAAGGTGGCCATTATGGGGTACCTTAGTAGTATAAACTCGAATTCCTTTTTCTCCAAAAGTGCAGATGTAAGTCCCCTCCTAAGGATTGTGCACAATTCATCCAAGATACACGTCTTTCGGATTGCTCTGGAACACAAAACAACAAGTGTCATATCCTAGGATATTCAAACACATCTCACGATAATCTTTTGTGTCCATGACCACCACATTCCCAATTTTTTCCGATAGTCTGATCATAATGTGGTTCTATATATGAGCCGCAAGTCAGTTTTATAATGTAAATATATGGAGTATAAGAATGAGGCTCTATAGGATTACATTGTAAACAGGACTTCTGGCTCAGACATAAACCCAAAAAGGATCTGGTAAGTCAGAATAGCAATCCCGTTGGTGAGAAGAGGACCAGAGCGGCGCTGGATTCCAGAGAAGACAGTGATTGGTGAGAATGTTATTGTACTTACACTACAAATATATTTACATAGGTTTAGACAATAAAAATTTTGGCCTGAGCACTTTTTTAATGACACCTTATTTGCATTGTTGAAAATCTAGATAAGGCAGAATAGAAATACCTAACACACAGATAAAGGTCTTTATTTATCTGTCCGATCACTTAATGGCCTATTGATCGTCGAATACATCACTTCACAAAAACGGTAATTCAAGAAAATGTCTCTGCCAATAAACTTTCATTCAGTTCAGCAGTCATTAAGTGTGCGCACTGTGTTTATACAAACAATACAGGTAGGAAGTGTATGTCTCCAATGTGCCACCTCAAGGAAATAAAAAAATTCTATATAAAATAATCATATGTATTTTCTACAGACTTAAAACTAACAAAATAACCTCTATCTTATAGGCTTCATCTCTTGCCCTAGATGAAGCCAATGTAGGCGAAACTTCAGTTGGGCAGCTGAAGTTTTTATGATAGCGATTTGCACATTACAGTCCTATATGTAAGCTATATAAGATGTTTCTGTATTGTACTTCGGTATTTCACTGTACTATCCCTCTTTAAAAAGTCTGACATGCATACTATTAGATTATGTCTTATACAGGGTCTACTATGAGTACTACGATAGTAGACACAGGGGCCATTGTTAGACTCTCAGCTGCCATAGTAAGCCATCGGCACTCGTGATTGTGTCGTGAGGAGCTGATGGGTGACAGAGGGAGAGGTCTACCTCTGTCTAATTATCTAAATGCCCTAGTTGCTATTGAACATGGCATCTAGAAGGTAAAATTGCCAGGATCAACACAAGCACCACTCCCAGAACTTAAAATAGGAGCAAGACCAAGCAATACAGCCCCACTCCTGCCACTGTTCTTATAGGAGAACTGACAACACTGATAAAAAATGTGTGTTGTAAAGTGCGAACTGGCTCCTGACTACGACGTAGATTTTTATTACTGTTCGGGAACCAGTTAAAAAAATTCTACTCATCATGTTAAAAAGAAAAAATCTTTCATGTGGCTATGGCGATGGAAAAACAAAACAGCTATGATAGTTCTAAAAATTCAATAATGAAAATAAATGCTGTCCTCAAAGCCCATAATATTGCATACTGAATGGCTTAATATTCATTGATAGTCATGAGTTCATTTTCCATTTTGCCTTACCTACGGTAGATACATTTTGGTCAACTTTTAAAGTACAGTATATGTCTGATTGAAAAGCTGCAACTTTTTGAAAGCTTTCATTGAGCTCCATTGTGTACTACAAGAAAGTGAAATTCCCGACTCTGTACATAAAGATCAAAACATGAGAGGCGTTCACAGAACTTTGTGGAAGACCAAATGTCCAGCAGCTAATACGGACTGTGCAAAATGTCTACAACAGATCAAAACTGTACTCAAAAGAAATGAATGGATGAAGCACATGAAAAGGACTGAGCTTTTTGACTCTCGATGTCTGTAGGCTACAAGAGGGATCATTCCAAGTGTTTATGACTTTAGGGAGACATCTATGATTCCGAGGAGTGAAGCCTCTGAGAACTGATCTCCAGCCTTTTCTGGTTGTAAACAACTGGGATGCAGAGGTAACAATTGAACCCAAGCTCTAGTACCTGAGTGACCCAAAGACCGTTCTGCAATATAGTAGGAGTATTTTTTTCCACCTTAAACATTTATGAGTTTACCAAAAGAAATGCTATGAATGCTTACTAGGTGCAGGTCCAACCTCGAGGATCCCTATCAACAGAACTTGGATTCTTAATTGCCAATTCACAGTCGATGTCTTTAAATTGATTTCAATGTAGAGGAACTGCGGGTTTTTTCTTTGACTCCATTTCAATTCAATAGGGAAGTGGCAGCTATGAATAAAAAAACATTAGTAGAAAAAAATGCACCATTCAGGCACATTAAATAATCTGGCCAACCACAGATACTTGGCATTATTTGGACTTCACATTTATAACTGAATGTTCGTAAAGCAAAAATCCAACTCTTGAAGTCAGTAGGAAAAAAAATAGGACATGCTTCTCAACACCTCCTACTTCTAAGCCACTGTCTTTTTTACGCATACTTTCAGGCCAAGTTAGCACCATCTTACATTGAAAATCTTGAGAATAATCATAGATGCCAAAGGACTATTCAAGTCAATATACTGTATATTCATGGTGGGTCATCCTCGTACTTAAAATTTAACTAAACTTTTTTTGCTAAATTATTATGAATACATTGCCAAGTTATGAAGCTTTGCAATATACTTAGTTGTACCTCATTTTGCTTCCTTTTCACCCACATACCATGTTGCATTGATTTTTCAATGTCCAGTTCATGCTACTTTATAATCTTCTTTTATGTTACACAACTTCTCCAAATAGCCAAGGCTCTGCTCCCTTCTCCTGGATCCGCTGCCATCTTCTGTGCTCCACATAGGCTTTTGCAAGTTACCCATCGTGGATCAATGACATCATTTCTCTAGACCTATTTAGGGCCCAGTTAGACAGACACTTGTGTCTTAGGATTGAGACTCGAGTCCTATGTTTGGTGTGCTCCACCATCTGTGCTTTTTGTGTTTGTGATTTCATTTATCCCTCCTGGGTGCCACTATGTCGATTTTGCTGCATCTGAGATTCCTGTGTGTGCCATGTCCTCACTGCCTATGTGCCTTCCTGAATTTTTGTAGCCACACCTGGGGTCCGTGTTCCCACCTGGACCTAAGGCTTAGAGGACCCAAACATTTTAACTGCTGGTCGGCAGTATCCATAGACTATATTCAAACAAGCTACATAAGGGAATTCCCATGTCTAAGTACAGGAGTTGGGGCACATATGATCAGACAAGGAGAATCCTGTAATTGACTATTTCTATATAGTCTACAAATCTTGCTGAGCAGCAGTTGAAAGCAGTTTCTAAAGGAGCATGAGCTGGGCAATTAAGCAGCACTTGCAAAGCATAATGCCGCAAGGCATTACTGTGAACAGAGCGTCACGAGGAGCATCGCGAAAGGCCTGGGCTGGATCTGGGGACTGTCGTAAGGTGAGTATGTAACTATTTTTTATTTTAATTCATTTTTTAACAGGGATATGGTGCCCACATTGCCATATTCTACATGGACTGTGTTATATACTACGTGGGTGGTGTTATACACTGCGTGGCTGTGCGATATACTACGTGGGTTGTGTTATATACTGCGTGGGCTGTGCTATATACTGCGTGGGCTGTGCTATATACTGCGTGGGCTGTGTTATATGCTACGTGGGCTGTGAGACTTTCGCCCGAGGCCCTCAAAAACCTGGAGCTGGCCCTGGCTTCACTGATTGATTGTTCGCGGCCAGCCAGGCATGACCAGCGACAGATGCAGTCCGGCCGCGAATTGACGCGGGATTTGAACAACGCTTCGCTAATTGGTCGCGCCCGGCCAGGCGAATCCTGTGTATTCATTGCATTATTCTGAAATCTTCATAAATAAACTACATACATATTCTAGAATACCCGATGCGTTAGAATCGGGCCACCATCTAGTGAGGACTGATTTGGCTAGGTGAGATGCTCTGGACTGGGGTCTAAGGGGTAAGGTTTCTTCTTCTGGAGAGTGACATACCAGCTCTGGATTGTCAAGGTAAAGAGGCTTGTTTGCTGTGCAATGCTCCTCTGGGAAATTTAATATGCAAATTGCCTCTGCAGAGAAGAAGAGGACTTGAACTCTATAGCGCCACCTGTTGGAAGTAGCCGTCATCTCATTCCACTTATTTTGGGTTATGTCAAGCCAAGAGAAAGGTACAGAAGGAAATATCGGTCTTTGGAGTTCTCTATCAAAAATGAATAATAAACCAGAATACGGCACAGTTATGGTAAACACAATAATAAAATGATTTTATGAAGCCTGGAAAATGGCGATTAGCGTTGGAGCCTGTCTTTCTGAAAAGCAGACATGAGTCATCCTTCAAGACTAGATGTTCCACATATATTTGTCATTTGTCCATCTCCAAAAGGCAACATCAGGTTTACAAACCCACAGAGCAGAAACGTGCGGCTTTATAAAATTTCCGCTTTCCCCGTAAAATGCGAATTAACATGCAGATCACAACTGTAAAAGTTTGGAAGCCGTACAGATGATTATTCATCTGCCTCTTTATGCAGCACAGTTGGTGCATTTTCATAGTGCGTTGAATCTACAATTATTTGGTCAGATGGCCACTAAGTATTTTCAGGGAATTATAAGGAGGAACAGACCTAAATGGTGGCAGCTATATACTGTACTTAAATCATCAAGTAAATTGGGAATTACCCATTCATACCCTGAAATTCAATATTTCTATGTAAGCAAAATTGGAAGTGAGGGGGCACAGGGCTACATAAACCAGACAAAAACATGATGATTAACAATAGGGAGGTCTATACAGTTCTCAGAATGGAGAGTGATGACAACTTGTCTCTTCAGAATTCCCCATAAGTGTTCAATTGGTTTCAGATCAGGAGACACTTAAGGTACCTTCACACATAACGATTTCGTTAACGATATCATTGCAACGTCACGCTTTTTGGTGACATAGCAACGATCCCGCTAACGATCTCGTTATGTGTGACAGCGACCAACGATCAGGCCCCTGCTGGGAGATCGTTGGTCGTAGGGAATGATCGGGACCTTTATTTGGTCGCTGATCACCCGCTGTCATCGCTGGATCGGCATGTGTGACGCCGATCCATCGATGTGTTCACTTGTAACCAGGGTAAATATCGGGTTAGTAAGCGCAGGGCCGCGCTTAGTAACCCGATATTTACCCTGGTTACCATTGTAAAAGTTAAAAAAAAAAACACTACATACTCACATTCCGAGGTCTGTCACGTCCCCCGCCGTCAGCTTCCCTGCACTGACTGTCAGCGCCGGCCGTAAAGCAGAGCACAGCGGTGACGTCCTGGCTCTGGAATAATCTGAAACTGTACGCCACACAATTTCATTGCTTCTTTAGTTTGCTTTGGCAAGCATTTCAAGTCGCTTCGCTCTATCATGTGAGGCATTACAAGTTCATGACAAAGGTCCTTCAAGAATATGCGTCTCCTGTCCTTCCTCTGTGCATAAAATTCCAGATGAGTTTCTGTATAAATAATGAATGAATTTAGGACTGCTACATCAAGCATATTTGAAAATAGTACTACAGGCCATCGTTTTGTTTGCCTCTTACACGAATATTCTCCCACCATCTCATCCATTTTATCTACACCTCCTTTTGTTGTATTGTAATGCAGGATGATTTCTGGTTTCAATTTTTTGTCATTGCTGTCAACACTGCAATCGTGATGCATGGTACTGAGTAAAATTACAGATTTCTACTTCTTCGCCTTGTAAGATACCAAAGTCGCTTTGTTATTGAATCCAAAAACACTCTCATAAAGTGCTCGCTGATGATTGTGTTTCAGTGCTTCTGGAATTTCTCGTCTGTTTTGCTTTATAGTACCGTGTTTCCCCGATAGTAAGATGTAGTGGGGGTTTTAGCGGGGTCGGCTAATGTAAGACGCACCCCGAAAGTAAGACATAGTAAACTGTACGTTGGAAAAATATAAGCCATAGTACCGGTACCTTTTGCTGCATTACTGTATTTTTCCGCTGCCCGGAATCAGAGCTGGGAAACCACGTGGTCCCGATGATTAAGTGCAGTGAATATTCATTAGCGGCTCCCCGCCCACCGATCAGCTGAGCGGTGAGCCGGCAGCAGCAAATGAATGCTTCACTTAAGCAGGGACACACATGGCTTCCCCAGCTGATCCCTGCAACTGCTGGGGAGATTTGTGTGTCTGGGGGAGGAGGAGGCAGCAGCAGGGGCCAGGAGATCGCTGCCTACCTGCCTGCCATGCTTGGACGCCGAGTGTTGTGCACACACAGGACCTGTGCTGATGTAAGAAGTGGGCGGGCTGGAGCGTCACATGGCAGCTCAGAGCCCTCCCTCTTCTTGACATCATCACAGGTCCTTCAGGCTCCCCACTAGAATCTTCAGCTTCCTCATAACCTGTGCTGTGGAAAGGCAACAAGAGGGAGGTCCAGGATCCGCCGGAGGGGTGAGTATATCCATATTTTTTATTTTAATTCTTTATTTTTTACATGAATATGGATCCCAGGGCCTGAAGGAGAGTTTCCTCTCCTTCAGACCCTGGGAACCATCCTGCATACCTTCCGATACTTGTGTTCCATTGACTTGCATTGGTATCGGGTATCGGTATCGGCGATATCCGATACTTTTTGGATATCGGCCGATACCATCCGATACCGATACCTTTGAGTATCGGAAGGTATTGCTCAACACTACTTACTGCGCAATCGCAATATACGGCGCAATTTTCCAATATAAGACATACCCCGAAAGTAAGACATAGTGGGACTTTTGAGTGGTAAAAGAATGTAGGACACTGTCTTACTTTCGGGGAAACACGGTACCAACAAGTTTAATAGCTTTTGCAAGCAGAAAATTGCCTAGTTCAACATTGGTGAAATAATTGTCCATGGTAATGTTTCTACCTGAATTGAATATTGGAACAGCAAGAGTTTTGACTATTTCAGACCCCAGATCCTTCTGTACTGGTGCACCAACCTCTTTGCCACAGTAGATTACGCCATTTATGCCATAATAATTTGCAGAATCACACATCCAGAAGATTTTTATTCCATACTTGGCTGGCTTGCTGGGCATGTATTGTATGAACGGTACAAGTTGCTCATCTACAGTAACATTAGTACTAGGATTGTAAAGTTTTGTGCAATTTTTGATAAATATGTTCCAGATATAACGGATAGGGGCTAATTTGTCTGTTTCAAACCTCGCTGCACGAGTTCGCTTATCATCAAAGCGAATGATTCTTCTAATTTCCTCATATCTGCCCACTGACATTGTCGCCTTATAGTGTGGATCAGAAAGTGGGTCGAGAAATAATTCTCATATTGGAACATCATACGACTTGACTCCCTGCCAGCAGTAAAAGTCCAATATATGCATAAAGTTCCTCTTTTGAGATATTTTTACAGGAGTTATTTTTTGCAGAAGCGATACGTCTTCTTTCTAGGTTTGGACATAATAGGACCTCTTCTGCAATATTGTCAGAAAAATAAGTACAGAATACATCTTTAGGGGTAAAGTAACTGGGACTTCCCACAGCTCCTTGAGCCTGTCTCACAATATTGTGTGTTGGAGTACGTCCGACTAATGTAGGATTACTGTCCCAAAAAACATTTGTTTTGGATGTTCTGCTTATCACTTCTTGAGGATCCACTAGATTCACTTCTTCATCATCAGAAGAATCACTGGATGAGGATGTTTGATTAGCTGGTGGCAGATATTCTTCATCAGACAAAGATAGTTCACTTTCATCATCACTTTGAAACATAATCGCTTCAATCTCTTGGTCAGTCAGACACTTGGAGAAAGACTGTGTCATTGCTGACTAGATGTTAGCAAACTAAAAGAAAAAACAATGAACAGAATCAGGGTTGTCCACTCTTTGCTTGTGTGTGACAAACTGTAAGGGCTCATTTCCACATGCGAGTCACACGTCCGTATCTCGCATGTGGAAACCAAGCTGTGGAGCCGGCACTCCAGAGCGGAGCGTGCGGCCGCATAGGAACACATGGAGCTGCACAGCTCCGCTCCTGAGTGCCGGCACCAGAGCTTGGTTTCCACATGCGAGATACGGACGTGTGACTCGCATGTGGAAATGAGCCCTAAGTGTAATGTCCCCCCTTCTTCCTCTCACCCTCAGCAGCTCTTACCTACTTTTAGGTTGTGTACAATTCTCTGGATTTTTGTGGCTCACAAGCTCTAGCCTTTGCAAGCTTCTTAGAAACAGAAACTGAAAATTAATCAGATTTCCTCTCAACAGCTTATCTTATCACAGGTCCTTCAGCAATTAGTTCACAGTGTATACTGTCCTCAGTACTCTATACACAGCTCATTACTGTGTTCCGAAGGATCTGAGGTGATGTCATGGCCTTATCACTCCCTCCAAAAATCACATGACATCCTCACATGTTATTATCCACACCCTGGCCCCTCCACCATTATTACTGAGTACAAATAAAGTAACTTGAGACACAAACACTACTGAGAACATGATAAAAATAGCGGGGGCCTAAAAGGCCCCCAATTCGTACAGATGTAGTTTTCACCAAACAAGCATTGTTACACCATAATACCTATGAAAAAAATTATATTAACAACTGGATATTATCAACGACGACATACTTGAGGAATACCTGGAGTTTCAAAATTTTAACTAAAGTAATTTTGCAGATAATAGCAAAAATGTAAGCATGGGGCCTAAAAGGCCCCCAATATACGTTCTAGGGTTAACTCCATGACCTTGGGGTTTTCCGTTTTTGCATTTCTGTTTTTTGCTCCTCTTCTTCCCAGATCCATAACTTTTTTTATTTTATCAATATGGCTATGTGAGGGCTTGTTATTTGCAGGACAACTTGTGCTTTTTAATGACACCATTGGTTTTACCAGATCGTGCACTGGAAAATGGGGAAAAAATTCAAAGTATGATGAAATTACATAAAAAGTGCAAATCCACAATTTTTTTTTTTTTTTACCATGATCACTAAATGCTAAAACTGACCTGCCATTATAATTCTCCAGGTCATTATGAGTTTGCAGATACCAGACATATATAGGTTCTGTTTTATTAACCCTTAAAGTCCAATGACGGACCATTACTATTGACCTTATGTCAACTTTTCTTTTGTTCTGGTCCTCATGCAATATTCCTAGATGGGTCACTGTATATTCTAGTCCACATACGCCCTTATATTGGGAGACTTCTTACATATGGGTTGATATTAGTCACCATATAAATATTAGGCTACGCCGACACTGTTCCGATATATTGAAATTCAAAGAACAGGCGGATGGCCTACAAGGAAGTTTTGCAGAAAGAGGGTATCTCCAAGTAATATTGAAGGAGGCCTATACAGAGTCACTTAAAAGAGATCGAAAAGAATTACTTAGCCTCAAAAAGAATTCAAGTGAAGAGAACACATGTTTTATTATAAGGATCTCTAATCGAGAGGGAGGAGTGAGAGAAATTTTGAAATGCCAATGGCCAATTCTGCTCATGGATGCTGACATCAGAGAAGCGGTGGGTCCTTCCCCACACATTACTTTTCAAAGAAATAGGTCCCTAAAAGATAGATTGGTCCACAGCCATTTTCATGATCCCCCAAACCAAACTTGGCTGAATAGACAACCAATAGGATGCTTTAAATGCGGCAGATGTAAGGCGTGTAAATCAGTTATATCTGGAAAGACTTTGTTGAGCAATAACACAGTAAGAACTTGCACCATAAGACACTTTAGTAATTGCCGCACAATGGGAATCATCTATAAAGCTACATGTGAGTGTGGGATGGAATACATAGGAAAGACTAGAAGGGAATTCAGATGAAGGATAGGCGAACATATCAGGGATATAGCAAGTAAAAGAGAGACAGCTATCGCTAATCATTTGAACAATTTCCATCAAGGTGACGCCAGTAAAATCATGGGAACTGACAAAATTATTCCTCCATCCAGAGGGGGCAACTGGGACCAGATGATCCCACAAAAGGAGACGAAATAGATCTTCTGGCTCCAGACTACCCAGGCCCTAAAGGTTTGAACGATCTACTTTCCTTCTCTTTCATATAGTGTAGTTGAAAATAGGGTTAGAGAGTTAGGAGAGCCATCGTTGAGTGAGGGCGCCAGTGCGCAGGTTCTAGGGTGCCAACCTCCGTGATAGGTAGTGACATAAGTGTTAGGGCATCCTAGGGCCTAATGGCCCCCATTCATAATCATAATCAGTCATATCTTTCCCTATTATTTCCTCCACTTTTGAGGTATTATTTCTGTGTCCGCACATGCGAGTTATTGATGTAACCACTATTTATTTTGTGTGATAATTTATATATTCTCTCCCCAATAAAGTCTTTGTGAGATCGTTTTTTGGAGTTGTGCTCCATCTGATGTTGGCCCTATCATGTGGCTGTATTCCGGGAGTTCCTCAGTTATGCCCTTTAAATTAAATATGTCCTGACAGGGAACGTGCACATAAACGAATGGCACCATGCGATTTGCAGGCATTTCCAGTGTTTCCCAGCATCCACAGAGTTCTACTTTATTTGTTGTTAGAGATGTTTAGGATTCCACTGTAGGATAAAAGCCATACGCATAGCCATAGCGATGAGTTCGGCTATCCAATCATCGGATCTATTAGTATGGGGCTTTTGGTGAATGCGCATGCGCAAGATGTCGCTTGCGTTTCATATGCGGCCCAAGGACCGGATGCACACACAAGATGTGTCCTGACTATGAACCGGAAGTCATTTCTGAGTTGCGCTCTATAAAGATGGGCTACGCAGCAGCCTCTATAATGGCAATCTCTCTGAGCACCATGGTCATATTGAATCCCTGATCAGTCCCTGATGAGCTGATGATGAAATGCATCGGGAGAATGAAGTCCACGAACGATTACTGCATCGGGTGAGAGCATTCCTTTATTCATGATTGTCGCAATGACTCTATAAATACTCTAAGAAAAAGTTGGATATTAAGGATTATGGTGTGTTTAAGAAGGAATGGGCAAAGCAGCATTCGGTAATCTGAATGCCCTATAATCCCTCCCCTTTACTAATGCTGAGTTATGTGTATAAATAATGCCTTAATATTTGCATGTGCATTTTTTGCTTACTCTCAAGTGTTTCTTATTTGTACAGTACAAGCACAGTTGATGGGATTAACAGCTATGGGCTTATATTATCAGAATGGGAAGGTCCATGGTTATTTCTCCCTACCCAGCCTAAAAATACCAGCATTCAGCCATCCCAGAATTGTCATATCATATTAGATGCACCAATTCCGGAACATTGCCCAGCTCTTCTCAATTGCCCTGGTGCGGTGGCAAGTATGGTAATGGTAGTTGGGTTTGATGACACCTGTGATTCGGGAAAAAAATCCAGCAATAAAAAAGAAACACACACAGATAAATATACTTTATTTGAATAAAGTCTCCCCCACACTATCCCTCGTTCACCAATTTATTGAAAAAAAATGTATCTCATGCAGGTCCGAAGTAATCCATGTTCCTCAATTTTGTCTCCGGCGCCTGTGAACAGCAGTAAAGTGACTGCTATTCACAGGGGCCAGAGAGTGACTACAACGACAATTAGAACTTCTGTATCTCACTGCGATCAGCAAGACTTGGCAGTCAGTTTACGGTTATTTACAGGCGAGACAGAATTGAGGAACGTGGATTACTTCAGACCTGCATGAGATTGTCAGGACTCTGAACATTTTTATTACCTTTTATGCATTACTGCCCTTTTCCAAGATGGCGTCTTTGGTCTCATGTGCACTGTGTCTTCCTGCTATAAAACTCCACCCCAGCCTTCAGTCTGTGCTAGAGTATTCTGCCTTGCATCCTGCTCCTGACGCTGGTGGCTCCCTGGCTATATACCTGCTCCTGTGAACCTGTGGGGTTATCCTGCTACTCAGCTCTGAGTTCCTGCTGCATACACCAGTTTCCAGTAATCCTCCTTCATCTGCTGCTCGTGTTTACTTCCATCTGCATTTGCTGGACATGTAAGCTGTTGCTGCTCTGCTTAAACCTGAGATTATCACCCAGGCCTCCCTGGTTGAGATAAGACTTTGCTTGAACTGCCATATAAGCATATTTATCTGTGTTTGGACTATACAAGGACTTATTTGTGTCAAGTATCCTCAAGAATAATTGTGCTTCACAGACTTTCTGCGTGATTGCATTTTCCTCTGAAGTTCCCTATAGACAGTTAAGCTGCGTTTATTATTTACACCAAGTGTTGTGGACTTGAGTTTCTCTCTGCACCTGTTTGAATCACCGTGTGATAATATATACTTTACCACTTAAAAACTGTGTCCTGTAGTTGTCTTGTTCCACGCAAAGAGTCTCCTGAGTTATCCCCTATAATTATTACAGAGATATTTAATGGTGAATTGAGTTTAAATCATGAGTAAGGGTTATTGACGAAACATGTACAGTGGGGAAAAAAAGAATTTAGTCAGCCACCAATTGTGCAAGTTCTCCCACTTAAAAACATGAGAGAGGCCTGTAATTGACATCACAGGTAGACCACAATTAAGAGTCAAAATAAGAAAACAAATCCAGAAAATCACCTTGCCTGATTTGGCAAGATTTATTTTGCAAATTACGATGGAAAATATGTATTTGGTCATTAACAAAAGTTCATATCAATATTTTGTTATATATCCTTTGTTGGCAATGACAGAGGTCAAATGTTTTCTGTAAGTCTTCACTGTTGGCATATGCAACAGATTAGGACTTATTATAAGTGAAAGGAGGACTTTACACTAACCAGACAGCAGATGGCGATAGTGTGTAAAGTTATATACTTGCTGTAATGTGGAGAGGGAAACTCTCAGTTGTTTGTTTTTCTTACTTCCTGATTCTTCCTGTTTTTCTTCATCTTGAATGTGTATTGTGTTCAGTGCACGGTCTGTGTAACACTGAATTGTATCTCATGTTTACCAGTATGAAGTAAATACTGTTTACTCAAGATATCTTGCTGATTGAAGCTCTCGTAACTACAGCGGTGACTGCAAGAAAACGCACTCTGCAACATTCACAAGGTTGACACACACTGTTGGTGGTATGTTGGCCCATTCCTCCATGCAGATCTCCTCTAGAGCAGTGATGTGTTGGGCCTGTCGCTGTGCAACACAGATTTTCAACTGTCTCCAAAGGTTTTCTATGGGGTTGAGATCTGGAGACTGGCTAGGCCACTCCAGGACCTTCATATGCTTCTTATGAAGCCACTATTTTGTTGCCCTGGCGGTGTGCTTGGGATCTTTATCATGCTGAAAGACCCATCCACGTTTCATCTTCATTGACCTTGCTGATGGAAGGAGGTTTGCACTCAAGATCTCACCATACATGGCCCCATTCATTCTTTTATAAGTCATCCTGGTCCCTTTGCAGAGAAACAGCACCAAAGCATGATGTTGCCAACTCCATGCTTCACAGTAGGTATGGCGTTCTTTGGATGCAACTCAGCATTCTGTCTCCAACCACGATGAGTTTTATTTCTACCAAAGAGTTCCACTTTGGTTTCATCAGACCATATTTCTATCTACTGGCTAACACGGTACCAAGATATATTTCTTTCCTGTATCAGACCATATGACATTCTCCCAATACTCTTCTGGATAATCCAAATGCTCTCTAACAAACTTCAGATGGGCCCAGACATGTACTGGCTTAAGCAGGGGGACACATCTGACACTGTAGGATCTGAGTCCCTGGCGGCATAGTGTGTTACTAATGGTAGCCTTTGTTATGGTGGTCCCATCTCTATGCAGGTCATTCACTAGGTCCTCCCGTGTGGTTCTGGGATTTGTGCTCATCATTCTTGTGATTATTTTCACCCCACAGGGTGAGATCTTGGGTGGAGTCCCAGATCAAGGGAGATTATCAGTGGTCTTGTAAGTCTTCCATTTTCTTATTATTGCTTCTCACAGTTGATTTCATCACACCAAGCTGCTGGCCTATTGCAAATTCAGTCTTCCCAGCCTGGTGCAAGGCTACAATTTTGTTTCTGGTGTCCTTCGACAGCTCTTTAGTCTTCACCATAGTGGAGTTTAGAGTGTGACTGTTTGACGTTGTGGACAGGTGTCTTATACTGATAAGTTCAAACAGGTACCATTACTACAGGTAATGAGTGGAGGACAAAGGAGCCTCTTAAAGAAGTTACATGTATGTTTGAGACAGAAATCTTGCATGTTTTTAGGTGACCAAATACTTAATTTCCACCATAATTTGTAAAATAAATCTTGCCAAATCAGACAAGGTGATTTTCTGGATTTGTTTTCTCATTTTGACTCTCATAGTTGGTGTCTACCTTGCATACACTATATTAAATAATACATTTGTTTACTTGTTTACCTATGAATGAATGAATGTGTAAGACATCCCATCATCCCAGAGAACATTTCACAGAAGGATTCTTATAAATCTTGGATGAGCCGGGCTTGTGAGATACAATCATTTCCTTCGGCATCATGTATGAATCAGGCTGCAAGGTGTTAAATAGTGGCCTGGTATCAGCAATGGTGAAGGAGGAATTAGAGAAGGGCGAACACTGCAATATACAGATACTGAAGATCTCAGTTTATTATTTGGCACAATGTACCAAATTATTACTATGTTTCACATTTGGAATTTATGTGTCACTGAATATGAATCTACGAAGGGAAGAGCTGCACAATGAAATTTGGTTAGATAGTGGGATTAGAGCAACCACTGTTGGATTTCTGCATACAACAATTACTTAATTGTTCTTAAAAATCATCAAAATGGCAAATACAAGTGGTATAGGACTTTGACATCACAGTCACATGAAAATAGTCCTGCACTGCCGCTGCCCACGTCGTGCACAAATTTCACAACGTGCGTCGGTACATCGGCCCGACGTATAGCAACGGACCCGTACCAACGCAAGTGTGAAAGTAGCTTTACCCCTAATGTAGGTCTGTAGATGGAAATGAAGTGGACGAGAGGAGACTTCTGCTGTAAACCATTACTGAAGAGGAAGGTAAGGAGAAGGTACAGAGCAGCAGAAGGAGCAGGTGTGAAGAACATTGTATTAAAAGATTGGGTCATGGGGAACAATCTGTGAGAGAGGAGTGACCACAGGGAGCAGTCTGCGAGAGAGGAGTGACCACAGGGAGCAGTCTGCGAGAGATGAGTGACCACAGGGAGCAGTCTGCGAGAGAGGAGTGACCACAGGGAGCAGTCTGCGAGAGATGAGTGACCACAGGGAGCAGTCTGCGAGAGATGAGTGACCACAGGGAGCAGTCTGCGAGAGGAGTGACCACAGGGAGCAGTCTGCGAGAGGAGTGACCACAGGGAGCAGTCTGCGAGAGGAGTGACCACAGGGAGCAGTCTGCGAGAGGAGTGACCACAGGGAGCAGTCTGCTAGAGGAGTGACCACAGGGAGCAGTCTGCGAGAGGAGTGACCACAGGGAGCAGTCTGCGAGAGGAGTGACCACTGGGAGCAGTCTGCGAGAGATGAGTGACCACAGGGAGCAGTCTGCGAGAGAGGAGTGACCACAGGGAGCAGTCTGCGAGAGATGAGTGACCACAGGGAGCAGTCTGCGAGAGATGAGTGACCACAGGGAGCAGTCTGCGAGAGGAGTGACCACAGGGAGCAGTCTGCGAGAGGAGTGACCACAGGGAGCAGTCTGCGAGAGGAGTGACCACAGGGAGCAGTCTGCGAGAGGAGTGACCACAGGGAGCAGTCTGCTAGAGGAGTGACCACAGGGAGCAGTCTGCGAGAGGAGTGACCACAGGGAGCAGTCTGCGAGAGGAGTGACCACAGGGAGCAGTCTGCGAGAGATGAGTGACCACAGGGAGCAGTCTGCGAGAGGAGTGACCACAGGGAGCAGTCTGCGAGAGGAGTGACCACAGGGAGCAGTCTGCGAGAGGAGTGACCACAGGGAGCAGTCTGCTAGAGGAGTGACCACAGGGAGCAGTCTGCGAGAGGAGTGACCACAGGGAGCAGTCTGCGAGAGGAGTGACCACTGGGAGCAGTCTGCGAGAGGAGTGACCACAGGGAGCAGTCTGCGAGAGGAGTGACCACAGGGAGCAGTCTGCGAGAGAGGAGTGCACGCAGGAAGCAGTCTGTGAGAGAGGAGTGACCACATGGAGTAGACTGCGAGAGATGAGTGGCCACAGGGAGCGGACTGAGAGAGGAGTGACCACACAGGGAGTAGACTGAGAAAAGTGATCACAGGGAGTAGACTGTGAGAGAAGTGATCACAGGGAGCAGTCAGGAAGAGAGGAGTCACCACAGGGTACAGTCTGCAAGAGAGGAGTGACCACAGGGAGCAGTCGGGAAGAGAGGAGTGACCACAGGGTGCAGTCTGCAAGAGAGGAGTGACTACAGGAAGCAGTCTGCGAGAGAGGAGTGACCACAGGAAGCGGACAGAGAGGAGTGACCACACAGGGAGTAGACTGTGAGAGAAGTGATCACAGCCAGCAGTCTGCATGAGAGGAGTGACCACAGGGAGCAGACTGCAAGAGAGGAGTGACCACAGGGAGCAGACTGCGTGAGAGGAGTGACCACACAGGGAGTAGACTGTGAGAGAAGTGATCACAGGGAGCAGTCTAAGAGGAGTGACCACAGGGAGCAGTCTGCAAGAGAGGAGTGACCACACAGGGGTAGACAGAGAGAAGTGATCACAGGGAGCAGTCTAAGAGGAGTGACCACAGGGAGCAGTCTGCGAGAGAGGAGTGACCACAGGGAGCAGACTGCGAGAGAGGAGTGACCACATAGAGAGCAGACTACGAGAGAGGAGAGAACACAAAGAGCAGGCTGTGAGAGAGGAGTGACCACAGGGAGCAGTCTGCGAGAGAGGAGTGACCACAGGGAGCAGTCGGGAAGAGAGGAGTGACCACAGGGTGCAGTCTGCAAGAGACGAGGGTCCACAGGGAGGAGTCTGTGAGAGAGGAGTGACCACAGGAAGCAGTCTGCGAGAGGAGTGACCACAGGAAGCAGTCTGCGAGAGAGGAGTGACCACAGGAAGCGGACAGAGAGGAGTGACCACACAGGGAGTAGACTGTGAGAGAAGTGATCACAGGGAGCAGTCTGCAAGAGAGGAGTGACCACAGGGAGCAGACTGCAAGAGAGGAGTGACCTCAGGGAGCAGACTGCAAGAGAGGAGTGACCACAGGGAGCAGACTGCAAGAGAGGAGTGACCAAAGGGAGCAGACTGCAAGAGAGGAATGACCACACAAGGAGTAGACTGTGAGAGAGAAGTGATCACAGGGAGCAGTCTGCAAGAGAGGAGTGACCACAGGGAGCAGCCTGCGAGAGAGGAGTGACCACAGGGTGCAGTCTGCGAGAGAGGAGTGACCACAGGGTGCAGCCTGCGAGAGAGGAGTGACCACAGGGTGCAGCCTGCGAGAGAGGAGTGACCACAGGGTGCAGTCTGCGAGAGAGAAGTGACCACAGGGAGCAGACTGCGAGAGAGGAGTGACCACATAGGGAGCAGTCTGTGAGAGAGGAGTGACCACAGGGAGCATACTATGAGAGAGGAGTGACCACAGGGAGCAGTCTGCGAGAGAGGAGTGACCACATAGGGAGCAGCTTGCGAGAGAGGAGTGACCACAGGGAGCAGTCTGCGAGAAAGTAGTGACCACATAGGGAGCAGCTTGCGAGAGAGGAGTGACCACAGGGAGCAGTCTGCAAGAGAGGAGTGACTACAGGGAGCAGTCTGTGAGAACATTGACCATGGAGAGCAGTCTATGAGAGAGTAGGAGCAGTCTTCAAAAGAATCAGTCTGTGAGAAAGCAAAAAAGCTTGGGGAGCAGTTTTCAAGAAATTTGGAGAGATGTCGGGCAGTCTGTACTGGAAAGAAGGTACAAGGAAAAGTTAAAAGGCACATGAAGCACAGTCTGTGGCGGAAAGAAAGGCATAAAGATTGGTTAGATAAAGAGGAGTTTTGCACAGAAGCCTGAGAAAGAAAAGGGGGTATGGGTAGTGGTCTTTGAGGGAGAAAGAGGCATGAGAAAAGTCTGCAAAGCAGAAAGTGGAATGGGGAGCAGCCTGTGAGGTAGAAAGGAGTCTAGGGAACAGTCTGTGAGGGAGAAAGGTGTATGAAGAGCAGCTGTGATAGAGAAAGGAGAATGGGGAGCAGTCTATGAGTGAGAAAGGAGTATGGGGAGCAGTCTATGAGGGAGAAAGGAGTATGGGAAGCAGTCTATAAGGGAGAAAGGAGTATGGGAAGCAGTCTATGAGGGAGAGAGGAGTATAGGGAGCAGTCTGAGGGAGAAAGAACTATGGGGATCAGTCTGAGGAAGAAAGGAGTATGGGGAGCAGTTTATGAGGGAGAAAGGAGTATGAGAGCTGTCTATGAGGGAGAAAGGAGTATGGAAAGCAGTCTATGAGGCAGAAAGGAGTATGGGAAGCAGTCTATGAGGGAGAAAGTATGGGGAGCAGTCTGTGAGGGAGAAAGAACTATGGGGATCAGTCTGTGAGGAAGAAAGGAGTATGGGGAGCAGTCTGAGGGAGAAAGGAGTATGGGGAGCAGTTTATGAGGGAGAAAGGAGTATGTGTAGCAGTCTGAGGGAGAAAAGAGTATGGGGAGCAGTCTGAGGGAGAAAGGAGTATGGGGAGCAGTCTGTGAGGGAAAAAGGAGTATGTGAAGCAGCCTGAGGGAGAAAAGAGTATGGGGAGCAGTCTATGAGGGAGAAAGGAGTATGAGAGCTGTCTATGAGGGAGAAAGGAGTATGGAAAGCAGTCTATGAGGCAGAAAGGAGTATGGGAAGCAGTCTATGAGGGAGAAAGTATGGGGAGCAGTCTGTGAGGGAGAAAGAACTATGGGGATCAGTCTGTGAGGAAGAAAGGAGTATGGGGAGCAGTCTGAGGGAGAAAGGAGTATGGGGAGCAGTTTATGAGGGAGAAAGGAGTATGTGTAGCAGTCTGAGGGAGAAAAGAGTATGGGGAGCAGTCTGAGGGAGAAAGGAGTATGGGGAGCAGTCTGTGAGGGAGAAAGGAGTATGTGAAGCAGCCTGAGGGAGAAAAGAGTATGGGGAGCAGTCTATGAGGGAGAAAGGAGTATGAGAGCTGTCTATGAGGGAGAAAGGAGTATGGAAAGCAGTCTATGAGGCAGGAAGGAGTATGGGAAGCAGTCTATGAGGGAGAAATTATGGGGAGGAGTCTGTGAGGGAGAAAGAACTATGGGGATCAGTCTGAGGAAAAAAGGAGTATGGGGAGCAGTCTGAGGGAGAAAGGAGTATGGGGAGCAGTCTGAGGGAGAAAGGAGTATGGGGAGCAGTCTGAGGGAGAAAGGAGTATGAGAGCAGTCTATGAGGGAGAAAGGAGTATGTGTAGCAGTCTGAGGGAGAAAAGAGTATGGGGAGCAGTCTGAGGGAGAAAGGAGTATGAGAGCAGTCTATGAGGGAGAAAGGAGTATGGGAAGCAGTCTATGAGGGAGAAAGGAGTATGAGAGCAGTCTATGAGGGAGAAAGGAGTATGGGAAGCAGTCTATGAGGGAGAAAGAACTATGGGGATCAGTCTGTGAGGAAGAAATGAGTATGGGGAGCAGTCTGAGGGAGAAAGGAGTATGGGAAGCAGTCTGAGGGAGAAAGAATGGGGAGCAGTCTATGAGGGAGAAAGGAGTATGGGGAGCAGCCTGTGAGGTAGAAAGGAGTAAGGGGAGCAGTCTATGAGGCAAAAAGAAGCATGGAGAACAGTATGACAGAGAATGGGAGATGGGGAGCAGTCTGTGCAGGAGAATTGGGTATAAAGAGCAGTGTGTGAGGGAAAAGGGGGTATACCGAGTAGTATGATTGAGAAGTATAGGGAGCACTCTTTGAGAGAGAATTTACAGAATGACTGCAGGTATTATGTATGTGGGGGCTAAAGTAATAAAAAGTAGTAGTTTCTAGAAGTGAAGTTTGCCATATACATGTATCATTCAGCCAACAGCATTTTTCTCTCCCCAATAAATATGCACGTTTAAATCAACAAGTTAGGAAAAAGTAATGTACAGATGCCAGAAACTGAATGGAAAACCAATTTAATGGCTGTCTATTGCTTTCATTGGACTTTAGTACTCACTATAATTCAGAACCAATAATCCTAACCGTGCATAGAAGAAACTATTATAAAACTTTCACCTTTATAGCTATATAATCTACTTTAGAGAGTGTACTCATATTGTAATAATGGAGTTTTAAGCGCTGATAGTGGAGCAGAAGGTTACATCAACAATGAAAAGGACTTACCGTAAATGCGTCTCTAAGTATCAATCTATTGTCTGGCAAGTGTGATTAACATATTGGAAGTGTCACCTTCCTCCCTGAGATTTGGGGAAGACAATAGACACTTCTACCTGATTCATGATATTCTGAACAGCTTCACATTGTATTCTGGGAAGAAGATACTTGTGGACTTAATTTTGTTATCAAATAAACCATTAATTGAATTTATATAAGTTTACAGCAGGATATGAACATTTACATAACATGTATTTGTATCTGCGGAGAATCGCTAGAGTTGTTGAATAGTTTATATGAATATTCGCTCTATTGTATCCTTGATACATTTGTATTTTTATGCCAAGGTAAACAAAGTTAATTAATTGAAAAGATGACTGATTTTAAAAAGTTTTGCATACTGTACAAAATGATACAAAAGTGCATATATACAACCAGTCTATTCCGCTATGTGAAAGTATATGGCAAGGTAAACCGTATACCCAGACTCGGACTGGCCCACAGGAGGACAGGTGAATTCCCTGGTGGGCCATGCAACTGAATGAGAAGTAATTGGCACAGTTCATCTAATGCAACATGTAGAGCATGTCATAATTAATTGAACAAGTTACCCAGTTTATTAATATATAGCAGCATAGGTACATTTCTAAACAAGTTGCAGGCAGGGAAATATACTGGGAAAAAGCTGAAGTGTGGAAGCCACTTACATGCAATTTTTTACAGGAATAAAGACAACTCCCCTGTTATAAAGTTATTTGTACAGTTTCCAAACTTTCCATGCTGGACAAAATCATAAAAATATATATAAAAGTTTAGTTACTCTTATGAGGTAGCATAGCTGTGGTCATGTTGACAGCTGCTACAATAACACAACTCTGTCTCAGTAATCAGAGTTGCATTTCAGAATTTTCAGAAGGCTCATTAGCAGCTGAGTCCAGATTACAATGACAAGTAATACCGCTATATACAGCTGGTAACACAGGATCCACCAATCACAATTGATGATATCACAGCTCACCTTCTCCCCCTCCTGTACAATGACTGATAACATCTCTATATACAGCAGGTAGCACAGAATCCAGCATTCCAGAATCATTATTATTAATTTATACAGCACCATTGAGTCCATGGTTCTGTACATGAGAAGGGGTTACATACAAAATACAGATATCACTTCTAGTAAACAAACTAACAATGACAGACTGGTACAGAGGGGAGAGGACCCTGCCTTTGCGGGCTTACATCCTACAAGGTGATAGGGAAGGAGAGAGTAGGTTGGGGTCACGGCAGCTCTGATTGTTTTGAGGTGGCATGGTCATTGCAGGCTGTAAGCTTTTTTTGAAGAGACGGGTTTTCAGATTCCATCTGAAGGATCCGAATGTGGTGGATAATCGTGTTGGGACACTAAATTCCAAAGCATGGGTGATTTTCGGATGAAGTCTTGGAGGCGATTGGGTGAGGAACGAATAGGTGTGGAGGAGATTAAAGCGATGGCCGGGGGACCACCACGGTGCAGGAAGACTACTGTACACAAGATGAGGTGCAAACAACAAAGGGTAGATTTATTGGAAGGCAAGGAATGAAGTGGATGAGGAAGATGCAAACAGGGGTATACGATAGCAAAAGATAATTTACAAGAGTTATATTCTTTAGCTTGTTCATAAAATAGCACGGTGCTCCAATCTGTTACAAACTCAATAGGTGTCACACAAGTAAATGCAAACAACAAACAAAGAATGATGCTACTCTACGTATAACCTCCCTGGCCTTTACTAAGCAGGCCTCACGGCTGCCGTGTTCTGACTATTGAAGCCTACACTAGGCCCTGATGTGCGCAAAGCAGGAACAAACTCACGGTGATGTTGGGGACTCAGATCCAGTCCCGGGGGCTCTCAACAGTCTAGTACGGTTGTGCGCATGGCTTTCTGTCAGCTCCGTGAAACCCTCCTACAGAGAGAAGGAGGTTTTGGGAAGACCACAGATTACGTGAGGAAAGATATTGGGAGATTAGTTTGGAGATGTACGGAGGAGAAAGGTTAAGGATGGTTTTGTAGGTCATAGTTAGTAGTTTGAAATGGATATGTTGGGGAACTGGGAGCCAGTTAAAGGATTTGCAAAGGGGAGAAGCAGAGGAATAGTGAGGAGAGAGATGAATTAGTCCATCAGCAGAGTTATGGATGGACTGGAGAGGTGCGATATTATTAGCAGGGAGGCCACAGAGGAGGATGATGCATTAGTCAAGGCAGGAGATGATGAGGGCATGAACAAACATTTTAGTAGATTAAGGGTTGAGGAAGGGACAGATTCTGGAAATATTTTTGAGCTGGAGGTGACAAGAGGTCGAGAGATCTTGGATGGTAAAGTGTGATGTAATTTATTGTGATGGATAGATAAGGTAGAGAAAATACCTGAGATGGAGAAGAGATAAGGATTCAGATTTGTGCACTTTGAGCTTGAGGAAGCGAGAGAATTAGAAGGAGTATATGGCTGATAGACACATCAAGATTCTGGATAGCAGTGAGGTGACATCTGGGCCAGAGAGGTAGATCTGAGTGTCATCAGCGTATAGGTGGTACTGGAAGCCATGGGACATTATAAGTGGTCTCAGGCCAAGGGTATGGATGGAGAAGAGTAGGGATTCTAGGACAGAGCCTTGAGTGACTCCAACAGAGAGAGCGGGATGAGGAGGTAGTGTGGGGGTGGGAGACACTAAATGTGTGGTTGGAATGGTGGAGGGGACCCTGGATAGGGCAAGGTCTTTGACACCAAAGGAAGAGAGGATCTGTGGTAGCAGGCAGTGTTCAACTGTGTCGAAGGCAGAGCACCGTTGTAGAGGGAGTTTGGAGGCTGCAGACTGGTGAGTGTCAGTGGGGATATTGATTTCACTCATGATGATGGGGAATGTCAGTAGAGAGAACGTGAAGAAGTCAACTGGAGAATTGGTCAATAAATTTGAGGGGCCCGGGGGTTGGAATATAATGGCCACTTGGAGGTTGGAGGGAGAATAGATATTAACAAGGTGAACTTCAAAAGAAGGGAGGATAAAGGAGGGTAGAGGTGGGATTGGGTTGAAGGTACAGTTGGTAGAAAGGAGAAGACACATTCCTCCACTAAATCTGTTGCCAGGGAGAGGACTGTGGATTGACCCACAAAAAGCATCGGATAAAAACTGTACTAATATAATTTTTTTTTTTTTTTAAACATATATACAAACAGTTTTAAATTTACAGGTCCTGCCATGTTTGACGACGACCATATTTTAGGAGGGAGGAGTTTTAGGAGGTTGGGGGGACCCTCACATGCCTCTTCTCCCTTGGACATTGAACACGTATATCATGTGCGGCACCCTGAAATGTATTCATGTTCATTAATGTAAATGTATTTGTTATGTGTCATGTACTGTAATGTGGATGTCTTTAATATGTTTACTGTGTAGAATTAGGGCTAGGATAGGTTCTTAGGTAGTATAGGACCATAGGGGGATTAGAATAGTGATCATAGTCATCATAGAATAAAATATATAGTTAGCATACTGGTTTAGCAGTTAGGAGGAGCTACAGAGCAGTGCAGTACAGGACAATGTGATATAGGAGGAACCTTCCAGGTTAGGGAGCAGAGCCCGGGCAGCCTTGCCTAGGGCAAGGTGCATGCAGCACTGAGAGCAGATAGTCAGTCGGCCATGGGGATAGTGTTGCTACGGCAGTAAGGGGCCCCAGGCTGAGGATCGTGCCAACGGGCATCAGCTTAACAAGGACTATATCAAGAAGGATCTGGGGTCTATAACGGAGGCAGGAGTAGCTGAGATGGTGTTCCTGGAACCTTTCCCTATTGAAACCAGGCGAGGGGGATGGCAGAGAGCTAGTGACACAGCAAATATGGATGATGCAGAGATTGTCTAGAAATGAGGCCGGGATTGCCGCAAGAAGAGAGATAGAGTTAACAGGAAAGATAGAGGCTGCCCTGAAGGCAAGGAGAGCTCAGGAGATATCCCTTTGTGAAGTTTGTGCTGCAAATGTGATGAATGACTTACTGAATAGCAAAGTTCAACTGTTGGAAAAGAACTGTTTCTGGGATGTTTTGTGGAGCTGAGAAACGCGGAGCCGGGATGACAGAACTTGAAGGGACTGACAGTGAATGCAAGTTTGCTGCTGCGCACGCTGCACATGCAGCCAAAGGCACACTATTTTATCTGTGGGGCACTGTGAGAATTAACTAGGGAAAAGATGGAAAGTGGACCCACTGGACCGTGATAACGATCCCCCCACGGACGAGCTGACCAGGTGGACCGCCCCCTATACAGAGAGAGTTAGGGGCAGCTGGGGAAGCGAGATAGAACAGACAAAAGGTTACATGGGACCGGAGGAAACAAAAGAGGAACCAGACTGACGGGAGCGGGTGAAACACAGGACTGTGGCGATACAGGACTGGTAACACAGGGACAGCAGGATGACACTGGTAATACAGGACTGGTAACACACGGACGGCAGGACTGCGGCGATACAGGACTGGTAATGGAGCGCCCCCACTGCCGCAGGGCCGAGGGGTACCCGGTACCGGGCCTCTCTGTCTCGGTTCTGGGAGTGTCACGGTGGCTAGACCCGGTCCGTGACCCTGCTGAGGGGCGTCCAGTGAAAGTTGAGAATGTTGTGGTGTGATGCAGGTCGCGATGAATAACGAGGACACCAGGTTGCAGTCTCTTTACCTCTTTACTGAAGGCTTCAGGATCCTCAATCCGGAGTACGGTTAACAGGGCTGTCTGAGACCGGCCGGTCCGATGGCACCTCCAGAGTTCCCTTTGCAGGTGGAAATCTGTGCCTACCTGCTAGCGCTTGTGTGTTGTAGTCCTTCCCTGCTTAGCACCACGGGATAGTCCTCACAACTGTTGTGTCTGTTTCTGAAGTTCCCTCACAACTGATTCTGATGTTCTTCTTCGTCCCCCAGATGATATGGCTAGGACGCACCCATATGACGGGTAGGCCTGGAGGTCTTCCGGGACCCTAGTGTCGCCCCTCTCCAACTGTTGCCCCCTATGTCTGCTTAGGTGATTTTGGGTGAGACAGCCCACCTATAACTGACTGTCCTGGCGTAGGTTTGAAGTAAGGCCTGGAGCTCAATACTTCCTCGGCCTTTCCGGCCACCGGCTACGCGCCTCAGTAGGATGTTGCCTCGGTCTTGCAGCACGACTCCTACTGGTGTTATCTCCTTGTTGCGTTGATCTTGTTTCTCACTCTTCACAATAAACCTCGCTTCTTATCCTTTCTTGGGGTACCGCCGCAATTAATGCAGGCGCGGTCCCGTAACGTTCTTTCTGTTCGCTAGGCCTCTGTCAGGATCCCACCCCTGACAGGGACCCCCCCTGAATCTTCCCCTGCAACACTCTCTGCCAGAAGAAACAAAGTCCAGCTCACCATACCGACATTCCCAAGGACTCGGAGCACGGAACCGCTGTGTCAAGGCGTGGACGAACAGGAAAAGGAAGGAGATCCAGCTCAACGATGTAGTGAAAAATCCGTAACTTTATTCACTTCAATTCATATTGTGTAAGGATAAAACATCAGTACGCAATAAAATTAAAAACATGGTCCAAGATCAACGCGTTTCTGGTGGCAAGGCAGGTATCATGATTAAGGGTGCCTTGCCACCAGAAACGCGTTGATCTTGAACCTTGTTTTTAATTTTATTGCGTACTGATGTTTTATCCTTACACGATATGAATTGAAGTGAATAAAGTTACGGATTTTTCACTACATCGTTGAGCTGGATCTCCTTCCTTTTCCAACACTCTCTGCCACAGGATGTAGCCTGGTTCCAACCCAGTCAGCTTCTAACTAACTTCCTATCTAACCCCCAGTTTTACCAGATTGTGAGGAGTGGCCTAATACATAGCACCCTTAGCTCCACCAGGAGGCCAGACTGTGAAATGTATTGGTGTCTGTGATACCTGGTCAGATGAACTCCTTCAGTGCCATCAGACGTACCATCACCCCCCTTAGCGGCGGAGCATCAGTACTGCAACGACCAGGACTCTGGGGCGCTGCAGTAACACAGGAATGGCAGGAGGACTGCGGCGATACAGGACTGGTAACACAGGGACGGCAGGAGGACTGCTGCGATACAGGACTGGTAACACAGGGACAGAAACAAAAGAGCACGGAGGAGAGGCCAAGAGCACAAGCATAACACAAGTGATCTTCAGGCACTTAGAGGCGGACGGAAGCCGCTTACATACCAATGCAGCAAGGCACTTCTGGGTGAAGATCCTCCAAGATGAAAGAGAGGAGGGAATGAGCGCCACCAGGAAGGTTAGAGGTGCGCACGCGCAGTGCTGCACCCGACGAGCAACAGAAGCTGGGAGCGAGCACAGAGAGGAGGACGCCGCAGGAGAGGAGGAGTGCAGAGACGCCAAAGACAGGTGAGTATAAGTAGGTGGCAACAGCAGCGGCGTAACAGGCACCAGGGTGTGGGAACAGAGCAGTCAGTTGCCACGACTACCACTGGCCGACTTACACATGCACATTCATTCTCATTTGGTCTGTGGTCATAAATCAGCTGAGAAGTGCTCAGAAAAAGACATAAAACAGGCATACGCTCTCCTGCCAGACCATACAATCAAGCTCATGGACAGATTCTCAGTTAAGGCCGGGGTCACACTTGCGGGTGCAATGTGAGAGACTAGCACGAGCCTCTCGTATAAATATCCGGCACTCGGGACCGGAGTGTGCGACTGCATGTATTTCTATGCAGCTGAACGCTCCGGTCCCGAGTGCCGGCGACAGTGCCGGGTATTGAGGTGAGAGACTCGTGCTAGTCTCTCACATTGAACTCACAAGTGTGACTTCGGCATTACTCATTCTTCAGCCAGCAACAGGCAGTGCCATTCAGTGGTTATCTATATATATATATATATATATATATATATATATATATATATATATATATATATATATAAGAGGCATAGTGATTACTTGCTAATCCCGCCCCACCACATTACCACACATAATCCCACCCCCAACCACATTACCACACACAATCCCGCCCCTACCACATTACCACACACAATCCCGCCCCCACCACATTACCACACATAATCCCGCCCCCCCACCACATTACCACACACAATCCCACCCCCCCACCACATTACCACACACAATCCCACCCCCCCACCACATTAATCCCGCCCCCACAACATTACCAAAGACAATCCCGCCCCCACCACATTACCACACATAATTCCGCCCCACCACATTACCACACATAATCCCGCCCCCACCACATTACCACACATAATCCCGCCCCCCCACATTACCACACATAATCCCGCCCCCCACCACATTATCAGAGATAATCCCGCCCCCACCACATTACCAGACATAATCCCGCCCCCCCACATTACCACACATAATCCCGCCCCCACCACATTATCAGAGATAATCCCGCCCCCACCACATTACCACACATAATCCCGCCCCCACCACATTACCACACATAATTCCGCCCCCACTACATTACCACACATAATTCCGCCCCCACCACATTACCACACATAATTCCGCCCCACCACATTACCACACATAATCCCGCCCCCCCACATTACCACACATAATCCCGCCCCCCCACATTACCACACATAATCCCGCCCCCACCACATTATCAGAGATAATCCCGCCCCCCACCACATTACCACACATAATCCCGCCCCCCACCACATGACCACACTATTGTTATTAACTTCATTTTAAAGGCCCCGTCTCACATAGCGAGATCGCTGCTGAGTCACTAGTTTTGTGACGCAACAGCGACCTCAGTAGCGATCTCGCTATGTGTGACACGTACCAGCGATCAGGCCCCTGCTGTGAGATCGCTGGTCGTGTCGGAATGGCCTGGACCGTTTTTTGGTCGTTGAGGTCCCGCTGACATCGCTGAATCGGTGTGTGTGACACCGATCCAGCGATGTCTTCACTGGTAACCAGGGTAAACATCGGGTTACTAAGCGCAGGGCCGCGCTTAGTAACCCGATGTTTACCGTGGTTACCAGCGTAAATGTAAAAAAAAACAAACACTACATACTCACCATCTGATGTCCGTCAGGTCCCTTGCCGTCTGCTTCCTGCTCTGACTGAGATCCGGCCGTACAGCGAGAGCACAGCAGTGACGTCACCGCTGCGCTCTCGCTGTACGGCGGCTCAGTCAGAGCAGGAAGCAGACGGCAAGGGACCTGACGGACATCAGATGGTGAGTATGTACTGTTTTTTTTTTTTTACATTTACGCTGGTAACCAGGGTAAACATCGGGTTACTAAGCGCGGCCCTGCGCTTAGTAACCCGATGTTTACCCTGGTTACCCGGGTGCTGCAGGGGGACTTCGGCATCGTTGAAGACAGTTTCAACGATGCCGAAGTTGTTCCCCTGATCGTTGGTCGCTGGAGAGAGCTGTCTGTGTGACAGCTCCCCAGCGACCACACAACGACTTACCAACGATCACGGCCAGGTCGTATCGCTGCTCGTGATCGTTGGTAAATCGCTATGTGAGACGGGGCCTTAAGTTAATTTACCACCTGCGTAAGCGCTATTGAATGTTGTCATTATTTACTTTAGTGTAATCACCCGCAGCGTTAATTAGATAGCAATGAGCATGCCGAGTGTTAGCTGGCTGGAAACATCTAGTAGAATATAAAGGGTGGAGCATTTTTCTGTACATATGATTGTGTGAGGGCTTGTTTTTTGCGGGACAAATTGCACTTTTGAGTGAAGTCATTCCAGCTATCATGTGATGCACTGGAAAGCAGGAAGAAAATTCAAAGTGTGATGAAATAACAAAAAAAATGTGCAATTCCACAATTGTTTTATTTTGTATTTTTTATTTTTCAATTTACCATGTTCAGTATACAGCAAAACTGACCTGGCCTTACTATTCTCCAGGTTAATGCAAGTATGCAGATACCAGACATGGGTAATTTATTTTTTTATTTTAAAGGGAATTTGTCAGCAGGGTTTTGCTATGTAATCTGAGGACAGCATAGGGTAGGGGTTAAAACGCAGATTTCAATGTTGCATCACATGTCCAGCTGGGTACTATTGTTTGCTTACACTGAAGGTTTTATCACCTGGTGATTATCATTGTCTGGACTTCATCAGCAAAAGCAAGGCATGCATTCCAATCTGACTCCGCCCCTCCTGTGATAAGCAGCTCACTGTCAATAGGAAATGTGCACAAAGAGCTTTGATGTGGGCGGGGTTAAATTTCTCAGCTCTGCTGCATCGCTAAATATAAAATCTGTGATTATGTCAGAACTAGGTTACCCTGTAAACTAAGTGATACATCACTTGATTCACGGTCTCTGCCCCTACATCATGCTGCTCTCAGATATGGTAGCAAAAACCTGCTGCCAGGTTCCTTTTAAATGGTGGAAAAAAAATTGTAAAGAAAAATTGTTGCTTGTGTCGCCATTTTCCGAGACCCGCAATATTTTTAGTTTTTGGTAGCTGAGGCTGTGTGAGGGTTTATTGTTTGTGCCCTGAGCTGAAGTTTTTAATGATACCAATTTGGGGTAAATATGATGTTTCGATTGCCTCTTATTGTATTTTATTGTAGTGTTGCACTGGCCAAAAAAAATTCTGGTATTTCAACTTTATCATTTTGTCTTTTGCTGATTTGTTTAATTAATTTAATATTTTGATCGATCGGACTTTTACGGATGTGGCGATACCTATTATGTATTTTTTTTCTTCATTTATTTGTAATGTGTAGAAATGGGGAAAGTAGGAATTTTTTATGCATTTCATATTTTTAACCCCTTCCCGACCTTGCATGTACTCAGTTAGTCCAAGTTTGGCTGGTACCTACTCAGTACGTGCAAGGTCGGTAAGTCAAGGCGACTTTGCGAGCTTTAACCCCTAAATACTTTGATAGCTAGCGTTTGCAGTATTTAGCAGGCAGGCTAATTCCAGCAAAATCTGAACTCCAATTTTGTGCTTCTTCCCTTCTGAGCTTTGCACTGTCCCTCAAAAGTAGTTTTTGACCACATATGTGGGTATCATTGCACAACAAATTTTGGAGTCAATTTTCTCCCGTTATCCTTGTGAAAATGAAACAATTTGGGGCTATAACAACAGCTTTGTTGGAAATTTCTGTCTTCATTTTCACAGACCAATGTTGTACAATTCTGTGAAACACCTTGGGGTTCAAGATGCTCACCACACATCTAGATACATTTCTGCAAGGGTTTAGTTTCCACTGTTTAGGTACACTACGGGCTCTCCAAACTCGACATGACACCCGCATATAATTCCATCAAAGTCTACATTCCAGAACGTCACTCCTTCCTTTCAGAGTCCTGCTGTGTGCCAAACTGTAGTTTTCCCCCACATATGGAGCACTCAAGAGAAATTACACCACCACTTGTAAGGAGAACTGTTACCCTTGTGAAAATAAAAAATTGGGGCAAAAACAACATTTGTGTGAGAAAAATGTTATTTTTTATTTTCACGGCTCTACGTTCTGTGAAGCACCTGGAGGCTCAAGGTGCTCACCACACATCTAAATAAATTTCCTGAGGAATCTAGTTTCCAAAATTGTGTCACTTGAGGGGAGTTTCCACTGTTTAGCCACATCAGGGGCTCTGCAAATGCAACATGGTATCCGCTATTTATTCCAGCAAATTTTGCATTCAAGAAGTCAAATGGCGCTCCTTCCCTTTAAAGCCCTGCCATGCGCCCAGACAGTGGTTTTCCCTCAAATATGGGGTATCAGTATTCTAAAGAGAAATTGCACAATACATTTTGGGGTCCATTTTTCACTGCTACCCTTGTGAAAATGAAAAAAAAGGTCTAAAATGACATTTTTATGTAAAAAACTGAAGGGTTAATATATTTATTGAATGGGGCTTTGAGCACCTTGAGGGGTGCAGTTTTTAGAATGTGTCACTTTTGGGTATTTTCTGTGTTATATAGACCCCTCAAAGTCACTTCAAAAGTAATGTGGTCCCTAAGAAAATGGTTTTTTAAATTCAGTTTAAAAAAATGAGAAATCGCTGGTCAACTTGTAAGTCTTTTAAGAATTGCGGTGATGTAGAGCAGACATGTGAAAAATGTTATTTATTAGTTGTGTTGTGTGACATAACTCTCTGATTTAATGACAAAAAATAAAAGTTTGAAAATTGATAAATTTTCAATACTTTAACCAAATTTCCACTTTTTTTTTTTTTACAAATAAACACAAGTCTTCTCGAAGAATTTTTTCCACTATCATGAAGTACAATATGTCACAAGAAAACCTCAGAAGTCTCAGAATCAGTGGGATCCATTGAAGCGTTTTAGAGTTTTTGCCTCATACTGTGACATTGGTCAGAATTGTAAAATTTGGCCTCAACATGAAGGCGCAAACAGGCTTGGGTGGTGAAAAGGATAAAAAAAAACCTTTTCTTTCCATTTCTACTGTATTTGTCAGTCCTCTTAGGGGACAAAGCTGTGATCATCCAGTTGCTTGTATTATACATTGCAATGCTACAGTACTGCAATGTATAGCTTCAATGACAAAGGCCTATGAATGCCAGATATGGGCCGGCTTTCACAGCAGTGCCATCATGACAGGCACAGAAGTCTTCAGCAAATCCCCAGACATCATAACAACCCATTGGTGCCCCGTAATCATGTAATGTGCATGCAGATGGGTGCATAGAATTATGCACCCCGGGGTGGTGTGCTGTGAATGCCACTATCACATATTGACAGCGACATTCACCAGGTTAACAGGTTAGAAGCCACTGGCGGAGCTTTGCTCCACGTGCGGCTATTAGAGGCAGATGATGGCTGAATAGCACAGCCATCATCTACCAGGAAAGATGCGAGTTTGGTTTGCCATTAGGGAGCTGACATGATATAATTGTACTTCATATGTCGGGAAGGTGTTAAAGGGGTTTGAAGACAATTTTTTATCTTTTTACTTAAGGCCATATTTGTGCATCAGGCTGGTTTCACACTTGCGTTTTGATCTGCAGCGTTTTAGCGCTAAAAAACGCATGCGTTTTTTTTCTATACTTAACATTTAAAAACGCATGCTTTTTTTGCATGCGTTTTGACGCATTTTCGGCAACGCATGCGTTTTTTGACGCGTGCGTTCAGTTGCAGAAATGCAACCTGTAGTAATTTCTAGCGGCGTTTTTTTGCCGCAAAGAAACGCATGCGTTTATTCGCGGCAAAAAAATGCATTGCTGTCTATGTAAACGCATGCGTTTTTAAGCACATGCGTTTGCTTGCGTTAAAAATGCATGCGTTTTTATAGAAAAACATAAGAAAAAACAAGAAAACCCTAACCCTAAACACAAGAAAAAACAAGAAAACCCTAACCCTACCCCTAACCCTAACCCTAACCCTGACAAGCCACCCCCCACCATCAAGGTGATAAAGGGATCCAAACCCTAACCCTAACCCTGACAAGCCACCCCCCACAATCAAGGTGATAAAGGGATCCTAACCCTAAGGCCGGGGTCACACTAGACCGTAATACGGACGAGTGCTATGCGATAAAAAATCGCATAGCACTCGGCCCAATGTTAATCTATGGTCCAGCTCCCATCATCCGATATTTTCTCCACCGTATTTCGGATCCGAGGGAACTCGCAGCAGGCTGCGATTGTCAGCGTATCTCGGCCGAGACTCGCCAATGCAAGTCTATGGGTGCGAGAAAAAATTGGATTACACACGGACCATGCGTGTGCATTGCGAGAAATACGCAGCGGTGTTCTATTGAAAAGCCGGTAATTCAATTGCCGGCTTTTCATTTCTCCTGCACAAACCCGACAGGATATGAGACATGGTTTACATACAGTAAACCATCTCATATCCCCTTTTTTTTTGCATATTCCACACTACTAATGTTAGTAGTGTGTATGTGCAAAATTTGGGCGCTGTAGCTGCTCAAATAAAGGGTTAAATGGCGGAAAAAATTGGCGTGGGCTCCCGCGCAATTTTCTCCTCCAGAGTGGTAAAGCCAGTGACTGACGGCAGATATTAATAGCCTAGAGAGGGTCCATGGTTATTGGCCCCCCCCGGCTACAAACATCTGCCCCCAGCCACCCCAGAAAAGGCACATCTGGAAGATGCGCCTGTTCTGGCACTTGGCCACTCTCTTCCCACTCCCTGTAGCGGTGGGATATGGGGTAATGAAGGGTTAATGCCACCTTGCTATTGTAAGGTGACATTAAGCCAGATTAATAATGGAGAGGCGTCAATTATGACACCTATCTATTATTAATCCAATTGTCTGTAAGGGTTAAAAAACACACACACACATTATTAAAAATTATTTTAATGAAATAAACACACAGGTTGTTTTAGTATTTTATTGTTCTCTCAATCCATCATAAGACCCTCGCTTGGCAAAATAATAAACGCACAAGATACATACCCTCTGGTGAACCGTCACGTCCCACGAGGTAATCCATCTGAAGGGGTTAATTATTTTACAGCCATGAGCTGCGCTAAAGCACTCGCTCGTGTCTGTAATCCCCGGGGAAGAAGGAAATCTGAGTGATCTGTACTTACATTGAGTTGCGGTGATGCGGCCTCTGGTGGATGTTCTCATGAACTGCAGCCTTGGAAAAGTTCCCACGCTCGAGTTCATATGAGTTCATCCACCAGAGGGCGCCTCACCGCAACTCAATGTAAGTACAGATCACTCAGATTTCCTTCTTCCCTGGGGATTACAGACACGAGCGAGTGCTTTAGCGCAGCTCATGGCTGTAAAATAATTAACCCCTTCAGATGGATTACCTCGTGGGACGTGACGGTTCACCAGAGGGTATGTGTCTTGTGCGTTTATTATTTTGCCAAGCGAGGGTCTTATGATGGATTGAGAGAACAATAAAATACTAAAACAACCTGTGTGTTTATTTCATTAAAATACTTTTTAATAATGTGTGTGTGTTTTTTAACCCTTACAGACAATTGGATTAATAATGGATAGGTGTCATAATTGACGCCTCTCCATTATTAATCTGGCTTAATGTCACCTTACAATAGCAAGGTGGCATTAACCCTTCATTACCCCATATCCCACCGCTACAGGGAGTGGGAAGAGAGTGGCCAAGTGCCAGAACAGGCGCATCTTCCAGATGTGCCTTTTCTGGGGTGGCTGGGGGCAGATGTTTGTAGCCAGGGGGGCCAATAACCATGGACCCTCTCCTGGCTATTAATATCTGCCCTCAGTCACTGGCTTTACCATTCTGGCGGAGAAAATTGCGCGGGAGCCCACGCCAATTTTTTCCGCCATTTAACCCTATATTATAGTAGCTACAGCGGCCAAATTTTGCACATACACACTACTAACATTAGTAGTGTGGAATATGCAAAAAAAAAGGGGATATGAGATGGTTTACTGTATGTAAACCATGTCTCATATCCTGTCGGGTTTGTGAAGGAGAGAGCAAAAGCCAGCAATTGAATTACCGGCTTTTCACAGATATCGCGCTGAATGAAATATAAATACAGAATATATATATATGTGTGTCTCAATGACATATATACAGTATATATATATATATATATATATATATATATATATATATATATATATATATATATATATATATGTTTTCCCGAACATTTGAGCACATAAGTCCATTAGATGTCGGTTTTGCAAGCCTGCGAGAAAATCTCGCAGTACGGATGCCATACGGATTACATACGGAGGATGCCATGCGCAAAATACACTGACATACCCTGCCTACGGATGACATACGGACCACTATTTTGGGGACTTTTCTGCGTATTACGGCCGTGAAAAACGGACCTTTTTTTATACGTTGTGTGTGTCCCCGGCCTAACCCTAACCCTACCCCTAACCCTAGGGATCCATAGGAATTGGCTATTATGTTGACCTGGTGACCAGGACATTTTTCTAATAAAAAGCTTTGTTCAATGTGGACACCCCAAGATATACGGTATTGCTATAGAGTACTAAAAATATAAACTCGTAGAGTATTGACTGTCATATAGGGTTAGGATCCCTTTATCACCTTGATGGTGGGGGGTGGCTTGTCAGGGTTAGGGTTAGGGTTTGGATCCCTTTATCACCTTGATGGTGGGGGGTGGCTTGTCAGGGTTAGGGTTAGGGTTTGGATCCCTTTATCACCTTGATGGTGGGGGGTGGCTTGTCAGGGTTAGGGTTAGGGTTTGGATCCCTTTATGCCCTTGATGGTGGGGTGTGGCTTGTCAGGGTTAGGGTTAGGGGTAGGGTTAGTATCCCTTTATCACCTTGATGGTGGGGGGTGGCTTATCAGTGACCTGGTGACCAGGACATTCTAATAAAAAGCTACCCCTAACCCTAACCCTAGGGATCCTAACCCTAACCCTATCCATAACCCTAACCCTAACCCTAGCTATTTCTATTCATAGTGGGTTTTCTAGTTGATTTTGATGATTGACAGCTGTCACACACTTCTCAGCATGCGTTTAAAAAACGCAAACGCATGAAAAAACGCATGTAAACGCGGCAAAACGCCGCGTTTTTTTTTCTGCATGCAAAAACGCATGCGTCTAAAAAACGCTGCGTTTTGCCGCGTTTACATGTGTTTTTTGTGTGAAACCAGCCTAAAAATTACTTTTACGATTTCCTTAAAAATTTAGCACTCTTTGCTTTCATTAGCTTCTTGTTATGTACTTGTCCCGTCTTCTGGGTCCTTTGTTGTGCTCTACGTTGGGTCTTATAAATGTCCCAGCATTACTCAATAAAATCATCTACCAAGGCCTTTTATGGGCCAGTTGGACACATTCATGTCTGTCTCAGAGTTGAGACTTTCATGCATTCAGTAGTTTGGAGTTTGCAAAGGTGAATACAACAGAAGACATGGGATGGCAGCAAACTCCTGTGATTTCTACAAACCTTCAGACCTGCAGGTTAAACCTTCACTTGATACATGAGGGAAAACTATTATTTCTAGTAAACACTAGAAGCTGATATTTAGCAATGTTTTGCTATGCTACATTCAGCTTTCATTTCTACCAACCCTCAGACCTGCTGGTTAACTCGTTTGCAATAAGCATCACAAACTTATTTTAAACTGTTCTCATTAAGCAATTATCTGTTGTGGATCCTGCTACCTACATCTGGGTGCTTCTTCAGACCTGACATTTTTCTCTACATCTTTTGGTTCTTTGGCTTCCGGTATGCCTGCCACACTTGTTGGTCTGCTGAGTAGCATAGCCTGTTATCCAAATCCTCGCTGTTTTATGTGCCGATGCCTTAGGTCCATGTGTCCATCCTGACCTATCACCTTGTGAATCCACCTCATCGTTGTGCTAATTTAGACGTCCGTGCAAATCGGTTGGAGATCGGACCACAATAAATAGATAAATATAGATGAAGCTGTCACATTCAGGTGAGGAGACCCAAGGACATTCTGTGCATTAGTGTTCCAAATTTGGACCGATGTGAATGGACATCTACATGAGCCTTAACACTTCTGTGTTGTACTGTCTATTGTTGGCTGCAGAATGACTTCAGATTCTATGATTCTTCGGTCATCTATGACGGTTTTTATCTGTTTTATTAGATGAGCAAACCTGAACTGTAAAGTTCGGGGTTCGTACTGGACAGTGTCCTATACTGAACTCCAAAATACAGACTTCTACTGGAATTCCGTTTTAGTGTGCAGAGTTTCGGGAGGAGAGGGAGAGAGAGAAAGACCCATAGTTTTTACTATGACTATTTTACAACACAAAGTGTGTGCTCCCACTGACTTATGGGGTTTGGGTTCTTGTTAAAGTTTGGGTACAGTTCTGGTACCCTAACCAGATTTTAGAGTAAGGTTCAGTTAAACCCAATAAGCCCAAACTTCCACTGGTCCAATCATCCCTATGTTTTATCTGTCCTCCTTTTCCCAAACTCCTTTTAGCTGACTTATGACCACAGACCACATTAATTAAAACATAAGTATAAGTCAATAGGTTTTTTGCAGACTCCAACTGGTTTTCTTCAAGAATGGTCCTGTATTTGGCTCCATCCATCTTCCCTTCAATTTTAACCATCTTCCCTATCCCTGCTGAAGAAAAGCAGGCCCAAACCATGATGCTGCCACCACCATGTTTGACAGTGGGAATGGTGTGTTCAGGGTGATGAGCTGTTCTGCCTTATGCCAAACATATCATTTGGCATTGTTGCCAAAAAGTTTGATTTTGGTTTCATCTGACCAGAGCATCTTCTTCCACATGTTTGGTGTGTCTCCCAGGTGGCTTGTTGCAAACTTTAAATGACACTTTTTACGGATATCTTTGAGAAATGGCTTTCTTCTTGCCACTCTTCCATAAAGGCCAGATTTGTGTAGTGTACGAATGATTGTTGTCCTATGGACAGACTGTCCCACCTCAGCTGTAGATCTCTGCAGTTCATCCAGAGTGATCATGGGCCTCTTGGCTGCATCTCTGATCAGTCTTCTCCTTGTTTGAGAGGGACGGCCGGGTCTTGGTAGATTTGCAGTGGTATGATACTCGTTCCATTTCAATATGATCGCTTAAACAGTGCTCCTTGGGATGTTTAAAGGGAACCTGTCACCCCCCCCCCCAGTCGTTTCAAACTAAAAGAGCCACCTTGTGTAGCAGTAATGCTGCATTCTGACAAGGTGGCTCTTTTAGTTCTGGGTGCTGTAACTTGAGAAATAATCAGTTTTATAATTTGTCTGAAATACCTGCTCCTCAGTCAAGTGGGCCGGCGTTTCCCCCCTGCTTCAGACAGCACACAGCTGTCACTCACATCTTCTTGGCGCCGGGCGCCGCCTCCTCCTCACCGCTGTTTTCAAAAATAGCCGGCACCTGTGCTCTTTTCTCCTGCCTGGTGCAGGCGCAGTGAACACTGGCCGTCTTTCCTCATATGCAGTCCAGCTGACTGCGCCTGCGCGGCCGCCCTGCTTGTGATTCCCAGCCCCACAGTGACTTATGATTTATTCACATTGCGGGGCTGGGATTCACAAGATTCATTATACTTATCATCATTAGGCATTTAGGACAACATTGGATCATTCAGAGATCCACAATGAACTTCTGGAGTGAGTTTGCTGCACTGAAAGTAAAGAGGCCGAATAATATTGCACGCCCCACTTTTCAGTTTTTGAATTTCCACAAAAATTGAAAATAACCAATAAATTTCATTCAACTTCACAATTGTGTTCCACTTATTGCTGATTCTTCACCAAAAATGTACATTTGGTATCTTTATGTTTGAAGCATAATATGTGGGAAAAGGTTGAAAAGTTCCAGGGGGCCGAATACTTTCGCAAGGCACAGTAGAAGACTTTGATTCAATTAACAACATAATTCTCATTTCAAGTAAATAATCTGCTGTGTTCATTGACTGCGCTATCATGTAATGAGCTGCAATTAATACTCACAATAGCTTTACGCTTTTATGCCTATTATGACTTATCTTTCATTTTTCACCAGTTTTCCCCTCTGCACTCTTTCTCTTCAGGGCTTGATCTCATGTTGAGTATTTGGAGCCTTTTTTTCTGTGCCTTTTTTATGTGGGTAACATCATGCACTTTACAGTCACAGCATAGCAAAATAATATTATTTGATAGCATTTTTTTTTTCAATACCAAGATAGAGAAAAAAATTATATACCGGTATTCATCCAGTGTTAAAGGCGCTGTCCAGGATTAAAAAAAATAATGCTGCTGTCTTCCAAAAAACAGTGTCACTCAGTCTACACATCCTGTTGACATTGGTGGTGTGGTTTTTAGAATTAGGCAGCCATGTTAAATCTACAAATACGCAAGTGCAACGAGTTTATATCAACTTTCTGTCAACTCCTTTTTTTAAATGGGGCAGAGGGACCAATTCTCCAACCCTAAGGGCCCCAAAAATACATTGCAGAAGGCTGATCAAAATAGAGAACTTTGTTAGAAGCCGGGCCAACCATATGCTCCTTGCCTTATCAAGCGTGCTAATAGGGGGTATGAAATGCGACCCCTACTCTCTTTTCTAAGATTCCAATTTTTCTATTCCGTCAATCACCATTTAATTAGGAATTTTTGTGTAAAATCCTTCTAATCCACTAACTGTAAATAGAAACTAAGACTTGCATTTTTTTGGCTCCGCCATTAAAGCTGATAAGCCTCTATCTTTTAAATGCAACCTGTAGGAAATAGTGACATTTAAAATTTTGCAACTGTAGAATCAGCCCCCTGGTTACTTACGAAAACTCTCCATTCAGCCCACACCTTACCTTAAGATTTTCCTAGATGTGAAAAAGGGATGAAAAATCAGAGCTCAAATCATTAAAGAGGTTGTCCCATGAACAAAAGTTTATTTCAATCAATAGATCTTGGAATAATAATAATTTCCACCATTGGATGTGTTTAAATAAAATGTTCCTGTGCTGAGATAATCTTATAAATGTGCCCCTACTGTGTGCTGTGTAATGGCGCTGTCTGACCATACACGGACATGGTCAGATCATACCACATTTCCTCCGAGATGGGGGGGGGGGGTAAGGTAAAAATGCAGATACTACAGCACAGGATCGCAAATGATTATTCTAGGTAAAACAATGTGTAAAAACAGGTAGGGAAATGTTTTACCTCACAGAAAGAAGCAGCTGTGATCCTGTGCTGTAATGTCGGTTTACTCTTTACTGTCCCTCCCCAAATTAGGAGTCCTCCCCTGCCCAGGAGATGTGGTATGATCAGACCATGGTCCTGCACGGTCAGACACAGCCATTATACAGTACACAGCAGGGGCACATTTTTATGATTATCTCAGCACAGGAACATTTTATTTAAACACATCCATTTATGAAAATTATTATTCTAAGATTTATTGATTAAAAGGAGCTTTTGTTTGTGGGAAAACCCCTTTAATTCAGTAGCGCTGAACTATTATCTTTGAGATACCGGTCTAGACTACGCTCACAAGGTCTATTCCTTTAGTGAGACCCCCAAATTTACCAAATTTTGGGAGGCAAGGACAATGGATTGCTGCAAGGGCTCTGCCACATGTAGAGCATTCATGCTTGAACTTGCATAAATTGTAAAACCTACTTACAGTTAAAGAGCCAATAATCTCCTAAGTGGCGAACAGCCACTGGTCCTTGATAGCTGGTTCTGAGGCAAGCAGCTGCCGGCTGACAGGGCTTTTGTGACATCATAAGACATATCTACACATTGGTGACTTTCATTCCTCAGCCTAACTCGGGTTGCCGTCATTGTATTTCCACCATGCACTACCTCCCAGTGATTTAGAAACATTGATTGAATCTCTTCCCGGGACGGTAAAGGTTAGCCAGACCTCAAATCTGCCATGAAGAAAGGCAGTCAGATAGGCTGTTGGGGGCATGTTTAGTAAGGTGGTAGCCGATGGAGCTCCCTTACAATGTTCTCAGGAAGTGTAGTTAGGGTGCAATTGTCACAGAGAAATGCATTGATCCTTGTGGCCCTGTACCAGAAAAATGGAGTTACCCAATTTGTCCTGTTGTTCATCTGTAATGTTCACCATAAGTAATGTGCCGCCATCCATAACCACCAAGAATGTGCCTCTGAATTGTGGAAAAGAAAACAGAAAGCTTATTTCCTGTGTTGTGAAATTGGATTTTGGGCTCCCCCGGTGGCCACTGGTGGAATTGAACTTGTGTGCATCATCCCCTCTGTTCACCTGTTCCCATCAGGATGTGGGAGTCGCTATTTAACCTTGCTCCTCTGTCACTTCCATGCCGGTCAACATTGTAATCAGAAGCCTTTCTGTGCATGTTCCTGCTTCTAGACAACTCCCAGCTAAGTCGGACTTTTGTCCTTGTTTGTTTTTTGCATTTTGTTCCAGTTCACAGCTGCAGTTTCGTTTCTGTGTCTGGAAAGCTCTTGTGATCTGAAATTGCCACTCTGATGTTATGAGTTAATACTAGAGTCTTAAAGTAATTTCAGGATGGTATTTTGATAGGGTTTTCAGCTGACCATGAAAGTGCCCTTTCTGTCTTCCTGCTATCTAGTAAGCGGACCTCGATTTTGCTAAACCTATTTTCATACTACGTTTGTCATTTTCATCTAAAATCACCGCCAATATATGTGGGGGCCTCTGTCTGCCTTTCGGGGAAATTTCTCTAGAGGTGAGCCAGGACTGTATTTTCCTCTGCCAGGATTAGTTAGTCCTCCGGCTGGCGCTGAGCGTCTAGGGATAAAACGCAGGCTACGCTACCCGGCTACTGTTAGTTGTGCGGCAGGTTTAGTTCATGGTCAGTTTAAGTTTCCATCCTTCCAAGAGCTAGTTCATATGTATGCTGGGCTATGTTCTCTTGCCATTGAGAACCATAACAGTTTGACCGGCCTACAAAGGGTTAAATTAATTGGCAGAGAAAGGAGAGAAAAAAGAAGTCTGCTGAAAATTTTTTTTTTTTTTTTTTCCTTCAGTTCTGAGTGTGCTTTCAATTGAATCACTTGCAAGTCTGCCTATATTGCAGCCTTCCTCTCTCTCTCTCCTTCTAATCCTGGAATGGCTCTGTGTTCACCTGTTTAAAATGGATATTCAGAGTTTAGCTGCAGGTTTGAATAATCTCACCACGAAGGTTCAAAATTTACAAGATTTTGTTGTTCATGTTCCTATATCTGAACCTAGAATTCCTTTGCCTGAATTTTTCTCGGGGAATAGATCTTGCTTTCAAAATTTCAAAAATAATTGCAAGTTGTTTTTGTCCCTGAAATCTCGCTCTGCTGGAGATCCTGCACAGCAGGTCAGGATTGTGATTTCCTTGCTCCGGGGCGACCCTCAAGATTGGGCTTTTGCATTGGCTCCAGGGGATCCTGCGTTGCTCAATGTGGATGCGTTTTTTCTGGCCTTGGGGTTGCTTTATGAGGAACCTCATTTAGAGCTTCAGGCGGAAAAAGCCTTGATGTCCCTATCTCAGGGGCAAGATGAAGTTGAAATATACTGCCAAAAATTCCGTAAATGGTCTGTGCTTACTCAGTGGAATGAGTGCGCCCTGGCGGCGAATTTCAGAGAGGGTCTCTCTGATGCCATTAAGGATGTTATGGTGGGGTTCCCTGTGCCTGCGGGTCTGAATGAGTCCATGACAATGGCTATCCAGATCGATAGACGTCTGCGGGAGCGCAAACCTGTGCACCATTTGGCGGTGTCTACTGAGAAGACGCCAGAGAATATGCAATGTGATAGAATTCTGTCCAGAAGCGAACGGCAGAATTTTAGACGAAAAAATGGGTTGTGCTTTTATTGTGGTGATTCAACTCATGTTATATCAGCATGCTCTAAGCGCACTAAGAAGCTTGATAAGTCAGTTTCAATTGGCACTTTACAGTCTAAGTTTATTCTATCTGTGACCCTGATTTGTTCTTTATCATCTATTACCGCGGACGCCTATGTCGACTCTGGCGCCGCTTTGAGTCTTATGGATTGGTCCTTTGCCAAACGCTGTGGGTATGATTTAGAGCCTCTTGAAACTCCTATACCTCTGAAGGGGATTGACTCCACCCCATTGGCTAGTAATAAACCACAATACTGGACACAAGTAACTATGCGAATTAATCCGGATCATCAGGAGATTATTCGCTTTCTTGTGCTGTATAATCTACATGATGTGTTGGTGCTTGGATTGCCATGGCTGCAATCTCATAACCCAGTCCTCGACTGGAAAGCTATGTCTGTGTTAAGCTGGGGATGTAAGGGGATGCATGGGGACGTACCTTTGGTTTCCATTTCATCATCTATTCCCTCTGAGATTCCTGAATTCTTGTCTGACTATCGTGACGTTTTTGAAGAACCTAAGCTTGGTTCATTACCTCCGCACCGGGAGTGCGATTGTGCCATAGATTTGATTCCGGGTAGTAAATACCCTAAGGGTCGTTTATTTAATCTGTCTGTGCCTGAACATGCTGCTATGCGAGAATATATAAAGGAGTCCTTGGAAAAGGGACATATTCGTCCTTCGTCATCTCCCTTAGGAGCCGTTTTTTTCTTTGTGTCTAAGAAAGATGGCTCTTTGAGGCCGTGTATTGATTATCGGCTTTTGAATAAAATCACGGTTAAATATCAATATCCGTTGCCACTGCTGACTGATTTGTTTGCTCGCATAAAGGGGGCCAAGTGGTTCTCTAAGATAGATCTCCGTGGGGCGTATAATTTGGTGCGAATTAAGCAGGGGGATGAGTGGAAAACCGCATTTAATACGCCCGAGGGCCACTTTGAGTATTTGGTGATGCCTTTTGGCCTTTCAAATGCCCCTTCAGTCTTTCAGTCCTTTATGCATGACATTTTCCGTGATTATTTGGATAAATTTATGATCGTGTATCTGGATGATATTCTGATTTTTTCGGATGACTGGGACTCTCATGTCCAGCAGGTCAGGAGGGTTTTTCAGGTTTTGCGGTCTAATTCCTTGTGTGTGAAGGGTTCTAAGTGCGTTTTTGGGGTTCAAAAGATTTCCTTCTTGGGATACATTTTTTCCCCCTCTTCCATCGAGATGGATCCTGTCAAGGTTCAGGCTATTTGTGATTGGACGCAACCCTCTTCTCTTAAGAGTCTTCAGAAATTTTTGGGCTTTGCTAACTTTTATCGTCGATTTATTGCTGGTTTTTCTGATGTTGTTAAACCATTGACTGATTTGACTAAGAAGGGTGCTGATGTTGCTGATTGGTCCCCTGCTGCTGTGGAGGCCTTTCGGGAGCTTAAGCGCCGCTTTTCTTCCGCCCCTGTGTTGCGTCAGCCTGATGTTGCTCTTCCTTTTCAGGTTGAGGTCGACGCTTCTGAAATCGGAGCTGGGGCGGTTTTGTCGCAGAGAAGTTCCGACTGCTCCGTGATGAAACCTTGTGCTTTTTTTTCTCGTAAATTTTCGCCCGCCGAGCGGAATTATGATATTGGGAATCGGGAGCTTTTGGCCATGAAGTGGGCTTTTGAGGAGTGGCGTCATTGGCTTGAGGGGGCTAGACATCAGGTGGTGGTATTGACCGACCACAAAAATTTAATTTATCTTGAGTCCGCCAGACGCCTGAATCCTAGACAGGCGCGCTGGTCGTTGTTTTTCTCTCGGTTTAATTTTGTGGTGTCATACCTACCGGGTTCTAAGAATGTTAAGGCGGATGCCCTTTCTAGGAGTTTTGAGCCTGACTCCCCTGGTAATTCTGAACCTACAGGTATCCTTAAGGATGGAGTGATATTGTCTGCCGTTTCTCCAGACCTGCGGCGGGCCTTGCAGGAGTTTCAGGCGGATAGACCTGATCGTTGCCCACCTGGTAGACTGTTTGTTCCTGATGATTGGACCAGTAAAGTCATTTCTGAGGTTCATTCTTCTGCGTTGGCAGGTCATCCTGGAATCTTTGGTACCAGGGATTTGGTGGCAAGGTCCTTCTGGTGGCCTTCCCTGTCACGAGATGTACGAGGCTTTGTGCAGTCTTGTGGCGTTTGTGCTCGGGCCAAGCCTTGGTGTTCTCGGGCTAGTGGATTGTTGTTGCCCTTGCCTATCCCGAAGAGGCCTTGGACGCACATCTCGATGGATTTTATTTCGGATCTTCCTGTTTCTCAGAAGATGTCTGTCATCTGGGTGGTGTGTGACCGTTTCTCTAAGATGGTCCATTTGGTTCCCCTGCCTAAGTTGCCTTCTTCTTCCGAGTTGGTTCCTCTGTTTTTTCAAAATGTGGTTCGTTTGCATGGTATTCCGGAGAATATCATTTCTGACAGAGGAACCCAATTCGTGTCTAGATTTTGGCGGGCATTCTGTGCTAGGATGGGCATAGATTTGTCTTTCTCGTCTGCTTTCCATCCTCAGACTAATGGCCAGACCGAGCGGACGAATCAGACTTTGGAGACATATTTGAGGTGTTTTGTGTCTGCAGATCAGGATGATTGGGTTGCTTTTTTGCCTTTAGCGGAGTTTGCCCTCAATAATCGGGCCAGCTCTGCCACCTTGGTGTCTCCTTTTTTCTGTAATTCGGGGTTTCATCCTCGATTTTCCTCCGGTCAGGTGGAATCTTCGGATTGTCCTGGAGTGGATGCTGTGGTGGAGAGGTTGCATCAGATTTGGGGGCAGGTAGTGGACAATTTGAAGTTGTCCCAGGAGAAGACTCAGCTTTTTGCCAACCGCCGGCGTCGGGTTGGTCCTCGGCTTTGTGTCGGGGACTTGGTGTGGTTGTCTTCTCGTTTTGTCCCTATGAGGGTTTCTTCTCCTAAGTTTAAGCCTCGGTTCATCGGCCCGTACAAGATATTGGAGATTCTTAACCCTGTGTCCTTCCGTTTGGACCTCCCTGCATCTTTTTCTATTCATAATGTTTTTCATCGGTCATTATTGCGCAGGTATGAGGTACCGGTTGTGCCTTCCGTTGAGCCTCCTGCTCCGCTGTTGGTTGAGGGCGAGTTGGAGTACGTTGTGGAAAAAATCTTGGACTCTCGTGTTTCCAGACGGAAACTCCAGTATCTGGTCAAATGGAAGGGATACGGTCAGGAGGATAATTCTTGGGTGACTGCCTCTGATGTTCATGCCTCCGATCTGGTCCGTGCCTTTCATAGGGCTCATCCTGATCGCCCTGGTGGTTCTGGTGAGGGTTCGGTGCCCCCTCCTTGAGGGGGGGGGTACTGTTGTGAAATTGGATTTTGGGCTCCCCCGGTGGCCACTGGTGGAATTGAACTTGTGTGCATCATCCCCTCTGTTCACCTGTTCCCATCAGGATGTGGGAGTCGCTATTTAACCTTGCTCCTCTGTCACTTCCATGCCGGTCAACATTGTAATCAGAAGCCTTTCTGTGCATGTTCCTGCTTCTAGACAACTCCCAGCTAAAGGTACCGTCACACTAAACGATATCGCTAGCGATCCGTGACGTTGCAGCGTCCTCGCTAGCGATATCGTTTAGTTTGACACGCAGCAGCGATCAGGATCCTGCTGTGATGTCGCTGGTCGCTGAATAAAGTCCAGAACTTTATTTGGTCGTCCGATCGCCGTGTATCGTTGTGTTTGACACCAAAAGCAACGATACCAGCGATGTTTTACACTGGTAACCAGGGTAAACATCGGGTTACCAAGCGCAGGGCCGCGCTTAGTAACCCGATGTTTACCCTGGTTACCAGCGTAAAAGTAAAAAAAACAAACAGTACATACTCACCCAGCGTCATACCTCCCCCAGCGTCTGCTTCCTGACACTGACTGAGCGCCGGCCCTAAAGTGAAAGTGAAAGCCGCTGTGCTGTTAGGGCCGGAGCTCAGTCAGTGTCAGGAAGCAGAAGCTGGGGGACGCTGGGTGAGTATGTACTGTTTGTTTTTTTTACTTTTACGCTGGTAACCAGGGTAAACATCGGGTTACTAAGCGCGGCCCTGCGCTTAGCAACCCGATGTTTACCCTGGTTACCCGGGGACCTCGGCATCGTTGGTCGCTGGAGAGCGGTCTGTGTGACAGCTCTCCAGCGATCAAACAGCGACGCTGCAGCGATCGGCATCGTTGTTGCTATCGCTGCAGCGTCGCTTAATGTGACGGTACCTTAAGTCGGACTTTTGTCCTTGTTTGTTTTTTGCATTTTGTTCCAGTTCACAGCTGCAGTTTCGTTTCTGTGTCTGGAAAGCTCTTGTGATCTGAAATTGCCACTCTGATGTTATGAGTTAATACTAGAGTCTTAAAGTAATTTCAGGATGGTATTTTGATAGGGTTTTCAGCTGACCATGAAAGTGCCCTTTCTGTCTTCCTGCTATCTAGTAAGCGGACCTCGATTTTGCTAAACCTATTTTCATACTACGTTTGTCATTTTCATCTAAAATCACCGCCAATATATGTGGGGGCCTCTGTCTGCCTTTCGGGGAAATTTCTCTAGAGGTGAGCCAGGACTGTATTTTCCTCTGCCAGGATTAGTTAGTCCTCCGGCTGGCGCTGAGCGTCTAGGGATAAAACGCAGGCTACGCTACCCGGCTACTGTTAGTTGTGCGGCAGGTTTAGTTCATGGTCAGTTTAAGTTTCCATCCTTCCAAGAGCTAGTTCATATGTATGCTGGGCTATGTTCTCTTGCCATTGAGAACCATAACATTCCTGCTAGTCTGTACATAAGATTGTCAGTAAAAAGAACTTTATTTTTACAAACTGGTCTAGTTTCTTCATCGTGGGTCTAAAGAGGTCTATTGCAGCACCAACTGTGGCAGAACTGAATCTGCATCTGCAGCAACCTGACCACACACACAGCCAGTCATGATTCCTTTTTATGTAGCATGCCAGGGTGCGGAGGACAAGTTCTCTGCACCACGATACATGAGGATGACTGGGACTCAGGCCCGCTGGGAGCTAGTATGCTGAGCAGTCCGCCGGCGCACAGCTTGGCATTTGGTATTAGAGGAAGTGGGATTAACCTCACTTAAAGCACCTGGCTCCCGAAGCCTCACCAGTAGGCGAGACAGAAAGCCATCACATTCATCTTGCATCCTAGTCTGCAAGGCTGCCATCAAAGTAGCTTGGTTGGCCATGCCACGGAGAGAGTAAGGGACGTACCAGAGAAAGGCACAGTGGGCTTTTAGTTAACAGCACCTTACAGACATAACCCACAGAAGCCTAAATTACCTTCCCAGTCCACGTCACCTTCGTTGATCAGTGTCCATGGGCATTTCTATCATCTGTCATCCTCTTTAATGCCATTTTTTGTAAATAATGGACCCAAGTCCTCAAGACTGGTATTTTGTAGTCTTGATTAAGAGTGCACTGGAATAGGAAATGCCAAATGCAATAAGAAGTGAGCACAAAATGTGATTTAGATTCTATATTTCAAAGATTCCGCGGCACCAGAAAGTTTGTAGAAGGCTTCCTGAAAATCACATAAGGAAAATACAAAAATTTAGGTAGACGATGCAAGGTTTCAGCCATGATAGGCCTTTATCAAGCCAGAAATACAAATGATAAAAAATTAATCTATTAATTTCTGGTGACTGAATATTCGAAATTTTCATTGTTTGACACCTTACGGGTGTCAGCACAGAGCCACCATTGAAGTATGAGAATTATTCACTGGATCCAGTTAGATTCTGTATTTGTTTTTGTGCAAACTATGGCAGAGGTTCATGAACTTCAGTTTTAAATAGATGGCAGGTAAGGGTGTGTTGAGGTCAAGCCATGCCCTGCATCCATCCATAGTAAAATGGGTACATATAAGATGCTTTATAATGTAATGATGTATGTGTAATATGTAGTTATTAATCTATATGGACTAGTGAGAGTTAGGGAGATACAGTATAAGTGTAGGAATTAGTGACAGTAGAAGTAATGGGTAAGGGTACTGTCACACAGTGCAATTACGATCGCTACGACGGCACGATTCGTGACGTTCTAGCGATATCGTTACGATATCGCAGTGTCTGACACGCAGCAGCGATCAGGGACCCTGCTGAGAATCGTACGTCGTAGCAGATCGTTTGAAACTTTCTTTCGTCGCTGGATCTCCCGCTGTCATCGCTGGATCGTTGTGTGTGACAGCGATCCAGCGATGCGTTCGCTGGTAACCAGGGTAAACATCGGGTTACTAAGCGCAGGGCCGCGCTTAGTAACCCGATGTTTACCGTGGTTACCAGCGTAAAAGTAAAAAAAAAAAAACCGTACATACTCACCATCTGATGTCTGTCAGGTCCCTTGCAGTCTGCTTCCCGCTCTGACTGAGCGCCGGCCGGAAAGTGAGAGCAGATCACAGCGGTGACGTCACTGCTGCGCTCTGCTCTCACTGTACGGCTGCACTCAGTCAGAGCGGGAAGCAGACTGCAAGGGACCTGACAGACATCAGATGGTGAGTATGTACTGTTTGTTTTTTTTTACTTTTACGCTGGTAACCACGGTAAACATCGAGTTACTAAGCGCGGCCCTGCGCTTAGTAACCCGATATTTACCCTGGTTACCAGCGAACCTCGGCATCGCTCCAGCGCCGTGATTGCAAAGTGTGACCGCAGTCTACGACGCTGGAGCGATACTCATACGACGCTGCGACGTCACGGATCGTGCCGTCGTAGCGACGAAAATTGCACGGTGTGACAGTACCCTAATATAGGGTTTAGTACGCACTGTAGATTAGGAGATTAGATATGGTTAGGATGAGAACTGGTTAAGGAAATAGGGGATTTCCAAGTTAGGAAGGGCCAGGGTAGTGATAATTGAGACATTTCCTGGTTGTAGTCAAAGAGTTGGATGAAGAACAGCAAGGTTGTTTCAGAAACAAGTTTAAGAAGAATAGTCCAGCAGTTCAGGGCCTCAGGGCTGGAAGTCACACGAGTATTAGGAAACAGGAGCAGCATGAGAGCAGCAGCAACTAGGTTCAATGGGAAATCCCGTAATGTCTGAGACCTACTGTCAGGAAAAGGTTTGGAAGAGCCATCTTTTATTTCGCCCTCGATTGGGAAAACAGACAGGCACCCCCAGGCAAGAACTAGTCTGGAAAAAACAGCAACAAAAGGCAGAGATTCTTACCTGCCTAGGCCTCCAAATAAATGCACTAACAGGATGCAGTGGACCCATGTGGTTAAAATGGAAACAACACATGGGGTGCATTTGGATAGCGCTGGGCAGGCCCGCCTGATCTAATAGAAGGGTGTCACTACTAGGCCTGCCTGGATGCTGTGCATCTCCATTGTGTGAACAGCGCCACATACAAGTTTTTATGTGCAGCAATGTGCCAAGCAGCCACCCCCTCCATTAGTTTGGTAGCTGGTGAGTGGCTGCCTCATCGGTTATGCTGCACCTGTGTTGTTTCCAAGAACTAGCCTGGCTAGTCGGGAAGCAGCGGAACTGGATGGTATGTTACCGGAACAAAGATTGCCAGGAGATCAAGGGAGAGCACAGAGGAAAGGATATATGATCAGTGAGAAGTACTGTGCAATGTCGGAGACTGAACTGAACTTGCAGAGTAAAGTTGTTTTGTTAAAAATGTACTTGGACTCTGTAAATCAGTGTGATCTGGAATCGGGACCATGCAACCTGAGAACTCTAACCTAAAAGTGAGTGACTTGCATTGCACAGAAATCACACAACAAATGGGACATTGTGTTTTCTTTGCGGGGTGCTAGGGTGTGCCGGAACAGCAGCCCCTTGCCATGACTACCACCCTGGTCATCTCACAGGTGCACTGGAGTATGTGCACTAAGTTCAGACTCAAGGACACAAAAAAATGCAGGATACATGGTTTTATTTTTTTGCCTACGGACAAAAAATAAAGATCTATGGTGAAAAAAATGCCACCAACTGCTTGGAAAACAGCAAAGTTTCAGCCTGCAAAATGTTTTAAAATAAATCTAACCCGAAGGCACAAGTGAAGTGACCATGCATGGTGACCTGTGCGGGACACAGTGCGGAGTAATGAGGAATCAGTGATATTCATAAAGAGTTGTTAAGTAGTAGACTTGTATAATAATTGCAAAGAACTTTATAATTAGGATTATGGCTTTTTTTCTCACTTCATTTTGAATATTGGACTTTAATAATTTTATAGAAACACAACCTGGACATCAGGATATTACTGTGGAAGGACGCAACTAAATTATACTGCATAACTCATAAAACATGAAAGAAGAACATTTTAATGTCACAATTATTAAATTGTGATATTGCAAAAGAAAATGTTGTTAACCCCTTCCTGTCCCCTGACATAATATTATGCTGCAGCTTTGTATACATCATGATGGTGGCACGGGAGTACAAAGGAAGTACTGCATTGCACTATATATGGAAGGATCACCATCGGGGCAGTACTGTTGTACGTGGCCTCAGTGTGAGGACGTGTATACAGCTATAGCTTTAGTTTTAGGTAGAAATTCCTCCTCAAGGGAAGAGTCAGACAGCTGTACAACTTGGACGGGGATCACAACGCAATGCTCGGACTGGTTGGTGACTCTCTCAACTAGAGCATGACAGCTGCACAGAAATACATGCTGTCACACTCGGGATGGAAAAGCCGATGGCCAGTGTGAGCATTGTGTTGTGATCCCGTCTGCGTAATAAGGACATCTGACGCTTCTGTTAAAGTTACTGCTTGGGTCTGACTTTTAGTCATAAACATGATTTTTTATCCATTTCCTTTAAAATGTTACACTTTGTCACTTTGACTGACAGTTCTTCCTTCTGCTTGACTGCACACAGGAACACTTCTCCCCAGGTCATGAACTAACACAACAGTGGTGACACAGTACTGCTTAGACTATGAGTCCGATAGCATAAACCATAGTTACATAGTTACATAGTTAGTAAGGCCGAAAAAAGACATTTGTCCATCCAGTTCAGCCTATATTCCATCATAATAAATCCCCAGATCTACGTCATTCTACAGAACCTAATAATTGTATGATACAATATTGTTCTGCTCCAGGAAGACATCCAGGCCTCTCTTGAACCCCTCGACTGAGTTCGCCATCACCACCTCCTCAGGCAAGCAATTCCAGATTCTCACTGCCCTAACAGTAAAGAATCCTCTTCTATTTTGGTGGAAAAACCTTCTCTCCTCCAGACGCAAAGAATGCCCCCTGGTGCCCATCACCTTCCTTGGTATAAACAGATCCTCAGCGAGATATTTGTACTGTCCCCTTATATACTTATACATGGTTATTAGATCGCCCCTCAGTCGTCTTTTTTCTAGACTAAATAATCCTAATTTCGCTAATCTATCTGGGTATTGTAGTTCTCCCATCCCCTTTATTAATTTTGTTGCCCTCCTTTGTACTCTCTCTAGTTCCATTATATCCTTCTTGAGCACCGGTGCCCAAAACTGGACCAGACAATATGATTTTAGCATGTCATAAATAAAAGGCATGGTGACATTGGCTTCATGCCTACATAAGACAACACATGTCACAATTCTGCCACTCGCTGTGTCCTAGGGATGCTGTGAGTGACAGCTCAACCGTCCTACGGCTAGCAGGGGTGTGTTGGGCTGTCAGTGTTGTGTTTCCTCCAGGTGTTGTCCTCTCCAGATAATTGCTAAGCTATTTGGCTAGTTGGCAATGTCAGATCATTGCCAATTGTAGCTTCAATTTAGTGGTTTCCTTACTCTGTGCTCTGTATTTTGATCTTTTGTTGCCGGACTGTTATGGTTACCCCAATGACCAGGGGAATAAAAATACAAAACGGACTAGCTCTCGGGTGATGGAAACTAAGGTCGACCGTGACCTGAACCTGACCCAACACTTACAGTAGCCGGGGGATGTACCTACGATGCCCTAGACACCACGCGCCAGCCGGAGATCTAACTACCCCTATAAGAGGAATATACAGGCCTGCCTTACCTCCAGTGAGGAACCCCAAAAGATGATAGTAGGCCCCCACAGATATTGACGGTGAGTTCAGAGGAAATGACATACGTAGGATGAACAGCAGATTTAGCACAGTGAGGTCCGCTTACTAGATAGCAGAAGGACAGGAAAGTGTTACTTCACGGTCGACCTAAAAATCACTATTCAAAAACACCATCCAGAAATTACTTTAAACTCCAGTGACAACTCATGCCACTGGAGTAGTAATTTTCTGTCCACAAGAGCTTCCAGCACTGAAGAGTCACATTGCAGATAGCTGGACAAAAATAGCAAAAACAAGAAACAAAATTCAACTTAGCTGAACTGGAACTTGAGGCAGGTGAATGCAACAGAATGCTACTAGCACATTGTTGGCCGGCATGTGACTAACAGCCAAGCAGCCTTAAATAGGAAACTCCCCTAGAGGGTGGCGACAGGTAATCAGAGATGGAGGAAGGCACATAAGAGGCACTACCATAACAGACCACCGGGGGAGCCCACAAACCGAATTCACAACAGTACCCCCCCCTTAAGGAGGGGGCACCGAACCCTCACCAGAACCACCAGGGCGATCTGGATGAGCACTATGAAATGCACGAACCAAATCAGGAGCATGAACATCGGATGCTGTCACCCAAGAATTATCCTCCTGGCCATAACCTTTCCACTTAACCAGATACTGAAGTTTCCGTCTGGAAACACGGGAGTCCAAGATCTTTTCCACCACATACTCCAATTCACCCTCAACCAACACAGGAGCAGGTGGATCAGCAGAAGGAACAACCGGTACCTCATACCTCCGCAATAATGACCGATGGAAAACATTATGGATATTAAAAGATGCTGGGAGGTCCAAACGAAAGGACACAGGATTAAGAACCTCCAGAATCCTATAAGGGCCGATAAACCGAGGCTTAAACTTAGGAGACGAGACCTTCATAGGAACAAATCGAGAAGACAGCCACACCAGGTCCCCAACACAAAGACGAGGACCAATACGCCGATGACGATTAGTGAACTGTTGAGTCTTCTCCTGGGACAACTTCAGATTGTCCACAACCTGTCCCCAAATCCGATGCATCCTATCAACCACAGCATCCACTCCAGGACAATCCGAAGACTCCAATTGACCGGACGAAAACCGAGGGTGAAACCCTGAATTACAAAAAAATGGAGAAACCAAAGTGGCAGAACTGGCCCGATTGTTAAGGGCAAACTCTGCCAATGGCAAAAAGTCAAGCCAATCATCCTGATCAGCGGACACAAAACACCTCAAGTAAGTCTCCAAGGTCTGATTAGTACGCTCAGTCTGGCCATTAGTCTGAGGATGGAATGCAGACGAAAAAGACAAATCGATACCCATCCTGGCACAGAACGTCCGCCAAAATCTAGACACAAACTGAGTACCCCTGTCAGACACTATATTCTCAGGAATACCATGCAAACGCACCACATTCTGAAAAAATAGAGGAACCAACTCAGAGGAGGAGGGCAATTTGGGTAAAGGTACCAAATGAACCATCTTGGAAAAACGGTCACAAATCACCCAGATGACAGACATCCTACGAGAAACCGGAAGGTCAGAAATAAAGTCCATAGAGATGTGCGTCCAAGGCCTCTTAGGAATAGGCAAGGGCAACAACAACCCACTGGCCCTAGAACAGCAGGGCTTGGCCCGAGCACAAACATCACAAGACTGCACAAACATGCGCACATCTCGAGACAAAGAAGGCCACCAGAAGGACCTAGACACCAAATCCCTGGTGCCAAAAATTCCAGGATGACCTGTCAACGCGGAAGAATGAACCTCCGAGATAACTCTACTGGTCCAATCATCAGGGACAAACAGTCTACCAGGCGGACAGCGATCAGGCCTATCCACCTGAAACTCCTGCAAAGAACGCCGCAGGTCTGGGGAGACAGCTGACAATATCACCCCATCCTTCAGGATGCCGGTAGGTTCGGAATCACCAGGCGAGTCAGGCTCAAAACTCCTAGAGAGGGCATCCGCCTTCACATTCTTGGACCCAGGCAGATATGACACCACAAAGTTAAATCGGGAGAAAAACAACGACCAGCGCGCCTGTCTAGGATTCAGACGCCTGGCCGACTCAAGATAAATTAGATTCTTGTGGTCAGTGAGGACCACCACCTGGTGTCTAGCACCCTCAAGCCAATGACGCCACTCCTCAAACGCCCACTTCATGGCCAGAAGTTCCCGATTTCCCACATCATAATTTCGCTCAGCGGGCGAAAACTTTCGGGAGAAAAACGCACATGGTCTCATTACTGAGCAGTCAGGATCTTTCTGCGACAAAACTGCACCTGCTCCGATCTCCGAAGCATCCACCTCAACCTGGAATGGAAGTAACACATCAGGTTGGCGCAACACAGGAGCGGAAGAAAAGCGGCGCTTAAGCTCTTGAAAGGCCTCCACAGCCGCAGAGGACCAATTAGCAACATCAGCACCCTTTTTGGTCAAATCAGTCAAAGGTTTAGCAATGGCAGAAAAACCCGCTATAAATCGGCGATAGAAATTAGCAAAACCCAAGAACTTTTGCAGACTCTTCAAAGAAGTAGGTTGCATCCAATCACAAATGGCCTGGACCTTGACAGGGTCCATCTCCATAGATGAAGGGGAAAAAATATATCCCAAAAAGGAAATTCTCTGAACTCCAAAACTACACTTTGAGCCCTTTACAAAAAGAGAATTAGCTCGCAAAACCTGAAAAACTCTCCTGACCTGTTGAACGTGAGATTCCCAGTCCTCCGAAAAAACAAGAATATCATCCAAATACACAATCATAAACTTATCCAGATATTCACGGAAAATATCGTGCATAAAGGACTGAAAAACGGAAGGGGCATTTGCGAGACCGAAAGGCATTACCAAATACTCAAAATGGCCTTCAGGCGTATTAAATGCGGTCTTCCACTCATCCCCCTGCTTAATCCGCACCAAATTATACGCACCACGTAGATCGATCTTAGTGAACCACTTAGCCCCCTTTATACGAGCAAACAGATCAGTCAGTAAAGGTAACGGGTACTGGTATTTAACTGTAATCTTATTCAAAAGTCGATAGTCGATACAAGGTCTCAATGAACCATCCTTTTTACCTACAAAGAAAAATCCTGCCCCTAGTGGAGACAACGAGGGGCGAATATGACCCTTTTCCAAGGATTCTCTGATATACTCCCGCATAGCAGTATGTTCGGGCACAGACAAATTAAACAAGCGACCCTTAGGAAACTTACTACCGGGGATCAATTCAATAGCGCAGTCACACTCTCTGTGAGGAGGGAGAGAATCAACTTTAGGCTCTTGAAAGACATCATAAAAATCTGACAGAAATGCTGGGATCTCAGAGGGAGTAGATGAAGAAATAGGAACCAAAGGTGCATCCCCATGAATACCCCGACATCCCCAGCTCAACACAGACATAGATTTCCAGTCCAAGACGGGATTATGAATCTGTAACCATGGTAATCCAAGCACTAAGACATCATGTAGGTTATATAATACAAGGAAACGAATAATCTCCTGATGGTCTGGGGTAAGACGCATAGTCACTTGTGTCCAATATTGTGGTTTATTGCTAGCCAAAGGTGTAGAATCAATACCCTTCAGGGGAATAGAAACTTCCAATGGCTCCAAATCAAACCCACAACGCTTGGCAAAGGACCAATCCATGAGACTCAGAGCGGCGCCAGAATCCACATAAGCATTCACAGTAACAGATGATAAGGTACAAATCAATGTCACGGACAAAAGAAATTTTGACTGCAAGGTACCTGTAGAAAAAGATTTATCAACCTTTTTATCAACCTTATTTATACGTTTAGAGCATGCTGATATAACATGAGCTGGATCTCCACAGTAGAAGCACAACCCATTTTTGCGCCTGTAATTCTGTCGTTCGCCTCTAGACAATACACTATCGCATTGCATATGCTCTAATGCCTTTTCAGAGGTCACCGCCAAATGGTGCACAGGTCTTTGCTCAGAAGACACCGCCATATGGTGCACAGGTTTTTGCTCAGAAGATACCGCCATATGGTGCACAGATTTTTCCTCAGAAGACCCCGCCATATGGTGCACAGATTTGCGCTCCCGCAAACGCCGATCAATCTGGATAGCCAATTTCATGGCATCATTCAGACCTGCAGGCACAGGGAACCCCACCATGACATCCTTCACGGCATCAGAGAGACCTTCTCTGAAATTAGCTGCTAAAGCGCACTCATTCCATTTAGTAAGCACCGACCATTTACGGAATTTCTGGCAGTATATCTCAGCTTCATCTTGCCCTTGGGAAAGAGCTATCAAGGCTTTCTCAGCCAAAATCTCCAAATTAGGCTCTTCATAAAGCAACCCCAAAGCCTGAAAAAACGCATCTACATTTAACAACACAGGATCCCCTGGCGATAATGCAAATGCCCAACTTTGTGGGTCGCCGCGCAATAGAGAGATAACAATTTTAACTTGTTGAGTATGATCACCAGCAGAGTGAGATCTCAGAGACAAAAACAATTTGCAATTTTCTCTGAAACTCAAAAACCGGGATCTGTCTCCGGTAAAGTATTCAGGCAGAGGAATCTTAGGTTCAGACATTGGAGCACGTATAACAAAATCTTGTAGGTTCTGTACTTTTGTCGCAAGGTTATTCAAACCTGCAACTAAACTCTGTGGATCCATATTCAAATGGGTGTAACCCAAGCATTCAGAGGTTAAGAGGAGAGGAGAAAAAAAAAAAAGGCTGAAGACTGCAGTTTAAGCAAGGAATACAAATGATCAAACTAAGGTGCACTTTCAAACACAAAAAAAAAAAAAAACCTTTTCTCCTCCTTCCTGCTTTAGTGCATATTTTAACACATAGATTTTTTACAGGCCGGCCAAACTGTTATGGTTACCCCAATGACCAGGGGAATAAAAATACAAAACGGACTAGCTCTCGGGTGATGGAAACTAAGGTCGACCGTGACCTGAACCTGACCCAACACTTACAGTAGCCGGGGGATGTACCTACGATGCCCTAGACACCACGCGCCAGCCGGAGATCTAACTACCCCTATAAGAGGAATATACAGGCCTGCCTTACCTCCAGTGAGGAACCCCAAAAGATGATAGTAGGCCCCCACAGATATTGACGGTGAGTTCAGAGGAAATGACATACGTAGGATGAACAGCAGATTTAGCACAGTGAGGTCCGCTTACTAGATAGCAGAAGGACAGGAAAGTGTTACTTCACGGTCGACCTAAAAATCACTATTCAAAAACACCATCCAGAAATTACTTTAAACTCCAGTGACAACTCATGCCACTGGAGTAGTAATTTTCTGTCCACAAGAGCTTCCAGCACTGAAGAGTCACATTGCAGATAGCTGGACAAAAATAGCAAAAACAAGAAACAAAATTCAACTTAGCTGAACTGGAACTTGAGGCAGGTGAATGCAACAGAATGCTACTAGCACATTGTTGGCCGGCATATGACTAACAGCCAAGCAGCCTTAAATAGGAAACTCCCCTAGAGGGTGGCGACAGGTAATCAGAGATGGAGGAAGGCACATAAGAGGCACTACCATAACAGACCACCGGGGGAGCCCACAAACCGAATTCACAACACCGGACCTTGGATTTGCCTTTTGACCACACATTTATAAAGCCCGTTTTGCCTTTGATGTATTCCGATTTTAGTTACCAGATCCCGAACTGTGCCCCTGACTATCAATTTGTCTTATCCCTTAGTCTTTGACGTACCTTCCTGGCTTTTGACCGTGGACCTCTTGATCACTCTGCTTCACGACTGGTCCGTGAGTAGTGACTAGTGTCACAAAATGACATTGCAACTCTTAAGGGCTTCAGTATGAGTCCTTTTCAGGACAATATGATTTTTTTTTTTTTTTAATACCCAGTCAATTCTCTATTTTTAGTAGCGTATTATTCTACGCAGGTTTACATGGCATTATTTTTTTTTTCATGTTGTTCGGTCATGATTTCCTACTTTCTTGTTTATTGCCATGGCATGAACTGGAGCCATCTCTAAAGAGTTAATTTTAGAAATGTCTTCAGGTAAATATTAATTCTCTGTGACAAGTTCACTTTAAATAAGACACACATGTAGAGCAATCATTAGCAGAAGTGGAATCGACATGACTAATTATTGTAACCACGTCAGAACTGCTCTCCAAATGTGATGTTCGGTAATTATGAAAACAAACAAACTTAAATGTCATATATGAAGAGCAAATTATCACAGAATAAAGCAAAATATCAAAAAGTTGGGCTTTTTTTTTTTTTTTAGGAACTTCTTCAATCTAAGATTTCAATGCCATTTTTTTCGATAAGCAGGAGAGTTTTTCAAGTAATTAAACTTTTATTTAAAAAAAAAACATAACGTGGAAACAGCGTGGAAAGTTATGAAACTTTGCGCATGCCTTTATTAGCAAATTTATCTTCAATCCAGTGCAAAATTACATGTGAGTGGCTTGCAATCTCCAGATTTTCCCCAGTCTGTTTGCCTGTGTTCATCGGCATTGATATCAGTATGTGCTTATTTGGAGCACAGATGATGGCAGTGATGGGTCAGCTCAGCTCCTGTGTCACAAAGGCCTCTGTCACACTTCCGTCTTTCATTCTCTGTCATAATGTGTCATTTTGTGAAAAAAAACGGATCCTGTGAATTTGCCCGCAGGATGCGTTTTTTTCTCATAGACTTGTATTAGCGACGGATTGCGACGCATGGCCACACGTTTCATTCGTCGTGCACTGAATCCGTCGGAATTTGTTGACACATCGTCTGGAAAAAACGTACAATACAATGAAACGTTTTTTGTCTGCGTCGGAAAAATGTGCCACAATGGATCCTGCGGCATACGTCGTTGACTAGAATGGAAGCCTATGGACGCGTCGTAGTACATCACATGACGGAATCCAGCGGTGGATTCCGTTTTTTTACACTGAGCATGCTCCAAATCAGTATTTAGTAGCCAATTGGCCAGACAGCCCCAAATCTATATAAACCTGGCATGTGGCTTCATTCCTCAATGCGCCAGCAAGAGGCATACAAGCAAGAAGCCTGCCTGATGGATAGATGCATAGATGGTCACAATATTTTCTATAACTCCTTCCATTTCTGCCACTTGCTCTAAACCCTCTCAAAGATGGGGTGTTAAAACACTCAATATATAGGTTTCCATTATTTTCCAGTAGCCAATCACATTTGGGAGCCTCCCATTTGGAGGTATGGAAAACGGAACTGTCTAGCGGATCCGTCGAAAAACTGGATGCGTTGCATCCGTTTTACACTATTTTTGCCGCATCCGTCGATACGTCGCGCCGATGGATTGTGACGTCCGCCAGACGACAGAAGTGTGAAAGAGACCTAACTCTGAGGATAAGCTGCTGCAGGATATTGTTCTGATAACCATAACACTCAGAGGAGGAGGCAGTGCTGACTAGGGATGAGCAAGCCCTAAAATGCTCGGATGCTCGTTATTGGAACTCAGCAATTCCTAATACTCACATGCTCATTTCGAGTAACGAGTCTAAAGGGAGTCAATGCGAAATCCGAGCATTTTTCCAGCAGATGTTACAAAGAGGTCTGGGAGGCAGTGAAACTATTTCAATGGATGGAAAAGTGCTGAATGGAAGGAGAAAAGCAAGGGGAAGACCGCTACATGTATCTGACACCCAAATTGCTGCGGAGATCAATGGTGTCACTTTTATTCCACTGTAAGGACTGACAATAAAAAGTTCAAAATCAAAGAGAAATTGGAGTTTACAGGAAAAAATGTTAGGAAACATTCTTTCCTGTGTAATGACTTATATAGGGCAAAATTTTAAAAGGATCAAAAAAAATAATAATTTAAGTAAACCAAAATTGGACATTTGAGTGTAATTTATGAAGGAAGCAAGAACTATTTGGCGGTCACCATTATTCAGTGAATAGTGGCAATCACAAGACCGGGAGCGGTAAAAAACAACCCGAATCATGTTCTTCAGAGTCTCAGCTACCCCCGGTTGCCGAGACCCCGGATATTTTCTGACGCTGGGGGACGCTATACATTTATTTTTCAGCGCTGTTAAAAAGCGATTCTGAGGAATAAGTACCCTTAACGTCCGCCATTAAAAAGGCATATCGGCGGTCGTTAAGGAGTTAAAACAGTGCTGACCAATCATAAAATGGCAGAAACAATACAGGTGTGCAATAATTAGAGAAACTAGAGTGGATATACTGTACAACAGTGTCATATTTGTACCTTCATAATTCAAAGTCGTAGCAGTAATATTAAGCGACAGATTATTGGAGCTGATATATGAACAGTGTCATTTCTGAAAATCACAGGTCAACAAACAGTATCATACAGAAGATGATTAGATACACAGCTCAGCAGGGAGTATCACATAGGAGAGGATTATATACATGGCTCGGCAGGCGGTACCACACAAGAGGGGATGAGGTACACAGCTAATCAGAAATAATTAAACATATGGTCTTTTAAACAAGGTACCCCCTTGTTTAAGGACAGAAAAACTCACAATGGTCACAGAAATAACTTGAATCTGACAAAAACAATAATAAATAAAAGATCTCTGAAAATGAACAAATGACAGTCAGACTTGCTTCCACAGAATAAAAAAAAAAAAAATAAAACTCATGAAATAGGCCTGGACAGAAATGATGGAACCCTTAACTTAATATTTTGTTGCACAACCTTTTGAGGCAATCACACAATTCCTGTAACGGTCAATGAGACTTCCGCACCTCTCGACACTTATTTTGGCCGCTCCTCAAGAGCAAACTGCTCCATTGTCTCATGTTTGAAGGTTGCCTTTTCCAGATGGCATGTTTCAGCTCTTTCCAAAGATGCTCAATAGGATTTAGGTCAGTGCTCATGTGACCTCTGTCATTGCCAACAAAGGATATATAACAAAATATTGGGATAAACTTTTCTTAGTGACCATATACTTATTTCCCACCATAATTTGAAAAATAAATCTTGCCAAATCAGACAAGGTGATTTTCTGGATTTGTTTTCTCATTTTGACTCTCATAGTTGTGGTCTACCTATGATGTCAATTACAGGCCTCTCTCATCTTTTTAAGTGGGAGAACTTGCACAATTGGTGGCTGACAATACTTTTTTCCCCACTGAAATCAATTTTTCATCCATACACTGTAAGGCCTCTTTCACACATCAGTGTTTCCGGTACATGTGGTGACAGTTTTCACATGTACTGGAGACACTGACACACATAGCCCCATTCAAATGAATGGGTCTATGTCCACATATCTGTTTTCTCATGGACCATGTGTCCGTGTGCTCCACACGTCGACATGTCAGTTTTTGTGCAACCGAATGGATCACACGGACCCATACAAGTCAATGGGTCCGTGTAAACACGTACTGCATGCAGATGGCATCCGTGTGCGTTTTTAAAGTCATAGGATTAACATTGAAACAAATTATTTCAATACTAGGCAGGTTTCACAGGGACAGCACACGGATAGCACACAGACCACACACAGATGGTACACACTGACACATGGATAGCACACGGATGCCACACAGATGTGACAAATGGACACGGATATCTCCAGTACCATTTTTTCCAGTACCGGAAATATCAGGACGTGTGACACCGGCCTAACATGGTTCTTGTTACATTTTGCTGGTATATTAAACTCGAAAAAACCCTCCAAAACTAAGTGGGAGAACTTGCACAATTGGTGGCTGACTAAACACTTTTTTTCTCCACTGTATATTCCAAAATGGTAGACAGTGATGCAGATATGTAGATGACAATGGAACAAACTAAGATGGCGACCAACAGCAGTTTTGGTACAGTACTTTCAAGAGCATGGATCAGAAAATGGAGGCGACTTGTGGTCTGAGGTGGAGAAGTCCGGCCCATCGTGGTTGTGGACGGCGCCTGACAGCGTAAAAAGGTGCTCTGCCCATTGGAGATTCAACCCAGAAGAAGGGATGTGCTGCAGCCAGGGTTGGGCCCAGAATGGGAGTCGTGTTCTGGAAGAGGGCACATTTCAAAATTAAGTATGGCCCATTGGGTAAGAGACGATGAGTCAAAGAGGTGTGACCGAAGTCAGAGTCGCCGAGAGTGACGAGTGATGCTGTGGCTGGGTCAGAAGGGTGACTCCCAAAAGGGTGGGCCGCAGAGAAAAAGACCACACGTAAGCTGAAACCAGGAACAGACTGCAGTGAGGCGAGCAGAGAGCAAGCACATGAGAGTGAAATTGACAGTTATCATGGCTTCTGGCTGTTAAAATTGTATTCATAGAGCCAATAGGGGCCTGAAATTTTGTGCTGTAAAGAGTAGGTTATTTTTTTTTTTGCCACACTGCTCGTATAGACACAGTGTTACAGTAAAATTATTTGTTTGGCCTACAAATGGCAAAGAGACTGCTGCAGAGTATAATTATTTTTTATGCACACTGCTCGTACAGACACAGCTGCAGAGTACACACAGCGGCTTTTGGTACAGTACTATCACAGACATGGTTGCAGAGTACACAGCAGCTTTTGGCTAAGTACTCACAGCAGGGGCGGACACAAACACCTTGGGGCCCCTGTGCAAGAAATATGTCTTGGCCATCCTCCTTTTATGCTGACAAAACTAGAGATACACTACTGTTCAAAAGTTTAGGGTCACTTAGAAATGTCCTTATTTTTGAAAGAAAAGCACAGTTTATTCCAATGAAGTCAACAATAAATGATTCAGAAATACACTATACATTGATAATGTGGTAAATGACTATTCTAGATGCAAACGTCTGGTTTGTAATGCTATATCTTCAAAGGTGTATAGAGGCCCATTTCCAACAATCATTACTCCAGTGTTCTTATGGTACTTTGTGTTTGCTAACGGTGTAAGAAGGCTAATGGATGGTTAGAATAACCTTGAAAACCCTCGTGCAAGTATGTTAGCACAGCTGAAAACAGTTTGGCTGATTAGAGAAAACCTGATCTATAGCTATAAACCTGATCTTCCTTTGAGCTAGTTGAGAATCTGGAGCATTACATTTGTTGGTTCCATTAAACTCTCAAAATAGCCAGAAAAAAGAACGTTCATGTGAAACTTGACAGTCTATTCTTATTCTTAGAAATGAAGGCTATTCCATACGAGAAATTGCCAAGAAACTGAAGATTTCCTACAACGGTGTGTACTACTCCCTTCAGAGGAGGGCACAAACAGACTCAAACCAGAGTAGAAAGAGAAGTGGGAGGCCCCACTGCACAACTGAGCAACAAGACAAGTACATTAGAGTCTGTAGTTGGAGAAGTCGACGCCTCACAGGTCCTCAACTGGCAGCTTCATTAAATAGTACACACAAAACGCCAGTGTTAACGTCTACAGTGAAGAGGCGACTCCGGGTGCTGGACTTCAGGGGCAGAGTGGCAAAGAAAAAGCCATATCCGAGACTGGCTAATAAAAGGAAAAGATTAATATGGGCAAAAGAACACAGCCATTGGACAGAGACAGATTGGAAAAAGTATTATGGACAGACGAATCCAAGTTTGAGGTGTTTGGATCACACAGAAGAACATTTGTGAGACGCAGAACAACTGAAAAGATGCTGGAAGAGTGCCTGACACAATCTGTCAAGCATGGTGGAGGTAATGTGATGGTCTTTCTTTGGTGCTGGTAAAGTGCGAGATTTGTACAAGGTAAAAGGGATTTTGAATAAGGAAGGCCATCACTCCATTTTGCAGAGGCATGCCATATCCTGTGGACAGCTCTTGATTGGAGCCAATTTCATCCTACAACATTATTATTATTTATTGTTATAGCGCCATTTATTCCATGACGCTTTACATGTAAGGAGGGGTATATGGAGCGCCCCCACTTCCGCAGGGCCGAGAGGTACCCGGTACCGGGCCTCTGAGTCTCTGTTCTGGGGTTATCACGGTGGCTAGACCCGGTCCGTGACCCTGCTGGTCAGTGGAAGACGTCCGGTGAAAGAGTAGTGAGTGATGGTGTAGTTGTGAAGTGCCGGTCGCAGTAAATAACGAGGACACCAGGTTGCAGTCTCTTTACCTCTTTACTGAAGATCTCTGGGTCCTCAGTCTGAAATCCGGATAACCAGGCTGCGCAAGTCCGGCCGGTCCAATGGCACCTCCAGAGTTCTCGTTGCAGGTGGAAATCTGTGCCTTCCTGCTAGCGCCATGTGTTGCGGTCCTTCCCTGCTGTGCTTACGGAAAGTCCCCACAACTGTTGTGTCTGTTTCTTAAGTTCCCTCACAACTCGATTAGGTGATGTTCTGCTAATCTTCCGTCCCTCCCTGATGTTACGGTTAGGACGGCACCCGTATGACGGGTAGGCTCGGAGCTCTTCCGGGACCCTAGAGTCGCCCCTCTCCACAGGTTGCCCCCTATGTCTTCGTAGGTGATTTAGGTGAGACAGCCCACCTATGACTGACTGTCCTGCCGTTGGTTTGAAGTATTGCTTGAAGCTAGATTTACAAATACTTCCTCGGCGTTCCGGCCGCCGGTTGTGCGCCTCAGTAGGATGTTGCCTCGGTCTCACAGCACGACTCCTAATGGTATTCTCCTTGTTGCTTTGATCTCGTTTCTCACTCAGCACAATCTATCTCACTTCTAGTCCTTCCTTGGGCACCGCCGCTATGCTGAGCAGGCACGGTCCCATGACGTTCTCTCAAGTTGCCAGGCCTCTGTCAGGATCCCACCCCTGACAGGGACCCTACCGAATCTTCCCCCCGCAACACCCTCTGCCACAAGGTGTTGCCTGGTTCCAACCCAGTCAGCTTTCTCTCTAACTTCCTGCCTGACCCCCAGTTTTACCAGTATGTGAGGAGTGGCCTAATGAATAGAACCCTTAGCTCCCCTGGAGGCCCGACTGTGAAATGTATTGGTGTCTGTGATACCTGGTCAGATGAACTCCTTCAGTGCCATCAGACGTACCATAGCTCCCCTTAGTGGCGGAGCCACAGTACTGCAACGACCAGGACTCTGGGGCGCTGCATATACATAATAAAAACAAGTACAATAATCTTAAACAATACAAGTCATAACTGGTACAGGAGGAGAGAGGACCCTGCCCGCGAAGGCTCACAATCTACAAGGGATGGGTGAGGATACAGTAGGTGAGGATAGATCTGGTCATGCAGCGGTTTGGTCGATCGGTGGTTACTGCAGGTTATAGGCTTGTCGGAAGAGGTGGGTCTTCAGGTTTTTTTTGAAGGTTTCGATGGTAGGCGAAAGTCTGATGTGTTGTGGTAGAGGGTTCCAGAGTAGGGGTGATACGCGAGAGAAATCTTGTATACGATTGTGGGAAGAGGAGATAAGAGGGGAGTAGAGGAGGTCTTGTAAGGATCGGAGGTTGCGTGTAGGTAAGTACCGGGAGACGAGGTCACAGATGTATGGAGGAGACAGGTTGTGGATGGCTTTGTACATCACGGTTAGGGTTTTGTACTGGAGTCTCTGGGCAATGGGGAGCCAGTGAAGGGATTGACAGAGGGAAGAAGCTGGGGAATAGTGGGGGGACAGGTGGATTAGTCGGGCAGCAGAGTTTAGAATAGATTGGAGGGGTGCGAGAGTGTTCGAGGGGAGGCCACAAAGCAGGAGGTTGCAGTAGTCAAGGCGAGAGATGATGAGGGCATGGACTAGGGTTTTTACAGATTCTTGGTTGAGGAATGAACGGATTCGTGAAATATTTTTCAGTTGAAGTCGGCAGGAAGTGGAAAGGGCTTGGATATGTGGTTTGAAGGAGAGATCAGCGTCAAGGATTACCCCGAGGCAGCGAGCTTGTGGGACTGGGGAGAGTGGGCAGCCATTTACTGTAATGGATAGGTTCGTTAGGGGGTCACGTGAGATGGGGAAGATGATGAATTCGGTTTTGTCCATGTTAAGTTTCAGAAATCTAGCGGAGAAGGATGAAATAGTGGACAGACATTGAGGGATTCTGGTTAGTAGGGAGGTGATATCTGGTCACAACAGGACAATGACCCAAAGCACACCTCCAAATTATGCAAGAACTATTTAAGGAAGAAGCAGGCAGCTGGTATTCTATCTGTAATGGAGTGGCCAGCGCAGTCACCAGATATCAGCCCATTGAGCTCTTGTGGGAGCAGCTTAACCGTATGGTACGTAAAAAGTGCCCATCAAGCCAAACCAACTTATGGGAGGGGCTTCTGGAAGCATGGGGTGAAATTTCTCCAGATTACCTCAGCAAATTAACTGCTAGAATGCCAAAGGTCTGAAATGCTGGAATTGCTGAAAAGGGAGCATTCTTTGACGAAAGCAAAGTTTGAAGGAGAAAATTATTATTTCAAATAAAAATCTTTTTTTAGAACCTTGTCAATGTCTGGACTAGATTTTCAATTCATTTGGCAACTCAGGCTGGTTACTAGGATAAACAATTGCATATACACATGTTCCCAAGTACAACTCAAATTCAACACATTTGTCTATTACCCTGCAATCAATCTAGAACTTTGCTGTACATGGATATGTGTGTCAACCTTAGGAGACTATATCCATTGATACTTTTGTCACTAGATTCCGTTTGCAATTGCACATCTACATATTCAACATACCTGAGAATTGCATGAAGGGCAGTTTGGTTAGGTTTCCCAATCTGGCAGCTAAAGGATTTAGCGATGCGATTTAGCATGTGTGGTGGATGGAAGCTTACTGTGGGTGCGTGCAGAGCTGGGTGGGTGAATATTGTGCGTGCACCATCCCAGGGTTAGTACGGTAGGTGGAGGGTAATCCAGGTGCGTGCAGAGCCAGAGCCGTCCCGGATGGTGGCGTCCCTGGTTGCACGGAAAAAAAAGAAAAAATGGCCGATATTGCTCAGCGCTCTGTCACGTGTGACGTCACAGGTCTATGGAGTCTAATAATTTAACAGATAATTTATCCCGATATGTGGATGTGCAATTGCAGAAATGCATGAAATTGATACCAGTGTACTTGAAAGATACAGGCCATACGCTAGAGATTCTAGAGGGGATCAAATGGAATGATAGTTACATATTAGGTACTCTAGACATCAAGTCCTTGTATACGGTTATCAATCTGGAAAAAGGCTGTCAAGCAGCTGGGTATTTTCTCAACACTCTAGGAACATATACCTCAGTACAAATCCAGTATATTTTGGACTGCTTTAAATTCATATTGGAGTATAACTATTTTATATACGAGGGCCAACACTATCTTCAGACGTGGGGGACCGCAATGGGGATGTGGTTCGTACCAAGTTATGCAAATCTATATGTTGCCAAATGGGAGGAGACCCATATTCAAATTGCAGGATGGTTACACCCAGGCCTAGTTATATGGCCTCGGTTTATAGAAGATATTTTATTTGTGTGGGAGGGCTCCCAAATTGACCTAAATACCTTTATTTCAGACCTTAATAAAAACCAGTATGGTCTAGAATTTACACCAAACATAAGTACTACTAGCGTAAACTTTCTGGATCTAAATGTCTACGTGGAAAATAATCAGTTATACACCAAGTGCCATCGAAAGGAGGTGGATTCTAACAGTTTCACTCACATCACCAGCTGCCACCTACCGATATGGCTAACCAACATATCAAAAAGTCAGTACATGAGAGTAAGGCGGAATTGTTCCAATTTGGTAGACTATAACAGAGAAGCCAACCACTTAACACAACAATTTATAAAGGGTACTCTAGACCCCTATTGGTAAAAGGGCTACGTCTTTCTGTACTTTTTCCAAGGGAGTCTCTAGTGAAGAAAACGGTAATGACAATGATAGTAATGGTAAGAAGAACCATGTTAGTAATGGGAACCTGCAAGAACAAATTTTAAAGCTTCCATTTATAACAGTTCCATGTGGGGTATAAAAAATGTGTTAATATTATACGGAAACATTGGCCAATTCTATAAAAGGATAAAATAGTAGGAGAACTTCTCCCCACCAATCCCAGGTTTGTATATAGAAAGACTCAATCGCTAGGCCACCTTATAGCTCTCACAACTAAGATGACCCGTATGAGAGCGGTGGATAATTCAGTGACCTTGAACAAACCAAAAACTGGAATTATACCTTGTGGGTGCTGCTTTGCATGTGTACATACTGCTTTTAAAAAGACAAGACAGTTGACATTTCTAGATTCGGATGGAACTAAGGAATTTGTTATTAAAGATAATATATCATGCAACTCCAGGGGAGTAATTTATATAATTCAATGCCCGTGTAAAAAACTCTATGTAGGCCGCACAAAATGACAACTCAGTGAACATATGAAAGAGCATTTTAAGTATATTTTGAAAGGCTTTACGGGACGACCCCTCTCATGTCACTTTAGAGAGAAACATGGAAAATTGCTTAAAGGTGTCCGATTTTGTGGGATTCAGGTGGTACATCAAAACTGGAGAGGGGGGGGGGTTCATTAAACAAATGTTCACAAGGGAATCACAATGGATCTTTGCTTTAGATAGCTTAGACCCTAAAGGCCTCAATTGTGAATTAGAATTATATGCTTTCTAAAACACTACCTGGAGTAATGTAGATTATTGCCCTAAGAGACATATCATGGCGTACTCCGATATACCCAATAGACCTTTGTATATATAGTATATATAACAAGGTATGACCAATAGTGGTGGCATTGCTATGATTGCCAGCATTGTTAAGGTTATTAAAAACAATGCCATTAATAACGCAAGTGTCATGACTATTATAGGCATTTTAAATGTGGAAGGACTATGGGCATTATTAGGCTGATATATTCCTCTTTTAGTCTTAGATTGTGATAGCACATCATTTTTTAATAAACCGGGGAGCAACAGGTATTTTAAATGTAGTTATTTTTTAAAAACTTAATCGTAGCTTTTTATAAGGTTTTTTATTTTCTATTTATAATAAAGGTATATTTTAAATAAGTCAATTAAAGATTTAATTTTATTGCATAATACATCAAACAACTTTATCACTGCAGTGTTAAGCTGTGTTTCTGGATTAACAACTCGCCAAAGGTTCGCATTAGAGAGCATGTATTGGGTATACAGACGGCATCCTGCTGCATGGACGCGTCCACTCTTAAAACGTTACCCCGCCACTTCAAAGAATTCCACAATTGTGACAGTACAGGCCTTAGGGTTTTGGTATTGATGCCCTTAACATTAATATTCGTGGTGGAGGTTTGTCCAAGAGATTGGGTAGGCTGGAGACAAGATGGATCTGGCAACAATACAGTTCAACCATTTGGTTTGAACGAAAGCCTCTCGTTTGCGCCTTTCCTATAGTCGTTTTGGTTGCTGCGTATTGTAGAGTTGTGCTTTTTCTGCATTTACTGTTTTTAGTTGTGATTTTAACTTTTCCCTCTCTCCTGTTTGTAGTGCTATAATTGTGTCTCTGCGTCCACATGAAGATGGCTATTGCTAGCTTGTATGCCGAAGCATGTAAATGTATATTTCATGTAGTATTCTCTATATGTATGTGTTCGGATTAGGTCATCCCTGTTTATATATGCATTGGCCGATTTATAGGTTTTGTTTTGGTTCTGCTCTGTTGTGCTCTATTGAGCGTCACGATAAATAAATCATTTTGATGGTGCTTGTGACTTATATTTATATATGAGCATTATGATTGTTATTATTATTATTGTTATTATTTTCACCATGATTATTATGTTGATTAGTTTTGAGATATATATTGGATATAGATGTTATTTGTTCTTACTCTATTATATTCATCATCTGCGGACATATGGTTTGTGTTATACTAATACATTGATGGCAGGGGCTATATGCTCTGATTGTACATGTATATATTCAGTACTTTATTTGCTCTATTGTTATACTTATGAGCCGCCTTGAGTATGTTTTATCCCATTATGATTTTTAGGGATGCGCCGTATGCATAAATGTGTCGGGCAAACATGTGTGGGCACAATTTTCCCAAAGGTAAAATGGCCGCGTTAGGGCTTTTACACATGCACAGATTGCTGATGTACTGGTCCGCGCCGCTTTCCGGCCGTCCTCTGACGTTTGGTCACATGGGCCCGTGTGAATCAGCGTCATCGGACGTGTTTGGATTGTGAGCACTGATTGGAATGCACGCAGACCTGTTAACTATAAATGGAGGGGGATATTTTACTTCGGCATGCCCCCCTTGAGGAAGGATATTCCGAAACGCGTGTCGGGTGGGTGGGAGACAGCGTGGCGCATTGCTTACTAATATCAGGTATGTTATCGTTTTGCCAAATCCATGACATGCTGAGATTTGATTACTTTTATTGTGCTCTATATAGAAATGGTACGGCTTTCTGATCCTTTCATGCCGTTATCACAGCTGGCTTTGGCTTGAACATTAGCTATATGCTCGTGCCGCCCTGTCTCTCTAAAGCAGTGTGCAGGTGATTGCTGAATTTAGCTTTTGTTGTCATTTTAAGACTGGTTGTTACTTTAATAAAGCTTTGATATATTTATAATTCTTTTGGATGAGTACACTGTTTCTTTATGTTGTTATCTTGTGTTTCTGGTATGTAGAGGGTTAATTGGGCAGGCAGGTCACTCGACTGATCCTCTTATGCAAATGGAGCTACCCACAGGGGGCCGTAACCCTGACGAAGAAGTGCGGCACACTTCGAAACGCGTTGGTTTTTTCTGGCCCTCGCTAGACACTGTAGACCTGTGACGTCACACGCGACAGAGCGGCTGAGCAGTATCGGCCATTTTTTCCTTTTTCTGTGCAACCAGGGACGCCACCGGCTGGGACGTCTTTGGCTCTGCACACACCTGGATTACCTTCCACCTACCGTACTAACCCTGGGACGGTGCACGCACAATATCCACCCACTCAGCTCTGCACGCACCCACAGTAGGCTTCCATCCACCAGGGGGGCGGCGGTGGACACCTGCACATCGCTAAATCCTTTACCTGCCAGATTGGGAAACCTAACCAAACTGGCCTTCATGCAATTCTCAGGTATGTTGAATATGTAGATGTGCAATTGCAAACGGAATCTAGTGACAAAAGTATCAATGGATATAGTCTCCTAAGGTTGACACACATATCCATGTACGGCAAAGTTCTAGATTGATTGCAGGGTAATAAACAAATGTGTTGACTTTGAGTTGTACTTGGGAACATGTGTATATGCTATTGTTTATCCGAGTAACCAGCCTCAATTGAACCCTTTATAGCGCGGTATTTTTATATACTTTTTATTTATTTCTATATAACTGACGGAAATTGGCACAGTATCCATCGAATACCAGCAGCTTTCTTCTCCCCCCCCCCTTTCTTTCAGATTGTGTGTAGCACCAGTGTGTTTTTCGATATTATTTGGCAACTCATTTGATTAATAAAAGTATGAGTTGTCATGGAAAACACAAAATTGCCTGGGTTACCTTAAACTTTTGAACAGTAGTATATTATATATATATATATATATATATATATATATATATATATATATATATATATATATATATATATATGTAACCTGCTTTGTGTGAAATTTCATTACATGTTCTTAATATTTTAATGAGGCCATACAGTTGTTGTCTTCAAGGGTTTATACATGAGCCTGCCTGTAATTTTTGAGAGGATTTGTATTCTGCATAACTTTTATGAGTGTGGGAGTGCCACAAATATACTTTGCTCACAATATTTGAATTAGGCACTCCGGTTGGTGCCTCGAAATGTGTATGGATGACCTTGCTTATAATTTTTGGAAGGCTTTGTACTTATTGCATAGCTTTTATGAGTCTATGAATACCACCATATGACAATTTCAACAGAATGTTTATGAGGCCCTCCTTTATGTCTAATACAGGATGTATCCAAGTCCCTTTTAGGCTACGTTCACATTTGCGGTCAGCGCCGCAGCGTCGGGCGCCGCAGCGGCGCCGCATGCGTCATGCGCCCCTATACTTAACATGGGGGCGCATGGACATGCGTTGTGCTGCGTTTTGCGCTGCATGGCCGCAAGCGTTGGACGCAAGAAACGCTTCAAGTTGCATTTTTTTTGCGTCCAACTTGCGGGCAAAAACGACGCATGCGGCGCAAAACGCAGCGTTTTAGCGTGCGTTTTGCCGCGTTTTTGTTTGCGTTGTGCGCTGCGGCGCCGACGCTGCGGCGCACAACGCAAATGTGAACGTAGCCTTCCATCTAATTTTTGTCACTTCTTGCTTCCTTCTTAAATTACACTGACATTTCCAATTTTTTTACAAAAAAAAATGTACATTTTGGCTTACTTAATTTTTAAAAAATCTTTTTAATTTTTGCTTTACATAAAAGCCAGTATACAGAATATAATGTTTCTTAACATTTTTCCAAGTAAACTCCAATTTATTGTCCATTTTTAATGTTTATTTTTCAGTCCTTAAAGTGAAGTAAAAGTGTGACACCATTGTTCTCGGCAGCAATCTGTTCTCCTTTCATTCAGCACTTTTCACTGCCTCTGGATCTCTTTGAAGGGTCTGCCAGAAAAATGCTCAGATTTCCAATTTACTTCCTTTATACTAGTTACTCGAAACGAGCATCCAAGCATTAGGAATTGCTTGTTTCGAACAACGAGCACCCGAGCATTTTAGTGCTCACTCATCTCTAATTATAATATATTAGAATATTTAGACCCGGTTTTCACATCTTAATTGTATTGCAGTTTATTTTTTTATTTATTTTTCACTTTGCACAAATCTATTTGTTTGATAATTTTTCATTATTTTTTACGCCTATGTCGATTTTCACACTATTTCAATCCACATATAAGCTGTATATTGCAATATCTTTTGGCATTAATCCATATTACACTTAATATATTTTATTAGCAATCATCCATTATTTTTACCTATTTTTTTTATTTATTTTTATGTATTCATTTTTTTCTTATTTCTATTAAATTTTTTAATTTTATTTTGTTTATCAATATTCAATTTCCGCCTGTTTACTGTATATGCACAGATTTATTACCAATACGTAGCTATCATTATCATGCATGCATTTTTGTCAGTGTATGTACTGTACACACTCGTATAACTGCTCTTTATTGCCATCTAGTGACCATTTTTTTCCTGTGACCTCTCCAGCTCTTGATAAAGTTTGTCATCATGGTACTCATTTTGCTCTTCTTAAAAAAAATGTATTGTTTTACTCTCTGTATCTTCAGATCATACAGTGGGTACGGAAAGTATTCAGACCCCTTTATATTTTTCACTCTTTATTTCATTGCAGCCATTTGGTAAATTTAAAAAAAAAGTTCTTTTTTTTTCTCATTAATGTACACTCTGCACCCCATCTTGACTGAAAAAAAAAAACAAATGTAGAAAAGTTTGCAAATTTATTGAATAAGAAAAACTGTAATATCACATGGTCATAAGTATTAAGACCCTTTGCTCAGTATTGAGTAGAAGCACCTTTTTGAGCTAGTACAGCCATGAGTCTTCTTGGGAATGATGCAACAAGTTTTTCACCCCTGGATTTGGGGATCCTCGGCCATTCTTCCTTGCAGATCCTCTCCAGTTCAGTCAGGTTGGATGGTGAACGTTGGTGGACAGCCATTTTCAGGTCTCCAGAGATGCTCAGTAGGGTTTAGGTCAGGGCTCTGGCTGGGCCAGTCAAGAATGGTCACAGAGTTGTTCTGAAGCCACTCCTTTGTTATTTTAGCTGTGTGCTTAGGGTCATTGTCTCGTTGGAAGGTGAACCTTCCGCCAAGTCTGAGGTCCAGAGCACTGTGGAAGAGGTTTTCATCCAGGATATCTCTGTACTTGGCCACATTCATGTTTCCTTCAATGACAACCAGTCGTCCTGTCCCTGCAGCTGAAAAACACCCCCATAGCATGATGCTGCTGTGAGGGGAGCCAGTGCCGTAGTCGTGGCTGATATATAATGCTCAATCAGGCCCTGGTCTCCCGCCACATATATACAGCTGTCTCTCTATTCTCCGAGCCATCAGGGTCTGTCAGCCTTTGGTCTGTTGCAGGCTCACTCCCGACGATTGCATACAAATAAAGATAGAGTCCAAGTCCAACTTTAAAAAAGTAAATTTACTGGTTTCCTTCCTCAGCACGTCCACATCAACTACAGCATCGACATAGGGTTCTACACTGCTTGTATATTTCACTTTTCCAGTGCTCTCACTCATGTCCTTCAGCATGTTCCCGGGTCGTGTCTTGTCCGGGACCGCAGCGTCCTCCGTGTCCAGCTTCACTACTTTTAGGAGTTCCCTTGTCCGTTTTGCCCCAGACATAAGGGCATCTGCCCACGTAGTAAGCGGCCACATGATAGAGCCACCTGCGTTCCTGCGCTGGTGCAATTTCTGGCCTGCTGGCCTTGGATGGCTGGGCTTCTAGCTTAAGACGTTGCGGAACTGACCGTCCTGTCCAGGCTCTAAGGCCCTATTGAATAAAAAGAGAAAGACCTCCTATCTTACCCGCAGTTAGCTACTCCTATGTTAACTATTTGCAGGGTTAAAACTAGTTAATCCTAACGTGCCCCCTCTAGTGGACCAACTTAGGTACTACGCTTTTCCTAACATTCTATGTACATATAGCAGCATACAGGGCAACATGAACATATTAGACTAATAAGATATGCATGAACATATTTACAGATCAATAAAGTAATCTCTTACATGGGACGTGTTTGGGGTGCAGGGCAGTCTCTGTGACCCTCTACACTGCCATCACCACGTTTCACTGTTGGGATTGTATTGGGCAGATGATGAGCAGTGCCTGGTTTTCTCCACACATACCGCTTAAAATTATCACCAAAAAGGTCTATCTTCCTCTCATCAGACCAGAGAATCTTATTATTATTATTATTATTAATCTTATTAGCAAACTCTATGCGGGCTTTCATATGTCTTGCACTGAGGAGAGGCTTCAGTCAGGCCACTCTGCCATAAAGGCCCGACTAGTGGAGGGCTGCAGTGATAGTTGACTTTGTGGAACTTTCTCCCATCTCCCTACTGCATCTCTGGAGCTCAGCCACAGTGATCTTGGGGTTCTTCTTTACCTCTCTCACCAAGGCTCTTCTCCCACGAATGCTCAATTTGGCTGGACGGCCAGGTCTAGGAAGACTTCTGGTGGTCCCAAACTTGTTCCATTTAAGGATTATGGAGGCCACTGTGCTCTTAGGAACCTTGAGTACAGCAGAAATTCTGTTGTAACCTTGGCCAGATCTGTGCCTTGCCACAATTCTGTCTCTGAGCTTCTTGGCCAGTTCCTTTGACCTCATGATCCTCGTTTGGTTTGACATGCACTGTGAGCTGTGAGGTCTTATATAGACAGGTGTGCGCCTTTCCAAATCAAGTCCTATCAGTTTAATTAAACACAGCTCGTCTCCAATCAAGGAGGATCACAAGGAAATGGACAGCATGTGACTTAACCCTCCGTCAGGGGCAACTGATCTGACAGGTGCAGCTCACTTAGTTTAATTTCTCTATTTTCAGTGGTTTGTCTGGGAAACACTCTCCTCCCAGTACTTTCCTAACTTTAAGGCCATGTGCACACGTTCAGTATTTTTCGCGTTTTTTCTCTATAAAAACGTGATAAAAACGCGAAAAAAAAAACGCGAAAAAAACGCTAACATATGCCTCCTATTATTTACAGTGTATTCCGCATTTCTTGTGCAAATGTTGCATTTTTTTCCGCGAAAAAATCGCATCGCGGAAAAAAAAGCAACATGTTCATTAAAAATGCGGAATTGCGGGGATTCCGCACACCTAGGAGTGCATTGATCTGCTTACTTTCCGCACGGGGCTGTGCCCACCATGCGGGAAGTAAGCAGATTATGTGCTGTTGGTACCCAGGGTGGAGGAGAGGAGACTCTCCTCCACGGACTGGGCACCATATAATTGGTAAAAAAAAAAGAATTAAAATAAAAAATAGTCATATACTCACCCTCTGATGGCCCCTGAAGTGTTCCCGCCTCTCAGCGCTGCATGCTCTCTCTTCCATTCCTATAGATGCTCTGTGTGAAGGACCTGCCATGACGTCGCGGTCTTGTGATTTGTCGCGAGACCGCTCATGTGACCGCTCACGTGACCGTGACGTCACCGAAGGTCCTGCACGCACCATATATAGGAACGGACGCCGCTGAGGAGATCGGCTGTCTGCAGGTGAGTATAACCATTTTTTTTTACTTTTTTAATTATTTTTAAACATTCTATCTTTTACTATTGATGCTGTATAAGCAGCATCTATAGTAAAAAGTTGGTCACACTTGTCAAACACTATGTTCCAAGCGATGCTACAGATCGCTTGGAAAACTTTAGCATTCTGCAAGCTAATTTCGCTTGCAAAATGCTAAAAAAAGGGTGAAAAAAACGGGGGAAAAAAACGCAAAAAAAAAAAATGCGGATTTCTTGCAGAAAATTTACGGTTTTCTTCAGGAAATTTCTGCAAGAAATCCTGACGTGTTCACATACCCTAAAGGCTATGTGAAACCTGAGAAGCCTCTTGAGCTGCAGGAGATCAGATATCAGTGTTTTGGCTTCTCCGACTCATTGCCCCTGAATGCGTCACACCTTTGACGGTTAGAATTTTTTGCTGTTTTTATTCATCCCAATTGTTTTTTTAGCTTGTTTTATGAATAGCTAGTGCTAAATTCGTGGATTTGTCATAGAAGGTTTTGTTAGAAATAAGAGTGTGCTCTCAGGCACATTGCGCCCTAACACATATTCTCGCTCTTGCTTCAGCTTTTCTTCTGAAATGGCGAGGAGAATATTTGACTTGTCAAATGCCCTTCATGTTGAGCAAGAGCAAAATATACTGATTAATGATGAGACAGACCCCTTACAGCTAGAAGATTTAGGGGAAGAAAGTGACATTGCTTCAGGAGATGATGTGGAAGAATGTCCAGATGTGTCTGATACAGATCAAGATGGAGAGAGTGAGGAGGATGCTTAAGACATAGAAACATATTACTTTTCTAGTTAATAAACATTTTTTTTTCCACCTGATTATGTGTATTCTCATTTATTACATTCTTATTAAGGTAACTGATCACTTTTAGAGCATTGAAAATTAAAAAAAAAAGGAAAATATAGCCAATTTTCTAGCCTGTGCCGGACAGGTGCAATGCCCCTAAACTCGTTATGAGACATATTGCCCCTGACGGAGGGTTAAATATGAGTGTCTGAGCAAAGGGTCTGAATACTTATGACCATGTGATATTTAAGTTTTCCTTTAACCCCTTCATGAGCCTGTCTATTTTGACCTTAATGACCTTGCCATTTTTTGCAATTCTGACCAGTGTCCCTTTATGGGGTAATAACTCAGGAACGCTTCAACGGATCCTAGCGATTCTGAGATTGTTTTTTCGTGACATATTGGGCTTCATGTTAGTGGTAAATTTAGGTCGATAATTTCTGCGTTTGTGAGAAAAACTGAAATTTGGCGAAAATTTTGAAAATTTTGCAATTTTCACATTTTGAATTTTCATTCTGTTAAACCAGAGAGTTATGTGACACAAAAATAGTTAATAAATAACATTTCCCACATGTCTACTTTACATCAGCACAATTTTGGAAACAAATTTTTTTTTGCTAGGAAGTTACAAGGGTTAAAATTTGACCAGTGATTTTTCATTTTTACAACAAAATTTACAAAACCATTTTTTTTAGGGTCACCTCACATTTGAAGTCAATTTGAGGGTTCTATAGGGCTGAAAATACCCAAAAGTGACACCATTCTAAAAACTGCACCCCTCAAGGTGCTCAAAACCACATTTAAGAAGTTTATTAACCCTTCAGGTGTTTCACAGCAGCAGAAGCAACATGGAAGGAAAAAATGAACATTTAACTTTTTAGTCACAAAAATGATCTTTTAGCAACAATTATTTTATTTTCCCAAGGGTAAAAGGAGAAACTGGACCACGAAAGTTGTTGTCCAATTCGTTCTGAGTACGCTAATACCTCATATGTGGGTGTAAACCACTGTGTGGGCGCACAGCAGAACTCGGAAGGGAAGGAGCGCCATTTGACTTTTTGAATGAAAAATTAGCTCCAATCTTTAGTGGACAGTGTGTCGCGTTTGGAGAGCCCCTGTGTACCTAAACATTGGAGCTTCCCCACAATTGACCCATTTTGGAAATGAGACCCCACAAGGAACTTATCTAGATGCATAGTGAGCACTTTAAACCCTCAGGTGCTTCACAAATTGATCCGTAAAAATGAAAAAGTACTTTTTTTCACAAAAAATTTCTTTTAGCCTCAATTTTTTTCATTTTCACATGGGCAACAGGATAAAATGGATCCTAAAATTTGTTGGGCAATTTCTCCTGAGTACGCTGATACCTCATATGTGGGGGTAAACCACTGTTTGGGCGCCTGGCAAGGCTCGGAAGGGAAGGCACGCCATTTGACTTTTTGAATGGAAAATTAGCTCCAATCGTTAGCGGACACCATGTCGCGTTTGGAGAGCCCCTGTGTGTCTAAACAATGGAGCTCCCCCACAAGTGACCCCATTTTAGAAACTAGACCCCCCCAAGGAACTTATCTAGATGCATAGTGAGCACTTTAAACCAACAAGTGCTTCACAGAAGTTTATAACGCAGAGCCGTGAAAATAAAAAATAATTTTTCTTTCCTCAAAAATGATTTTTAGCCCAGAATTTTTTATTTTCCCAAGGGTAACAGGAGAAATTGGACCCCAAATGTTGTTGTCCAGTTTGTCTTGAGTACACGGACACCCCATATTTGGGGGTAAACCACTGTATGGGCGCACGGCAGGGCTCAGATGGGAAGGCATGCCATTTGGCTTTTTGAATGGAAAATTAGCTCCAATCATTAGCGGACACCATGTCACATTTGGAGAACCCCTGTGTGCCTAAACATTGGAGCTTCCCCATAAGTGACCCCATTTTGGAAACTAGACCTCCCAAGGACCTAATCTAGATGTGTGGTGAGCACTTTGAACCCCCAAGTGCTTCACAGACGTTTATAACGCAGAGCCATGAAAATAAAAAATAATTTTTCTTTTCTCAAAAATGATTTTTTAGCCAGCAATTTTTAATTTTCCCAAGGGTAACAGGAGAAATTTGACTGCAAACGTTGTTGTCCAGTTTCTCCTGAGTATGCTGATACCCCATATGTGGGGGTAAACCACTGTTTGGGCACACGTCGGGGTTCGAAAGGGAAGTAGTGACGTTTTGAAATGCAGACTTTGACGGAATACTCTACGGGCGTCACGTTGCGTTTGCAGAGCCCCTGATGTGCCTAAACAGTAGAAACTCCCCACAAGTGACCCCATTTTGGAAAAAACCCCAAAGGAACTTATCTAGATGTGTGGTGAGCACTTTGAACCCCTAAGTGCTTCACAGAAGTTTATAACGCAGAGCCGTGAAGATAAATACTTTTCTTTCCTCAAAAATAATTTTTTAGCCCAGAATTTTTTATTTTCCCAAGGGTAACAGGAGAAATTTGACCCCAAGAGTTGTTGTCCAGTTTCTCCTGAGTACGCTGATACCCCATATGTGGGGGTAAACCACTGCTTGGGCACATGCCGGGGCTCGGAAGTGAAGTAGTGATGTTTTGAAATGCAGACTTTGAAGGAATGTTCTGCGGTCGTCACGTTGCGTTTGCAGAGCACCTGATGTGCCTAAACAATAGAAACCCCCAAAAATGACCCCATTTTGGAAACTAGATCCCCCAAAGGAACTTATCTAGATGTGTGGTGAGCACTTTGAACCCCAAGTGTTTCACAGAAGTTTATAACGCAGAGCCGTGAAAAATAATAAATACGTTTTCTTTCCTCAAAAATAATGTTTTAGCCCAGAATTTTTTATTTTCCCAAGGGTTACAGGAGAAATTTGACCCCAAGAGTTGTTGTCCAGTTTCTCCTGAGTACGCTGATACCCCATATGTGGGGGTAAACCACTGTTTGGGCACACGTCAGGGCTCGGAAGGGAGAGAGCACAATTTGACTTTTTCAACGCAAGATTGGCTGGAATCAATGGTGGCGCCATGTCGCGTTTGTAGACCCCCTGATGTGCCTAAACAGTGGAAACCCCTCAATACTAACTCCAACACACCCCTAACCCTAATCCCAACCCTAACCACAACCCTAACCCCAACACACCCCTAACCCTAGTCTTAACCCTAATTCCAACCCTAACCCTAAGGCTATGTGCTCACGTTGCGGTTTTGTGTGTGGATTTTTCCTCACAGTTTTTGAAAAATCTGCAGGTAAAACACACTGCGCTTTACCTGCAGATTTACAGCAGATTTCCAGTGGTTTTTTGTGGATTTCACCTGCCGATTCCTATTATGGAGCAGGTGTAAAACGCTGCGGAATCCGCACAAAGAATTGACATGCTGCGGAAAATACAACGCAGCATTTCCGCGCTGTATTTTCCGCACCATGGGCACAACGGATTTGGTTTTCCATAGGTTTACGTGGTACTGTAAATGTTATGGAAAACTGATACGAATCCGCAGCGACCAATCCGCTGCGGATCCGCAGCCAAATCCGCACCGTGTGCACATAGCCTAATTCTAACCCTAATTCCAACCCTAGCCCTAATTCTAACCCTAATTGTAACCCTAACCCTAATTGCAACCCTAACCCTAATTCTAACCCTAATTCTAACCCTAACCCTAATTCTAACCCTAGTCCTAAGTGCAACCCTAACCCAAGTGCAACCCTATCCCTAAGTGCAACCCTATCCCTAAGTGCAACCCTATCCCTAAGTGCAGCCCTATCCCTAAGTGCAGCCCTATCCCTAAGTGCAACCCTATCCCTAAGTGCAGCCCTATCCCTAAGTGCAACCCTAACCCTAAGTGCAACCCTAACCCTAAGTGCAACCCTAACCCTAAGTGCAACCCTAACCCTAAGTGCAACCCTAACCCTACCCCTACCCCTACTGGAAAAACAAAAATAATTATATTTTCTGTATTTTATTATTGTCCCTACCTATGGGGGTGATAAAGGGGGGGTTATTTACTATTTTTTTATTTTGATCGCTGTGATAGAACCTATCACAGCGACCAAAATGTACAGGTAACGAATCTGCCGGCCGATTCGGCGGGCGCACAGCGCATGCGCCCGCCATTTTCCAAGATGGCGGCGCCCATGGAGAAGACGGACGGACACCAGGAGGCACACCGGAGCTCGGTAAGTATGGGGGGGTGGGATCGGAACACGGGGGGGGGGGATAGGAGCACGGGGGGAGCGGACAGGAGGACCGGGGAAGTGGACAGGAGGGCGGAGGGGAGCAGGGGACATGACAGGACGGAGAGGAGATCGGTGGCGGTGGGGGGGGGCAGATCATGGTCTCCAGCCATGGCAGATGCTATTGCAGCATCGGCCATGGCTGGATTGTAATATTTAACCACTTTTCATAGGTGAAATATTACGAATTGCTCTGATTGGCTGTTGCACTTTCAACAGCCAATCAGAACGATCGTAGCCATGAGGGGGTGAAGCCACCCCCCCCTGGGCTGAAGCACCACTCCTCCTGTCCCTGCAGATCGGGTGAAATTGGAGTTAACCCTTTCACCCGATCTGCAGGGACGTGATCATTCCATGACGCATACGCTGCGTCAGGTCGGATTGGCACCGACTTTCATGACGCAGCATATGCGTCATAGGTTGGGAAGGGGTTAATAAATTTGCAAACATTTCTACATTTCTGTTTTTTTTTTCAGTCAAGATGAGATGCAGAGTGTACATTAGTGTGAAAAAAGTTTTTGTTTTTTTTAGTTTACCAAATGGCTGCAAATAAACAAAGAGTGAAACATTTAAAGGGGTCTGAATACTTTCCGTACCAACTGTATATACACACGTGGTCAAAATTGTTCATACCCTTCGTTTAATGACAGAAAAACCCACAATGGTCACAGAAATAACTTGAATCTGACAAAAGTAATTTTTTTTTAACCCCTTCATGACCCAGCCTATTTTGACCTTAATGACCTGGCCATTTTTTGCAATTCTGACCAGTGTCCCTTTATGAGGTAATAACTCAGGAACTCTTCAACGGATCCTAGCGATTCTGAGATTGTTTTTTCATGACATATTGGGCTTTATGTTAGTGGTAAATTTAGGTCGATAATTTCTGCGTTTATTTGTGAAAAAAAAACGGAAATTTGGCGAAAATTTTGAAAATTTTGCAATTTTCACATTTTGAATTTTTATTCTGTTAAACCAGAGATATGTGACACAAAATAGTTAATAAATAACATTTCCCGCATGTCTACTTTACATCAGCACAATTCTGGAAACATTTTTTTTTGCTAGGAAGTTTAAAGGGTTAAAATTTGATCAGTGATTTCTCATTTTTACAACAAAATTTACAAAACCATTTTTTTTAGGGACCACCTCACATTTGATGTCAATTTGAGGGTTCTATATGGCTGAAAATACCCAAAAGTGACACCATTCTAAAAACTGCACCCCTCAAGGTGCTCAAAACCACATTCAAGAAGTTTATTAACCCTTCAGGTGTTTCACAGCAGCAGAAGCAACATGGAAGGAAAAAATGAACATTTAACTTTTTAGTCACAAAAATTATCTTTTAGCAACAATTTTTTTATTTTCCCAAGGGTAAAAGGAGAAACTGGACCACGAAAGTTGTTGTCCAATTTGTTATGAGTATGCTGATACCTCATATGTGGGGGTAAACCACTGTTTGAGCGCACGGCAGAACTCGGAAGGGAAGGAGCGCCATTTGACTTTTTGAATGAAAAATTGGCTCCAATCTTTAGCGGACACCATGTCGCGTTTGGAGAGCCCCCGTGTGCCTAAACATTGGAGCTCCCCCACAAGTGACCCCATTTTGGAAACTAGACACCCCAAGGAACTTATCTAGATGCTTAGTGAGCACTTTAAACCCCCAGGTGCTTCACAAATTGATCCGTAAAAATGAAAAAGTACTTTTTTTCACAAAAAAAATTCTTTAGCCTCAATTTTTTCATTTTCACATGGGCAACAGGATAAAATGGATCCTAAAATTTGTTGGGCAATTTCTCCTGAATATGCCCATACCTCATATGTGGGGGTAAACCACTGTTTGGGCACACGTCGGGGCTCGGATGGGAGAGAGCACCATTTGACTTTTTCAACGCAAGATTGGCTGGAATCAATGGTAGCGCCATGTTGCGTTTGGAGCCCCCTGATGTGCCTAAACAGTGGAAACCCCTCAATTCTAACTCCAACACTAACCCCAACACACCACTAACCCTAATACCAACCCTAACCACAACCCTAACCCCAACACACCCCTAACCCTAGTCTTAACCCTAATTCCAACCCTAACCCTAAGGCTATGTGCTCACATTGCGGATTTGTGTGTGGATTTTTCCGCACTGTTTTTGAAAAATCTGCAGGTAAAACACACTGTGCTTTACCTGCGGATTTACCGCTGATTTTCAGTGTTTTTTTGTGTGGATTTCACCTGCGGATTCCTATTATGGAGCAGGTGTAAAATGCTGCGGAATCCACACAAAGAATTGACATGCTGCGGAAAATACAACGCAGCGTTTCCGCGCTGTATTTTCCGCACCATGGGCACAGCGGATTTGGTTTTCCATAGGTTTACGTGGTACTGTAAACGTGATGGAAAACTGATACGAATCCGCAGCGACCAATCCGCTGCGGATCTGCAGCCAAATCCGCACCATGTGCACATAGCCTAATTCTAACCCTAATTCCAACCCTAACCCTAATTGTAACCCAAACCCTAATTGCAACCCTAACCCCAATTCTAACCCTAATTCCAACCCTAACCCTAATTGTAACCCTAACCCTAATTGCAACCCTAACCCCAATTCTAACCCTAATTCTAACCCTAAACCTAATTCTAACCCTAGCCCTAAGTGCAACCCTAGCCCTAAGTGCAACCCTAACCCTAAGTGCAACCCTAACCCTACCCCTAACCCTAATGGAAAAACAAAAATAATTATATATTTTCTGTATTTTATTTTTGTCCCTGCCTACGGGGGTGATAAAGTGGGGGTTTATTTACTTTTTTTATTTTTATCGCTGTGATAGAGCCTATCACAGCGACCAAAATGTACAGGGAACGAATCTGCCGGCCAGCAGATTTGGCGGGTGCACTGCGCATGCGCCCATGGAGAAGACGGACGGACATCATAGCTCGGTAAGTATGGGGGGGTGGGATCAGACAGGAGGACCGGGGGAGCGAACAGGAGGGAGGAGGGGAGCAGGCAACATGACAGGATGGAGAGGAGGAGATCGGTAGCGGTGGGGGGTCAGATCGGGGTCTCCAGCCATGGCAGTTGCTATTACAGAATCGGCCATGGCTGGATTGTAATATTTCACCAATTTTCATAGGTGAAATATTACAGATTGCTCTGATTGGCTGGCTGTTGAAAGTGAAACAGAGTGATCGTAGCCATGGGGGGGTGAAGCACCCCCTCTGGGCTGAAGCACCACTCTCCCTGTCCCTGCAGATTGGGTGAAATTGGAGCTAACCCTTTCACCCGCTCTGCAGGGACGCGATCCCTCCATGACGCCACATAGGCGTCACAGGTCGGATTGGCACCGACTTTCATGACGTCTACGTGGCGTCAATGACGTCTACGTGGGGTCAAAGTTATGGCCGAAAGTGTTAATACTAGGGTTGAGCGAAATGGGTCGGCCATTTTCAGAAGTCGCCGACTTTTGGCAAAGTCGGGTTTCATGAAACCCGACCCCTGTGTGGCGTCGGCCATGAGGTCGGCGATCTTCTGAATCTGGTATCGGAATTCCGATACCGAGTTCCGATATGTTTGCGATATCGGAAATCGGTATCGGAATCCACATTTAAGTGTAAAATAAAGAATTAAAATAAAAAATATTGATATACTCACCTCTCCGACGCAGCCTGGACCTTACCGCTGGTAACCGGCAGCCTTCTTTGCTTAAAATGAGCGCGTTCAGGGCCTTAGATGACGTCACGGCTTGTGATTGGTCGCGGCCGCCCATGTGACCGCCACGCGACCAATCACAAGCCGTGACGTAATTCTCAGGTCCTAAATTCCTAATTCTAGGAATTTAGGACCTGAGAATTACGTCACGGCTTGTGATTGGTCGCGTGGCGGTCACATGGGCGGCCGCGACCAATCAGAAGTCGTGATGTCATGGAAGGTACTGAACGCGCTCATTTTAAACAAAGCAGGCTGCCGGTTACCAGCGGTGACGTCCAGGCTGCGTCGGAGAGGTGAGTATATCAATATTTTTTATTTTAATTCTTTATTTTACACATTAATATGGATCCCAGGGCCTGAAGGAGAGTTTCCTCTCCTTCAGACCCTGGGAACCATAGTATCCCATTGCACTGCATTGGGTTTCGTGTTTCGGCCGACCCCGACTTTTTTATAGGATCGGCCGATTTCACTCGACCCGACTTTTTTAGAAAGTCGGGTTTCGTGAAACCCGACCCTATAAAAATAAAAGTCGCTCAACCCTACTTAACACCCATGAAATTGTTCCAGAAAGTGAAGTATTTCTCCTTTAAAATTATTGCATTTACACGTTTATTTCCTTTATGTGTACTGAAACCCCCCAAAAAAGAAAAAAGGCAAATTGGATACAATTTCACACAGAACCCCAAATATGAGCCAGATAAAATTGTTGGCACCTTCAACTCAATATTTGGTTACACACCCTTTTGGCCATGACTGCATGTGGTTTCAGGTAAGAATGTGAGAAAACAGAAAATGAAGTCCTTGTGCTCCAGAAGATGTTCCAGACGACTAAGATTTTTTTTTCAACAGCTGAAATGTTCTGACAGTTAACTTATTCCAGGATTGTAAAAATAGCATTGAAGACTTTCTACTAGTACTTGTTCTTCTCAATCTATCAGTAAAGGATTATGCACAAGTAACAGCTCAGAATTAGTGTTGAGCGATACCTTCCAATATCGGAAAGTATTGGTATCGGAATCCGATACCGATACCCGATCCCAATGCAAGTCAATGGGACGAAAATATCGGAATTAAAATAATCCCTTTCTTTCCTTGTAGGTTCATTCTACATGAAGGAAAACAACGAAGAATAATGTAGGATGTATTGGGGGAGGTGGCGGAGACATTAAAGGCACAGAGGTTTAGCCCAATCAAATAGAATAGCGGGAATTTTAAAATTTTTTATGACGTTCGGCGTTAGAAAGATTTTGATTTTATTATTTTTATTTTATTTTGTCAGCTATTGATGTTTCACTACTTCCGCGCCCTTCACCTTCTTTTTTACTTCTCCCACACTTTCTTCTTCTTTATTATCCTCATCATCAGCTTCTTTGACATCACCTTCTTCACCTTATTCATCTTCTTCTTCATCTTCTACCTATTTTTTTTGTTACATTGTTCATATTCTTTTTATTTAACTATTATCTTCTTCATATTCAACTTCATCATATTCTTATTTGTGACAGGCATTCCCGTAGTTGTTATCTATAAAAGTTTGAAGATTACACCTTCCGTTCTGCCTGTCACAAAAGAGTTACATTTGTCCGCGTTCAGTTTGGCCTGCAGCATCAGGCTTTATCCAGGGGCACCACGAGGAGGAACGGACTCACCCCCATACACTGCTTAGTCTTCTTCTGCTTATAATTTAGATAATATTTTTTGCTCTGATATTTAGTGTTATGCTTAATGTTCTTCTGCTCTTTGTTCTGCAGCCTCTTGTTCTTCTGCTTCTCGGTCTTCCAGGTCGTCATCGTCGTCTCCAGGGTCGTCGTCTCCGGGGTCGTCGTCATCGGGGTGGTCTTCCGGGTCATCGTCATCTCGGTGGTTGTCGTCTCTGGTGTCGTCGTCATCTTAGGGGTGGTCTTCCGGGTCATAGTCTATAGTCTCTTGAACTTGGAAATGTAGCAGAAGGTACAAAAAGGCTGAGAAAATGCCGAGAAACAGCTGATGGAACTGGAACTCGGATGGCTACCCGAAGGTCCAAGAGCCAATGGAACTACTGAGGACCAGCTGACGTTACTGGAACCCGGTTACTAAGCAGGAGGTACCCGTGCCTGAAAGCACTACCAAGGACCACCTGACGTTGGTGGAACTCGGATACCCGGTGGGAGGCACCTAAGCCAAAGGCTCTGCCCGGAACCAGCTGACGGTACTGGAACCAGGATGGGGAGCAGAAGGTACAAGAGCAAAAGACACTGCCGAGAACCAGCTGACGGTGCTGGAACCAGGATGGGGACTTATTCAAGCTTGTATTCCTAGAGCCCCAACTAGCAGTGTTGGAGCAAAGGGTCAGCAGGGGGAGCAGAGTGTAGGCCGAAGCCTGCACTGGCGGCAGCTTTGGGTCTGTTGTGTCTGCGTGGCTGTTGCAGGACACGTTGCCGGCTACACAGCAGGGGAACAGCTGGCGGTGCTGAACCCCACTGACACATTGGCGAGGTGTTTGGCTCTGTGCAGCCAGCACTTCCGGACAGCAACTAGCGGTGTTGGCGCCCGGGCTCTGCAGGTGGAGCAGAGTGTAGGCCGAATCCTGCACTGGAGCAAGTTGAAAGGGAACCTTTAACCCCCCCCCCAGGTGTTTGTAGCTGAAAGAGCCATCTTGTACAGCACTAATGATGGAAAAAGTAAACGTAGCTCTTTTAATTATGGTCCTTGCAAACGCTGAACTTGACACTTTTGAAATGTGTCCCCTCACACCGTTAAACCGTCCGGTCGGTGGAACTTTCCTTTGTCATGTGACGCAGCCCTGCCGTCATTCTTAACCGCCCGGCGCCGTGCGCCGCCTCCTGAGCGTTGTTTGAATCTGTCCCGGATCCTGCGCTGTTATGTTAGCCCTTGGCCATGCACACATTTTGCGCTGCCCATCTTCTGACATCATTTGGTGTCAGGCTGGCTGCGCCTGTGCGGCCGCGCTGGCCAAGATCCCGCCTCACTGTGTCATCTAATGTAATCACTCTGCGGACCTGTGATCCATGGGCATGGGCAGTGCATATCATCGCCTCTCACTCCCCTCCATACGGCTTCGTCAGACTGTGCGGCGTCACGGCCGTGGCATGCTATTAGGGATCAGCTGACGTTGCACAGTCTGAAGAAGGCGTAGGGAGATGAGTGAGAGGCGGGGGTTCAGATATGCACTGTGCATGTCCATGGATCACAGGCCCGCAGTGGGATTAAATCAGAAGACACTACGAGGCGGGATCTCGGGCAGCGCGGCCGCACAGGTGCAGCCATCCTGACACCAAATGATGTCAGAAGACGGGCAGCGCAAAATGTGTGCATGGCCAAGGGCTAACATAACAGCGCAGGATCCGGGACAGATTCAAACAACGCTCAGGAGGCGGCGCACGGCGCCGGGGGGTTAAGAATGACGGCAGGGCTGCGTCACATGACAAAGGAAAGTTCCACCGACCGGACGGTTTAACGGTGTGAGGGGACACATTTCAAAAGTGTTAGGTTCAGCGTGTGCAAGGAGCACCACAAAAAGAGGCACTTTTTCCTCTTGCATCATTACTGCTGCATAAGGTGGCTCTTTCAGTAACAAACGCCTGGGGGGGGGGCAGGTTCCCTTAAATTACAGTTGTCGTGCCTGCGTGGCAGTCGCATGACACGTTGCCGTATATGGAGCGCCCCCACACCGCCGCAGGGCCGAGGGGTACCCGGAGCCGGGCCTCTGAGTCTCAGTTCTGGGGTTGTCACGGTGGCTAGACCCGGTCCATGGCCCTGTCTGTCAGTGGGGGACGTCCGGTGCAATAAGTGGTGTTGTAACGGTGCAGTTGTGGGGTGCAGGTCGCGGTAAATAACGAGGACACCAGGTTGCAGTCTCTTTACCTCTTTACTGGAGATCTCTGAGTCCTCAGTCCAGAGTACGGCTCACCAGGCTGCGCAAGTCCGGCCGGTCCAATGGCACCTCCAGAGTCCTCTTCACAGGTGGAAATCGGTGCCTTCCTTCTTAGCGCTATGTGTTGTAGTCCTCCCCTGCTGTGCTTACGGAAAGTACCCCACAACTGTTGTGTCTGTTTCTTAAGTTCCCTCACAACTCGATTAAATGATGTTCTTCTAATCGTCCGTCCCTCCCTGATGTTACGGTTAGAACGGCACCCGTTTGTCGGGTAGGCCTGGAGTTCTTCCGGGACCCTAGAGACGCCCCTCTCCCGCAATTGCCTCCCAAGACTTCATAGGTGATATGTGTTAGACAGCCCGCCTTAAACTGACTGTCCTGCCGCTGTTTAGAGTATTGCTTGAAGCTGAATGTTATAATACTCCCTCGGCGTTCCGGCCACCGGTAGTGCGCCTCAGTAGGGTGTTGCTTCGGTCTTACAGCACGACCCCTGCTGGAATTCTCCTATCGCTTGATCTCGTTTCTCACTCAGCACAATCTATCTCGCTTCTAGTCCTTTCTTGGATCCCGCCGCTTCCCGGAGCTGGCGCGGACCCGTTACGTTCTTTCAAATGCCAAGCCTCTGTCAGGATCCCACCCCTGACAGAGACCCTACTGTCTCTTCCTCCACAACACCCTCTGCCACTAGGTGTTGCTTCGTCCAATCCAGTCAGCTTTCTCATCTAACTTCCTGCCTGACCCCCAGTTTACCCACTATGGTGGGGAGTGGCCTAATGAATAGAACCCTTAGCTCCCCCCGGAGGCCCGGCTGTGAAATGTATTGGTGTCTGTGATACCTGATCAGATGAACTCCTTCAGTGCCATCGGACGCACAATGGCTCCCCATAGTGGCGGAGCCACAGTACTGCAACGACCAGGACTCTGGGGCGCTGCACTCCCCCCTGGTTAAACACAGTACTCCGGGACTGGGAAGAAAACAACAATACAAGTTAGCAAAAAGACATACAATTTTGTTGAGTGCAATAACAATAAGTATACTTGAACAGGCTTCCCTTTATGGGAGGTAAGGACACTTGAACGTTACAAACATGGCAAAAATATCATAGCAACATGCTATAATTAACTTTTCTTACCCAACCGGGTATTCTACTAAGTGCAAACATTATTGAACAATAATTTAACATTGCCTTTAAGGATATACACTCTTAATCCGCTAAAGACCTTCCTATAATCACATTACAAGGTATTTTAACTTTTTCATTCTCCTACTTTGGATCTGCAGGACCGCCTGTCCTATCGGCACCAGACCTACTGCCTCTCCTTTCTGTTACAGGACCGCCCCGTTCAGCCAGGGCCTACTGCCTTTCAACTACTATACACAGTATAGAACATAACTTTCAGTTTGAGAACACCGAGCCGGCTCTACTTGGCTCCTATAAGGACTCACCCACTAACCCCTACGGGTTCACTTTCTGTCCTTAGTATCATATTACTAACTTTCGATGGGGAACGCAGGGTTACCTTCTATCCCCCCCCCTTTTTTTATCAACATTATCAACTATCTTCTTTTCACAACATGAAACTTTCTCATTACTTCTTTTTACTTCTTTCAGAGAACATTATCAGCATTCCTTTACAATTAACCAATGGCATACATATAACTTTTACATGTAAATATTATCATCATTTTCTTTCATTGACATTATTGCTACCGGTCTTAAAGCAATATCACCATTTACGTGCAACAAATGAACATCCCCTTTAAGAGGGGACCAAATCTCGGTGAGGTAGCACATCTTCTCAAGCTACCAGTCCATACTCATCAAAGGTTCCAGTGCGGTATCTTCGCAAAGAGTCCTTGTTTAAGTAAAACCAGTAGGGAGCGCCTTTAATAAGGTGCAAACTATATACAAAAGAGTTCGGATCATGCACAGTTCATGATTCAGCAGTTTTTAAAACTTGTGCAAAACTTTTGGTAACAAAAACAAACACACAATAGGGATCCCGGATCCATAGTAGGATCCCCTTAAGAGTTTACCCTGAACGGGTTTAGCAGCCCAACAGAAAACAGTAACTATTTACAGATTCATGGTATCGAGGTTTATTCTTCCAAGTCTGGGGGCGGTCTCCATGAGTACTGCCCTCCTCCTGCCACCACATAAAGGGCATCTGCACCCTGGATAGGGGTCTGGGTACTCACGGTTCTCCTCGGAGTGATGGTCCGCAGACACTTGGCACACAGGGAGATCGGGGGAATGGCCGCAGGTCTTGGGGAATCATCTGGGGGTGGTAGTGTCACTTCCGGCTTGTATTTTCGTACATGCAGGGCATACCACCCTTTATCCCCCCAGTGGCGGGTATACTTAACTCGGTCTCCTGGATAAAGATCCCGGCCTGGGTGTCCTTCAATGAGATGTGTCTCTACATCCCGCCGGTTTACAAACACTTCCAAGGCGAGACCGGGCTCCTTAATGAAGCCCCAACCTCCCTGCATCCGGAAGGTGTTGACCACGCCATATCGCTGCGGACCCCAATTCTCCTCAGTAGCCTGTCTGACTTGGGCTTTCTTCTGAAGGTCTTTCTCCCGCTCAGCCTGACGTCGGAGCTCCTTCTTGCGGGCCCACTCCTCTTCTTGCTGCCGCAGCCGTTGGCGGTATTCTCTCTGGCGGATGACCTCGACACTCTCCCCCTCTTCCTGGGCATCCCCTGGGAACCCCATCAAATTGGTAGTGGCCGCGCGGGTCCATTTGAAGGTTACCCATTCTCCCTGGAGCTGCGTGGGTTGTTTAATGGGCTGTAGGGGGCGATCGGCCGTCTGCAGAGTTTCCCAGGGCCTCTCGCATTCAATGCGGCTACACACCCGTCTGGGTGGTCGTGGTGGGGGCGAGTCTACATCCACCAATAGGGGCTCCTCAATCGCCGCGTCCGGGTCGGCGCCGTTACCTGCTCCCGCCGCATCTCCGGTGTCGGTCTCCTCTGTAGTCGATGGTGAGAGCGATGCCTGGTGCGGCTCCTCGCCAGGGATGGTTGCTCGCTGGCACAGACTCCGGAACTGCCGGCACAGCTCCTCCACTTCCGCCCCGAGGATTTCCTGATTAGTGATGCAGCCTGGTAAAGACTCCGCCGGCTCCCATTGGTAGAACCTGGCACAGGTCTCCTCTCCCTCTCCGGGGTGGCTTCCGTGCTCCATGCTGCCAATCGGATTCTTCCTCGTGGTCTCCAGCAGTTCTTGCCCCTCCCCGTCCGGAGGGTGGCCTTTCTCTCCTCCACCATCCCACACTAGGAGGCGGGCCCTTCTCCTTGATGGGCATATTCTCTGGACATAGTAATAACGGTGAGGGGCGGGCTCCATTTTCGCGCCACTCTTCCAAGCTACGCCCACGAGGACACGCCCCATGCTCCCTGCACGCCACATAGTGTTATAATGGCAGCGGTTTTGGCGGGGAATGTCGGGACACATCTTTGCAACATAACACAGTCCAAGCACAACAAATCACAGTTCCAAGGCACACATGACCTGATTCCTCAGGCTTAAGTAGATCCTGTTCGTGACGCCAAGTTGGAGCGCCCCCACACCGCCGCAGGGCCGAGGGGTACCCGGAGCCGGGCCTCTGAGTCTCAGTTCTGGGGTTGTCACGGTGGCTAGACCCGGTCCGTGGCCCTGTCTGTCAGTGGGGGATGTCCGGTGCAATAAGTGGTGTTGTAACGGTGCAGTTGTGGGGTGCAGGTCGCGGTAAATAACGAGGACACCAGGTTGCAGTCTCTTTACCTCTTTACTGGAGATCTCTGAGTCCTCAGTCCAGAGTACGGCTCACCAGGCTGCGCAAGTCCGGCCGGTCCAATGGCACCTCCAGAGTCCTCTTCACAGGTGGAAATCGGTGCCTTCCTTCTTAGCGCTATGTGTTGTAGTCCTCCCCTGCTGTGCTTACGGAAAGTACCCCACAACTGTTGTGTCTGTTTCTTAAGTTCCCTCACAACTCGATTAAATGATGTTCTTCTAATCGTCCGTCCCTCCCTGATGTTACGGTTAGAACGGCACCCGTTTGTCGGGTAGGCCTGGAGTTCTTCCGGGACCCTAGAGACGCCCCTCTCCCGCAATTGCCTCCCAAGACTTCATAGGTGATATGTGTTAGACAGCCCGCCTTAAACTGACTGTCCTGCCGCTGTTTAGAGTATTGCTTGAAGCTGAATGTTATAATACTCCCTCGGCGTTCCGGCCACCGGTAGTGCGCCTCAGTAGGGTGTTGCTTCGGTCTTACAGCACGACCCCTGCTGGAATTCTCCTATCGCTTGATCTCGTTTCTCACTCAGCACAATCTATCTCGCTTCTAGTCCTTTCTTGGATCCCGCCACTTCCCGGAGCTGGCGCGGACCCGTTACGTTCTTTCAAATGCCAAGCCTCTGTCAGGATCCCACCCCTGACAGAGACCCTACTGTCTCTTCCTCCACAACACCCTCTGCCACTAGGTGTTGCTTCGTCCAATCCAGTCAGCTTTCTCATCTAACTTCCTGCCTGACCCCCAGTTTACCCACTATGGTGGGGAGTGGCCTAATGAATAGAACCCTTAGCTCCCCCCGGAGGCCCGGCTGTGAAATGTATTGGTGTCTGTGATACCTGATCAGATGAACTCCTTCAGTGCCATCGGACGCACCATGGCTCCCCATAGTGGCGGAGCCACAGTACTGCAACGACCAGGACTCTGGGGCGCTGCATATACACAGCAGGGGAGCAGCAGGCATTACTGAACCCCACTAACACATTGGCGAGGTGTTTGGCTCTGTGCGGACAGCACTTCCGGACAGCAACTAGCGGTGTTGGAGCCCAGGGACAGCAGCAGGAGGAGGAGGAGGTGGAGGAGATAGGAGGGATTGCCACACACAGCTGGGGAACAGCTGACGTTACTGAACCCCAATAACAGAGGAGCGACTGTTGGGACTGTGTGGACAGCACTTCTGGACAACAACTAGCGGTGTTGGAGCCCAGGGACAGCAGGATGAGGAGGAGGAGGTGGAGGAGATAGGAGGGATTGCCACACACACATCTGGGGAACAGCTGACGTTACTGAACCCCAATAACAGAGGAGGGACTGGTGGGACTGGTGGGACAGCACTTCTGGACAGCAACTAGCGGTGTTGGAGCCCAGGGACAGCAGGAGGAGGAGGTGGAGGAGATAGGAGGGATTGCCACACACAGCTAGGGAACAGCTGACGTTACTGAACCCCAATAACAGAGAAGCGACTGTTGGGACTGTGCGGACAGCACTACTGGACGGCAACTAGCGGTGTTGGAGCCCAGGGACAGCAGGATGAGGAGGAGGAGGTGGAGGAGATAGGAGGGATTGCCACACACACAGCTGGGGAACAGCTGACGTTACTGAACCCCAATAACAGAGGAGCGACTGTTGGGACTGTGCGGACAGCACTTCTGGACGGCAACTAGCGGTGTTGGAGCCCAGGGACAGCAGGAGGAGCAGAGGAACACAGTGTAGGCCGAAGCCTGATTGGAGAAAGTCTAAAGGGAACCTTTAACCCCCCCCCCCCAAGGCGTTTGTAGCTGAAAGAGCCAGCTTGTGCAGCACAAAGGATGCAAAAGGAAAAGGTGGCTCTTTTCATTATGCTCCTTGAAAACACAGAACTAAACACTTATAAAATGTGTCCCCTGATACCGTGAGACCGTCCCGGAGGTGGGACATTCCTTCGTAATATGACGCAGCACAGCTGTCATTCCTACCCCCTTGGCGCCGTGCGCCGGCTCCTCAGCGTTGTTTGATTCCGTCCCGGAGCCTGCGCTGTTATGTTATCCCTTGGCCAGGCACACTTAGCGCTGCCCATCTTCTGACATCATTTGGTGTCAGGCTGGCTGCGCCTCTGCGGCCGCGCTGGCCGAGAGCCCGCCTCGCAGTGTCGTCTAATGTAATCCCACCGCGGGCCTGGGATCCGTGGCCATGCGCAGTGCATATACTCGCCTCTCACTCCCCTCCCTCCGTCTTCTTCAGACTGTGCGGCGTCATGGCCGTGGCATGCTATTAGGGATCAGCTGACGGCGCACAGTCTGAAGAAGACAGAGGGAGGGGAGTGAGAGGCGGAGGTTGAGATATGCACTGCGCATGTCCATGGATCTCAGGCCTGCAGTGGGATTAAATCAGAAGACACTGCGAGGCGGGATCTCGGCCAGCGCGGCCGCACAGGCGCAGCCAGCCTGACACCAAATGATGTCAGAAGAGGGGCAGCGCTAAGTGTGCCTGGCCAAGGGATAACATAACAGCGCAGGCTTCGAGACAGAATCAAACAACGCTGAGGAGCCGGCGCACGGCGCCGGGGGGGTAAGACTGACGGCTGTGCTGCGTCACATTACGAAGGAAAGTCCCACCTACGGGACGGTTTTACGGTGTCAGTGGACACATTTTATAAGTGTTAAGTTCTGCATGTGCAAGGAGCTAAACAAAAACAGCTACCTTTTCCTTGTGCAGCATTACTGCTGCACAAGGTGGCTCTTTCAGTAACAAACGCCTTGGGGGTGGGTGGACAGGTTCCCTTACATTTCAGTTGTTGTGTCAGCGTGGCGGTCGCAGGACACATTGCCGGCTACACAGCTGGGGATCAGCTGATGTTACTGAAACCCAATAACACTGGGTCGTATGTTTTGACTGTGCAGACGGCACTTCTGAGCCTCAACTGGCGGTGTTGGAGCCCAGGAATTTAAGTTCAGGTGGTAGAAAGAAGAACACAACAGGAGACCTGGATAACGTAGACAGTGACCTAATTATTTAATCAGGAAGAGGAGTGGCAAATTCCTGCGAGATCCAGGCCTTGTTCATTTTCAGGAAAGTAAGCCGGTCAACGTTATCGGAGGATAGTCGCATGCGACGGTCAGTTAGTACACCACCTGCAGCACTAAAGACGCGTTCCGATAATACACTAGCCGCAGGACAAGCCAGCACCTCCAATGCATACTGGCTTAGCTCTGGCCATGTATCCAGCTTTGAGACCCAAAACTTGAAAGGGGAAGAGCCGTATGGGAGTACAGCAAGAGGGCAAGACATGTAGTCTGTCACCATCTGACGGAACCGTTGCCTCCTGCTGACTGGAGCCGTCTGTGATGGTGTAGACTTTTGTGGCGGGCACAGAAAACTGTGCCACAGTTGGGCCATACTGGTCTTGCCTTGGGCAGAAGCACTGCTTCTGCTCCCTCTTTGTGCAGAGCCTCCACCACTGCCTGGACGCACTGAGCTGCTTTGTAATGCACTAGCAGCACTTCTCTCAGTTGGACTGGAGAAGATGATGGAATTCACCAGTGTGTCTTGGTACTCCCGCATTTTTCGCTCCCGGTTCAACGGTGTGATGAGGCTTTCTACGTTGTCCCGGTAGCGAGGATCGAGGAGGGTGAACACCCAATAATCAGACATGTTGAGAATGTGGGCGATGCGGCGGTCGTTTCTCAGGCACTGCAGCATGTAATCCACCATGTGCTGCAGACTGCCAACTGGCCAAGAAACGCTGTCCCCTGCTGGAGGCGTGATCTCTGCCCGCTCGTCATCACCCCACCCTCGCTGTACACACCGAGTACTGGACAATTGTGAAACTCCCTCCTCTGGACGGATGTCTTCCTCCTCCATTGACTCCTCCTCATCCTCCTCACAAAGTGTCCCCTGCCTACCCGTTTGTGAGGAACCACGTGGCGCTGACTGTCCAGAAGATGATGGAAATGGTGAATCCTCATCCTCCACCTCTTCCACAACCATCATCCCTTAGCGCTTGCAGTGATTTTTCAAGCAGGCAGATAAGGGGGACAGTCATGCTGACTAGTGCATCATCTGCACTCGCCACCCGCGTGGAATAATCGAAGGGACGCAAAACCTGGCAGACGTCCTTCATAGTGGCCCACTCTGTGGTTGTGAAGTCTGAATGGCGCGGAGTGCGACTTCTTTGCGCCTGATGCAGCTGGTACTCCATTACAGCTTGCTGCTGCTCACACAACCGCTCCAACATATGTAACGTGGAATTCCACCTGGTAGGTAGGTCACATATGATGCGATGTTCCGGCAGGTAGTGTCAGCGCTGCAGAGCCGCAATGCGCGATTTTGCCGTGCTGGAACGCCGCAAGTGAGCACACTCTAGGCGGACCTTGTGCAGCAGTGCATCAAGATCCGGATAGTCCCTCAAAAAACTTTGCACGACCAAATTGAGCACATGTGCCAGACATGGGATGTGAGTGAGGTTGCCGAGGCCCAGAGCTGCCACCAGATTTCGGCCATTATCACACACTACCATGCCTGGCTGGAGATTCACTGGCACAAACCACACATCGCTCTCCTGCTTGATGGCATTACAGAGCTCCTGCGCTGTGTGGCTTCGATTCCCCAAATAAATTAATTTCAAGACGGCCTGTTGACGTTTGGCCACGGCTGTGCTCATGTCGGTCGTAACAGGTAAACGTTCATCACGGGTCCATGTGGAGGTGGACTGTGATGGCTCCTGCAGCGATGATTCGGAGGAACTGGTGTAAGAGGAGGAGTCAATGCGTACAGAATGGATTCCTGCAATCCTTGGAGTGGGCAGGACACGTCCTGCGCCACTCGCACGATCTGTACCCGGCTCAACGACATTAACCCAATGGGCAGTGAGGGAAAGGTATCGCCCCTGTCCATGTTGACTGGTCCACGCATCGGTGGTGAGGTGGACCTTGCTACTGACGGCGTTCAGTAGCGCGTGTTTTATGTGTCCCTCCACATGCTTGTGCAGGGCAGGGACAGCTTGCCTGCTGAAGTAAAAGCACATTGTACTGCGGGACTGCCAAAGACATCAAGTCACAGAAGCTGTCAGTCTCCACCAGCCTGAATGACAGCATTTCCAGTGACAGAAGTTTGGCAATGCCTGCAGTCAGAGCCTGTGCTCGTGGGTGGTTTGACAAGAAAGGCAGCCTTTTCATGCCTGTACTACCGATGGCTGTAGACTGGGCTGGGAGTGTGTGGATGACTGGGAAAGTGGTGCTGCGGGTGGAATTACAGCGGGTCTCTGGACAACAGGGCCAGAGGTTCTTCCACGGCGATCCTGGGAGGAAGCCGAACCAGCTGCGTGTGAGCTGGAGGAAGAGGCAACACGAGCTGAAGAGGTGGTAGCTGCCGCTGTTGGTTGGCCTAGCTCTTCAGTGTGTTTTTCTAACTCCGCCGCGTGCCTGTTGCGCACATGTTTCCACATGTTGGAGGTATTGAGGTTGCTGACATTTCGACCTCTTTTCACTTTGTGATGACACACCTTGCATTTGACATAGCAAATGTCATCTGCAACTGTGTCAAAAAAGGGCCAGACACTGCAAGTCTTGGGAGCGCCCTTTTTGGCTTTGGAACAAACATGCTCCTAACGGGTGCCAAAGCGGAGGCTGCAGGATCCGCAGTCTTCCCCCTCCCTCTGCCTCTTTGGCCCGTTCGGGGAATCTCTTCCTCAGAGCTGCTACCACTACCTTCCTGTCCCTCACGCCACGATGGGTCAAGGACCTCATCATCTACACTACCCTCTGCCACCAACTGCTCCTCCTGGGTAGTCTCAGCAGCAGAGCACGCACCAGAAAGTGGCACCTGAGTGTCATCAGCAGATGCGTCCTGCGATGTGGTGACCGGAGGCACTGGCCCACCCGCCTCTTCAGAGGAAGAGAGAAAAAGCTGTTGGGCATCACTGCACCCTGCCTCTTCTTCCATTTCTCCAATGCTGCTTGGCTGGCCCCCTGTTTCCAAGCCAAGAGATTCAGAGAACAGAAGTAGAGACGGCTCCTGTCCTGGGCTCTCTGTCTGCCTGGGCAATTTGGCAGGTGGTGAAGAGACAGATAGCTGCTCTCCAGTGCTCTGTGTCTGAGAGGATGTGGCACTAATCGAAGTCGATGCGTTAGCTGCCATCCATCCAACAACGGCTTCAATTTGTTCTTCACGCAGCAGCGGTGTACGGCGCTTTGTGACAAAGCTGCGCATGAAGGACTGTTCCCTGGTGAAACTGGGTGCTGATGAGTCACCGGTGCCCGCAGCAGGCACAGAATCCCCACGTCCTCTCCCTGCTCCGTGCCCACACCCACGTGCCTTACTCACTGCCTTCTTCATCTTGGTTGACTGATAAAGATAAGCAGAAAAGTACTAACGTCTTTGTGTGCTTATTCCTGAACAACTCCTCCTAACAGGTATAAGAAACACTAATTTTCTAAAGTGTGGACTAGACGTTAATATTAGCTAATGTGGCCTACACAAATGTAAAGTGGTGTGTTTGGTGAACTTTATTATTTATTTTTTTTTGGGGGGCTGAACTGACAACAGAGAGAGCTGCAGTCACACGGAGACCGTGCAGACAGCCGTAAACGGCGCTGCAAGGCCCAAAAAACCTCCTCTACGTTATCCTATGTAGTGTTTTTCCACAAGTTATCTGGATACGGGTGGAAAGACACTAATAGGAATTTTTTGAAAAAATGTGCAGCAGCCTGCACTACTTAAAACAAAAGGGAAATTGATTTTACGGTATGACGCAGTGAAGAACCCTGAGCTGGAGACAACCAGGCTATGGCTGCTCACAGACTACAGGGCGAGCTGCAGTCACACGGAGACCGTGCAGACAGCCGTAAACGGCGCTGCAAGGCCCAAAAACCCTCCTCTACGTTATCCTATGTAGTGTTTTTCCACAAGTTAGCTGGATATGGGTGGAAAGACACTAATAGGATTTTTTTGAAAAAAATCAGCAGCAGACTACACTATTTGAAAAAAAAAAAAAAAAAAAAGAACAGTATGAGGCAATGAACCACCCTCTTTGAACTGAATACAACCAGCTATGGATGGCCTATGGCTGCACTCAGACTAGAGAGTGGGCCGCACTCACACACACACACAGCGGTTGCTAAATTAGCCTTGGAAAAGAACAATTAAGCAAATCGCTATCTCAAAACTGGCCCTCAGTCAGCAAACAGCGTCCTGTCACTATCTGAATTCACAGCAAAGTGAGCGCAAAATGGCGCCAGCGACTTTTAAACTGCATCATGACATCATTTCAGCAGCCAATCACAGCCTTGCCAGTAGTTTCAAGCCCTCCATGCTAAACAGGATGTGCCCACACTTGGAATCATTCTCATTGGCTAATTTCGTTCAAATTTGTGCAGTTTGAATCCTGGGAACTTCCGATTCCGGTATCCGATACGCGGCAAGTATCGGATCTCGGTATCGGAATTCCGATACCGCTAAGTATCGGCCGATACCCGATACTTGCGATATCGGAATGCTCAACACTACTCAGAATTCATGTGCTTTTTGATGTATGCTTTGGTTAAGACAATAAACCACTGGACAACCAAATAAAAGTCATTAAACAACTGCATATGACTGCAACTGCAACCTGAATATGACAGTTAACCAGAGTTAAGACAGTAAATAGGACAGTAAACCACTGGGCCACCAGGGATAAGCCAGTAAACTATTGGAACAATAAAGATAAGACAAACCACTGGACCACCAGAGATAAGTGAGTAAACTATTGAACCACCTGGGATGAGACAGTATACCATAGGACCATTAGTGATAAGACAGTAAACCATTATAGAGATTAGACAGCAAACCAGGGATTAGACAATAGACCACGGGACCACTGAGGATAAGACATTAAGTAGGAAACTAAAAGTCAAATACACCACCACCCTATAAATACTTCTCCACTAAAGGTACCTTCACATTAAGCGACGCTGCAGCGATAGCGACAACGATGCCGATCGCTGCAGCGTCGCTGTTTGGTCGCTGGGGAGCTGTCACACAGACCGCTCTCCAGCGACCAACGATGCCGAGGTCCCCGGGTAACCAGGGTAAACATCGGGTTGCTAAGCGCAGGGCCGCGCTTAGTAACCCGATGTTTACCCTGGTTACCAGCGTAAAAGTAAAAAAAACAAACAGTACATACTTACATGCGCGTCCCCCGGCGTCTGCTTCCTGACACTGACTGAGCGCCGGCCCTAACAGCACAGCGGTGACGTCACCGCTGTGCTTTCACTTTCACTTTACGGCCGGCGCTCAGTTAAGTGTCAGGAAGCAGACGCTGGGGGACGCGCAGGTGAGTATGTACTGTTTGTTTTTTTTACTTTTACGCTGGTAACCAGGGTAAACATCAGGTTACTAAGCGCGGCCCTGCGCTTGGTAACCCGATGTTTACCCTGGTTACCAGTGTAAAACATCACTGGTATCGTTGCTTTTGCTGTCAAACACAACGATACACGGCGATCGGACGACCAAATAAAGTTCTGAACTTTATTCAGCGACCAGCAACATCACAGCAGAATCCTGATCGCTGCTGCGTGTCAAACTAAACGATATCGCTAGCCTGGACGCTGCAACGTCACGGATCGCTAGCGATATCGTTTCAAAGTCGTTTCGTGTGAAGGTACCTTAAGTCATCAGCACTTGAGTCCACAGTACCGCCAGAACAAAATTCCTAGAGGATTGAGATGTAACCTGTGCCCTACATTGTTTGCAGACAATCCTGAGTTTTGTGAGAAATATAAACAGATTCTCAACAAATGCTCATTAGAAATTATTATCCTCACAACTGAACACCTCCAGAAGGAAATTACTGATGTTAAAAAAAAGTATTCTGGCTATTGAGACCCAGTTGACTACTACCCTCTCATCCACCGATTGGACTGCTCTCAAGAACAAGATGGACAAGGCCATCTCAGAGTTTCAAACAAACCTACAGGAGCGTAGGAGACAAAAGTTCCTGCATGATAGCGAGGACTATTCCAACAACAGAGTGTATAAATGGAGCGAATACACCAACAGTGCACCTTGGCGGCATCGCAACAACTACAGAAGACCAGGGTCATTCAGCTCCGGCAGCGACTCTTCCACCGGTTCCAGCAGACAGCATTTTTTAGCCAAAAGCCGCAGAGGAGGACCTCAATAAACAGACCAACCCGACGAGCGCAGAGAAAGAATGGTGACCCGCAGCCAGGTAAGCCATCCAACCAGGTGGTCAATATCTCCAGCTACTCCCTGTCTCCAGCCGAACTGACAGTATTACAGAAAGGATTATCTTTCTGTCCAACACCTCACTGGGATCCATTTCAACTGGAAGAGGACTTGCATCGCTTTTACAGGACAATTAGACTAAAAACCCACTTTGGCATCATGCCCATGTCGGGAACAACTGTGAGATCCACTGGATATACAAGTACTACTCCAGAACTATCTATCTCTTCCTTGGGGCTTAGAAACACTAGTACTTTTTCACCTCCCCACTTGTATCATGCCATTGAAACCTTTATTTCTCTTGTGGATCGCGACATCAAATCTTTGTCGCACCAACAGAGATTAGGCTTCTTTCCAACACACACCAATCTGACATTAGAGGAGAAGCAGGCACTTTCCTCACTACGGTCCAACAATACCATCATAATAAAACCAGCGGACAAAGGGGGTGCAACTGTCATGATGGATCGGTCACAGTATCGTGGCGAGGTTCTAAGACAGCTTTCCAACACCTGTAAGGTCATACCTAGGGATCCCACCTTTGCAATTACCAAAAAAATTAAGGACCTTATCAATGTGTATCTTGACAATAGAACCATCGACAACAAAACAGCCAGTTTTTTACAGAATCCCCATCCCATCACCCCTGTCTTCTACGTTCTACCCAAAATCCATAAATCTCTCCATAATCCCCCAGGGAGGCCAATTGTAGCCTCCACCGATTCAATTCTTTCACCCGCTCTATTTTTTTGGAAAAGATCTTGACCCCTCTAACTAAGACCACCAGATCCTTTATATTGGATACAAGTCAATTCCTGGAAAAAATTAAGCAGATCCATCAGGTACCCCACATAGTCTTCTAGTTACACTAGATGTCAATAGCTTACATACATCAATAACCCACGAAAGGGGCATTCTTGCCACCAGGGACCTCCTTGAACAGACCGACATGTCCCAGAATGCAATTTCCTTTTGTCTTGACCTCTTGAGAACTGTCCTTTATGAAAATTTCTTTCTGTATGAGGACACCTACTATGCCCAAGCATGCGGGACCACGATGGGCTCAAATGTAGCCTCGGCCTACGCTAATGCGTACATAAACCACTGAGTCACATAATGTCTATAACAATGAGCTATTCTCACAATATGTCCTTAACTATTGTCGGTACATAGATGACATCTTCCTTGTCTGGACCGGGACACCCAGTACCTTGGAATCATTTTTCTCTACCCTCAATTCAATCTTTCATGAACTCCAATTCACCACACACTCGCACGAAACACAGATTGCCTTTTTGGACACCTTAGTACTAAAGGATACCCATGGATTTCTTACAATGGACCTATACACTAAACCCACGGACTGCAATAGTCTACTGCTCTATTCCAGCTGCCATCCGATAACCACTAAGAACAGTTTACCTCGCTCCCAATTTAAAAGAGTTTCCCGGATTGTCACGGACTCAGACACGGCATACTAGATTACAATCCATGGCACAAAAATTCAGCAATATAAACTACCCTTCCACCCTTCTGGAGCATGAGCTTATGAAATCCTTCAATCCACCTATCACTCTAGGACCATTAGTGATAAGACAATAAACCATTATAACACCAGAGATTAGACAGCAAAACAGGGATTAGACAATAGACCACTGGAACACCAGGGATAAGGGAGTAAAGGCCCCGTCTCACATAGCGAGATCGCCAGCGAGATCGCTGCTGAGTCACAAGTTTTGTGATGCAACAGCGACCTCAGTAGCGATCTCGCTATGTGTGACATGTACCAGCGATCAGGCCCCTGCTGTGAGATCGCTGGTCGTGTCAGAATGGCCTGGACCTTTTTTTGGTCATTGAGGTCCCGCTGACATCGCTGAATCGGCGTGTGTGACACCGATCCAGCGATGTCTTCACTGGTAACCAGGGTAAACATCGGGTTACTAAGCGCAGGGCTGCGCTTAGTAACCCGATGTTTACCCTGGTTACCAGCGTAAATGTAAAAAAAAAACAAACAGTACATACTCACCATCTGATGTCCGTCAGGTCCCTTGCCGTCTGCTTCCTGCTCTGACTGTCTGCCGGCCGTACAGTGAGAGCACAGCAGTGACGTCACCGCTGCGCTCTGCTCTCACTGTACGGCGGCACTGTCAGAGCAGGAAGTAGACGGCAAGGGACCTGACGGACATCAGATGGTGAGTATGTACTGTTTGTTTTTTTTGGTAACCAGGGTAAACATCGGGTTACTAAGCGCGGCCCTGCGCTTAGTAACCCGATGTTTACCCTGGTTACCCGGGTGCTGCAGGGGGACTTCGGCATCGTTGAAGACCGTTTCAACGATGCCAAAGTCATTCCCCTGATCGTTGGTCGCTGGAGAGAGCTGTCTGTGTGACAGCTCCCCAGCGACCACACAACGACTTACCAACGATCACGGCCAGGTCGTATCGCTGGTCGTGATCGTTGGTAAATCGCTATGTGAGACGGGGCCTTAAGCCACTGGACCACTGAGAATAAGACATTCAGTAGGAAACCAAAAGTCAAATACACCACCATCCTATAAATACTTCTCCACTAAGTCATGAGCACTTGAGTCCACAAGGTCTGGACACTTGATCTACTGGCCTTGATGTACTTAGTTACTAGCTGTATAACGTGGTGGTTAAAAGTTTGTGAACCATTCAGAATTTTCCAGATTCCTGCTTAACTTTGACTAAGAACTACATCTGATGTTCACACCAAGTGGTAAAAGTAGATCTAGAACCAAATCAGACCAAATGAGTAGAAAATATTACTTTGCTGCTTTTTTTTCTTGTGGAAAATAATCCAATATCACGCCTGAGTAGTAAAAGTATGTGAACCTTTGCTTTCAGTATGTGGTGTGACCGCCTTTTGCAGCATTAACTGCTTCTAAACGTTCTCAGTAATGCAGTATTTTCACGTGACTTTACATTACATATTTGGCATTCCTTATATTACTTATGTATGGTTTTGTACTTGTAGATACCATTATGTTTTTGGTCTTTGTTCTATTTGTTACCTACAATATATGTATTGATACTTTTTGAGTTCATCCTTTTTCATACATACAGATACAGATTTATCTCCATTTATGTATTCTAGACTTTGGACATTTTCTTTTTTTCTGCTTTTTATTTTACTTTTTCAACATTGTGTTCACATATATTTGTATCTTCCAGCACACTTTATTCTTTTCTTTTGATGATTTGTTGTGATTGTGACTTCATACTGAAAGGTGTCTTTCTAACAATAGCGACTTTCATAGCTGTAGCTGTTCAGACATTTTTCTTTAGAATTTGCTGGGAAATGTCAGGACATTCATTGTTCTATCAATGATGGAAAGTCGTCCTATCCCAGGTGCTACAAACTGGGCTTACACCATGAAACAACCACTTCTACATCTCACAGATGGTATGTCATGTAATACACTGGATTTTTTTTTTACTCCTGGTATGAAAAATTCTGTATTTTCCATTAAAGATCCAGTATTCACGAGTGATTTGAATAAAATGGAAATTTATATAGAATAATAGCAACAGTTAAAAGGGATAGATAAAGAAAATGTATAAAAAGATATACAGTGCCTTGCAAAAGTATGCATCCACCTTGGCATTCTTCTTTTTGTTATCTCACAGCCTGGAATTTTTACTGTATTTTTTTGGGGGGGAGGGTTTGCTTCAGTTCATGTAAAGAACATGCCTACAACTGTGAACATTTGGTTTTATTTTATTGTGAAGTCTGGTTTCATGTGGTGGCCACCTAATAGCTTCATCCAGCATGATCCCTGACCAAGGGTGTCTATTATTTTTCACTTCTAGGTCCCACACACATGGCAACAAACCACCGTGGGCTTTACATTACCTCACCATCAACTAGGTATTGTAACTAGGGACCCTATTTATTACCTTAATCTAGCTTCACCTTTTCATGATGCTGATCTATATTCCTTATTAAATCCTTTTCAGCACTACCCATGTTTCTAAAAAACTAAGGATTTGCTTCATTTAGACATTCTTATCTACATACCAAGGTAATGTCTACTGCCTCCTTTACTGTCTCCTCCTGGTCTATACCACTTTTGACCTCTAGAACACCTATATTCTCCACATCTATGATATCATAAGCATTTTATTCACCTCGGTGTATTCGCTGGTGCTCTTAGGGTCTATGGTCGCTTGACTTACCTCTTTGCAACTTTCCTAATGGACTTCTGGTATATTATGCATGTACCTTGCAGACCTGTATATATGTACATACTATGTGTTTGTATTTATTGATATTCTGTTTTTTGTCTTTTAGCGATGGAATGATTAAGACTCGGGAGAGTCGAAACGTCATGTTTTGTTACTAGATTTGATCGCTTTTCCTTATGTTTGTACAGTTGCTCCCATGCATTACTTATATTGAGTTATGTTGAATAAAACTCACTATCTTGCATAATTAACCATTAGAGTGTGCGGTGTCTCTAAAATTATATTGGATTAACTGAAACAGAAACAGCTGTTTAGGAGACTTAAACCTGGGTGAAAAACAGCCAAACACTGACAAAGGTGAGGTTGCCAAAGATGGCTTCATCTCACAGGTTATAACACCAGGGCAAGACTGAGTACAGCAACAAGTCACAAGGTAGTTATATTGCATCTCCAAAGTCCCCCCCAGCAAAGATTTCAAAGCAGACCGCTGTTTCAAGATGTGCTGTTTAAGATCTTTTGAAGAAGCACCAAGAGATGGGCAGCACTGAGGACTATAGACAGTGGTCAATCAAGGAAACATAGTTCAGACAAAATGAAAGATTCAGCAGTGCCATCAGTTCAGAATTGGCAGCAACCAGCTACTGTTGATAAGTGTAGATGCCCCAGAAGAGGTCTTCGTGAATTAATTGTGGCCAAAAAGCCTTACCTTTGACATGGAAACAAGGACAAGCAACTCAGCTAGAAAGGAAGTCACAATATGAAATATTCAGCTGTAACAAGAGGCAGTTTGAATGCTGAAGGCTAGTCAGCAGTACATTAATGTGTCTGCAGGCAGCATTGAAGCATGGGGGAGAGTGTGGCAAGTTTGGGGAAGCATTTCAGCATGGGAGGTTAAGGATTTTGTCAAGGTTAATGATGTCCTCAATTCTGAGAAATACAGGCTGATACTAATTGGCTCGAAGTTTTTCTGCAGAACGACACCAACCATACAGCCAGTGTCATTAAGAACCATCTTTAGTGTGAAGAAGAACAGGAAGTCCTGGAAGTGATGATCTGGCCCCCACAGAGACTTCATCTCAATACTATTGAGTCTGTCTGAGATTACATGGACAGACAGACGGATTTGCACATGTGACATCCATAAAAAATCTAAGGTAAGTTCTCCAAAATGTTTATAACAACCTCCTGCGGAGTTTCTTTAAAAACTGTGTGCAAGTACAAGTGTACCGAGAAGAATTGATGAAGGCCAAGTCTGGCCACTAAATTGTTTAATTTAAAATTTTTCTTTTCCCACATTCACTTTGCAGCTTGTTAATTGATAAAAATGAACCAATAGTACTTTTTGATATTTATACTTTTGAAAGCATTCTTACTTTGCAGCATTTTTGTCACATCTGCCTTTTTCACAGTACTGTATATATGAATAGTTACGGGGAAAACAAAATTATTGATATATCCATACCTCCTAAATATGTTATTTATTGTGCAAGTTGAAAGCTGTAAAATACCATACAAAAGAAACAATCGATGTTGCCTTTATTTTTTTCATTTTATTTATTTTTTTATTTATTTTTTTTAACTTCACCTTCTCCAAAAAAAGAATAAAAGGTAATCAATAAGTGCTATGTACTGGAAATTGGTGCCAATGAAAAGTACAAGTCATCTAGCAAAAAACAAGTTCCGTTGATGAAAAATAAGATGAAAAGTTAAAAAAAAGTTAAAGGTCTTGGAATGCAGCCCAATAAAAAAAAATTGTTTTTCAAAATGTTTTTAGTGTGAGAGTGGTAAAACAAAAAATTAGTTTTGATAGGTGCCCTGCCCTTATAGCATACCAAACCGTCTAAGCCCTCCCCCATCCTCCTCTCAAACCTCATCAGAATAATTTTTCTCCTCTCCGCTATCTCATTCTATTTGATTTGTTTATTCCCAATTCAGATATTAGGTTAAATAATTTGCCGTATACTTAATAGTCTCCAGTTACAAATTTTGTGTTTTAGACTGTCTCGGCTAGTAAGTATAAAGGACACAAAAGGACACAATATTGCAAAGTTTAAAAATTTTATTGATCAAACAATAAGCTGAATCAGACACAGGACATTTCAGAAAACTATTACTCTTTACTGAACAAGCACAAAGTTACAAGCTGAATTAAATCACTCACACTGTGATTTATTGACCTGTCACCAAGCATCAAGTTGTAGAGACAAATACTGAGCATACAGAAGACAGACAAATATCATCTAAAGCCAGTACCAACTTATATAAATTCCCAGAAGAGTATTGCATGGCCTATAAGTCTCCTTACGCCTGATTGGCATAAGTTCCTGGGATGGATTTGGTGAAGTTTGTAACACACTAGTCAGAATCTGTGATACTTACAAAATAAATCAGATTAGTAGGTTTGCTAGATAAATGTTAAAACATAATGAGTTAGTCTTCACTTAAAAACGATAAAATGTTCTAAATGATAAAAAAGGTTATAGGTTGTCGTTTTGCTAGTCTAATGCAATCATAGAGAGGTTATGCCACCTTTTAGCCTAATAAAGATACTTCAGTCAGATAAGAACGAGGCTCTGATATGTGGTAATGTGATCTTACCACTGACGGAGAAGGCTGGATGGCCTCCGTAAGAATGGGAATATTAAGTTGTAGTTTGCATGGCCTATAAGTATCCTTACGCTGGCGTGTCACTCACCGCAAAGAGAATCTTCCCCCTTTAGGCCCACAGTTGGAGGCCTCTTTTAGCCAAATTAGATCTCCTGCTTTGCACTGAGGAGGGGCAACACTCCAAAACAGGTGTTTGCAAATGGAGTTTCTGTTTTGGCTTCTTATCCTAAGTCATCTGGCAAGGCTTGTTAATGGCTCGATATTGACTTAAGATTGCTACATCCACTAGATTAAGTCAGAAATAGTGTTGAGCGACACCGTCCGATACTTGAAAGTATCGGTATCGGAAAGTATCGGCCGATACCGGCAAAGTATCGGATCCAATCCGATACCGATACCCGATACCAATACAAGTCAATGGGACTCAAGTATCGGACGGTATCCCTGATGGTTCCCAGGGTCTGAAGGAGAGGAAACTCTCCTTCAGGCCCTGGGATCCATATTAATGTGTAAAAGAAAGAATTAAAATAAAAAATATTGCTATACTCACCTCACCGAGGGAACCGGCAGCGTTGTTTGCTTAAAATTCACGCGTTTACTTCCTTACGTGAAGTCCCGGCTTGTGATTGGTCGCGTCGCCCATGTGGCCGCGACACGACCAATCACAGCAAGCCGTGACGTAATTTCAGGTCCTTCAGGATTTTAAAATTACGTTCTGGCTTGTGATTGGTCGCATCGCGGTCACATGGGCGACGCGACCAATCACAAGCCGTGACATCACGGGAGGCTGGACACGCGCGCATTTTAAAATGCGCGCATGTCCAGCCTCCCGTGACGTCCCAGCTTGTGATTGGTCGCGTCGCCCATGTGGCCGCGACGCGACCAATCACAGCAAGCCGTGACGTAATTTCAGGTCCTTCAGGATTTTAAAATTACGTTCTGGCTTGTGATTGGTCGCGTCGCGGTCACATGGGCGACGCGACCAATCACAAGCCGTGACGTCACGGGAGGCTCGACACGCGCGCATTTTAAAATGCGCGCGTGTCCAGCCTCCCGTGACGTCACGGCTTGTGATTGGTCGCGTCGCCCATGTGGCCGCGACGCGACCAATCACAGCAAGCCGTGACGTAATTTCAGGTCCTTCAGGATTTTAAAATTACGTTCTGGCTTGTGATTGGTCGCGTCGCGGTCACATGGGCGACGCGACCAATCACAAGCCGTGACGTCACGGTATCAGTATTGCGGTATCGGAATGCTCAACACTAGTCAGAAATCAAAACCTTAATCCAGGGACAAAAAAAAAAACGGTTCACACTCCTTATCTAAGAAATTATCCAATATTGACTGGCACAGATGATTTCTCCACTTGCCATATTGATAGTTCTGCTTCACGCCACTTGTCTTATTATTGCACTATTCTATGTCCTGTTGTGTATAAATCTGTTATTCTTCAGATGTTGTGTTAGGGCTCACTCCCAGGAGTGTATAAATCAGACGAGCGCAATCTGATATAAAAGGAAATGCACTCGGACCTATGTCATGCAACGAGGCAGGGTAGCTCTGCGTTTTTTTTCTCAGCTGTATTCGACATGTTGCGATTTGACTCCAAAATCGCTTCAGTGCGAGAAAAAAAAAATCAGATACGGATCATCAATATGGCATCTGATTTTTATGGATACGTTGCAATCCTGTAAGATGAGAAACTGTAAAGGGTTCTATAAAAGATTTATTGCTGCTGTAAAAAAAAAAAACAGATTTCATACGGACGGCACATGACAAGTGAGAAAAAAAAATATTCCACTTTTCTGGATGAGAATGGGACCGATGTTGTACATGATGTGAGTCTATGAGGGGAATCATATACAAGCTATTTATTACCATCTTTTCAGTTATGCCACGGTCACACGTTCAGTATTTGGTCAGTATTTTACGTAAGTTTTTGTAAGTCAAAACCAAAAACGTTTTTTTCTCGGAAAAAATTGGTTCAATTATGTTAAATCACACTCTGATCTGACGCTGATCATGGGCAGGCAGTATCTGCCACTGGGTGTATGATCTCAGCCCGGTATGTCTATGAAACAATGAGACATTTCAGAGAAAAACTTGCTTTAAATGCTGCTGAAGACTGAGCCGACTGGGAGACTAGTCAGTCAGATGAATCCTTGGAGACTTCTCCCCACCCGCTGCCAGATACATACTTTTGTGGTTTCCTGATGAAGGAGTCATAGTACTCCGAAACACGTTGAATAAAGCCACTTTTTCATCTGACTATCCAATTGGATTTCTATCTTTCAAGCAGCGTGGAGTTAATCCACTTTTTTTTTTTTCTTTACACACCCGCTGCCAGTGACACGAGTCTCTCCTTATACAAAAAAGTGGGAGATGGGGCGAAGCCTCCAGGGACTCACCTGTCGGTATCTAGCAGCATTTATAGTATGTCATGGACTGAGCTTCATGTGACCATAATTTTCACTATCTTGTGCAACACAATCCTGAGAGGACAAAAAAAAAAAGTAATAAATAGTGTTGAGCGATACCGTCCGAAACTTGAAAGTATCGGTATCGGAAAGTATCGGCCGATACCGGCAAAGTATCGGATCTAATCCGATACCGATACCAATACAAGTCAATGGGACTCAAGTATCGGACGGTATCCCTGATGGTTCCCAGGGTCTGAAGGAGAGGAAACTCTCCTTCAGGCCCTGGGATCCATATTAATGTGTAAAATAAAGAATTAAAATAAAAAATATTGATATACTCACCTCTCAGACGCAGCCTGCACCTTACCGAGGGAAGCGGCAGCCTTCTTTGCTTAAAATGCGCGCGTTTACTGCCTTCCGTGACGTCCGGCTTCTGATTGGTCGCGTGCCGCCCATGTGACCGCGATGCGACCAATCACAAGCCGTGACGTAATTTTCAGGTCCTGAATGCCTAGAATTAGGTATTTAGGACCTGAGAATTACGTCACGGCTTGTGATTGGTCGCGTCGCGGTCACATGGGCGGCACGCGACCAATCAGAAGCCGGACGTCACGGAAGGCAGTAAACGCGCGCATTTTAAGCAAAGAAGGCTGCCGCTTCCCTCGGTAAGGTGCAGGCTGCGTCGGAGAGGTGAGTATATCAATATTTTTTATTTTAATTCTTTATTTTACACATTATATCGATCCCGATACCGATTCCCGATACAACAAAAGTATCGGATCTCGGTGTCGGAATTCCGATACCGCAAATATCGGCCGATACCCGATACTTGCGGTATCGGAATGCGCAACACTAGTAATAAAGCATTTGTTAAAATATAAAAAAAAATATAAAATGTATATATTTATATAAAAGTTCAAATCACCTACCTTCCCTCCTATTAAAAATGACTCCAAAATGTTGCATGGTAAAATGGATGGTGTCATTAAAAACGAAAACTTGTCCCTCCAAAAAAAACTAAATAAAACAAGCCCTTAAACAGAAAAATAGAGGTACAGGAGCATGGATAGTGGCAGAATACAATCGGTAGACATGGATAAATATATAGCTGAGGCTTTTGTAAAAAAAATGTAATATATTGTGTGATCTATTGAGTATTCTGTGCTTTATGGTACATTTTTGTGGTATATAACACTCCAAAAATGTGTTGACTTTTTTCTGGATTAAATTACTCACCCATTCTGTGGCTTGGGGTACATTACTGTGATATCCATCACTACAAAAAGGTTAAAAAAAATATTGCTGGATTAAATTTCTCATCCATACAGTATTACATGGTCTGGGCTACATTTATGGGATATCCAACACTACAAGAACACATTTTAATATTTTTCTGGGTTACATTATTCACCCATAGAGTATTCCGTGGTCTAGGGTACATTAATGCGATATCTATCACTTCAAAAAGCATTCAAAAAATTTGCTGGGTTAAATTTCTCAGCTCTACAGTATTCTGTGGTCTGGGGTACATTTTTGTTATCTAGAACACAAAAATGTTGCTAGTTGAAATTTCTCAGCCAAACAGTATTCCGTAGTGTGGGGTACATTTCTATGATATCTAACTCTTCCAAAAATAAGTTTCTTTGCTAAATTATTTACCCATAAAGTATTCTGTGGATTAGGGTACATTACTGTGGTATCTATTACTCCAAAAAAGAGTTTTACATTTCTCTGGGTGACATTTTTCAACCATACTTTATTCCTTGGTCTAAGGTGCATTTTTTGGTATATAACACTTAAGGGTTACTTTTTTGCCTTATTCAATTAGTCATCCATACATTATTCTATTAGTCATCCATACACTGTAACATGCTTAGTGGGAGACACAGATTCACAACAATGCGAGATTACTGAGGGAGTTTCCAGTGGAATATTGGATCCAGAGGAAGCTGGTACAACAGCAGAGGTTTTGGGAGCCTATGATCCGGATCTGGCTGATTACTCAAAAACACCAAGGCCTGAACCTAGGCCACATCATTTACCATTAGGGTTCTTGCAGACTGCGGATGCGACAGCCAGGAACTGGTGAGCAGACTGTGGGGCCTAGGCTGGTTGGAAGAGAAAAGGAAGTGAGCCAGGACCAGATCTTGAGGAAAGTTATCAGGTCTGCTAGCCACAAGCTATCGAGAGTTGGCATCCCGGGAGGTGGTCATTACTTACAACCATCAGTGGAGAAAGGGGTCCATTGAAAAGTTTGGGACCAGTCATAACATCTTGTTTAGCTATCGTGCCATGAAGATTGAACACTTGCATTGAAGGCTGCAAGAACTTATGGCTGGAACCAGCGTCACGTTCCTCAAAATGGAGGGGCAACATGGCTGGTATGCAGGGGGTGTGCTCTCAGAAGGAAGGGAGCAGGATGTACCTTTCGTGCCTGGGACAAGCTCCTTGAAGAAGCTCGAGACAGGGTTAAAACCATCACCAAAAGAGCATACTCCCCAAAACCATCCCCAAAAGAGTTGATAGGGCAACAGCCCCCTATGTCAGTGGTTCTGGCACTACTGGAAGCCGGGTCACTTACAGCAGAGTCACATGGGAATGGGGCTCTCCCCCAGCCTCACAAGGAAGGAGAAGCAGACACCTTAAGAGGATTGCTGTATTACCCTCATACTTTTTTCCTGGCTTTGCACCTTGTACAAAATCTTTATGAGTGTAGGAGTACAGCAAGTAGACTTTAGAACACATTTGAATGAAGCCTGCCAGTCGTTGCCTTTCAAGTATCCATGGACGAACCTCATTATATTTTTTCCTGGCTTTACAGTTTGTGCCTATGAGCGTTTAAGTAAATAAACTACACTTTGAATTCAGAAATTTTAAATTTAAACATTTTCAATTAGTTATCCACAGAGTTTAATGCAGTTATTGGTACATTATGGTGGTATGTACAAAAAAAAATTTGGCTGGGTTAAATTTCTCATCCATACACTATTCTGTGATCTGTCGTATATTTCGGTAGTATATAACCTTCCCCAAAAAAATTAAAAAAGGTATCTGGATTAAATTCGTCATCCATAGAGTACAACGTGCCCTGGAGTACATTTCCTTGGTATGTAACCCTCCAAAAATTGTTCAAAAATGTATCGACTCCTTTGCTCATCAGAATTTTTTGCATATTCTTGGGTACATTTCAATGGTATCTACTCCTCCCAAAAATTGTTAAAAAATGTATTGGTATTGTATTGCTCATCCAGAGTGTTACATGTTCCCCCATTTTTTTATTTTTTTTTTATTTTTTAAGAGAAGGATATATCGACAGGGTCACGGCAAAGGAAACAGTACATAAAGTCGGCCATATGTGCCAAGCTCCATACAGCCAACACGTCTGACTCCACCATGATGGCTTTCATAGAATCATAGAATGTTAGAGTTGGAAAGGACCTCCTAGGTCATCTGGTCCAACCCTCTGCTCAAAGCAGGATTCACTACATCATCCCAGACAGATGTCTGTCCAGTCTCTGTTTGAACATAGACTTATAAAAAACAGCCGCACTCAAGGTATAGGTTTTCAAGTGCAAAATTGAGTGACATTTTATTGTATTCACTATAGTAGCATAAAGGTGCTGAGGTAACGTTTCGACCCCATAATGGGCCTTTATCAAACCTCACTGGAAAAAACAATAGATACAGTACATTAGATGTTAATGTAGGTTGCAATCCATGATGCAGACATAAGCAGATATAAGCATGATGTGGCGTAAGCGCAGGCAGAGGGCACCACATATAGTCTAAAATATGCAACAAAAGATAATTTGACAAGTTAATATACCGGGGAAGTGTAAACAAATGAACTGACCTTGTTGTAGAATCAATTATGAAAAGGAAACACCGTAGAGGATAAGTAAGGAAACACCACAGAAGGAAAACAATTATAGGAAAAGGGCTCCTAGGTGGAGCTGTGGAACGAAAAGAGATGCTGAATAAAGAAAAAAAGAGGGGAAGGAAAGAACAAAAGGGAATGAGAAAAAAAAAAAAAAAAGACGTACCTACTGGCAACACATGGAATGGGACCACAATCTCACCATACCCATACGAGCTAGAGGAATGCATGCATAGTAATGAGAAATATGAAAATGTATTTTTATTTTTTTTAAAAAGCTATAAACTGTATTCTGCAGGTTTATAAATAGTGCACCGCTGTACATTAACTCCATATCAGGTCCAGAACAATATCAAGGTCAAAGCCCAGGTGGTGTTATATGAACAGCAGCAATGAATGTGCGCACCATCCAGGAGAGCGTGTGCCAGCAGTCTTTTCTTAGGATGGAGGGATTGTTGACAGATGTTCCAGTTCATAACGTCCGCCCTCCGCTGCTCCTTTCCCATCATTCTTGTGTTCAAGAATCTGTCGCATTTGCTCTTGTGCATATGCTGGCTTTTCTGTAAGGGGTCCTGGTGGGGCAGGAAATCCTAGAATTTCAGGTGCCATGTATGGACGGAGCTACCCAACCAGCGGAGTACTACCTGGAGGGAGTATAGTGTGTGCATGTGGTAAAATAACAGGCCGTCCACCTTGTAGGGATAGGACTGTGTGAGGACACTCTGAATGGAATCCAACGAACAGGGGAAATTCGGCAGATCAATGAACTTGAAAGGGTTGATCTTGGAAATATTACACAACCCATCTTCGTCCTGCAGCTTTGATTGGAGCCAGTAAAAGCGAAAGTCAGTGTGGCAGTCGTACACTGGGTGTCCCCTCCAACACATGACATCTAACACGTAATATGTGCGAGACTCCTCGTTATATATGCCGTCTAGAATAGTGTGGTCTTTACCAGTAGCACTGTTAGGCCGATTTCCACCTGGTAGTAATGATGGAAACCTGTTCACGCAGTACCCACTTTTAGTGTAAGCTGCAGTCGAACCCCGTGAAGCCACAACTAAAGAACGCTTTCCAGTGGGGCAGACTACAAGAATCCAAAGATCAGCCAGACCTGGAGGAATTTCTATTAGCCACTCAGAAAGCATAATCTGGTAACATAATGTCTGGGTAACTTTTGCAAGGCTCCACATCCATGTCCTCTGCGTCTTCGTCTTCTGTTTGTTTCCCATCCTCATCCTTCTCTTCATCTTGGTCTGTCCAATCCCCAGATGCGAGCCGGCGAGCATGGTTGATATAGTCCAAGTGCTTTAGTTTCTGTAGTTCCAGCAGTTTCCTCCTGCGCTCCCTCTGCTCCAGAGAGCTGGATTTGCCTTTATACTGCGCCAATCTTGGATGAGGAGCTGAAGTACTATTGAGGTGGGAAGAAACAAACAGCGAAGCTCCCTGCAAGGGCCTCTGTGAGGGCATCCATCATCTGCTGTACACTGTACTCTCTGGTGCCTGATAGGAGGCTGTCAACCGGGGACCAGTCACAGACACAGCTGCACCAACTATTCAGGATAGTCCAATATCCTGGACCTTTATATGCCTCCCTCCCCACCCCCGTATTTTTACCATATGCTTTGGCAATGATAAGGTGTACTTAGTCCTGCCAATAAAGCTCATTTGAATTGAATGGAATTGAATTGATGTGTGGTTCCTGAAGGAGCCGACACAGAGCCGGCTCCCGGCTGTGAATGAAAGGAGTCGGCTCTGCATACAGACATCCCCCTATATACATGCAGCGCCCCAGAGTCCTGGTCGTTGCAGTAATGTCGCTCTGCCACTAAGGGGAGTGATGTTACGTCTGACTGCACTAAAGGAGTTCACCTGACCAGGTAACACTCACACTACACTTCACACTCCGGCCACCAGGGGGAGTGGTTCTATCTAGTAGGCCACTCCTCACACTCTGGTAATACAGGGGGTTGGACAGGAAGAGGGAGAGAAGTTACTAGGAAGAGCTAGAGAGAGGACCTGTCAGGGATGGGATCCTGGCAGATTCTTAAGAACAGCGCAAACCAGTGAGTAACGGGAATACAGCACAGAGGCAATAGGACCAGAAGGAGTCGTGCTGTAAGATCGAGGCAACATCCTTCTGAGGCGCAAACAGTCGGTGGCCGGAACGCCGAGAAAGTAAGAGACTTTAAGCATACTTCAAACCACGGCAGGACAGCCAATTATAGGTTGGCTGTCTCACTCAAACACCTAAGCAGACAACGGAGGCAGCTGTGGGAGAGGGGTGACTCTAGAGTCCCGGAAGAACTCCAGGCCTACTCCGTCATACGGGTGCGTCCTAGCCATAGTATCTGAGGGACGGAGAGAACGAAGATCAGAGACAGACACAGCAGGTGAGGACTATCCCGGGGTGCTCAGCAGGGAAGGACTACAACACATAGGCGCTAGAAGGTAGACACTGATTCCCACCTGAAAAGGGAACTCCTGATGTGCCTTTGGACCGGCCGGCCTCAGACAGCCCTGTTAACAGTGCTCCGGATTGAGCACCTTAAAGCCTTCAGTAAAGAGGTAAAGAGACTGCAAACTGGTGTCCTTGTTATTTACTGTGACCTGCACCGCACCACGACAACACTACCATCCTCTACCTTTATTGTACGCCCCTCAGCAGGGTCACGGGCCGGGTCTAGCCACCGTGACAACCCCAGAACAGAGACTCAGAGGCCCGGTACTGGGTACCCCTCGGCCCTGCGGCAGTGGGGGCGCTACATACAGACACTGTACATTTGCCTAGCTGCTTTCTTTGTAAGGTCAGTGCACCTGCGCTGTGGCTTTAATCCATGTCAGTTGGGGGTCATGGAAAGGTCACCATTAATTCCTATGGGAATTTAATTTTTTATTTATTTTTTTTTAAACTACAAATCGGATTGACTCCTAAAATACATAGCACACTTGTCCCCACCGAGGGCTTCGAAGCGCTGCCTGAATGGGGTCTCTACGCCGAGCAGTTCGGGCCGCATTAATTGCGGAAAACGCGGAGAAGTAGAATAAAATATAAGAAATCGGATTACAATATGTTGCTGAACCTAGAGGGTTCAAGCACCATAATCATTACCACATACATTTAAAAAAAAAAAAAAAAAAGTATTTACAAAGTTTATTTTCTGTTTTCAGATCACACTTAAAATAAAAAGATAAAAAGTGCCCGGTGTATATAATGAGAAGTAATATATACACAATGTAACAATTACAATACATTTATTGCACAGATGTAAAGGTACCTTTACACTCAGCAACTTTACAACGAGAACGACAACGATCCGTGACGTTGCAGCGTCCTGGTTAGCGATCTCGTTGTGTTTGACACGCAGCAGCGATCTGGATCCCGCTGTGATATCGCTGGTCGGAGCTCGAAGTCCAGAACTTTATTTGGTCATCAGATCGGCGTGTATCGTCATGTTTGACAGCAAAAGCAACGATGCCAACAATGTTTTACATGGAGCTAACGACCTGTGAGAACGATAAGTGAGTCGCCGTTACGTCACAGGATTGCTCCTGCATCGTTCTGGAGCTGCTGTTTGACGTCTCTACAGCGACCTAAACAGCGACACTGCAGCGATCGGCTCGTTGTCTATATCGCTGCAGCGTCGCTGAGTGTGACGGTACCTTTACTCTTTTGTTTTTGTGAAATCAAAGGGCTGTGCAAACTGTAAAACCTTCTTCCTCTGATCGTCAAAGTTCTCTCGCACGGCTTTTCTCCAGACTCTGGAATCCAGATCCAGCATGCCACCGATTATTTCCTTGCGAAAATAATGTGGGAACTTGTTATGGTCTTCGATAATGTGAGCAAAACCTCCTTGTAGTCCAAAATCCACCGAGAAATAAGGCAAGCCTTTTGCAACAGATCGCCGAACATCCTTTGTAGACAGGTCTATTAGCTTCTTATTCATAGACCATTCCTCGTCAGATTCCAGAATTGCTTTCTTGAAATAAATGGGTGCCATATCTGCCACCTCCTTCGGCAGGGGAATACATTCATAGACCAGATGAAAGCGTTTTTTTTAAGTTTATGTTTGTTTCCAGAAAGACGCAGTCCAGTCAGTTATCGGCAAATAGCCTGACTAATGTTTTACGGAACATCTGGATTTCATTCCATATGTCTTCATCCAGAAGCGTCGCTGCAGTGTAGTGTTGTAAAGGAACGATCAGACAATGTCCCTCCGTGAGGGAAAGGTGGTTGGGAAGACACAAATATACCTTCACTCCTAGAGCAATGATCATGTGCTTTGGCAGCTCATCATTATCGAAGCAAAATGGACATTTTTCCATTCTGGCAGCCAGTCTCCGATGCTCGGCCATGGCTTGCCGCCTCTGTCTTTCCTCTTCCTCATTTTGCTCGCTCTTTCTTTGCAGCTTTTGAGACAAACATATCGTCCAGATTGTAGTAATCCTGGTCAGTCTTCTCTCTGAGCTTGGCTGCCATTCTCAGGTATAGCTTGTTCTGGTCCCATCTTTTCTCTCTTGACCAGATCTTAAAGGCTCTGATGGTCGTCATCATGGAAGTAACGCACCCTCTCCTTGTCCACGTGTGTCTCAACTAGTTGTCTTATTCGCCTTCCTCCCCGCGGCTGTGCAGAACCCACCATGGAGTTCACTGGCCACGCTCTACCAGATAGTTCTGCTGCTGAAAACTGACCTTCTTGCTCTTCTCCAGCTTCGGATTTCTGGGATTTTTCTCTTTCTTTCTCGTAGTCTTCCAGTCGATTTCGCTTTTGCTGACGAGCTTCTTCCAGTTGAGCTTTGCAGCCATCTCCGTGTTCCCCATTATTTCCGCCTTTACAATCTTAGAACCGAGCTTGTTCATCTCTTCCTCACTGCGTATTTGGACAGGTTGTGGTTTTGCTTCGGGTCGTGAGGATGTTGGTGGGCTTTCTTAAGGAAAGGAGAGGTCAGTGTAAAGAGCATGTACCATAAGAGGGACAGTGTGGGGGTCATATTTTGTGCAGGCAATATACACTGTGTGCAGTATTAGGCAAGTTGTATTTTGGAGGATTATTTTTATTATTGAACAACAACTATTTTCTCAATTAACCAAAAAGTCTCAAATATCAAAGCTTACTATTTTTGAAAGTTGGAGTGTTTTTGTTTTTTTTTAGATTTGGCCATCTTAGAAGGATATCTGTTGGTGCAGGTAACTATTAATGTGCAGAATTATTAGGCAACTTAATAAAAACCAAATATATTCCCATCTCCCTTGTTTATTTTCACCAGGTAAACCAATATACTGCACAAAATGTAGAAATAAACATTTCAGACATGCAAAAACAAAACATCAAAAAATGAGTGACCAATACAGCCACCTTTCTTTATGATGACACTCAGCAGCCTTCCATCCATAGATACTGTCAGTTGCTTGATCTGTTTACGATCAACATTGCGTGCAGCAGCCACCACAGCCTCCCAGACACTGTTTCGAGAGGTGGACTGTTTTCCCTCCCTGTAGATCTCACATTTTATGAGGGACCACAGGTTCTCCATGGGGTTCAGATCTGGTGAACAAGGGAGCCATGTCATTTTTTTCTTCTTTGAGACCTTTACTGGCCAGCTATGCTGTGGAGTAGTTGGAGGCATGTGATGGAGCATTGTCCTGCATGAAAATCATGTTTTTCTTGAACGATACCGACTTCTTCCTGTACCACTGCTTGAAGAAGTTGTCTTCCAGAAACTGACAGTAGGTTAGGGAGTTGAGCTTCACTCCATTCTCAACCCGAAAAAGGTCCTACAAGTTCATCTTTTATGATACCACCCCATACCTGTACCCCACATCTACCTTGCTGGCATCTGAGTCGGAGTGGAGCTCTGTTAAATATGCTTATTTCGCACATTTATTTAATCAGGACTTTACCAGGTGCGTTATTCTTAAAGAAAAAGGTCATGATTTTCTCATAAAAAAGGTAGTGGTTTATTGAATTGTCCACAGAAAAACCACATTGCAGCAAAACATAAAATAGATGAAATAGTTACGAACAGATTGTCCATGTGTAGATATCAGCACTTGATACTCATCTTTCCCAAAGTTCTGAATGGTAAAAGCAGTCTGTGTGAAATCTGAAGGTCATCATGGCTACCGCTACGAGCTGTTCCTTCCTTGTCTGATGTCCATGGAGAATGATGGTGAAGGCAGGAGGTGACAGCCCCCAGGTGACTAAAGCCCCCACACCCTCCTAAGAGACTTTTATAAATGTGTCCCACAGACCACGTGTTCCCTTTTATATGGTGTTGAGCTACACACAAATAGCTCTTTGTAATGTCAGCAAGAAGCAATGTGCTCAGTACAGGATTGATAATATGAATAATTCAATTAATAATTAATATTTAACAAGCTCTCTGCCCTTTACTGATCCAGCCTCTGGCCCATCCATCTGGCCCATCAAGAGTCACTCTCAGTTCATCAGTCCATAAAACCTTTGAAAAGTCAGTCTTAAGATATTTCTTGGCCCAGTCTTGACGTTTTATCTTATGTTTCTTGTTCAAAAGTGGTCGTTTTTCAGCCTTCCTTACCTTGGCCATGTCCCTGAGTATCGCACACCTTGTGCTTTTTGTTTCTCCAGTAACGTTGAAGCTCTGAAATATGGGAAAACTGGTGGCAAATGGCATCTTGGCAGCTTCACGCTTGATTTTCAACTCACGGGCAGTTATTTAGCACCTTTTTTGCAATGAAACGCTTGATTGTTTGGTGATCACGCTTCCATAGTTTGGCAATTTCAAGACTGTTGCATCCCTCTGCAAGACATCTCACAATTTTGGACTTTTCAGAGCCCGTCAAATCTCTCTTCTGACCCATTTTGCCAATGGAAAGTAAGTTGCCTAATAATTAAGCACACCTTATATAGGTATATTTTACCCTTGGTTACCCCTATTTTTCTACACCTTATATAGGGTGTTGATGTCAGACAACACCCCTCCTCATTACAGAGATTCACATCACCTGATTTACTTAATTTGTAGTTGGCTCTCAAGCCTGAACAGCTTGGAGTAGGACAACATGTATAAAAAGTGACATGTGATCAAAATACAACTTGCCTAATAATTATGTACACAGTGTAGTGAGGGGCAATTTTTTATTCAGGAGCATTATAACACTTCCATCTTCTCTGCTCTTTTGAAGAAAATCTCCATATGATGCCCTTAAAGATAGAAGTCTGCAGATACGAGCAGTGGATGAGAAAACTCATCATGGGGTCTGGACAAGAAGAAGAGAAGAACGACTCCAGAGACGACATCATCTATAAGGTACCTGGATATAAATGTTATATGTGATACTAATTCTCATGTTTTTATTTATGCTAGGACCATTTAAGGGGATGTCCAGGTTTGTGATGAGTCTGCAGTCATTCTTTGTGACTGTGTAGCGCCCCCACCGCCGCAGGGCCGAGGGGTACCCGGTACCGAGCCTCTGAGTCTCTGCTCTGGGGTTGTCACGGTGGCTAGGCCCGGTCCGTGACCCTGCTGGTGGGGAGGCGACGTACAGTGAATGATAGATAAGGATGGTGGTAGTGGTGCGGTGTAGTGCCGGTCGCAGTAAATAACGAGGACACCAGGTTGCAGTCTCTTTACCTCTTTACTGAAGGTCTCTGGGTCCTCAGTCCGGAATACGGTTCACCAGGCTGCGCAAGTCCGGCCGGTCCAATGGCACCTCCAGAGTTCTCTTTGCAGGTGGAAATCTGTGCCTTCCTGCTAGCGCTATGTGTTGTGGTCCTCCCCTGCTGTGCTTACGGGATAGTACCCCACAACTGTTGTGTCTGTTTCTGATGTTCCCTCACAACTCGTTCGGATGATGTTTTTCTCCTCCGTCCCTCCCTGATGTTCTGGTTAGGACGGCACCCGTATGACGAGTAGGCTCGGAGCTCTTCCGGGACCCTAGAGTCGCCCCTCTCCTAGTGCGCCCCCCATGTCTTCATAGGTGATGTATGTGAGACAGCCCACCTGAGACTGACTGTCCTGCCGTTGGTTTGAAGTATTGCTTGGAGCTAGATATATAAATACTTCCTCGGCGTTCCGGCCGCCGGTTGTGCGCCTCAGTAGGATGTTGCCTCGGTCTTACAGCACGACTCCTACTGGTATTTCTCCTCTTGCTTTGATCTCGTTTCTCACCCAGCACAATATATCTCACTTCTAATCCTTTCTTAGGGCACCGCCGCTATGCTGAGCAGGCACGGTCCAGTGACGTTCTTCCTTGTTGCCAGGCCTCTGTCAGGGTCCCAAACCTGACAGGGACCCTACCGAATCTTCCCCCACAACACCCTCTGCCACCAGGTGTTGCCTGGTTCCAACCCAGTCAGCTTTCTCCGTAACTTCCTGCCTGACCCCCAGTTTACCCACAGTGGTGAGGAGTGGCCTAATAAATAGCACCCTTAGCTCCCCCTGGAGGCCCGACTGTGAAATGTATTGGTGTATGTGATACCTGGTCAGATGAACTCTTTCAGTGCCATCGGACGTACCATAGCCCCCCTTAGCGGCGGAGCCACAGTACTGCAACGACCAGGACTCTGGGGCGCTGCAACTGCAGACTTCTAAATTCTCACAGTGCGCCCTGCACGCTGTCAGGATTCTCTTGTGCTGGCGATTTACATTAATGCGGTCACGTGCTGACTAGACATGTGTGGCCTCAGTCCATGAAAATGAACTGAGCAAGGCCGGGCACGTCTAGTCAGAATGTGGTTAGAAGTATACAAATCGCATGCTTGTGCTGACATGACTGTCCACAGGCAATGGAGAATCCTAAATGTGTGCAGTGCATTAGTTGTGATAATTCAGAAGCTGCGATGTCAGGATTCAACTCTGCAGGTTCCAGTAGTCGTCACATGGACACTTCACTCATATGTGACTTTCATACTTATGGTCCTGTGACATTGAGCTTCTCTTACTGCTTCTCTCAGTTTTTCACTGAACATTGAGAGCATTAGAGAGAGGAGATTGTAGGTACATGACCAAATGTGCAAAACGCATATGTCCTTGGTGGGGCGGGGGCGCCAAACTGAATTCTTGCCCCGGGTGCCAGAAAACCTAGATACACCTCTGTGCCTGCCCAACATTAGGGTCATCAGGGGATGGGTCAATAACCGTAACACCACAATGACAGATGTTCAGTTGAAACATGATGGGGGGATATGTGCGCCAAAAGTCACATAAAAAGTTCAAAACCGAAAAGAAAGTTTTTACTACGCACCAAATTCATGGATAGTAACCGTCATTTTAATTAATTTGGCACCAAAAACTGCAATTAATAACAAGACAAAAGAACAGCGACTTAAAAATTGCTAATGATGACTTTGGGCCTTTGTGTCTACAATGTGTAGCTTGGTGCTGCTCAATAATAAGTGTTTTTTTGATTTTACACAATTATATTTTGTGATAGCATTCTGAAATGTCCTGTGTCTGATTCCGCTTATGGTTTGATACATGAAGTCTAACTTTACAATATTGTGTCTTATGTTATCTAGATGGGTTAGGCTAAAACCCAAACTTCATGTTTGGGGGCAATGGAAATCAATTTTCCTAGGATATAAAAAAAATGGTCTCCTGCCTTTGTTAATGTTATGGAAAAGCAGGTAAAAAAATCAATAGGATGAAGGCACCAAAGGCCAGTTTCACACAAAGCACCATTCAGGCCAAGACTGGCCCTCGCCATTGTGATTCATTATGTGAAACAAGACTTACCTGAGAGGGGAGATGTTATGATCTATAAGGTGATCTCACCAGGTCCTAAGAGTTAATTAAAATCTCATCAGATGTAAGTAACATTTGTTTACGGGTTAAACTGGAATTCAATAGAATTGAACTAGAGGCTTTTCTCATTGAAGTCCTTTTATTTCCTGCAAGACAATGCTGGTCAAGGGCTTTATAAAGTTTCTTTTGCAAGTGGACATTGCCTGAATATTTTCCAGAAGTGCAAAGATCTGAGTGATCTCCCACAGGAGAAGACTTGGAGCTTTATTCCCCTTTTCACCATGGCTGAAAAGCCAGTGACGATCCACCTCGGCAACCCTTTCATAGAGCTGGCATATGTCATGGCCTTCTTAAAAAGATACTGCAGTTCGGTCAGAGGAGGGACAAAATTGGTAAATAGTTTTAATAATATTCCTAATGGGAAAATGCTTTTCTGGGTGCGCTTCAAGCAAGATCTGGATGGTATCGGAGAAGTTTCCCACCCTCCAGCCACCTTTTCCGTGGGAGGTAATTGGGGCTACCTGGTCTACCCAGGGCAGCCGGAGTATTGTCGATCGTGCTTTCAAGTTCACTCACACTGAGGACTCCTGGTCCAGAGGACGATGCTGCCACAAGTGCGGGATGCCCATTTAATTGGGCTGGCACTGACGCGGCCAGATCTGGAAGAGGCACAATTTTCCTGGATACCTTGGACGTCCCCATCTCCACCACCGAGTCATCCACCACCCTGGAGACCTCCCCGCCAGAATCTATAGACCACAGCCTCTTGGAGACAGAAAAGAAAAATGACACTACCACTCACAGCAGGCTCGTGAGTAGGAGCTCCCCTCTGTTGCTCCCTGAAACTGCACAGACGTATCCCCAGAGGTTCCAGATCTTCCAGTCTGCCCCTGGTTTGGCACCACATTTAAATCTTTTAGCAGTCTTGTGGACAGTATTACATCCATCCAGATTTGAAGCAGACCTGGCTAGTTGTGATGATGACATTGGGTCCTTTCGCTGTGGGCAAATTTTTAATCCAACACACCACCCCTCCTCCCCCAATAGATGATCAATGTATTGCTTTTATATCATGTAAATGTTGCCTATTTCAATCCTTGATTCTATATTACTCTATTGTAAACTTGTTTGATTTGTACGACTATGTTGTGTCTCTTTCTCCTTCAATAAAAGGAGTTTAAAAAAAAAAATTTTAAAAAATGAATGTGGAGCTTCATGTGATACACAACCTCCTGGTAGATTAGTTTTCATCTTGTTAGGGCATTTGAACCGTGGCTAACTCAGACCATGAGTGTGTGAGGTGTGAATGTCATTTGGGGGGGGGGGGGGGACAGTATGAAAAGGTGTCTGGAAGCTGAATATTAGCATGCTGGAAAACCAAAAAGTGGAAACTGGTTTTAATGCTCTAGACTAGGTGTAGGCAGGAGAAGAATTATTTTGGGGAATGTGTGTGAACGGTGGGACTAGGTGATCGGAAAAGTTAAAATGATTTTTTAGGAGGCAAGGTGAAGGTTGGCTGCAAGAAATAAGCAGATTTTATAGAGTGAATGTGAAACGGAGCGGCCTCTGTTAGTAAGGCTGTGTTCACATGTCCCATAATCCTCTTAAAAAGGATGCAGCAGTAATCCATTGGCAGAAAAATATTTTTGCAAACAACTTCTGTCCAGTAAAAAAAAAAAAAAAAAAAAAAAAAAAAAAACACATTTCAACAGGATCAGTTATCTTTTTTTTTTTTTTTTTTTTTATCTTGAAGTCTATAGAAAAGTCATTCATTAACCCCTTAAGCCCCAAGGGTGGTTTGCACGTTAATGACCAAGCCAATTTTTACAATTCTGACCACTGTCCCTTTATGAGGTTATAACTCGGGAACGCTTCAACGGATCCTGATGATTCTGACATTGTTTTCTCGTGACATACTGTACTTCATGATCGTGGTAAAATTTCTTTGATATTACCTGTGTGTGAAAAAAAATGGAGATTTGGCCAAAATTTTGAAAATTTCGCTATTTTAACTTTGAATTTTTATGCCCTTAAATCAGAGATATGTCACACAAAATACATAAGTAACATTTCCCACATGTCTACTTTACATCAGCACAAATTTGTAACCAAATTTTTTTTTGATAGGGAGTTACAAGGGTTAAAAGTTGACCAGCAATTTCTCCTTTTTACATCAAATTTTATTTTATTTTTTTTTTTTTTAGGGACCACATCTCATTTGAAGTCATTTTGAAGGGTCTATATGAGAAAATACCCAAGTGTGACACCATTCTAAAAACTGCACCCCTCAAGGTGCTCAATACCACATTCAAGAAGTTTATTAACCCTTCAGGTGTTCCACAGGAAGTTTTGGAATGTTTAAATAAAAATGAACATTTAACTTTTTTTCACACAAAATTTTATTCAGCTCCAATTTGATTTATTTTACCAAGGGTAACAGGACAAATTGTACAACAACTTGTGGAGTCCATTTTCTCCCGAGTACGCAGATACCCCATATGTGGGGGTAAACCACTGTTTGGGTGCATGGCAGAGCTCGGAAGGGAAGGAGCGCCGTTTGACTATTCAATGCAAAATTGACAGGAATTGAGATGGGACGCCATGTTACGTTTGGAGAGCCCCTGATGTGCCTAAACATTGAAACTCCCCCAAAAGTGACAATTTTGGAAAGTAAACACATCTAAAAAAGTTCTTTAGGGGGTCGTGAGAGCTTTGAACCACCAAGTGTTTCACTACAGTTTATAACGCAGAGCCGTGAAAATAAAAATTATTTTTTTCCCACACAACTTATACTTTAGCCCCCAGTTTAATATTTTCTCAAGGGTAACAGGAGAAATTGGACCCCAAAAGTTGTTGTCCAATTTGTCCTGAGTACGCTGATACCACATATGTTGGGGTAAACCCCTGTTTGGGCACACGGGAGAGCTCGGAAAGGAAGGAGCACTGTTTTACTTTTTCAACGCAGAATTGGCTGGAATTGAGATGGGACGCCATGTCGCGTTTGGAGAGCCCCTGATGTGCCTGAACAGTGGAAACCCCCAATTCTAACTGAAACCCTAACCCCTACCCTAATCCTAGCCCCAACCCTAGCTCTAACCCTAATGGGAAAATGGAATACATTTTTTTAATTTTATTATTTTTCCCTAACTAAGGGGGTGATGAAGGGGGTTTGATTTACTATTTATAGCGGGTTTTTTAGCGGATTTTTAGGACTGATAGCCGTCAGACTAAAAGACGCTTTTTATTGCAAAAAATAGTTTTTGCGTCTCCACATTTTGAGAGCTATAATTTTTCCATATTTTGGTCCAGAGTCATGTGAGGTCTTGTTTTTTGCGGGACGAGTTGACCTTTTTTTTTTGTATCATTTTCAGGCACGTGACATTTTTTGATCGCTTTTTATTCCGATTTCTGTGAGGCAGAATGGCCAAAAAACAGCTATTCATGAATTTTTTTTTATTTTTTTTTTTGGGGGGGGGGCGTTTATACCGTTTCACGTTTTAGTAAAATTGATAAAGCGGTATTATTCTTCGGGTCAGTACGATTACAGAGATACCTCATTTATATCATTTTTTTATGTTTTGGCGCTTTTATGCGATAAAAACTTTATTGAAAAAATAATTATTTTTGCATCGCTTTATTCTGAGGACCAGGAGGGGACGCTGGAGGACACAGGGACACCGGTAAGTATGACGGGGTCCCCGATCCCCCTATTTCTCTGTCCTCTGATGTGCGATCACATTAGGACAGAGAATGACACACTTGTTTTTTTTTGCGGTCGCAGGAAAACGATTAATTATCAGTGATCGCAAAACAGGGGTCGGTAAAAACCGACCGCGATCACGTTCTTTGGAGTCTCGGCTAACCCCAGCAGCCGAGACTCCAAAGATCTGCTGGGTGCCAGCTGGCGCACTGCGCATGCGCCCACCATTTTTTTGCCGGAAGATGGCGGTGTCCATGGGAAACCCCGAGGAGCACCGGGGGACATGGGTAAGTATTGGGGGGCAATCGGGGACCTCATTTCTCTGTCCTCTGGTGTGCGATAACATCAGAGGACAGAAATTAAATGGCAAATCGCGTTTATTTTTTTCTGGCTGCCAGTAAACTGTTAATTACCGGTGATCGCAACACGGGGGTCGGTAAAAACCGACCCGAATCATGTTCTCTGGTGTCTCGGCTACCCCCGGCAACCAAGACCACAGAGAAAATCTGACTCTGGGGGGGTGCTATACACTTTAGCTACCACCGATACGCCTTTTAACGGCGGTAGTTAAGGGTACTTAAGGGGTTAAGCTACAAATGCTGGTCTAAGCCCTGTCCCATGCATTCATGCTTCATAATTATACTATTTGTACTCTGGGTCTACTGTTGTCATTTTTCCTGGTGTCTTCCTCTAAAATGAGCTGTTTTGGCAACTTTTGGGCCCACTTAAGGTGTTGTCTATGCGTTTTGGTTTTGCCTCCTTATGAAATCAATGGGATTTGAATATGTTCGGCGAACATCAGCATGTTTGCCAATCGTAAGGTAGCCTTAGGTTTGCTCCTCTCTACTCCATAATGCACACGCTGGGAAGGTTTTGTGACCAGAAGAGGCCAGTGGTTGAGTACCAGCTCCAACTCACCCATCGGTACTCTGATTAGCCTCTGCACATAACTGAAGAGTGGGAATTGTTTAACATTTGTTTGGTTCTCTAAGACTTGGAGGATGCAACAAAGATGGTGGGCGGCAATGATGCCATAGCGCAACGATCACACTTCTGTGCCTACTTAAACAGTCACTGCTCACAATTAAACATGAATTTTTGCATGCAGACCAGGTGGGGATGGAGGAAGACAGATTGTAGCTAGCCCAGTCTCATCTCATCTGCTCAGCGTGGCTTTGGTAACAATGAGGAGATGGATGCTGAGGAGGAACAGGAGCTGGTGGCTAGCCCAACAGAGGCCTTTGTCCTGTCTCACCCATGTGGATGGGCGAAGGATGGGAATGAGGAGGAAGAGCGGGAGTAGCAGACTAGAAAAGACTAGGAAAGACTAGAAGCAATGAGATGAAACTGAATGGGATGAAACTGAATGGGAGGAGACGCCGATTAGATATTACAAAAAAAACTTGACAGTGATCAATGAGTGGAACAGGCTGCCACGAGAGGTGGTGAGTTCTCCTTCAATGGAAGTCTTCAAACAGAGGCAGATTTTTTTTTTCAAAAAAATGGCGTGCACTCAGATAAGTAAGGATAAGTGCAGTCTGAACCCGGATAAGATCCAGTTAAATCATAGACTTATAAAAAACAGCTGCACTCAAGGTATAGGTTTTCAAATGCAAAAATTGAGTGATATTTTATTGTATTCAAAACAGTAGCATAAGGGTGTTGAGGTAACGTTTCGACCCCATAATGGGCCTTTATCAAACCTCACTGGAAAAAACAATAAAGATACAGTACATTGGATGTTGAAGTAAAAAGTAATATGCCAGAACTATATACAGAAGCGATATACAAACATGCCAATCGGATAGAATAAGTTCCGATATCAAATAGAAAGATCCGATACCAACAGAAAAATGCATGTGGAACTACATACAGTGACATATATGGGCATTGTGTGTATATATTGTATACACTCACCGGCCACTTTATTAGGTACACCATGCTAGTAACGGGTTGGACCCCTTTTGCCTTCAGAACTGCCTCAATTCTTCGTGGCATAGATTCAACAAGGTGCTGGAAGCATTCCTCAGAGATTTTGGTCCATATTGACATGATGGCATCACACAGTTGCCGCAGATTTGTCGGCTGCACATCCCAAAGATGCTCCATACAAGGCAGGATGGATCCATGCTTTCATGTTGTTTACGCCAAATTCTGACCCTACCATCCGAATGTCGCAGCAGAAATCGAGACTCATCAGACCAAGCAACGTTTTTCCAATCTTCTACTGTCCAATTTCGATGAGCTTGTACAAATTGTAGCCTCAGTTTCCTGTTCTTAGCTGAAAGGAGTGGTACCCGGTGTGGTCTTCTGCTGCTGTAGCCCATCTGCCTCAAAGTTCGACGCACTGTGCGTTCAGAGATGCTCTTAGGCCTACCTTGGTTGTAACGGGTGGCGATTTGAGTCACTGTTGCCTTTCTATCAGCTCGAACCAGTCTGCCCATTCTCCTCTGACCTCTGGCATCAACAAGGCATTTCCGCCCACAGAACTGCCGCTCACTGGATTTTTTTTCTTTTTCGGACCATTCTCTGTAAACCCTAGAGATGGTTGTGCGTGAAAATCCCAGTAGATCAGCAGTTTCTGAAATACTCAGACCAGCCCTTCTGGCACCAACAACCATGCCACGTTCAAAGGTACTCAAATCACCTTTCTTCCCCATACTGATGCTCGGTTTGAACTGCAGGAGATTGTCTTGACCATGTCTACATGCCTAAATGCACTGAGTTGCCGCCATGTGATTGGCTGATTAGAAATTAAGTGTTAACAAGAAGTTGGACAGGTGTACCTAATAAAGTGGCCAGTGAGTGTATATTATACATGTATTTTATATAAGGGTGAACATAGGTTGCAATCTATGATGCAGATATAAGCATGACGTGGCGTAAGCGCAGGCAGAGGGCACCACATACAGTCTAAAATATGCAACAAAAGATAATTTGACCAGTTAATATACCGGGAAAGTGTAAACAAATGAACTGACCTTGTTGTAGAATCAATTATGAAAAGGAAACACCATAGAGGATAATTAAGGAAACGCCGCAGAAGGAAAACAATTATATGAAAAGGGCTCCTAGGTAGAACTGTGGAAGGAAAAGAGATGCTGAATAAAGAAAAAAGTGGGGAAGGAAAGAACAAAAGGGAATGAGAATGAGAAAAAAAAAAAAAAAAAGACGTACCTACTGGCAACACATGGACTGGGACCGCAATCTCACCATACCCCATACGAGCTAGAGGAATGCATACATAGTAATGAGAAATATGAAAATGTATTTTTATTTTTTTTAAAAAGCTATAAAATGTATTCTGCAGGTTTATAAATAGTGCACCGCTGTACATTAACTCCATATCAGGTCCAGAACAATATTAAGGTCAAAGCACAGGTGGTGTTATATGAACAGCAGCAATGAATGTGCGCACCATCCAGGAGCGCGTGTGCCAGCAATCTTTTCTTAGGATGGAGGGATTGTTGACAGATGTTCCAGTTCATAACGTCCGCCCTCCGCTGCTCCTTTCCCATCCTTCTTGTGTTCAAGAATCTGTCGCATTTGCTCTTGGGCATATGCTGGCTTTTCTGTAAGGGGTCCTGGTGGGGCAGGAAATCCTAGAATTTCAGGTGCCATGTATGGATGGAGCCACCCAACCAGCGGAGTACTACCTGGAGGGAGTATAGTGTGTGCATGTGGTAAAATAACAGGCCGTCCACCTTGTAGGGATAGGACTGTGTGAGGACACTCTGAATGGAATCCAACGAACAGGGGAAATTCGGCAGACCAACGAACTTGAAAGGGTTGATCTTGGAAATATTACACAACCCATCTTCTTCCTGCAGCTTTGATTGGAGCCAGTAAAAGCGAAAGTCAGTGTGGCAGTCGTACACCGGATGTCCTTTCCAACACATGACATCTAACACGTAATATGTGCGAGACTCCTCGTTATATATGCAGTCTAGAATAGTGTGGTCTTTACCAGTAGCACTGTTAGGCCGATTTCCACCTGGTAGTAATGATGGAAACCTGTTCACGCAGTACCCACTTTTAGTGTAAGCTGCAGTAGAACCCCGTGAAGCCACAACTAAAGAACGCTTTCCAGTGGGGCAGACTACAAGAATCCAAAGATCAGCCAGATCTGGAGGAATTTCTATTAGCCACTCAGAAAGCATAATCTGGTTAGCATAATGTCGGGGTAACTTTTTGCAAGGCTCCACATCCATGTCCTCTGCGTCTTCGTCTTCTGTTTGTTTCCCATCCTCATCCTTCTCTTCATCTTGGTCTGTCCAATCCCCAGATGCGAGCCGGCGAGCATGGTTGATATAGTCCAAGCGCTTTAGTTTCTGTAGTTCCAGCAGTTTCCTCCTGCGCTCGCTCTGCTCCAGAGAGCTGGATTTGCCTTTATACTGCGCTAATCTTGGATGAGGAGCTGAAGTACTATTGAGGTGGGAAGAAACCGCGAAGCTCCCTGCAAGGGCCTCTGTGAGGGCGTCCATCATCTGCTGTACACTGTACTCTCTGGTGCCTGATAGGAGGCTGCACAGTGTCCACCAGTGACCAGTCACAGACACAGCTGCACCAACTATTCAGGATAGTCCAATATCCTGGACCTCTATGTGCCTCCCTCCCCCACCCCGTATTTTTACCATATGCTTTGGCAATGCTAAAGTGTACTTAGGGTACCGTCACACCGTGCAATTTTCGTCGCTACGACGGCACGATCCGTGACGTCGCAGCGTCGTATGAGTATCGCTCCAGCGTCGTAGACTGCGGTCACACTTTGCAATCACGGCACTGGAGCGATGCCGAGGTTCGCTGGTAACCAGGGTAAACATCGGGTTACTAAGCGCAGGGCCGCGCTTAGTAACCCGATGTTTACCGTGGTTACCAGCGTAAAAGTAAAAAAAAAAAAACAGTACATACTGACCATCTGATGTCCATCAGGTCCCTTGCCGTCTGCTTCCTGCTCTGACTGAGTGCAGCCGTACAGTGAGAGCAGAGCGCAGCAGTGACGTCACCGCTGTGATCTGCTCTCACTTTCCGGCCGGCAGACAGTCAGAGCGGGAAGCAGACGGCAAGGGACCTGACGGACATCAGATGGTCAGTATGTACTGTTTGTTTTTTTTTACTTTTACGCTGGTAACCAGGGTAAACATCGGGTTACTAAGCGCGGCCCTGCGCTTAGTAACCCGATGTTTACCCTGGTTACCAGCGAACGCATCGCTGGATCGCTGTCACACACAACGATCCAGCGATGACAGAGGGAGATCCAGCGACGAAAGAAAGTTTCAAACGATGTGCTACGACGTACGATTCTCAGCAGGGTGTCTGATCGCAGTAGCGTGTCAGACACTGCGAGATCGTAACGATATCGCTACAACGTCACGAATCGTGCCGTCGTAGCGATAAAAATGCCACTGTGTGACGGTACCCTTAGTCCTGCCAATAAAGCTCATTTGAATTGAATTGATGTGTCCTTCATGAATGAGTGGACACAAACAGCTGGCTCCCTGCTGTGAATGAAAGGAGTCAGCTCTGCATACAGACACCCCCCTATATACAGACATCCCCCTATATACAGACACCGTACATTTGCCTAGCTGCCATCTTTGTTAAGGCCCCGTCTCACACAGCGACGCTGCAGCGATACAGACAACGATGCTGATCGCTGCAGCGTCGCTGTTTTGTCGCTGTGTGGTCGCTGGGGAGCTGTCACACAGACAGCTCTCTCCAGCGACCAACGATCAGGGGAACGACTTCGGCATCGTTGAAACTGTCATCAACGATGCCGAAGTCCCCCTGCAGCACCCGGTAACCAGGGTAAACATCGGGTTACTAAGCGCAGGGCCGCGCTTAGTAACCCGATGTTTACCCTGGTTACCAAAAAAACAAACACTACATACTCGCCTTTCGGTGTCCAGGTCCCTTGCCGTCTGCTTCCTGCTCTGACAGTGCCGCTGTACACTGAGAGCAGAGCGCAGCGGTGACGTCACTGCTGTGATCTGCTCTCACTTTCCGGCCGGCAGTCAGAGCAGGAAGCAGACGGCAAGGGACCTGGACACCGAAAGGCGAGTATGTACTGTTTGTTTTTTTGGTAACCAGGGTAAACATCGGGTTACTAAGCGCGGCCCTGCGCTTAGTAACCCGATGTTTACCCTGGTTACCAGTGAAGACATCGCTGGATCGGTGTCACACACACCGATTCAGCGATGTCAGCGGGGCCTCAACGACCAAAAAAAGGTCCAGGCCATTCCGACACGACCAGCGATCTCGCAGCAGGGGCCTGATCGCTGGTACGTGTCACACATAGCGACATCGCTATGGAGGTCGCTGTTGCGTCACAAAACTTGTGACTCAGCGAGATCGCTAGCGAGATCGCTGCTATGTGAGACGGGGCCTTAAGGTCAGTGCACCTGCGCTGTGGCTTTAATCCATGTCAGTTGGGGGTCATGGAAAGGTCACCATTAATTCCTATGGGAAATTTTTTATTTTTTTTTTAATGCGATTTTATTTAAAAAAAAAAAAAAACACTACAAATCGGATCGACTTCTATAATGCATAGCACACCTGTCCCCACCAAGGGCTTCAAAACGCTGCCTGAACGGGGTCTCTACACCGAGCAGTTCGGGCTGCATTAATTGCGGAAAACGCGGAGAAGAAGAATAAAATATAAGAAATCGGATTACAATATGTTCCTTGAACCTAGAGGGTTCAAGCACCATAATCATTACCACATACATTTTCTTTTCTTTTTTTTAAGTATTTACAAAGTTTATTAAAATAATTTTAGTTTTTTCTGTTTTCAGATAACACTTAAAATAAAAAGAAAAAAAGTGCCCGGTGTATATAGTGAGAAGTAATATATATATGCAGCGCCCCAGAGTCCTGGTCGTTGCAGTACTGTGGCTCCGCCGCTAAGGGGGGCTATGGTACGTCTGATGGCACTGAAGGAGTTCATCTGACCAGGTATCACATACACCAATACATTTCACAGTCGGGCCTCCAGGGGGAGCTAAGGGTGCTATTTATTAGGCCACTCCTCACCGTGTGGGTAAACTGGGGGTCAGGCAGGAAGTTAGTCAGAAAGCTGACTGGGTTGGAACCAGACAACACCTGGTGGCAGAGGGTGTTGTAGGGGAAGATTCGGTAGGGCCCCTGTCAGGTTTGGGACCCTGACAGAGGCCTGGCAACAAGAAAGAACGTCACGGGACCGTGCCTGCTCAGTATAGCGGCGGTGCCCTAAGAAAGTAACAGAAGCGAGATATATTGTGCTGAGTGAGAAACGAGATCAAAGCAAGAAGGAGAATACCAGTAGGAGTCGTGCTGTAAGACCAAGGCAACATCCTACTGAGGCACACAACCGGCGGCCGGAACGCCGAGGAAGTATTACTATATTCAGCTTCAGGCAATACTTCAAACCAACGGCAGGACAGTCAGCCATAGGCGGGCTGTCTCACCTAAATCACCTATGCAGACTGGGGGGGCAACCTGTGGAGAGGGGCGACTCTAGGGTCCCGGAAGAGCTCCGAGCCTACCCATCATACGGGTGCGTCCCAACCATAACACCGGGAGGGACGGAGGATTAGCAGAACATCATCTAATCGAGTTGTTGTGAGGGAACACGAGAAACAGTCACAACAGTTGTGGGGACTATACCGTAAGCACAGCAGGGGAGGACCACAACACATAGCGCTAGCAGGAAGGCACAGATTTCCACCTGCAAAGAGAACTCTGGAGGTGCCATCGGACCGGTCGGACTTGCGCAGCCTGGTGAACCGTATTCCGGACTGAGGACCCAGAGACCTTCAGTAAAGAGGTAAAGAGACTGCAACCTGGTGTCCTCGTTATTTACTGCACCGCACCACCACCACTATCTACATCTATTACTGTACGCCCCTCAGCAGGGTCACGGACCGGGTCTAGCCACCGTGACAACCCCAGAGCAGAGACTCAGAGGCCCGGTACCGGGTACCCCTCGGCCCTGCGGCAGTGGGGGCGCTACATATACACACACAATGTAACACTTACAATACATTTATTGCACAGATGTTACTCTTTTGTTTTTGTGAAATCAAAGGGCTTCCACCACTGTGCAAACTGTAGAACCTTCTTCCTCTGATCGTCAAAGTTCTCTCGCACGGCTTTTCTCCAGACTCTGGGCTCCAGATCCAGCATGCCACCGATGATTTCCTTGCCAAAATAATGTGGGAACTTGTTATGGTCTTCGATAATGTGAGCAAAACCTCCTTGTAGTCCAAAATCCACTGAGAAATAAGGCAAGCCTTTTGGAACAGATCGCCGAACATCCTTTGTAGACAGGTCTATTAGCTTCTTATTCATAGACCATTCCTCGTCAGATTCCAGAATTGCTTTCTTGAAATAAATGGGTGCCATATCTCCCACCTCCTTCGGCAGGGGAATACATTCATAGACCAGATGAAAGCGTTTTTTTAAGTTTATGTTTGTTTCCAGAAAGACGCAGTCCAGTCCGTTATCGGCAAACAGCCTGACTAATGTTTTACGGAACATCTGAATTTCATTCCATATGTCTTCATCCAGAAGCGTCGCTGCAGTGTAGTGTTGTAAAGGAACGATCAGACAATGTCCCTCCGTGAGGGAAAGGTGGTTGGGAAGACACAAATATACCTTCACTCATATAGCAATGATCAGGTGCTTTGGCAGCTCAGCATTATCAAAGCAAAACGGACATTTTTCCATTCTGGCAGCCAGTCTCCGATGCTCGGCCATGGCTTGCCGCCTCTCTCTTTCCTCTTCCTCATTTGCTCGCTCTTTCTTTGCAGCTTTTGAGACAAACATATCGTCCAGGGTGTAGTAATCCCGGTCAGTCTTCTCTCTGAGCTTGGCTGCCATTCTCAGGTATAGCTTGTTCTGGTCTTCGGCAGTTCCCATCTTTTCTCTCTTGACCAGATCTTGAAGGCTCTGATGGTCGTCATCATGGAAGTAAAGCACCCTCTCCTTGTCCACGTGTGTCTCAACCAGTTGTCTTTTTCGCCTTCCTCCCCGTGGCTCTGCAGAACCCACCATGGAGTTCACTGGCCACGCTCTACCAGATAGTTCTGCTGGTGAAAACTGACCTTCTTGCTCTTCTCCAGCTTCGGATTTCTGGGATTTTTCTCTCCTTTCTTTCTCGTAGTCTTCCAGTCGATTTCGCTTTTGCTGACAAGCTTCTTCCACTTGAGCTTTGAGTTTTGCAGCCATCTCCGTGTTCCCCATTATTTCCGCCTTTACAATCTTGGCACCGAGCTTGTTCATCTCTTCCTCACTGCGTATTTGGACAGGTTGTGGTTTTGCTTTGGGTCGTGAGGATGTTGGTGGGCTTTCTTAGTACAAGACCTTCCTAGAAGGACCAATGAGGCTGCCACAAAGCCTGAGCACCTTCAAGTCCTTCCTGGAGAACCAATGGGCTTTGCTGCAGTATCCAAGCATGTGACCCTCGATCTCCAATGAGAGATCTTACCCTGGGCATGCTCAGAAGGAGAAAAGCAGGACTTAGTCCCAAAAGCGTCTGCTCGCCGCTGCCCAGCACTGGCTTCAATGGCAGAAGCTGGAAAAGCAGCAGTAACCCTTTGCACAGAGTCAGACTGAGCGAGACGCTGGGACCGACATCTCCACTGAGCAGGCTCCACTGCGGCAGAAGAAGAATGGGAGACCGCAGCGGAGATGGGCCGAGATTCCCTTTGTGCAGAGGCGGGAACTCGACCCCTAACATATGGTACTGTAAAACAAGGTAGAAGGTGTATATAAACTTGTTGAGAATTTAAATCTCCCTCTCCCAAAACTCAGGCCCAGTGTGTAACACAACACAATGTAAGTGGCAGCAAGTGGCTGGCTGATATACGATAAACTAACAGAACTGACATAGATCCACTTAGTGGCAATTTAAATCTCCTTTTTTTTTGGGGGGGGGGGGAGACTGCAGCAAAACTCAAGCCCAGTGTATAACACAACACAATGTAAGTGGCAGATCGTGGCTGGAAGATATATGAAAAAATACAAGGACTGTAGTACAATTTCAATCTCCCTACAATGATCTCAGGACAAGTATGGCAGCAATAAAAAGGACTGCTGCACACAAAAGTGTGGACAAAAACAAGATAACTGTGCAGAAAGGAGCAACAGGATTTTTGCTTTTTGTTAAATATTAATTATTTATTGAATTATTCTGAATCTCAATTCAGTACACAGCACATTGCTTCTTGTTGACGTTACAAAAGCTATTTATGTATATAGGAGCTCAGAGCATAAGTCAACGCCTTATAAAGGGGAACACGTGGTCTGTAGAAATATATATATATATATATATATATATATATATATATATATATATATATATATATATAAACGTCTCTTAGGAGGGTGGGGGTTGGTCTTTTTGTCACGTGGGACTGTCACCTCCTGCCTCTACCATCATGGATGACAGACGAAGGAGGAACAACTGGTAGCAGCCGTGATGACCTTCAAACTTCAGACACACAGACAGATGGCTTCCATTCAGAACTTGGGAAAGAGGGGTAACTAATGCTGATCTCTACACATGGACAATCCGTTCGTAAATATTTTCATCTGTTTTATGTTTTTGCTGCAAAGTGATTTTTCTATGGACAATCAACAAACCACTATACTTTTTATGTGAATATGACGACATTTTTCTATTTAAATAAATGTGCAGAATAAGCATATTTAACATTGCCGAAGCCAGCCAGTTTTGATTTTTTGTGCTATTTTTACGTGAATTTCCTTCATTTTTGCACACGGGGAGACGACGGAAGAGAGTTCGCTAGATATTGTGCAAGTATTCATGAATTTCACTTCAAAATTTCAAGTCACAAAGATCTCAGAAGAACCTATGACTTTGTAAACGTAACAGAGACTAACAGGTGTTAGTTGAATTGACAAGTAGAAGGAGTACTACAAGTGCCGGACGTGCTGAAAATAGCCGTGGTGAAGTGAAGTCCGGAGCCCAGCAAAAGATCTACAAGCTGAGATTTCAAGGTAAGACAAATGGATTTGATTAATTCATATGCTAAATCAAGTCAGATAGAATTTGTACGTTTGTACAGATCTAGTGTAGAAATATTTTGGTTTTCTTTATTTGCAGAATGCAGGATCGCAAATTTGAAGTTAGATTCTAAGCTAGTATCTAGGAAAAAAGAAAAAGAGCAACTGAAAAATATATTACATATGGTTAATGTATTTCATGAGTTTGTTACAGAAAAGTCTAAAAAAGACAGTGTAGGAAGAATTTCTAAGGAAATGGAAATTAATGATGTTCCCAAGATTGAGTGTAATGTAAAGAGTAAGGAAGATGAAGAAGTGAAGCACGTGTCTGTTATGACCACCCAAGGTGACTTTGTGCCTCATGATGAAAAACAAGATGGAGGGCACGTAGGAGACATGACAACTGACAAAGATGATGTACAAGAAACAGATGTGGAAGGGCCACTAAAAATAGAAGACAGCTCAGAGGCCCAACTCCAAACTAAATCTAGAAAGACTTTGTTAAAATTATGTAAAATTCCTGCATATGATGACAAAAATCGATGTGTGCAGAAATTCAGAGATTTTTGAAAGTTTTGCCGATAAGTTTAATTTAACTAATATTGAGAAGAATTGGTTGTTTAAAATTTGGCTACCAGTAAGTTTCTCCAGGAAATTCTCACTAAAAATGCAGAATGAAGAATTCCATGAAGAAATGACTGATGTAGAAAGATTAAAAATTTTGATATTCTGTGGATTAAAAGAAAATTATCCAGATCTTCTAAAATTGAGGATTGGCCGGAAATAATGTACTTTTACATTCATGTCCATTTTTGAAAGGGTTTACAGACTGATCAGTATGAATTCCAATAAAAAATCAATGATACATTGTTTTGTAAACAAATTTAGATTTCTAAATCCTGTATCTCGTGTTATTGCGTCACAGAAAGATTCTTTATATGAATGTGCACAATCCCTTGAATTTTCTAGAAAACATGAGAATCTTGAAAGGAAAACAAATCATACTAAGTTTTTTAAATCAGACAGAATTATATCTCATGAGAAGCCAAGATCAAAATCTCCAAAACTGACCCAAAATCAAATCTATGAAGTACGAAGAAAATTACATATTTGCTACAAATCCTATAATGAAATGCAGAAGTCTCCCATTGAAGTTGCTCTTGTGAAAGGGTTAAAAGCTGACGGGCCAGATCTGTCTGCAAAAATGGCAGAAATTGACAGATGGAAGCAGGTGAGCAACAGCATAGGGGGTGCTCAACTGAACACTTCATTATCGCAGCTCTTCAATTTCAAAGAGTCCATAGGGTTAAAAATGACCTTGTTAAATAATAGGGATAGGCTAAAAATGTAATCAATTATATGATGTGTAGATGAGTTATACAATATATTATTTATTAATATGTAATTATTTTATACAATATAATTCTGCAGTTATATATATTAATATAGTATACAGTAAATACTGTAGCATATTTGTATAGGTATAGATAATAGTGAAAATATAATTAGAATTTATTCCAGTAATACTTAGAATTACATTAATTACATATATCAAATATATGCATATGTATAACATATTTAAATTATTTTGTTTCTGAATAAATGTGAAATTAACCTTATCTTTTATTTTTCCTTAGAGCTTTCATTTCAAAAACAGGAATTGAACAAAAAAACTTCTTACATGAATTTATGTTTTATTTACACAGGAAGCTATAATAACTGCATGATTGTATATATTTAACACTTAATAAAAAAATAATATATAACTAATAAACTAAAAACTTGTTTTGATACCCTTTGCATGGTAACATAATTTTTTCCTCCACTGCATGGTGCGACAAGCTGTGAGTTAAAAAGTTAAAATATCATATATCCTTGTTTTAGTGTAAGGAGAATGTACATTCAAACAGATTAAGTTCCAGGCCTTGTACCAGAAATAGCTGTGGAACAGATGCTCAAATTTCTTATGGATGAGTCTTATCTTTAGGTTAGGACATAGCGTTACTGTAGATAATAATATTTGGGGAATATTCAAATAAATATTAGAATACTAAATTTAATAGTATACAATGCGCATTGATTGATAATTAGGACACAATATTTTGGGTTAATATACATGTTCTTTGTGTGAAATATGTATTGTCAACTTTTATGTGAGTGACAGATGACAGATAAGCAGCTGCTAAGAATGAAGTGTAACGTAAGACTAGTGTGGTACGTGTGGTATGTGAGAGGCCTCATGACTTATGGTATGTGGAGAGAAAGAAAAAAAAAAACCTTGTGTGTATGAAAATAAGATTCAGTTAAATTACAATGTTAAGATACATTTAAATATTATTTACTGAATTATATATATATATATATATATATATATATATATATATATATATATATATATATTTCCTTAGTAATTATTATTTATTAATTTCACACATCAATAAGGTTTATCAAGATATCTACATTTAGAACATTTTCCAAATTATAACTTTATATATCTAGTGTATTTTTTATTGATTACATAAATGGATACCAATTTTCAAACAAATAAATGGCACAAGCTGATCTGACAGTTATAAAATTAATTATTTTTAATTTGGTTTTTACAAATTAATTTTTTCATAAAATAATATTTTTTGATATTAAGGGGGAAATGTGTTTTTGATCCAGATTACATCACCACATTTCATCAATACCTCTTTCACATATTTAAAAAAAAAAGAAATATTAATAAGGTATTATTGGGTACAATACAATAAGTATTATAAAAGTCATTTTTTTTCTCTAATGAAGGTTATTATATGCAAAGTTGCATAATTTCAATATTTTGGTAATCCAAGGTTATGACAACATCTAGATTATGGAAATATTAAAGGGAATGTGTTATTGAGACATAACCTCTGCATTTATCATCAACATATAAATGCCTTATTTTTATTTTTATTTTATTCTCATTTTTATTTTTCATTTTTCATTTTTTCTTCAATTTTTATTCTTAAATATATTTTTTATCTCAAGAAAAAATAAAAAATCAATATTTAATAAAGTAATGTCTAATACAAGAATATTGCTTTATCAAATATAATGATCATATGGTTTCATTATATAAGAAATGTTTCAATTCTGAGTTAAATACAACAATTCTTTCACTCATTCATTTATTCATATTCATATATATTTATCCTTATTTTGGTTCATGGCTACACATTCTTACATATTATTGGTTATAGTTTATTAATAAAGTTTTAGTAATATCAACACTTGTTACATAAAAGACACACTGATATCTATGGGTTCAAAAATAAATTACACCCATGACATAAAAATGTCCTATCACATGAAGAATATGGTTAATAATATATATTATCATTATTATTATTATTTTTTTTTTTCCAAATATAAATTCCATATTAATATAATTTAATAATTATATGGATATTATTGATTGCTATGGTAAGCTATGATATTATAAGTTAGGAAAATTACCAGATTTGGTATAGAATAGGGAATGAAGACTTCAATCAAGATACGAAAGTTACGTTAATAAAGACTTTGTATATTTTTAAATTCAATTAAAAGTTGCGAGAAGAAAAATCCGTTATCCAAAGTTTCACAAGGTAACAATGCTATGTTTTCTGAATAATAATAGACTGTGTCAAATACAATTCATGTCACCATTCACAACTACAGCATCCATCACTGACAAGTATGAGTACAATATCCTACCTGCCAACCACGGAGAGGACAATGATCCTATGACGCTAAGATGAACTGTGTTATTACGTTCCAGTGGTTTCCTATCACCTATAAGACTTCCATGAAAGCTGGTGAACAATCAGGTAATTGTCAGGACGCTACAACCCTGACATGTGTCCTGTGCACTAAAGACTGGTTATGGTGCTATGATTAGCAGGGAAGAGTCAATGAATCCCTTGCTGTGCCGACCACAGATGTCACCTGTTCCAAGACCAGTGCGGATGATATAGAAGGATTCCAGATGATTTCCAAGGCGAGCCAATGTAAGTCCAGGTTTCTAAAGGTGACACTGCACAGATATTACAGCTACATCTCATCTATGAACTTTGTTTTCTTATCAACATTTGAATTTATGGACTTTGATTGACACATGACACACAGTCTCTACAATATCTATATGCTATCATCTATTTAAAAAGAATTATAATAAAGATTGTTTAAAAAGAACCAAGGAGAAGACATCAAGATGAAGACCAGATGACATCAGATGACATCAGACCTGAGATGCTTCAAGTAGATATAGGGAAGTATAATTATATATTTTATCTGAATATTGGTCACGGCTTACCATAACATGAATTTACATATCATTATATTATTGAAAACATATAACAATATTATTATTGATATTATGAACACTAAATTATTTTGCCAAAGAAGAAAAGAAGATATTAATATATTTAATTTGAGGGTTCCAATCAATGTCTTTCACCCTCAAAAGGGGGAATTGTTAAATATTAATTATTTATTGAATTATTCTGAATCTCAATTCAGTACAGAGCACATTGCTTCTTGTTGACGTTACAAAAGCTATTTATGTATATAGGAGCTCAGAGCATAAGTCAACGCCTTATAAAGGGGAACACATGGTCTGTAGAAACATATATATAAACGTCTCTTAGGAGGGTGGGGGTTGGTCTTTTTGTCACGTGGGACTGTCACCTCCTGCCTCTACCATCATGGACGACAGACGAAGAAGGAACAACTGGTAGCAGCCGTGATGACCTTCAAACTTCAGACACACTGACAGATGGCTTCCATTCAGAACTTGGGAAAGAGGGGTAACTAATGCTGATCTCTACACATGGACAATCCGTTCGTAACTATTTTCATCTGTTTTATGTTTTTGCTGCAAAGTGATTTTTCTATGGACAATCAATAAACCACTATACTTTTTATGCGAATATGACGACATTTTTCTTTTAAGAATAACGCACCTGGTTAAGTCCTGATTTAAATAAATGTGCAGAATAAGCATATTTAACACTTAAAAAAGCAGTTGGTTTGCACAGCAGCGTACAAACAGCAATGCAGCTATCAGGGAGCCTTATAAGGCAGCCTAATAAGCTACAGAGCTGATGCACAAAAATATAGCCTCCACAGTCCCTGCAAAAAAAGGTGGTGTTGGACAGTGGAAATTGCTACAGCACAAGCAGTTTGGGGGTTAATCTTCCCTCCCTAACTATATCCCTTCTTCTGATGAAGCTGCAGCAACCTCTCCCTATGCTCAGATCGGCAGAAGTAAGATGGCGGTCGGCTTGCACGCCCCTTTATAGTCCCTGTGACGCCGCAGAAAGCAAGCCAATCACTGTCATGCCCTTCTCTAAGATGGTGGGGACTGAGACCTATGTCATCACGCTGCCCACACTCTGCGTCCTCCTTCATTGGCTGAGAAATGGTGCTGAAAGCGTCATATGAAACGCGACTTTGGCGCATAGATCGCCGACTGCATGGCCGATCCCACACTAGGATCGGGTCGGGTTTCATGAACCCGACTTTGCCGAAAGTTGGCGATTTTTGAATTCGTCTGATCCGTTTCGCTCAACCCTAGTTGTGACTACTGTATGTATCTCAATACATTAAAACGGTTTTCACCACATCCACCCGAGTGTGCCAAGTATAACTGAATATAATAGAGATAGAGAGAGATAGAGATATCTCCCTATCTCACACGCCCACCTTTCCTAGGAGTAAGAAGCACTGAACATGAGCTCCTGAATTTCCATCACTTTATACCTTGTAATGAGGCAACTAAGACAAAACCTGGAAAAACTCAACTCCGTGGAACATAAATGTGATCTGGACTGAACTGGACTTTAAATCCTCCAATTCTTCCTTTTTTTTCATAAAATTTAAAGGACAAAACAAGAATCTCCTGGAGGATACAGACTGGAAACAGCTGGCATCATACATTTGACATCCTAATACCTGGACCTATAAAAGGTAGGAGAATTCTTTAACTACAACACAACCTATAGACTTGTTACAAATTAATCTTCTTAGAAATAAGGATTATAATTAACATATAACTACCAAATGGAAAACACAAATGTAGAACAAGTAAATGAACAAAGCCCAGAGCCAGAGACACAGGAATGCTGGGGGTCAGATCTGGAGATAACACGGGGAGTGGAGCAATAAACCCAAGAAGGACTATTAGAGAGAATCCAGAGACTCTTTATGCAGATTTCACAAAGGAAGAACCAAAAAGAAAAAACAATTTATTATTCTATACAGACCAACTCTGAGCCGGACACACTGCCCTGTGCAATCGATATAAACATGTATCTAAATGCAACACTAATAATGTCCAGCGGATTAAGGGTATGTGCACACATCCGGATTTCTTGCAGAAATTTCCTGAAGAAAACCGGAAATTTTCTGCAAGAAATCCGCATTTTTCTTTTTGCGTTTTTTTTCCGTTTTTTTCGCGTTTTTTTAGCATCCTGCAAGCGTAATTAGCTTGCAGAATGCTAAAGTTTTCCAAGCGATCTGTAGCATTGCTTGGAAAACTGACTGACAGGTTGGTCACACTTGTCAAACATAGCGTTTGACAAGTGTGACCATCTTTTTACTATAAATGCTGCCTATGCAGCATCTATAGTAAAAGATAGAATGTTTAAAAATAATAAAAAAAAATAAAAAAAATGTTTATACTCACCTGCAGGCGTCCGTTCCTATAGATGCCGGTGTGGTTCAGTACCTTCCATGACGTCGCGGTCACATGACCGGTCTCGACCAATCACAAGACCACGACGTCATCGCAGGTCCTTCACCGCACACCAGCTATAGAAACCGAAGCAGCGGCATGCAGCGGAGAGGCGGGAAGACTCCGGAGGCCATCGAAGGTGAGTATATCACTATTTTTTATTTTAATTCTTTTTTTTTTTTGACCAATTATATGGTGCCCAGTCCGTGGAGGAGAGTCTCCTCTCCTCCACCCTGGGTACCAACCGCACATAATCTGCTTACTTCCCGCATGGTGTGCACAGCCCCGTGCGGGAAGTAAGCAGATCAATGCACTCCTAGGTGTGCGGAATCCCCGCAATTCCGCATTTTAATGAACATGTTGCTTTTTTTCCGCGATGCAATTTTTTTCGCGGAAAAAAAGGCTACATTTGCACAAAAAAAGCGGAATATACTGAAAATAATGGGAGGCATATGTTAGCGTTTTTATCACGTTTTTATAGCGAAAAAACGCGGAAAAAACGCGAAAAATACTGAACGTGTGCACATGGCCTAAAATTAACAGCCAAGCAGATGATGACACCAATGTGCTCACCATAAGCCTATACAACAGTGGCACAGTCATGGTGCAGGGGACTGAGGAGATTCTGCAGCAATTTGAAAATTGTTTTTCTCATATCAAAGAGCAGGCACAAACCTATAAAGGACTACAAGCCCCAGCAGCTACCTCTAATGCTCACATAGCGATTCCCAGACAGAGCCTCCTAACACCCAACACTTCACACCTCTCGCCTGATAACATCAGAGACTTCTGTCATCATTGGGCAGAAAAGTATTCACATCTAATTGAGATAAGAAGTATTCTAGGAGTGATACCTTTATTGGCTAACCAGAAAATAATATGTTATAAAAAATAGCACAGTGGCTCACCTGAAGAAGGAGCCACGGTGCTCTGAAAGCTTGCAAACATATTTTCTGGTTAGCCAATAAAAGTATCACTCCTAGAATACTTCTGTCATCATTGGGCAGAAAAGTATTCACATCGATTTTTCTGGCTAACACGGTACCACAATACAATTTGTTATTGTACATCATTATCTCAATTAGAAAGAGACTTGGTCCAACTGAAATTAGAATGTGAAAAACTCACAAAGGAATGCAAATTACCAAGCAACAAATGAACTCAAACAGGAATACTACACAGCCCTACAGAAAATAAGGGAAGAAATGTGTGAACTGAAATGTCAACACAAGGCAGCTCTACAGGAAATGGGTGAACTGAAAAAAGACAATGATAAACTCAGAAAGGAGATTACAGAATTAAATTAAAAGCCCATAGCCCTGGGCATCTGAACCAGCAGGGGGCAATGGAAACAAGCCAGAGAGCAGACAACATGGCCACCACTGAACAGAATGTAGAGACACCAAATAGCATTAAAATAATAACCAACAATATGACTGATCCTGAAACCAGAGAGATGGAAGAGAGAAAAGAACCAGCCACCAGCAAAGCCAGCATCACATACCCCCGTCAGCAGCACCGTAGCCCACCCAAGACATCACAAAATCCTGATATTGTCCTAATAATGGACTCAAATGGGAAGTACCTAAATACACAGCAGCTATTCCCAGGAAAACAGGTCCGTACAATCCGCTGTGCAAATATTGAACAGGTGACAGAGGTCATCAGTAAACCACGGTTTACCAACCCAAAGCATATTATACACACGGGTACAAACAATCTGCCAGACCAGCACCAGCAGATCGCAGAACAACTGATCAAACTGGCAAAGATGGCAAAACTAAAATTCCCGGACAGTAAAATCATTCTGTCATCGCTGCTCCCAAGAAAGGACACATCCAGGCAAACCACCCAAACCATCAATACAGAACTGACTGAAAGGATCAAGACTGTGCCAAACGTGACCCTGGCACAACACCTCTCAATAAACATCAGTCACCTGCACGATAATAAACATCTCAACAAACAAGGGGTCAGCCTCCTGGCCAAAGAGCTGAAGGACATCGTGCTAAACAGAGACCCCAGGCCTGGATTCAACAGTGGCCATAATCACACTGAAAGACCCCCAAGAACGAAAGAGCAGAAAACCCCAATGCTACCTCCTGAAGCTGGAAACAAAGCTCTTCACCCAGTGTCAGACCATCAGAGGTGGAGACCTCCACGGAGGAGACCACCGAGCCCGCACAGACACATGCAGAGCAGAGATATGGATGAGATAAAGAACCTGCTCAATGCACTGTGCAGCAGACTAATGTGACTGGATGGAACCAAGCACTTCTATAAAACAGTCAGAAATCCAGTTTGTCCCACACAGCCACTCATTACAAGGCATATACACACAAAATACACAGAAGAATGTCTTCACTTACAATCAGCAGCTGGAATATTCAGGGTCTCAACGCCTCAACCTTTGTATAAAATCAGGGTCCTTTGTTTTAGATCCAAAGACTGAAAAATATAGACATTCAGATCCTCCTGGAAACATGGACCAAAGTCGAAAACGAATCCCTGGTGCCTATTGGATACAAGGAATTCTCGGTCCATGCCCAGAAAAAACACATCAAACAGGGCAGTGCAGTGCCCCAGAGTCCTGGTCATTGCAGTAATGTTATTCTTCCACCAGGGGGAGAGATATTACGTCTGATGGCACTAAAGGAGTTCACCTTGCCAGGTATCACAAGACACACACTACACTTCACACTCCAGTCCACCAGGGGGAGCCTTGCTTTTATCTATTAGGGCACTCCTCACATAGGGTAAAACTGGTGGATTGGATAGGAAGTTGTTGTGAATTTGGTTTTTGGGCTCCCCCGGTGGTCACTGGTGGTACTGGACTTGTGTGCTTCACTTTCTCTGTTCACCTGTTTCCATCAGGATATGGGTGTATCCTATTTAGCCTTGCTGCTCAGTTATTCTAGTGCCGGCCATCAATGTAACCAGAGCCTTTCTGTTGCATGTTCCTGCTTCTAGACTACTATCAGCTAAGTTGGACTCTTGTCCTAAGTTTGTTTTGCATTTTTGTTCCAGTTCACAGTTATGTTATTTTTCTGTAGCTGGAAGCTCTTGTGGGCCGAAATTGCCACTCCGGTGTCATGAGTTGACACATGAGTCTTAAAGTAATTTCGGGATGGTATTTTAATAGGGTTTTCAGCTGACCGTGAAGTTCCCTATTGTATCTTCTTGCTATCTAGTAAGCGGACCTCGCTTTGCTGAACCTACCTTCATACTATGTATGTCTTTTCCTCTGAACTCACCGTCAATATATGTGGGGGGCTTCTGTCTCCTTTTTGGGGGAATTTCCCTAGAGGTAAGCCAGGTCTGTCTTTTCCTCTATTAGGGTTAGTTAGTCCTCCGGCTGGCGCTAGGCGTCTAGGGATAAAACGTAGGTACGCCACCCGGCCACTGTTAGTTGTGTGGTAGGTTTAGCTCACGGTCAGCTCGAGATTCCATCACCCAGGAGCTAGTCTGTAGTTTAAGTTCTCTGACGTTTCCTTGCCATTGGGAACCATGACAGTATGGCCGGCCAAGGGTTAAAACCGTTGGCAGAAGAAAGGAGAGAAAAAGAAGTCTGCAGATTTTTTTTTTTTTTTCTTCTGAGCTTGCTTTTTAGTTGACTCAGTTGCATTTCTGCTCTAATTGCAGCCTCTCTCTCTCTCTCTCCTTCTAATCCTTGAATGGCTCTGATCTCACCTGATTAAAATGGATCCTCAGAGTTTGGCTACAGGTTTGAATAATCTTGCTATGAAGGTTCAAAATTTACAGGATTTTGTTATTCATGCTCCTATATCTGAACCTAGAATTCCTATACCAGAATTTTTCTCCGGGGATAGATCTCGTTTCCTGAATTTCAAAAATAATTGTAAATTATTTCTTTCCCTGAGATCTCGCTCCGCTGGAGATCCCGCACAGCAGGTTAAGATAGTAATTTCCTTGCTGCGGGGTGACCCTCAAAACTGGGCATTTGCATTGGCACCCGGGGATCCTGCGTTGCTCAATGTGGATGCGTTTTTTCTGGCTTTGGGGTTGCTTTATGAGGAACCTAACTTAGAGATTCAGGCTGAAAAAGCCTTGATGGCCCTATCTCAAGGGCAAGATGAAGCTGAAATATACTGCCAAAAATTTCGTAAATGGTCTGTGCTTACTCAGTGGAATGAGTGCGCCCTGGCGGCGAATTTCAGAGAGGGTCTCTCTGATGCCATTAAAGATGTTATGGTGGGGTTCCCTGCACCTACAGGTCTGAATGAGTCCATGACAATGGCTATTCGGATTGATCGGCGTTTGCGGGAGCGCAAACCTGTGCACCATTTGGCGGTGTCTTCTGAGAAGGCTCCAGAAAATATGCAATGTGATAGAATTCTGTCCAGAAGCGAACGGCAGAATTTTAGGCGAAAGAATGGGTTGTGCTTCTATTGTGGTGATTCAACTCATGTTATATCAGCATGCTCTAAACGTACAAAAAAGGTTGATAAGTCTATTTCAATTTGCACTTTACAGTCTAAGTTTATTCTGTCTGTGACCTTGATTTGTTCATTATCGTCAATTACCGCGGATGCCTATGTCGACTCTGGCGCCGCTTTGAGTCTAATGGATTGGTCCTTTGCCAGGCGCTGTGGGTTTGATCTAGAGCCTCTGGAAGTTCCTATACCTCTGAAGGGTATTGACTCTACACCATTGGCTAGTAATAAACCACAATACTGGACACAAGTGACTATGCGTATGAATCCAGACCATCAGGAGATGATTCGCTTCCTTGTGTTGTACAATCTACATGACGTTTTGGTGCTCGGATTACCATGGTTACAATCTCATAACCCAGTCCTTGACTGGAAAGCTATGTCTGTGTTAAACTGGGGATGTCAGGGGGCTCATGGGGACGTACCTTTGGTTTCCATTTCGTCATCTATTCCCTCTGAGATTCCGGAATTTTTGTCTGATTATCGTGATGTTTTTGAGGAGCCTAAGCTTGGTTCACTACCTCCTCACAGAGATTGCGATTGTACCATAGATCTGATTCCGGGCAGTAAATTTCCAAAGGGTCGTTTATTTAATCTATCTGTACCTGAACATGCTGCTATGCGAGAATATATTAAGGAGTCCCTGGAAAAGGGACATATTCGTCCTTCTTCATCTCCCTTAGGAGCCGGTTTTTTCTTTGTATCTAAAAAAGATGGCTCTTTGAGGCCGTGTATTGATTATCGACTCTTGAATAAAATTACAGTCAAATATCAGTATCCTCTGCCACTGCTGACTGATTTGTTTGCTCGAATAAAAGGGGCTAAGTGGTTCTCTAAGATTGATCTCCGTGGGGCGTATAATTTGGTGCGAATTAAGCAGGGGGATGAGTGGAAAACCGCATTTAATACGCCCGAGGGCCATTTTGAGTATTTAGTAATGCCTTTTGGTCTTTCAAATGCCCCTTCAGTCTTTCAGTCCTTTATGCATGACATTTTCCGTGAATATTTGGATAAATTTATGATCGTGTATCTGGATGATGTTTTGATTTTTTCGGATGACTGGGATTCTCATGTCCAACAGGTCAGGAGGGTTTTTCAGGTTTTGCGGGCTAATTCCTTGTGTGTGAAGGGTTCTAAGTGTATTTTTGGGGTTCAAAAGGTTTCTTTTTTGGGGTACATTTTTTCCCCCTCTTCCATTGAGATGGATCCTGTCAAGGTTCGGGCTATTTGTGATTGGACGCAACCTTCTTCTCTTAAGAGCCTTCAGAAATTTTTGGGCTTTGCTAATTTTTTATCGTCGATTTATAACTGGTTTTTCTGATGTTGCTAAACCTTTGACTGATTTGACCAAAAAGGGTGCTGATGTTGCTGATTGGTCCCCTGCTGCTGTGGAGGCCTTTCGGGAGCTTAAGCGCCGCTTTTCTTCCGCCCCTGTGTTGCGTCAGCCTGATGTTACTCTTCCTTTTCAGGTTGAGGTCGATGCTTCCGAGATCGGAGCTGGGGCGGTCTTGTCGCAGAAAAGTTACGACTGCTCCGTGATGAGACCTTGTGCGTTCTTTTCTCGAAAATTTTCGCCCGCCGAGCGAAATTATGATATTGGTAATCGGGAGCTTTTGGCTATGAAGTGGGCTTTTGAGGAGTGGCGTCATTGGCTTGAGGGGGCTAGACATCAAGTGGTGGTATTGACCGATCACAAGAATTTGATTTATCTTGAGTCTGCCAGGCGCCTGAATCCTAGACAGGCGCGCTGGTCGTTGTTTTTCTCTCGGTTTAATTTTGTGGTCTCATACTTACCAGGTTCTAAAAATGTGAAGGCGGATGCCCTTTCTAGGAGTTTTGAGCCTGATTCCCCTGGTGATTCTGAACCTACGGGTATCCTTAAGGATGGGGTGATATTATCTGCTGTTTCCCCAGACCTGCGACGGGCTTTGCAGGAGTTTCAGGCGGATAGACCTGATCGTTGCCCGCCTGGTAGACTGTTTGTTCCTGATGATTGGACCAGTAGAGTCATCTTGGAGGTTCATTCTTCTGTGTTGGCAGGTCATCCCGGGATCTTTGGTACCAGGGATTTGGTGGCTAGGTCCTTCTGGTGGCCTTCCCTGTCTCGAGATGTACGAGTTTTTGTGCAGTCTTGTGATGTTTGTGCTCGGGCCAAACCTTGTTGTTCTCGGGCCAGCGGATTGTTGTTATCTTTGCCTATTCCGAAGAGGCCTTGGACTCACATCTCTATGGATTTTATTTCTGATCTCCCTGTTTCTCAGAAAATGTCTGTCATCTGGGTGGTGTGTGACCGTTTTTCAAAGATGGTCCATTTGGTGCCCTTGCCTAAGTTACCTTCCTCATCCGAGTTGGTTCCTCTGTTTTTTCAAAATGTGGTTCGCTTGCATGGTATTCCGGAGAATATCGTTTCTGACAGGGGGACCCAGTTCGTGTCTAGATTTTGGCGGGCGTTCTGTGCTAGGATGGGCATTGATTTGTCTTTTTCGTCTGCGTTCCATCCTCAGACTAATGGCCAGACTGAGCGAACTAATCAGACCTTGGAGACTTATTTGAGGTGTTTTGTGTCTGCGGATCAGGATGACTGGGTTGCCTTTTTGCCGTTGGCGGAGTTTGCCCTCAATAATTGGGCTAGTTCTGCCACTTTGGTTTCTCCTTTCTTTTGCAATGCGGGGTTTCATCCTCGTTTTTCTTCCGGTCAGGTGGAGTCTTCGGATTGTCCTGGAGTGGATACTGTGGTGGATAGGTTGCATCGGATTTGGGGACAGGTGGTGGACAATTTGGAGTTGTCCCAGGAGAAGACTCGGCATTTTGCTAACCGCCGTCATCGTGTTGGTCCTCGTCTTCGTATTGGGGACTTGGTGTGGTTGTCTTCTCGTTTTGTCCCTATGAGGGTTTCTTCTCCTAAGTTTAAGCCTCGGTTCATCGGCCCGTATAAGATTTTGGAGATTCTTAACCCTGTGTCCTTTCGATTGGACCTCCCAGCATCTTTTTCTATCCATAATGTCTTCCATCGGTCATTATTGCGCAGGTATGAGGTACCGGTTGTGCCTTCCGTTGAGCCTCCCGCTCCGGTGTTGGTTGAGGGTGAATTGGAGTACGTTGTGGAGAAGATCTTGGACTCCCGTGTTTCCAGACGGAAACTTCAGTATCTGGTCAAGTGGAAGGGCTACGGTCAAGAGGATAATTCTTGGGTGACAGCCTCTGATGTTCATGCCTCTGATTTGGTCCGTGCCTTTCATAGGGCTCATCCTGATCGCCCTGGTGGTTCTTGTGAGGGTTCGGTGCCCCCTCCTTGAGGGGGGGGTACTGTTGTGAATTTGGTTTTTGGGCTCCCCCGGTGGTCACTGGTGGTACTGGACTTGTGTGCTTCACTTTCTCTGTTCACCTGTTTCCATCAGGATATGGGTGTATCCTATTTAGCCTTGCTGCTCAGTTATTCTAGTGCCGGCCATCAATGTAACCAGAGCCTTTCTGTTGCATGTTCCTGCTTCTAGACTACTATCAGCTAAGTTGGACTCTTGTCCTAAGTTTGTTTTGCATTTTTGTTCCAGTTCACAGTTATGTTATTTTTCTGTAGCTGGAAGCTCTTGTGGGCCGAAATTGCCACTCCGGTGTCATGAGTTGACACATGAGTCTTAAAGTAATTTCGGGATGGTATTTTAATAGGGTTTTCAGCTGACCGTGAAGTTCCCTATTGTATCTTCTTGCTATCTAGTAAGCGGACCTCGCTTTGCTGAACCTACCTTCATACTATGTATGTCTTTTCCTCTGAACTCACCGTCAATATATGTGGGGGGCTTCTGTCTCCTTTTTGGGGGAATTTCCCTAGAGGTAAGCCAGGTCTGTCTTTTCCTCTATTAGGGTTAGTTAGTCCTCCGGCTGGCGCTAGGCGTCTAGGGATAAAACGTAGGTACGCCACCCGGCCACTGTTAGTTGTGTGGTAGGTTTAGCTCACGGTCAGCTCGAGATTCCATCACCCAGGAGCTAGTCTGTAGTTTAAGTTCTCTGACGTTTCCTTGCCATTGGGAACCATGACAGGAAGTTAGTCAGAAGCTGACTGGGCTCGGCCCGGGCAACACCTGTCAGGCAGACAGGGGGAAAAGGAGGAACATCTGAGCTGCAGACAGAGGGTCCCTGTCAGGGGTGGGATCCTGACAGAGGCCTAGCACGGGACAGAAAGACACGGAGCTGCGCCTGCCCCACATGCGGCAGCATCCTAAGGAAGGACAAGAAAGGAATTGTATTGTGGAGAGCGAGAAACGAAGTCACAGCACAAGGAGACAACACCAGAAGGAGTTCTGTCCTGTAAGGCTGCCTCCTTCTGAGGCGCGTAGCCGGAACACCGAGGGAGTAATTGATTACGCTCTACTTCAAAGACCGGCAGGACAGTCAATTCCAAGTTGTCTGCCTGACCCAAACACCTAAGAAGATACAGTGGCAAATTGTGGGGGTGGGGGCGTCTCTAGGGTATATAAACAATATAAACAAGCCTCAGGCCATCAGTCATACGGGTATGTCCTATCCATATCATCTGAGGGACAGAGAGGAAGAAATAACATCTAGAACATCTACAAAGGTTGTGAGGATTATCCCGAGTTGCTCAGCAGGGAGGTACTACAACATCCAGGCGCTAGTAGGAAGGCTACTGATTTCCCCCTGGATAAGGGAACTCTGGATTTGCCTTCAGACCGGCCAGACTCTGCCTGCCCTGTGGATGCTGAAGTCTTCAGTAAAAGGTAAAGAGACTGCACCCTTTGTGTCCTCGTTATTCACTGCGCCTTACATCATCACCATCTACATTTCTGGGAAGCCCTGGGGATACACTTCACCTGTGGGAAGGTATACCATCTAGCTGCCATTCCATCACCCCAGCAGACCCCTAAGCAGCGTTGGTCACCCTGACCGAATACCACAGGTGGCGTCACGAACATTTTCCATATAAACATTTTGCCTTGTGAAGAGCGGAACAAAAATGGTTACCTCAATGAACCAAAAAGAATTTGTGATCAATATTGACCTGTCCATTCAAGGACATTTTAGCCATAGTGTGAAATCCTATTTTTTGTTTGTGAAACTGCCACTTAGGCGAAACTGTACTGTTTTGTTTGTTGTGAAACTATCACATAGCCGAAACTGTTTTCTTTTGTCTTCTCTTTTCTCTCTTTGTTTAAACAAGCAAAACTTGTATAACCACTGAAACTACCTGTACAACTATATAAAGAGGGGATAGCACCTTGAAGGCAGGCGTGCTTCAGAGGCTTCCCAGTGATATACTATACGAGACGTGTCTTGTGTATTATTTCTGGTGATTCCCCACTTCCAAAGGCTGCTCCGACTGAGTGTGGTCCCGACAGCCTTTTATTGGACACCCCTCATAGGGCCATGGCCCGGGTCGGGCCACCGTGACATCCCCCGAACTGAAGGACCCGGTACAGAGTACACCATTGCCCTGATGTGGGGGCGCTCCAGCCGGGGCACAGGAGGAGTATTGATCTGGTATAAAGAGGAGCTCCACCAGTACATCAAACCGGTGAAGAAAGGAGGCACCCTCATATGGATCAGAATCAGCAGCTCCATCCTCACTTGTCAGTCTGATGTCCACCTCTGTGCCACCTATATACCACCGCCAGAGTCCCCCTACTTCAATCCAGACTGCTTCGAGATCTTACAAAGAGAAGCCGCCTATTATCAGGCCCTGGGCAAAGTTCTCATCTTTGGAGACCTCAATGCAAGAACAGGGAGAGAGAGAGACTTCCTGACCACGGATGGAAACATCTACATACTTGGAGCAGAGATTGACGGCCAAGACCCTGTACACACAGAGAAACAGCTATGACAGTACAGTCAACAAAAGTGGCAGAAAGCTCCTGAACGTATGTAGAAGTTTAGAACTTCATATCCTTAATGGATGAAGCAAGGGTGACTCCTTAGGAAGGTATACACTAAACTCCCATGTAGGGAGGAGTGTAGTAGATTACGCCATTACAGATCTGAACCTGGCAGATGTCAGCGCCCTCAGTCACCCCACAAACGCACCTGTCAGACCACAGCCAACTTCTTCTGTACATGAAATCTACAGAGAAACCATCCACTCAGAAGCCACAGCAGAGCGGCCTCTAAACCCGGCCTCCATCCTATAAATGGTCCAAAATGTCGGCACTAAAGTATAAAGAAGCTTCCAGCAGACCTGAAATACAGCGGATGCTCCACCACTTCTACAACCTCGAGTACAAGCCCAAACCAGAGGGAGTGAGCCAAGCCACAAAGGACCTCAACAATATATTCTATGCCATGGCCAGACTGTCCGACCTTAAAAAAGTTGACTACAAGAGACCAAAAGAAACAGGCCAATGGCTGGTTTGACACAGAATGTAAAGCTGTACGGAAGACCCTGAGAACAGCCTCCAACAAGAAACACAGAGACCCCAACCACCTGGGTCTGAGGGAAGCCTTTGACTCCATACAAAGGCACTACAAAACCATCCTCAGGAGGAAGAAGCAGAGTTACATCTCTACCAAGCTTAACCAACTCCAAGACGCCCTCCCAGACAACTCCTTCTGGGAACTATGGAACCACATGGGCACCAAAGACAAGAAAAACAACACCCATATCCAAAATGGCAACCTCTGGCTCAAATACTTCAGAGACCTCTATAAAGACATTCCAAAGGAAGAACTAAGCCAAGAACAGGAAAACATAATGGCGAAACTAGAAGCAATGGAGGAAAAAAATCAAAAACTCCCAAAACCCGGTGGATACACCTATAACACTACAGGAAGTAGCCAATAGACTCTCCTCCATAAGATGTAGAAAAGCCGGTGGCCTGGATGGAATCCTATCAGAAATGCTGAAGTACAGCCCACCAGAAATACAGGCTGCAATGGTTAAACTCTTCAATATTGTGCTGAGTGCCGGCTACTTCCCTCGTACCTGGAACCAAGGCCTCATCACACCCATCCACAAGAGTGGGGACAGGTATGACCCAGCCAACTACAGAGGCATATGTGTCAGCAGCAACCTGGGAAAACTGTTTAACAGTATCCTGAACAAGAGGATCCTCACCTTCCTCACCGAGCACAATGTCCTCAGCAAGAGCCAAGCAGGGTTCATGCCGAACCACCGCAACACTGACCACATCTATACTCTGCACAGCCTCATTCAGAGACACGTCTACAATACAAAGAATGGGAAGATATACGCCTGTTTTGTGGACTTTAAAAAGGCCTTTGATTCAGTGTGGCACCCGGGCTTATTCCTGAAACTGCTGGAGAGCGGAATAGGAGGAAAGACCTACGATGTCATCAAAAGCTCCTACACTGAGCACCGCTGCAGCGTGAGTGTGAACGGCAGAAGAACGGCTTATTTCCAGCAGAGCCGCGGGGTCAGACAAGGCTGCAGCCTAAGTCCAACGCTCTTCAACATTTACATCAACGAGCTGGCTACCGCCCTGGAATCCTCGTCAGCACCAGGTCTCACCCTCCATGACGCTCAGGTGAAATTCCTTCTGTATGTAGATGACCTGCTGCTGCTGTCATCAACCGAGAAAGGCCTCCAGGACAACCTGAAAATCCTAGAGAAACTCAGCTCCACCTGGGCTCTACCAGTCAACCTAAAGAAAACCAACACCATGGTGTTCCAGAGGAGAAAGATGATTAGACCAGCACCCATCATTTGTCCTCAACAACTGCGACCTCACAGGAACGGACAAATATACCTACCTGGGCCTAGAGATTCACCGGTCAGGGAGCTTCAAACAAGCCATAGAGACCCTGAAAGACAAGGCCTGCAAAACCTTCTATGCCATCTAAAGGAAACTCTACCATCTGAAGCCACCAGTGAGGGTCTGGCTAAAAATCTTCGACTCCATCATCGCCCCAATTCTCCTGCATGGCAGCGAAGTCTGGGGTCCTCACACCTACCCAGACTCGTCAAGGTGGGATTCCAGTCCAACAGAAATATTCCACCTGGAATTCTGCAAGCACCTTCTCCAGGTCCATCGGAGCACCTCCAACAGTGCTTGTCAGGCCGAGCTGGGCAGATTCCCTCTACACCTAATAGTTCTAAAGAGGGCGCTGGCATTCCGGGCTCACCTGCATAGGAGCAATCTAAGCTCCCATCACGATAAAGCCCTGATACATGTAGGTGAAACAGAAAAACCAGAACCCTCGGAACAGACCAGCCAAACCCAACCGGATCAGAACACCAATCACAACAACCTGACAAAAGCCGGAATCAGGAAGATGGCAGACAAAGGCCAGGAGAGGTATGTCAGTGACTGGAAGAATGATATAAACTCTCAGAAACTGATCATGTACCAGAGTCTACAGTGAGACTACAGACTGGCCCCATAGCTGGAGAAACTCCCGGACCCCAGAGATCGCAAGATCCTGAGCCGATATAGACTCAGTGCCCACAGTCTGGCCATCGAATGTGGCAGACACAGGCAGAACTACAAGCCCAGGGAGGAAAGACTGTGCCAACACTGATCAGGAGGCCATAGAGGACGAAACCCACTTCCTGCTACACTGCTCCAAATACTCAGCAGTGAGGGACACTCACTTCAGGAGACTCTCACATCTCTTCCCGGACTTCATCACCATGAAGGAGGAAGAGAAAACATCCTGCTGGGAGAAGAAGAGAGCAGTGGAGATAGCAGCGCGGTATGTGAGTGAATGTCAGACTGCGAGAAAGAACTATGATGCCACGGACTATAGCCCCCACAATGGATCTGCCCCATCCACCTTCCCTATGCCATGAACTATAGCCCCTACCCTGGATCTGCCCCCATCCACCTCCCCTACAGCTCCTACCCAACATCCCCACAGCCCCTATCCCTATTGCCTTTATACACTTGCTTTGGCAAAACTGATGTGCATTTGGTCCTGCCAATAAAGCTTCTTTGAATCTTGATATATATTATAATATCTTGATATATATTATAATATCTTGATATATATTATAATATCTATATATATATATATATATATATATATATATATATATATATATATCTATCTCTATCTATCTATATATACACACACACACACACACACACACACACACACACACTAGCTGTACTACCTGACTTCGCCCGGGGTAATAGCTGCTGTTAGCAAAATAGAATGTGTTAACAAAAATTTATTCTGCACAAATAAACCACAAAACAAATAGATAGAAATGTAATTATTAAAAGGCAAAAACTAAGCTAATAGAAGCATTTTACAACATATATTTCAACACCAGAGATATTCCACACAGATTTAACTAAATTGGCCAAGTAATGTGAAGTAATCTTCAACTACTTATTCGAGAGCCTTTTGATAAACAGCATTCTTAGTTTTTCCTTCAGTTGCAAAGACAGATTTTTGGCTGTTCCAACTCTTGAACAGGCCACATAAAGTTGACCATGAGAAAAGCATGGAGATTGTAAATCTAAGCTAGCTGAAGAGCCCGGCGTTGCCTGGGCATAGTAAATATCTGTGGTTAGTTATAGCACCTCACTTCTCTTATTTTCCCATCACGCCTCTCATTTTCCCCCTCCCTCACACCTCTCATTTTCCCCCCTCACACCTCTCATTCCCCCCTAACACTTGTCATTTCGACCTCACATCTGTCATTTTCCGATCACTCCACTATTTTCCCTCATTCCTCTCATTTTGCACTCACACCTTTTCATTTTCACCTCACACCTCTCATTTTTACCTCAGTATATACATGTTTGTCATCTCCCTTATATATAGTATACACCTGTATGTCATCTCCTGTATATAGTATATACCTGTATGTCATCTCCCCTGTATATAGTATATACCTGCTGTGTGTCATCTCCCCTGTATATAGTATATTCCTGTATGTCATCTCCTCCTATATATAGTATATACCTGTATGTAATCTCCTCCTGTATATAGTATATACCTGTGTGTCATCTCACCTATATATAGTATATATCTGTGTGTCATCTCCTCCTGTATATAGTATATACCTGTATGTCATCTCCTCCTATACATAGCATATACCTGTATCATCTCCTCCTGCATATACTATATACCTGTAGGTAACCTGCTCCTGTATATAGTATATACCTGTATGTCATCTCCTGCTGTATGTAGTATATATCTGTGTGTCATCTCCTCCTCTATATAGTATATACCTGTGTGTCATCTCTCCTGTATATAGTATATATCTGTGTGTCATCTCCTCCTGCATATAGTATATACTTGTGTGTCATCTCCCCTGTAAATAGTATATACCTGTGTGTCATCTCCTCCTGTATATAGTATATATCTGTATGTCATCTCCTCCTGTATTAGACCTCGTTCACACGTTATTTGGTCAGCATTTTTACCTCAGTATTTGTAAGCTAAATTGGCAGCCTGATATATCCCCAGCCAACAGTAAGCCCACCCCCTGGCAGTATATATTAGCTCACACATACACATAATAGACTGGTCATGTGACTGACAGCTGCCGGATTCCTATATGGTACATTTGTTGCTCTTGTAGTTTGTCAGCTTATTAATCAGATTTTTTTTTTTTAAGGATAATACCAGACTTGTGTGTGTTTTAGGGCGAGTTTCGTGTGTCAAGTTGTGTGTGTTGAGTTGCGTGTGGCGACATGCATGTAGCGACTTTTGTGAGATGAGTTTTGTGTGGCGACATGCGTGTAGCAACTTTTTGTGTGTCGAGTTGCATGTGACAGGTTAGTGTAGCAAGTTGTGTGCAGCAAGTTTTGCGCATGGCGAGTTTTGCGCATGGCGAGTTTTATGTGTGGTGCCTTTTGAGTATGTGCAAGTTTTGTGTGAGGCAACTTTTGCATGTGTTGCAACTTTTGTGCATGTGGCAATTTTTCCGCGTGTGCAAGTTTTGCGTGTGGCGAGTTTTCCATGAGGTGAGTTTTGCACGTGTGGCGAGTTTTGCATGTAGAGAGTTGCGCGGCGACTTTTGTGTTTCAACTTTTATGTGGCGAGGTTGGTGTATGTGTGGTGAAATGTGCGCTGAGGGTGGTATATGTGTTCGAGCACGTGGTAGTGTGTGGCGCATTTTGTGTGTGTTCATATCCCCGTGAAGGTGTGGTGATTATCCCATGTCGGGGCCCCACCTTAGCAACTGTACAGTATATACTCTTTGGCGCCATCGCTCTCATTCTTTAAGTCCCCCTTGTTCACATCTGGCAGTTGTTAATTTGCCTCCAACACTTTTCCTTTCATTTTTTCCCCATTATGTAGATGGGGGCAAAATTGTTTGGTGAATTGGAAAGCGCGGGGTTAAAATTTCACCTCACAACATAGCTTTGACGCTCTCAGGGTCCAGACGTGTGACTGTGCAAAATTTTGTGCCTGTAGCTGCGACGCCTCCAACACTTTTCCTTTCACTTTTTCCCCATTATGTAGATAGGGGCAAAATTGTTTGGCGAATTGGAAAGCACGGGGTTAAAATTTCACCTCACAACATAGCCTATGACGCTCTCGGGGTCCAGACGTGTGACTGTGCAAAATTTTGTGGCTGTAGCTGCGACGGTTCAGATGCCAATCCCGGACATACACACATACATACATACACACATTCAGCTTTATATATTAGATAGATAGATAGATAGATAGATAGATAGATAGATAGATAGATAGATAGATAGATAGATAGATAGATAGATATATATATATATATAATCTCTAATAAAGAGGGAGCGGTAGTCCCTGGTTAAGACATAGTCCTTAGTATATTCTCCCCACTTCTACAGGTGGCGGAAGAAACTGCTGACTTCACCGCAAGCCTAAGGGAAATTATTAGGATGGAAGTTAAGGATTCCCTAAAGTCCCTATCTCAAGGGGAATCTAAGAGGAAAGGAGGAGTGAGTTTCTCAAGGTCAGACTCCTCAGCTGCCCATAGGAAAGGACAATATTCTTCAGAGGCCTCTGCCTCTTCTGAATCGCCTTCAGAAAAGGACTCCAACCATTTTTGCTTCCCCCTAGATCAAATGGACAAATTGGTCAAAATCAGTAAAGGTCCACTATGGGGGTAACTGACACAAAACCAGAACTTTCAGCACAAGATCTGATATTCGGTGGCCTTGACCCTGGGAAACGCAAATTTTTTTCCGCTAAATGACAAAGTTCAGGGCTTGATAAATAGAGAATGGAAGAAGCCAGAAAAAAAGGGCTCTCTACCACCAGCCTTCAAACGGAGATATCCCTTCGAGGACCCCTTGGTGAACAAATGGAATAAAGCCCCAAAGCTCAACGCAGCTGTAGCTAAAACCTCCAAAAAATCCTCCATTCCCTTTTATGATATGGCCTCCTTAAAAGATCCACTGGATCCATTTCTGAAGGGACATGGGAAATGTCAGCTGGTGCCCTAAGACCAGTAGTGGCTGCTACATGCACAGCCAGATCATGATGGTCTGGCTGGACCAGCTTGAATCCCAGCTAGAAGATGGAGCCTCAAGAGAATCCATCCAGAAGTCCCTGCCAATAATTCAGAATGCTGCAGCCTTTTTAGCTGATGCTTCGGCACACTCAGCAAAGATGGTGGCCAGGGCCGCAGGGCTATCAAATGCTGCATGAAGGGCTCTGTAGCTGAAGTGTTGGCCAGGGAACATCCATGCCAGATCCAGTCTATGCTTTATTTCATGTGAGGGAGAATATCTGTTAGGCCCAGTTCTGGGCGAACTTCTGGAAAAAGCTGGAGACTATAAATAGAAATTCCCTAGTCTGCCAACCCCTTCTTATAGAGGTCCCTTCACCAGGAAAAGATTTTTTCGTAGAAGGCCATCCAGAGATAGAGACGGATGGGATTAAAAAAAAAAAAAAAAGGAGAGGTACTGGATTTATGTTTGGAGGTGGGGGGCTCCAGCAAGGAGCATCTTGTGAAGCTAAGGAGCCACCCCAATGACTAGTGGTTCTGGTAGGAGGTAGACTGCCAACTGCCTTCTACCCGGCCTAGTCCCTAGTTTCCAATAGCAACTGTATCCTGGGGTTGATAGCCACGGGACAATGATTAGAATTTTCTTGTATCCCCTGCAACAGGTTTAGGATTACCGCACTCAAATGTTCCCCATCGGAACAGGTGGCCCTGGAAGCTGAAATTCATTACCTTTGCAGCAAAAAAAGTCCTGAAAGAAGTGCCAGAGGAAGAAAGGGGCAGAGGTTTCTACTCCCCTCTGTTCCTAGTTCGTAAGCCAGACTGCTCCTTTAGGACCATAATAAATCTCAAAGCCCTCAATGAATTTCTGGTCATACGGCCGTTCAAAATGGAAACAATCAATTCCACAATAAAATTGTTGTTTGAAAACTGCTTTATGGTGGTGTTAGATCTGAAAGACGGCTACTAACTTATACCCATTCATACAGCTCACCAGCGATTCCTTAGTGGCGGTTCATTTACAGGGGTCGGTCCGGCATTTCCAAGATGTTACCCTTCCCTTTGGTATTGCAGTTGGAACTTCAGGCTAGCATATGCCTTCCCTTCCCTGTCTCTACTACCCCTGGTGATGAGGAAAATCAGGAAGGACAGGGCGAGGATTATAGTAATCGCTCCGTTTTGGCCCAGGAGGGCATGATTCTCATGCCTCAGGACTATGTCGATGTCCGACCCATGGGTCCTATCAGACATCCCAGATCTCCTATCCCAGGGCCCAGTTTACCATCCTCAGGTGACTGGCCTTCATCTGATGGCGTGGATTTTGAACAGTCACTGCTGAATGATAGAAGTTTCTCCCTAGGCTTGATTAATACCCTGCTTAAAAGCAGGAAAGCAATTACAACCCAAATTTACATCACAATCTGGAAAAGGTTCCTTCAAGACTCAGGGGTGGTAGCTGGTCAATCATCACCAATAATTCAGATCCTAGAATTCCTATTTCCTACAAAAAGGTCTGCACATGGGGCTTTCCACTAGTGCCCTTAAAGTGCAAGTGTGAGCCTAAGGGGCTCTTTTTAGCTGCAACATCGCTGGTAATTACTGGATCAGTAGGTTCATTAAAGGGAACCTGTCACCCCGTTTTTTCCGTATGAGATAAAAAATACTGTTAAATAGGGCCTGAGCTGTGCATTACAATAGTGTATTTTGTGGACCCCGATTCCCCACCTATGCTGCCGAAATACGTTACCAAAGTAGCCGTTTTTGCCTGTCAATCAGGCTGGTCTGGTCAGATGGGTGTGGTGTCTTCCCCCAGATCTTGCTTAGTTTTCCGTTGGTGGCGTAGTGGTTTGCGCATGGCCAAGTCCAGAATCCACTGTGCAGGGGAGGGAAAAGAGCGCGATCTGCGCTATTCCCCTGGTGATCGGTGGGGGCGGCCATCTTCCTGTGGTCACGCGTGCGCAGATTGAGCGCTCTGCTGCCCGGGGCTTCAGGAAAATGGCCGCGGGATGCCGCATGTGCGCAGATGGAGATCGCGGCGGCCATTTTCCTGAAGCAGAGATGCGAACTCTGCTTCAGACAGACTATTTGCAAAGGAAGAAAGCTCACGTTTTAAAATTCTACCAATTATATATATGATTAATAATAAAATGTTGTCCGTGAGTAAGGACCAATGTAATAAAACGTGGATAGTCGTGGGAACACCACAGAAAAACACAAAGAGAAAAACGACCAAATAATCCACTAAAATAATGTTTATTGATTATGATAATTTAAAATTTAAAAACCATGGTAAGGAGAAAATATACAGGTACAAACAAAAAAGACGCTGTTACTAATAAATAGCACTGACAAAACTCTAAAAGACACAAAAAATGCCCATTTAGAAAAGTGTACAATATATTAAAAAAACTATAAACTAATTAAAAAAAATTTACTTGAATTCATTAGCGTGTTATTTACACCATTTACTCTTTAGGTGAAAAAAGTGCAAATGTGCAAAAAGGAGGGCATAAAAATGTGCTAACATTTAAGGAGATTGGTATAATAACCAGTAGTGCCACATAATATGCGCTGGGTGTAAATAGTAGCAGTACTTCAATACTTATGAAAAGTAGATTAAACTTACTCAGTAAAGTGTATGACCCAGGGCACCAAGACAGCGTCCACCCCAACGCGCATTTTGGCGCTATTGCCTTCGTCAAAAAGTATCAAAAGTATCAAAAAGCACACTATCTAGGTGGATCAGGTAAGCTACTTCGCTAGCGTACATCTCAAAGGGCGGGTCGGCACCTGGAGAACTGAGGGCGCATTCCACTAGACACATGGCAACTTCGTGGGCAGATTGATCGGAACTTTCGATTGACCAAATATGTAAGGCAGCTACTTGGTCCTCTCCGAGCACGTTTTTCAATCATTACAGTCTAGACCTGGGTGCTTCCTCAGACTTCTCCTTTGGTGTAAGGGTGCTGCAGGCTGTAGTCCCTCCCTAAAATAGTTATTACTCTCTAATTCTCAGGTGGTGCTGTCATGGACGTTCAAATAAAGTCTTAGTTACTCACCGGTATTTTTTGAAGTCCATGACAGCACCCATAGGTTCCCTCCCTTTCTTTAGTTCTGGGTGTGCACTTCTTCCTCTTATGATCCACATGTGGTAAATAGTTAGTAGTAATAGTATTGAACATAAATCATGTCATTAACCTGGGTGGTCCTCTTGGGCTCTGTAATCCATCTAATGCGTTGGAGAGGTGCCGCCCCTATGTATCTGTAGGTTTCCTGTTCCTGAAGGGCGGATTTTGAAAAGAAGGGATCTGGCGACTGATGCTGTTGGATCCATTTTTTTCTCAGACTTGTATTAGCGACGGATGGCCTCATGTTTCATCTGTCGTTTGTTTGTCTGGCGTCCGTTGACAACGGACAAAGTAACGTTTTTGTGTACATTGAAAAAAAATGGACAGCGACAGATCCATCGCCGTCCTTAGTTTGCTCGAATGGAAGCCTATGGGCGCCGGATCCGTCAAATGACAATCTGGCAACGGATTCCGTTTTTTTACCTGAGCATGCTCCAATTTAGCCAGATCCGCTAGTCGGATCCGTTGAAAAAAACAAACCCGTCGTATCAGTCATGCACAATCTGCAACGGATCCATCGAGCCTACAGATTGTGACTGATGGTAAAAAATGGATATGTGAAAGGGGCGTTAGTCTTTTCCCTTTATTATCTACATACTCTTTTGGTACTGACCCCGGGACGTCTGACTTCACTGCCTCACGGTCTACCCGTAAGTAGTGACTGGTGTCACAGTAGTTATCAAGGCCCTAGTTGGTGCTCAGGAAGGTGAGGGTCCTAGTACTTCTGAAACAGATGGTGCCTGTATCAGACATGTCAACATTTTCCTGGTGATGTTCCCCAAACAAGAAAAAAGGTAAAAAAACAAAAAGTGCAGCGTATGATCCAAGAGGTGAATATGAAAGGATACAATTTACCATGGTGAAACCTACCCTCAGAAACCTGGCCTTTGCATTGAGGATTGATTTAACATGACCACACATCCATAAAAAAAAAAATTAATAGAATTGCTTTCCCCTGTTGACAACACACTTTTATAATCTGGTGTACTCTGAATTTATAATGTGGTGGTATGTGTTAAGTTGTGCATACACCGTTAAAATCAAAACAATTACTGATAACTATGCCTTTAGATAAATACCTTGAGGGGTGTAGTAAAAAAAAAAAAAAATTGGGTCAAACATTTGAGGGTTTCCACTGTTTTAGGCACATCAGCACCTCTCCAAACACAACATGGCACTTACAGACCATTACCTCAAAGTCTGTGCTCCAAAACATCACTCTTCCCCTTCCAAGCCCTGCACCCAAACAGTAGTTTTCCACCACCTATGGTGTATTCACATACTAAGGGTCCCTTTCCACTTGCGAGGAAAACGGACGCGTGCAATCCGATAAAAAATCGGATTGCACTCGGACCAATGTTAGTTAATAGGTGTCTTTTGATTTGCGATTTTTTTCTCAGCCGAAATCGGACTGAGAAAAATCTGGATCGGCTGAGAAAAAAATCGCAGCCTGCTGCGTATTGCTGCGATTCTCGGACGAGACTCGCCAATGCAAGTCAATGGGTGCGAGAAAAAAATCGCACAGCACTCGCACCATGCGAGTTCTGTCCGATTTTTACGCACCGGTGTCCTTTGAAAAGCCGGTAATTCAGCGCGGTGTACAGTAAAATCACACTGACAGGTTAGAATAGACTAGATATATACACATAGAATGTGTCTATATACATATATATATGTCAGTGAGACACCTATATATGTATATTTATATTTAATGCAGCGCTAGATAGCTTAAAAGCCTCTAATTCAATTGCCGGCTTTTTCCTTCTCCTTCACAAACCCGACATGATATGAGACATGGTTTACATACAGTAAACCATCTCATATCCCTTTTTTTATTACATATTCCTCTTCACTAATGTAACAAGTGTCTGTGTGCACAATTTGGGGGCTCTAGCTGTTAAATTAAAGGGTTAAATTGCGGAAAAAATTGGCGTGGGCTCCCGCGCAATTTTCTCCGCCAGAGTGGTAAAGCCAGTGACTGAGGGCAGATATTAATAGCCAGGAGAGGGTCCATGGTTATTGGCCCCCCCGTGGCTAAAAACATCTGCCCCCAGCCACCCCAGAAAAGGCACATCTGGAAGATGCGCCTATTCTGGCACTTGGCCACTCTCTTCCCACTCCCTGTAGCGGTGGGATATGGGGTAATGAAGGGTTAATGCCACCTTGCTATTGTAAGGTGACATTAAGCCAGATTAATAATGGAGAGGCGTCAATTATGACACCTATCCATTATTAATCCAATTGTTGGAAAGGGTTAAAAAACACACACACACATGATTTAAAAGTATTTTAATGAAATAAACACAGCGATTGTTGTAATAATTTATTGTTCTCGCAATCCATCAGGAACACCCTCGCTTGGAAAAAATAATAAACGCACAAGATACATACCCTCAGCTGAACCGTCACGTCCCACGAAGTAATCCATCTGAAGGGGTTAACTAATATTACAGGCACGAGCCCTGCAAATGCAGCTGTGCTCCGTGCTTGTAATTCCCCAGCGAATGAATGAAATGTAGGTCATTGACCTACATTTCCTTCAGTCGCGGTGAGGCGCCCTCTGCTGGATGTTCTCATGAACTGCAGCCTGGGAACTTTTTCCCACGCTCCAGGTCATATGAGGACATCCACCAGGGGGCGCATCACCGCGACTGAAGGAAATGTAGGTCAATGACCTACATTTCATTCATTCGCTGGGGAATTACAAGCACGGAGCACAGCTGCATTTGCAGGGCTCGTGCCTGTAATATTAGTTAACCCCTTCAGATGGATTACTTCGTGGGACGTGACGGTTCAGCTGAGGGTATGTATCTTGTGCGTTTATTATTTTTTCCAAGCGAGGGTGTTCCTGATGGATTGCGAGAACAATAAATTATTACAACAATCGCTGTGTTTATTTCATTAAAATACTTTTAAATCATGTGTGTGTGTGTTTTTTAACCCTTTCCAACAATTGGATTAATAATGGATAGGTGTCATAATTGACGCCTCTCCATTATTAATCTGGCTTAATGTCACCTTACAATAGCAAGGTGGCATTAACCCTTCATTACCCCATATCCCACCGCTACAGGGAGTGGGAAGAGAGTGGCCAAGTGCCAGAATAGGCGCATCTTCCAGATGTGCCTTTTCTGGGGTGGCTGGGGGCAGATGTTTTTAGCCACGGGGGGGCCAATAACCATGGACCCTCTCCTGGCTATTAATATCTGCCCTCAGTCACTGGCTTTACCACTCTGGCGGAGAAAATTGCGCGGGAGCCCACGCCAATTTTTTCCGCCATTTAACCCTTTATTTCAGCAGCTACAGCGGCCAAATTTTGCACATACACACTATTAACATTAGTAGTGTGGAATATGCAAAAAAATTGGGGGTATGAGAAGGTTTACTGTATGTAAACCATGTCTCATATCCTGTCGGGTTTGTGCAGGAGAAGGAAAAAGCCGGCAATTGAATTAGCGGCTTTTATGCTATCTAGCGCTGCATTAAATATAAATATACATATATAGGTGTCTCACTGACATATATATATGTATATATACCTATTCTATGTGTATATATCTACTCTATTCTAACCTGTCAGTGTGATTTTACTGTACATGGCGCTGAATTGCCGGCTTTTCAAAGGACACTGGTGCGTAAAAATCGGACAGCAATACGGATGTCATACTGATGTCATACGGATGGTGCGATTAAAAAATCGCATGGCACTCGCATGACACTCGCATGACAATCGCATACGTTCCATCCGTTTTTTCGGTCCAGATTACGGACCGTTTTTTATCTCGCAAGTGGAAAGGGACCCTAAGGAGAAATTGCACAACAAATTTTTTGGTCCGTTTTCTCATGTTATCCTTATTCTGTGAAGCACCTTGGGGGGTTCAAGGTATTTGATCACATTTTGGAAACAATACCCCACAATGAATGAATCTAGATGTTTGGCAGTTTTGGGAGGGGGGTTGTTACACTGTTTGGGCACATCAAGGACTCTCCAAATGTGACATAGGGTCCGCTCTCGATTTGAGACAATTTTATGTTCAAAAAGTCAAACTGTGCTCCTTCACTCCCAAGCCCTACCAAACCTCCAAACGCTATTCCCCCCCCCCTCATATTGGTCTGGCTCCATAAGTATGGCTCTAAGTGTGCAGCAGAAATATGCCAGAAATGGCACGAAGGTACGAGTAGCTAATTATTAAATGTACCTAGTTTTTCTTTCCCCCTCACACTTACTCTCCCCATGCTTACGTAAACCCTAGCAGTTTTTGCTCCATTAATCCTCACTCCTTTGACATCTCAAAACTCCAGCACCCTGTAACCAAATAATCTCTCCTTCCCTTTTAGCTCCCCACCTGACCTCTTCTGCTGACCTGCTCCTCAACATCTGATCTCTCCTACTAAAACATAAAACAAGCCAACCACTCTCCTCCCATCTGCTCTCTTTCTGCTTCTCCTCATTGCTGGAGACATCCACCAATCCTGGACCTCCACAGCCAATCCCTCCCATTAGTTCCCCTCCTATTGCTCCCAACATAATATAAACACCCAAAATCTCACCTACGTAAAACCCGTGCCCTTGACGCCCACCACCCTGCTCCCTCTTCCTGGATCACTCTGGAATGCCCGCTCCGCCTGCAATAAACTCCATGTGATTCTCGACCTCTTTACCTCTCGTAATTTTTCATTCCTAGGCCTCACGGAATTCATGGCTGACATCCTCCGACACAGCTTCCCCTGCTGCACTATATTACAGCAGCTTCCACTTCACCCACACTCCTCACCCTGGCAACAGACATGGTGGAAGAGTGGGCCTTCTTTCTACCAACTTTACCTTTAACACAATCCCACCTTTCCCCTCCCTCAGCCTCTCTTCTTTTGAAGTCCACATTTACTCTCCCTGCAACCTTCAATTGGTTGTCGTATACTGACCTCCAGGAACCAACCACTCCTCAGTACATTTAAGAATGATTGATGTTGGATTAAAGGAATTGTGCAAAACTCCATCAGCCTCCTTTAATAAAGTGGTGGCAGTATGTGACATCTGAGAATGACGAGTGGACCCTCTGGGTCACGGTACTGATGCACCGAGGGGCGAGCGAACCCGGGATGCAAACCCCTATACAGGGATAGTTGGGAGCAGGCCCGAGGGGGACAGGTACCGCAACAGCCGGTACCAAGAGGGACGGCTCTTGGAAGTGACAGGAGAGGGAGGACGGGAGAATGGAGAGAATAGTAACAGGACTGTAGGGAAAGGAAGCGGGAAAAACAAGGAACGGACTACAGGAGGCAGGGCTGGAAAAACGGAGGGAGACAAGAGGTTAATACAGAAAGTAGCCTGCGAGGGCAGACCAGTCAGGAATGGACAAGAATCAGAACCAGACAGGGCCTGAACAGGGTACGAACTGCACACAATAATCAGGCGCCTCCATTATGGAGGAGACGCCTGATATAGCCCAAAGGACTACCTGATTGGAGAACCCAGGAGCGGAGAAGACGCGGAAGGGGTTAAGGAGAGGAAGGAGCGCGTGCCCGTGTCCTAAGGCGCATGTGCGGAGCAGGGACAGGGCGGAGGAAGCGCGGACACCACACCGGAATCCCCGAGCAGCAGGAGGAGGAACTGGCGCGATGCTGAGAGCGGCGAGTGGAGACGCAGTGAGAGGAGCTGACAGGAAAAGCGGCCGCAGCGTCAGGGAAGGCCGGTATAACACAGTAAGTTACGGTATGCCGTAAACCTGCTGGTGAGCACTAATCGGTCATTAGTTGATAGAATACGCAGAAGACAGATCAGAGAAAATGAAGACTCACAACATTCAGCGTAGAATCTACACTTAAGATAGCCTGATAGAGTGTAACATCGACACATGACAAAGTGCACAATTTGACTGTCAGGCCGTATTGTACGGCCTGATGTCTTTTCAATGTTTGTACAGATTTTTATTTTAGTTTTTCCATAGGCAAAGAAACGTCAACAGCTTTAACGGCGTCATGGACATCAACCATTTTAGATTTGTGAATTTTACGTCCAGTACACATTTGTAGAGGCGGTGAGCTCTGTGCATGACCCCAGTTTGACTGGACGCGGTGATCAGAAATGTTGAGTCTGGTGATTTTGTGCACTGAAACCACGAAGGAAGTCACAGTTTAGATTTTATTTTTGCAACAGAACAATGAAGAGATGATTTTGATGCTGTAACATTTTTATAAGCAGTGGCCCGTGCACTACAGAGTAGTGCGGAGCATCCAGCTGGTGATTGACTGAAAAAATGCCCGAAATCAAGTGGCGTACAATCAAATCATTAAAGAAAAAAAATGGCTATATGCAGGTGGGGGAGGCACTGACAGTGAAGGGCCCTTGTGCAAGACTTGTGTCTGAGCCCCCCCAATATCTATCCCCACTCATGTAAACACATGAACATGTACATGTAACAAATAAAGTGTAAAATTGTGTTGCTCGATATTATTAAATGCAAATCATTCTGTATATTAATGAACTGTACTGCTCAATATCATTCTGAAATGTCGTGTGCGATTCGTACTTGATGAATGAAGTTTTTAAATTTTACAATATTGTGTCTATTCTTGACACGTTATGACTGGGGGTTAAAATAGGTGGAGAGGGCCATAAAGTATTACATGTATGACATAACACTATTAAAAACAATGGAAATGTCAAATTAAAGGGTGGACGTGGACAATGATACGTATTGCTAGAGATGGGGAAAATTATCCAGCTTGGACAATTTTGACAGGGTATGTTAAGGCGAGGGGATACATTACAGACGTGATAGTTTGATGGGACTTAATGGAGGTGGAGCAATGGTCCACTTGATATTTGATTAATATGGAATCACCACTACTAATATAGAGCATTACAATTACAGAATAGAGCATTACAGTAAGTCAGAGGCTTTTTTAGTAAATTCTCTATCTTGCTCCGTCTGTAATGTTTGCGGGACTTGATGAAGATACTAACCCAAACAAGTGTGCAACAGAAGAAAGCATCTTGTCTTGCAGAACTACACGCCATGCGGATTTTGATAAAACGTTTATAGTATAAAATTACATTTTAACAATAAAGTTTGTAATTGCTCCTAAACCACTTGGGAGACAGACCAATGCAACGAGGACCCCACCCAAGGGACCATTCAGGCCATATCCAGCCCTGGCCATTGTGAATCATCTTACCTGGGAGGGGAAGTGCCATGATCTATAAGGTGGATCTCCCTGTGTGGTAAGAGTTAGGCTACTTTCACACATCAGGTTTTCAGTATCAGGCTAAATCCGGCTAGCATATCTAGATTGGATAAAAAAAAAAAATTTGGAGCATGCTCAGTTTAAAAAAACCAGATCAGGCCGCTAGATCCGCCTTTTTCCGGATCCAGCACCTTCCGGCTCCCATAGGCTTCAATTCTATTCTAGCAAATAGCCAGAAGCGCCGTATCCGGCGCTTCAGGCTTTTTCGCCGGAGACAAAAAACGTTGCTATGGACGTTTTTTCAAGAAACCGGAAGCTGCAGATTTGTCAGATCCGGCGGAAATCGGACGAAACACAATGTCATCCGGTGCAATCCGGCACTAATACAAGTCTATGGGAAAAAACCTGATCCGGCAGCAACATTCGCCTGATCCGGTTTTTTGAAAATTAGCCGGATTTAGCCTGACACTGAAAACCTGATGTGTGAAAGTAACCTTAATTAAAATCTCATCATGGCTGGTGCCAAAGCCTCAGGTGTAAGAACCACCATTTGTTTACTCTTTAAACTGGACTTCAATAGAAGAATTGAACCTGGAAACACTCATTAAAAGGAATTCAATTCCTGCAAGACAATGCTGGTCAAGAGCTTTAAAAAAGCTGCTTTTGAGACAAGTGGACATTGCCTGAAAATATTTCAGAAGTGCAAGGATCTGAGTGATCACCTACAGGTGAAGACTTGCAACTTTATTCCCATTATCAATATGGATTTAAAACCATTGACCATTCGCCTCTATGACCCCCTCATAGATCTGGCACCTATAAGGCTTAAGAATTAAGCAGTTTTATCTGGCACCTTATAAGCACAATTGCACTTTAGATAAGGTTTGGTGTGGTGGTAGTTTCCTTTGTTACGTTCCTTTTAGGGTTATAAGGGAGAGCCGTCGACGAGTGGGGGCGCCATGTCGAATTTAGGGTGCCAACCTCCGCTGTGAGGTAGGGTGAATAAGGGAAAGATCACCCCCCCACCATATTAGTTTCTATCCTTTCTAGTATTGTTAAGTGTTAAGATAGATTAAGGTGATATTGTCTCCTGACCCTACTATATGGTTAATTTTACTCAATATTAAAAGTTAAATTTTAGGGGTATTTTTTGTACTATAAAGGTCCTTCCTAAAAAGATATTACAGTATAGTCAGAGGAGGGATAAAATTGAGGAAAAGGTTTCATATTCCCACCGTAAAAACTATTTTCTGGTATGCTTCAAGCAAAATCCAGATGGCATCGGAGGATTGTCCCACCCGCCAGCCACCTTTTCCGTAGGAGGTTATCGTGCATTTGTGCTCTACCCAAGGCAGCCGGAGTATTGTCTATCATGCTTTCAGTACATTCACACCCAGGACTCCTTCTCGCGAGGTAAATGCTGCCGCAACTGTGTGATGCCAGGCTATGGGGCGAGACATTGATGCAGCTGGAACTGTAAGAGACCCAATTTTTCTGGAACCCTTGGAGACAGATGCAATATCTGAACAAGTTACAGAGTTGACAGTGGCCCACACACTTGGCCACTTAACTCATCCTGTTCTACAGCCTCAGAGGAACCCTGTCTCCAGACACAAAGCTGAAGTACTTACAGTGAATGCCAAATTACCTCATACTTATAGCACTACAGACAAAAACCCATCTTGAAGCCCAGGTGGCAGCGACTGGAGAGTTTATACCTCAGTCTGAGGGTCAACTGCAAGTTTATGACACAAAAAGGGAAGACCAGAGACTTCCAGATCTCCACCATGCGGAGTCATCTAAACCCCTGGTGACCTTCCCTCCGGAATCTATGGACCTCAGCCTCTCGGAGACCGCACAGAAAAATAACCCTTTCTTGATATGGATGCTGTGACCCAATTTACAGATGCACTACAAAATGCACTATATCGAAATGTCTTCAAATACTGTTTTAATATTTTCTTTGTATGAACTTTTGACGACTATACATCATATCCATTTTATAACCCACATTTTCAATATTATTTTTAATTGTTTGTGGTTTTCAAGGACACTGCAAGATGAACTGCCATCTTAAAAGTATCTTGCAAAGAAACCAAGGGGGTAATTTGTGCCTTCAAGAATGTGGATTTTCCAAGGCACCCAGGAACGCTCAGAGGAGTGAAGTTATGGAGAGGCCACATGGTCCTTTTGATGGGGTTGGGATCCTGTTCATAAATCAAAACTTTACTGTAGATTCTTATACGGTCATATTACAATGTGAAGTTCTGTATTTTGTCTTTTTCACGACAATTTCTGTTGGGCCACGTTCACCCTTTCAATATTTGGTCAATATTTAGCTTTGATAAAGATCGCTCTTGCGATCGAAACGTGTCGTTTGCTGTCCCTGTGTGCACACATGGTGCAGTCTTGGAGCATGTCTATTGTCATGTTTTAATCATTGGAATAAAATTTTGAAGATTTTTATCCAAGGAGCTGGAACAAAGAACTCGCAGTATTTTACATCAGTATTTGCAAGTCAAAATCAGGAGTAGGACAGTTAGAGGAAAAGTATAATAGAAAAACGTCACTACTTGTGCATTTTTCACCCACTTCTGGCTTTGGCTTAAAAATACTGATGTAAAATACTGACCAAATACTGAAAGTGGGAACATGTTCTTAAAGAAACACTTTCTAGCTTAAAAAACAAAAAACAAAAAAACAATCAAAACAAACTACAGCTTCACAATGGAAGTATAAAAGGTCAATAAATCTTGGACAAGACTTGTAAATACTGTTAGCCAATATGAAATATTGATTTATATACATAGAAAAAGTCCTGATATATTCCATCATGTGTGAGGTCAGTGGTAATGCTCTGACGTATCGGTGCCATCATCCCAAGAATTGGCTGCTTCCACTTGGTTTGCGATTAGGCGTTGATGACTATTCCATCAAAGTCTCTGTTCTCTTTGACCTGTACTGATTCCAGATCTTGCTTGCTCTGTTCAATATAGAAGTAACTTGTGGATCACATTCTAATTAACAGTCATAGATTTATAGTTTATTTCTGTTTGGGACATCTGGTCACAGTGTGCGGCATTATATTGCCTTTATATCAAATGTTGCCTATTTCCATCCTTGATGCTTCATTGTTCTATTGTAAAATTGTCTAATTTGTAAGATGTATTCTTTTTCTTCTGAAATAAAACAAGTTTAAAAAGAATACAAAATTAAAAAACTGACCGTCACATCCAAACAAACTAGGTCTGAACAGGTGCTTACCTATAGTCATCAACTCATACAATCAAATAAAGTAGCACTCTGTAGCGCCATAGCATGCAAATATGAAACATAAAAATTGAATTGCATTACTGCACTAGAAATATTAAAAATTAAGAATGCTTAGCACATAAATTGGCCAATTCATGTGTACCTGGCAGCCATGATAAAGCATTTCTCGTTTACCAGGACCCAACAATGCCATTTCTCACTTAGAATAAAGTCTTCTTCTGTATGGGAACCTAGTGTGAATCCTCTGGGACTGAAATCCCTGTGGAGGGGTAGGGTCCTGCTATGATCAAAAATGCCTGAGGCTAAGAGGCGGAGTGCTCAGTCAGAAGGCTAATGAACACAAATGTCAAAAAACTGGCAAAGGTATCAACCACTGAGGACTCTCAATTCTAAGTATTTTTCTATCGGCCAGCTAACACGGTACCAAGATACATAACTTTCATGCAAAAAAACTGACCATCACATCCAAACATAAGCCAGGTCACTAAGTTTAAAAAGAAGAAAGAGTAAAGCTCTGTTTGAGTAAGGTAACACTTTCCTTCCTGGTAGATCATTACTTTTCATCTTATTGGGGGACTTGAATTGTGGCTTACTCAGACCATGAGTGTGAGGTGTCAATGTGATTTTGGGGGGGGGCGGGACAGTATGGAAAAGGTGTCTGGAAGCTGAATGTTGGTATGCTGGAAAACCAGAAAGTGGAAATGGGCTTCAATGTCTGCAATTAATGACATCCGAGTGCAGTCCGATGTTTTCCACGGGATCATTCTGATTGCTCTCGGCCATGCTACTCATTATGGGAGCAAACTTGGGCATGCTGCAATTTTTCGTACCAAAGGAAAAAAAAAATCTGACATGTGCACGGCCCCATAAATAAAAGCTTTAACTCTATCCAGAAAGAAAAAAAAACAATTCCCCACTCCGGTTCGTCATCTGTCAATGTTAATATAAGGGGCTTCCACAATACTGGTTCAAAGGCTATGGAAAAACACCATGGCTCTTTGCCCCGACGAAAAAAAAATAAAATCCAGTGAATTCTGCATGCCCCCCTCCATTTTAAGCCCCTGTGTGCCTAAACCACATATGGCAGCCACGTGTTTGGCATTTCTGTAGTGATGAGAGCCCGCCTAATTTACTGGGCGCATGTCTCCAGAAGCAAAAGCTGGGCACAATGTACGGGGCACTACAATGTAAGAGAAATACAATGAAAGATTTTCAATTTTCACTCCATAACATCCACTGCTGCTTGTTTGTGGAAAACACTGATGAGTTAGACAGCGGTTATACCCATAGCTTAAACATAACCTTTCCCTCTTATTCAATCCAATTAAACACAAACTATTTAATCTTTTGTGGACGGGGTCAGCCACGGCTTATCATTATCTTTGTTTATAAACTTAACTGTTCTCTCATATTTCCATCAATTTTTAAACTTTCCAACCCTATGTAACTCCAGACTCCCGGAGGCCAAGTGCGTCGTTGGAACAAACTCTGAACTTGTAACTTTCACCGCCATCCCTGAGGTAAAGAAAGGGGGTATCTCGCACTTTACTCACAGTCAGGGACCACATCCTTATACAGCTCGTGGTCCTATAAAATAGTCACTACACCTGTAGATAATTTCTTATGGGAGGGGAAAATTCCAAAATCTTGTAATTTGAAGGGTAATTATGATCTTCTGACACTTATGCGCTCTGCATACAGAGTCTGCAAACTATTCTCTGATAATTTTGTAAGGTCTGCCTGAGGTCACGTGCTCAAAAAGGCTGCCTAGGACAAACTTAGCACAAGCCACTCCATCTGGCAGACTCCAGAGAAATCCCAATACCCTTTAACCCCTGTACAGGGATCTGGATTTACAATAGGACTCAGTGGAATGCCACCATAGAAGGGCTGCCGTCCAGAGGTAGGAATGGCCACCAAGCAGGGTCAGAGCAGAGGTGGAGCACATCCGTTTAAGGTGTATAAAACTGTATCACAGTGTATTGATTAAAGCATATTTACAAAAGTATCGATGTGCATCAAAGGGTTTTAAAGTGTATGAAAATGTATTAAGGTCTATCAAAGTGGATAAAAGTGATTCTTAATGTATTGATCAAAGTCTATCAAGGTGCATCTTTGTGTGTCTGTCCCTGCATTTTATAGGATTTGCTCCTTAAAGTGTATCATATTGTATTTAACCATTACAGTGTATTGATCAAAGTGCAAGTATCAGAGGGTTCTAATGTGTATCAGTGTTGTGATGCAGTGACCCCTGTAACAGGTAGGGGGCGCTGCATAGTCTCCCCAGTATACGCACGGAGGCGCATTGAAGCTGTGAGAGTGCATGGCAGTTGCATGCATGGATGGATGTGATGATGTGACAAAGTCCAGCATTGTGGTGAATGGCCGATACATGTGTCGCAAAGGAGGAGACTCTGCGCTGCCAGACTGAAGCAATGTGGTGTTCTGGGACCTGTAGTCCTACAAGTATAGTGTTATATAATAGTCATGGGAGGCTGGCAGGGCTAGTTATGTGAGATGGGCGGGAAAAACTAGCCACACGCCCACACTCCCACCCAGGGGTGTGGTTACAGGTATGTAATGTGACCAGGGTGTGGGTCACATGGTCTGAGTGTGTAGCTCTGTATGGTACAGGTGCAAGGTCCTGATAGAAACCTCTCTGTTGGGCGTGCTAGCCCTGAAGAGCACGTGGTGGGACTTTGCTACTGGTGGCCTGGGTGCTGGAAGGTCCCAGCCGGGGATGGACGTCCTGAATAGTACCCGGACTGGCCACCTGTGTGATCCTGAGTAACCTGGGTGTCGGGAGGTCCTGGGAGTAGGACTGGATCCCTGAACAGCACGAGGTGAGGACAGGGATCTGCAGAGCCAGTGACAGCTACTGTGTGGGGAAGCTACAGTCCTTCGGTGGGTCTGGACTGACTAATGTGTGCCGGCCAGGCAAGTTGGTGATCCCCGTGAGGCAGCTTTCCCAAGAGAGAGAGCTGACAAGGAGTCAGCAGGTGGGGCAGGAGCTTCCATAAGGTACCATAGTCTGTTGGTGCTAATTGTTTCTATGAACTGTGTGGTAACCCACGGCAACTGGTCAGAAGAGGACCAGTGTTTAGTTGCTGCAAAGGGATAATGCAATCCAATGATACAGTGTGTAATGGACTATATGTAAGCCAGTGATTTGTAACCTGGCTTACGTCGCGGTTAGTGTTGAGCATTCCGATACCGCAAGTATCGGGTATCGGCAGATATTTGCGGGATTGGAATTCCGATACCGAGTTCCGATACTTTTGTGATATCGGGAATCGGGATCGATATTAATGTGTAAAATAAAGAATAAAAATAAAAAATATTGATATATTCACCTCTCCGGCGGAGCCTGGACGTTACCGATGTAACCAGCAGCCTCCGTTCCTAAAAATGAGCCCTTGAAAGGCCTTAGATGACGTCGCGGCTTGTGATTGGTCGCGTGAGTGGTCACTTGACCGCCACGCAACCAATCACAAGCCGCGACGTCATCTAAGGTCATTCAAGCGCTCATTTTTAGGAACCGAGGCTGCTGGTTACATCGCTAACGTTCAGGCTGCGTCGGAGAGGTGAGTATATCAATATTTTTTATTTTTATTCTTTATTTTACACATTAATATGGATCCCAGGGCCTGAAGGAGAGTTTCCTCTCCTTCAGACCCTGGGAACCATCAGGGATACCGTCCGATACTTGAGTCCCATTGACTTGTATTGGTATCGGGTATCGGTATCGGCGATATCCGATACTTTTCGGGTATCGGCCGATACTATCCGATACCGATACTTTCAAGTATCGGACGGTATCGCTCAACACTAGTCGCGGTTTAGGACTTGAAAATAAACCGTATGGACTGATTTGTGTTGAAAATTCATGCCCGTGTGCTTGAATCCCGTGCCAAGCGAGTATTCCAACCCGTAAGTGCAATCTTACAGTGTATAATATTATATTAATGAAATTGTACCATATTGATCGATATTGATATTCATTTTATTACACTGATTTACACAGCATGTATTAAAATGATTCAAAGTTTATCAACTTGTGAGTATTGATCACAGCGTATCACAAGAATATTACTCTGCCGTAATTCCGTGTTTTCCATCTTCTCTGTATAAATTTTCAACAGAATCTGAAGCTTAAGGCCTGGTTCCTACGATGAGAATCTGGAGAGTTTGATGTTGCAGCATTTTTGCACTTAGTAAATTATGTTCCTTGAGTTTTGTTACATGTGTTTTTATTTAATTTTTGACGCTGCGTTTTTGGTCTCTTTTCGGTGGCATGTTTTAAACGAAGCGGCTGTGTTTTTATACTTCCTGGTATTTGTCATTGACAAAACTATTGATGCACTCATGTGCAGATCATATCTGGTTTTGATGCATTTCCACCACGGACCCGCACTAGAAAACACATGTACATTTATTTACCTGTGGATTTTCTGCATCTAATGCAAATTTATAGGAGAAATCTGCACAAAAAAAAAAATACACAAAAAAAAAAAAAAAAAACTTATCGCACCCTCAAGAAAAATTGACATGTTGTGAATTTGAGTCACGCAGCGTAGGTCAGATTATAGAGAGTAAGGCTATGTGCACACGTCAGGATTTCTTGCAGAAATTTCCTGAACAAATCCGGACATTTTCGGCAAGAAATCCGCATGTGGATTTTTCACGTATTTTGTGTTTTTGCACGTTTTTGTTTAAGTCCTAATCGTGTATTCATCGCTTACCGTACTTATTTTAATTAAGTCAGATGTTTGGTTATGCTTAAGGCTGGATAGTTTATACACCGCTTTTCATGCTGCGTTAATACTGTAGACAATTGACTAGAGATAGGTGGACTTCTGGATATTTGGGTTCAGCCAAACAGTTTAAAAAAAAAAAAAAAGGTTCGGGTTTGGGCACCAGAACAGTACCCAACCCCATTGACTTGAATGGGGGTCCAAACATTGCCACACTGTCAAACACTGCGGTGATGTCCGTGTTCGTTGTCAGTATGAGCCCCACATAATCCCCTTTATACGGGATGCAGATATTCATAGTAACGGTTTTGTGAGGGCTTTTTTTGTACCCCAAGGCGTTTTTATTGATATAATTTTGGGGTAGATAGAATGTTTTGCAGTGGCCAAAAAAAAAAATTGCAATCCTGGTCACTTTTTTTCTTGTTAAGCCATTTACAAAACAAATTAATTTACTTTATAAATTGATGCATTGGATATTTTACAAACACTGATACCAAATAGTGTATTTTTTTTCAATTCTTAATTTTTAAATAGGGGAAAAGGGGGTGATGAGTTTTTTCCATGTGTTTATTTTTAAAAATATTTATTGGTCTCCACAGGGGAAGTAAACCTGCAATCATGCGATCACTTGCATTATGATCAACACTGCTCTGGTACTACTGTGTACAGCAAAAATCAGTGTCTCCTATGAACACCAGCCACGGACTGACTTTCACAGGAGAACTGTCAGGGCAGGTACAGGGGTAATGAGCAGACAACCACCCATGAGCACCGATGAGCGGATAGCGCGGTGTGCCTCCTGCTGGAGCAGTGTAAGTGCCGCCGTCACAGATTGAAAGCTGAATTTAACAGGTAAGCAGTAGCAGGCGAAGCGACGTTCCTCCAGCGATGGATTGCTGTGATGGTCAGCAGATGACAACCATCACAGCAGTCATTTGTCAGGAAAGATGAGAGCTCAGTGTTTCAAAAGAGAATCTACCCATGGCATTAAATAATCTCACACCATCCAATGTGGCAGATAGTAGTGCAATCAGGGCGAAGCATCATGTTTAGATGTTTCTTTATAATCTTTATATACATAATGTTACACAGACTATATAAAGACATTATGTATGACAATAATGTTGCAATTGGGCTGTAAATTCACAGAAACATTTGCAAGCATAGCTTTCTCCGACATGTACGTAGTGCACTATAGAGCTTGATATGCTTGACAGGGCAACTTTGGTCTCTGATCACTCCTTTACTTACAATGCGCAATGACAGTGCGCTCTGTTGTCGGCTCATCACTTCTGATCAGTGCAGGTGAGAGAGCACTGTCACTGAACTGAAAAGAACAGAACACAGTGACAGCATACTACTGAGGATAACTCGGAAATGACAACTTACACATGCTCTAATGTACTTACCCAGCCCTTGACGGAGGTCACTGATGTCACTTTATTTCAGGGAAGGGCAGCCACTGCCCAAATGATGCTTTGAGTATCCCAAATTGTACTGGGGATTTTTAAACAAAGTGTCAAAGAGGAAGTAGTAAAAAAAAACAAAAAAAAAAAAACACATTAGATACTGTACTTTTGAAGGATAGGGTACTTTTGAAGGATAGGGAATTTTTAATAACAGTATATTAGAAAAAATTAATTATGACAGATCTAGGTGTAAAATAAAATTTTGTTTCGGACAAACCCTTTGAATATTATGACAAATAAAAAATGGCCATTACTGACACTACTGAGGTGTCCACACCCTGGGGGAGGGACCCTCCTCACCACACTGCAAAATTCAACCTATGCTGTACATCATTTTATCACACAAGGGAACTCTACAATCCTTTTCCCCCCCAACTATGTAACTGATAAATGATAAGCTGTTTGATCAATAAAACCCTTGTGAATACAAGTTATTCTGTATATTACTAATTGTATTGCTCTATATTGTTCTGTAAGAATATTCTGAAATGTCCTGTGACTAAAGAATGTATTGATCAAATCATAAGTTGAATCTAACATAAAAGAGCCTTTCATTTTTAATAAACTATATATGGTAATTTATAATTGTGCACATTTTTCATTTGGTAAAACAGGTAACCTACGAGATGAAGTGCAATTTGAGATACCTACACCATACACTGTAAATATGATTTTATAGGTCATCAACTCAAATATTAAACAATTAACAAGAGATATTGTACGACTTTTACTGATGACGGATATCCCGGAACTCACAGCTCTATAGGTCAGATCTTTATACAGAACATATATTTGCCAGTGTATTTCCCTTCCTCCATACAGAGTGAATCTAAGACCCGCCACATATATCGTGAATACGGACAAACCAGGTGAGAGCTGCCGGCATTGGATAATTGTACTCTGCACTCATAAGAAAGCATAATTTGCACAATTTTCAGGACTGTTGCTATGGTCAGAAAAGATCAGAAGCTGAAACCCGAAAACCTATAACTAATGATGAGCAAACCCCTGGATGTTCGGGTCCGGCAGAACAGATAAATTAAAAAAAAAAAAAAAAAAAAAAAAAAAAAAGTTTGGTTTGGGTACCAGAACCCCAATCAGATGAATGGGAGGCCCAAACATCCATTGTTTGCCGCGCTGTCATGTATACACAGGCTCTGAAAGGTGGTAAGATCATTAGCGCTGCGGCTCCCACGCTGTCAGATGATAGACTTTTTTGCCAGTCGGTTTCTGGCTCACACTACCTCCTATCTCAGGCATCAGTTGATGGGAGTACTACTCCCATCAGCCTACGCCTGCTGCCACTATACAGCGAGAGCAGGTGTCAGCTGATGGGAGTATTCGTCAGCCGGCGCTGGCTCTATAACAAATTAAAAAAAAAATAAAAATGGCATGGGGTCTGTTCTATTTTTGATAACCAGTATGGCTAAACTGACAGCTGCGGGCAGTGACGAGGCATACCTTGACCAGAAATTCTAGCAAGTCTAGGTATCTTTTCATAAACCTCTGAACTACTAAGATGATCACATGTGCTAAGCATAGTAGGTGTGTGAGCTTGCCAAGCTTCACAACCACGATCGGGTTACAGCCATTATACACAGCTTTGCCTGGTTGGAGGCTCACAGGCAAAAACCACAGACCGGTCTGGTCTGTTATGCCTTTATGTAACTCTGCTGTGGTGTGCAGTTTGTCTCGTAGACAAATTAGCTTCAGCAAAGTCAGTTGATGCTTCTGAGGCAGTGCTGCAGAGCTTCCAGTGTCCAGCTGATATTGACATGCTCTGAAATACCACATCGGAGATGGAGGATGAAGAAGAGCAGGAAGGGGTGCAAGAACTGCTGTAAGAGGTGGAGGAATCCCTGATAGAAGTAGGGTCAGCAGTCCTCAGTCAGGAGCACATGCACTGTGCCAGTGAGTGACTCAGGCCCCAGTCTCCACAATGTTCACCCAGTGTGCAGAAAATGTAGCATCCCAGGCCTCAAGAGCTTGTTCACATGTCAGTTGTTAAGTGGACAATGCCAGTAAGTGCATTGGTAAGGGCATGGGTGATGTTCTTGGACACGTGCTGGTACAAGGCAGGGATATCTGTTATGACCTGGTGGTTACGGAGAAGCACTGATATGACCTGGTGGGTAAAATGAGTCATGGGACAAGCTCTGAGGAGGTGGTAACTTTACTGACCGCAAACCCTACTCCTAACACCAACACTAGAAATAGCCGTGGGACGTTCCTAACTCTCCCTAGACACCTCGTCACGGCCTAAGAACTAACTACCCCTTAAGATGGAAACAGAAAACTATCTTGCCTCAGAGAAATTCCCAAAAGGAAAGATAGCCCCCCACATGTATTGACTGTGAGTAGAGAGGGAAATGACATACACAGAAATGAAATCAGATTTTAGCAAAGGAGGCCAATTCTAATCTAGATAGACAGAAAATAGGAAAGGATACTGTGCGGTCAGTATTAAAAACTAAAAATCCACGCAGAGCTTACAAAAATGATCTCCACACCGACTCACGGTGTGGAGGGGCAAATCTGCTTCCCCAGAGCTTCCAGCTAGCCTGAATATTTCATAATGACAAGCTGGACAAAAGAGACATAACTTAACTGAGCAGTAAGGTCCAAAGCAAATGGACAACCAAAGAACTAGCAAGAACTTATCTTATGCTGAAATGGACAGGCCATCAGAGAAATCCAAGTAGAGATCTGAATCCAACCCAGAGAACATTGACAGCTGGCATGGACTACAGACCAGAGCCAAGTTAAATAGCAAGGCCAGTGGAGCCGATTAGTGAAAGCAGCTGCTGCAGAACCTCAAGGAGCAGCAGTTCCACTCGAAACCACCAGAGGGAGCCCAAGGGCAGAACTCACAAAAGTACCATTCATAACCACAGGAGGAAGCCCAAGAACGGAATTCACAACAGATATCACACTGGGAGAAAAAGTAGCGGCTGGGAACTGAGTCCCGAGGGATGGCTACCATCATGAGTCAGTGGAAATCCTTAGCATCTACCACTCCATGTCAACATTGAAATGGCAAGCAGCCTGGCAATGTGACCGTTTAGCATTTGGGCCTGTGAGTAAGAACAGCTGAACACTCAACTGAGACTAGAATTTGTAAGTCCCTGATTATGGAAAGTGTTATGAACTATACTTTTGGGCTCCCTCTTGTGGTCACTCACGGTATGGCTCTTGGATTCTTTTTCCTCAGCTTGGTAGTCACCTGTTCGTTAAGACTCTGGATGTTTCTATTTAAACTTCCTGGAGTCTTAGTCCATTGCCTGGCATCCATGTAATCAGTCCTTGTCTGGTTTCTCTTGTCTACTGGTCCTGATTTTTGCAACATAAGCTAAGTCCTGCTTTCTTGTTTTTTGTTTATTTGTATTATTCTGTTTTTTGTCCAGCTTGTTCATAATGTGATTCCTGATTTTGCTGGAAGCTCTTAGGGGGCTGATATTCTCCCCCCATACCGTTAGTCGGTACGGGGGTTCTTGGATATTCAGCGTGGATATTTTAGTAGGGTTTTTCGCTGACCACCACATAAGTCCGCTTTCTATATTTCTGCTATTATTTAGTGGGCCTCTCTTTGCTGAATCTAGTTCATACTTACATTTGTCCTTTCCTCTTACCTCACTGTTATTATTTGTTGGGGGCCTGTATCTACTTTGGGGTATCTTTCTCTGGAGGCAAGTGAGGTCTGTATTTTCTCTGAAAGGGTTAGTTAGATCTCCGGCTGGCGCGAGACGTCTAGAACCAACGTAGGCACGTTCCCCGGCTGCTATTATTTGTGGGCTAGGATCAGGTATGTGGTCAGCTCAGTTACCACCTCCCTAAGAGCTAGTTTTTATGTTTGCAGACTTTGCTGAAGACCCTGAGATCCTCTGCCATTAGGATCACAACAGTATGCCAGGCCACTGAATAGTTAATGCATTGCAGAAGTGGGATTAAAAGAAAAAAAGAAGTTCTGAGTTTTTTTTTTGTTTTTTTTTTCTTCCTTCCTCTTTACCTCTGAATGGCTTGAAACTCTGCTGCAGACATGAATGTGCAAACTCTGATTACTGGTGTGGATCAGCTTGCTGCTCGTGTGCAGAGCATTCAGGATTTTGTTATTGGCAGTCCTATGTCAGAGCCTAAGATTCCTATTCCTGAGCTGTTCTCTGGAGATCGATTTAAATTTAGGAATTTTAGGAATAATTGTAAATTGTTTCTATCTTTGAGACCTCGTTCGTCTGGAGACTCAGCTCAGCAAGTTAAAATTGTTATCTCCTTCTTGCGGGGCGACCCTCAGGATTGGGCTTTCTCATTGGCGCCAGGAGATCCGGCATTGGCGAATATTGATGCGTTTTTTCTGGCTCTCGGATTGCTTTATGAGGAGCCCAATCTTGAAATTCAGACAGAGAAGGCTTTGCTGGCTATTTCTCAGGGCCAGGATGAAGCTGAAGTGTATTGCCAAAAATTTCGGAAATGGTCCGTGCTTACTCAGTGGAATGAGTGTGCTCTGGCCGCAAAATTCAGAAATGGCCTTTCTGAAACTATTAAGAATGTGATGGTGGGCTTTCCCATTCCTACAAGTCTGAATGATTCTATGACGCTGGCCATTCAGATTGATCGGCGTTTGCGGGAGCGCAAATCCGCTAATCCTTTGGCGGTGTTGTCTGAACAGACGCCTGATTTAATGCAATGTGATAGAATTCAGACTAGAACTGAACAGCAAAATCATAGACGTCAGAATGGGTTGTGTTTTTACTGTGGTGATTCTACACATGTTATATCAGCATGCTCTAAACGCCTAACAAAGTTTGTTAGTCCTGTCGCCGTTGGTAACCTGCAGCCTAAATTTATTTTGTCTGTGACTTTAATTTGCTCATTGTCTTCCTACCCTGTTATGGCGTTTGTGGATTCAGGCGCTGCCCTGAGTCTTATGGACTTGTTGTTTGCCAGGCGCTGTGGTTTTGTCCTGGAGCCTTTGGAAAATCCTATTCCTCTTAGAGGAATTGATGCTACGCCATTGGCGGAGAATAAACCGCAGTATTGGACACAAGTGACCATGTGCATGACTCCTGAACATCGGGAGGTGATTCGTTTTCTTGTTCTGCATAAGATGCATGATTTGGTCGTTTTGGGTCTGCCATGGTTACAGGCTCATAATCCTGTTCTGGATTGGAGGGCTATGTCTGTGTCAAGTTGGGGCTGTCAGGGAATTCATTGCGATTCCCCGTCGGTGTCTATTGCTTCCTCCACTCCTTCAGAAGTTCCTGAGTTTTTGCTTGACTATCAGGATGTGTTCAGTGAGTCCAGGTCCAGTGCTCTTCCTCCTCATAGGGACTGTGACTGCACTATAGATTTGATTCCTGGTAGCAAGTTTCCTAAGGGACGATTATTTAATCTGTCGGTACCTGAGCATGCCGCTATGCGTGCTTATATAAAGGAGTCTTTGGAGAAAGGACATATTCGTCCATCCTCTTCCCCTCTTGGTGCGGGATTCTTTTTTGTGGCCAAGAAAGACGGATCTTTGAGACCTTGTATAGACTATCGGCTTCTGAATAAAATCACGGTTAAATTTCAGTACCCTCTGCCACTATTGTCGGACTTGTTTGCTCGGATTAAGGGTGCCTGTTGGTTCACCAAGATAGATCTTCGTGGTGCGTACAACCTTGTGCGCATTAGGCAGGGAGATGAATGGAAAACTGCATTTAATACGCCCGAAGGTCATTTTGAGTACTTGGTGATGCCTTTTGGGCTCTCTAATGCTCCTTCAGTGTTTCAGTCCTTTATGCATGACATCTTCCGGAAGTATCTAGATAAATTTGTGATTGTTTATCTGGATGACATTTTAGTTTTTTCTGATGATTGGGATTCTCATGTAAAGCAGGTCAGGATGGTGTTTCAGGTTTTGCGTGATAATGCTTTGTTTGTGAAGGGCTCAAAGTGTCTCTTTGGAGTGCAGAAGGTTTCCTTTTTGGGTTTTATCTTTTCCCCTTCTGCTGTGGAGATGGACCCAGGCAAGGTCCGGCCTATTCATGATTGGACTCAACCCACGTCTGTTAAGAGTCTTCAGAAGTTTTTGGGTTTTGCTAATTTCTACCGTCGTTTTATTGCTAACTTTTCTAGCGTTGTTAAACCTCTGACGGATATGACCAAGAAAGGTTCTGATGTCGCTAATTGGGCTCCTGCGGCCATTGAGGCCTTCCGGGAGCTGAAGCGCCGGTTTACTTCGGCGCCTGTTTTGTGCCAGCCTGATGTCTCACTTCCCTTTCAGGTTGAAGTGGATGCTTCTGAGATTGGTGCAGGAGCTGTTTTGTCGCAGAGAGGCTCTGGTTGCTCTATGATGAAACCATGTGCTTTCTTTTCCAGGAAGTTTTCGCCGGCTGAGCGGAACTATGATGTTGGTAATCGGGAGTTGTTGGCCATGAAGTGGGCATTTGAGGAGTGGCGTCATTGGCTCGAGGGAGCTAAGCATCGTGTGGTGGTCTTGACTGATCACAAGAACCTGATGTATCTCGAGTCTGCTAAACGCCTGAGTCCTAGACAGGCTCGTTGGTCATTGTTTTTCTCCCGTTTTGACTTTGTGGTCTCATACCTGCCTGGTTCGAAAAATTTGAAGGCTGATGCTCTCTCTAGGAGCTTTGTGCCTGATTCTCCTGGAGTCTCAGAGCCGGCTGGTATTCTTAAAGAGGGAGTGATTTTGTCGGCCATTTCTCCTGATTTGCGACGTGTGTTGCAGAGATTTCAGGCTGGTAGACCTGACTCTTGTCCACCTGATAGACTGTTTGTTCCTGATAAATGGACCAGCAGAGTTATTTCCGAGGTTCATTCCTCGGTGTTGGCGGGGCATCCTGGGATTTTTGGTACCAGAGATTTGGTGGCTAGGTCCTTTTGGTGGCCTTCCTTGTCACGGGATGTGCGTGCTTTTGTGCAGTCCTGTGGGACTTGTGCTCGGGCTAAGCCTTGCTGTTCTCGTGCCAGCGGGTTGCTTTTGCCCTTGCCCGTCCCGAAGAGGCCTTGGACACACATTTCCATGGATTTCATTTCAGATCTTCCGGTGTCTCAGGGAATGTCTGTCATCTGGGTGGTGTGTGATCGTTTTTCCAAGATGGTCCATTTAGTGCCCTTGCCTAAGTTGCCTTCCTCTTCCGATCTGGTTCCTTTGTTTTTTCAGAATGTGGTTCGTTTGCACGGCATTCCTGAGAATATCGTGTCTGACAGAGGATCCCAGTTTGTGTCCAGATTCTGGCGATCTTTTTGTGCTAAGATGGGCATTGATCTGTCGTTCTCGTCTGCCTTTCATCCTCAGACTAATGGCCAAACGGAGCGAACTAATCAGACGCTGGAGGCTTATTTGAGATGTTTTGTTTCTGCGGACCAGGATGATTGGGTGACCTTCTTGCCATTGGCTGAGTTTGCCCTCAATAATCGGGCTAGTTCCGCTACTTTGGTTTCGCCATTTTTCTGCAACTCTGGTTTTCATCCTCGTTTCTCCTCGGGTCATGTTGAGCCTTCTGACTGTCCTGGGGTGGATTCTGTGGTTGATAGGTTGCAGCGGACTTGGAATCATGTGGTGGACAACTTGAAGTTGTCACAGGAGAAGGCTCAGCGTTTTGCCAACCGCCGCCGCGGTGTGGGTCCCCGACTTCGTGTTGGGGATTTGGTTTGGTTGTCTTCTCGGTTTGTCCCTCTGAAGGTTTCCTCTCCTAAGTTTAAGCCTCGCTTTATTGGTCCTTATAGAATTTTGGAGGTCCTTAATCCGTGTCTTTTCGTTTGGATCTTCCTGCGTCGTTTGCCATTCACAATGTGTTCCATAGGTCTTTGTTGCGGCGGTACATTGTGCCTGTGGTTCCTGCTGTTGACCCTCCTGCTCCGGTCTTGGTTGAGGGCGAGTTGGAGTATGTGGTGGAGAAGATCTTAGATTCTCGTCTCTCTAGACGGAGGCTTCAGTATCTGGTCAAATGGAAGGGCTATGGTCAGGAGGATAATTCCTGGGTGGTCGCCTCTGATGTTCATGCGGCCGATTTGGTTCGTGCTTTTCACGCTGCCCATCCTGATCGCCCTGGTGGTCGTAGTGAGGGTTCGGTGACCCCTCCTTAAAGGGGGGGTACTGTTATGAACTATACTTTTGGGCTCCCTCTTGTGGTCACTCGCGGTATGGCTCTTGGATTCTTTTTCCTCAGCTTGGTAGTCACCTGTTCGTTAAGACTCTGGATGTTTCTATTTAAACTTCCTGGAGTCTTAGTCCATTGCCTGGCATCCATGTAATCAGTCCTTGTCTGGTTTCTCTTGTCTACTGGTCCTGATTTTTGCAACATAAGCTAAGTCCTGCTTTCTTGTTTTTTGTTTATTTGTATTATTCTGTTTTTTGTTCAGCTTGTTCATAATGTGATTCCTGATTTTGCTGGAAGCTCTTAAGGGGCTGATATTCTCCCCCCATACCGTTAGTCGGTACGGGGGTTCTTGGATATTCAGCGTGGATATTTTAGTAGGGTTTTTCGCTGACCACATAAGTCCGCTTTCTATATTTCTGCTATTATTTAGTGGGCCTCTCTTTGCTGAATCTAGTTCATACTTACGTTTGTCCTTTCCTCTTACCTCACCGTTATTATTTGTTGGGGGCCTGTATCTACTTTGGGGTATCTTTCTCTGGAGGCAAGTGAGGTCTGTATTTTCTCTGAAAGGGTTAGTTAGATCTCCGGCTGGCGCGAGACGTCTAGAACCAACGTAGGCACATTCCCCGGCTGCTATTATTTGTGGGCTAGGATCAGGTATGTGGTCAGCTCAGTTACCACCTCCCTAAGAGCTAGTTTTTATGTTTGCAGACTTTGCTGAAGACCCTGAGATCCTCTGCCATCCTCTGCCTCTGCCACTATCCCCCTCCCTTGGCTAAACGCAGATTGCATGTGATACAAAGGATTACTGTACTTTTTACAGGTGACTGCCAAACGTTGCCTGTTAAGGGAGCAACACCAGCAGACGAGCTGAGCGCCTGTTTAAAATCATATCTATGGAGACATTCAGATGCCAACTCTGACTATCATCATATAGATCACTTGAAGGGAAATACAACTGCGGACAAATTTACACACCACCTACTATGCCTCGTAAACAGGCTCCGTCCAGATTCCACTACACTTCCTACCCGGAAGACTTTTGCAAAATGACGTCCTCAGTACTGGAAGTTATTGACCACAATTTCCCGTATCTTTCTAACAATTTTATCCACCATCAGGGGCTTTGTGAATGCGCAATCCTAGCGCCTAAAAAGGATAAGTGTCGGCTCCACAGATCTACAAAGACAGGGGAGACTGCCCGAACCAGCGACCACATCCATGTCCATTGCTTCAGTCATGGATAGTGAACAAGCTGTATTGTACCCATTGGAGTTTCTGAATTCTTTGGCGCCTCCTGGATGTCAACACATAAGGCCCCGTCTCACATAGCGAGATCGCTAGCGAGATCGCTGCTGAGTCACTAGTTTTGTGACGCAACAGCGACCTCAGTAGCGATCTCGCTATGTGTGACACGTACCAGCGATCAGGCCCCTGCTGCGAGATCGCTGGTCTTGTCGGAATGGCCTGGACCTTTTTTTGGTCGTTGAGGCCCCGCTGACATCGCTGAATCGGTGTGTGTGACACCGATCCAGCGATGTCTTCACTGGTAACCAGGGTAAACATCGGGTTACTAAGCGCAGGGCCGCGCTTAGTAACCCGATGTTTGCACCCTGGTTACCAGCGTAAATGTAAAAAAAACCAAACACTACATACTCACCATCTGATGTCCGTCAGGTCCCTTGCCGTCCGCTTCCTGCTCTGAGTGCCGCCGTACAGTGAGAGCGCAGCACAGCAGTGACGTCACCGCTGCGCTCTGCTCTCACTGTACGGCGGCACTCAGTCAGAGCAGGAAGCAGACGGCAAGGGACCTGGACACCGAAAGGCGAGTATGTAGTGTTTGTTTTTTTTGGTAACCAGGGTAAACATCGGGTTACTAAGCGCGGCCCTGCGCTTAGTAACCCGATGTTTACCCTGGTTACCCGGGTGCTGCAGGGGGACTTCGGCATCGTTGAAGACAGTTTCAACGATGCCGAAGTCGTTCCCCTGATCGTTGGTCGCTGGAGAGAGCTGTCTGTGTGACAGCTCCCCAGCGACCACACAACGACTTACCAACGATCACGGCCAGGTCGTATCGCTGCTCGTGATCGTTGGTAAATCGCTATGTGAGACGGGGCCTTTAGGCTCACCTTAAAAACTATAGCTCCAATAAATTTGCATAGGAATCTTGACAAAACCAAAACTAATTGCACAAGGTTGTGTGCAGAGTCTCATGCCCAAAGTTATTGTAGCCACTATTCTTATGGGAGACACCAAGGGAGAATGTTTACATTTAGCATATCCCCCTGCTGCCAAGTGACAGGTCCTTCCATTTTAAGCTTCTGCAGTTCCCAGTCCCACTTGCATTTGCTCTGACTATAAACAAAGCACAAGGTCAAAATCACTTAACCCCTTAGTGAGAGCCAATTTGCTACTTAATGACCAAGTTTTACAATTCTGACCACTGTCACTTTATGAGGTTATAACTCTGGAACGCTTTAACAGATCCCACCGATTCTGAGATTGTTTTTGTGACTTATTGTACTTCATGATCGTGGTAAAAAAATTTCAACATGACTTGTGTTTATGAAAAAAAAATGGAAATATGGCAAAAATTTAGCAATTTTCAAACTTAATTTTTATGCCCTTAAGGGTAAGTTCACACAGGGCTTTTTGCTGCGTTTTTTATGCTAGGCTTTGCTGGTATTGTAAAATGCAGCTGAAAATTAAGATTTCAGAAATCTCATGCACACACATTGGTTTTTTTTGTTTGATCAGTATTTTGTGCTTTGCTGCTTTTTTTGGACAGAGCATGTGACTTTCAGCATTTTTGCTGCATTTTTTCACCCATTGACTTGATCAGGTTTTGCTGCAGCAAAAACGCCCTGTGTGAACTTACTCTAAATCAGAGAGATATGTCAAAATACTTAATAATATTTCTCACATGTCTACTTTACATCAGCACAGTTTTGGAAACAATTTTTTTGTTAGGAAGTTAAGGATTAAAAGATGACCAGATATTTTTTTTTTTTTTTTTTAGAGATCACATCACATTTGAAGTCACTTTGAGGGGTGTACATGAAAGAAAATACCCCTATGTTACACCATTCTAAAAACTGCACCGCTCAAAACCACATTCAGGAAGCTTATTAACCCTTTACGTGCTTCACAGGAACTGAAGCAATGTGGAAGGAAAAATGAACATTTAACTTTTACACAAATGTTTTACTTCAGAATTTATTTTTTTCTTTTCTTCACAAGTGTAAAAAGAAAATGAACCACAAAATTAGTTATGCAGTTTCTCCTGAATATGCCGATACTCCATATGTTGGGGTAAACCCCTGTTTGGCCGCACGGCAGACATCGGAAGGGAAGAAGCGCTGTTTGACTTTTCAATGCAGAATTGGCTGGAATTGAGTTGGGACTCCATGTCGCATTTGCAGAGCCCCTGATGTGGCTAAACAGTGGAAACCCCCACAAGTGACCCCATTTTGGAAACTAGATCCCCTGTAGGAATTTATCTAGATGTGTGGTGAGCACTTTGAACCCCCAGGTGCTTCACAGAAGTTTATAACTCCTTTTTGGTGGTCACTTATTTATTATCTATTGTCGTACGTTTTGGGTATACCATTGGCCTTTGGGTACGTCACCCTTCCCCCGTCCCCTGTTTTCCCCTCCCTTCGTGTGGGGCTTTGTTTACATCTTGCTCCATTTTTGCTGGTGTCCGTAATACTTGTGTCATACCTGCGGCAGTGCGCATGCGCCCGTCTGACCCGCGGTTTCTGCATCTGAGCGGTGTCTTTGTGGCTTCCTGCACATGATGGGGATATTTCTCCCCGCTTGCGTGTGTGGACGCATGACGCCGGCCTCTGATGCAGGACCTGTCGATCGGCCGGCGCATGCGCCGCTATTGCCGTGTTTCATTGGCTGTCACACAACTTGTGACTGGTCACATGTACCTTCACCAGCTGTATTTGAAGGTCCTTTCTGGCATCACACTTCACTTCCCCTTGAGAAAGCAGAAACACCAGAAGCGAAACGCGCGTCGGGGGTCTCTCTTTGTCACTGTTCCAGCCCGGTGTGTTCTCCGTCCGTTACTCTAGTGGTAAGCGCTGCTTAATGCTTTGATTATATTGTACATCTTGTGTTGATATGAGTTCCGGCTTTGTTATATTAATTATTTATGTGTTTATCACAGCTTTTCCCAGAGCTACTATGGATTTCAGGGCCCGCGATTCTACCTGGCGGGCTCAGATTGATGACGCATTAAAGGATGGTTTGGATGGGGGATTGGATGGGTCGGGAGGTGATCTGCAAGAGTCTATAACCCGGTTTAAAGATCTCCTCAGAAAGAGGACTAGAGTGTGGTGGAACCATGCCTATTTTGAAAAAATATTTGGAAGGGTGATTAATCCCCCGAGGACTAAGGATACGTGTTTTCCCATCGTTACCTATTCCTGATGGTGATTTCAAAAATAAATGGTAGGAGTTATCTAACACCTGCTCTTTGGGTTATATGACACTTCTGAAAGACTTGGACTCACACACGCTTAATGAAATAGAAACAGAAATTGAGTCCATTCAAGTGTTTTTAAAAAAGGAGATGTCTGCTGATGCACTTAATAGAGCAATGGCAGTAAGTGGTGCTGTAAAACTGATGGAAATCACTAAGAGGTCATTAGCTGACCAAATACGCAGAAGAGATTAGAGAAAATGCAGCAGAGGCACAAAATTCAGAGCAGAATCTACACTTTTAAAATAGGGGACAGTGACAGTGAAGGGCCCCAGTGCAGGACTTGTGTCTGGGCCCCCCACCATCAATCCCCACCCATATAAACAAGCTCATTTACATGTATATTCACATTATATACAATACAACAAGATATTCACATGTCTGTTTACACACTACAGACTTGTACATAGTAAATACGGGCACAAAATATATAAAAGATGCACATACACTACTTTACATTACTGTGATCCACTTGCTGCCATCAGCAGATGATAGGATTGAAGAAAAAGAAAAAGACAACTAGGATTAACAGTCGCACCTTTTAGTTACACAAGTCTCACTGTATTACAAGACGAGCTGTGATTTTGGTAGCAGTGACTTTCCCAAACACACACAAGTGTTACAAATATATTTTCATATGATTTCAATTTTCAAAGTTTCTGTAAGTCCAGGGTGTAACAGGAATTTACCTCGGGGGTGGGATATATTTATGCGGATAGTGGCAGAGTTAAATATACACCGTCCTACATCGTGGGTAATTCTACTACTAGAAAGATTTTAGATAGATTAAAAATGACAATTGATGACCCAACCAGAGAGTGTCTACACCTCGTGGGCTGTCCTCACCTCGTGGGCTGTCCTCACCTCGTGGGCTGTCCTCACCACGCCGTGTGATTCAACCGTTACGTTCCCCATCATTAGGTTTCACACGAGGGACTTTACTGCCCCCAAAAAAAGACTCTGCCGATGCTACAGTCCATGCGGCTGACGCTGTGGCTTATAAGATTGCTAAAAGGTACACTTGTACAATAACGTTCTATTATTCTGTAAGAATTATAATGGTCTTTATTATTAAATACAGATCGTGGTATATTATTGTAATGAATTGCTCTGCTCCATCATTCTGAAATGTCCCGTGTCTGACTCGTGCTTGATCAATGAAGCCTTTAAAAACTTTACAATATTGTGTCTTTTATACAGTTAGTAAAAAATTAACTCTATACTTTATACTTGAGATCTATAAGAGGTGGGAATAGCATTTTTGGAAATAGTATTATCGGTCTTATAAATAAAAAAACAATAGGAATTCCATTACACAGTAACAAGGTGGGAATATCACTACCTAAAAGAAGGGGCTGCCAATGAACTAAATTGGGAATCTCACAATTAAATCCAAATAAATGTGAGGACGGAGAGGAACACCGGTTCTGACAGATGGTCCGATATTGTAGAGGCGATCACGGTGGGGGGGGTGGGGGACTTACAAACTTTGATATAGTTTTTTTTTTTTAGGAGTGCGGCACCTGTCAGATTATATTTGACAAGAAATATAGAAGCATCACTAATAAACGGAGTGGTCTAATTTTTGGCATTTATTTTAAAAATGCCCAATTCTTATATTATCACAGGCTGACACAAGACCAACATATGTTTTTTCACTTTGCAATATCAGTCACGTTACAATTTACCAGTTTGGCCCACATTCATCACTGCCTTTGTGACTGTTTTTTGCCTAGTTTTGGGACTTTCGTTTGCACCCAATTATCCTATTTGTGCTTTTTTATGTCTATTTGCTATGATTTAGAATTTCAAATGTACATAGAGATTAAATTACCTGGGAAGATTAAAACCATATAAATAAAGATCTTAAGGGTAAGACCCCACTAAATATTACCCCTGTCTAACAGGTGCATAAAACAATCTTTAATGCATAATATTCAAATAATTCATTTAGTAGTGTAATAGGTTAAAAAATTACATATTTGACATTATTAATTTATTTAGTATATGTTCAGTAGCTATTGCTTATCTTTGTATTAGTGATATCACCTCGGGGGACCATCAATACGTAATAAGGGAAATACTGGGTATGTAATATCAAAAAAACATTAAGAATGGGTTCAAAGAGAGGTAATGTGTACCAACCACAAACCCAAAGAAAACCAACTCCTTAAAAAATAACTATTTAAATATCAAAATAATAATAATAAAAAATTACAGAATAGCTATAAAACACCCCTATAGGGATAAACAAGGGAATCAAGGCAGCAGTCTCTGGGAGGTGGTAAAGTAAGCCTAACGCTCCCACTGGTAGGCCCTTGATTATGACGGCCTAACATCAGAAGTTGGCACCCTAATTTTGCGATGTGGCACCCCCGCTCCTCGACGGCTGTCCTTTCAATCCCTAAATCTATAAATGCAAGGGGGTACAGAAACTCTTCCACATCCCTACCCCCTTAAAGTAGAGTATAATGCTTTACTGCTAAATATGTACGGGTGCCCATGTGGGGCGGATAATTCTGCAATGTTAGAGCAAAGTACCCAGCCATGCAGAGTCCAGATGGACAGAAGCTCAGATGAAGCAGCTGTGCGACAGCAGTGTGGAGCAGAAGCAAGAGAAGAGGTCCTAAGCAGTACAGGGATGCAGGTCGCTCATCATGTGGCAGATCATCCCATGGTCAGATTCCCTCAGATCCGATCCAAAACAGACGAGGGAACCCCCAAGAGTAGACTCTTGACAGGGAGTATGCTGCGTTACCGCAAGAGGCGGTACGACCCAGGCACGTACTGAAGAACCTAGAAAGAAGTGCAGGGAAAGTAGAGAATGTTAACTGTATGGAACTCTATGCTGATGCTGTATCTGAAAAGGATGTGCAGTGAACAGAGGAAAGTAAAGTTTTAAATGGACTGTCTTTATATGCAACAATGCCAGCAGCAGAACTTCAGCCAGCTCGATGGGACCCCGACGATGCAGAAGGTGAAGCAGAAGGTATGCTGCAGATGGGACATTATATTCTTGTGATGGGAGACCAGGGCGCATTACAGCACATGGAGCATCTTTGGGATGTGCAGCCGACAAATCTGCGGCAACTGTGTGATGCCATGTCAATATGGACCAAAATCTCTGAGGAATGCTTTCAGCACCTTGTTGAATCTATGCCACGAAGAATTGAGGCAGTTCTGAAGGCAAAAGGGGGTCCAACCCGTTACTAGCATGGTGTACCTAATAAAGTGGCCGGTGAGTGTATATAGGCTGTCAAGAAGAGGAAATATAGCAATAGCAGTTTGATTTTAACGGACTAGTATAAACTATGTAACTAGCATCCAGATATTATGCTGTATAGATATCATGGACCGACATCCACTCAATTAATACGGTCTCAGAAGCATGTACTTAGGTGTATACTTTATCTATAAAAGGTTCTTACACTAACTCAATATATGGTGACATAGGATGACCACAAATGTTACAAAGGGACACTCAAAGATGTACGAGTGTCAGGCTAACAGTATAATGGAAGGCTATGGTGTCAGTTATAAGGTGACCATTATGAGAGTGGCCTTTAGGTCCCTCAAATGAAGGACAAAATACAGAAAAATATTTCAACAACAAAGTGCAAGTGTGCTTGACAATCAATAGCTCAGGTTAAAACTTAGGCGCATATATAAGACAGATGTCCTGTGCTCAGAACTTCTGAGGAGGGCAGATTGTTATCCGACTGTAGGTCTGTTGGCCCATTGTGGTCTCACCAGGAGAGTCCCCTGATGAACACTAGCAAAATCTAATGGGGGAGAAACGCGTCAGGACTGAGGATGAATCTACCTTCATGGCTGACACAGGACATCCGTCATATCTTATATAGTGGAGTGTTGTCCTCCACTGCACCTCCTCCCCTGCATCCATTTACTACTTGCATTGAATAAAGGAAGGAAAGTTTTACTGCATCACGGAGTGCCAACTATTTTTTCCTCCTTGGCCAGACTGTCTACAATGTGGTGCTGCTCAAATAATAAGTTTGATTTTACACAACTATATTTTGTTATATTATTCTGAAATGTCCTGTGTCTGATTCCGCTTATGGTTTGATAAATGAAGTCTTCAAACGTTACAATATTGTCTTATTTCATCTAGATGGAAGAGGCTAAAATCCAAACTTCATGTTTGGGGGCAATCAAAAATCAATTTTCTTAGGTTCTTAAAAAAAGGGGTCTCCTGTCCTTGTTAATGATATGGAAAACCAGGTAAAAACATAAAAAAATCAATAGGATGAAGGCACCAAAGAGCAGTTTCACACAAGGCACCATTCAGGCTAAGGCTGGCCGTGGCCATTGTGATTCATTATGTGAAACAATACTTACCTGGGAGGGGAGATGTCATGATCTATAAGGTGGATCTCCTCGGGTGGCAAGAGTTAATTAAAATCTCATCATGGCTGGAGCCAAAGTCTCAGGTGTAAAAAACACCATTTGTTCACTGGTTAAACTGGACTTGAATAGAATTGAACTGGAGACTTCTCATTGAAGTCCTTTTATTTCCTGCAAGACAATGCTGGTCAAGGGCTTTATAAAGTTTCTTTTGAGACAAGTGGACATTGCCTGAATATTTTCCAGAAGTGGAAAGAGCTGAGTGATCTCCCACAGGTGAAGACTTGGAGCTTTATTCCCCTTTTAGAAAGCCCACCAACATTATTATTATTATTTATTATTATAGCGCCATTTATTCCATGGCGCTTTACATGTGAGGAGGGGTATACATAATAAAAACAAGTACAATAATCTTGAACAATACAAGTCACAACTGGAACAGGAGGAGAGAGGACCCTGCCCGCGAGGGCTCACAATCTACAAGGGATGGGTGAGGATACAGTAGGTGAGGATAGAGCTGGTCATGCAGCGGTTTGGTCGATTGGTGGTTACATCCTCACGACCCAAAGCAAAACCACAACCTGTCCAAATACACAGTGAGGAGGAGATGAACAAGCTCAGTGCTAAGATTGTAAAGGCGGAAATAATGGGGAACACTGAGATGGCTGCAAAACTCAAAGCTCAACTGGAAGAAGCTCGTCAGCAAAAGCGAAATCGACTGGAAGACTACGAGAAAGAAAGGAGAGAAAAATCCCAGAAATCCGAAGCTGGAGAAGAGCAAGAAGTTCTGCTGGTGAAAACGGACCTGTCTGGTAGAGCGTGGCCAGTAAACTCCATGGCGGGTCCTGCAGAGCCGCGGGGAGGAAGGCGAAAAAGACAACTGGTTGAGACACACGTGGACAAGGAGAGGGTGCATTACTTCCATGATGATGACCATCAGAGCCTTCAAGATCTGGTCAAGAGAGAAAAGATGGGAACAGCCGAAGACCAGAACAAGCTATACCTGAGAATGGCAGCCAAGCTCAGAGAGAAGACTGACCAGGATTACTACACCCTGGACGATATGTTTGTCTCAAAAGCTGCAAAGAAAGAGCGAGCAAATGAGGAAGAGGAAAGAGAGAGGCGGCAAGCCATGGCCGAGCATCGGAGACTGGCTGCCAGAATGGAAAAATGTCCATTTTGCTTCGATAATGCTGAGCTGCCAAAGCACCTGATCATTGCTATAGGAGTGAAGGTATATTTGTGTCTTCCCAACCACCTTTCCCTCACGGAGGGACATTGTCTGATCGTTCCTTTACAACACTACACTGCAGCGACGCTTCTTGATGAAGACCTATGGAATGAAATTCAGATGTTCCGTAAAACATTAGTCAGGCTATTTGCCGATAACGGACTGGACTGCGTCTTTCTGGAAACAAACATAAACTTAAAAAAACGCTTTCATCTGGTCTATAAATGTATTCCCCTGCCGAAGGAGGTGGGAGATATGGCACCTATTTATTTCAAGAAAGCAATTCTGGAATCTGTCGAGGAATGGTCTATGAATAAGAAGCTAATAGAGCTGTCTACAAAGGATGTTCGGCGATCTGTTCCAAAAGGCTTGCCTTATTTCTCTGGATTTTGGACTACAAGGAGGTTTTGCGCACATTATCGAAGACCATAACAAGTTCCCACATTATTTTGGCAAGGAAATCATCGGTGGCATGCTGGATCTGGAGCCCAGAGTCTGGAGAAAAGCCGTGCGAGAGAACTTTGACGATCAGAGGAAAAAGGTTTTACAGTTTGCACAGTGGTGGAAGCCCTTTGATTTCACAAAAACAAAAGAGTAACCTCTGTGCAATAAATGTATTGTAACTGTTATATTGTGTTTATAATATTACTTCTTACTATATACACCGGGCACTTTATCTTTTTATTTTAAGTGTGATCTGAAAACCGAAAAAACTAAAATTTTAATAAACTTTGTAAATACTTTAAAAAAAAAAAAAAAAAAATGTATGTGGTAATGATTATGGTGCTTGAACCCTGTAGGTTCAAGCAACATACTGTAATCCGATTTCTTATATTTTATTCTTCTCTGTGTTTTCCACAATCAATGCGGCCCGAACCGCTCGGCGTAGAGACCCCGTTCAGGCAGCGTTTCGAAGCCCTCGGTGGGGACAGGTGTGCTGTATATTTTAGGAGTCGATCCGATTTGTAGTTTTTTTTGTTTTTTGATTTTTTTTAAAATCGCATATTTTAAAAAAAATTTCTCATAGGAATTAATGGCGACCTTTCCATGACCCACAACTGACATAGATTAAAGCCACAGCGCAGGTGCACTGACCTTACAAAGATGGCAGCTAGACAAATGTACTGTGTCTGTATATAGGGGGATGTCTGTATATAAGCAAGATAAGTGCCCCCCGTCCTGTGTGTGAAAAGTAAGTGCCCCCCGTCCTGTGTGTGAAAAGTAAGTGCCCCCCCTTCCTGTGTGTCATAAGTGCTGCTGTAAAGCTGGCAGCGCTGTTCAAGCACCATGTATTTCCTTCAGGAAATGCCCATCTAGTTTGATTTGTTATTTGATATATCCACACTTACTCATGCACAACGTGCAAGAGTGCAAGAAAAGTGTACTGGAGGAATTAGAAATGGTGATAATATACCTTTAAGGGTCACCTGGTTCCGTAACCACGCACGTTTTGGAAAAAAACCCTGACGAAGGAACTTTTACCGAGACGCACGTTGGGGTGTGCCGAATACTTGACCTGGCGACCCTTAAAAAGTATATTACCCCCATATCCAATTCCTCCAGTACTTTTTTTGCACTCTTGCACTTTGTATGTGGTAATGAATAACAAATCAAATCGATATATCCACACTTAAAGTGCATGTGCAAAACATGTGGAGAAATCTCAATGTGCACGATTAAGTGTGACTAGTCATAATATACATACATTTATCCATCTGTATACATTTTTTATATGTGATATTTGGTGTTTGTTGCTCTAATTTAAAACCAGATAGTGGAGATGGCCTTCAATGTCTGCAATCTACTGACATCCGAGTGCAGTCCGATGTTTTCTACAGACTCAGGCCTGTCCCACACGTCCAGATATTTCCGGTACCGGAGAAATCGGTACCGGAGTTATCCGTGTCCATGTGCTCACGTAGGCCATCCCGTGTGCTGTCCGTGTGTCCGTTTTTATCGTCCGTGTGCATACATATCACACACAAGGTTTCCAGGTCCATATGAGGGGTTAAGGCATTAATTAAAGGGTTTAAACTTTAAGTGGTTAAGGTGTGAGCCATTAGTGATGATGTGTCATAGTGTCGGCCATTAGTACCTCTTGTGCTCGGCATTCCGACTGCTCTAACTGTAAAGAACCCAGGCCCAGATTAAGGGGGGCCCAAGGGGCCCTGGGTCACCCACCAAGCGGGGGCCTCCCACCAATATAGGGATAAATATCTCAAAACATGTAAAATACAGGTCTCTTTGCTGTGAACCATTTCTAATGATCAGGAACATTTAACAAAAGAGAAACTATTGAAAGTGTAGGGACCTGGCTACTGTCCTATGCAGGGCCGGACTGGGACTAAAATTCAGCCCTGGCATTTGAAGTTACACAGGCCCACTTGTCACATGGTGACTGCATAATATCTTTGTACACTTGTAGGCAGGGCCGGTTTTAGGCAAAGTGGGGCCCTAGGCAAAGTTTAAAATGGGTCCCCAAATGCTAACATATTGCACATCACACAGAAGCCTTTCTGTTGTATTTACGTGCGCTGAGTTCAGGCCGCTAAACGAGTTTGATCGACAATACTGAAGTTGTTCAACGCTTGTTTCCCGGCCTCTTTCCACCAGCTGAGGAATAATGATGAGACAGAACGATCACTAATAGATCACCATACAGTATCATGTTTCCAGCAGCACATCTACAGTTTACACTGGCAATGTGCTGCTGACAACAAGGCTTTTTGTTCCAGCAAAAACAATCCGAATATGCAGCATTTTACTTGTTTAGTAAAATACACCCCATAGTCCTCCATATATTATAATGTGCTCCATAGTCCTCCATATAGTATAATACACTCCCTATAGTCCTCCATATATTAAAATACACTGCTCAGTCCTCCACATAGTATAATACACTCCTCATAGTCCTCCATATAGCATAATACAATCCTCATAGTCCTCCATATAGCATAATACAATCCTCATAGTGCTCCATATAGTATAATGCACCGCCACAGTCATCCATGTAGTACAATTCACTTCCCATAGTATAATGCACCCCATAGTTCTTCATATAGTATAACGTATTCCCCATAGTCCTCGATACAGTATAATGCAGCCCACATATAGTATAATGCAGCCACCCCAGAGTATAATGCAGCCACCCCAGAGTATAATGCAGCCACCCCAGAGTATAATGCAGCCACCCCACAGAGTATAATGCAGCCACCCCAGAGTATGTAACCCCCATAGAATATAATACAGCCCACCTCCCCATAATATATAATGTAGCCCCCCATAGAATATAATGCAGCCCCCCATAGTATATAACGCAGCCTCCCCCATAGAATATAATATACCCCCACAATAGTATATAACACAGCCACATAGTACATAACATGGCCTCCCCCATAGAATATAATATACTCCCCATAGTATATAGCAAAGCCCGCATATTATATAGCACAAACCGCATAGTATACAGCACAGCCTGCATACTATAGCACAGCTCGCGTAGTATATAACACAGCCCACACAGCAGTATTCAGCACAGACCACACAGTAGTATACAGCACAGACCACACAGTAGTATACAGCACAGCCCACGTAGAAGTATACAGCACAGTCCACACAGTAGTATACAGCACAGCCCACAGAGTAATATATACAGCACAGCCCACAAAGTAATATATACAGCACAGCCCACAGAGAACTATATACAGCACAGCCCACAGAGAACTATATACAGCACAGCCCACAGAGAACTATATAAAGCACAGCCCAGAGTACTATATACAGCACAGCCTAGAGTACTATATAAAGCACAGCCCAGAGAGTACTATATACAGCACAGCCCAGAAAGTACTATATACAGCACAGCCCAGAAAGTACTATATACAGCACAGCCCAGAGAGTACTATATACAGCACAGCCCACAGAGTACTATATACAGCACAGCCCACAGAGTACTATACACCGCACAGCCCACAGAGTACTATACACAGCACAGCCCACAGAGTACTATATACAGCACAGCCCACAGAGTACTATATACAGCACAGCCCACAGAGTACTATATACAGCACAGCCCACAGAACTATATACAGCACACAGTAGTATACAGCACAGAGCACAGCCCACAGAGAACTATATACAGCCCACAGTAGTATACAGCACAGAGCACAGCCCACAGAGAACTATATACAGCACAGAGCACAGCCCACAGAGAACTATATACAGCCCACAGTAGCATACAGCACAGAGCACAGCCCACAGATAACTATATACAGCCCACAGTAGTATACAGCACAGAGCACAGCCCACAGAGAGCTATATACAGCCCACAGTAGTATACAGCACAGAGCACAGCCCACAGAGAACTATATACAGCCCACAGTAGTATACAGCACAGAGCACAGCCCACAGAGAACTATATACAGCCCACAGCAGTATACAGCACAGAGCACAGCCCACAGAGAACTATATACAGCCCACAGCAGTATACAGCACAGAGCACAGCCCACAGAGAACTATATATAGCACAGAGCACACAGTAGTATACAGCACAGAGCACAGCCCACAGAGAGCTATATACAGCCCACAGCAGTATACAGCACAGAGCACAGCCCACAGAGAACTATATACAGCCCACAGTAGTATACAGCACAGAGCACAGCCCACAGAGAACTATATACAGCCCACAGCAGTATACAGCACAGAGCACAGCCCACAGAGAACTATATACAGCCCACAGCAGTATACAGCACAGAGCACAGCCCACAGAGAACTATATACAGCCCACAGCAGTATACAGGACAGAGCACAGCCCACAGAGAACTATATACAGCCCACATCTCTTCTCTTCCTCCCCTCACCTCCTCCGAGAATGGCCCCACAGTCCAGAAAAAAAAAAACTCTCCTCACCTCTCCTCGTGCCCAGCGTTGCTTCCTGGTTCCTGCTCCTGTCTCAGCAGCTGCAGTCTGCCCGGGACACAGCAGGTGCGCGATGATATGACATCATCGCGCACCCGCAGTGTCAGAGGCAGAGCGGGGAATGATGGGAGAGGAGCGTCTGTAGACGCTCTCTCCTCCATCATTGCATTCAACTGTACCGGCGTCTATACGCCGGTATAGTTGAATGCGACGGCGGGGGCGGCGGATTGAGCGGCCCACCACTGGCACCGGCCCTTCTGGCATTTGCCAGAAGTGCCCTATGGCCAGTCCGGCCCTGGTCCTATGTCTCAGTGGCTGGCGCAGAGCAGCAGAGTCCTGGCACCTGACCTGCGTCAGCATCCACTGACCTGGCTAGCCTAGCCAGACTTCCGTATTACCCTCCCTGTATATAATGCTTAGCTTATGGCATGCGGCTGCCTTCTCTGGTCCCAACAGAGGCTTCTAGGCGCTACCTATTCAGCTATATGATCGCTCCCTGGGATTAGATCAGATGAGAGTTTGTTCAGCCACCTTTGAGGAAGGAGGCGGAGCCACGATGTCGGAGCGAGAAGAGGATTCTCCACCACCGAGCTCGGCAGGACTTCTCTCTGGATCTTCAGTCACTGAAGATCCAGAGGTGAAGTGGGTCAGTCTTCACAATGTCACGGTGGGCGAGTATGATCTGTGTCTGTGTGCATGTGTGTCTGTCTGTTACTGTATGTATATACTGTAGTGTGGACCTGTTTACAGTCAGTATAGTGCTGTGTATACATGTTATACAGCCCCTCAGCCTCTATTCTATATACAGCCAGCACCGCAACAGCCTCTGATATATACAGCCCGGCAGCAGCCCCTCATATATATACAGCCCAACAGCAGCTTTTAATATATACAGCCCAGCAGCAGCTATATCTATATATCTATATATCTATATAGTAACCAAAAAATTGGAACAGCACAAGTTGTGCTGTTCCAATTTTTTGGTTACCATGTTGTTGTCTGGAAATGTTTGCACATATAGAATTTTTTTGAGTTTATTGATTTTTTTGACTTTTTTCAACATCCTTAAGCCATTTTTTGGGGACATGGACTTATACACCATGGAACCAGGTGTCTTCAACTATACTGTGGAGCAGGGCCGTATTTGCCACTAGGCACTTGAGGGCACGTGCCTAGGGCGGGGACAGGCGGGGGGGCGGCACCTGAGCAAGGTTTTTTTTTTTTTTTTTTTTTATACCAGTCCTGTGCGACGCGTCCCTTCCTGAACACAGGGGGCGGCAGAGCGGCAGCCAGAACACGTGGTGCTGGTGCCGACTGTGGATGATGAAGAACGTATACTGAATAATATTGAGGGGGATGCAGCTTTTTTAAAAATTCCCTCACATATGGAATTAAAACATAAGTATATGAATGATATGAAGCGCCTGAATAGTTCACAGTTACACTTGACAACACTGGGACATTATTTAAGGGAGCGCAAAATACCAAGAGGTCTGAGATCCAATATCCGCCCAAATCTATTTTTTGGAAATGCGGCATTTTGCAATAGATTCACAAAAATATCAAATATATATGCCATGGATATAATGTTATTAAATGTTGAGTTTTTGCAAGATGAAGTTAAAAAGTTGCAACATAGCACAAGGGAGTTGAAGGAAAAAATACAGGAACTTTTGAATAAAGATGATTGGACATCATTTAAAGAAAAAGTGGATAAAGATATTTGTAAATTCCGGGGAGAATTGGAGGAAAATAAAAGAAAAAATAAAATGGAGCAGGGACGTTGGAGATTATGAGACTGGTCGGATTTATACTTGGCAAATGGACTAGTCAAAAATGCCATGGAAGAACAGAGGTCCTGTGGGAACAGGAAGGATTAGCATTGACAATAGTGGCTATAAATGTCTTAATGGTGAATTTGTTTCCTATAGATATGACCAAAACAACAGTAGAAGAAAAAGGCGGGGGGGCAGACGCCAGCACCGGAGGCAAAAAGAAGCCAGAAAAATCCAAAGTACAACCCCAGAAGACAATAAACCTCAGGAAAAGGGAACAGACCTCATAGTAAATATCTCAAAAAAGGTAATAACGGACATGCAGATCTCTGTACTAAGTAAAGGGTTGAGTTTTAGCCCATGTGCACATATAGACTGGTTCGAGTTACAACTTGATATTGAACGCTTTCTTAGACAGATTAAATTAAGGGAATGGTTTAATGGTAAAGACACGAATACAAAGATGAGAACTAGTGAATTTGATTTAAATTCTGTACAATTAAAGAAAAATAGCAGATTTGTTCCACCATCTTATTCAGCAGTAAGAGAGGCCTTTGAGGTGGCAGTTAAATCAGATATTGAGCAAATAAAAAATAATGCAGTAAAGGAATATGCACATCCAAACATATTGAAGGAAGAATTTGAGGCACTGCAGGAACTTGTCCATGACGGCGATATTGTGGTGAAACCCGCAGATAAGGGGGGAGCAGTCATCGTCATGGACAAGGAAATGTATGTGGCTGAAATTTTAAGGCAATTGAATGATGACAGTGTGTACCAGAGATTGGGGGGTGACCCAAAGTTTGAAATCAATAAGGAGATTAAAAATTGTTTGAAAGAAGCCTTGGAGGGGGGTGTGATAGACCAGGATTTATATGACTATTTGTGAACAATCCACGCACTCCGGTGCTTTATATAAATCCGAAAATTCATAAAACACTGGTCAACCCTCCAGGGCGACCTATAGTGTCGGGGGTGGGTTCCATCTTCAACAAAATGGGCATCTTTCTTGATAAAATCCTCAACCCTATGGCTCAACAATGTAAGTCATATATTAGAGACACGACTGATTTTTTGAATAAATTAGAGGCACTACATCAAGAAGGAGATGTGACACTTGCATCCTTCGATGTGGTGTCTCTTTATACGTCCATTGACCACGAACAGGGTCTGAGAGCAGTGGGAAACAAGTTAGATGTGTCAAGGTGCACACTGGAAGGTAAAACTTTTTTGTTAAAAATTTTGGAAGTCATTTTAAAACGGAATTACTTCATGTTTGGTGATGCGTTTTATACGCGAAAGCGTGGAACCGCCATGGGGGCCAATATGGCCCCCGCGTATGCAAATTTGGTCATGGAAGTCCTGGAGGAGGACCTCATCTATGTATCCCACCACTTCCGACATGTTTTGGTGTGGTGGAGGTACATAGATGTCTTCCTCCTATGGACAGGGTCTCAGTGAATTGGAGAACTTTCACGAGTATTTAAATACTATCAATGATACTATCAAATTTACATTGGTTATGTCTAAAGAAAATATTCAGTTTCTCGATGTACTTGCCAGTCTAGACAAGGGAGAATTGAGTACTACACTCTTTGTAAAAAAAAAAAACAGATAAAAATAATCTACTACTATTTGACAGTCAACATCCACGGTCTATGATAAAATCAATTCCGTTAAGTCAAATGTTGAGAGTAAGGCATATTGTGAAGGAGAAAATTTAGATACGGCAGTAGACTCAATGGTCAAAAAATTTATGGATAGAGGTTACCCTAGAAATTTGTTGGAATTAACCAAGAGGAAGGTATTACAAGAAAGCAGAACTAAACTTATACAGATGGATACAAAAGAGAGGGATAAAAACAAAAAAACACGTGCTCCATTCGTTACCACTTATGGTGAGGAGAGCAAATTGGTGGCAAATGTAATAACTAAACATTGGGGGATGTTGGGGAAATGTGTGCCAGATATAAAAGAGTTGAGACTGCCACCTCTATATTCATATAAAAGGAACAAAAATATAAAGGATTACTTGATCAAAATCAGATATAGGTCCAAGTAAGATGAGCAAACAGATGTTCCTAACGGGCTCCCGAAAAAATGGTTGCTTTCCGTGACTAAGTTGTGTGAATTGTACACATATGGACAAGGGGGATACTTTTGAACATCCCATAACGAAAAAAATATATACAATCAAACATTATTTGACATGCAACTCGGATTATGTCATTTATCATTTGATTTGTCCCTGTAATCTATGGTATGTTGAGGAAACGACCTGTGAGTTCAAGGTTAGGATGAACCAGCACCGATATACTATTAGAAAGAAGAGAACCGATCTCCCTGTACCAAAAGCACTTTATCGATTGTAACCACTCTGAAAGAGATTTAAAATTCAAAATTATAGATAGGGTGTCAATAGATAGGAGGGGTGGAGATAGGGAACAAGCCCTTAAGAAGAGGGAACTAATGTGGATCTATAAACTGAATACACTCGGACCTTCAGGTTTAAACGTAGATTTTAAGATGCATGCAATTGTATAGAGGATGGTTTTTCTGTCTAACATAGTAATGTTGAAGACATTGAAAGGTTATTTTTATTTTAATTGGGAATTGATTTGTTAGGCTATGTTCCTAATTTTATGTATTTGTTTTTATCTAGGTGATTTTGCTGCCTATGATTGGCTACAAGACCTTGCCATAGGGGACATGCGATGATGGGGAGATGTCTAGGCCGTCTACTATAAAATATATTTCTTATGAATTGGATGTTATGAGCCATATCTGTGAAGTGATGTGAGGCCAATGTATTAATAATAATAATAATAATAATAATACATTTATTTATATAGCGCCAACATATTCCGCAGCGCTTTACAACTTATAGAGGGGACTTGTACAGACAATAGACATTACAGCATAACAGAAATCACAGTTCAAAACAGATACCAAGAGGAGTGAGGGCCCTGCTCGCAAGCTTACAAACTATGAGGAAAAGGGGAGACACGAGAGGTGGATGGTAACAATTGCTTTAGTTATTTGGACCAGCCATAGTGTAAGGCTCGGGTGTTCATGTAAAGCTGCATGAACCAGTTAACTGCCTAAGTATGTAGCAGTACAGACACAGAGGCTATTGACTGCATAAAGTGTATGAGAACATGATGCGAGGAACCGTTTTTTTTTTTTGTTTTTTTTTATTAGGCCACACAGGGATGGTTAGGTTAATGCGTTGAGGCGGTAGGCCAGTCTGAACAAATGAGTTTTTAGGGCATGCTTAAAACTGTGGGGATTGGGGATTAATCGTATTAACCTAGGTAGTGCATTCCAAAGAATCGGCGCAGCACGTGTAAAGTCTTGGAGACGGGAGTGGGAGGTTCTGATTATTGAGGATGCTAACCTGAGGTCATTAGCAGAGCGGAGGGCACGGGTAGGGTGGTAGACTGAGAACAGAGAGGAGATGTAGGGTGGTGCTGAGCCATGGAGTGCTTTGTGGATGAGGGTAGTAGTTTTGTACTGGATTCTGGAGTGGATGGGTAGCCAGTGTAATGACTGGCACAAGGTAGAGGCATCGGTGTAACGGTTGGTGAGGAATATGATCCTGGCTGCAGCATTCAGGACAGATTGGAGCGGGGAGAGTTTGGTAAGAGGGAGGCCGATTAGTAGAGAGTTACAATAGTCCAGACGAGAATGAATAAGTGAGACAGTAAGAGTTTTTGCAGAGTCGAAAGTAAGAAACGGGCGAATTCTAGAAATATTTTTGAGATGCAGATAAGAAGAGCGAGCCAGTGATCGGATGTGGGGGGTGAATGAAAGCTCGGAATCAAGGATGACCCCAAGGCAGCGGGCATGTTGCTTGGGAGTAATGGTGGAACCGCACACGGAGATGGCAATGTCAGGCAAAGGTAGGTTAGTAGAGGGAGAGAACACGAGGAGTTCAGTTTTTGACAGGTTCAGTTTCAGATAGAGGGAGGACATGATGTTAGAGACAGCGGTAAGACAATCACTGGTGTTTTCTAAGAAGGTCGGAGTGAAAGCAGGAGAAGAGGTGTATAATTGGGTGTCGTCAGCATAGAGATGGTACTGGAAACCAAATCTACTGATTGTTTGTCCAATAGGGGCAGTATACAAAGAGAAGAGGAGGGGGCCTAGGACTGATCCTTGAGGAACCCCAACAGTAAAGGTACCGTCACACTAAACGATATCGCTAGCGATCCGTGACGTTGCAGCGTCCTCGCTAGCGATATCGTTTAGTTTGACACGCAGCAGCGATCAGGATCCTGCTGTGATGTCGCTGGTCGCTGAATAAAGTCCAGAACTTTATTTGGTCGTCCGATCGCCGTGTATCGTTGTGTTTGACACCAAAAGCAACGATACCAGCGATATTTTACACTGGTAACCAGGGTAAACATCGGGTTACTAAGCGCAGGGCCGCGCTTAGTAACCCGATGTTTACCCTGGTTACCAGCGTAAAAGTAAAAAAAACAAACAGTACATGCTCACCTGCGCGTCTGCTTCCTGCTCTGACTGAGATCCGGCCCTAAAGTGAAAGTGAAAGCACAGCGGTGACGTCACCGCTGTGCTGTTAGGGCCGGAGCTCAGTCAGTGTCAGGAAGCAGACGCTGGGGGCACGCAGGTGAGCATGTACTGTTTGTTTTTTTTTACTTTTACGCTGGTAACCAGGGTAAACATCGGGTTACTAAGCGCGGCTCTGCGCTTAGCAACCCGATGTTTACCCTGGTTACCCGGGGACCTCGGCATCGTTGGTCGCTGGAGAGCGGTCTGTGTGACAGCTCTCCAGCGATCAAACAGCGACGCTGCAGCGATCGGCATCGTTGTCGCTATCGCTGCAGCGTCGCTTAATGTGACGGTACCTTAAGGGGAAGGGGAGAGGAGGAGGAACCAGCAAAACATACAGTGAAGGATCGGTCAGAGAGATAGGAAGAGAACCAGGAGAGGGCTGTATCCTTGATGCCGATGGAGCGGAGCATAGTGAGGAGGAGCTGATGATCCACAGTGTCGAATGCTGCGGAAAGATCCAAGAGAATTAGCATGGAGTAGTGACCATTAGATTTAGCTGTTAGTAGGTCATTAGAGACTTTAGTGAGGGCAGTTTCAGTAGAGTGTAAAGAGCGGAAGCCAGATTGAAGAGGGTCGAGAAGAGAGTTATCTGAGAGATAGTGGGTAAGACGGGAGTGGACCAGGCGTTCCAGGAGTTTAGAGATAAAGGGAAGATTAGAGACAGGTCTATAATTAGCGGCACAGTTTTGGTCGAGAGAGGGTTTTTTAAGTAATGGATGTATGATGGCATGCTTAAATGAGGAGGGAAAAGTACCAGAAGTGAGGGAAAGGTTGAATATTTTTGTTATGTGAGAGATGACAGCCGGGGAAAGGGACTGGAGGAGATGTTTACAAAATGTATATTTACAAAAATACATATTAATATTTTTGGTATTATTGTTTAGATTTGTTAATGAGTTGTGATATATACAATTTGGTAGTTGTGGGTTAGTCTCTTTGGGAGACATTTTAAAGGAAATACTGACATGTCTGAGTGTATAGTTATGGTTTACATGGTAGCCGGGACTATATTGCCATTGCTATACAGGAGTCATAAGGTGAGGCAATTTTGCCAGAACAGGCTTAATGCACCCTCTTGACACTGTGTTCACTAGAGGATGGTCTGTAATAAGGCCGGTTCTGGTGGCCAAGGCGAGTTAAGGCATGAGAAAGTCCATGCGGCAGTGTAAATATGTGGAGTCTGAGTGAGTCATGTATTTTCCTATCCAAAATACCAGATTAATCAGCCTAATATTATGTTAACAGGCGCTATATATAAGCGCTTATATATGTAAAAGAATTGTTCTCCGCAGCTTTAAAATATAGTTATCGCCAAAGACAAGGTATTCCACAGCCAAGATGGCGGCAATTGAATTCTGTGTGGCTGCCACACTCAATATGGCGCTATTAGACGCTACAGCGCATGCGCCGGCCATAAAATACGGCCCCCTATATTTGATTGGCCTCTAGTCACTCACATGGTTATGACGTATGAGGAAATGCTGAGACATGCGCAGTACAACTATTTAGAATGCCGATATCCCCCATTAGCAGCATGTCTCTTCATGGGTAAGCAGAAACAACTATGTTAATTAACATTAATTCACTGATAGTAATGTGAACACCGGACACGTTATTAGCACTGTAGCACTTTATGTATTAATATATATTAACAGGATCAAAATATGGCACTTTAATTGGATGATGAGATTGTCTCTGTATATATGCACTAAGATGTAACACTCACTGCTTGAGAAAGGCTCAGTTGAGCCGAAACGTCGCTGAGACATGTGGGTTCATTAAAATCCTGCATACTTTAATGAAAATGGAGTGCTGCCTGCTTTTTTGAAAAAAAAAATATATATATTATATATATTATATATATACACACACACACACACACACACACACACACACACACACATACACACATACACACACATATACATATATACACACACACTGACATATCATCTTAGGGGTGTGTTAGGACTAGTGTTGAGCATTCCGATACTGCAAGTATCGGGTATCGGCCGATACTTGCTGTATCGGAATTCCGATACCGAGATCCGATATTTTTGTAGTATCGGATATCGGTATCGAAACAACATTAATGTAAAAATGTATAAAAGAAAGAATTAAAATAAAAAATATTGCTATACTCACCTCACCGAGGGAACCGGCACCTTACCGAGGGAAGCGGCAGCGTTCTTTGTTTAAAATTCGCGCTTTTCTTTCCTTTACAAGAAGTCCAGGCTTGTGATTGGTTGCGTGCCGCCCATGTGGCCGGGACGCAACCAATCACAGCAAGCCGTGACGTAATTTCAGGTCCTTCAGGATTTTAAAATTACGTTCCAGCGTTGTGATTGGTTGCGTCGCAGTCACATGGGAGACGCAACCAATCACAAGCCGTGACGTAATTTTAAAATGCGCGCGTGTCCAGCCTCCCGTGACGTCACGGCTTGTGATTGGTTGCGTCTCCCATGTGACTGCGACGCAACCAATCACAACGCTGGAACGTAATTTTAAAATCCTGAAGGACCTGAAATTACGTCACGGCTTGCTGTGATTGGTTGCGTCCCGGCCACATGGGCGGCACGCAACCAATCACAAGCCTGGACTTCTTGTAAAGGAAAGAAAAGCGCGAATTTTAAACAAAGAACGCTGCCGCTTCCCTCGGTAAGGTGCCGGTTCCCTCGGTGAGGTGAGTATAGCAATATTTTTTATTTTAATTCTTTCTTTTACACATTAATATGGTTCCCAGGGCCTGAAGGAGAGTTTCCTCTCCTTCAGACCCTGGGAACCATCAGGAATACCGTCCGATACATGAGTCCCATTGACTTGTATTGGTATCGGGTATCGGATTGGATCCGATACTTTGCCGGTATCGGCCGATACTTTCCGATACCGATACTTTCAAGTATCGGACGGTATCGCTCAACACTAGTTAGGACTCCTTAGGTGTCACAAATCTGTCTGACAATGAGGCGTTGTTGTGGTTGGCATGGCTTGTATCACGTCGCTTTGGGGTTTGCAACCATATGCTTGAGGAGGAACCACAGCTGCAAAAGAGGCGATGGGTTCACCCTCTACTGTTGCTACGTGGGGCATATGGTCATTTTTCAAAATTATATAATGAACTTCGCAGATACCCGGTCAAGTTTGTTGCTTTTTGTCGTCTTTCCATTCCCGGCTTTGACAACCTACTTCATGTTTTGCAGCCTTACCTTCTCAGACAAGACACCTGCATGCGACTCAGCGTTTCTCCTGAGGAGCGTTTGCTCGTAACCTTGAGGTTAGTTTTTTGTTACCAAACATAATATTGCCACAAATAACGTGGAAACCATCGTAATGGGTTAAGTGCTTAGATCTCTAGTTTGTATAACCTAGTGACCTGGAACATTACTATGACCATAATCTGGACTGCAAAATATGTAGTGATTTTCTATCCAAAATCCGCAATATCTCCAGAATTTCACCTGATAGTCTTCTATGTACACTAGACGTGAATAGTCTTTATACATCCATCACACACGACAGGGGCATTACAGCCGTTTCACTTACTTTACAGGAAGCTGACATGGACAAAAACACCCAGGATCTATGTTTAGACTTATTGAATCTAGTACTAAGGGAGAACTTCTTCCTCTTTGAGGATGACTTCGTACAGACCTGCGGGACCGCCATGGGGTCTAACGTGCCCCCGGCGAATGCAAATCTGTACATGGATCGGTTTGAGAAAGAACACGTATATCCTAATCCCATCTTTTAGAAGCACGCATTGACCTGGTATAGATATATCGAAGATATATTCTGTATTTGGCAAGGGGACCATACCAGTCTCCAGGAGTTCCACAGCAACATCAACACTACCAGGCCAGAATTAACCTTTACACTCCTGTACCATAACAAGGTCACTTTCTTAGACACTAAAGTACTAAAGGATTCCTTAGGCAACCTTGACACCGACATCTACTCCAAGCCAACTGACTGTAACAGCCTCCTGCTCTACAACAGTTGCCATCCGAAATCAATGAAGGACAGCCTTCCGAGGTCACAATTTAAAAGGGTCTCTAGAATGGTTTCCAACCCCAACATTAAGGTAACCAGGCTACAAGAAATGTCAGATAAGTTTAAAGCCCGCAATTATCCCATTGACCTTCTCAACACAGAGTCAACTAGAGCACTCGAGGAGATGAGGGATGAGGAGACTAATTCCCAAAAAAACCTGAGACATCCATTTGTACATGGACACCATCCAACAATGCGCAAAATACATAATTTAATTCAAGCACACTGGCCACTTGAAAACAGGAATGGTTGGATAGGCTTTATTTATAAGGAGCCCCCCCTTGATGTGCACTAGAAGGCCTAAAAACATAAGGGATAGGGTTGTTAAAGCTGACCTCGGTACACAGAGAACACCAGTAACGAAAACACTCTCAGGACAAAAATGCACTGGGACATTTCCATGCTTGAGCTGTATGAGCTGCTCAAATGTTATCAAGGGCAATGAAGTAGTGCACCCCCGAACTGGCAAATCATACAAAATAAAAGATTACTATACCTGCGAGACTAACTTTGTAATCTACATTATAAAATGTCCCTGTGGGCTATTATACATATAGTACAAGAGATGTGGTGCACTCCGCATGGAAAAAAGGTGCAGGCTGAACACAAAGTCACAATGTCTATAGAAAAAACAGCCGCACACTCAAGACTTGCAGGTTTTTACGTGAAAGTTGTATTTTTTATTATTAGTACAGGCATCACCAAATGCTTATTAGTGTTCAGAGAAAATGACGGATACTTTAAGTTACGGTTAACGTTTCGACCAAGGCTGGTCTTTGTCAAAACCACACTTCTAATGGAGGGTAGAAAAGGTGCAGAAGCAGTCCGGAGTGGGCGGAGTCTGCAAGGATCCTGTAGCACTGAGTCCGTCACCTTGGTGACTTGGTGATGCAGTGCATCACCAAGGTGACGGACTCAGTGCTACAGGACCCTTGCAGACTCCGCCCACTCCGGACTGCTTCTGCACCTTTTCTACACTCCATTAGAAGTGTGGTTTTGACAAAGACCAGCCTTGGTCGAAACGTTAACCGTAACTTAAAGTATCCGTCATTTTCTCTGAACACTAATAAGCATTTGGTGATGCCTGTACTAATAATAAAAAATACAACTTTCACGTAAAAACCTGCAAGTCTTCAGTGTGCGGCTGTTTTTTCTATAGGCTATTATACATAGGTGAGACCACTCAGGCAATAAGGGATCGTATATCCAGCCACAAATCCACGATTCGGTGTGGGAAACTGTGGCTCCCCCTTCCCCTTCATTTCAAAGGAGCCAAGCATAGTGTAGCACAACTAAGGTTCCAGGTCATTGTAAAGGTCCGTCCCAGGAGAGGTGGCAACCATGTGAGATTATTAAAACAACGTGAGACTTTTTGGATATACACTCTTGACACCTTGCATCCACGTGGCTTAAATCGTGAGATAGACTGGCTAACGTAATTTTATTTCCTATATAGATTCAGTGACCGTTTGCACTAACAACCTCTACAACTTGCACATTCGGGCCGGTAAGACACATACCCCAATAGCTCTTATATAAGTTTCATTTTATCAACAATATTTCTAGGTTTCGTTTATCCCATTTTCGTTTTTTCAAATTTCTCAACTTTTCCCCCATTCTTTCCCCCTTTTTCATTTTCCCATTGTTGTTGTTTTTTCCATTTATTTCATTCATTTTTTTCATTGTTTTTTTTCGTTTCTCATTTTTTCATTTCATTTATTTTTTCATTATTTTTTCATTTCATTAATTTCCTTCATTATTTCATTAATTTTCATTTCATCCATTGTTTTCCTTTTTGCCTTTATTTTCATTCATTTCATTTTCCCACTATTTCTTTTCAGTTTGGACTCCTACCATTTTATTTGAATACTGTACCATGATTAAGATGTTTAACTATTTATGACTGTTTTGGTTACCCTGTGACATGCAATATCCTGGATTACACATCCATATGTATAACAGATCTGATAACACGGGCTCAGAGACTTAGTAGCTAGCACATACACGCTAGAGGACATTGATGCTACCGCACACAGTATAGCACAACCGTAAGGGACACCTATGATTCTCCCTCATAGGGGTACACTGCACAAACGCTGGCCACAAGTATGCATTGCGCAGGCACCGAGCTCAGCACTCAGTGCGCAGGCGCCGACATCCCAGGGCCCAATAGTGCGCACAGTACATTCTGCGCATACATGGGCGTTCCCTCATAGATCCGGTCACATGACCGACATACTATGCAAGCGCTGGCCTGATCTCAGCACTTGGTGCACAGGCGCCAATATCTGATGCACAGCACCTTCTGCGCAAGCGCCGGCGTCCCTCTGCATATCCGGTCACATGACCGGCTGGGGAGCTACAAAAACTCCACAGCCATTACCAGCATTAGCCTACCCACTGCCTGGACACACAATAGTGTCGGCTCCCTCCATTTGGCCACCAACGCTCGCCTCAGGTACAGGAAAACGAGGAGATTTGGATTTAAGATCACAGCGCACATTCCAGATAAGTGAAATAACGCTTTGCCCTACCTTCAGCTACTTATATATTTTCTTGCCCACAGTGCTATCACCCCCTGTTCCCTTTGTGATATGCCAAACATTACAGGGACCATACAGCCTGAAATGTACCCCTGACTCTGTATACAAGACAGGTATTTGTTACATATTTTTTACATGCTCTTGAGACCTCAGCTAAATTGTTTTACAAACTAACCAATACCTTGCTGCAGTTTTAGCCCTATACATCCTCTTGTCCACAGCACTATTCCTCCCTGCTCCTACTGTGAAATACCAAGCTACACGGGGACCGCACAATCTGAACTGTACCCCAGACTCAAACACAAAACAGGTACTGGTTCTCATGCACCCACAGATTGATAGGTCAAGTAAACACAGGGGGCTTGTTCAGAGCTAATTCTCTGACATTCTTTGGTCACTTTACTACTATAGACTTGATCCCAGCTGCAACTACGTTTATACTGCACTGGCAAGCACCTAGACCATACCAGTTTGGTTAGTATTTTTAGTCTTGGGGAATTTCCTGTGGGACTCTAATGGACCTAGTTCATCCCTATGCCTTCTTGAACTGTGTACACATTGACCCAGGACATTATATTTGGTCACCTTATTTCAGAGGGACATTGTCCTAGCTCTAACCAAGTCGCAATAGACATCCTATGTCCTAGTGGGAGATTCGTCAGTTAGCATCCCTACAAGCATCGATTTTGGTTACACAGTTCGTGTATTGCAATTCTACTATGTATTATTCATTGCAGGTTACATAACTGCGTCCTTTACCAGACTCACCAAGCTCACAGTGTCCTTACTGTAATGAATTCTATTTGGGGTATGTCTGCTTGCCTTTTCCGTCTCAATACGATATATTGTATCTCTTCAAACCATTCTTATTGATCTTGGGCCCTTCCTTGGTTCCATGTACCTTATGTAATATATGCCCTTGACTCTGGTTGGATATGCCTTTCCACGACCACTAGCTTTTGACATGCATTCATCTATGTAAATATGTGTATATACACCATAAAAAAAGTTCAACAGGCGGCACAGTCTCTGCCGAGGCTATGTTTCAGTCGGTATCCCCCTTTTTGCGGGTACTAAATAAATAGCTATTGCAACTTCACTGAACTAGACGTCGGGTGCACCTCCAGAAGAAATAGTAAATGTGAGTGTAATCCAAGAAGCAGAAAAATAGAGGGCACTCACCAGTCTTCAAAATTCAGTCTTTATTAGCAAATTGTTCGAATAAAATTCATGGCCGGGATAGTCGGAGCCGAAGCTCGTGTGAGCAGGGAAGGAAGGAGACGACGGCCGTTTCGCGCTGTGCTTGCGCTTAGACCCGTAGAAGCGCAAGCACAGCGCGAAACGGCCGTCGTCTCCTTCCTTCCCTGCGCACACGAGCTTCGGCTCCGACTATCCCGGCCATGAATTTTATTCGAACAATTTGCTAATAAAGACTGAATTTTGAAGACTGGTGAGTGCCCTCTATTTTTCTGCTTCTTGGATTACACTCACAGTAAATATGTGTATAATTGTTCTTTTTTTGTAATTTTGTTTGTTTCTCTGCTTGTTACAGCGATTTTGTGATCAAGGCCACGGGCTGGCCGAAACGTTAAAGTATCGCCTATTTTTCATGAACTTTTTATCCGAATAAACTTTTTGATATAAGCAACTTGAAATATACGAGTGCAGTGATCTTTTCTCTACATGGTCTATGGGACTTCAGGCCCCATTCACTAGCACCGTGAACCACAGTGATTGAGTGCTAGCTTTCCTTGTACCCTCCTGTGCTATGACTGTCCAGGACATAGATATATTGTTATCCTTTCCATATCCTCCTCTGCTTCCTCCTCTTCCTCTGGGACCACCTTCTCCACCCTCAAATTGTTCAAAGTGTGCTCCAGCATGTAAGTGACCGGAATAGTGATGCTGATGATGGCATCATGAGTGCCAACCATCTTAGTAGCCTTTTCAAAACTATATAGAAGGGTGCAGAGGTCCTTCATCTGTGCCAACCCTGCAAGGGTGAATTGCTCCACGTCCATACTGCATTGGCCCAAGCTACACAAAATGAAATACTCCTCCAGAGCTCATTGTTGCTGCCACAGTCACTGAAACGTGTAGAAGAGAAGACCGAGCTGTGGGTGCCGACAGGGCACAGTTTCCAGAACTGCTCGGGCCGAACCTACTGTTGCAGGGGGAAGGAGATTGGAGACGGAGCAAATGCTTAACCTGTGTAGATGGGGCATGGTGATCCAGGGAGGTATAAAAGGGTTTGCGGGGGAAAAGAAGGGGGTTTCCACCAGAGAGGAGTCAGAGGACCCGCGCCGGGTTGCAGGGGAAGATATGCTACAAAGTAGCGATCACGGTCGGGTACAGCGAGGTTTCGGCGGGCGTGTGGAGGAACGCACACCTAGTGGAGGATTGCGGTAAACACCACTTTGCTGAGCTGCAGCATAAAGGACTAGGGGCTCAGTAGGTAAGACTTATGACTGCTTGCTGCCACCAGAAGTGAGGCAGACTTTTCAGGCAGGGAAACTGGAAGAACTCCGCATCGGCCTCAGCCGGCAGCTGACCAACCATCTGACTCAGGAGAAGAAACGTACAACAGTCATGCCAAGTGGAATATATAGACTGACATTCTGAATGACTCTTTCCTCCGTTTACCCCTCATCCTTTATCTGTTTATTTGCCGTTGCTCCCTGTGAGGAGGTTATTGATAAAATAAATGTTAACCCCTGCTCCGTGCTTTTGCGTCACATCAACTAGTTAACCAGTTGGCCGAAATACCTCTGTAGGGGTGTGATCGTCGGAAGTGAGCACACAGTGGCTGTGCTTTCTGTAGCAGCACATCCAGGTCAGGATAGTGGCAGAGAAATTGCTGTACCTCCAAGTTAAGGACATGAGCCATGCAAGGCACATGTGTGAGGTTGCCGAAGCATAGGGCAACCATCAGGTTAACACAGTTATCACACACTGCCTTCACTGGCTACAGGCTCAGTGGAGACAGCCATTTCTCAAACTCCGCTTGGATAGCCATCCACAACTATTGTACTTTGACTTGTGTCTCATTAAGGGAGAGGATGAGGGCGCGTGGGAGTGGAGTCCCTAGTGGAGGAGGAGGCAAAAGCAGTGGACAAAGTATTAGATACAGAAGTTTGTCCCTCAAGCCTTGGAGATTTCAACACTTCTGGAGCAGTCCCTTCCCCACCTGCCCCTGCAGGAACCACAGTCACCCTGTGCCCAGTCAGTGAGATGCAACACCCCTGCCCATGGTGGCTCGTTCAGATGTCAGTGGTGAAATGCACCCTGGCAGACATTTTTTTTTCAGTTAAAGGGAGATGTCTGCAACATACTGGTGTAGCGCAGGTACGTTGTTGGAGAAGTAATGGCAACTGGGCAACTGGTAATAGGGAACTGCTACAGCCATCAGCTTTTGGAAAAAGTATGTATCCGTGTGTTGGGTGGGGACGCCTGAAGACTAGTGATGAGCAGGTATGCTCGTTGCTCGAGTTTCTCCGAGCACGCTCGGGTGGTCGGAGTATTTCAGCATGCTCAGAGATTTAGTTTTGTTGACTGAGCTGCAGAATTTGCAACTGCTAAGCAGCTTTAATACATGTGGGGATTGCCTAACAAACAGGCAATCCCCACATGTACTCAAGCTGTCTAGCAGCCGCAAATCATGCAGCTGCTTAGACCAAAAACAATTGAAAAAAAATTATGATTCTAAAACAATGTGCTAAATTCTGCAGACATACGAATAAGACGTGTACTGAATCAACCAGAGTCCTCTATGACCAAGAATGGTGGATTAAAAGAATTGTAGAAAAATCCATCAGTCTCCTTTAATAGAGCAATGGCAGTAAGTGGTGCTGTAAAACTGTTGGAAATCACTAAGAGGTCATTATTAGCTGATAGAATACAGAAGAGATATTAGAGAAAATGCAGCAGACGCACAAAATTCAGTGCAGAATCTACACTTTTGAAATAGGGGACAGTGACAGTGAAGGGCCCCTGTGCAGGACTTGTGTCTGGGCCCCCCACCATCAATCCCCACCCATATAAACAAGCTCATTTACATGTACATTCACATTATATACAATACAACAAAATATTCACATGTCTGTTTACACACTACAGACTTGTACATAGTAAACACGGGCACAAAATATATAAAAGATGCACATACACTACTTTACATTACTGTGATCCACTTGCTGCCATCAGCAGATGATAGGATTGAAGAAAAAGAAAACAACAACTAGGATTAACAGTCGCACCTTTTAGTTACACAAGTCTCACTATATTACAAGACGAGCTGTGATTTTGGTAGCAGTGACTTTCCCAAACACACACACACACAAGTGTTACAGAAACTTTGAAAATTGAAATCATATGAAAATATATTTGTAAGTCCAGGGTGTAACAGGAATTTACCTCGGGGGTGGGATATATTTATGCGGATAGTGGCAGAGTTAAATATACACCGTCCTTCATCGTGGGTAATTCTACTACTAGAAAGATTTTAGACAGATTAAAAATGACAATTGATGACCCAACCAGAGAGTGTCTACACCTCGTGGGCTGTCCTCACCTCGTGGGCTGTCCTCACCTCGTGGGCTGTCCTCACCTCGTGGGCTGTCCTCACCACGCCGTGTGATTCAACCGTTATGTTCCCCATCATTAGGTTTCACACGAGGGACCTTACTGCCCCCCCAAAAAAGACTCTGCCGATGCTACAGTCCATGCGGCTGACGCTGTGGCTTATACGATTGCTAAAAGCTACACTTGTACAATAACGTTCTATTATTCTGTAAGAATTATAATGGTCTTTATTACTAAATACAGATCGTGGTATATTATTGTAATGAATTGCTCTGCTCCATCATTCTGAAATGTCCCGTGTCTGACTCGTGCTTGATCAATGAAGCCTTTAAAAACTTTACAATATTGTGTCTTTTATACAGTTAGTAAAAAATGAAATCTATACTTTATACCTGAGATCTATAAGAGGTGGGAATAGCATTTTTGGAAATAGTATTATCGGTCATATAGATAAAAAACAATAGGAATTAACAAGGTGGGAACATCACTACCTAAAAGAAGGGGCTGCCAATGAACTAAATTGGGAATCTCAAGTAAATATACAAATATCACTGGCGCTCACTACTAGTGCCCACTAGATGAGTGGGAACAGACTGTGGAATCCCCTAGCTGCTGGTATCCCCAGAAAATGTACCACTTCTGTAACAATCAGTACATACAACAACTGATACCACGCTTGGGTGATAGTAAAGGACTAGCCCTAACTACAGGAATGCAATCAAACCACATGAATATGTGCAGTAATAGATATTCAAAATAACACATTGCACATTATAGTGAACCCAATTGCCAACTGCTGTATGGGCCGTCAACCTGCTCGCTCCTTAGAACATGTACCACACATCCATATATTCCAGTAAAAAATGACCATAGACACATGTAGCGCCTGTACCTGGTAGATAAAGCACACTTATGAGCTGGAATAAACTTGGCAATGACAGTTCTTACCATGTGGAAGTATAGTCCGCAGGATAATGCGTGCTATGCTGGACTCCCGCCAACCTGCTCGTGGTGGCTACCGGGGATGGTGTGCGATATCTCACCGGTGGGAGCGGCAGGTCCGGGGACAAAGTGAAGTGTAGCTGCTCAGTGCAGAGTCAGGAGACGTCCCGGCCGGAGGCGTCCCTGGATACACTGAAGGAAAAAGATGGCCGCCGCTGACAAGCAGCCTGTGACGTCACAGGCCTACGGAGCCTTGCTTAGGACAAAAAGGCTAACCGACACGGTTTTTTTTTGTGCCTATTTTCATTTGGCAGCCCCACAATGGCAATCAATGCTCTACGCGATAATAGGGAATATCGTTTTACCGCAATTCAGGAGCGTTTTTCCTTCAGGCCTCCTGCATTGTCTGAATCAGTTGTAACAACTAGACTTCTCAAGGATTTGGAGAAACTACTATTTACAGAGATGAAGGATATGTGGGAGGTAGCCTCTCTGGAAAAGTATTCACAAGCCCGAATAATTCCTAAAAGCCTAATAATCCATAAAACACTTGCAGGAGATTTTGGTGATCCCAATATTAAAACAGAATGGGATGACATGTTTAGAAAATTCTCTTTACCAGCATTGCAGTTTATCATAGACAAACGCTTGGTCACCCTTAAGCGAACTAGCCACCAAATAGTGGAAATATTTGAGAAACTACAAACATGTACCATCACAGACAGTATGCAAGAACTAGCAGATAGTATCCTGCATAGACTAAAGGAAAAACAGAAAGATTATTGATAAAAAAAATTAGGAAATTTAGGAGGGATAATATACCTGAACAGACATAGTGTTTACCCTATACAGAATAGGGGTAATGAATCTGGTAATGATCAACTGCTGGATTCCAGCCAGCTGGTGGTCCTGGATGAATATATCTCCAAACCACAACACAGCGGAATGGATAATTTAATCAATTTATCACTATATGCCGATTCCAATTAAACTCAGTATACACCGGTCTGCAGAAGAGACCAGGATTTAGGGCCGAGTCCCTCAAGTTGTAATAATCACCCGGCCAGGTATCCTCCTGACCCTATTGATCAAGATAGAACCCTAGAGTTTTCCTTATATCCTAACACACCATTGACCATGGAGCCCAGTTCACCTGTAGACTAACATCCAGACAACTGTCCCGCTTCCGGTATCTAATAGATTTTCCCCTTTGTCATCATATAGGGAAGAGGACTACATTATCACATCAACGGTAGGGGAAGCGTGTTCCAGCACTGCCCGATCGGGGGTAATAAGCGGTACAGAGGTGGGTCATGGGTCAAATAGGGCAACCATCCTCCCTAGTAAAACCAAAAACTATAAAACCCAGGGCACACACACACACACACACACACACACACATTAAGGACTACAGCCAGTAATAGCCCCATATCTGGCAGAATGGTGAAAGGGAAGGGAAAGGGCCCTGCCCCCTGCACACAAAAGATTGAAAGGATCAGGAACACATACACCACTTAATAAGGATTTTTTTCGGGTAAGACCTCTAAAACCAAAAGAGGCAAGAGGGGAGGGAAACTCACCAAAAAGAAAATAGGAACTACATCTGATAATTCTCAAGAAATATACAATCTAAGTTCATATCAGCTAACAAGTAGCGATATTTCACTTCTACAGAAGGGTCTCAAATTTGCCCCCACTACTTCTATCAAACCCTTCAGTCTATATATTGGGATGAAAAAGTTTTTGCGAAATCTGGCTTTAAAGAAATATTTTTTGAAAAAGGCTCCTTGGGGATTCAATCACCTATAGAAAATTAAATGGGTGATCCAACCCCACAGTATGTGAAGAAATTGAAGTTTCTGGGCCTTAAAGGTAAATCATTGGGCATCCTTAACAAGAAGGAGTACATGTTTGTGACTAATCTTAGTCCAAACGTGGCCTTCTTTTATCATATACCCAAGGTGCACAAGAACTTGGTGGACCCCCCAGGGAGGCCCATTATTTCAGCCATTGGCAGCCTCACGGCAAATTTATCTCGATAGGTGGATACGCACCTACAGAAATGTATGCCCTTGATTCCGGCATACCTAAAGGATACGGGTCATACCTTGGAGATTTTAGAAACAATTAAGTGGAATCCCAAATACCTGCTGGCAACTTTGGATATTAAATCCCTATATACTGTAATCAATCAGGACATGGGATGCCAGGCGTCTGGGTATTTTTTGGAAAAATTAGGGACGTACTCCATCAGTCAAATTGAATACATACAGGAGTGCATAATGTTTATTACCAAGCACAACTATTTCATGTATGAGGGCCGTTTTTTCCTACAACAATGGGGCACGGCAATGGGGACGAGTTTTGCCCCTTCATTTGCGAACATATATGTAGCCAAGTGGGAGGAGTCAGCTATTTATGAAAACGGCCAATTACGCATGGGAGTGGTACTGTGGCATCGTTTTATTGATGACGTCATACTCATCTGGGAGGGTTCCAGGTCTGATTTAGACTCATTTATCCTTGGTTTAAAAACCAATAATTTTGGCTTTGAGTTTTACACCCACTGTAAGTGACAGCACTATCAACTTCCTGGATCTGAACATCTTTATAGAAGGGGGCCACCTGTGTACAAAATGTTATCGCAAGGAAGTAGATTCGAATAGTTTTATCCATACCACCAGCTGCCACTTGCCTGTTGTGAACTCTATTTTTGGGCTCCCTCTAGTGGTCACAAGCGGTACTGTGTAGTGTTGTCTTTCTGCAGGTTGGCTGTATCAGCTGGTTCGTTATCCTTGGTTGGTTTCCTATTTAGCTCACCTGGATACTCAGTTCCTTGCCTGCTATCAATGTATTCAGTGCTCTTCAGATTCCTTGTGACTACCTTGCTCCCAGTCTCTCCAAGACAAGCTAAGTTTTTGTTGGTTATCAGCATTCATCATGTTTCATGTCCAGCTTGCTAAAATGTGATTTCCTCGCTTGCTGGTTGCTCTAGGGGACTGAGTTTCTCCCCCCACACCGTTACTTGGTGCGGGGGTTCTTGAAATCTCAGTGTGGATATTTTGTAAGGGTTTTTTACTGACCGCATAGATCCCTTTTCTATTTTCTGCTATCTAGTATTAGTGGGCCTCATTTGCTGAATCTGCTTTCACCCCTGTGTATGTGCCTTCCTCTTACCTCACCGTTATTATTTGTTGGGGGCTTCTATATCTTTGGGGATTATTTCTCTGGAGGCAAGTGAGGTCTTTCTTTCTCTCTAGGGGTAGTTAGTTCCTCAGGCTGGCTCGAGACGTCTAGGATTTTAGGCACGTTCACCGGCTACCTCTAGTGTGTTTGGATAGGTTCAGATTTGCGGTAAGTCCAGTTTACCACCTCCCTAGAGCTTGTCCTATGTTTAGTTACTTAGCTGGAGTAATTTGTGATCCTCAACCAGTAAGGATCATAACACTTGCCGGTGTGGCTCACTAACATCCCGAAGGGGCAATTCACTAGGATTCGGCGCAATTGCACCAACCTTAGTGATTTTGATCAGGAATCCGAACATCTTCCTGGTACATAGATCCAGATCCGATTTCAAAAGAACGGAAACCATCCCTGAACCATCCCTGAACAAATTAAACAACTGCCAATTATAACAGTTTCATGCAGGATACAAGCAATTTTAGGGGATCGTTCGTAAACACTGGGCAACCCTCCAGAGGGATAGGATCATAGGGGAGTATTTACCATCATATCCCAGGTTTGTGTATAGGAGAGCCCAGACGTTAAATAATCTTCTAGCCCCTACAGCCAAACTGGCCTGCAACAAGCAGGAGCTAGTGCGCAGCCAGCAACCCATTTCTAACACTGGTTTTACACCATGTGGGGGGTGATTTTGCTGTATCAATACAGTTTTCAAAAAAAATGTGCCAAGTTACATTCGGAAAGTCTAACAATACTGAGATATTTAAGATTCGGGATAAGATAACATGTTTCTCAACGGGAATAATTTATTTAATCCAATGTCCATGTAGAAAATTGTATGTTGGTAGGACTAAGAGGAAATTGATGGTACGAATAAAGGAGCATCAGAGAAATATTCAGAAAGGGTTCCTGGGTCACCCCCTATCCCGTCACTTTAAAGAGAAACATAATAGGAGCATTGAGGATGTGCAGTCTCTGGGAGGTGGTAAAGTAAGCCCAACGCTCCCACTGGTAGGCCCTTGATTGTGACGGCCTAACAGCAGAAGTTGGCACCCTAATTTTGCGATGTGGCACCCCCGCTCCTCGATGGCTGTCTCTTCAATCCCTAAATCTATAAATGTAAAGGGGTCAGAAACTCTTCCACGTCCCTACCCCGTTAAAGTAGAGTATAATGCTTTACTGCTATGTATGTACGTACAGTATGCACGTACGGCCCAGGTGCCCATGTAGGGCGGATAGTTCTGCAATGTTAGAGCAAAGTACCCAGCAGGGCCGGACTGGCCATTTGGCAATTCTGGCAAATGCCAGAAGGGCCTGTCTTGTTGTGGGCTGCCTTGCTGCTGCATTGCTAACAAAATCTGTGTTATCAGGACACCCATACTGTTAAGAGTTGTGACAGAGCACAAAGTCACTGACACCTTTACTTACCCAGCAGGCCACGGGTATCATGAGACATATTGGTCTTGTAGTAAATCTTGTTTTCCCTCTATCCAGGGTAATATTAGTAATATATCCCATCTGGTGCTTGGTGACGAGGAAAGCATGGGCCTGTGTGATTTCAAATGCCAGGGCTGAATTTCAGCCCCAGTCCGTACCTGGTACCCAGCCATCCAGAGTCCAGATGGACAGAAGCTCAGATGAAGCAGCTGTGCGACAGCAGTGTGGAGGAGAAGCAAGAGAAGAGGTCCTAAGCAGTAGGGGGATGCAGGTCACTCATGTGGCAGATCATCCCATGGTCCGATTCCCTCAGATCCGACCCAAAACAGACGAGGGACCCCCAAGAGTAGACTCTTGACAGGGAGTATGCTGCGTTACCGCAAGAGGCGGTACGACCCAGGCACGTACTGAAGAACCTAGAAAGAAGTGCAGGGAAAGTAGAGAATGTTAACTGTATGGAACTCTATGCTGATGCTGGATCTGAAAAGGATGTGCAGTGAACAGAGGAAAGTTTTAAATGGACTGTCTTTATATGCAACAATGCCAGCAGCAGAACTTCAGCCAGCTCGAAGGGACCCCGACGATGCAGAAGGAGAAGCAGAAGGTATGCTGCAGATGGGACATTATATTCTTGTGATGGCATACCAGGGCGCATTACAGCACATACCCTCAGCCATGACCATGGCCCTGGCACACCCTCACATAAGGAAAACACAGAACGACAGATGCAGGAGGATCCAAATGGATCAAATGCATTTGTGAAGATTCAAACACACTAGACCACTGAAGTGTATATAAGCTTGATAATACTTTATATATAGGCTGTCAAGAAGAGGAAATATAGCAATAGCAGTTTGATTTTAACTGACTTGTATAAACCATGTAACTAGCATCCAGATATTATGCTGTATAGATATCATGGACCGACATCCACTCAATTAATACGGTCTCAGAAGCATGTACTTAGGTGTATACTTTATCTATAAAAGGTTCTTACACTGACTAACTCACAATATATGGTGACATAGGATGACCACAAATGTTACAAAGGGAGACTCAAAGATGTACGAGTGTCAGGCTAACAGTATAATGGACGGCTATGGTGTCAGTTATAAGGTGACCATTATGAGAGTGGCCTTTAGGTCCCTCAAATGAAGGACAAAATACAGAAAAATATTTCAACAACAAAGTGCAAGTGTGCTTGACAAGCAATAGCTCAGGTTAAAACTTAGGCGCATATATAAGACAGATGTCCTGTGCTCAGAACTTCTGAGGAGGGCAGATTGTTATCCCACTGTAGCTCTGTTGGCCCATTGTGGTCTCACTAGGAGAGTCCCCTGATGAACACTAGCAAAATCTAATGGGGAGAAACGCGTCAGGACTGAGGATGAATCTACCTTCATGGCTGACACAGGACATCTGTCATATCTTATATAGTGGCGTGTTGTCCTCCACTGCACCTCCTCCCCTGCATCCATTTACTATTTACATTGAATAAAGAAAGGAAAGTTTTACTGCATCACGGAGTGCCAACTATTTTTTCCTCCTTGGCCAGACTGTCTACAATGTGGTGCTGCTCAAATAATAAGAGTTTGATTTTACACAACTATATTTTGTTATATTATTCTGAAATGTCCTGTGTCTGATTCCGCTTATGGTTTGATAAATGAAGTCTTCAAACTTTACAATATTGTGTCTTATTTCATCTAGATGGGAGAGGCTAAAACCCAAACTTCATGTTTGGGAGCAATCAAAAATCAATTTTCTTAGATTCTTTAAGAAAAAAAAAAAAGGGTCTCCTGTCCTTGTTAGTGATATGGAAAACCAGGTAAAAATAATAAAAAAAAATCAATAGGATGAAGGCACCAAAGAGCAGTTTCACACAAGGCACCATTCAGGCTAAAGGCTGAATTCCAGTTTAACCAGTAAACAAATGGTGTTTTTTACACATGAGACTTTGGCACCAGCCATGATGAGATTTTAATTAACTCTTACCACCCGAGGAGATCCACCTTATAGATCATGACCTCTCCCCTCCCAGGTAAATATTGTTTCACATAACGAATCACAATGGCCACGGCCAGCCTTAAGGTGGATCTCCTCGGGTGGTAAGAGTTAATTAAAATCTCATCATGGCTGGTGCCAAAGTCTCATGTGTAAAAAACACCATTTGTTTACTGGTTAAACTGGAATTCAATGGGAGAATTGAACTAGAGGCTTTTCTCATTGAAGTCCTTTTATTTCCTGCAAGACAATGCTGGTCAAGGGCTTTATACAGTTTATTTTGAGACAAGTGGACATTGCCTGAATATTTTCCAGAAGTGGGAAGAGCTGAGTGATCTCCCACAGGTGAAGACTTGGAGCTTTATTCCCCTTTTCGCCATGGCTGAAAAGCCAGTGACGATCCACCTCTGCAACCCTTTCATAGAGCTGGCATATGTCATGGCCTTCTTAAAAAGATACTGCAGTTCGGTCAGAGGAGGGACAAAATTGAGGAATAGCTTTAATAATATTCCTAATGGGAAAATGCTTTTCTGGGTGCGCTTCAAGCAAGATCTGGATGGTATCGGAGAAGTTTCCCACCCTCCAGCCACCTTTTCCGTGGGAGGTAATCGGGGCTACCTGGTCTATCCAGGGCAGCCGGAGCATTGTCGATCGTGCTTTCAGTTCACTCACACTGAGGACTCCTGGTCCCGAGGACGATGCTGCCACAAGTGCGGGATGCCCATTTATTGGGCTGGCACAGACGCGGCCAGATCTGGAAGAGGCACCAGTTTCCTGGATACCTCAGACATCCCATCTCCACCACCGAGTCATCTAACACCCTGGAGACCTCCCCGCCAGAATCTATAGACCACAGCCTCTTGGAAGCCGCACAGAAAAAGGACTTTGCCACCCACTGCTTGAAACTGGTAGCTCTAAAACCTCTGGGGATAAGTCTGTGCAGTCTGCCTCTGGATTGGCATCACAGTCAAATCTGGATGGATGCGAGACCGTCCACAAGAACGCTAAAAGATTTAAAGCAGACCCAGCTAGTTGTGATGAGGACATTGGGTCCTTTCACTGCGGGCACATTTTTAATTTAACGCCTCATCCCTCCTTCCCCCAATAGGCAACATTTACATGATATAAAGGCAAAATATATTGATTGTCCATTTCCATCCTTCATTTCTATATTCTATTATATACTTGTTTCATTTGTATGATGTTTTATTTATTTTTTTTCTCCTTCAATAAAATGAATTTAAAAATGAAAAAAAAAAAAAAAAAATTAACAGAGCTTTGTTTTAGAGAAACAACTTTTTCCTTCCTGTTAGATTACTTTTTATCTTGTTGGGGGACTTGAATTGTGGCTTAAGGCCCCGTCTCACATAGCGATTTACCAACGATCACGACCAGCGATACGACCTGGCCGTGATCGTTGGTAAGTCGTTGTGTGGTCGCTGGGGAGCTGTCACACAGACAGCTCTCTCCAGCGACCAACGATCAGGGGAACGACTTCGGCATCGTTGAAACTGTCTTGATGCCGAAGTCCCCCTGCAGCACCCGGGTAACCAGGGTAAACATCGGGTTACTAAGCGCAGGGCCGCGCTTAGTAACCCGATGTTTACCCTGGTTACCAAAAAAAACAAACAGTACATACTCACCATCTGATGTCCGTCAGGTCCCTTGCCGTCTGCTTCCTGCTCTGAGTGCCGCCGTACAGTGAGAGCAGAGCGCAGCGGTGACGTCACTGCTGTGCTGTGCTCTCACTGTACGGCCGGATCTCAGTCAGAGCAGGAAGCAGACGGCAAGGGACCTGACAGACATCAGATGGTGAGTATGTACTGGTTTTTTTACATTTACGCTGGTAACCAGGGTAAACATCGGGTTACTAAGCGCGGCCCTGCGCTTAGTAACCCGATGTTTACCCTGGTTACCAGTGAAGACATCGCTGGATCGGTGTCACACACACACCGATTCAGCGATGTCAGCGGGACCTCAACGACCAAAAAACGGTCCAGGCCGTTCCGACACGACCAGCGATCTCACAGCAGGGGCCTGATCGCTGGTACGTGTCACACATAGCGAGATCGCTACTGAGGTCGCTGTTGCGTCACAAAACTTGTGACTCAGCAGCAATCTCGCTAGCGATCTCGCTAGCGATCTCGCTATGTGAGACGGGGCCTTTACACATGAGTGTGTGAGGTGTGAATGTGATTTGGAGGGGGGAGGACGGTATGGAAAGGTGTCTGGAAGCGGAATGTTTATTCATATGCTGGAAAACCAGAAACTGGAAATGGGCTTCAATGCTCTAGACTAGAGGTGTAGGCAGAAGGATGATTTGGGGAATGTGTAAATGTGTGGATGATGGGAAAAGTTAAAATGATTTTTTAGGTGGGAATAGTTCGGGTATGTGCACACGTTCAGGATTTTGCGCTTTTTTTTGCAATAAAAACGCTATAAAAACTCATTAAAAACGCATACATTATGCATCCTATCATTTAGAATGCATTCTGCATGTTTTGTGCACATGGTGCTTTTTTCCGCGAAAAAAAACGCATGCGGATTTCTGGCAGAAATGTCCGTGTTTTGTCAGGAAAATTTCTGCCAGAAATCCTGATGTGTGCACATAGCCTGAAGGTTTGGCTGCAAAGGACAAGCAGATTTCAATGAAACTGAGCTGCCTGCTGTGTCCATATGTCCCGTAATCCTCCGTTAGAAAGGTTGCAGCAATAATCCATAAGCAAAAAAGTTTTGCATACCAGTTTTTTGTCTGGTTAAAACTACTGATTTCAGCTGAAACTATATATTTTTTTTTTATCTTGAAGCCTATGGTAAAGTCATCCATTAAATATCCATTTGTTTTCTTCCATTTCTGTGAATACTTTTCTACCCAATGATGACAAAAATATTCTGAGTGATACCTTTTCTTCCATTTGAAGCATATCCAGTAAACAAACAAAACAATAGATTTTCAAAGAAAAACAGATTGTCATTTCAAAAATCCCTTTCCCATGGAATTTATTGTTAAAAAAACGGATCCAGTTTATAATCAGGTTTTTTTTAGTAGAACAAAAAAAATAAAAAACCTAACAGTTGTCTGCACAACATTTTTACCAACAGCTTGCTGCTGGATCTGTTCTGAGGACAGGTGAAGTCGAGCGCATATTCTCTGATCTGATATAATCCAGTCTTAAAAAATTCTCTTATCAATTCTGTCAGTCTAACACAGTACCACAATATAATTTTTTTAATGCACGTCATGAAAAAGATCGAACTTGTTCAAGGTTCTTTAACTCCTTCCTGACATGCACCATATCTGTACTGCTCTGCAGGAGCGGTGTTCCCGCAAACAGCAGTAGAGGTACGGCGCACTGATCGTGTGGCCTCACGTTGAGCGCCGCGGCGATCGGGTGCGGGTGTCAGCTCTATGTTGGCCCGTGTATGCCAACCTCTTCCCGGGGTATTGGGAGAGGTTGGTTTTTGGAGACGCGGGGGCACGGGCCGCCGACCATGTGCTGTGTTGGCTGCGCTATATTGATGATGTTTTGTTTCTTTGGCGGGGGACGGAACAACAGCTCAGGGATTTTATGGCTGTGCTCAATCAAAATTCTTTCAATATCAGACTTACCTACAGATATGATTCTAATACAATCGACTTTTTGGATATCTGTTTGAGGGTGGATTCTGATTTACTTATTCAAACGGATGTATTTCGTAAGGAAACGGCGGTTAATTCGCTTGTACATGCATCTTTGGGGCACAGCCAAGCCACGATTAGGGCCGTCCCGGTCGGACAGTTCCTCCGGATGAGGAGAATTTGCTCGACTGATCAGACATTTGAACAACAGGCTGATGACTTGAGCAGACGCTTTCAACAAAGGAGTTATAGTAGACGTTGTGTTCGATATGGGTATAACAGGGCTAAGAGAACCCCACGTGATCAATTATTGTATAATAAAAAAAGGAAGGAGGGTGGTGACAAATCAATCAGGTTTATATCTGAATATAATCATGAGTGGGATAACATCAGAGCCATCCTAAAAAAACATTGGCGCATTTTGAGCACCGAGCCCTCCCTGGGTCCGTTCCTATCCGACTGTCCACTAATGACCCCACGACGGGCCAGAAACTTAAAAGACATGCTGGTCAAAAGTCACTATATGGCACCAACTACTAGCCTATTTGGGGCATCAAGACCAATTAGGGGGTGCCATACATGTGGCCACTGTCTGGCCTGCGCCAATGTCCTGCGCAGTACCTCCTTTCACTCTTCAGATGGAAAAAGAGAATTTCAAATTAGGGAGTACATCTCTTGCAGTAGCGAGAATGTGGTGTACTATGCCACGTGTGGCTGCCCACTAATATATGTGGGTCTGACGTCCAGGGAACTGAGAGAGAGAGTGAGGGAACATGTGCGGGGCATTGGCGCAGCAAAGACGGTGGAGGATTTGTCTGAGTTAACCACCATTCCCAGGCACTTTAGAGAAGTCCATAATTGTGACCCACGGAGTTTTAAGGTGCGTGGGATTGAGGTGATACATATGGGGATAAGGGGTGGCAATGTCAAAAAAATACTGGCTCAACGGGAGTTGAAGTGGATTGTCACCCTGAATACAGTTAAACCATATGGTTTAAATGAAGCTCTAAATTTTGCCCCATTCCTGTAAGGTCTGAGTGATTATAAGCCTATGGAAATTTATTGTTGTGGTTTTTTTTTTTTTTTTTCCCCCCTCCTTTTTGTTGTTTTCTCTTTCTCTTTTTTTAACGTTGTATTTTCTTATTTGTTTTGTATTTAGTGATTTTATTATATTACATCTAAATATCCTGGTTGAAGAGGGACGCATCCTAATCTGTCATGCCAACGATGACATCACACTTCGCTGCAACTGCGGAATTGGAATATTGTTTAAATTGCATTTTGTATGTTATAATGGGCATTGTACAGACTGTATAGTTGCGGTGTTGAATAATAGAATATAAAATTATAAGTTTGTGGTAGGGTGCAAGTTATAGGCTGCAGTTCGCGTGCGCTCACTTGCCTCCCCCCCTTCACCTCCAAAGTCCGGCCGCGGTGCGTCTGTGAGTGGCTGTTTGGTTGCTGGAGTTACCTGGCTGCCATTCACTGTTTTTCAGACGTGGGCCGGCCCGCGGGGCGGAGAGCGGTGGTCACATGCGCCAATACAAGCAGTGGTGTGAATACCCGGTCACATGACTGTCATGTGATGCAGGTCCTACAGGATATAAGGTTAGGTGTTTTGAGGAAATGACACTTCCCCTTGAGAAAGCCGCTAGGATAGCAGCGAAACGTGCGTCGGGGGTGACGCTCAGTCCAGGGATCCTCATGTGGGTAAGATTGTGCTTGTGCTCTGGGAGGTGGATTTTCTGATGCCGCATGGCTTGTTACTCTTGCTGCTCCTCCTGGCACTCTCCATGTCAGTCTCCATTGTGGATCAGGTTCTTGTATTGGCACCTTTTCTAACTTCATAGTTGCACAGACTTATATGTATTGCTGCGGATATAGGGTGGTCATTGGGAACTGGGTCCACTTGGTAGGATTATATGGAGTTACCGCACATCTTCTCTTTATACATTCCAATGGTTGGTTGTTAATATGGGATATAATATGGATTCCTGGTACATTCATTTGGTGTCTTTTAAATGTGTGTGTTTTTAATTGTGTTTTTCAATAAAATTGTTATTTTTCTATATATACTCCCGTTGTCCTCCTCTTGTATAACTCCCTGCAGCAATGCCTAAGATTGGGACTAGCATCGATCACGGGAATTTAACCACTAATGCTGCTGTCAGTATTGACAGCAGCATAGATCTTCGTGCAAGGAATGAGTTCCCTGAGCGCTTCCATCAGGACAACACCATGCAATCACGTTGTCCTGATGGTCTCTATGAAGACCCCCAGCTGCAAGATGGCTGCGGGGTCCTTCAGGGAAGTTGGCTTGTGAGCGCCTGCTGACAGTAGGTGCTGACATTCTCCTTCCCTGCCTGTCAGATGCCAATGTGATACTTTGGAGTGCACAGCATCAGATCTGACACCATAGAGTGATGTCGCAGAATGGGACAATGTAAAAAAAAAAAAAAGTATATATTAAAAGGTGTAAAATATGTTTTAATATCTCTAAAGAAAAAAAATATATATATATATTTTTCCGACAAATAAATTTATGCAATTAAAAAAAATATATATATAAAAGTACACATTTGATATCGCCACGTCCGTAACTACCTGCTCTATAAAACTGTCTTACTAGTTAACCCCCTTCAGTGAACACCATAAAAAACAAATAACGAGGCAAAAAAAAAATGCTTTATCATAACACCGATAAAAAAGTAATAAAATGAGATCAAAAGACAAATGTAAATAAACATGGTACCGCTGAAAATGTCATCTTGTCCCACAAAAAAGCCACCATACAGCTCCATCAGCAGAAATATAAAAGTTATAGCTCTACATAAAGAGATTCAAAAATTCTTATTTTTTCTGTAATAGGTTAGTTTTTACCCTGTAAAGGTGTCATAACATTCAAAAAAAAAAAAAATTATTGAATATCGCAGTAATCGTACTGACCCAAAGAATAGATCTGCCTTATAAATTTTGCCACATGCAGAATGGTATTTAAATAAAAAACACCCCCGGAAGCAATTGCTGGTTTTGGAATTGCTGTTTGCTTTCTATTCTGATTTTTTAGGAGACAGAATAAGCAAAAATCCAAAAAATTTAATGGGTCCGAAAATGGTACCAATAAAAACGTCAGCTGGTATCATAACAAACAAGACCTCACATGACTGTTGGCCGAAATGTTGGAAACATTTTAGCTCTCAAAATGTGCTGATGCAAAGACTAGTTTTCGCAAATAGAGCGTCTTTTAGTGTGTGACTGAAGCCAAACATAAAAATCCGATATAAATCTGGCATCTCTGTAATTGCACTGACCCGAAGAATAAAGTCGCCTTATCACTTATACCACAAGGAATGGCGTAACAAATAAATACAACCAATTCTTCACATGCTGTTGTTTTTTTTTTTTTTATTTTTAATTCTGCCTCCCAAAGATCGCAAGAAGGCTCAGGGCACATTTATTCTGCGCTCAGCCCTTATATTGGGGTTTCCGTGTAAAGCTATGAAATACGCCAGACAGAACCCCCGGCAGGAGATTCCCTATAATGAGGCAGATGGAGGCACTGTGGATGCCATAGGACCTGGGATCCGGCAGTATCCGTCTTCTTAGGATTGCATAAAAGTGCCGTTGGCCAGTGTTGTGCACTTCTGAAAAGGACATCGCTGAGCAGAAGCCAGACGGAGTCCAGAGTAACTCTGCTGCCTCATTATAGTGAATGGATCCATCAGGGGTTTCATCTGTCACATGGGGGTTTCCATTAGGGTTGAGCGACTTTTACTTTTTTGGGGTCGAGTCGGGTTTTGCGAAACCCGACTTTGTCAAAAGTCAAGTCGAGTGAAATCGGCCGATCTTCGTGAAAAGTCGGGGTCGTTGTTCGGCCGAAACACGAAACCCAATGCAAGTCAATGGGGAAGCATAGTCTGCAGTGAGTGGAGGCCAGGAAAACACCTACAGTGCCCATTTTAATGCCAAAAACATCAATTCTTGTCACTTAAGCTTATCAATCTTAATTTACCTTACAATAATAGGTAGCCATTGAAAATTGGGGGGTCATTTCCCTAAAGTTGTGGTGGGTAGGGCTGGTTCCAGTTTTTAGTGGGCCCAGGAAACGTGGACTACGTCACGGCGGTGGAGCAGTTAGAGGTAAGTATTGCAACGTTGCAAGTGCTGTGATCCTGAGCAAGCGGGGGGGGCCCACTCGTTCGCATTGGCACTGGCACAGGGCCCCTCAAAGTACAGCGGTGTTTGCACGGCGGGGGCGCCTCCCACCGACAGCGACACTTTTGCGTACTCTGAGGGGCCCTGTGCCAGTGACGTCGCCAACGAGTATTCCCCCCCACCTGATGAAGGAACCTGCACTTTCATCTGCACCTTCCTCTTTGTCCCCGTGTAAGGTGGTATAGTATGCGGGAAGAGGAAACAGACTTTCAGCAGGGTCAGATTCAGGCTGTGTAGAGTGCAAGGGGAATGTAGTGGTCTGGGTCAATGTACCAGCGGGCTAATCTAGCAGTGGCTGGGCAATGGGCAGGATGAGGAAGAAACACAGATCTAGGACCAAATAATAAAGTGTAATAAAGTGGGCTAAATGCAGTTCAAAATTGGTAACAGGACTAACCAGGCGGCATTGCTTTGTTCAGTGGAGGACAACTGTAATGAGAGGCTGACAGTGAGTAGGGCCAAATAAGTAACTAGGCTAAATGCACTTTAAAATTGGTAACAGTAGGAAACAGGCGGCACTGCTTTGTTCAGTGGAGAACAGCAAGGAGCGGCAGACACCGTTATTAGACCCAACCCAACTCTTATCCCAAAAGCAGTTTCTCATTAAAAATATAGGCCAAAAGCCTGAGGATTGAAGCTCAGCTTTGTTCAGTAGAGGACAACACCAGGGGATGGCAGACACAGTTATTAGACCCAACCCAACTCTTATCCCAAAAGCAGTTTCTCATTAAAAATATAGGCCGAAAGCCTGAGGATTGAAGCTCAGCTTTGTTCAGTAGAGGACAACACCAGGGAGCGGCAGACACCGTTAGTAGACCCCAACCACCAATTTTTACAAAACAACAACTTAATGAAAGCCTGAGGATTGAAGCTCAGCTTTGTTCAGTAGAGGACAACACAAGGGGACGGCAGACACCGTTATTAGACCCAACCCAACTCTTATCCCAAAAGCAGTTTCTCATGAAAAATATAGGCCGAAAGCCTGAGGATTTTAGCTCAGCTTTGTTCAGTAGAGGACAACACCAGGGGACGGCAGACACAGTTATTAGACCCAACCCAACTCTTATCCCAAAAGCCGTTTCTCATGAAAAATATAGGTCGAAAGCCTGAGGATTGAAGCTCAGCTTTGTTCAGTAGAGGACAACACCAGGGGACGGCAGACACCGTTATTAGACCCAACCCTTATCCCAAAAGCAGTTTCTCATTAAAAATATAGGCTGAAAGCCTGAGGATTGAAGCTCAGCTTTGTTCAGTAGAGGACAACACCAGGGAGCGGCAGACACCGTTAGTAGGCCCAACCAAACTAGTAGCCCCACTGCATTTTTCAAATTCCTAGAGGCTGAAAACCTGACAATTGAAGCTCAGCTTTTTTCAGAGGAGGACAGCTTTATTGAGTGGCGCAGACAGACACAGGTAGTAGGGCTTAAACCAAAAAGTTGGCTCAATGCAGTTTAAAAAAGGTTGCAGGGGTACACAGGCAGCATTAGTGTGGTCAGCGGAGGACAATTTGAATTAGGGACTGCAGACAGACTTAGTAGTCCTAAAATAAAAAAAGTAGGCTTTAAGCACTTAAAGGTTCCAGGGGTACACAGGCAGCAATGGTGTGGTCAGCGGAGGACGATTGCAAGGAGGGACCGCAGACAGGCTTACTAGGCCTAAAATAATAAAATAGGGTATATGCAGCTTCCATTTTGCGGCAGGGGTACACAAGCAGCATTGGTGTGGTCAGCGGAGGACAATTTGAAGGAGGGACCGCAGACAGTAAGTACTCCCAAAAACTAAATAGATGTCAATGTCTCATGGGGCATGATAGTTAGCAATTTGCCTTTATAGCGAGGATCAAGGAGGCAGGCCAACCAGTAATCGTCATCTTTCATAATTTTTTTAATGCGTGGGTCCCCTTTGAGGATACGCAAGGCATAGTCCGCCATGTGGGCCAATGTTCCAGTTGTCAACTCACTGCATATGCTGAGCGGAGGAGCACTTTCTGCCAAATCAACATCACTTGTCTCCCTCAAAAACCCTGAACCCGGCCTTGTACCGCCAGCACTTTCTATTGCCCCCTGAGAAGCTTCCTCATCCCAAAAATACTCATCCCCATCGTCCTCCTCCTCTTCGCCCGCCACCTCATCCTGTAGACTTCTGCAGCGCCCCAGAGTCCTGGTCGTTGCAGTACCGTGGTCCCGCCGCTATGGGGAGCCATGGTACGTCTGATGGCACTGAAGGAGTTCATCTGACCAGGTATCACAGACACCAATACATTTCACAGCCGGGCCACCAGGGGGAGCTAAGGGTTCTATTCATTAGGCCACTCCTCACATACTGGTAAAACTGGGGGTCAGGCAGGAAGTTAGGAGAGAAAGCTGACTGGATACGAACCAGGCAACACCTTGTGGCAGAGGGTGTTGCGGGAGAGGATTCGGTAGGGCCTCTGTCAGGTTTGGGACCCTGATGGAGACCTGGCTACAGGAAAGAATGTAACGGGACCGTGCCTGCACGGAATAGCGGCGGTGCCCTAAGGAAGGAATAGAAGAGAGATATATTGTGCTGAGTGAGAAACGAGATCGAAGCAAATAGGAGAATACCAGTAGGGGTCGTGCCGTGAGATCGAGGCAACATCCTACTGAGGCGTGTAGCCGGTGGCCGGAACGCCGAGGAAGTATACAGACATCTAGCTTCAAGCAATACTTCAAACCTACGGCAGGACAGTCAGTCTCAGGCGGGCTGTCTCACATTAAATCACCTATGCAGTCTTGGGGGGCAACTTGTGGAGAGGGGCGACTCTAGGGTCCCGGAAGAGCTCCGAGCCTACCCGTCATACGGGTGCCGTCTCAACCAGAACATCGGGAGGGACGGAGGATTAGCAGAACATCATCTAATCGAGTTGTGAGGGAACTTAAGAAACAGACACAACAGTTGTGGGGTACTTTCCGTAAGCACAGCAGGGAAGGACTACAACACATAGCGCTAAGAAGGAAGGCACTGATTTCCACCTGCAAAGTGAACTCTGGAAGTGCCATTGGACCGGCCGGACTTGCGCAGCCTGGTGATCTGTATTCCGGACTGAGGACCCAGAGATCTTCAGTAAAGAGGTAAAGAGACTGCAACCTGGTGTCCTCGTTATTTACCGCGACCTGCACCCCACAACTGCACCACTATCACCACTCACTGTACCGGACGTTCCCCACTGACCGGCAGGGCCACAGACCGGGTCTAGCCACCGTGACAACCCCAGAGCAGAGACTCAGAGGCCCGGCTCCGGGTGCCCCTCGGCCCTGCGGCGGTGTGGGGGTGCTCCAACTTGGCGTCACGAACAGGATCTACTTAAGCCTGAAGAATCAGGTCATGTGTGCCTTGGAACTGTGACTTATTGTGCTTGGACTGTACTTTATTGAAAGGACTGTGCTGTGCCATTAACCGCCAAAACCGCTGCCATTGCAGCGCTGAGAGGCGCAGGAGAAGAGGGGCGTGGAGTAGGCGTAGACAAGCTGGAGAGCGCGAAGGACAATGGCCGCCCAGTCTAAATATTTCTGCACAGTGAGGACGTGTCCGTCAGCAGCAGAGATCCGCCTCCTAATCCTCAATGGAGGGCAGAGACAGAGAAAACGAAACCGCCCACGAAGGAGAGAGCGGGAAAAGGACCAGGAAGTGACCCACGTGGAGGACGCCATGGCCAGCAGCTCCGAGACTGAAAGTGGGGTGGAAGCGGACGTCTCCCCTGACTACCCGGATGCGCGCGCCGGCCAGTTCTCCGTGGACAGCACCGGATTCCTGAGGGCTGAGATGGAGGACTTAATCGATCAGCTCCTCCAGCTGAATGTGAAGGCCCGGGCTCCACACCCGGTGGTGCCGGAAGAGAGTTCCCGGACATCGGATCCACTGCTGCCGGGATGGCTACCGGAGTTCTCGCCGATGGAGCCAGCGGGACCCGCCGCAGAGGAGGAGCTTACACCGGCCGGTGAGTCCGCCGATCCTGTCCCGCCAGCGGAGGATGTGTTAGTGGGCCCCGTTGCAGCACCCCCTCTCCCTGGGACCCATAAGCTCCAACGCCTGTTGCCCTGGGAGGAGGCTACGGGCATGGAACACCGCATGAAGGCCCCGATCGCGCCAATCACCCTGTCATGCGAGGCCCGTGCGGAGCGCACGGTATACTGCTGGGTGAACCCAGGATCTGACCTCATGGGATTCCCCGGGGTGAAGACACGGGAAGGGGAGATGGTGCAGGCCCTGAGCTGGGAGGCATGCCAGGCCCAGCTGGAACAGCGGTGGAAGGAGGAGGACAAGGCGTACCAGGCCGGGCTGGAGGTTTACCATCAGAAAGACCTGGCAGTTAAAGATCGGGCCCGCAAGGACCCCACCGCTCACCAGGCCCCGCGCAGGCAGGGCATCGTCACCACCTTCAAGCTCCGAGGAGGCTGGGGCTTCATTAAAGAGTCGGGGCTATACGCTGAGGTCTTTGTCAACCGCCGGGATGTCGAGTCGCATCTCGGAGAGGGCCACCCCGATCGAGACCTCTACCCGGGGGACAGCGTTACCTACACCAGGCATTTCGGGGAGAAGGGGTGGTTCGCATTGAACGTTCGCAGGAAGAAGCCGACGGGACCCCCGACCAAGGTGCCGGAGAAGCTGGCCCCTATAGCCAAGGTGCCACCGTGTGACCGACCCGTGACCACCGTGGTCACCCCCACCTGTACGCTAGTGAAGACCATGACCTGCAGTATTGCCACCACCACCACCGCTGTAGTGGCCAAGGAGGCGCTTCCTCAAGTGACCGGTGTTCCTGCTGTACCAGAACAGAAAACGGTGGGTACGCAGACTTTCATCACCGCGCACGATCTGGTCGTGCAGAAGACCCGAACCCATGGGGTGCACCTGGCAGCGGGAGTGGACCTGGAACCTGAACTACCTGGATTGCAGGGGGTCGCCCGCCAGGTGGAGCCTCGTGGGGGATTACTGAAAAATGAGTAAGATACTGAAAAACATGAAAATGTAAATAGTTCTTTGTTGACTGTTTGTTTTCCTGATTCTTGCTGCTGAACCCGTCCAGGGTTAATTCTTCAATGGATCCCTTTGTTGACCCGGGATCCCTACTGTTTTTGTTTGTTTTTGCTATTTTTCCATAATGCTATAAAAACTGCCGCAATCATGAACAATGCATGATACAAACTCCTTGTATATAGTTTACACCTTCTTAAGGGTGTGTCCTACTGGTTTTACTTAGAAAGAGACTCTTTGCGAAGATACCGCACCGGAGCCTTTGCTGGGTATGGACTGGTGGCCAGAGAAGAAATGCTACCTCCTAAAGACTTGGTCCCTTTGTCGGGGTCGTAATACGACAATTAAATCCTCATTCACCAGTCATTCCAAATAAATATGTGTGCAGGGCATCTGGTACCGGATAAGAATAAATCAGACAGGTAGCTGGTTCAAACTTAGTTAATGCCCCGTGCATCCACACATGTCTGCAGCGGTCACACCAACTGGCTTTATTCTAAAATACACAATACTATATTGAGTGTTAGGGGAAGGCGTGCATTAGGCGGGGTTTAAGCTAGCATCCAGTCTTTCTGATTTGTTCTGACGTCTTCTGGTGAATCCTCCCTTTCTTCACATTCCTGAGTTTCGATTCTGAAGAAATGAATCATCCCTCCAGACACAAACCAGAAACGAAACTGAACCCTGGCGGCCATCTTTAAATACAATTACATTTGCATTAACTAGCAGATAGGAAAAACTTATTGTTTCACAGTATAAAAGTATAGCAGTACAAAGAGAGTATAAAGATTTATATAAAAGTACAAAGGTATATAAGAAAATACATTTTCACCTTGACAATCCCCCCTAAACACTAAGTTTTTCCCTTAAAGAAGGATCCTTCGAGACTGTCCATGTGATGGGAAAAGGGGAGGTGGATTTCTTCATCCAGACACCTCAGAAACTCTCCCCTAGCGAGAGGCCTCCAGGCAGCTGAACCCTTCACTAACCTCACATGGAGTTCTCCCACTGTCCCTAAACTAAATCTCTTAGCATCATCTAAGAATGGGGGGTTTTGTCTACTCTCTTGAGGGGGAATGTACTTCGGGATCTCCCCTGGATCAGTACCATTGTACTCTGGTGGGTCTTCTTCTTGATTGAGGACGGTGCCAGTCGGAGTTACTTTGGCAATAACCTTTTTGTACAAAGAATAACACAACAGAAAATTATCGATTCAACTATAAGGAGGGCAATTAGTACCAAACAAACTTATTGAAGGAATCCCTTGATCCCACCTAACCAACTGGAGAAGAAAGATGTGTCTGCTCCAGCATACATGACACGTCGTCTTATTGTCCTAATTTGTTCAACTTCTTTAGAAACCTTCAGGTCTTTTGGATCGACATTTCGCCATTCAGGTCTGGCTATCTATATTTCGTCTCGTAAGTCTTTGGTCATACCGTCAATGAATGTATTTACCAATACTTTAACATCAAGTGGGTTTATGGGACTGTACCTCATGTCTTCCCATTTCAGCTGTAACCGTCCAAAGTATAGCTCTACACTCTCTCCTTTTGTCACATCTGCAAAAAGATCTTAATTTGTGTCCTAGCACGTCACCTGTTTTTGTGCTCACTAACTACCTAGGCCTGCCTAGGTGCACTTAATACGTCCATCATATGGTCATTATTTGTCTGTAGAATGAGAAAGGTTGGTTCTCAGGGTCAGCCAATTGTTCCAGCATAGCTAGCTAGTCAGTGGGCCTCCAGGGATAATACTCCTGTATCTGTCTTACCCTACCTGATGTGGTTGGTTCTCTGGTGGTGGGGGCGACATGACATGCTGGTCTACAGCTCCTTCCCAAAAGGATTACTGTCAGCCTACTCCTAAAAGTTAATGTCCCCACTATCCACCAACCACAATCCTGTGTCAGCTTCTTATATCACTGCATGTGATCTTGTCTGGACAGGATTCAGTGTAATTCTCTTAGGTCGGGTTGCAGCACGGGTCATACAAGTGTTAGGGCCCAAATCCTCAACTATATCCTGAAAGGCATCACAGCTATAATTAACAAATCTTTGTTCACTGTAATATATATATATTTGATCCATTCAACATTTTTATTAATCTGCATCTGTGGTACTATAGAAGCAAAGCCGGCATAAATCTGGTTCTGGGCTTTAAACTGGTCAGGCACCCCCCTTGGCACTCCAATGGCATCAATATATACTAGTGGATCTTCTTCATAACTCATATGGAGCTGATCGAGACTTCTCCTCTTTCTGGTAGGTTCATCAGGTATCTTTGGATCCCAAGGTAAAATTTTGAACTGCATAGCTAGTTTAACAGGGGTGCATTGGCCTATCCAGGCATTAGGCAACCTAGGACGGAGCTTACCATCCCCACATAACCAATAAATGTCGTACATATAATGTGTATGTTTGATTAGCAAGTCAGTATCTAAAGAATTGTTCTCTTTGCAGAAACTTGTCTCGAAGATCCCTACTGGTGTACCTGTGGTGTCGTGGGAATTATAGCAGGTGTAATTGTCAGTTAATACGGTTACTTCTCCTGGGACCTTTAGTTTGGGTTTCTCATGAATTAGTAGGACATAATCTGGGCAATCAGTGGACTTCAAACCTTTCAACAAATTCATGACACAGGCGGTGGTGTTGTCATCAGGAAAAAGCAATACATGCGTGTATAGATGTGTATTCGCAGCAGAACAAGCAATACATCCTACAGAGATATTCTGGACTCTTACATTGTATCTCACCCATTCTAACCATAGGTTTTTCCTTGGGGCTGTTTGTGTTTCTATGGAGAAAACCTCTTGCCAACTGAGACCTGGAATGGGGATTACTTCATTAACTACATTTTGCAAACGCTCACCTGGGCCTGTTTTAGGTGTACTGGTAACAGGGGTCATGGTTGGTCTGAAGCTAATATCCCGGAGCTGTATATGGCCTAAATTCCCATGGTATCCACTACTAAATACATAATTATAATGCCTTCCCAGTACAAATGTCTGCAGGTCAGCAGATTGGGGGCTTTCAAGATTTAGGAGGAGGGGGTAACAACTTTTACCCCATTTACAGCCCCTAAGTGGTTGCAGAAGGGCTGTTAGATGCATTCTCTCACGAAGACTCCTACCCGTCCCATCCTTGGGAACATGGCTTCACTAGGTTTATATCCCCAATCGTCTCCCGTATTCCAAGCAGCATCTGTCTAATAATAACAATTATTGTTGTCATTTCTGGTAACACATATATAAAACTGGATGATTCCCTCTACCACCCATTCAGTCTCGGGACACTTGACTACATCACAGAAATCAAATCGCCAGATATTCACCGGGGCTGTCAGGTTTATCCAGAGAATAGTGGGACCTTAGTATTTTCATTTACATTAGGGGCCGAGAAGGTAGGGGCGAGGATGGCCCCCATTTCCAGGATCAAAAACAACAGCAACATTTCCCTTCAGTCACTACTGTGACTAAACACTGGTTCGGTCTCTTTTACAGTGTGAAGCATGGATACAGGTGCTCTTTCCTTCAAGTTTTACTGCAGTGGGGGTGACCAGGATCACCGTGTGAAGTCCTTCAAATCTCGGCTGGAGACAATCTCTGCGCACAAACTTTTTCACATACACCAGGTCTCCTGGCACAAAGGGATGGTGTCCAGGAACCTTGTCTGGGTCTGGAAGAGAACTGAAGACAGTTAAATGCACTTTGGCAAAGTGTCCATGTAAGGCCTGCACATAGCTAGTCAAGTCCTGGTACTTGAGTTGCAACTGTTGTGGAAAGAAACATTCAAGATTGGGGCTCCTGCCAAACAGAATCTCATACGGTGACAGTCCTGTCTTCCTGTTTGGGGTATATCTTACTGAAAACAAAGCTAGAGGAAGGCATTCTGTCCATGGTTTACCAGTCTCTGCCATTGCCTTCTGGATTTTAAGCTTAAGAGTTCCATTTAGTCTCTCCACTTTTCCACTACTCTGCGGATGGAGTATGCAATGCTTGACTTACCCCCAGTGCTGCCATTACCTCTGACATGATCTCTCCAGTAAAATGGGAACCCTGATCGCTTTCAATGACTTCAGGAACTCCATACCTGCATATGATCTCAGCCATCAGTTTCTTCGCCGTTGTCTTAGCCGTAGCTTTGTCAACTGGGTAGGCTTCTGGCCAACCTGAAAATAAATCAATGCAGACCAACACATACTCATACGTCCCTACCCTGCGTAACTGAATATAATCAATCTGCAGTCTCTGGAATTGGTTAAAGGGGCCGGGGAGTGTGTTTGGATGAGGTTTTCACTGTCCTACTCTGATTATGTGTGGCACATATCATGCAGCTCTGTACCTGCCTTTCTGCGCAGGTGGAAAACCCGGGGGGCAATCCATTGTTTCTGTAGGGTGTCACACATGGCCGTCTTCGAGTGGTGCACATTCCCGTGCAGAACCTGTGCCATCATTGGGTACAGTACCTGTGGTAGGCAGACCTTTTCACCCCTCCCCATAGTCCGGTAACGGTATCAGAGCAAGCCCCTATCTTTTGCCACCTATTTTTCTCCTCCTTACTTGCCTGTTCTTGTAACCGGGCTAAGATGTCTTTCAACACAAGTGGAGATGGTGGGGTGTCTAGGTGATGTACTTGAGAGGCTACAGGAGTGCTTGCTGCTTTCTTCGCAGCCTGGTCTGCCAGTGCGTTACCCCTTTATCCGTCCATCAGTGCCTTTGGTATGTGCCTTTACCTTTATGATGCCTGCTTGGGTGGGAAGCTGTAGTGCATTCATAAATTGCTGGACTGCCTCAGCATGTTTAAAGGGGTGGCCATTTGCTGTCAGGAAAGCCCTGGCTCTCCAGATAGGCCCATAATCGTGTGTAATGCCAAAAGCATACCTGGAATCAGTGTAGATATTTACAGTCTTACCTTCTGCTAGTTTGCACGTTTTTATGAGCTCTGCTTCTTGTGCAGACATATGAGCTGGCATTAACTCTGCCTTGATTACCTCATGTTCTGAGACCACAGCATATCTGGTACAGTAGCGTCCTTGGTCATCTTGGTGACGGGATCCATCTACAAAAAGCTCAAAATCAGCATTAGAATAGGCACACTAGAGACCAGCCGTTTCCTGAAACATCAATTCTAGACAATCATATGGTTTGGAAACCTAATCTTGTTCCTCTGGATCCATTTTAGAAAGAAAAAGAGTGTCCTTGCTCATGTCACCTACTCCTCCCCCCTCTGGATCCAGGGGAACTAGGAGAAAAGTAGCGGGGTTCAGAACAGTGCACCTTTTCGAAGTCACATTAGTAGGCATGAGAATAGCAGACTGAAGTCGCAGCTGTCCAGCCATGGACACATGTGGCTAGATTGTACTTGGTTAGGGATACTATGTACATCGTGTGGGGTGTGGACCATCAGTGGGTAATCCAAATCAATCTCTGAAGACTTGTGTAGCAACAGCTGGACAGACAACACAGTCCAAATACAGAAGGGGCTTCCTCTTGCCACCGTATCCAGGCGGCCACTATAATAAGCAACAGGTCTCTGTTTGTCTCCATGAAGCTGAATCAGCACACCTGTAGCATGTCCTGCATAGGTGAGCTCTGTCTGCAAGGCAGTCTGCAATACTGTACGGCAGTGCTCGGGTGTCTTGTAATCAGTATCTAGGGCCTGCAGTGTGTAACACTATATCACAGGGCAAATTCCCTCCCTGGGTAGTCTTAGCATCTCCTGGATGCAAGGGGCCATGAGCGGCAAGGTAGGCCTGACACTCTTGGGCTATAACTGGCCCCCCTTTTTTTTTTTTTTTTTCTTAACGGGAAACACGGGTGTATTACATGGGGAAACACAGAGTATCAGGGCACCATTATCGAATAACATTTGTATTTGCCCCTTGAGACACTGCTCCTGATCATATTTCAAAGAGTATTGATGGACTTTAGAAAAAGGGGCACCAGGTTTGAGAAACACTTTTACTGGTTCTACAGGCATTATTGGGGGAGAATCTGGGTCTATCAGGACCATCATAACTGTGGGAAGGGCAAGTAGGATACACATCTCTTTATATTCATCTGCATAGGAGTTATATAACGCAAGGACCATCTGACCATCATCTTGGAATTATATCCTGGAGCAGAACTGTAATAATAAATCTGCCCCCAGTAAATTTACCGAACATATAGAAAAGATTACGAACTGAGCAGTAACTTCAGGGAAAGGTCCCACAGGGATAGGTTTTATAAGAGTATATTCATTGGGTCTGTCATCTACTCTAATTAAAACAAGCTCTTGATCTGAGAATTTGCATGGCGGGGCTGGGGAGATAATGAAATTCCCATACGGGGTTAAAGGCGTATTGGAATGTGAAGCTGGACTCACGTGTACGAAGGGAGGAGGCAGAAACTAGAGTCTGTTACATAGACAGTAAGAAGCGCTGCTGATTTAACCCATTTCCTGCTGGACTAAATTCTTTTGAAAACCTTTTACTATTTGCAATGCATCATCCGGAGTGGAAATCTCAATATCGGGTCTACTACAAAAAAAAAAAAAAAAAAAAAAAAAGGTATAAATGGGCTTTTTGTTACAGTGAGAATCCCAGATCTTCAAACACTACCATAAGACGCCCATAGAACTTCTCGGCAATCCAGGATATATTGGTGCCTTTTACCAATCTTTCAATTACTTACAAGTTTTCATCTAGGACTAGGCAGGTCTATTTCACTTTCAATTTCATACAGTACTTATTGCTGTAAACATAAATCTCTCAGTGTGTATTGTACCAAGGACAGAGAAAACTTAGAATGCAATACATGGCCCCCCCCCTCCCCCGTAGCCCACAGCGCTGAGGGGAAAAATTGCAAGCAAGGTCGCGCAGGGATTCACTCAGCCCCTCCCATCTAGTAACACGGAGATAAGAACTTCCACTGCATTCTTCAGCGCTGAAGGGAGAGCAAGAGCCCAACTCTATACCCCCCTTTCTCCAGCACGTAGCGCAGATAAGGAGAAAGAAGAAGAAGTGACAAAGAAATCTCGCAGCGGTCTGCTCAGCCCCTCCCCTACAGTACACAGCACTGATACAAAGCTCCGTATCTTCTACAGTCACAAATTACAGCAGTTTTCAGACCTAATTTCTACAAAACTTTCCTATAATCCTCCGTGGTCTGGGCGGAGCCCCAAAGACGGTCCGTACACACACACGCGGCAGGTCTCCACCCAGGTTGGATTCTGCACAACACAAACAGGACACACCTACACTTCTGGAGAGCTCGTCTCGCCACCATTACAGGGCGGTGGCTGGGACTACATTTTCATCATCAGTGGCACGGCGGCCATTTTACAATCTGTAAGATCACAGTTCACAGGCATTTTATAACCAAACACGGGCTCTACATTATCTGATCCTCCCCTCCATCAACCTATTTTCATCCTTTGTTCTTTAAGCCTCGCGCAACTCGCAGATAAGCTTCTTGACTGTCTCTTGCCCTCCCGTGACCATTGTCTTGACTTCCACGGCATCCTCATCTAACTTGTGGGGCACTGACTTCTTTTGCTGTAAGATACGCAGCTTGGCTCCCAGGATACTATGGTTTTCTGCAGTAAAACCACTGGCAGCGATCTTCAACACTGATATTCTAAAAACACGGAGCCTCTCGCTCAACGTATAAGAAAAAGAGCCTCGCGCTCAATATTTCCATCCCTAACCTGAACACAGTGATTAACAGACTATCCTGCCACGATATCCCAAACAGTCGGGAGGCGGTCTCCTAGTGAGACCCCTCCACAAAAATTCTGGTGGTCCCGTACGGAGCGTCTTAATTACCTGTTTCTGGTGGTCCCGTTCCGGGACGTCTTAATTACCTATTTCTGGTGGCTCCATACGGGGCGTCTTAATTACCTATTTGTACTCAAAATTCTGGTGGTCCCCCACTTGGGACGTCTTAATTACCGGTTAGTACAATATCACAGAGGCTGCGTCTCCTATCCCTTTCACTAAGCTGCCCCACAATCTACAACTGGCTCAATTTTTCAGTCCACTTCACTACTAGACAATAGTCACGGGTAGGGTGGTTGAATGGAGTACAATGACCGGTAAAGGAAGTGTGGTGTACAGAGGTCGCACAGGATGCGACGTCTCTCAGTTGCTGGTTCAGAGCGTGGCACAGGATCACGTTTGGTCTCACCACTCGATCATTCACCTCCCGGACCCAAGGAGACTACAGACAAACCAATAACGGCTGAGACACTAGCAAGTGTGACATATACAGTGTACATGATCGCCACTTACCGTATCAGGAGGGTGATCAGTCCTCGAGGTCAGCCACTACGGGTATCATCCACAGACATCCAGGCATGGGTCCAGAGAGTCTCGGATCGCTGGCCACGCCCCCCGTTGGTCGCGCCAAAATTGTCGGGGTCGTAATACGACAATTAAATCCTCATTCACCAGTCATTCCAAATTAATATGTGTGCAGGGCATCTGGTACCGGATAAGAATAAATCAGACAGGTAGCTGGTTCAAACTTAGTTAATGCCCCGTGCATCCACACATGTCTGCAGCGGTCACACCAACTGGCTTTATTCTAAAATACACAATACTATATTGAGTGTTAGGGGAAGGCGTGCATTAGGCGGGGTTTAAGCTAGCATCCAGTCTTTCTGATTTGTTCTGACGTCTTCTGGTGAATCCTCCCTTTCTTCACATTCCTGAGTTTCGATTCTGAAGAAATGAATCATCCCTCCAGACACAAACCAGAAACGAAACTGAACCCTGGCGGCCATCTTTAAATACAATTACATTTGCATTAACTAGCAGATAGGAAAAACTTATTGTTTCACAGTATAAAAGTATAGCAGTACAAAGAGAGTATAAAGATTTATATAAAAGTACAAAGGTATATAAGAAAATACATTTTCACCTTGACACCTTCTTAAAGGGGACATCCACATTTTACATTTGAAGAACCGTATTGCTTTAAGATTGATGGATAGCAATAATGTCTTGATGAGCGAAAGTGATGATAATCCTTACATGTAAAAGTTATATGTATCTGATTAGTTAATTGTAAAGAAATGCAGATGATGTTTTCAGAAAGAAAGATGCAGTAGACCCGTAGGGGCAGACATAGTGTCCTGCATAGTTGTTAGCAAGGAAGTTAAGATAGAAGTTAATGCTCTAAAGAAAATAGTTGATAATGTTGATAGAAGATGGGGATAGAAGGTAAACCCTGAGTCCTCCGTAGAAAGCTAGTTCATTGTAAAGAAAGAGTTAATAATGTGTTGCAGAGGACAGAAAGTGAACCCGTAGGGGTTAGGTAGTGAGTCCTCCTAGGAGCCATATGAAGATGGCTCAGTGTTCCTAAACTGAAAGTATGTTATGTTCTATACTGTGTATAGTAGAGGAAAAGACAGAAGGCTCGGGCTGAAGGGGGCGGTCCTGTAAGAAAGGAGAGGCAGTAGGTCTGGCGCCGTTAGGACAGGCGGTCCTGCAGATTTAAAGAAGGAGAATGTAAAGTTAAAATTGCCTTATAATGTGATTATAAGAAGGTCTTTAATGGATGCTGAGTGTACGTCCTTAAGGGCGATGTTAAATTATTGTTCAAAGAATTGCACGAAGTAGAATACCCGGTTGGGTAACAGCAGTTATTTATAGCCTGTTGCTGTAATATTTAACCATGTTTGTAACGTTCAAGTGTCCTCACCTCCCATTATTATTATTATTATTATTATTTATTGTTATAGCGCCATTTATTCCATGGCGCTTTACAAGTGAGGAGGGGTATACATAATAAAAACAAGTACAATAATCTTGAACAATACAAATCATAACTGGTACAGGAGGAGTGAGGACCCTGCCCGCGAGGGCTCACAATCTACAAGGGATGGGTGAGAATACAGTAGGTGAGGATAGAGCTGATCGTGCAGCGGTTGGTTGATCGGTGGTTACTGCAGGTTGTAGGCTTGTCGGAAGAGGTGGGTCTTCAGATTCTTTTTGAAGGTTTCGATGGTGGGCGAGAGTCTGATGTGTTGTGGTAGAGGGTTCCAGAGTAGGGGTGATACGCGAGAGAAATCTTGTATACGATTGTGGGAAGAGGAGATAAGAGGGGAGTAGAGAAGGAGATCTTGTGAGGATCGGAGGTTGCGTGTAGGAAAGTACCGGGAGATGAGGTCACAGATGTAAGGAGGAGACAGGTTGTGGATGGCTTTGTACGTCATGGTTAGGGTTTTGTACTGGAGTCTCTGGGCAATGGGGAGCCAGTGAAGGGATTGACAGAGGGAAGAGGCCGGAGAATAGCGGGGGGACAGGTGGATTAGTCGGGCAGCAGAGTTTAGAATAGATTGGAGGGGTGCGAGAGTGTTTGAGGGGAGGCCACAGAGCAGGAGGTTGCAGTAGTCAAGACGGGAGATGATGAGGGCATGGACTAGGGTTTTTGCAGATTCTTGGTTGAGGAATGAACGGATTCGTGCAATATTTTTGAGTTGAAGTCGGCAGGAAGTGGAAAGGGCTTGGATATGTGGTTTGAAGGAGAGATCAGCGTCAAGGATAACCCCGAGGCAGCGAGCTTGTGGGACTGGGGAGAGTGGGCAGCCATTTACTGTAATGGATAGGTTCATTGGGGGGGTCACGTGAGATGGGGGAAAGATGATGAATTCTGTTTTGTCCATGTTAAGTTTCAGAAATTTAGCGGAGAAGAAGGATGAAATAGTGGACAGACATTGAGGGATTCTGGTTAGTAGGGAGGTGATATCTGGTCCAGAGATGTAGATCTGTGTGTCATCAGCATAGAGGTGATACTGAAAGCCATGAGATTCTATGAGCTGTCCCAGGCCAAAGGTGTAAATGGAGAAGAGCAGGGGCCCAAGGACTGAACCTTGTGGGACTCCGACAGAGAGGGGGCGAGGTGAGGAGGTGGTGTGTGAGTGGGAGACGCTGAATGTCCGGTCTGTTAGGTATGATGAGATCCAGGATAGGGCCAAGTCTGTGATGCCAAGGGATGAGAGGGTCTGTAATAATAGGGAATGGTCCACTGTGTCAAAGGCAGCCGACAGGTCGAGGAGGAGGAGAACAGAGTAGTGTCGCTTGCTCTTGGCGGTTAAAAGGTCAGTGGTGACCTTAGTTAGGGCAGTTTCAGTGGAATGGTGTGACCGGAAGCCAGATTGTAAGCGGTCAAAGAGGGAGCAAGAAGAGAGATGGGAGGACAGTTCAAGGTAGACGTGTTGTTCCAGTAGTTTTGAGGCATAGGGGAGAAGTGATATAGGGCGATAGCTAGATACAGAGGATGGGTCAAGAGAGGGCTTTTTGAGGATAGGTGTGATGGAGGCATGTTTAAAGCTTGCATAAAGGGAAGCTCTGTTCAAGTATACTTATTGTTATTTGCACTCAACAAAAATTGTATGTCTTTTTGCTAACCTGTATTGTTGTTTCTTCCCAGTCCCGGAGTACTGGATTTAACCGGGGGGGAGTGCAGTGCCCCAGAGTCCTGGTCATTGCAGTACCGTGGTCCCGCCGCTATGGGGAGCCATGGTACGTCTGATGGCACTGAAGGAGTTCATCTGACCAGGTATCACAGATACCAATACATTTCACAGCCGGGCCACCAGGGGGAGCTAAGGGTTCTATTCCTTAGGGCACTCCTCACATACTGGTAAAACTGGGGGTCAGGCAGGAAGTTGGGAGAGAAAGCTGACTGGATACGAACCAGGCAACACCTTGTGGCAGAGGGTGTTGCGGGAGAGGATTCGGTAGGGCCTCTGTCAGGTTTGGGACCCTGATGGAGACCTGGCTACAGGAAAGAATGTAACGGGACCGTGCCTGCACGGAATAGCGGCGGTGCCCTAAGGAAGGAATAGAAGAGATATATTGTGCTGAGTGAGAAACGAGATAGAAGCAAATAGGAGAATACCAGTAGGGGTCGTGCCGTGAGATCGAGGCAACATCCTACTGAGGCGTGTAGCCGGTGGCCGGAACGCCGAGGAAGTATACAGACATCTAGCTTCAAGCAATACTTCAAACCTACGGCAGGACAGTCAGTCTCAGGCGGGCTGTCTCACATTAAATCACCTATGCAGTCTTGGGGGGCAACTTGTGGAGAGGGGCGACTCTAGGGTCCCGGAAGAGCTCCGAGCCTACCCGTCATACGGGTGCCGTCTCAACCAGAACATCGGGAGGGACGGAGGATTAGCAGAACATCATCTAATCGAGTTGTGAGGGAACTTAAGAAACAGACACAACAGTTGTGGGGTACTTTCCGTAAGCACAGCAGGGAAGGACTACAACACATAGCGCTAAGAAGGAAGGCACTGATTTCCACCTGCAAAGTGAACTCTGGAAGTGCCATTGGACCGGCCGGACTTGCGCAGCCTGGTGATCTGTATTCCGGACTGAGGACCCAGAGATCTTCAGTAAAGAGGTAAAGAGACTGCAACCTGGTGTCCTCGTTATTTACCGCGACCTGCACCCCACAACTGCACCACTATCACCACTCACTGTACCGGACGTCCCCCACTGACCGGCAGGGCCACGGACCGGGTCTAGCCACCGTGACAACCCCAGAGCAGAGACTCAGAGGCCCGGCTCCGGGTGCCCCTCGGCCCTGCGGCGGTGTGGGGGTGCTCCACTTCCATGAGCAGACAATGGCTGACTGTCATCAAGGCTTCCCTCATCCTCGGCTGCAGACGCCTGTTCCTTTATGTGCGTCAAACTTTGCATCAGCAGACACATTAGGGGGATGCTCATGCTTATTACGGCGTTGTCTGCACTAACCAGCCGTGTGCATTCCTCAAAACACTGAAGGACTTTACACAGGTCTTGGAGCTTCGACCACTGCACAGCAGACAACTCCATGTCTGCCATCCGACTGCCTGCCACTGTATGTGTATCCTCCCACAAATACATAACAGCACGCCTCTGTTCGCACAGTCTATGAAGCATGTGCAGTGTGGAGTTCCACCTTGTTGCAACGTCGATGATTAGGCGATGCTGTGGAAGGCTCAAAGACCGCTGATGGTTCTGCATACGGCTGGAGTGTACGGGTGAACGGCGGATGTGAGAGCAGAGTCTGCGCACTTTCAGCAGCAGGTCGGGTAACCCCGGATAACTTTTCAGGAAGCACTGCACCACCAGGTTTAAGGTGTGAGCCAGGCAAGGAATGTGTTTCAGTTGTGAAAGGGCTATGGCAGCCATAAAAATTTCTTCCGTTATCACTGACTACCTTGCCTGCCTCAAGATGTACAGTGCCCAGCCATGACTGAGTTTCTTGCTGCAAGAACTCGGACAGAACTTCCGCGGTGTGTCTGTTGTTGCCCAAACACTTCATTGCCAATACAGCCTGCTGACGCTTGCTACTAGCTGTTCCATAATTGGACACCTCGTGTGCTACAGTGCCAACTGCGGATGGAGTGGTCGTGTGACTGCGGTCTGTGGACGAGCTCTCGCTTCTGCTGGAGGACGAGGAGGAGGAGGGGTGACGAACGCCTACAGCCAACTGTTTCCTAGACCGTGGGCTAGGCAGAACTGTACCAATATTACTGTCCCCTGTGGACCCTGCATCCACCACATTAACCCAGTGTGCCGTGATGGAGACGTAACGCCCCTGGCCATGCCTACTGGTCCATGCATCTGTTGTCAGGTGCACCTTTCTACTGACAGATTGCCTGAGCGCATGCACAATGCGGTCCTTTACATGCTGGTGGAGGGCTGGGATGGCTTTTCTGGAAAAAAAGTGTCGACTGGGTAGCTCGTAGCGTGGTACTGCATAGTCCATCAGGGCTTTGAAAGCTTCGCTTTCAACTAACCGGTAGGGCATCATCACTAATGAGATTAGTCTAGCAATGTGGGCGTTCAAACCCTGTGTACGCGGATGCGAGGATGAGTACTTCCTTTTCCTAACGAGAGTCTCATGTATGGTGAGCTGGACTGGAGAGCTGCATAGGGTGGAACTAGCGGGGGTACCGGTGGACATGGGTGACAGAGAGGGTTGGTGATGGTGTTCTTCCTGTTGCCCTACATACATTTTTTGCTAACACGAACCTGGTGATTCCATGATGACAGCTTTGGCCTTGAAGTTGCAACGAAACCGCCACATTACCTGCAGGTGGTGTGGTAAACGGTGGGCTTACAGTGAGGGAAGGGATGTCGCATTGTTGACTAGCTTCATTGTGAGAGGGTGCTACAACGTTAAGGGACGTTTGGTAGTTTGTCCAGACTTGCAAGTGCATGGTGTTTAAATGCTTATGCATGCAGCTTGTATTTAAATTTTTTACATTCTGACCTCTGCTGAAGGTCCTTGAGCATTTCTTACAGATGACTTTGCGCTGATCATTGGGATCTTGGTTAAAAAAATTCCAGACTGTACTCTTCCTATCAGATACCTTTTCAGGCATTGGACACTGAGCTACTTTAACCTGATGGCCACGCTGTCCTACAACAGGTTTTGGTTTTGCCACACGTTTTTGGCCAGATACGGGCCTGCAAGATGGAACCTGTTGCGATGTTGTTGCCTGCTGCGGCTCCTCCTCCTCCGCTTTAGAGCTACTGCCGCCTGCACCCTGTCCCCCCAATGGCTGCCAATCGGGGTCAACAACTGGGTCATCTATGACCTCCTCTTCTATGTTCTGTGCACTTTCCTCTGGGTCACCGTGTAAGCCGGTGCTATAGCGTTCGTCACGGGGCTCCATAGTCTCATCGGGGTCAGATTCTGGATCTGTACACTGCGAGGGCAATGTTCTGATCTGAGTCAAAGGAACAGCATAATAATCAGGCTGTGGCTGTGCATCTGTGCACTCCATGTCCGATTGATCTTGTAATGGGCATGGCCTGTTAACAATTTCCCTTTCTAACCCAGGCACGGTATGTGTAAAGAGCTCCATGGAGTAACCTGTTGTGTCGACTGACGCATCCTTCACTGTTGTTCTGGGTGAAGGACACAAGGAAGCTACTTGTTCCTGACCGGGAGCATCCACTGACGACGCACTGCTCTGACATTTGGCACTTTCCGAGGAGGAGGTGAAGGAGCTAGAGGCAGAGTCAGCAATGAAAGCCAATACTTGTTCCTGGTGCTCCGGCTTCAAAAGCGGTTTTCCTACTCCCAGAAAAGGGAGCCTTCGAGGCCTTGTGTAGCCAGACGATGACGCTGGCTCAACAACTGGAGACTTAGGGGCTATATTGCTTTTCCCACGGCCACGACCACCTGATGCTCCACGACCACCACCACTACCATCATTACCAGCGGGCAATGAACGCCCACGGCCACAACCTCTTCCACCAGACTTCCTCAATCTTGGACAAATGTTACCAAACTAACAACCGTTATGTGGTCCTGTAAAACCAGGTATAAGGTGTGCGTGAACTTGTTATGAATGTAAATCTCCCTTTTTTTATGACTGGGATAATCCAGTGAAAAAAATCAGGCCCACTGTATTACACAACAACACAGTTTGATTAGCAGAAAGAGGCTGGCAGATATGGCACTACCAGGAGAGACGCAGATATAAAACACTGCCAATAGAAATGTCCCTTTTTTTTGGATATGGGAGACAAGGGATTGAATCAGGCCCACTATATCACGGTATAGTTCCTGTGGCACAAAATGACTGACAGATAACACAGACAGCAGTCGCACAGATGCACTGGTTTGGCAAGATTATTCTACCTCTATTTTAAAATTTTTAGGGGATATGTGAGACAAGTGCTTTAATCAGGCCCACTGTTACACAGTAGGTTTTCTGTGGCAGAAAAACAAAGACAGATGCCACACACAGGACTGGCACTAATGCAGATTTGCCAGTCTTTATCTCCCACTATTTTTTTTTTCAGGGAGAATGAAGAAAAAAAAAGGCCCAGTATTACACACTAGGTTTTCTGTGGCACACAATGAGAGACAGATGCCACACACAGCACTGCCACTGAGGCAAACTTGCAAATGTTTATCTCCCACTATTTATTTATTTTTTCTGGGAGAATGAAGAAAAAAAATGGCCCAGTATTACACACTAGGTTTTCTGTGGCACACAATGAGAGGCTGATGCAACACACAGCACTGGCACAGAGGCAGTAATCTCAGAAAAGTATGGCAGGCAGCTATAAAAAGGACTGCTGCACACAAAAGTGTGGACAAACAAACAAGATAGCTGTGCAGAAAGGAAGGAGCAACAGGATGTGCGCTTTGAAAAAAGCAGTTGGTTTGCACAGCGGCGTACAAAGAGCAATGCAGCTATCAGGGAGCCTTCTAGGGCAGCCCAATGAGCTACAGCGCTGAGGAAAAAGAAAAAAAAAATGTAGCTTCCACTGTCCCTGCAAACGAAAGGTGGTGTTGGACAGTGGAAATCGCTACAGCACAAGCGGTTTGGGGGTTAATGTACCCTGCCTAACGCTATCCCTGCTTCTGAAGAAGCGGCAGCAACCTCTCCCTATGCTCAGATCAGCAGCAGTAAGATGGCTATCGGCGGGTACGCCCCTTTATAGCCCCTGTGACGCCGCAGAAAGCCAGCCAATCACTGCAATGCCCTTCTCTAAGATAGTGGGGACCAGGACCTATGTCATCACGCTGCCCACACTCTACGTCCACCTTCATTGGCTGAGAAATGGCAGTTTTCGCGTCATTGAAACGCGACTTTGGCGCGAAAGTCGCGTACCGCGTGGCCGATGCAACGCTGGGATCGGGTCGGGTTTCATGAAACCCGACTTTGCCAAAAGTCGGCGACTTATGAAAATGAATGATCCGTTTCGCTCAACCCTAGTTTCCATCTAAATCTCTAAGTGACGTAAGTGCTCAGAGTAGAGTGCCGGAAAATGTGCTCCCAAATGTTATGTACAATGTTCCCAATAAAAGCTTCCACTCAATCCACAAGAAAGGAAAAAAAAAAGCAATCACTCACTCAGGTCCATCATCTGCTAACGGAAATATAGGGGGCTTCCACGTTACTGGTAGCACAAAGGCTCTGAAGAAGGCTCAAAAGAAATTCAGCAAATTCTCCGCTCCCAAATCCAAATGCCCCCCTCCCTTCAGAGCCCCTGTGTGCCTACACCACATTTAGCATCCACATGTTTGGCATTTCTGTAGTGATGAGAGCCGCTTAATTTACAGGTGCAGGTCTCCAGAGGCACGGACTGGGCATAATGTACTGGACACTACAAAGGCATTTTGCAATTTTCACTCTGCAACATCCACTGTTGCTTGTTTCTGGAAAACACCCATGGGGACAAAATAGATAAATTCACAAAGGGGTATAATTTCCACAATGGGGTCACTTGAGAAGGGATTCTGCTTTTCTAGCACTTAGAGGTTCTGTATATGGAGTCTGCAAACTGTATATGGAGTCCGTAAACTATGCTAGGAGAATCTGTGCTCCAGGAGGCAAATAGCGCTCCGTTACTCACGAGTATCCTTATGGCTAAGCAGTACTGTACAGCCACATATGCGGTATTGCTACATTCAGCGAAAGTTGGACAAATTTTGGTGCCATTTGTACCGTTTTCCCAGTATGAAAATGTACAATTTGAGGCTAAGTATTTTAGTGGTAAAACGTAAATGTTTTTTTCCTTCACTGCCCAATGGTATTAAATTCTGTGACATACCTGTGGTGTCAGTATAATCACTGCACTCCTAGATGAATTAATTGAGAGGTTTAGATTATAAAATGGGGTCACTTACCGGAGGTTTCTGCTGTTCTGGCACCTTAGGGGTTCTGTCAATGTGACATGGCACCCTCAGACCAGTGCAGCAAAATCTGCACCGTATATGGCGCTACCTCCCTTCTGAGCTTTGCACTGTGCCTCAAAAGTAGTTTGAGCACATATGGGGTATCCGTGAACTCAGGAGAAATTGCAAAACAATTTTTGGGGTCCATTTTCTCCTGTTAGCCTTGTGAAAAGACAAAATTTTGAGCAAAAAAAAAATTTGCCGGAAATTTTATTTTATTTTCACAGCTCTACATTATAAAGTTCTGTGAAGCGCACAGGGGTTGAAGGTGTTCAATACACATCTAGATAAGCTCCCAAAGGGGTCTAGTATCCAAAATGGTGTCACTTGTTGGGGGTTTCCACTGTTTAGGCACATCAGGGGCTCTCCAAACACAACATAGCATCCGCTGATTTTTCTAGCAAATGTTACATTCAAAAAGTCAAATGGCGCTCCTTCCCTTCTAAGCCCTGCCATGCACTAAACATTTGTTTTTCTCAACATATGGGGTATCGGCATGCTCAGAATAAATTGCACAACAAATTGTATGGTCCATTTTCTCCTGTTACTTTTGCGAAAGTAAAAAATTAGGTCTAAATGGAAAGATTTTTGCGAAAGAAGAGTAAATGCTTATTTTTTTTCCTTCCACATTCCAAAAATTCCTGTGAAGCACCTAAAGGGTTAATAAACTTCTTGAATGTGGTATTGAGCACCTTGAGGGGTGCAGTTTAGAATGGTGTCACTTGTGATTTTGAAGGGCCTATACGAAAATACTCTTCAAATGTGAGGTGGTCCTTAAAAAAAAAAAGAAAAAAAATGTTTGACAATTTTCTTGTAAAAATGAGAAATCGCTGGTCAACTTTTAACCCTTATAACTGCCTAACAAAAAGATTATTTTTAAAAAAATTGTGCTAAAGTAGACGTGTGAAATGTTATTAACTATTTTGTGCAATATGACTGATTTAAGGGCATAAAAATTAAAAGTTTGAAAATTCTTTTCACAAATAAACGCAAGTAATATCAAAGAAATTTAACCACTATCATGAAGTACAGAGAGTGTCACTAGAAAATCTCAGAATCAGTGGGATCCATTGAAGCGTTCCAGAGTTATAACCTCAAAGTGACAGTGGTCAGATTTGTAAAAATTGGCTTGGTCAGGAAGTTGAAAACAGGCTTCAGGGTGAAGTGAAAAAAAAAAAAAAAAAAAACAGCGTGGGAGGGATCCTTCTCTTCTTGATAACCTGCCATGCTAAAGCTGACAGCTGAGGGTTGCAGCCCACAGCTGTCAGTTTTTCCTGTGCTGGTTATCAAAAATAGTAGAAACCCTGTAATTAATTTATTTATAGCGCAGAGGCGCAGGCTGAAGGGACTACTACTGTCATCAGCCCACACCTGTGACTGGTGGGAACCGCAGCTCTCTGGCCAGCAGTAAATATTTTAGCACCAATGAGAGCTGCCGGAGAGCTGTTATGCAGGTGACAGCATGGAAAACCGCACACGTTCTCTGCCAAACCCAAACAGTATCATGGACCGTGCATGAACACCAAGTTTTCAGTATGGACCCTGAACTTCACTGTTCAGGTTCACAGTTCGCCCAGCTCTACTGAGGATTAGAAAAAAAAAACAAAAAAAAAAACACGACATTACTGCTTTGTATTGATTTATGCACCTTTTGTCCATTATTTCTTTACAATGTGAAAATTTGGTAAACTCAGTTGGCTTTTTTTTCTGAAAGTTGTGTCTCTAACTGTTGCAGAATTTTACCAATGCCTGCATCTGAGCTGCATGTTGTTGATTCAGTGGCGCATTACACGCAATGCTATTATCAAACCCCGGGGACTAGCGGTGCAAGCCTGTCATGTAAGTAGTGTATAGCGCTGCACGACTTTACATCTGTACAATTTTTTGCAACACTTTTTATGCAATTTCCTTGTGACATTGGCTGGTAAATATCATTGCTGTCATGTCTATAATTGAATTATTTTGGGAATTTTTAAAAGTTCCTTTTTTGCTTTTGCTGTGATTTTTATTCTACAATAGTGTAGGAACTCGAAAGACACTGTAGACAATTGACTTGGTTCGCAACTTTGCGTATTTTGGCCAAAATACTAAGTTGTGCATCTGATCCGACACACACTGCTCCGGCGTCACTTCATTAAGGGGTACCGTACCGACACTTCATTCGCTCTGGCTATCTGGTGTCCCAACCATGTCTAGGGCACTCCAGTACCCCAAGGGCCACAAATGACAGCTATAAGGGCCTCCTGTTTGCGGCCCTTGCACTACATCAGTCTCTTTTAGGCACAACCTACAAGATTCCTACATCTATATAGAACTGCACCACTGGGTCAGAAACCTGCAACAGAAATAGAACACTGCCGGCATCACCGCTACAAGACCAAGCTTTGAACTTTACATAATTACCGTCAGTTTGTGAAGAGGGACAGAAAGATGCCGGACTAGTCACCTAAAGTGAGCCAGATGTCATAAATCCATACAAGATTTGTCGTCGTGAACCGAGGCACAACATTCAGCACAGAATCTACACAAGATATCCCGCTGGAAAGTAACATTGATACATGACAAAATGCACAATATGATGGTCGGGGCGGTATTGTACGGCCTGATGTCACCTTAGTGTTTCTGCAGCATTTTTTTTTTTTTTAAAGGCAAAGAAGACAACAGCTTTAATGGAGTCATGGACATCGATCATTTTAGATTTGGGAATTTTACGTCCCCTACACTCATTTGTAGAGGCAGTGAGCTCTGTGCATGACGCCATTCAGTCCTGTCTGGACTCAGTGATCACAGATATGGAGTCTGGTGATTTTGTGCACTTAAAGTTTAAACTGATCTCCGAGGTTTTATTATCGCAACAGAACAATCGCGGGAGGACTTTGATGCTGAAACATTTTTAAATGCAGTGGCCCGTGCACTACAAAGCAGTGCGGAGCATCAGGCTAGTGATTGTCTGAAAAATTGCCTGAAATTAATGGTGTACAGTCAAATTAAGGTAGATGGTAGCATGCAGGTGTAGACATGGACAGTGCAGGACTTGTGACTGAGCCCCCCACCATCAATCCCCACCCATATAAACACATACATTTACATGTATATTCCCATTAAACACAATACAATAAACTATTCACATTCCCATTTACACATTACACATGTACATAGTAAACACGGGCACAAAAGCCGATATAAAATATGCGCATAATGAGGATATTACTGTGATCCACTTGTTCCCATCACAAGACAATAGTTTTTTGTTTTTTCAATCCAAGGTGTAACAGCCGCACCTTTTAGTCACGTGTTTCACTATATAAGGACTTGTTTTTTTAGGAGACCGCTGTAACTTTGGTAACTGGCACTTTCCAAAACACAATATATAAGTGTTCGGATTGAGTTTTCATAGGATTTGGATTTTCAAAGTTTCTGTAATTCCCAAGTGTAACATGATGGACATGGTATGTAATATACTACACAGTCATGCTGTGACCCACAGGAATTTACCTCAGGGCAGGGATATGTTTATGCAGATAATGTGATGCAGCAGCAACAAAGGCAAACAGTTCTAGGATGTATGAAGAGAAGCATGGATTCTAGATCACGTGAAGTCATTATTGCTCTCTACTCCTCCTTGGTCAGACCTCATCTGGAATAGCGTGTCCAGTTCTGGGCACCACATTATAAAAGACATAAAAAAAGCTGGAGTAAGTTCAGAGAAAGGCTAAGAGGAACGGTTAACGTATCTGGAAATGCTTAGCTTGTAAAAAAGAAGGAGAAGAGGAGACTTAATAGCAGTCTACAACTATCTCAAGGGTTGTCACAGTGTAGAGGGATCATCATTCTCATTGTACATGGAAACACGAGAAGCAATGGAAAGAAACTGAGAAGATACAGATGAGATTAGAAAAAGCTTTGACAGTGGTGGTGCTCAATGAGTGGAACAGGCTGCCATGAGAGGTGGCGAGTTCTCATTAAATGGAAGTCTTCAAACAGAGGCTGGACAGACCGGGATGATTTAGTGAGTCCTGCATTGAGCAGGGGGTTGGACACGATGACCCTGGAGGTCCCTTCCAACTAAAATTCCATTATTGGCTGATTTAAATATACCAAAATGATCAATGACCCGACTGGGGTCTACACCTCGTAGGCAGGCCTTAGGTATCACGCAATGGACTTTGCAGTACAAAAAAAAACAAAAAAACCTCACTCTACTGATGCTATAACCCACATGGCCGACAATGTAACTGATGTGATGACCAAGTGATCTACTTGTATTGTAATACTTTATTATTCTGTAAGAAAATGTTATGGCCTATATTAAATACAGATTGCTGTATATTCTTATACAACCATTACAGAATAATATAAAGTAATAATTGTGCTGCTCGATGTTAATACAAATCATTTGGCACATTAATTGTGCTGCTCTCCATCATTCTGAAATGTCCTGTGTCTGATTCATACTTGATAAAGTTTTTATATTTTACAATATTGTGTTTATTTTATGTAATTGAGGGTAAAACCCTAACTTTATGAATAGGGATAAAATTGGAGGGGAGGGGCCATAAAGTATTACATGCATGACAAAACACTATAGAAAACAATGGAACTGTCAACTTAAAAGATGGCCTTGGATAATCCCATATGTATTGCTAGAGATGGGGAAAATTAGCCGGCTTGGACAATCTGACAGGGTGTGATAAGGCGAGGTGATACATTACAGTGGTCATAGTTTGATGGAGCTTAATGGAGGTGAAGCAACGGTCACCTTGATATTTGGTGAATTATATGGAATCAAAACTAAGAGCATCACAATTACAGAATAGAACCAGCCACCTTATCCATAGGAGGTTATCGTGCATTTGTCCTCTACCCAAGGCAGCCGGAGTATTGTCCATCATGCTTTCAGTACATTCACACCCAGGACTCCTCCAGAGGTAAATGCTGCCGCAACTGCATGATGCCAGGCTATGGGGCCAGACATGGATGAAGCTGGAACTGGAAGAGACCCAATTTTTCTGTAACCCTTGGAGACAGATGCAATATCTGAACAAGTTACAGAGTTGACAGTGGCCCACACACTTGGCCAGTTAGCTCACCCTGTCCTAGAGCCTGCCTGATAGGAGGCTGCACAGTGTCCGCCGGTGACCAGTCACAGACACAGCTGCACCAACTATTCAGGATCTTTCCTCAGAAGGACCTTCATGATTGCGCCATGTGACAGGTCACAAGCGGAGCTTTCGTTTCCAGTAATGAGAAATATGGCCTAGAAGTGTAGTAATAAGAATCCAAGTGGAGGGCAAGCGCTGTACCTGCGGGTCCGGGCGTTAAGATCCCTGTGGTGATGTGCGCTGGTGCAGCGCCCCAGAGTCTGGTCGTTGCAGTAATGTCGCTCTTCCACCAGGGGGAGTGATGGTACGTCTGAAGGCAATAAAGGAGAACGCTTATCACATACATCCCAACACACTTCACACTCCAGGCCAACAGGGGGAGCCTTGCTTCTATTTATTAGGACACTCCTCACAGTTAGGAAAAACTGGTGGCTTGGGATAGGAAGTTAGACAGACGGAAGCTGACTGGAGGGAGAATGAGTTAGTCAGTCCCTGTCAGGCAGACAGAGGGAAAGGAGGAACATCGAATAACTGCTGACAGTGTGGTCCCTGACAGGGGTTTGATCCTGTCAGAGGCCTAGACAGAAGGCCACGGAGCTGCGCCTGCCCCACATGCAGCAGATTCCAAAGAAAGACATTAAAGGGAATTGCGTTGCAGAGAGTGAGAAACGAAGTCTTAGCAAAAGGAGAGGAAAACCAGAAGGAGTTCTGCCCTGTAATAGGCTGCCTCCTTCTGAGGCGCAGGAGCCGGTAGCCGGAACACCGAAGGAGAACAGACCTCTATGCTTTACTTCAGAGACCGACAGGACAGCTAGTTCCATATTGGTTGTCCGACCTTTTACCCAGGAGGCAGGGTGGCAAACTGTGGAGGCCGGGGCGTCTCTAGGGTCCCTGTAAAAAAGCCTCAGGCCACCAGTCATATGGGTTGCTCCTATCCATCCGGGGGACAGAGAGAGACATAATATCCAGAACACCAACATCAGTTGTGAGAACCTCACCGAGAAGCTCAGCAGGGAGGTACTACAACACTCAGGCGCTAGAGGAAGGCTACGGATTTCCACCTGGTTAAGGGGGACTCTGGATTTGCCTTCAGACCGGCCGGACTCTGTCTAACAGTGATCTGGTGCTCTGGACTGTGGATGCTGAAGCCTTCAGTAAAAAGGTAAAGAGACTGCAACCTTGTGCCCTCGTTCTTTACTGCGTCCTGCACCATTCACCATCTACACTTCTGGGAAGCCCTGGGGACATACTTCACCTGTGGGAAGGTACACCATCTAGCTGCCATAATATCACCCCAGCGGACCCCAAAGCAGCGTCGGTCACCCTGACCGAATACCACAGGTGGCGTCACGAACATTAAACTATAAAAACTCTTCCCTTTATTGGATGGCCCTCAAAGGGCCACGGACCGGGTCGAGCCACTGACATCCCTATCAAGGACAGAAGGACCCGGTACCGAGTACCCCATTGCCCTACACGTGGGGACGCTTCATAAGCGCAGGCAGAGGGCACCACAGTCTAAAATATGCAACAAAAGATAATTTGACACGTCAATATACCAGGGAAGAGTAAATAAATGAACTGACCTTGTTGTAGAATCAATTATGAAAAGGAAATGCAGCGCCCCAGAGTCCTGGTCGTTGCAGTAATGTCGCTCTTCCACCAGGGGGAGTGATGTTACGTCTGATGGTACTAAAGGAGTTCACCTGACCAGGTATCACAGTCACACACTACACTTCACACTCCAGTCCACCAGGGGGAGCAAAGGTGCTATTTACTAGGCCACTCCTCACACACGGGTAAAACTGGTGGGTTGGATAGGAAGTCAGAGAGAAGCTACCTGGGTTTGACCCAGAGAAGACCTGTCAGGCAGACAGGAGGAGAAGGAGGAACATCTGAGCTGCAGACAGAGGGTCCCTGTCAGGGGTGGAATCCTGGCAGAGACCAAGCACGAGATAGAACATTACGGAGCTGCGCCTGCACTCCATTGCGGCAGCATCCTAAGAAAGGACACGAAGCGAAGTATATTGTGGAGCGTGAGAAACGAAGTCACAGCACAAGGAGATAATACCGGGAGGAGTTCTGCCCCAAGATCGGCAGCCTCCTTCTGAGGCGCGTAGCCGGAACACCGAGGGAGTTCTAGGCTCTACGCATTACTTCAGAGACCGGCAGGACAGTCGATTCCAAGTTGGCTGCCCGACCTTAATACCTATGAAGACAACGGAGGCAAATTGTGGGAGAGGGGCGTCTCTAGAGTCCCTATAAAAAAAGCTCCAGGCCTACCCCGTCATACGGGTTGTCCTATCCATATCATCTGGGGGACAGAGAGAGAACATCGGAAAGATCCACGAAAGTTGTGAGGACTATCCCCTGGTGCTCAGCAGGGAGGTACTACAACACACAGGTGCTAGTAGGAAGGCTACCGATTTCCACCTGGATAAGGGAACTCTGGATGTGCCTTCGGACGGGCCGGACTCAGCCAGCCCTGTGAACGGTACACTGGACTGTGGACTCTGAAGTCTTCAGTAAAAGGTAAAGAGACTGCAACCTTGTGTCCTCGTTATTCATTGCGCCTTACATCGTCCACCATCACCACCTACACATCTGGGAAGCCCTGGGGATACACTTCACCTGTGGGAAGGTATACCATCCAGCTGCCATTCCATCACCCCAGTGGACCCCTAAGCAGCATCGGTCACCCTGACCGAACACCACAGGTGGCGTCACAAACACCGTAACAACTACACCTTTAATTGGACGCCCCTCAGAAGGGCCACGGACCGGGTCGGGCCACCGTGACATCCCCAGAACCGAGAGAGAGAGAGACCCGTTACCGAGTACCCCATTGCCCTACACGAATAAAGAAAAAAAAAAAAAAAAGATGGGAAGGAAAGAACAAAAGGAATGAGAAAAAAAAACAAAACGTACCTACTGGCAACACATGGAATGGGACCGCAATCTCGCCATACCCATACGAGCTAGAGGAATGCATACATATTAATAAGAAATATGAAAATGTATTTTTATTAAAAAAAAACAAAAACAAACTATTAACTGTATTCTGCAGGTTTATAAATAGTGCACCGCTGTACATTACCTCCATATCAGGTCCAGAACAATATTAAGGTCAAAGCACAGGTGGTGTTATATGAACAGCAGCAATGAATGTGCGCACCATCCAGGAGAGCGTGTGCCAGCAGTCTTTTCTTAGGATGGAAATATATGTAAAAGGGGTGCACCCCTATACTGATAATGATACAGGGTGCAAAACCTAGTCTGTAGGGCAAACTAGATATAGCAAAAAAGTAAAAAAAAGACTAGACTAATGATGGCATGCACACCCGAAAATTATAAATAATCAGAAAACTTATTACACCTCAAAAAAGACAGGCCCTTTTAAATGGTTTTATCTGTGTCTAAGATATAGGACCAATAAGCGACACCCCTATATATATCGCAAATATAGTATAGTACAACCAAAGAACCGTTGTAATTATAAACAAATATGCATAATATAATAGCCTGTACAGATATAAATAGCAAAATGTCTCTTGCTCATAGGTTAAATAAGTCAAGTCTCCTAGTATTGAACCAAAACAAGAAGAATGTCATGACAATGTGCTGCAAGGGGCGCTTTTTCCTAGGGGTTGCACACGCATATTGTGGCGTATCCTATTGGCTTATTACGGCTAGATATATATATATATATATATATATATATATATATATATATATATATATATATATATATATATATATATTTTATGTACTCGTTGGTCTGGTGTGTTGGTATGGAGACTGGGACGCCAGGGAGGCCGCATGGCTGGCGCAGTCCTCCAGTGTATTCCATACAGTTGAGCTCTCTACTCCAAATTCAGATTTCTCTGCACTTTGTGCCGAACTCACTAGGGCCCATAAGACAGGTGTCAAACTCTGGTGGAACATGAGAGGCCTTGTACCTAGGGGTTTACGCATTTCAATTTTTTCAGCTTGGGAGCCATCGGCCTCGTTCCAGCAAACTTGGGAACAGGGTTTGACACGTTCTAACATCCTTATCGCCTTATTGATTGATCATGATAGGGAATTGTTTTCCACTACAAAGACACACATTAAGGAACTAGAAACTAAATTAAATATGAGGAGACACAAGTGGGGGCTTTCAAAATTAAGCTTAAGGACGCGCTGGATAAGTATGAGGCGGAGGTCATTGCGGGCAAAGGTAAGAAATTTCAGAGAGATAAAACGGACTATGAGCAACAACAGGTCTATAGATGGAGACACAAGGGGAACACTAGAACAGGTCTATACTGGTTTTTATCCTCAACGGGGAGCGAACTCGACCGCGGACCAGACGTGGCAGACGAAAGAAGAATTCTCACAAAATAGCGCCCCACATACCATCGGGGGAGAACGTCGCCATATCGGCACAAGTACCCGACCAGGCGCAAGTAGATGGAACTGAAATCCAGGACACCGTAACATCGAACTTAGAGGTACCGAGTGACACTTTACAGGTTATCAACTTGTCTGATTATCCTCTCTCAGATAGAATTGTCGGTCCTCCGTAGAGGTTTAACATTTGTCTCCACACACAGAGTAGACAAGTTCACCCTCATCAAGGACTTGTATCTTTTTGCAGGAATATCACTCTTCAAGTAATGTGTAAAAGACCTAATATCTTGCAGACTGTCCCCCAGGATGAACGCCAAGTTCTTCAGGACTTGGTGGGTCTATTGGAAGAGAATCAATCTACGGCTCCCAACAACAGGTTTCCATACAGGAACAAATCAACAAAGGCACCCTCTTTTTCATTGGTCCCGGCTGTTAAAATTTTCTATGAGCTGGTGAAAACGCGACATAATGGCAATGTTCCCTCAGGTTAGTACAGCTCCTAACCTTTCCTTTGCAGAACGACGGGCCATTTCAGACTTGAGTAACAATGGGGCCTTTATAATCAAGGAGGCAGACAAGGGGGCAATGTCATCCTGTGGCCCACCCACATGTACCAGGAGGAGGCCGTTAGACAATTGAGCAACAGAAGATTTTACAGCAAATTACCACCAGATCCCACACAGGTATTTTTATCCAAATTCCAGACCTTGTTGTGTAGAGCTAACCAACTTGACATCATTACCTCCAATGAGAAACGGTACATGTGGGTGGAGGATCCCATCATTGCCACATTTTACATGCTGCCCAAAATCCACAAGGATGACAAAATGCCCCCTGGTCGTCCCATTGTCTCAAGTATAGGCAGCCTATGCGAAAAAGCCTGCAATTATATTGATTTCTTTTTGCAACCCATTGCAGTGGCATTACCCTCATACGTAAGGGACTCGGCCCATTTTATTGAGATTGTTCGGGACATTGTTCTACCCGCTGAATTCCATTTGGTCACATGCGATGTGGAATCATTATATTCCAACATCAGCCATGTTGACGGGATCAATGCACTGTCTTTCTTTTTTGATCAACAGAAAAATGAAGACTCTAGATATCACCTGTTTTTGCTTGAACTGTTGAGATTTGTTCTATACCACAATTTTTTTCTTTTTGACAGGACTTTTTACCTCCAGGTGTCCGGCGTGGCCATGGAGGCTAAGTGTGCGCCAGCATATGCCAACATCTTTTTAGGCTGGTGGGAGGAGAACGTGGTATATCCCTCTGTGACATTCAAGGAGAAGGTGCGTCGCTGGCATCGATATATCGATGATGTGTTCTTTCTATGGCTGGGCACCGAAGTAGAGTGCATATGATTTTTGCAGGACTTGAATGTTAACACCTATAATATTCTCCTCACACACACTATGTCCACAGCCTCAGTCACCTATTTGGATTTGATTGTTTCTGTAGAGGGCAACCATCTGGTCAAGGATCTCTTCCGCAAGTCTACAGCCACCAACTACACTACTTGAATATAGCAGTTTCCATCCTGTTCATACAAAAGGTGGGTGTACCAATCAGTCAATTTTTGCATGTCAGACAGAACTGCATGCATGATACTGACTTTATATCACAGGCCCGGGATCTCACAGTTTCGAGCAAAGAGGGTACCCCAAACGAGTAATATCATCTGCCTTTCAAAGAGCACGACGGGAGGACCAGTCATCATTATTGTCTCCAAGATCACGGAACTCGGACAAGGCCACGAGATTTGTCACAGATTATAATACCAGCTGGCCTCAGGTAAAGAATATCATGTTTCGGCATTGGCCTATTCTTAGGACCGATGTCCAGACAGCTGAGGTCACAAGTTACAGGCCACTCCTTGCGACAAGACGGGCCCCAAATCTATGGGACCTTCTAACAAGTAGCCATTTTCAGACCTACCGTTAGACACCTTTCTCAATCCAGTTGACTCGACTAGCCACTCTCAAACATTACATCAATTGTAAGACGAGGGACGTGATTTATGTGATATGTCCTTGTGGCAAGCCGTATGTCGGACAAACCTCTCAGCAACTGAGAAAGAATCCAGAAACACATGTCTACCATCCATCTGACAGACGCAGACCAACGGAAGGGCAAGCCCCTTACCCCGGTAGCTGCACATTTTTTGGCAGCCCATGGGGGTTCTACCTCTAACACTAGGGTTGTGGGTTTGCAATAGGTTCCCTATGGTGGTGGTGGTGGGGGGGTAATCCACGCAGGGTACTGCTTCAGATGGAGAATCCACCTGGATTCTCCCTTCGGTCTGCAGCACCACAGGGTTTGAATGAAGAACTTTTATTCACGGGGTTTCTAGGTTGATAATGGGCCCTCATTTACGAACATGTCTACTCTTTATGCTCCCCACTTATTGTTGCTTGCATAATTAATGCACTGTGGGTTGTTATTATCATCATCATTATTTTCATGTTTGTTTCTATCCTTATTTCCAAGTGCCGTCTTCTGTCCATCCAACATCTGGGGGCAATATGCCTTCTGTCGAGCCGTAGGACCTTATATGTCCCAGTTAGCATTTGCGGTTCCCATGGTCATCGTTCTGGACTTTACAAGCAAACGTTTGGGTTTCAAAGGATTTTGGACTCCGCCATTGATCATCTGGGAATTTGGCTACCTTGATGACTATGAACTATGTTGCATTGATTCCGGGACTTTACGTTAAACCAAGTGGATTGGCCCAGGTTTGCCGCCATTTTGGGAGTCTCAACGCGCACATATCAAGACCTGGACTCTACAAATGTTTTTTTGGTTTCTTCTGTTTGCCCCCGTTTTGCACCCTGGGCAGCCCCTTGTTTTCCACCATAGGTGCCATATGGCGTTCTACCTGTCTCTCTGTTCCACTTTATCTGGGCTACTATGGGCTCCTTAGGGTATTATACTTTATTTACCTGAGATATAATAAAATATCTTCCTTTTGAGCATTCTTTGCTCTTATTTGTAAATTTGTTTACTCAGATGTACAGGTGTCGCAGTTTTGAGGCCCTGTTGCTTCAGACAGGGACTTGAGTTGGATCCCGTTTATTTCAACAGTGACGTACTATAACAATTCTCTTGCCTTTGTGCAGGGTTGATATCCTTCAGATCATGGTTCATACCCTTGTATGGTTTTTGTGTACTCTTACCATCCAAAAGGGCTGTGATGTCCACGGTTTTCTCTTTTCTTCTTCTCTCAGTGAATGGGGGACTCATATCTGCCATCATCTATTTTTATGGTGGTGTTTCATATTGTCTCCTCTCTTGCCTTTTGGGAAGGCTGGCGTTTTTTCTACCCGTGGGCCTATACCTTTTAGGCATTGTGCTATTGGTTTCCTTCACTTTCCTTACCCGGGAGGCTAGTGCTTCCTATGTTTCCTATAAGACTATAAAAAACCTAGAGGAGACCAACAAAGAAAAAAAAAAAAAAAAGTTGTTCTCTCATGTGCCACACTAATGGACTCTGCTGTTCGTATATCTATGATTATCAGGGTTCCTATCTAAGGCTAACAATTTCGGACACTCCTTTATCATTTGGGAACTTTAACTTTGACATATACATATACCTTCCATAAAATGATCCAGATTGCAAAGGTTTATTATGCTTCTACCCAGGGGGGGCCTTCCCTCTCCCCTTGGGGTATTCCATTAGACGTATTTTGTTAACCTAACATTTCTGTGGTCTTTTGTTTACTTGCTTTTGGCACTCATACATCATATGCCCCCCGCAGCTTATCGGCATTCATGCTGTGTGAATAGAGAATCTCTTCTGCATTTTTTTCTATATGGCGCTCTGCCACAGGCTTCTGTCTGGCGCGTGCGCGGTTTGCTCCCCCCAGGGTTGCCGTTGCGCATGTGCATGTGCACCATGACAACGGCAACTCTTCTGGCTATAGCCACAATTGTTGCACCTTCCAGGGCGGCTGGGATGGGCGTCTGCAGTCTGCCACACACCGGTTCGTATTTATCTAATCGGCGATTCCTCTAGATTTACCTCAGAAAATACTGATGACCTCACTTCCCCTGACGAAGCTGCTGTTGCAGTGATACGCGTGGGGCTCTTGCCGCACCCCTTCTTGTCCCTCCTGGGCGCCTTAATCCGCTGCACTCCCCTGCAGCGCGAGTGGTATTTATCTGCCTACAGTGGGCTTATTTTTCTCCACCTTATTTTCTCCAGGCGCAATTGCACATTATCTGTTATCAGTTGCTGCCTATTTCTGTTGGACCAGGTCCACATAGGTATTTGGACATACATCTTTGTGGGGTTTATGCTCATATGTTAGCCTAAATATTGTAATGTGCACATTGGGACTTAGGCTTTCCAGGTACCTAGCATGCTCAGACAATACTGTTATTTAATGTATAGCTGTATATATCATCGTGGGATCTGTGCCTACATTTAAGCCTAACATTGTGATATGAATATTGGTATTCGGGCTTTCCATGCATTGAGCATGCTTAGATAACACTTACTCACTATAGTCATGCCTATTTTATAGGGTTTCAATTATGTGTGTATATGTTTGCAGCAAATTATGTGTCATGATGACATTCTTCTTGTTTTGGTTCAATACTAGGAGACTTGACTTATTTAACCTATGAGCAAGAGACATTTTGCTATTTATATCTGTACAACCTATTATATTATGCATATTTGTTTATAATTACAACGTTCTTGGGTTGTACTATACTATATTTGCGATATATAGGGGTGTCGCTTATCGGTCCTATATCTTAGGCCCTTTTAAATGGTTTTATCTGTGTCTTTTTTGAGGTGTAATAATAAAAGTTTTCTGATTATTTATAATTTTCAGGTGTGCATGCCATCATTAGTCTAGTCTTTTTTTTGCTGTATCTATTTTCTTAGGATGGAGGGATTGTTAACAGATGTTCCAGTTCATAACGTCCACCCTCCGCTGCTCCTTTCCCATCCTTCTTGTGTTCAAGGATCTGTCGCATTTGCTCTTGTGCACATGCTGGCTTTTCTGTAAGGGGTCCTGGTGGGGCAGGAAATCCTAGAATTTCAGGTGCCATGTATGGACGGAGCCACCCAACCAGCGGAGTACTACCTGGAGTATAGTGTGTGTGCATGTGGTAAAATAACAGGCCGTCCACCTTGTAGGGATAGGACTGTGTGAGGACACTCTGAATGGAATCCAACGAACAGGGGAAATTCGGCAGACCAACGAACTTGAAAGGGTTGATCTTGCACAACCCATCTTCTTCCTGCAGCTTTGATTGGAGCCAGTAAAAGCGAAAGTCAGTGTGGCAGTCGTACACTGGGTGTCCCCTCCAACACATGACATCTAACACGTAATATGTGCGAGACTCCTCGTTATATATGCCGTCTAGAATAGTGTAGTCTTTACCAGTAGCACTGTTAGGCCGATTTCCACCTGGTAGTAATGATGGAAACCTGTTCACGCAGTACCCACTTTTAGTGTAAGCTGCAGTAGAACCCCGTGAAGCCACAACTAAAGAACGCTTTCCAGTGGGGCAGACTACAAGAATCCAAAGATCAGCCAGATCTGGAGGAATTTCTATTAGCCACTCAGAAAGCATAATCTGGTTAGCATAATGTCGGGGTAACTTTTTGCAAGGCTCCACATCCATGTCCTCTGCGTCTTCGTCTTCTGTTTCCCATCCTCATCCTTCTCTTCATCTTGGTCTGTCCAATCCCCAGATGCGAGCCGGCGAGCATGGTTGATATAGTCCAAGCGCTTTAGTTTCTGTAGTTCCAGCAGTTTCCTCCTGCGCTCGCTCTGCTCCAGAGAGCTGGATTTGCCTTTATACTGCGCTAATCTTGGATGAGGAGCTGAAGTACTATTGAGGTGGGAAGAAACAGCGAAGCTCCCTGCAAGGGCCTCTGTGAGGGCATCCATCATCTGCTGTTCATGTACTCTCTGGTGCCTCAGAGGAACCCTGTCTCCAGACACAAAGCTGAAGTACGGACAGTGAATGCCAAATGACCTCATACTTATAGCACTACAGACAAAAACCCATCTTGAAACCCAGATGACCGACTGGAGAACTTATACCTTATATCCCGAGACACTCAGCCTGTGTCTGACAAGCAGTGAGTTTTTTGAATTTAAGAGCACTATGCAATACAAAATCCAGGAGAGCGCGAACAAGGCGCTAGTTCAGCAGTTGACTCGCCCAGGCATTTCAACTGACACTAGCACACCTCAATCAGCTAGCCTTCATAAGGACATATTTTTATGTGGAGTTAGCCCATTAGGCGCACATGTCGACTTAGAAATCAAACAAAAGATATGGGATAATGAACATGTGGACATATGGTCACTATTATCAGCAGACCAACAGTGCATAGACAAGGAAAGGAGGATGAGTGAGCGGCTACAAGATAAGAACAAACCAAAAATAGCGCAAACTATGAATAATTGGCTGCAGGCCTTCAAGGTTCTCGGCTGCATCATGGGCCAAAAACCATCCAAAAACGCTGTTATGAATTATTTATCAGGACCTAATATAAAATTTATACAAGTCCCACGGCTGTTTTACATGGAGGCTGTACGACGAGGAGTTCCGCAAGCGGCTGGCCTAAGCGGATCTGGGCTGAGGTGTAATAGCAAAGGACGTATGATTAAGACTCATGAGGTCCCAAGAACAGTCCTCCTTTTCAGCAGCGACCATTTATTACTAAGCAGCTGCAGGCCTGAATTCAGTAGTCATACGTGGACTGGGGGCCTGCTTACTTTTTAACGAAGGATACTGCCAATTCCACGGGTCCTGTAAATGCAGACACGAATGCTCATCCTGCGGAGGTGGACACCCTGCATCCAGGTGCACCCGCCAAGCAAACAGAGCGCTTGTGAGGCATAACCCCGGTGAACGTAACCACAATGGGCCCATGGCTAAGCCTTTATTCCATTAAAGAAGCTGCGCAGCAGCTATATTACGGTTTTAAATACGGCTTTATCCCCTTCAAATTTAGTCAAACACCAACTACGACAAATAATCTAAAAATCGGTGTGCAAATTCTTTGAGATTTTACATCATCAAAAATCCAAAAAGAGGTAGAACTAGTCAGGATAGCGGGCCCATTTAAATCATTTCCATTTAGGAATTTCAGAATCTCGCCACTAGGTATTGTTCCCAAAATAGAACCTGGAAAAGATCGGCTGATACATCACCTTTCCTACTCAAAAAGGCGCATAGGTTAATGATGTGATACCCGCGGAAGAGACGTCTAACCTACGCTTCGTTTGACAGGGCAATCGAACTCGTGCGCGCAGCTGGGCCCGGTGTTGTGAATTGGACGTTTTGGCTCCCTCTTGTGGTCACTAGCGACATGACACTTTGAGCTTCTTTCTCTAGCTTGGTACCCACCTGGCTCGTTAGTCCAGGGGTGTTGCTATTTAAGCTTCCTGGATTTTCAGTCTGGTGCCTGGCATCGTTGTTATCAGTTCCTTTCTGTTTGCTCCTGTCTGCTGGTCCTGGTTCTTGCATAATAAGCTAAGTCCTGCTTCCTTATTTTTTGGTTATTTGCATTTGCTCTTATTTCTGTCCAGCTTGTACCAAATGTGATTCCTGATATAGCTGGAAGCTCTAGGGGGCTGATATTCACCCCCCGTGCCGTTAGACGGTTCGGGGGTTCTTGAATATTCAGCGTGGAAATTTTGATAGGGTTTTTGCTGACCGTATAAGTCATCTTCCTATATTCTGCTATTAGTCAGTGGGCCTCTCTTTGCTAAAAAACCTAGTTCATCCTTGCGTTTGTCTTTTCTTCTTACCTCACCGTTATTAGTTGTTGGGGGCTTGTATCCAACTTTTGGGGTCTTTTCTCTGGAGGCAAGAAAGGTCTATCTTTTCCCTTCTAGGGTTAGTTAGTTCTCCGGCTGGCGCGAGACGTCTAGAACCAACGTAGGCACGTTCCCCGGCTGCTGCTATTTGTGGTGCTAGGTTCAGGTATACGGTAAGCCTAGTTACCACTGCCCTATGAGCTGGTTTTTTGTGTTTGCAGACTTGGTTATAAATTCTAAGACCCTCTGCCATTGGGGTCACAACAGCCCGGTGCCCTGCTGGCAAAATCAAACAGTCAGCATTACGCCTATTGCCCGTGCACCCTGAATGCTTCCATTTGTTAAATTGTTAAGTGGACCAGCTGTTTTATTTCAACATGTGCCTACCGATGGGCTGCTCCATTTCCTGTCACTATTTTGAGCTTTTCAGTACCTTCCTCGACTGGGTAGTACGATACAAAACCGGCAGCAATTCAACAATTCACTACCTCGATGATTTTTTGTTCATTGGACCCAGGGACTCCAAACACTGCTCCTTCCTTCTCCAAAAGTTTAAAGTTTATATCTCGTCAATTCAGAGTACCACTATCACCAGAAAAAACAGTCGGCGGGTGTAACGTGCTGAGTTTCCTCGGCATCGAAATAGACACCAATACAATTGTTCTTCGATTACCAGCTGATAAAAATCACAAACCCTGAAAATGGTAGAAAATTTCCACGAAGCAAAAAAAAAAAGGCACCCTACAGCAGATTCAGTCCTTGCTAGGTTTGCTCAATTTTTATTGCCGTGCAATGCCAGTGGGCAGAGTTTTTTCACGCCGATTGTTGCTAGCAACCAAGGGCATCTGTTATGACCCCAGTGGACAGGGTCTCAGAGGAACGTGTAAGTCTGCGAGATTCAAAAATCCAGCTCATAGGGCTGTGGTAACTGGGTTGACCAAATAGCTACTCCTAACGCCAACACTAGAAGTAGCCGGGGATCATGCCTACGGTGATCGCTAGATGACTCGCGCCAGCCGGAGAATCTAACTACCCCTAGGAGAAGAAAACAAAGACCTCTCTTGCCTCCAGAGAAAGGGACCCCAAAGCAGGATACAAGCCCCCCACAAATAATAACGGTGAGGTAAGAGGAAATGACAAACACAGAAATGAACCAGGTTCAGCAAAGAGAGGCCAGCTTACTAATAGCAGAATATAGCAAGATAACTTATCTGGTCAACAAAAAACCCTATAAAAATCCACGCTGGAGATTCAAGAACCCCCGAACCGTCTAACGGTCCGGGGGGAGAACACCAGCCCCCTAAAGCTTCCAGCAAAGGTCAGGATACAGATTGGAACAAGCTGGACAAAAATACCAAACAAAACAAAAGCAAAAAGCAAGGAAGCAGACTTAGCTTGAAATACAGGAACCAGGATCATAGGACAAGAGCACAACAGATTAGCTCTGATTTCAACGATGCCAGGCATTGAACTGAAGGTCCAGGGAGCTTATATAGCAACGCCCCTGAACTAACGGCCCAGGTGAGGATATAGGAAAAGACAGAAGCTCCAGAGTCAAATCACTAATGACCACTAGAGGGAGCAAAAAGCAAAATCACAACAGGCATCCCCCAGCAGGGCCACAGAATTAGACTCAACCGCTCCCTGAAGGCAGACTTGCTGGTCTGGAGGACATTCCTAGAATCCTACAATGGGCATACATGCGTCATGGCACGAGAGACGCCAAGCAAAGATCTAGGCCTAGTGGTGGGTGGAAATATCACAGATTGGTCCTTGTAGATTGACACAAAACAATGATGCAAAGGCACCTGGCCAGTCTTATGAACCACGGCAACGACCCAGCACTGGTAGAAGTTTTTTCTATAGTAACATCAGTCGAGCTTTGGGGTGCCAATTGAAAAATACGAACATAGATTTTCAACCAAACAGCCGAGAACAGCAAAAACCTTAAAGGGAACAGGTCACCTCAAATTGGCGGGATATGTAAATGCCTTTTTTCTGGTCTGATGGGTGGCGTTTCGTCTTCATTTCTCCACCCCATCCGTCCCTGTTGTCCGCAATATGTTCGAGAATTAGAGTACTTGCCTCCATAGTTCGCGCGTGCGCAATGCAATCTTTGTTCGCGCACTATGCTTTGCCCAACTGCGGGCACAGCCGAAAAGCATTACTGCGCATTCGCCCGCGCACTATGTCCCAGAAATATTTTGCTGTGTTGTGGGACATAGTGCACATGCACAGTAATGCTTTTCGGCTTTGCCCACAGTTGGGCAAAGAAATACTGCGCGTGCACGAGCGAAGATTGCATTGGGGCACGTGCAAACTATGGAGGACAAGTACTCTAATTCTCGAACATATTGCGGACAACAGGGACGGATGGGGTGGAGAAATTAAGACGAAACGCCGCCCATCAGACCGGAAAAAAATGCATTTACATATCCCGCCAATTTGAGGTGACAGGTTCCCTTTGAACAGCATGTCCTCCTCTTCCCCACCCTTAATCATGCTGTTGCACCGCCTAGCGCTATTATGCATCAAACATCTGGTGCTGTGCCAGATTTACATCAGTTGCAGATGATAACATTGTTAAGTGCTATCTTCTGATTGGCAGGCCTTCAAAGTCTTCCTTCCCAATGCGCAGCTATCGGGTCTACGGTGTCCTCCTTCCCTTTGGGACATGGTGGCCAATCACTGATGCCCTTAATCCGCCTTTCAGTGACACTGGCTACCTGGCAGGTTTACGGTAAGGCATGGGAAGAGTGGTGCTCGCTAATTCAAGGAAGACCAGTCAATAGGTGCAACCGGGTGAGATGCAAAGTGTTAGTAGAACTCTTAAATCGGCTCAAGCGTCAGGTACATTAACGGCATCTATCGGGAATAGCCTTCTTTCAGATAATGGGGTGGGTGGACGTAACTAAATATTTGTTCAATCAAGCAAGCCGTTAAACTGGAAAAGGCTTTATCCTAGTCAGGAATGCCATCGCTACGTTTCGTTAAGGCTATTGCACAACATTATTGAAATTTCTTCATCAGTATGCAAGTCACAATACAAGTCAACACTAGGGTTGAGCGACTTTTCATTTTGTGAGATCGAGTCGGGTTTCACGAAACCCGACTTTCTCAAAAGTCGGGTCGAGTGAAATCGGCCGATCTTATTGAAAAGTCGGGGTCGGGGATCGGCCAAAACACGAAACCCAATGCAAGTCAATGGGGAAGCATACTTTAATATTTGCTTCAGCGCGATAATGTTGAAAAGCCGGTAATTCAATTGCCGGCTTTTCATTTCTCCTGCCTAAACCCGACATATGAGACATGGTTTACATACAGTAAACCATGTCATATCCCCCTTTTTTTTGCATATTCCACACTACTGTTAGTAGTGTGTATGTGCAAAATTTCGGCGCTGTAGCTTGTAAAATAAAGGGTTAAATCGGAGAAAATTGGCGTGGGCTCCCGCGCAATTTTCTCCGACAGAGTGGTAAAGCCAGTGACTGAGGGCAGATATTAATAGCCAGGAGAGGGTCCATGGTTATTGCCCCCCCCCCCCCCCCCGTGGCTAAAAACCTCTGCCCCCAGCCACCCCAGAAAAGGCACATCTGGAAGATGCACCTATTCTGGAACTTGGCCACTCTCTTCCCACTCCCTGTAGCTGTGGGATATGGGGTAATGAAGGGTTAATGCCACCTTGCTATTGTAAGGTGACATTAAGCCAGATTAATAATGGAGAGGCGTCAATTATGACACCTATCCATTATTAATCCAATTGTATGAAAGGGTTAAAAAAAACACAAACACATTATTAAAAAGTATTTTAATGAAAAACACAGGTTGTTTTAATATTTTATTGCTCTCTCAATCCAGCTGAAGACCCTCGCTTGGCAAAATAATAAACCCACAATATACATACCCTCTGATGAACTGTCACGTCCCACGAGGTAATCCATCTGAAGGGGTTAAAATATTTTACAGCCAGGAGCCCTGCTAATGCAGCTGTGCTCCATGTCTGTACGTCCCGGAGAATGAAGGAAATGTAGGTCAATGACCTATAGTTACCTTCAGTCGCGGTGATGCGCCCCTGCTGGCTGTCCTCATGAACTGCAGCCTGGGAAATTTTTCCCACGCTTCTGTGGTGAAACTTATAAAATTCATCCTCACCCACAATTACTTTGAGTTTGACAAGAAGATCTATCTACAGGAGACTGGCACAGCAATGGGAAGTAAAATGGCCCCACAGTATGCAAATCTTTTCATGGCCAAGCTTGAAAGTGACTTTTTGTCCACATATCCCATCAGGCCTCTGGCGTACTACCGCTACATTGATGACATTTTAATCATCTGGACGGAGTCTGAGCCACAGCTAAAGATGTTCCATGAACAGTTTAATCAATTTCACCCTACCATCAACTTGACACTCAACTACTCCTGCACTGAAATTAACTTTTTGGACACCATCATTAAGCTGCAGAACAATAAAATAGAGACATCCCTGTATCAGAAGCCAATCGACCGTCCAACATACCGTAAATGGGACAGTTTCCATCCAAAACACATAAAAACTCTATTGTCTACAGCCAAGCCATCAGATACAATCGTATATGTTCCAACCCAATGGATAGGGATGAACACCTGGGTCGCCTCAGAAAGACCTTTTTGAATCAGGGCTACCATCCAAGAACAATTGAAAATCAGATCACAAGAGCCACCAGAATATCAAGGAATCACCTGCTACATTACAAAGCTAAAGAAGAAAATAACCGGGTGCCTCTAGTAGTTACCTACAATCCAAATCTGGAGGTGCTAAGAGGAGCTGCACGGAAATTACAACCTTTACTGCAAAAAGATGCCCGCTTACAATCCATTTTTCCAGACTCCCCACTACTGTGTTTTAGGCAGCCCCCAAATCTAAGAAGCATCATTGTCAGAAGCTCCCTGTCCTCTCCAACAGCTGCAGGTACCTTTCCTTGCAATCAGAAAAAATGTAAAACCTGTCCATTTATAATGACCACGGACAAGATAAAGATCCCCAACTCACATCAGGACTACAAGATCCCAGGTACTTTCAGCTGCGTCACTTCTAAAGTGGTGTACCTAATCATTTGTACTAAATGTCCAACTGGGGGTCTGTATGTGGGGGAGACAGGGCAGAAACTGAGAACAAGGATGAACTCTCATCGCCATACAATAAAAGAAAAAAGAATGGATCTACCTGTGGCAATACATTTCTGTCTCCCAAATCATAACATTATGGACAAGAAATTACTTGTACTAAAAAGTAACTTCAAATCGCAGAAAGACAGGAGAGTCTGGGAATATAAACTGATGACGACCTTTGACACTCTAACTGCAGGAATGGATGTGTCACATGGATTTATGTCTTTTTACATGAACTAAGGAACTTGCCCATCAGACCATGTGGGGGTCATCACAACAGAGACCCTAATCACAGGACAATAAAACATTACTTATCTAAGAACTGGCCCAACATTTATGGACATAACTGTTTATCACTCATGGTAATTCTGCTTCATGCCACCTGTCTTATCCATGGTTTTTTTACCCCTCTTTTTTTTTTTCCTACTATGTTGTGCATAAATATGTGATTCTTCAGAATTTGTTTTAGTCTTTGCCTGATGAAGAGACGTATGTAGTCTCGAAAGCTTGCAATTTGTTATTTTTTATTTTCCCAAGGGTAAGGGAAGAAATTGGACCCCAAAAGTTGTTGTGCAATTTGTCCTGAGTACGCTGATACCCCATATGTGGGGGTAAACGACTGTTTGGGCGCATGGCAGAGCTCGGAAGGGAAGGAGCGCCGTTTGACTTTTCAATGCAAAATTGACTGGAATTGAGATGGGACACCATGTCGAGTTTGGAGAGCCACTGATGCACCTAAACATTAAAACCCCCAAGTGACACCATTTTGGAAAGTAGACCCCCTAAGGAACTCATCTAGATGTGTTTTGAGAGCTTTGAACCCCCCAAGCATTTCACTACAGTTTATAATGCAGAGCCGTGAAAATATATATATATTTTTTCACAAAAATGATTTTTTAGCCCCAGTTGTGTATTTTCACAAGGGTAACACGATAAATTGGACCCCAGCAGTTGTTGTCCAATTTGTCCTGAGTACGCTGATACCCCATATGTGGGGGGAACCACTGTTTGTGCTTATCTAGATGTGTTGTGAGAACTTTGAACCCCCAAGTGTTTCACTACAGTTTATAACACAGAGCCATGAAAATAAAAAAAAATTTTTTTTTCACAAAAATGATTTTTTAGCCCCCAGTTTTGTATTTTCCCAAGGGTAACAGGAGAAATTGGACCCCAAAAGTTGTTGTACAATTTGTCCTGAGTACGCTGATATCCCGTATGTGGGGGGGAACCACTGTTTGTGCGCATGACAGAGCTCGGAAGGGAAGGAGCGCCATTTGGAATGCAGACTTAGATAGATTGGTCTGCAGGCGTCACGTTGCATTTGCAGAGCCCCTGATGTACCCAAACAGTAGAAACCCCCAACAAGTGACCCCATATTGGAAACTAGACCTCCCAAGGAACTTATCTAGATGTGTTGTGAGAACTTTGAACCCCCAAGTGTTTCACTACAGTTTACAACGCAGAGCCGTGAAAATTATAAATCTTTTTTTTTCCCACAAAAATGATTTTTAGCCCCCCAAATTTTTATTTTCTAAGGATAACAAGAGAACTTGGACCACAAAAGTTGTTGTACAATTTTTCCCGAGTACGCTGATGCCCCATATGTTGGGGTAAACCCCTGTTTGGGCGCACGGGAGAGTTCAGAAGGGAAGGAGCACTGTTTTACTTTTTCAACGCAGAATTGGCTGGAATTGAGATCGGACGCCATGTCGCGTTTGGAGAGCCCCTGATGTGCCTAAACAGTGGAAACTCCCCAATTCTACCTGAAACCCTAACCCAAACACACCCCTAACCCTAATCCCAACGGTAACCCTAACCACACCGCTAACCCTGACACACCCCTAACTCTAATCCCAACCCTAATCCCAACCGTAAATGTAATCCAAACCCAAACCCTAACCCTAGCCCTAACGCTAGCCCTAACCCTAACCCTAACCCTAACCCTAATGGGAAAATGGAAATAAATACATTTTTTTAATTTTATTATTTTTCCCTAACTAAGGGGGTGATGAAGGGGGGTTTGATTTACTTTTATAGCGGGTTTTTTAGCGGATTTTTATGATTGGCAGCTGTCACACACTAAAAGACGCTTTTTATAGCAAAAAAGTTTTTGCGTCTCCACATTTTGAGACCTATAATTTTTCCATATTTTGGTCCACAGAGTCATGTGAGGTCTTGTTTTTTGCGGGACGAGTTGACATTTTTATTGGTAACATGTTCGGACACGAGACAATTTTTGATCGCTTTTTATTCCGATTTTTGTGAGGCAGAATGACCAAAAACCAGCTATTCATGAATTTCTTTTGGGGGGCATTTATACCGTTCCACATTTGGTAAAATGGATAATGCAGTTTTATTCTTTGGGTCAGTACGATTACAGCGATATCTCAGTTATGTCTTTTTTTATGTTTTGCGCTTTTATACGATAAAAGCTATTTTATAGAAAAAATAATTATTTTGGCATCGCTTTATTCTGAGGACTATAACTTTTTTATTTTCTTACTTATGATGCTGTATGATGGCTCATTTTTGGCGGGACAAGATGATGTTTTCAACGGTACCATGGTTAGTTATATCCGTCTCTTTGATCGCGTGTTATTCCACTTTTTGTTCGGCGGTATGATAATAAAGCGTTGTTTTTGGCCTCGTTTTTTTTTTTTTCTTACGGTGTTCATTGAAGGGGTTAAATAGTGGGACAGTTTTATAGGTTGGGTCGTTACGGACGCGGCGATACTAAATATGTGTACTTTTATTGTTTTTTTTATTATTTAGATAAAGAAATGTATTTATAGGAACAATATATTTTTTGGGGGGGGGAATTTTTTTTTTTTTTTTTACACTTGTGAATATTTTTTTTTGCACTATAACATTGCCCCGAGGGGGGGGGGGGCATGATGTTATAGTGTAAGATCGCTGATCTGACAGTTTGCACAGCACTCTGTCAGATCGGCGATCTGAGGTGCACAAGTTCAAGCTTCCCGGCACCTGCTCTGAGCAGGCGCAGTGAAGCCACCTCCCTGCAGGACCCGGATGCCGCGGCCATCTTGGATCCGGGCCTGCAAGGAGGAGGAGGAGGTAAGAGACCCTCGCAGCAATGCGATCACATCGCGTTGCTCCGGTGGTCTCAGGGAAGCCCGCAGGGAGCCCCCTCCCTGCGCGATGCTTCCCTATACCGCCGGCACACTGCGATCATATTTGATCACAGTGTGCCGGGGGTTAATGTGCCGGGGGTGGTCCGTGACTGCTCCTGGCACATAGTGCCGGATGTCAGCTGCGATAATCAGCTGACACCCGGCCGCGATCGGCCGCGCTCCCCCCGTGAACGCGGCTGATCGCGCTGGACGTACTATCCCGTCGTTGGTCATACGGGCCCACCCCACCTCGATGGGATAGTACGTCCAATGTCAGAAAGGGGTTAAAGTTTGCAACAAACCACCGAGGAGAAACACCAAACATGTGGAAGAAGGTGCTCTGGTTTGATGAAACCAAAATCGAACTTTTTGACAACAATGCCAAACGATATGTTTGGCGTAAAGGCAACACAGCTCATCACCATGAACACACCATCCCCACTGTCAAACATGGTGGTGGCAGCATCATGGTTTGGGCCTGCTTTTCTCCAGCAGGGACAGGGAAGATGGTTAAAATTGATGGGAAGATGGATGGAGCCAAATACAGGACAATTCTGGAAGTAAAACTGTTTGAGCCTGCAAAAGACCTGAGACTGGGACGGAGATTTGTCTTCCAACAAGACAATGATCTCAAACATAAAGCAAAATCTACAATGGAATGGTTCACAAATAAACATATCCAGTTATTAGAATGGCCAAGTCAGAGTCCAGACCTCAATCCAATCGAGAATCTGTGGAAAGAGCTGAAAACTGCTGTTCACAAACGATCTCCATCAAACCTCACTGAGCTCAAGCTGTTTGCCAAGGAAGAACGGGCAAGAATTTCAGTCTCTCGATGTACAAAACTGATAGAGACATACTCCAAGCGACTTGCAGCTGTAATCACAGAAAAAGGTGGCGCAACAAAGTATTAAGTTAAAGGGGCTAAATAATATTGCACGCCCCACTTTTCAGTTTTGGAATTTCCACAAAAATTTAAAATAACCAATATATTTAGTTCAAAATCACAATTGTGTTCCACTTGTTGTTGATTCTTCACCAAAAATTTACATTTGGTATCTTTATGTTTGACGAATGAAATGTGGGAAAAGGTTGAAAAGTTCCAGGGGGCCGAATACTTTCGCAAGGCACTGTATATGTCCCTCATCTCCCTCTTTGCTCTTCATTTTGGGTCCTCAAATCTCCCCACACACTATAAATAACCCCATCTCCACTCCAATTCTCCCCACACACTATAAATAACCCCATCTCCACTCCAATTCTCCCCACACACTATAAATAACCCCATCTCCACTCCAAATCTCCCCACACACTATAAATAACCCCATCTCCACTCCAATTCTCCCCACACACTATAAATAACCCCATCTCCACTCCAATTCTCCCCACACACTATAAATAACCCCATCTCCACTCCAAATCTCCCCACACACTATAAATAACCCCATCTCCACTCCAATTCTCCCCACACACTATAAATAACCCCATCTCCACTCCAATTCTCCCCACACACTATAAATAACCCCATCTCCACTCCAAATCTCCCCACACACTATAAATAACCCCATCTCCACTCCAATTCTCCCCACACACTATAAATAACCCCATCTCCACTCCAAATCTCCCCACACACTATAAATAACCCCATCTCCACTCCAAATCTCCCCACACACTATAAATAACCCCATCTCCACTCCAATTCTCCCCACACACTATAAATAACCCCATCTCCACTCCAATTCTCCCCACACACTATAAATAACCCCATCTCCACTCCAAATCTCCCCACACACTATAAATAACCCCATCTCCACTCCAATTCTCCCCACACACTATAAATAACCCCATCTCCACTCCAAATCTCCCCACACACTATAAATAACCCCATCTCCACTCCAAATCTCCCCACACACTATAAATAACCCCATCTCCACTCCAAATCTCCCCACACACTATAAATAACCCCATCTCCACTCGAAATCTCCCCACACACTATAAATAACCCCATCTCCACTCCAAATCTCCACACACTATAAATAACCCCATCTCCACTCCAAATCTCCCCACACACTATAAATAACCCCATCTCCACTCCAAATCTCCACACACTATAAATAACCCCATCTCCACTCCAAATCTCCCCACACACTATAAATAACCCCATCTCCACTCCAATTCTCCCCACACACTATAAATAACCCCATCTCCACTCCAATTCTCCCCACACACTATAAATAACCCCATCTCCACTCCAATTCTCCCCACACACTATAAATAACCCCATCTCCACTCCAAATCTCCCCACACACTATAAATAACCCCATCTCCACTCCAATTCTCCCCACACACTATAAATAACCCCATCTCCACTCCAATTCTCCCCACACACTATAAATAACCCCATCTCCACTCCAATTCTCCCCACACACTATAAATAACCCCATCTCCACTCCAATTCTCCCCACACACTATAAATAACCCCATCTCCACTCCAATTCTCCCCACACACTATAAATAACCCCATCTCCACTCCAATTCTCCCCACACACTATAAATAACCCCATCTCCACTCCAATTCTCCCCACACACTATAAATAACCCCATCTCCACTCCAATTCTCCCCACACACTATAAATAACCCCATCTCCACTCCAATTCTCCCCACACACTATAAATAACCCCATCTCCACTCCAATTCTCCCCACACACTATAAATAACCCCATCTCCACTCCAATTCTCCCCACACACTATAAATAACCCCATCTCCACTCCAATTCTCCCCACACATAATAAATCCCCCCATCACCCTCACTCCCTGTATTTGTCTGCTATATACTACGTGGCTGCTATATACATACATACATATTCTAGAATACCCGATGCGTTAGATCGGGCCACCATCTAGTCTACTATATAATTGTCTAAGGGTCACTTCCGTCTGTCCTTCTGTCTTTCTTTCTTTCTGTCTGTCATGGATATTCATTGGTCGCGGCCTCTGTCTGTCATGGAATCCAAGTCGCTGATTGGTCTCGCCAGCTGCCTGTCATGGCTGCCGCGACCAATCAGCGACGACCACAGTCCGATTAGTCACTCCATACTCCCCGCAGTCAGTTTTTTAAACATACAAAAAGACACGTATGCAAGAACAATGATAGAAAACTGTATTAGTACATATAAAAAGTCAGTAAAATATTGTAGCCAATAGTGCTTAGTGAGCCAAAAATAGCAACAAAAGGCGTCACCAACAGGAGGGCAAGATATTAACAAAAATAAATAAATAAACACATAGCAAGACCACAATGGTATGAATAGGAAAAAAGGGATCGTACACAAAGGGTTAGTATAAAATAGTTACCAGAGATAAATATAAATAAGTATAAATATATACCCCAGTGTTAGGAACCAAAAAATCCTAAATATGTAAACAATGATGGAAATGGATTCTGGACCATGGGTAAGAATAAAGGTGCATAGTGTAAAGACTTAGGGGAAAAAAAAACAAAAAAAAAACCACAAGCCAAGTCCTAGCTACCCAGGTACATAAAACCCAAATGTACAACTAAATCAATCAATGTGGTCAGCATAAATAGGAAGGCACTCTGCCGAAATGCGCATAGGGGTTGCGGCGTCTCCACACATGTGCTGGTAAGATTCATTCATACTTATTTATGCTGACCACATTGATTTAGTTGTACATTTGGGTTTTATGTACCTGGGTAGCTAGGACTTGGCTTGTGGTTTTTTTTTGGTTTTTTTTTTCCCCTAAGTCTTTACACTATGCACCTTTATTCTTACCCATGGTCCAGAATCCATTTCCATCATTGTTTACATATTTAGGATTTTTGGGTTCCTAACACTGGGGTATATATTTATACTTATTTATATTTATCTCTGGTAACTATTTTATACTAACCCTTTGTGTACGATCCCTTTTTTCCTATTCATCCCATTGTGGTCTTGCTATGTGTTTATTTATTTATTTTTGTTAATATCTTGCCCTCCTGTTGGTGACGCCTTTTGTTGCTATTTTTGGCTCACTAAGCACTATTGGCTACAATATTTTACTGACTTTTTATATGTACTAATAAAGTTTTCTATCATTGTTCTTGCATACGTGTCTTTTTGTATGTTTAAATATCTGCTTTCACGTTGAACCTGTTTCCCATTAGTACTAATTTAGATACCACTATAGCACCTTCTGATTAGTGTACTTGACTACAGTATTATAATCCGAGGTATCTTTTTGCTGGAAATATCAATATGATGTGTCCCCGCAGTCAGTGCCCGCTCCATACTCCCCTCCAGTCACCGCTCACACAGGGTTAATGCCAGCGGTAACGGACCGCGTTATGCCGCGGGTAACTCACTCCGTTATCGCCGCTATTAACCCTGTGTGACCAGGTTTTTACTATTGATGCTGCCTATGCAGCATCAATAGTAAAAACATCTGTTAAAAATAATAATAAAAAAAAAATCATTATATACTCACCTTCCGCCGCCTTTCCCGCTCCTCGCGACGCTCCGGTGACCGCTCCATGCAAGCAGCACGTTCCGGTGGCAAAGATGGTATGGAAGAAGGACCTGCCATGACATCACGGCCATGTGACCGCGACGTCATCACAGGTCCTGCGCTCATACCAACCCTGGGACCGGAAGCTGCCGCATGCACCACACACAGGGCCAGGACTTCAAAGGGCCTTTGGAAGGTGAGTATATATTTATTTTTTATTTTAAGGCTGTATACTACGAGGCTCTGTGCTGTATACTACGTCGCTGTGCAATATACTACGAGGCTGGGCAATATACTACATCGCTGGGCAATATACTACGTGGCTGGGCAATATACTACATCGCTGGGCAATATACTACATCGCTGGGCAATATACTACGTGGCTGGGCAATATACTACGTGGCTGGGCAATATACTACGTGGCTGGGCAATATACTACGTGGCTGGGCAATATACTACGTGGCTGGGCAATATACTACGTGGCTGGGCAATATACTACGTCGCTGGGCAATATACTACGTGGCTGGGCAATATACTACGTGGCTGGGCAATATACTACATCGCTGGGCAATATACTACGTGGCTGGGCAATATACTACGTGGCTGGGCAATATACTACGTGGCAGGGCAATATACTACGTGGCTGGGCAATATACTACGTGGCTGGGCAATATACTACGTGGCTGGGCAATATACTACATCGCTGGGCAATATACTACGTCGCTGGGCAATATACTACGTCGCTGGGCAATATACTACATGGCAGGGCAATATACTACGTCACTGGGCAATATACTACGTGGCTGGGCAATATACTACGTCACTGGGCAATATACTACGTGGCTGGGCAATATACTACATGGCAGGGCAATATACTACGTGGCTGGGCAATATACTACATCACTGGGCAATATACTACGTGGCTGGGCAATATACTACGTGGCTGGGCAATATACTACATGGCAGGGCAATATACTACGTGGCTGGGCAATATACTACGTGGCTGGGCAATATACTACGTGGCTGTGCAATATACTACGTGGCTGGGCAATATACTACGTGGCTGGGCAATATACTACGTGGCTGGGCAATATACTACGTGGCTGGGCAATATACTACGTGGCTGGGCAATATACTACGTGGCTGGGCAATATACTACGTCGCTGGGCAATATACTACGTGGCTGGGCAATATACTACGTGGCTGGGCAATATACTACGTGGCTGGGCAATATACTACGTGGCTGGGCAATATACTACGTGGCTGGGCAATATACTACGTGGCTGGGCAATATACTACGTGGCTGGGCAATATACTACGTCACTGGGCAATATACTACGTGGCTGTGCAATATACTACGTCGCTGGACAATATACTACGTGGCTGGGCAATATACTACGTGGCTGGGCAATATACTACGTCACTGGGCAATATACTACGTGGCTGGGCAATATACTACGTGGCTGTGCAATATACTACGTCGCTGGGCAATATACTACGTGGCTGGGCAATATACTACGTCGCTGGGCAATATACTACGTGGCAGGGCAATATACTACGTGGCTGGGCAATATACTACGTGACTGGGCAATATACTACGTGGCTGGGCAATATACTACGTGACTGGGCAATATACTACGTGACTGGGCAATATACTACGTGGCTGGGCAATATACTACGTCACTGGGCAATATACTACGTCACTGGGCAATATACTACGTGGCTGGGCAATATACTACGTGGCTGGGCAATATACTACGTGGACATGCATATTCTAGAATACCCGATGCGTTGGAATCGGGCCACCATCTAGTCTAGTATACTAATATTAGTCCTTATTTCCCTGTTACCGTGCTATACCAGCTGTTCTCCTTGTGACCACCAGGTGTCTTCACACGCATGACATTTCTCCAGGGCCGATGATTCTGTTGCTCGCTGGCACTTCCCGATCTTCCCTCTCAGCTCCGGGCTTCAGTGTAAGCCAGTGCGCATGCCCTTCTAGTGCAGGCTCTAGTACAGCAGCCAATGAGCGAGAGTGGGCGTGCCTTGTACCGGAGGGAGGGCTTATGTGCCAGTCAGACGGGGACGGTCTGCTCGGACTCTTCATTCCCTTGTGTGGAGGCTGCTGGCAGCTGGCGCCTTCCTGCGCTCCCTCCTCTCCATGCAGATACCCTCAGGGGGTGCCCGGCTGCACACAGGCCGCTCCTAGGAAGGGGCACGAGGTTTTATTTTTTTATATAGTTTTATCCATAGAGAGAAGGTTCCCTCTGTGCTGCCATGCTGTGCTATGTGACCAGACCGGACTCGGTGGTCATGGAGGTGGTGGTGGATGCCAAGGCGAATGGCGAGGACTGCCTCAACCAGGTAGGTACTTTGCCTTCTGTTTGGGTGACCCCTTTCTACTTACAGTAGCACTCTCCTGCCAGCCTGACACCAGGTAGCCTGGCACGGCAGTGGGCATTGCGGCAGGTAGCCTGGCACGGCAGTGGGCATTGCGGCAGGTAGCCTGGCACGGCAGTGGGCATTGCGGCAGGTAGCCTGGCACGGCAGTGGGCATTGCGGCAGGTAGCCTGGCACGGCAGTGGGCATTGCGGCAGGTAGCCTGGCACGGCAGTGGGCATTACGGCAGGTAGCCTGGCACGGCAGTGTGCATTACGGCAGGTAGCCTGGCACGGCAGTGGGCATTGCGGCAGGTAGCCTGGCACGGCAGTGGGCATTACGGCAGGTAGCCTGGCACGGCAGTGGGCATTGCGGCAGGTAGCCTGGCACGGCAGTGGGCATTGCGGCAGGTAGCCTGGCACGGCAGTGGGCATTACGGCAGGTAGCCTGGCACGGCAGTGGGCATTGCGGCAGGTAGCCTGGCACGGCAGTGGGCATTGCGGCAGGTAGCCTGGCACGGCAGTGGGCATTGCGGCAGGTAGCCTGGCACGGCAGTGGGCATTGCGGCAGGTAGCCTGGCACGGCAGTGGGCATTACGGCAGGTAGCCTGGCACGGCAGTGGGCATTGCGGCAGGTAGCCTGGCACGGCAGTGGGCATTGCGGCAGGTAGCCTGGCACGGCAGTGGGCATTACGGCAGGTAGCCTGGCACGGCAGTGGGCATTACGGCAGGTAGCCTGGCACGGCAGTGGGCATTGCGGCAGGTAGCCTGGCACGGCAGTGGGCATTGCGGCAGGTAGCCTGGCACGGCAGTGGGCATTGCGGCAGGTAGCCTGGCACGGCAGTGGGCATTGCGGCAGGTAGCCTGGCACGGCAGTGGGCATTGCGGCAGGTAGCCTGGCACGGCAGTGGGCATTGCGGCAGGTAGCCTGGCACGGCAGTGGGCATTGCGGCAGGTAGCCTGGCACGGCAGTGGGCATTACGGCAGGTAGCCTGGCACGGCAGTGGGCATTACGGCAGGTAGCCTGGCACGGCCGTGTGCATTGCGGCAGGTAGCCTGGCACGGCAGTGTGCATTGCGGCAGGTAGCCTGGCACGGCAGTGGGCATTGCGGCAGGTAGCCTGGCACGGCAGTGGGCATTGCGGCAGGTAGCCTGGCACGGCAGTGGGCATTGCGGCAGGTAGCCTGGCACGGCAGTGTGCATTGCGGCAGGTAGCCTGGCACGGCAGTGTGCATTGCGGCAGGTAGCCTGGCACGGCAGTGGGCATTGCGGCAGGTAGCCTGGCACGGCAGTGGGCATTAGTCATGGTAGCCTGGCACGGCAGTGGGCACTATTCCAGGTTGGCGATGTATCCTGTGGGTAAAGGGTAACCCTATAGCCCCTGGATCAGAGCAGAGTTGTGTTTTCCTGGTAGTCACCTGTCTGGTGTTCAGTTCCCTTCTCGTTCTGAGAATGTTTCCTCTGAGATCATGGACCTGTTCCACGGCTCCTTAGTCTAGGGCTTGTGTTACTGCCTGGTGTGAATTGTACCGTAAGCTATTTACCTTATTTATAAACACGTGTGACTCAGTGACGAAACACTCCATGATCTGCTGCGGATAGTCCTCCCCAGCTGTAGGTAAGCCGTGTAGCCGTGTCCTATTGCTGTGTACACTTCTGATTACTTAGTGTTTATTTTATGCTTTTGTGAGTATAAAAAGGTCAGGAAACAGCAAAGGCTTGGAAACTCCTTGTTGGGGTATGTTCACACTTATTTTACCTGTATTTTGTAGCAGATCTACTTGAAAAAAAGAGTCCACAATTCATCTGAACGAACGGTAATCTAGACCTATGGATACAGAGCTCCAACTAAAATGTATTTCTACAGCTTTTGCACATCTTCACACTACGCCATGACAGCCACATGCTGGGAGTTGTAGTTCTAGAAGAGCTATAGAGTCACATTGATCTGTGTGTGACCTAGTCTTCATAGCACTCCCTCATCTAGAATCATAGGCACAAAGATCTGGGGAAACTAAGGCAGGATAGAAACAAGTAATTTAAAGTGGTTGTCAAAGATTAGGGGTCTGCAGGCGTTATTGCCTTTAGGCGATGACTTGTTTTCTCGCTTAAATCCAAATCTCTTAAATGCTCATGAATCAGTAATTCATTTATGTTTTTCCATTTGGGAAAATATCTCCCAGCATGCTTTGCCAAACTCAGACTGTCAAGGCATACTGGGAGTAGTAGTTCAGCAGAAGTTGCAGATCGGGGGAATAATAAACTTGTCCCATGAGCAATGCTCGATCTTCTCCTGGATCCACTTTTTCTTCTTCTCCTGGATCCATCTTGATCTCTTCTTCTTCTCCTGGATCCATCTTGATCTCTTCTTCTTCTCCTGGATCCATCTTGATCTCTTCTTCTTCTCCTGGATCCATCTTGATCTCTTCTTCTTCTCCTGGATCCATCTTGATCTCTTCTTCTTCTCCTGGATCCATCTTGATCTCTTCTTCTTCTTCTGGATCCATCTTGATCTCTTCTTCTTCTCCTGGATCCATCTTGATCTCTTCTTCTTCTCCTGGATCCATCTTGTTCTCTTCTTCTTCTCCTGGATCCATCTTGATCTCTTCTTCTTCTCCTGGATCCATCTTGATCTCTTCTTCTTCTCCTGGATCCACCTTGTTCTCTTCTTCTTCTCCTGGATCCACCTTGATCTCTTCTTCTTCTCCTGGATCCACCTTGTTCTCTTCTCCTGGATCCACCTTGTTCTCTTCTCCTGGATCCACCTGGTTCTCTTCTTCTTCTCCTGGATCCACCTGGTTCTCTTCTTTTTCTCCTGGATCCATCTGGTTCTCCTCTTCTTCTCCTGGATCCATCTTGTTCTTGAGCTCAGCGGTGGCCGACAGTGTTGTGGTACGAGCTGCTCTATAACACAGGATACATGGAAAATCTGTATTTTTGTTTTCTGTGATTCATACTTGCGTCAGAATCTTACTCAGCTCCCACATTCCTACTCACTGCTGACTTCTCCAAAGGAGGAAAAACCGGGTTACTGGAGTTCACTTCTATTTTAACTTCTATATCTGGAATGTGTTTTCAGTTACAATCTTCAAAGATTGTATCCATTGACACCTAACATTTGTCTGTAGGACAGGGCCGTACTTTGCTTTAGTGCAGGTATGGACATTACTAATCTTGGGCTGTTAACTGTGGCACCATTATTGGTTAATTGGAGCTCTACGCATTAATAATAATGATTCTCTTCTTCTCCTAACAGCAGACTCATACAGTGTATTAGTGGATGAAAGCCGCCTTTTCATGGCTGTTACTGTACCAGAAATTATGCGCACTAACACTGCAATTGTTTTTTAACAAACAGCTGTCAGTGTCTGGAAAATGAGCTCCGATATCAGCTTATATGTATTCTAGTCAAAGCCATTGTCTAGGACCTAGAAGAAATGGAGCATGAATCTCTGAACACCCCCGTGATTAATAGTCCCAGTGTACCTGAATATGTATTACATGTAGCTACGAGGTCTGACTGTTCTTTCTTTACAAGCTTTTTTTTTTTTTTTTTATTTCTACAGTGAAGCACTTTTTTTGTTTGAACTAAAGTGAAAAATGTAAGTTTGATCAGACCGTTTTACCAGAACTGACAAGTGCTGAAGATTTGCAGAAGTGCTTAATGCCACCATGGAAAAATCCCCTTTATTACTTTGCTCAAACTGCCACTCTTTTGAGCTGAGTTGAGAATAAAATGTATATATTTTTTTTTGTGTATCTGCTATAGATCAGTGTATAAATGATGTCCCTAGGACAGGATTCTGATCTCGGCAAATGCTGATTTATGGCATAATGGAGTAATGCAATCTTCTTTGACACTTTGTATAGCGGCAAAAACTCATCTTGCTGCAATTCAGCAGAAAGTTTAATTACTACTTAGGGATGGAAATCTGCCCTTATGATGAGTACATACATACATGGCTCACTGCAGAGGTATGGCTGGTACCAAGCCATGCCCCTGTGTCATCATAGTCTATAATGATGCACGCACATGTTGCTGTTTTCTGTGATTATCGTCAAATTGCTGCAAAATCCTGTCTGATTTACCAGAATTTGCTGCAGGGGGGAAAAAAAATCCTAAAACACAAGTTGGCTCTAGCATGGACTGATGATTGTAAAATACATTTCACAAAATCTTTCCACACTGGAGAATAGTGTGAACTTTAATTCTGTGGTTTGTCAAATTGTGCTGGTGATTTTAACCCTATGCAAAGTGTGCAGTATTTCCTCCAAAACCACTTTTTTGGTTCTATGGAAATCTTTTTTCGTGGAAGCTACCTCTGTGCAGTACATCCCAAAGAATCCCATTCTATCAGGTGTCTCAGAGGAGTTGTCCGCTGTGAAGGAAAAACTTCTTAAAACTAGACCCATGGCGCTGGTTAAATACAGAAAGGAAACCCCTTTTATATATTAGCACTGTTCTGTACAATTACAGGTGTCCCCTGAAATGTTCTGGGCTTGCTCTTGTGGGGGGCATCATGGAGCTGTGGTAGTATGGTAGGTGAGTGTTTTTGGTTTATCACCACTATGAGCCCAGTGTTGTAAAGTATATATATATTTATTTTAGTAGACTAATCTTTTAAAAGCCAGATGAAGTTGATAAATAATGTATTCTGTAAAGGTGTGTAACATTTTCATTGTGTGTTATCCTTTTAAGTTATACACCTTATTTGCTAAAACCAGTCCCAGCTCCTGTATTCCTGGTGATAGTCATGGATAGTGCATTTCACTCCTATAAAGGTCCCGGTAACAGGCAGTGTGTCCAGGACAAACGGTGTGTCCAGGTTTGACTCTGTTATCAGGACGGTCAGGTACATATTGGATGATATTGGCTTGAAATACTCGGGTAATTCGGACCTTTGTGTTAGTAAAGTGCAGCAGGAATTTGCTTTGTGTGTTTGCTCACTCGATCAGTGGTTGAGCGTGTGCCAGCTTGTCTGTTTCAGGGCCTGTCAGTCAGCAGTGTGTGATGGTTTGTCTGTCCCAGAGTAATAGTTAGGGCTCATTCATATCGGTTATTATTTTATTATTTTTAATTGTGCGCAAAAAAATCAGTTTCAACGCTGTTTATGATCTTGCTGTCATCGATTTGTGAGTTTTTACTAGATTTTCATCAGGTTTTCTCTTGCGGGAAAAAAAAAAAGCCTCTCCTATCACAGTCCATGAAAAAGGGACAGCACACAAATTGCATCAAAGTACTGTCCAATTTTGTGTTTTTGTTTTTTATTCGGTAAACTGTTCTAAACCTTTTTTATTTTATTATTTTATTTTATTATCCATTGACTTGGCAATGTATCGGTTAAACACTGATGGAATTCCAAAGTACAAAGCATTTCTTACATGTTTCATACGTTTTACACTGATCCCCATAGACTTTAAAGGCTGGGCCTGATCCAAAAAAAAAAAAATCAATGAGGATAGGGCATACTCGGTCCCATGACTCACTCCAGGATCTGCCCGACTTCCGCCGGCACTAGGTCGTCCCGCACTGTGTGAATGCAGCCTTAGGGAGATGGCAGTTACATCTGTAGTGGCTATGTTCCTAGTGATTCCTTTATAATGGGGTGCGTTTTGTTATTTTTCGGATAGTGTCTTACGCAGCACCAGTGCTTTTACAGAAGAGACTTGTAACATGCCTAAATCTCTTTATGGTTGTTTTCAGGTTTGTGAACGGCTGGGCATTATTGAAGTGGATTACTTTGGCTTACAGTTCAGTGGAAATAAGGGTGAAAGTCTATGGCTGAATCAGAGAAATCGAATATCCCAGCAGATGGACGGACTGGCTCCTTTCAGGATGAAGCTAAGAGTCAAGTTCTTTGTGGAGCCCCATCTCATTCTCCAGGAGCAGACCAGGTAATACTTTCTTCTTCTCGTTAGCCAGCTCTTGTTAATTCCATATTGTTTTTCCTCGCTGCTTTCCTTAAATACAGTAAGGGGTCTGGTTTAGAAAAGCCACTGTGCCTAATAGAGAAGACCCTTTCCGTTAATTAGGCGGTGGTTAAGTGTCTAGCTGTGATGGACCACTCATGTCTGAGCATTACACTTCCTGCTCTCTGATCCAAATGTGAAATATGTCATGCTTCACTTCTCCTGAGGTGGCGCTGCTGGGACTCCCCACGCTTTCCAGGATACCTGACAGATGGAGACATAGCGCAGTGAGCCCTAATTCTTGGGGCACCGTTCTGTGACCTTGTGATAGTTGATTATTAGAATTCCACCAGTGGTACACTAAATTAGAGAATAGTGGAAATTTCACAGATTGCATGGTGTCACCCATTCACTTCTTTGGGAGGGAAATAAACACAAATGGAACTTTCATCTCTTGTACCAGAATTTTAAGGGTCACTTGCAGCTGACGTTTTCTGGATAAAATAATGAGAATGCTCTGAACATGTTTGTGTATGAGAAACCATCAGCAAGCATGTCTGAGCGTACAATGCATGCAGTGTATGGTTCTTGCTAGGGTAATATACAGCAAGGTCTCTAAACAAAGAGCGATCTTTGTGTTTATACTTTTTTGTATAGGGAAGTAGAGTGGCTCTGGTTAACCTCCTTCCTTTGGAGTCTGCCCTGTAGTAACCTCATATAGAAGCCTGTGTTATTATAGGTCATATATACCACAAGTGCAGCAGAGCAGGAAGCTCCCTCCCTCTACCCGACTCAGCTTTTTTTTTTTTTTTTTGTCCAGCTCCTGGTGCCAGATAAGCCTTTTTTTCCGGGAAGTACAGTATAAATATGCATAAGTGAAATACACATTTGGGGCCATGTAGACGTCTTGTTGGAATTTGAAAAAAATCAAAATTGTTGGAATTTGGCATTGTACTTTTTTATGGTTTTGTATGTTGTGCGTAGGGTACAGTACTTGTGAATAATTTATTAGTGTCGTCAGAGGACTTCAGAATAGACACCAGGTGGCTTGTCGTTGTTAGACGTGATCTATCTTGTGCAATGACTTTAAAGGAAACCTGTTATGTTTAAAATGGTGCCTGATCTATAGGCAGGAGCTGATCAGATTGAGAAACTTTTATTGTGGGAAAAGTTTCAATAGCTGTCATTTTCTTCATTTTATGCATAGGAGTCCAGTGAGCAGTCCTACTCGGTGACTGACAGTCTTCCCTGTATGACTGTGCATGCAGATGGCTGTCAGTCACTGAGAAGGACCGCCTACTGGACTCATACATACAAACACCAGGGATTTTAATGAATAAAATATATGTTATGCAAAGTCTATTACAATAAACCTATATATTTATTCTGCCCTACTTCTCCTTTTTTATACCGTGCAGTCCACAGGTCGGGCTAAGGGTAATTTCACACAGCATGGTTTTCTTTTTTTTTTTTTTTTTTCTGCGGTTTTGGCATGCTAGATTTCTCCCCACCCATTCATTTTAGTGGGTGCAAAATGCTGAAAGAAGTGACATGCTCCATTGTACAAAAAAAAACATGCAAAGTACACAATACTGATGACAAAAAAAAACAAGATATGTGCAGGAGATTTCTGAAATGTAAAACGTAGCTGAAAATTTGCATTAAAAATGCATAAAAAAGCTGCAAAAAAACGCCTAGTGTGAATTTAGCCTAAATGTACAATGTGGAAAGTTCCTTTAATATCTTACATTTTTTCCATTCATGGGTTTTGTTTTGGCTTTTTTGTACATTTCTTTTTCACTGTTGGAATTTTATGGTCCTATGTGTTTTATACATAAAGTAGAAAACTGTCTGATTTAGAATTCCCACTCCTGAATGCCTCAACAAGGAGTTTTAAGTTACTCGAGAGGAGTAACGCCACGTAGAGGACCTGACCTGTCCATTCATTGTGTGAAGCTCAATGAAAGTACCGCGGCCGCTTGTTCTTGTGCCCGTCCAACGCGGGACGGGCAGATCAGAGGGCGAGTGTTAAGTATAAGACTGGGTTCAGGGAACCTTACGTCAGTAGCACCACTCCAGCACCGCAAAAAAAAAATACTGGGATGGTTAGTTACACTAAACCTGATGAAGAGACCACAAGTAGCATGGCTAGCAGAAAAGATGGCATCAACCACTGAGGACTCTCAAATGAAGATTTTTCTATCTACTGGCGGACACGGTACAAATATATTTCTTTTTCCTGCATCGGTTGAGGCCATTAAATCCATGGTCAGGCAGGTTTGATTCTGGCCAATGACTTGGGTCCCAGCAGCTGGACACTTTGTCACATGCTTATTGTTAGGGACACTTAACAAGTGTATTTCTGGAATGTGCAAAGCATAATGTATTCATGTCACTTCCAGCCCGAGTCTGATAACAAACCATTGCTAACAGAACACCTACACGCCGAATAATTTTCTGTCTATGCTTGTGTTAAAGCGCAGCGTCACTTACCTTCACACGAAACGATATCGCTAGCGATATCGTTTAGTTTGACAGGCAGCAGCGATCAGGATCCTGCTGTGATGTCGCTGGTCGCTGAATAAAGTTCAGAACTTTATTTGGTCGTCCGATCGCCGTGTATCGTTGTGTTTGACACCAAAAGCAACGATACCAGCGATGTTTTACACTGGTAACCAGGGTAAACATCGGGTTGCTAAGCGCAGGGCCGCACTTAGTAACCCGATGTTTACCTTGGTTACCAGTGTAAAATGTAAAATAACAAACAGCACATACTCACCTGCGCGTCCCCCGCCGTCTGCTTCCTGCTCTGACTGAGCGCCGGCCGCAAAGTGAAAGTAAAAGCACAGCGGTGACGTCACCGCTCTGCTGTTAGGGCCGGCGCTCAGTCAGTGCAGGAAGCGGACGCCGGGAGCGCGCAGGTGAGTATGTGCTGTTTGTTTTTTACATTTTACACTGGTAACCAGGGTAAACATTGGGTTACTAAGCGCGGCCCTGCGCTTAGCAACCCAATGTTTACCCTGGTTACTAGGGGACATCGGCATCGTTGGTCGCTGGAGAGCGGTCTGTGTGACAGCTCTCCAGCGATCAAACAGCGACGCTGCAGCAATCGGCATCGTTGTCGCTATCGCTGCAGCGTCGCTTCATGTGAAGGCACCTTAAATATTTCCTGAGCTTCCTTTGTAGGAAGTCACATGCCTGTAATTTATGGCGGCAGTGTAACTCTGGGTCATTGACTCCTAGTAACCTCCGGTAATAGCTGTTGGCTTGAGATGTGGAATATAGATTGGTGTAAGAGGAGCCGGCCTGGTTGGCTGGAGTGTCTGGTTTCTAGGCAGAAGCTGCAGTCTCTGCCTTTCGTTTTTTGCATACCTGTAAAGCCTGTGCGTTTTTATCTTACAAATCAAGTGATTACCGTCGCTTCATTTTTATAACGTGTTATGAAATTTATCTAGTGCTTTAACCAATTCATTAAATTAGCTTAATGATGTACACATTAAAATTGTGCCCCCCCCCCCTTTTACACTTTCTAATTTATTGCTTTAGGAAGTATTCTGATGAGTAAGGCCTCTGATTTTCATGTCCATGTACGATCCGTGGGTGTCAAGGATCGAACATGTACATATGTATTTTATATAAGGCGCTGTTCTCGTGTCCAGGATTGTTTGCAGAACATGTATCTGCAAAAACAAAATCACACAGATGCTGTCCATTATTAAAGTGTTTAATTTTTTTGTACACACACACACACACACACACACACACACACACACACACACACACACACACACACACACTTCCATTAATATGCTCACCTATCCCTGCTCTCCCCGGTGTCCAGCGCTCTTCTTCCCTGCTCAGTGACATCACTGCTCTGCAGACTGTCCAGGTCACGTTTTCTTTTACAATGTAAGACTTCTGGCTCATACATGGTGAGACGACTAGTTTCCGGAGAGAGCAGTGGAAAGTGATTATATTAATTGACTCACACTACATTACATACAAACATTTAATAAAAAAAAATAATAAATAGATGGCCGTTCTTTAACACTAATCAATGCGATATGTTCACATGTTGCTTTTTTGCTGCTTTTTTTTTTTTTTTTTTTTTGCTTCTGAAACCTGATGTCTCAACATTTTAAAAGCTGTAAACAACAAAAATCCGGTTTTGCTTCGTTTTTCAGGATCCCAAAGTTCAGCTTTGCCATACAAGCATGAACAATGCAAAGTGTTAGGCCAGCAATGCAAGACACATGTAAAAGCAATAAAATATTATTTTTTGGAAAAAGGGGCAAATTGATCAAATTTAGTGTTAAGATCGTATCTGAAAAAATGACTATTCTGTACAAAAAAGTTGATGATAAAATACATAATTACAAATCTAACAGCGGGGAGAGTTGAATTGGTTTGGAATGGTTTACCTGAGATGTTGGCAGAGCATTTGTAGGGCGGACACTGTTTACTTTCACACATTGGTCCGCACCATTGAGTTGGACGGGTATTATTCAATTTCACACATTGGTCAGGCAATATTTAATACATCACTAATGTAATTAAATTGTACAAATCCTAACTGCTATTCTCATGTGAGGAGACAGCAATATTGGTTTAAACTTGAGAAAATCACAGAAATGTTTCAAATCCTGCTCCTGCTATACCTATATATATATTTTTTTTTTCACTAAAATCATAGCCAAAACTGATGGCAACGTTTTGATGCTTTTTTTGCACTTGCCCATTGCTTTCTATGGATGAAAAAACGCTGCAAAAAACGCTGAACGAAGTGACAAGCTGCAGTTTTCCAATTCAGTCAGGAAAAAAAGCAGATTTCTGAAGTCTCACAGCTTTTGCTAGCAGTGTAAAATGCTGTTTAAATTTGCATAAAAAAGTAGCAAAAGTGCAATGTGTAAACATAGCCTAACACTGAGGGCTCCATGGCACTGACATCTCGGCCAGGAATGGAGATGGATGTGTTCTGTATAGACGGCGGTGTTGGGTGCTTTGTAGCGCCCCTCATCAGTCTGGACATTAGCTGACACATCGGAGCAGTATACAGCTGCCAGTATACGGCTGCAGGTGGTGTATATAAAGCTGGAAGTAGGGGAAAGGTCACACACAATGAGGGATGTAACTAGCCCCTTCATGACCTTGCCGTTTTTTGCAATTCTGACCAGTGTCCCTTTATGAGGTAATAACTCAGGAACGCTTCAACGGATCCTAGCGATTCTGAGATTGTTTTTTCGTGACATATTGGGCTTCATGTTAGTGGTAAATTTAGGTCGATAATTTCTGAGTTTATTTGTGAAAAAAATGGAAATTTGGCAAAAATTTTGAAAATTTCGCAATTTTCACATTTTGAATTTTTATTCTGTTAAACCAGAGAGTTATGTGACACAAAATAGTTAATAAATAACATTTCCCACATGTCTACTTTACATCAGCACAATTTTGGAAACAATTTTTTTTTTTGCTAGGAAGTTATAAGGGTTAAAATTTGACCAGTGATTTCTCATTTTTACAACAAAATTTACAAAACCATTTTTTTTAGGGGCCACCTCACATTTGAAGTCAGTTTGAGGGTTCTATATGGCTGAAAATACCCCAAAGTGACACCATTCTAAAAACTGCACCCCTCAAGGTGCTCAAAACCACATTCAAGAAGTTTATTAACCCTTCAGGTGTTTCACAGCAGCAGAAGCAACATGGAAGTAAAAAATGAACATTTAACTTTTTAGTCACAAAAATGATCTTTTAGCGAAATTTTTTTTATTTTCCCAAGGGTAAAAGGAGAAACTGGACCACGAACGTTGTTGTCCAATTTGTTCTGAGTACACTGATACCTCATATGTGGGGGTAAACCACTGTTTGGGCGCACGGCAGGGCTCGGAAGGGAAGGAGCGCCATTTGACTTTTTCAATGAAAAATTATCTCCATCGCTAGCAGACACCATGTCACGTTTGGAGAGCCCCTGTGTGCCTAAACATTGGAGCTCCCCCACAAGTGACACCATTTTGGAAACTAGACCCCCCAAGAAACTTATCTAGAAGCATAGTGAGCACTTTAAACTCTCAGGTGCTTCACAAATTGATCCGTAAAAATGAAAAAGTACTTTTTTTTTTCACACAAAATTTCTTTTAGCCTCAATTTTTTCATTTTCACATGGGCAACAGGATAAAATGGATCCTAAAATTTGTTGGGCAATTTCTCCTGAGTACGCCGATACCTCATATGTGGGGGTAAACCACTGTTTGGGTGCACGGCAAGGCTCGGAAGGGGAGGCGTGCCATTTGACTTTTTGAATGGAAAATTAGCTCCAATCATTAGCGGACACCATGTCGCGTTTGGAGAGCCCCTGTGTGCCTAAACATTGGAGCTCCCCTACAAATGACCCCATTTTGGAAACTAGACCCCCCAAGGAACTTATCTAGATGCATAGTGAGCACTTATAACCCCCAGGTGCTTTACAGAAGTTTATAACGCTGAGCCGTGAAAATAAAAAATAATTTTTCTTTCCTCAAAAATGATTTTTAGCCCAGAATTTTTTATTTTCCCAAGGGTAATAGGAGAAATTGGACCCCAAATGTTGTTGTCCAGTTTGTCCTGAGTACGATGATACCCCATATGTGGGGGTAAACCACTGTTTGGGCGCACCGCAGGGCTCGGAAGGGAAGGCACGCCATTTGGCTTTTTGAATGGAAAATTAGCTCCAATCATTAGCGGACACCATGTCGCGTTTGGAGAGCCCCTGTGTGCCTAAACATTGGAGCTCCCGCACAAGTGACCCCATTTTGGAAACTAGACCTCCGAAGGAACTAATGTAGATGTGTGGTGAGCACTTTGAACCCCCAAGTGCTTCACAGAAGTTTATAACGCAGAGCCGTGAAATTAATAAATGTGTTTCCTTTCCTCAAAAATATTTTTTTAGCCCAGAATTTTTTATTTTTGCAAGGGTAACAGGAGAAATTTGACCCCAAAAGTTGTTTTCCAGTTTCTCCTGAGTACGCTGATACCCCATATGTGGGGGTAAACCACTGTTTGGGCACATGCCGGGGCTCGGAAGGGAAGTAGTGACGTTTTGAAATGCAGACTTTGATGGAATGGTCTGCGGGCATCATGTTACGTTTGCAGAGCCCCTGATATGCCTAAACAGTAGAAACCCCCCACAAGTGACCCCATTTTGGAAACTAGACCCCCCAAGGAACTTATCTAGATGTGTGGTGAGCACGTTCAACCCCCAAGTGCTTCAGACGTTTACAATGCAGAGCCGTGAAAATAAAAAATCATTTTTCTTTCCTCAGAAAAGATGTTTTAGCAAGCAATTTTTTATTTTCACAAGGGTAACAGGAGAAATTGGACCCCAATATTTGTTGCCCAGTTTGTTGTGAGTACGCTGATACCCCATATGTGGGGGTAAACCACTGTTTGGGCGCACGTCGGGGCTTGGAAGGGAGGGAGCACCATTTGACTTTTTGAACGCAAGATTGGCTGGAATCAATGGTGGCGCCATGTTGCGTTTGGAGACCCCTGATGTGCCTAAACAGTGGAAACCCCTCAATTCTAACTTCAACACTAACCCCAACACACCCCTAATCCTAATCCCAACTGTAGCCATAACCCTAATCACAACCCTAACCCCAACACACCCCTAACCACAACCCTAACCCCAACAAACCCGTAACCCTAATCCCAACCCTAACCCTAATCCCAACCCTAACCACAACTGTAACCCCAACACACCCGTAACCCTAACCACAAGCCTAATCTTAACCCTATTTCTAACCCTAGCCCTAATTCCAACCCTAACCCTAAGGCTATGTGCCCACGTTGCGGATTCGTGTGAGATTTTTCCGCACGATTTTTGAAAAATCTGCAGGTAAAAGGCACTGCGTTTTACCTGCGGATTTACAGCAGATTTCCAGTGTTTTTTTTGTGCGGATTTCACCTGCGGATTCCTATTGAGGAACAGGTGTAAAACGCTGCGGAATCTGCACAAAGAATTGACATGCTGCGGAAAATACAACGCAGTGTTTCTGCACGGAATTTTCCGCACCATGGGCACAGCGGATTTGGTTTTCCATAGGTGTACATGGTACTGTAAACCTGATGTAAAACTGCTACGAATTTGCAGCGGCCAATCCGCTGCGGATCCGCGGCCAATCCGCTGCGGATCCGCAGCCAAATCCGCACTGTGTGCACATGCCATAACCCTACCCCTAACCCTAACCCTACCCCTAGTTCTAACCCTAGTTCTAACCCTAGTGGAAAAAGAAAAAAAAATATTTTCTTTATTTTATTATTGTCCCTACCTATGGGGGTGATAAAGGGGGGGGGGGGGTTATTTATTATTTTTTTTTATTTTGATCGCTGTGATAGAACCTACCACAGCGATCAAAATGTACTTGTAACGAATCTGCCAGCCGGCAGATTCGGCGGGCGCACTGAGCATGCGCCCGCCATCTTGGAAGATGGCGGCGCCCAGGGAGAAGACGGACCGACTTCGGGAGGCTCGGTAAGTATGAGGGGGTGGTGGGGGGGTGGATCGGAGCACAGGGGGGGGATCGGAGGACGGGGGGAGCGGACAGGAGCACGGGGGAGCGGACAGGGGGACGGGGGAGCGAACAGGGGGACGGAGGGGGGTACCGGACAGAACGGAGGACTGGGGAGGAGATCGGGGGCGGTGGGGGGGGCCAGAACATGATTTCCAGCCATGGCAGATGCTATTGCAGCATCGGCCATGGCTGGATTGCAATATTTCACCATTTTCATAGGTGAAATATTGCAAATTGCTCTGATTGGCTGTTGCACTTTCAACAGCCAATCAGAGCGATCGTAGCCACGTGGGGGCAAAGCCGCCCCCCCCTAGGCTGAAGTACAACTCCCCCTCTCCCTGCAGATCGGGTAAAATAGGAGTTAACCCTTTCACCCGATCTGCAGGGATGCAATCATTCCATGACGCCACATAGGCGTCATGGGTCGGGAAGGGGCTAGAGAACGCCAGGTGCAGAGACCTCCTCCTCCCCGGATTGTGGCCACTGCTGCTGTGTCTCTTACTTTAGTGTTATTAAATATGATTAACCATTTCCTACCGCTAATAAATTTTATTTGCCAAGTGTATGCCAAAAGCTTGTGTTTATAAGCTAATGGAAACTCTGGAACACTTGAGAAACTTGGTGCTGTAAAGACATTTACAAACATCCAGGTGTGGGTGGGATTTGTCTTTATTTATTTTATTTATTTTTACTTGTATAGTGCCATTAATTCAACAGCGCTTTACAGACATTCTCATCCCTCTCCCCATTGGGGATCACAATCTACATACCCTCTCAGGATGTCTGGAGTGAGACAAAATTGGAGAATCTGGAGGAAACCCACACAAACACTGGGAGCACATATATACAACAATTTTCCCTACAATCCCTGTGTTTTTTTTATATCCTTAGTGTAATTTCAACATCTTCAGACCACTATTCAAATGTTGGATGTAAAGGTTTGGCCGACGGCAGACTTTCCTACACAGGAGAGCTCGCTTGGTTCTTCTTTGTTCTCTGAGAAAGCTGCGGGCTGACAATCGACTTATCCCCAGGAGAACAATGTTCTGCAATCTACTGTGGGATGTGTGTGATTGACTTCTCCACCCCCTACCTTCCTATCCACTGACCATCAGTCAGCCTGCACCCCATACATATTAGACCTTCTGCCGAACCTGTTGATGGCAGGTTCAGCTGACAGAAGTCTGTGTATGGAGTCATTTAAAGGGGTTGTCCTAGAAACAAAGTACATCAATAGATCTTGAAATAAGTTCCACAGTTGTATGTTTATTTTAAATAAAATATGTTCCTGTTGTAAGATAGAATCGGGCCACCATCTAGTTAACGCATCGGGTATTCTAGAATATGTATGTATATAGCAGCCACATAGTATATAGCACAGGCCACGTAGTGTATAGGAGCCATGTAGTATATAGCAGACAAATCGTACGTGGCCTGTGCTATATACTATGTGGCTGATATATATCTGATATATATACATACATACATACACACATACATATTGTAGAATACCCGATGCGTTAATACAGGCCACACAATATATAACAGTGGCCACGCAGTATATAACACCGCCCAAAGAGTATATAACACAGCCCACTTACTATATAACACTGGCCACGTAATATATAGCACAGCCCACGCAGTACAAAACACAGCCCACATAGTATCTAACACTGGCCAGGTAGTATATAGCAGCCACGCGGTATATAACACAGCCCACATAGTATATAGCAGTGTGGGCACCATATCCCTGTTTAAAAAAAATAATTAAAATAAAAATTAGTTATATACTCACCCGCCGGGATCCAGCGAAGCTCTCGCAATGCGCACACGGCTGCCGCCATCTTCCGTTCCCAGGATGCATTGCGAAATTACCCACATGACTTAGCGGTCTCGCGAGACCGCTAAGTCTTCTGGGTAATTTCGCAATGCATCTCTGGGAACGGAAGATGGCGGCAGCCGCGTGCGGCTCGGCGGACTACGGAGGGTGAGAATAGCAGGTTTTTTGGGGGTTTTTTTTTGTTTGTTTTTTTTTAACATTACATCATAGAAAGTTGGGGACACACAGGGTTAATAGCAGCGATAACTGAGTGCGTTACCTGTGGCATAACGCGGCCTGTTACCGCTGGCATTAACCCTGTGTTAGCGGTGACTGGAGGGGAGTATGCGGGCGCCGGGCACTGACTGCAGGGGAGTAGGGAGGGACTAATCGGACTGTGCCCGTCGCCGATTGGTCGCGTCAGCCATGACAGGCAGCTGGCGAAACCAATCAGCGACGCTGGATTTCCGTTACGGAAGTTGCGGACAGAAAGACAGAAGTACCCCTTAGACAATTATATATATATATACAGGTCCTTCTCAAAAAATTAGCATATAGTGTTAAATTTCATTATTTACCATAATGTAATGATTACAATTAAACTTTCATATATTATAGATTCATTATCCACCAACTGAAATTTGTCAGGTCTTTTATTGTTTTAATACTGATGATTTTGGCCTACAACTCCTGATAACCCAAAAAACCTGTCTCAATAAATTAGCATATCAAGAAAAGGTTCTCTAAACGACCTATTACCCTAATCTTCTGAATCAACTAATTAACTCTAAACACATGCAAAAGATACCTGAGGCTTTTAAAAACTCCCTGCCTGGTTCATTACTCAAAACCCCCATCATGGGTAAGACTAGCGACCTGACAGATGTCAAGAAGGCCATCATTGACACCCTCAAGCAAGAGGGTAAGACCCAGAAAGAAATTTCTCAACAAATAGGCTGTTCCCAGAGTGCTGTATCAAGGCACCTCAATGGTAAGTCTGTTGGAAGGAAACAATGTGGCAGAAAACGCTGTACAACGAGAAGAGGTGACCGGACCCTGAGGAAGATTGTGGAGAACGACCGATTCCAGACCTTGGGGAACCTGAGGAAGCAGTGGACTGAGTCTGGTGTGGAAACATCCAGAGCCACCGTGCACAGGCGTGTGCAGGAAATGGGCTACAGGTGCCGCTTTCCCCAGGTAAAGCCACTTTTGAACCATAAACAGCGGCAGAAGCGCCTGACCTGGGCTACAGAGAAGCAGCACTGGACTGTTGCTAAGTGGTCCCAAGTACTTTTTTCTGATGAAAGCAAATTTTGCATGTCATTCGGAAATCAAGGTGCCAGAGTCTGGAGGAAGACTGGGGAGAAGGAAATGCCAAAATGCCTGAAGTCCAGTGTCAAGTACCCAGTCAGTGATGGTGTGGGGTGCCATGTCAGTTGCTGGTGTTGGTCCACTGTGTTTCATCAAGGGCAGGGTCAATGCAGCTAGCTATCAGGAGATTTTGGAGCACTTCATGCTTCCTGGCACCTGCTCACAGTGCCAAAACCACTGGTAAATGGTTTACTGACCATGGTATTACTGTGCTCAATTGGCCTGCCAACTCTCCTGACCTGAACCCCATAGAGAATCTGTGGGATATTGTGAAGAGAAAGTTGAGAGACGCAAGACCCAACACTCTGGATGAGCTTAAGGCCGCTATTGAAGCATCCTGGGCCTCCATAACATCTCAGCAGTGTCACAGGCTGATTGCCTCCATGCCACGCCGCATTGAAGCAGTCATTTCTGCCAAAGGATTCCCGACCAAGTATTGAGTGCATAACTGAACATTATTATTTGATGTTTTTTTTGTTTGTTATTAAAAAACACTTTTATTTGATTGGACGGTTGAAATATGCTAATTTATTGAGACAGGTTTTTTGGGTTATCTGTTATGACCCCAATGGCGAGGGTCTCAGAGGAACGTGGAAGTCTGCTAGATACAAAAATCCAGCTCATAGGGCAGTGGTAACTGGGTTGACCATATATCTACTCCTAACGCCAACACTAGAAGTAGCCAGGGATCATTCCTACGTTGATTCTAGATGACACGCGCCAGCCGGAGAATCTAACTACCCCTAGTAGAAGAAAACAAAGACCTCTCTTGCCTCCAGAGAAAGGGACCCCAAAGCAGGATAGAAGCCCCCCACAAATAATAACGGTGAGGTAAGAGGAAATGACAAACACAGAAATGAACCAGGTTTAGCACAGAGAGGCCCGCTTACTAATAGCAGAATAAAGAAAGGTAACTTATATGGTCAACAAAAACCCTATCAAAATCCACACTGGAAATTCAAGAACCCCCGAACCGTCTAACGGTCCGGGGGGAGAACACCAGCCCCCTAGAGCTTCCAGCAAAGATCAGGATACAGATTTGGAACAAGCTGGACAAAAATACAAAACAAAACAAATAGCAAAAAGCAAAATAGCAGACTTAGCTGATATAACCGGAACAGGATCAGTAGACAAGAGCACAGCAGATTAGCTCTGATAACTACGTTGCCAGGCATTGAACTGAAGGTCCAGGGAGCTTATATAGCAACACCCCTAACTAACGACCCAGGTGCGGAAAAAAGAAATGACAGAAAAACCAGAGTCAAAAAACTAGTAACCACTAGAGGGAGCCAAAAAGCAAATTCACAACAGTACCCCCCCCCTTAGTGAGGGGTCACCGAACCCTCACCACGACCACCAGGGCGATCAGGATGAGCGGCATGAAAGGCACGAACTAAATCGGCCGCATGAACATCAGAGGCGACCACCCAGGAATTATCCTCCTGACCATAGCCCTTCCACTTGACCAGGTACTGAAGCCTCCGCCTGGAGAGGCGCGAATCCAAGATCTTCTCCACCACGTACTCCAACTCGCCCTCAACCAACACCGGAGCAGGCGGCTCAGCAGAAGGAACTACAGGCACAACGTACCGCCGCAACAAGGACCTATGAAATACATTGTGAATAGCAAACGACACAGGAAGATCCAGACGAAAAGATACAGGATTAAGGATTTCCAATATCTTGTAAGGACCAATGAAGCGAGGTTTAAATTTTGGAGAGGAGACCTTCATAGGAATAAAGCGAGAAGAAAGCCACACCAAATCCCCAACGCGAAGTCGGGGACCCACACCGCGGCGGCGGTTGGCAAAGCGCTGAGCCCTCTCCTGTGACAACTTCAAGTTGTCCACCACATGATTCCAGATCCGCTGCAACCTATCCACCACAGAATCCACCCCAGGACAGTCAGAAGGCTCCACATGACCCGAAGAAAAGCGAGGGTGGAAACCAGAGTTGCAGAAAAAAGGCGAAACCAAGGTGGCGGAACTAGCCCGATTATTAAGGGCAAACTCAGCCAACGGCAAGAATGTCACCCAATCGTCCTGATCAGCAGAGACAAAGCACCTCAAATAAGCCTCCAAAGTCTGGTTGGTTCGCTCCGTCTGTCCATTAGTCTGAGGATGGAAAGCAGATGAAAACGACAAATCAATGCCCATCCTATTACAAAAGGATCGCCAGAACCTAGAAACGAACTGGGATCCTCTGTCTGACACAATATTCTCAGGAATGCCGTGCAAACGAACCACGTTCTGGAAAAACACAGGAACCAGATCGGAAGAGGAAGGCAGCTTAGGCAAAGGAACCAAATGGACCATCTTGGAGAAGCGATCACATATCACCCAGATGACAGACATGCCCTGAGACACCGGAAGATCAGAAATGAAATCCATGGAGATATGTGTCCAAGGTCTCTTCGGGACAGGCAAGGGCAAGAGCAACCCGCTGGCACGAGAACAGCAAGGTTTAGCTCGAGCACAAGTACCACAGGACTGCACAAATGACCGCACATCCCTTGACAAGGAAGGCCACCAAAAGGACCTGGCCACCAGATCTCTGGTGCCAAAAATTCCCGGGTGACCTGCCAACACTGAGGAATGAACCTCGGAAATGACTCTGCTGGTCCATTTATCCGGGACAAACAGTCTGTCAGGTGGACAAGACTCAGGCCTATCAGCCTGAAATCTCTGCAACACACGTCGCAGATCCGGAGAAATAGCTGACAAGATAACTCCATCCTTAAGGATACCAACAGGATCAGCGACTCCAGGAGCATCAGGCACAAAGCTCCTAGAAAGAGCATCGGCCTTCACATTCTTTGAACCAGGTAAATACGAGACAACAAAATCAAAGCGGGAGAAAAACAATGACCAGCGGGCCTGTCTCGGATTAAGGCGTTTAGCAGACTCGAGATACATCAGATTTTTGTGATCAGTCAAGACCACCACACGATGCTTAGCACCCTCGAGCCAATGACGCCACTCCTCAAATGCCCATTTCATGGCCAACAACTCCCGATTGCCCACATCATAATTTCGCTCGGCAGGCGAAAATTTCCTAGAGAAAAAGGCACAAGGTTTCATAACAGAGCAACCAGGGCCTCTCTGCGACAAAACGGCCCCTGCTCCAATCTCTGAAGCATCCACCTCAACCTGAAAGGGAAGTGAGATATCGGGCTGGCACAAAACAGGCGCCGAAGTAAACCGGCGTTTTAACTCCTGGAAAGCCTCCACGGCAGCAGGAGCCCAGTTAGCTACATCGGAGCCCTTCTTGGTCATATCCGTCAAAGGTTTCACAATGCTAGAAAAATTAGCGATAAAACGACGGTAGAAGTTAGCGAAACCCAAGAACTTCTGAAGACTCTTAACTGACGAGGGCTGAGTCCAATCAAGAATAGCTCGGACCTTGACTGGGTCCATCTCCACAGCAGAAGGGGAAAAAATGAACCCCAAAAAGGGAACCTTCTGTACACCAAAGAGACACTTTGAGCCCTTGACAAACAAAGAATTTTCACGCAAAATTTTAAAGACCAACCTGACCTGCTCCACATGCGAGTCCCAATTATCAGAAAAAACCAAAATATCATCCAGATAAACTATCAAAAATTTATCCAGATACTTCCGGAAAATGTCATGCATAAAGGACTGAAAAACTGAAGGCGCATTGGAGAGCCCAAAAGGCATCACCAAGTACTCAAAATGACCTTCGGGCGTATTGAATGCGGTTTTCCATTCATCACCTTGCTTAATGCGCACAAGGTTGTACGCACCACGAAGGTCTATCTTGGTGAACCACTTGGCACCTTTAATCCGGGCAAACAAGTCAGACAACAGCGGCAAAGGATACTGAAATTTGACAGTGATCTTATTTAAAAGCCGATAATCAATACAAGGCCTCAAAGATCCGTCCTTTTTAGCCACAAAAAAGAATCCTGCCCCAAGAGGGGAAGAAGAAGGACGAATATGTCCTTTCTCCAGAGACTCCTTGATATACGAACGCATAGCGGTATGTTCAGGTACCGACAGATTAAACAGTCTTCCCTTAGGAAATTTACTGCCTGGGATCAAATCTATAGCACAGTCACAGTCCCTATGAGGAGGCAATGCACTGGACCTGGACTCGCTAAAGACATCCTGATAATCAGACAAATACTCCGGAACTTCCGAAGGCGTAGAAGAAGCAATAGACACAGGCAGGGAATCCCCATGAATACCACGACAGCCCCAACTTGACACTGACATAGCCTTCCAGTCCAGGACGGGATTATGGGTCTGTAACCATGGCAGCCCTAAAACAACCAAATCATGCATTTTATGTAAAACAAGAAAACGTATCACCTCGCGGTGTTCAGGAGTCATGCACATGGTAACCTGTGTCCAATACTGCGGTTTATTTGCTGCCAATGGCGTAGCATCAATACCCCTAAGAGGAATAGGATTTTCTAATGGTTCAAGAATAAAACCACAGTGCTTAGCAAATGACAGATCCATAAGACTCAGGGCAGCACCTGAATCCACAAACGCCATGACAGGATAAGATGACAGTGAGCAAATCAAAGTTACAGACAGAATAAATTTAGGTTGCAAATTACCAACGGTGACCGGACTAACAACCTTAGCTATACGTTTAGAGCATGCTGAGATACTACTGTGGTGATTCTACACATGTTAACACAAGCCATTCCGGCGTCTATGAATTTTCCGCTCATTTCTAGACAGGATTCTATCACATTGCATTAAATCAGGTGTCTGTTCAGACAACACCATGAGGGAATTTGCGGTTTTGCGCTCCCGCAACCGCCGGTCAATTTGAATAGCCAGTGCCATAGTATCATTCAGACCTGTGGGAATGGGAAAACCCACCATAACATTCTTAATGGCATCAGAAAGGCCATTTCTAAAATTAGCGGCCAGTGCACACTCGTTCCAATGTGTCAGCACGGACCATTTCCGAAATTTTTGGCAGTACACTTCAGCCTCGTCCTGCCCCTGAGACATAGCCAGCAAGGCCTTTTCTGCCTGAATCTCAAGATTGGGTTCCTCATAAAGTAAACCGAGCGCCAGAAAAAACGCATCAATATCGGCCAATGCCGGATCTCCAGGCGCCAGCGAAAAAGCCCAATCTTGAGGGTCGCCCCGTAAGAACGAAATAACAATCTTTACTTGCTGAGCGGAGTCTCCAGATGAACAGGGTCTCAGGGACAAAAACAATTTGCAATTATTCATGAAATTCCTAAACTTAAACCTGTCTCCGGAAAACAGTTCAGGAATCGGTATCTTAGGTTCTGACCTAGGACTTCTGATAACATAGTCTTGTAAGCCCTGCACACGAGTAGCCAGCTGGTCCACACTTGTAATCAAGGTCTGGACATTCATGTCTGCAGCAAGCTTAAGCCACTCTGAGGTAAAGGGGATGAAGAAAAAAAAAATGAGAGAGGGAAAAAAAAAACTCAGAATCTTCTTTCTTGTAATCCCTCTTTTGCAATGCATTACACATATAATACTGGCCTGGCAAACTGTTATGACCCCAATGGCGAGGGTCTCAGAGGAACGTGGAAGTCTGCTAGATACAAAAATCCAGCTCATAGGGCAGTGGTAACTGGGTTGACCATATATCTACTCCTAACGCCAACACTAGAAGTAGCCAGGGATCATTCCTACGTTGATTCTAGATGACACGCGCCAGCCGGAGAATCTAACTACCCCTAGTAGAAGAAAACAAAGACCTCTCTTGCCTCCAGAGAAAGGGACCCCAAAGCAGGATAGAAGCCCCCCACAAATAATAACGGTGAGGTAAGAGGAAATGACAAACACAGAAATGAACCAGGTTTAGCACAGAGAGGCCCGCTTACTAATAGCAGAATAAAGAAAGGTAACTTATATGGTCAACAAAAACCCTATCAAAATCCACACTGGAAATTCAAGAACCCCCGAACCGTCTAACGGTCCGGGGGGAGAACACCAGCCCCCTAGAGCTTCCAGCAAAGATCAGGATACAGATTTGGAACAAGCTGGACAAAAATACAAAACAAAACAAATAGCAAAAAGCAAAATAGCAGACTTAGCTGATATAACCGGAACAGGATCAGTAGACAAGAGCACAGCAGATTAGCTCTGATAACTACGTTGCCAGGCATTGAACTGAAGGTCCAGGGAGCTTATATAGCAACACCCCTAACTAACGACCCAGGTGCGGAAAAAAGGAATGACAGAAAAACCAGAGTCCAAAAACTAGTAACCACTAGAGGGAGCCAAAAAGCAAATTCACAACAGTTATCAGGAGTTGTAGGCCAAAATCATCAGTATTAAAACAATAAAAGACCTGACAAATTTCAGTTGGTGGATAATGAATCTATAATATATGAAAGTTTAATTGTAATCATTACATTATGGTAAATAATGAAATTTAACACTATATGCTAATTTTTTGAGAAGGACCTGTAATAAATTATATATATATATATATATAATCTCTTAAAAATGTGCCCCTGCGGTGTACTGGCTGTGTCTGACTGTACAGGGACATGGTCTGATCATACCACAGCTCCTGGGCAGGAGAGGAAGCAAAACAGAGGATACAGACATTACAGCATGAGATCACAGCTGATTATTTCTGTGAGGTAAAACATTGCCTGCCTGTTTTTAAAGAGGTGTCCACAACTAGGACAGCCCCTTCTTAACCCCTTCCCAACCTGTGACACAGCGTATGCATCATGAAAGTCGGTGCCAATCCGACCTGTGATGCATACGTTGTGTCACAATGATCGTGTTCCTGTGGGTCGGGTGATCGGGGTCAATGAAAGGTTACCCAACCCGCAGGTACAGGGGGACCTATACTTGACCCTGGGGGGAGAAGTGGCTTTGCCCCCCCCCCCTGTGGCTACGATCGCTCTGATTGGCTGTTGAAAGTGACGGTTTCACTTTCAATCAGAGCGATTGTAATATTTCACCAATGAAAGTTGGTGAAATATTACAATCCAGCCATGGCCGATGCTGCAATATCATCGGCCACGGCTGGAGACCGTGATCTGCTGCCGCCATCAGACTTTCCTCCCCTCCATGCTGTCCTCCGCTGCCCTCCTCTCCTTTTCGTCCTGTCCTCCGCTCTCTCTGTGGTCTGATCCCACACCTCATACCTCCCGAGTCCCGATGTCCGTCCATCTTCCAAAATGGCAGGCACAGGCGCAGTGCTCCCGCCAAATCTGCCGGATGGCAGATTCATTCATTCCAGGTAAATTTTGATCACTGTGATCGACCCTATCACAGTGATCACAATAAAAAAAGTCTATATATAATTGTTTAAGGGGTACTTCCGTTTGTTTGTCGCGGAAATCCCAGGTTGTTGATTGGTCGCGGCCAGCTGGCCGCGACCAATCAGCGACAGGCACAGTTCGGCCATGAATTGGCCCCTCCCTACTTCCCTCCAGTCAGTGCCCCGTCCATACTCCCCTCCAGTCAGCGGCCACATAGGGTTTTAGCAGTCCGTTAAACGCGGCATAACGCGGTGTACCGCAGTCTGTTAACGCTGCCATTAACCCTGTGTGACCAACTTTTTACTATTGATGCTGCCTATGTAGCATCAATAGTAAAAACATATAATGTTAAAAATAATGAAAAAAAAAAAAATCATTATATTCTCACCTTCCGGCGTCCGCTGCAGCCTGTCCCGCTCCTCGCGACGTTCCAGTCCCAAGAATGCATTGCGGCAATGACAGGAAATGACGTAGCGGTCTCGTGAGACCGCTACATCATCACGGGTTATTGCCTCAAGGCATTACTAGGAACGGAGCGTCACGAGGAGCATCGCTAAAGGCCTGGGCTGGATCCGGGGGCTGCCGGAAGGTGAGTATATAACTATTTTTTATTTTAATTGTTTTTTTAACAGGGATATGGTGCCCACATTGCTATATACTGCGTGGGCTGTGTTATATACTGCGTGGGCTGTGTTATATCCTGCGTGGGCATCTTCATAAATAAACTACATACATATTCTAAAATACCTGATGCGTTAGAATCGGGCCACCATCTAGTAGTAAATACTAGGTTGGAGTTGGAATAGGGTTAGAGTTGGAATTAGGGTTGGGGTATCGGCGTACTCAGGACAAATTGAACAACAACTTTTGGGGTCCACTTTCTCATTTTACCCCTTGGGAAAATAAAAAAATTGTTGCTAAAAGATCATTTTTGTGACTAGAAAGTTAAATGTTCATTTTTTTTCCTTCCATGTTGCTTCTGCTGCTGTGAAACACCTGACAGATTAATAAATTTCTTGAATATAGTTTTGACTAGCTTGAGGGGTTCAGTTTTTAGAATTGTGTAACTTTTGGGTATTTTCTGCCATATAGACCCCACAAACTGACTTCAAAAGTGAGGTGGTCCCTAAAAAAAAAAAAAAAAAAAAAATGGTTTTGTAAATTTTGTTGACAAATTGCTGGTCAACTTTTAACCCTTATAACTTCCTAACTTCCTATGTTTCCAAAATTGTGCTGATGTAAAGTAGACATGTGGGAAATGTTATTTATTAACTATTTTGTGTCACATAACTCTCTAGTTTAACAGAATAAAAATTCAAAATTTAAAAATCGCCAAATTTTTACTTTTTTTCACAAACGCAAAAATTATTGACCTAAATTTACCACTAACATGAAGCCCAATATGTCACGAAAAAAACAATCTCAGAACCGCTAGGATCCGTTGAAGTGTTCCTGAGTTATTACCTCATAAAGGGACACTGCAAAAAATGGCCAGGTCATTAAGGTCAAAATAGGCTGGGTCATGAAGGGGTTCAACTATATATTTGGCGCTGATGATAAAATAATAAAGCCTGTACTCCCCTCCAGTGTCGGTGCCGTTCCCGTGGTGTCAGCCCTCGCTCTCCCCAGGGCTGTGATGCGGTGTTGATACATGACACCAGCACTGATTATTTCAAAATAAATCATTGCACTCTCCGTCCCGGGGCTGTGATGCGGTGTTGTGGCACGTGAATCCAGCCGCACAATCAGAGCTGGCCTCACTGTCTCCATTTTTACATGAACTGAACATGAAGAGGAAGCCAGGGCTGCAGCTAGTCTCAGACTTTCTCTTCATGTTCAGTTTGTGTGAAGGCGGAGACACTGATGCCACCGCTGATTGGGCGCCAACAGCACACGTCATTTCACCGCATTAATGTCCCGGGACTGCTGGAACGGAGGTAGCACTGAACATTTAGTTTAAGAACAGGTTGTCCTAGTAGTGGACAATCCCTTTAAGTAAACAGGGAAATGTTTTGTCTCACATAAAGCAGCAGCTGTGCTGTCCTGTCTGTATACTCTACTCATTTTTTTTTATTTAACACATCCAATTATGGAACTTATTGTTAGTCCAAGATTTATTGATTTAAAATGTACATTGTGGCACAACCCCTTTAAGGCTGTGTGCATGGACTCTGCACAAGCATATAAGCGCTCATACACAAAATATGAACAGATGATTTCGAGCAGCACACCAGGTGCCCATGGGTTGACGGTAAAGACCACCAGACACTCCATGTTGCCACAATGTTCCTCGAAGTCTTGCGCTCACTTGGCAACATGGCGCAATCGTTTATAGTGAATTGTATGCCTTCTTATGATTGATTCTAAGGTCATGTGCATGCCAGTACAGTTCACATCACAGGCAGGGATTGGATGTCTCCATTCCCCTGGTGTTCTTTTATAAAGACAAGGATTACACTAATGAACAGTGGTCTTGTTAGAAGCCATTTTTCATCCATTTTTGACAGGCCTCCATATAGATAATCGAGCAGCATGCTGTGTTTTCATTCGTCTGTCAGGAGAAGGGCTGCGGCCATTCTGCCATCTTTTGATAAAGCAAGGATTTATTTACCCAAGTGTAATGAGAACGTGGCTTGTTACACTTTTAATTTAGTAGCACCACTCCACCGCTGAAATAATAGAACACCTCCGGAGTGGTGCTTGAAAAGTCTATGCTCTGTTCACAAATATGTGGACCTATTGGACACATGTACAGCTCCAACATATCCCCCAATTTTGCCATCAACCACTTTTTGTTAGTATAAGAAGCATATCTAAAAAAAAACAAACAAAAAAAAGCACAATTGTTTGTTTGTTTTTTCCTTGTAATTTTAGGATGTGACTGTATACGTTTGGAGAGTTTCCTTTCCATATATGCTAAACCGGTACCACAAGACAAACCAGGCACAACAATCCTATTTTAAAGTTGTTTGCATGGTTTCTACCAATCTGTAGCTGACTTGCGCCTGTAACTGGGCTGCAACATTGTTATTTCAGGGTACGACATCTGTCCTATTTAACAGTGGCTGCACTTATTGGTTCATTTTACAAAGTGCAACTTTTTTCTGTTTTTAGTTGCCAATTATGGCATAGGTAAAATAGCATGCCACTTCATTCAGCTAGATTGATTCTTGCTATTCGACCTGCTCTAGTCTGATGCATTATTCTTGTGCTTCCATAATTGGCCTATTATGCACGTGTTCTAGGCGCGTTATGTCCTTTGTCCCAGCACGCGTCTTTGAGATCCTCATCTTGGGACGGGTAATGCTCTTGTATTTTAATAACAGACATCAGTCATCCAGAAGTGTGAGGTTGATGCCAACATTACCACTATCTACCCACGTTTTGTTTTCTCTCAAAATAGTGTCGGCAGACTAATTATCTATTTTTGTCTGGCTGTACAGTGTGTGCGAGGTACAGTACGTTAAAGCTTGTGTAGTATTTTTTTTTTTTCTTGTGTATAAAATCTGGCACCTTGCGTTCCATGTTTTGATGATAACCAACTCCTAGGACAAAATAATTTGGTTTGTGAAATCTAAATATGTTTGTATAAGACGCTGCAATAGATCAGATGCACCCAGTAAGATTAATCTTAAATGTGTTTTATTTTTTTCCTCCATGTCTTTCGATTAGGCACATGTTTTCCTTGCACATAAAGGATGATCTCCTGGTTGGTCGTCTGCAGTGTTCTCTAGAGCAAGCGGTGGAGCTGAGTGCTCTGGTTGCCCAGTTGGAATATGGAGACTATAATCAGAACACTGCCCGATACCACAATCTCTGGACTAAGGAATACGAAACTGCTACCTTAGAAAGGTAGAACATTGCAATTGACCAGAATGGTCTGCCTATTTTCTATGTATGTGTAATAATGCAAAATGGGTCTTTAGCTTACCACAAAGCTAGAATATTAACCAGGTCTTAGATTTGGGGTGTTTTTTGTGTTTAAGACTTAAACTTTTACTAGTTAAATATCTTAGGACATTAAGCATATCTAGCTGCTTCTCTCAGTCCAGACAGGCCTTTACTGCCTCCATGAATGCAGATTCCAGTCCAGCAGCTGCTAATGTATTCTAATAGCTGGTTAATGTACTGCTTCACCCTGACAAGTAAAATGGGGAAGACGTGCCTTCAATTGTTTAACACTTGGACATTGCACAGTACAGTTTGCGCTTGTGGAATAAGCTCTGCTGGCTTAACAGTCAGTATTACATGTATTTAAAAAAAAGAAATCCCTCTCCTTTCTGTAATAAGATTATTCTGTAGCAATATGTGCATGCAGCGGACCGTCTTCTAATCATAACAGGGCTTAGAATGACGGAGGGGAGATTAGCAGAGGATGCGCAATCACGGTTTTTCCATAGCTCAGCCTGCACTAAAGATTAGTTCCAGGTACTTTGTTAGATCTGCTGCTTTTGTCATGCTCCTTGCTTGTTCATCCAAGTGAACGCCCTGCCTTCTCTTGTCACCTTACAGTATTATTGAAAAGCACAAAAGCTTGGAAGGACTAAGCCAAGCATCAGGGGAATACCAGGTTCTACAGATCGTGTCCACGCTGGAAAACTATGGGGTAGAGTGGCATTCTGTGCGAGACGCAGAAGGTCAGAAGCTGGTAATTGGAATAGGTCCTGAAGGTGTGTCCATCTGCAAAGAGGACTTCAGCCCAATTAATAGGTAGGTATTATGTAAAAGTTCTGCCGCATGCCAGCCTCTGTTAATACAAATAAGGCGGTCAGACCATCATGTGTCCTGTAGCATGACCTTGTGTCTGCAGATGCTTCCTGTTTTGGAACAACATGGTGCAATTAGTGTCATCGTTGTGGTGTTGAGTAACCCAATGTGTTTATGTATTGAAAAAGGGTTACAAAGTTCTCAAACATTGTGTTAGCGCAAGTGTGGCTGTTGGCTGTCCTATTTTGCTAATTTGACTTGACGATTAACTCTACATAGTCCGATTGGTATAAAGTGAGTTGGTGAACAAAAATGTGAAGCGTCATCGGTAGGCTTTAATGTATTTAAAAAATAAATAAATAAATAAATAAAAACTATATTGCAGTTGTCTCTGGCCACGATGACGCTGCAGGTGAAATGTAATATATTCAACAGTTCTCACTGGGTGAATGTGTGCCCAGTATAAGAAATGCTCTTTGCAAGTCTGTACTTGACAGAATAGAGGACTTCTTATGGATGGCACTTCATCATTCAATATTTGTTCCATATGCAAATCTGATAAGAGCGTATAGTATCAAGATAGCAAATGCACAGCAAGTTAATCAGTTGTGCTCCTAGGTGGAGGACCTTGTTTGTTTGCAAAGTCTGTTATTGATGCAACCTCAGTTGATTGTACTTATTCAGTTTCTTACTGTATCTTCTTTTTTTCCCACCCCCTCCTGAATTAGGATTACATATCCAGTGATTCAAATGGCAACACAATCTGGAAAGAATGTATACTTGACAATAACCAAGGAGTCTGGAAACAGTTTGGTTCTTCTTTTTAAAGTGATCAGCACCCGAGCAGCCAGCGGACTCTACCGGGCAATAACAGAGACACATGCGTTTTACAGGTTAGTGGACTGTGAAGGGGTAACGTGAACAATTTAATTTTAACTTGGAATAAGACCGACCACCTCTTTTAGTTGCCTTACTGTGGTGCATGGAAATGATAAAGGGGGATTCTGTTTACAGGACCCTTTCTGTATAGGCCAGAGTGGAATGGTGTTGACAAAGATTGTGTCCTGTCCTCTACATATATTACGTTATTAGCTGACATGTAATACTTGTCCACAACAGCTTTGCCTGTAGAGCGGAAAACTGTTTTTTTTTTTTTTTTTAGAGATTATATCTTTATACTACAGTATTGAGTAGTGTAACTGTGAATCCAGCCCTGGTGTGAGTTAGCTAGAATCTGCATTATCTCTTGACCTCGCTCTGCTTTTCTCTCCTTCTCTTCCTACCCCTCCTCTTAGACTTGAATATGCTCTGTAACCTCACTCCTCACTGGGCTGTCTGTATGATCTTGATTTACTGTACTACTGATAATTGGGAACTGCTTTACACCAACTTTGCATTAAGGTGTTAGCCATTTTGACACTTCATTGGATAATGTGATAAATTTGTTGGTGCACAAGTACAACTCCTTTGGGCTTGTGAGAATGGTGCATGTACTCACCCATCCTCATCTCATTTCAGGTGTGACACTGTTACAAGCGCTGTTATGATGCAGTACAGCCGAGATCTTAAAGGACACCTGGCATCATTATTTTTAAATGATAATATCAATGTTGGCAAGGAGTACGTGTTTGATATTAAAAGGACTTCAAAGGAGGTTTACGACCATGCACGAAGAGCCTTGTACAATGCTGGCATTATGGATCTATACCCAAGAAATGACCATAGCGGGCAGGGTTCCCCTCTCAAGACCTCTGAAAGTACTCTTGACTGTAACAGCTGCGAGAGTCTCAGCTGTCAGCAAGCAAAGGCGCTGCAGGAGAAGCTGAGGAAACTGAAAGAAGCCATGCTGTGCATGGTGTGCTGTGAAGAGGAAATGAATTCTGCCTTCTGCCCGTGTGGGCATATGGTGTGCTGTGAGGGATGTGCCACCCAATTACAGGTAGCTGCACAATTATGTGGTGGTTTTAATAATTATCTTGCCATGTCACTTATTAATCTGAACTTGATGGATTTGTAATTTCTTAGTGGGGTTAAAAAAAAATAAAAATTAAAAAGAAAAATGAAGTATTGTAAAATATTCAAAATTGTACACAAAAAATGAGGATGGGCAGGGGCTTAATGACCTCGGTCTCTATCAGGCCCGTGCAGCTGAGTGGCTCGCACACTCCAGCGCAAATTTCAACTGGATGGGCACACAGCGGGGGATCAGATGGGAGTATAATTGCTTTTTGGAGGGTTTTTTTTCTCTGCTCTGCATTAACAGTGGCATAATGGGGGGACATGTATACCAGGATTGGGCCCAGAATAAGTTACCTATGATCTCAAGTGTCGGGCCCTGGTGCAAGATTTGCACCCCTCATCAGACGCTACTTGTGCCACTGAGGATTGTGCAGACATCTTGTTCACTTTGAACATAAAGCACATTATAGTTCACTTGGTAAAATGACCTCAAATTAGTGCAAGTTATGTTTTAGGTTAGTCTAATACTAATATTTCAGACTGAGTGAGTTGTAAAGACTCCTTACGTTCATGTTTAATGACATGTCTGTTGCCTCTGAATAGTCATGTTAACACAAAGAAAAATAAGTGTTCTTTAAAGGGACTCTGTCACCTGAATTTGGAGGGAACAATTTTCAGTCATAGGGGTGGGGTTTTCGGGTGTTTGATTCACCCTTTCCTTACCCGCTGGCTGCAATATTGGATTGAAGTTCATTCTCTGTCCTCCGTAGTACATGCCTGCACAAGACTATCTTGCCTTGTGCAGGCGTGTACTATGGAGGACAGAGAATGAACTTCAATCCAATATTGCAGCCAGCGGGTAAGGAAAGGGTGAATCAAACACCCGAAAACCCCGCCCCTGTGACTGAAAATTGTTCCCTCCAAATTCAGGTGACAGAGTCCCTTTAAGGGGCTGTGATTGCCTTGAAGTAGTATGAACATGTGTTGGCCAAATTCATTGTACTAATGAAATTCTTTCTTTCTTTCCTAGTCCTGTCCAGTTTGCCGGGCATCGGTGGATCACGTTCAGCACGTTTACTTGCCAACACACACAAGCTTGTTAAATTATTTAAGAAGAAAAGCCTAATTAAGCCTTGGACACTTTAAAATGACTGTATCTATGTACATTACCATGAATTACACTATGAAATGCTACAACCATTGAATTTGCTACAACTAAAGAGAAGAGCTAAAATGCATCTTTCTGCTGGAAGACGCCAGTAAAGAAGGAATCTTCTGCTTCTTCAGTTTGCTGAGGGATAATTCTTTCCTCTGTGAGCAGACCTTTTATTTTAGATGAGCCACTTTTGGTTTACGCCAAACATAGCACAGTCCTGGTTTAGACGTACTCCAATGGCGGACGCCTAGTTTTTAGGGTTTTTAGAGGTGCGTTTTAAATTTAAGCCATTTCCTTGCCACTTGTTCTTAGAGTTTTAACTGAATATTAGTGTACCAGTTATTTTCTCAGTGGTATGACCATGGATATTCATGAGCTTTTGAAGCCTTATTCACTAAAGTTGTGAAATTGCTGGAAAGGATGTGGGCGAGTATTGCTGCTAGAGCCTAGTGAATTAGGTGGGGTGTACACTGTTTAAAAAGGCTGGGTAAGCAAGAACGTGGAAATTACTGCTTTTACTCTATGTGCAGTAGGAATAATTTTAAATTACCTTAATTTTTTTTTTTTTCTTTTTTGTGAGGAGGGCACCAAGAATAAGGAAATAATTACAATCATTATACTCTGCCATCTTGTTCTTGACCAGCCTACTAGCTCATTTTAGGTTATAGAAACGTCTACTATTTTATTTGCTTATATTCTGATCATTTTATTTATTTGATTCTTGTAGTAATGTACCTATTAATCAGTATTAGAAAACAAGCGTTTAGATTCTGTCCAACTTATGCTTCTTAGTGGTTTTTGGTTTTTTTTTTTCTTTAATTTTTCTTATGGATAAATAGCTTTATGTGCTCTGGTAATACTGTTTTAAGTGTGACTTTATACAGTAAATTATAGGTCAAAGGGCACAAAATATGGACTGCTGGCTTAAATTCTCGTAAGGGTTTTTAATTTTGAAGGAATATTAGTTTTTCTGAAACAATCAGGTTCAGTATTTGTTGTTTTTGGTCAGCGGCATGTATACAGATGTAGTATTTTCAGCTTGCGCACCCTGTTCACTATCCTCCTCCTCTATTTTCTTTATTACTTGGGCATTATGGTCACCTATGGTGTTCACTATACATGTGTAGTATCTGGACTTTCACAACTTGAGGTCAGTCGGAAACTCTGCTCAGTTCTAATGAGTTGGACTTCCCGCTGTGCGCGGTGGAAGCTTTCCTACCCAGATATAGGAAAAGCCAAGATGACCATTTTGGTGCAATACCCTGCAAACGTAAAGCTGGGAAAATTAACACTGTCACTTTATGGAAAGATGTTCTTTATATACCTATCTTATTGCCTTAATGTAGCAGTAATTTGTTCCTTATGCATTTTGTTTCTTTGCACAGACATTTTGTCAAAAACCAATTAAAAAAAAAAAAAAAAAAAAAATTAGCTCTACTTTTTTATGGCACATTGATGTATAGCCTCAAATTCCTAGAGGTATTTATTTTTTCACTTTGTAAAATATGGACTTTTTGCTTCCACATTCAACACTGGAGTCTTTTCCCGTCTAGTGTGGTAGACAATATCTTGTCTTTTATATTTAGTTAAATAAAGGATTTCTGAAGATACCTTGATGTCTGTGATTCTTCTGTCTGCTTTAACACTGCTTATTTAATGGTTGCTATTAACTGTTTTACAAGTTAGAAATTCTATTGCTTTGTGTCTTTTGGAAGGAACAAAGATAATCTGTTGCTGAGACTGCGTCTTGACAGTGCAAATATGCAGGATAGTCCTTCAGCTCATATAATGAACCGCTCTGAAAGAATACGTTTATTGTGTGTACTTTGTCTTTATGACAGCTTTACACTGGGAAATGCACGGTTGTCATCAAGAACGAAAGGCTTAACATTTCACAATAGGCCAGTCCGATGGAAAATAGAAACCTGGCAGACATTTTTTTTTTTTTTTTTTTAATTTTTTTTTTCTTCTGTATGTTTTAACCAACTGTGTACATTAAAAATTGGATTGAATAGGAATTCCACTCCCCAGGCAAAATTTCAACATTCCTTCCATTCAGATTCTGAAGTGCATATTTGTATGTGAATTATATTATACAGAGTAGCGGACATGATGGCAGTGCGAACATGTTTTAATGGAGCAGCGATTGAGCATGCACACTGCATTTCCATTCAGTTTATGGTATTGACTGTTCTAGGCAAGCCTATAGCTTTTCATGGGGCCCCAAAGCGTTGGCACATAGCTTACTTTATCTGGTTCAATCAACCAGCTTATAGTATAGCAGCTGAGGCTGGTGTACTTGCTATGAAAATCTGTCTGTATGGCTGTATAATCCTTTTTTGAGAGTTTAATCTTCATCTCCAGCTACCTAGCCTCATTGACAGCTCCTCAATGTCCCTCTTCCCTGCTGCTTAAATCTCACGCTGCTCAGTACAAGCTGCGGTTGTCGGGCTGAGTGGACAGAGGCTGAACACACTTGTACTCAGTAGCATCGCTCTTTAAAGGGTTTCCTAAAATAAATATTCTATTATATGGTTTTTGAACTGGCTTTTTGGATAAAATGTAGTATGTGTTAGTAGCTGTTTAAAGGGAATTGGCATTCAATTGGTATCATCTGGTAAAATCATTAAATTTAATAAGTCAATCGCTAATCTTCTTGGTTTAATTGTTTTGTAGGTAGTTTACATGTCTGTGAAACAGTGGTACCATTCACAACGTGTAGGGCAGTTCTGTATTTTTATTAGACACACCTGCCCACACTATAGCACCAACATCACCAATGGCTCGTCTGGTGACAACAATTGCTGATGCATACCACTCTCCTTGATGTCTCTAACATCGTCAGTGGCCATCATTTCTGCTCAGCTTGAATTGACTTTCATCAGTGAACAGCAGAGACCCACAGGTTCCTCATCCATAGATGACGTCTGTGCCTGGTGGCGGGATCAGGTACCCTTGCAGGTTGCCTAGCATGCAGACCTTTCTTATGAAAACAGTTTCGAATGATCTATCGTGACACTTTGGTGCTTCTCGCCTCCCTTAAATGTGTCTGGATTTGTGTGGCATTCACCATCCGGTTCCGAAAGTCATTGTTCACAATGAAGCGGTCATCAGTATGGGATGTGTCCTAAGGCTGTCCACTTCCCTGACTTTCTGTGACTCTTCCAAGATCTCTATATCTCTGTTGTAACCTACTGAGGACACTCTGACTCTATGCTCGGTGGCCACTTCCATCTGAAATCCTCCTGCTTGAAGCCTCTTAGTGGCGATGTAGTGTTAATGAATTGTTCGGTGTCCTCTTGGTCTCGTTGTCAAAATGTGAATAGCATGATGTGGAGGACTGTTTAAAACCAATTCTAATTGAACCCCAACATTTATTGGGCGATTCATGGATCAAACACCTGTTGTGAATTTTGCCATTAAGCTCCTTGTTAGAGAGCAGCAAGTTGTGCAAAAAGTACAGAAACATTGAACAGTTGGACATGTGTATTGAAGTTTAGAGAACATTAAGTTCACAAGAAAAGGTTAAAGTGCATTTAGGGATCATCCTGAAATTACACCCAAAAGCCAAATATCGCTAACTGTGTGTAAGTAGTGTATATGGTGGGTATGAGTTGATCTAAACCGCAACCATTAATCATATTATACAGGAATTCCCACATTTTTCCATGTTAATTATTTCTATGGATGCCTGTAGTCACATCATCCTAAAAATGATAGAGCAGTTTTGATATGATTAATAAATAATGATAGTCTAGTTTTATTCCAGAGGAAAACCTAAAATGCACCTTTTACTTATGGGTACATATAAAGTGACATTCACATAAAGCTGACAAGAAACAACAAGAATATATGTGTGATGAAATAAAAATAAAAAAATAATATATAAAATGGAATATGTGTACGAAAAATAAAATAAAGTACATGTCCTACACAGCGATGCATATGCTGGCCCACACATGCATCACTTCAAATAATGGGGAATTAAAAATAATGAAAAGTCAGCGGTTTTCTAGGAAATGGTTATCCAGGTGCAAAAGTAATAGGACAATTGCTCAACCGTTTCCCGACCACCCACTGTATATAAAAGTCTGCATTAGCTGGGCGATCATGGCATTTAGAATATAGTGAGAGGGAGAACGTTCCTCTTACTCTCCGGTGCCCCCTGTGATGTGATCACGGGGAAGACGAGGGTTGTCATGGCAGCTTAAGGTCACATGATGACCTCCGGGCCTGTTAGACTCAGATGCTGGTGATCTGACAATAAAACTGATAGTTTCGTGTATTGCAATACATGTGTATTACAATGCATGAGACCAGTAATCAGGCAGAAAGAAGTTGAAGTTCCATACAGGGGGCGCGTTGTAGTGACGTCACCGCACCCTCTGCGCTGACACGTCACAGAGCTTAGATGCAGAGTGGGAATGATGAGAGGGAAAAGCTCATTGTGGAACCATAGTCTAAAAGAAATCCTGTCAGCTCTCCTCACTTGACTGATCTAGTAAATTCTTGTTCCCCATAAAATAACAATGTTGTGTCCTTCTTTTGCCTAGAAATGTATGACTAAAAATACAACTGGGTGGTATCAGTTCGGTTGTTTCCCCCTTCTGTCTGCACTGATTGGTCAGTGTGAGAGTTTAAAGGGCCACACCTCAATTGATAACATAAAGCTGACAATTTCTTATTAACATTTCTGGGGTAAAAAAACAAATAAAATGTATAGTTTTGTAATTATTGTTGAAGGCAGACTTCAGGCCATCAAGATCAAACCTGAGCCTAACATGATGATCTAGACTAGAGGAAGGCAAAAACCTCATGGGGCAGACAATGGTAGATCCATATTAGGGGGAAAATGCCTTCCTGGCTCCGTACGGCAATCAGACTAACTGGATCAACGCTCCATCACAGAATATACTGTCCATAACATTTAATATATTTTCAAGAAAGACATCCAGGCTTCTCAAAATTTAGTAGTGAATTAACCCTTACAACATCACGTGGCAGAGAGTTCCATAGTCTCACTGCTCTTTACAGAAAATAATCTGCGTCTTATTTTTCAACCTTCCTTCCTCTAGATGAAGAGGATGCCCCTTGTCTCCCCATGACAGGTCTCTGTACTCTCCCCTCATATATTTGTACATAGTAATAAGAGCGCCACTAAGCCTTTGTTTTTCCCAACTGAATAAGCCCAAGCTTGATAACCTGTTTTGGTATTGCAGTCCATTAATTCCCTTAATAAACTTGGTCACTCATCTCTGCACCCGCTCTAGTTCAACTATTTCCTACTTATTCACCGGTGATCAATGTACACAGTATTCTAAGTGTGGCCACATTAGTGACTTGTATAGATGGAAAACTATTTTTATCATGAGCATCTATACCTCTTTTACTACGCCCCTATTATATTATTTGCCTTGGCAGCAGCTGCCTGACATTGATCACTAAAGTGTGATAAAGATGTTGCTGTATTATTTTGTGGGAAATGTATGTATGTGAGAAATCGGGCAAGTCAGGGTGCTACCACATCCCTTTTTGACAGACTTCCTTTCCCTTGCATCTGTCCTCATACAATGTTTGACCACCAAGTAGAAGGAGGAACTGTGTGCCTAGAACAAAGTGCTTGTAATAGATATACAGTTCTTATTGGTCAATGTAAAAACATTCGAAGCTAAGACATCTTGTTCACTTTACATGGGAACATCATCTAGCTTGCGTATTTTTCACACAATTAGTATTTTACGTCATTTACATGATATATTTAGATTAAAACACCCAAGTAAGGCTACTTTCACACTAGCGTTAACTGCATTACGTCTCAAAACGTCTTTTTTTCGAAAAAACGCATCCAGCAAAAGTTTTTTCTGGATGCGTTTTTTCCCCATAGACTTGTATTGGCGACGTATTGCGACGGATTGACATACGTCGTGTACATTTTACGACGGATGCGTCGAAATTTGGCGATACGTCGTCGGCAAAAAACGTTGCTTGTAGCGTTTTTTGTCTCCACCTAAAAAACGTGTCGCGACGCATCCTGCGGCATGCGTCGTTGGCTACAATGGAAGCCTATGAGCGACGGATGCGTCGGGACACGTCGTACGATGCAATGCAGCGCTGCAATACGTTTTTTTACACTGAGCATGCTCAGAAGCTGGATTTTGTTGCCAATTGGCCAGACACCCCCAAATCTATATAAACCTGGCCTGGGCCTTCAACCCCACATATATGGCCACGTATATACGTGGCACGTATTTAAGTACCACGTATTTAAGTGCCACGTATTTCAGTGCCACGTATAACCACGTAGTTATAGTATTTATAGTACGTGGCACTGAAATACGTGGCACTATGACTGTCAGAAAATGTTCATTAAACGGTTAGGTGTGAGGTTAGGGGTAGGGTTAGGGTTTGGATCCCTTTATCATCATCCGTAGTTCATTAATTGGATGAATCCACAGTCGTCTCCGTCTCCGTTGCTGCAGAAGCATCCTACGCCTTTCCGCTGCCGCCTCCTTCTCCCGCACTATGATATCCAGGCGATTCGTCTCAAAGATAACGTCGGTAGCCAAACTAGCAATCCTCACAAGAACACCTTCCATCGCTGCCACAAAACTAAAACCCTCAAAGATGGGCTGTAAAAACAGTAACTATATAGTTTTCCATATTTTCCAGTAGCCAATCAAATTTGGGAGCCTCCCATTTTAAAAACGGATCCGTCGTAAAAACGGATGCAACGGATGGTAAAAACGGATGCAACGTATGCAACGCATCCAGTATTTTCGACGGAAACGTTTAGCAGATTTGCGACGGATCCGTCGAAATGCTGTATGCGTTGCATACGTTTTTCACTTTTTTTGACGCATCCATTTTTTCGGCAAAAAACGGATTTGCGACGTAATGCAGTTCACGCTAGTGTGAAAGTAGCCTAACCCACAAGTGACTTCAGTTGTTAACTGCATCTGCTATTTCTATGACAATATGTAATTACATGGTTGACCTGTTTTCTAAGGAATGCATGGAAGCGTTGGGAATTTTTAATCCATGTTAAGAATGTAAATTTACTAAATGTGACAGGATTATACAGCTGATTAGTATATCCACTACAAATCTGGCCATATTACGATTTTTATTGTATTAACTATTTATAAATTCGATTTCAGAAAAATGCCGCATTTGGCTGATATTAAAAAATACACCAATGTGAAACAAACCAATGTTTAATAGCTAAACATTTTAACTACTTAAAAATACCAGAATCGGCAGTGAGGACAATGTAAGTGTGAACATGCGCTAACGGGGATAATTAAGAGATTTTATGAAGTGGGTGGAGCCTAGTAGAGGAGATGTCGCATATTGTAAGTTACAACACAACTGGCATAAATTATGGCTGAAATATACCGCAGTTCATGGCTGGAGCACATTTTCTGATGCTCGTTCACAGGCAGCCAAAAGATGTGCCAACATAACTAGGAGGCGCACACTTCTTAATGAATTTGCACATACTACACCAATGAAGCCTTTGTCAAGATTGCAGTACAAAACGCCAGTCTTCACGAATTTTCCTTCATAATGTATTGCAAACTTTTATTATAAAATATAATTTATATCACATTTTTTCACAATTCAATAGTACACATAAGATATAGTAAAATGTAGTTTGCTTTCAGCAGAGAAATTTAATTCTGCTGGATTGACCTTTCACTATCAATTCATAGGTAAAATCTGTATTTAGTGAAGACATGCTTCCCCATTATTGAGATAAGAAATGGCAGTTGGTGCCTTGAAAATTCCATAGAGGTAGAGGCAAACACATTCTGAGACAAGTTCTCCTGAAATGACAGTTAGTTACCGTCATCTATCTTTAATGTGAAAATCTGTAGTCACTGAAGAGTAGAGAGATGGCAGTATTGTTTCGCAGAACCGTGGTCCATCAGCCGGGTCAAGTAAGTAACCTGAAAGCCCTGGGAATCTACTCATACCTCCTGGCTCTTCTTTTGATTAGCTGGTGTGATAGAACATCATCATTGTGGTATTGTCACTGCACAGTTGCCAGAGTTCCCGGGGCTCCTTCCCTGTCCCTAAAGCTAAGTATACCTGCTCCTTGGATTTCTTGTGATGGTGAAGACTCTGGAGCCATGTACCTTACTGATCTCCTAAATCAGCCCTTATCTGTCTCCTCCCCTCACCCAGGCAAGTAGGGAGTAGTAGTGAATACAATTACACAAACCAGACTAACAGGGAAAGACGTACAAGGATAAATGAAAATACCAATCATATAAATATGCAGTCACATACAACAGAGTGGAACATTGGGAAGTAAAGGGAGGAAAAACAAAATAAGAGAGGATGAGGATATACACACAAACAAATCACCAAGCAACAGTCTTTAGAACAACACTTGAAATGTCACCTATCAACCAACACCCCCAACTCCCAAACTAGGCAGTATTAAACTAACACTGACGACCCCTGCTTGCCAGAGGAGAGTATATATAGCAAAGGGGAGTGGCTAACACTCCAGAATCCAGTACAAAACTACTACCCTCATCCACAAAGCACTCCATGGCTCAGCACCACCCTACATCTCCTCTCTGGTCTCAGTCTACCAACCTACCCGTGCCCTCCGCTCTGCTAATGACCTCAGGTTAGCATCCTCAATAATCAGAACCTCCCACTCCCATCTCCAAGACTTTACACGTGCTGCGCCGATTCTTTGGAATGCACTACCCAGGTTAATACGATTAATCCCCAATCTCCACAGTTTTAAGCGTGCCCTAAAAACTCATCTGTTCAGACTGGCCTACCGCCTCAACGCATTAACCTAATTATCCCTGTGTGGCCTATTAATAAAAAAAAACAAACAACATAATCAGGTTACTCCATGTTCTCATACCCTTTTTGCACTTAATAGCACTCTGTGTCTGTACTGCTACATACTTAGGCAGTTAATTGGTTCATGCAGCTTTACATGAACACCCGAGCCTTACACTATGGCTGGTCCAAATAACTAAAGCAATTGTTACCATCCACCTCTCGTGTCTCCCCTTTTCCTCATAGGTTGTAAGCTTGCGAGCAGGGCCCTCACTCCTCCTGGTATCTGTTTTGAACTGTGATTTCTGTTATGCTGTAATGTCTATTGTCTGTACAAGTCCCCTCTATAAGTTGTAAAGCGCTGCGGAATATGTTGGCGCTATATAAATAAAAATTATTATTATTATTAACAGCAGGAAATCTCCAGTATGTCTCAACTGAACAGATTAACCCGTGCACTGCTAGCAGAAATCTGCACTGTTTAATATGTAGGTGAAGTGCTTCTAATCAGTGCAGGAGTACACGAAATCAGACACCGTGATCTTCTGGCCACTCTCTGCAGCGGTAACCCCGTGGATGGTATGATATGCACACAAGACATCGCGCCAGCCTGGCTAATCAGAAGAGTCGGGAATGCCGGGAGGTAATGGAAATTTTCAGGCCTCTCTTCCAGCAGTCACATATTTCTGACCTGCCTGATGGACCGGAGTCCTGCGAATCAATTTTCTTATTTCTATTCTCCATGAATTGAACATTTTTAGAATAAATGATCAGTTCAGGAGTAGAAAGAATTTAATTTCTCTGATAAGATATATCACAATTTCCTATTTTCACATGTACTATTGATTTATGAAATCAAAATTTAAAGTACAGTTACTCTATAAAATACTTTTTGATTTGTTCTACTGTCATTTTCCTTTTTCTAGGGTCAACCTGTTTCATATATTTACTAACTACCTTGCATTATAATTATGATTGCTCATTCAATTGTGAATAGTTAAAACCGGATACTTTTATTTAAGATAGCTTCCAGAGATTGTAGATGGAGGAATGTGCAAAGGTTTATTACAGTCTGACCTTTGGAAGACACATCGCAAAGAAAATCCCAGCAACACACAATTACAGTCTGCAGTGTAATTAAAGAGCCAGACTTACAATATTTAATTCTGTATTGAAAGGTCATCTGATGAGCAAGTATCCGACAGGATAGAAAATCTGAGGCTGTATTAGAAGGACTATTTACATTATTTCTGCTTTAGTGCAACATAATTATGATTTTTTTTTTTAACAGAAAAGCAGGTGTGTCCAGCGAGTGGTGAAGGTAAAAAATAACTTTAATGAAATAAATTAAAAATATATCCATATATATGGTATCCAGCACTCAGTACACACTGGCTATAGAACCTAATGACGATCTACGCGTTTCGACCTGGTGGTCTTAGGAACTCGGGTATTTAACATATAGATCCAATAGGATTCTCTATTTAATAGCTTTTTTTTTAATAATTGAGCTTGGTTAGCCACTCCTATCACCTATATGTAATCTGGGTCCTGAGTGAAACACATCGTCAGAGCTAGCTTATGTGAATATTTGTATGCCTGGTATTTTCAGTTACCTTTGTTCATGTTGCATTGTTCATCTGGGTGATGTACTGCGATGCATGGCAACTATCCTTATCCCTGGGTGAGGGAAGGGAACAGATGGAGGTCGGATTCAGGAGATAAGGCAAGGGTTGAGACCCCGACATCTTCCCCTTCAGAGGTATCCAGAGGAATAGGGCGAGCTAGGGCACCCCCTACTGTTTGGGAAAGGGAAGGAGTCCGTGTTCCTGGGTCACCAGACAGCTGAGTCATGACAGCTTGTCTTCAGAAGCACGAGCTGGGCATAATGTACTGTAATGTACTACAACGTACTCAGCACTACAATGGCATATTTGCATTTTCACTTAGCAACATTAAAATCGTCACTACGCTTGTAGAGGAATTCCCAGAGGGGTGTCATTTCAAAATTGGGGTCAATTGAGGCTAGATATTGCTTTTGGCACTCAGGAGCTCTGTATATGGAGTCCGCAAACTATTCTATGAATTTGTGTTCTCCAAGAGTCAACTAGCGCTCCTTTCCTCCCGAGTCTCACCGTGTGGCCAAACGGTACTGTACAGCCACATTCGTGGTATTATCACATTCACAAAAAAATGGGTAACAAATTATGCAGTCATGTTTTCTTATTTCCAATTGTGAAAATGTAAAATATGGGGCCAAAACAACATTATAGTGGTAAAAATATGATTTTTTTTTTTCAGCACTCAAAAATTTTGTGAAACAGGTGTCAGGATGTTCACTGTACCCCTAGATGATTTCATTAGGAGCTGTAGTTTGTAAAATGGGGTCACTTATGGGGTGTCATATTGTTGTGACACCTCAGGGTCTCTGCCAAAGTGACATGGCACTCACAAATCATTTCAGCAAAATCTGTATTCCAATATGGTCTGTGCCTCAAAAGTAGTTTTTGACCGCATATTCAGCAGACATTGGGTAACAAATTTGGAGGTCCATTTTCTCCTACTAGCTCTTTTAAAAAATTAAAATTTGGGGCTAAAACAATATTTTAGTGCAAAAAACGTAACTTTTTATTTTATCAGCCCAATTTTATATAATTCCGTGAAATACCTGGGGATGTAAAATGCTCACTACTAGGGTTGAGCGACTTAATTTTTTAGGATCGAGTCGGGTTTCGTGAAACACGACTTTCTCAAAAGTCGAGTCGAATGAAATCGGCCGATTATCGCGAAAAGTCGGGGATCGACCGAAACACGAAACACAATGTAAGTCAATGGGAAATCAAAGTCTCTCTCTCTCCTCCGTGCAAAGCATAGGTTGTGCTGGACTGTGGAAATCGCTACATCCCAAACGGTAATATGGCTCTCTGACGCCGCAGAAAGCAAGCCGGAAACTATGTCATCACGCTGCCCACACTCCTTCATTGGCTGAAAAAATGGCAGCTAAAGCGTCATACGAAACGCGACTTTGGCGCGAAGATCGACGACCGCGTGGCCGATCCCACGCTGGGGTCGGGTCGGGTTTCACGAAACCCGACTTTGCCAAAAGTCAGCAACTTTTGAAAATGTTCCATCTGTTTCGCTCAACCCTACTCACTACACCTGTAGAGGAATTCTTCAAGAGGTGTACTTTCCAAAATGGGGTCACTTGTGGGGAGTTTCCACTCTTTAGGCACATCAATGGCTCTCCAAATGCGACATGGCACCACAATCTATTCCAGACAATTTTCTCCTGTTACCATTGTAAAAAAAAAAAAAAAAAAAAGTTGAGGCTAAAAAAACATTTGTGTGTTAAAAATGTGATTTTTTATTTTCACGGCTCAAAGTTATAAAAATTTCTGAACCACATGTGAGTTCAAGATGCTTACCACACCTCTAGATAAATTCCTTGAAAGGTCTAGATTACAAAATGCAACTTGTGGGGGAAAGGGGGGTTTCATCTGTTTATTCACAAGGGCTCTCCAAGCTAGACATGGCGTCCGCTATCTATTCCAGCTAATTTTGCTTTCAAAAAGTCAAATGGTGCTCTTTCCTCTCAGCCTGCCTTGAGCTCAAACACTAGTTTTTCACCACATATCGGGTATCATCGTGCTCAGGAGAATTCGCAAAATAAATTGTATGATTCATTTCCTCCTGTTACCCTTGTGAAAAAAAAAAAAAAAAATTGGGGCTAAACATTTTTGTTGGAAAAATAAAATGTTAATTTTTTCCTTTCACGTTGCTTTAATTCAAAGTTTGAAAATTATGACATTTTCTATTTTTTTGCCAAAGTTTCAATATTTTCATAAATAAATGCAAATAATATCAACCCAAATTTACAACTAACATAAATTACAGTATGTCAAGAAAAACAATCTAATAATCACTGGGATACATTGAAGAGTTCCAGAGTTATTGCCTCATAAAATGACACTAGTCAAGTTTAAAAAATGAGGCCAGGTCATTAACCTACAAAGTGTCTTAGTCCTTAAGGGGTTAAGCATCATTGTAAAGATGAAGGAGTCAAATTTCCTCCAGAATGATGTGAGAGACTGATAAATGCATACCAAAATCATTACTTCATTTTTTTTGCTTCTAGAGGTGGTTCTACCTCTTATTAGTTCATGGGGTGTACTAATTTTTCGTATGACCTCGAGCGTGAAATTGCATCAGTCCCTGTGTTTTCCAGGAAGAATTTGCAGGCATTTAATCCATCCTGGTGTGGGATATTGGAGTACAAAGATTCCACATCCATGGTGGCCAGGATGGTTCCTTCTGGTAGAGGACCTATTGCTGATAGTTTGTTCAATAGGTCAGTTGTGTCCTGAATGAAGCTGGGTGTGTCCTTTACCAGGGGTTTAAGAACACCCTCTACCCATCCAGATACCTGCTCAGTAAGGGTGCCCACACATAAAATAATTGCTCTTCCTGGATTTCCAGATTTGTGGATTTTGGGAAGCATGTAGAATGTCCCTATTCTTGGACTTTCTGGTATCAGGTCATTGGCTCTTATGGATACTAATTTTTCACATACTGCTTCTGCGTTTGGCTTAGTTTTTGGTAAATAAATAATGACATGGTGCAATTTGTCATGTGTTGCTGTTCATCTGAGACTGTATTTACTTAAGACCTAAAGATCTTTTATTATGTCCTAATACATGAAACCATATGTCACGTCCGACGAGGCGCACGTAGTTCGTAGATCCACTAAGCTAAGTGGCTACCTGGTATTCTCTGGAGCTCCTGATTGTGAGACAGACTGGGCTGCAGGTAGAAGTCAGGTAGCACTCCTAGGCAGGCACCAGGACTGCAGCTTCTGATCCCAGGGGTTGAGTTCGCTAACACGTGAAGACACAACCGAGGTCTCTGACAAGCAGGTAATGGCGACTGATGGACTGTAAGGACAACTTGAATATTGAAGATAGGCTCTTGTTGACAATCAGATATCAGGAAACAATTCTGAAGCTGGGACCTACTTCACCCATGGGAAGTTATACCATCTGGCTGCCATAACATCAGCCCAGAGGACCCCTTTAAGCAGCAATGGTCACCTCAGACCAAATACCACAGGTGGTGTCACAAACTTTCTTTATTTCAAAAACCCCTTAAAGACTATCCCTTTAACATGGGTACCCAGTGCCACAGACGGAGTTGCTGTGACACATCCCTTTAAGTAACGGACCTGGTACCAAGTACCCCATTGCCCTGGCAGAGTGTGATGCAGCAGCAAAAAAGGCAAATGCAATTCTGGGATGTATTAACAGAAGCATACAGTCTAGATCACACAAAGTCATTATTGCCCTCTACTCCTCTTTGGACACAGTACTCCAGATGAGGTCTGACCAGTTTTGGGCACCACATTTTAAAAAAACGACATCAACAAACTGGAGCAAGTTCAGAGAAGAGCGACCAGAATGGTGACCGGTCTGCAAACCATGTCCTATGAGGAACGGTTACTGGATTTAGGAATGTTTAGCTTGCAAAAAAGAAGACTGAGAGGAGACTTAATAGCTGTCTACAAATATCTCAAGGGCTGTCACATTGTAGAAGGATAAACTTTATTCTCATTTGCACAAGGAAACACTAGAAGCAATGGAATGAAACTGAATGGGAGGAGACACAGATTAGATATTAGAAAAAACTTTTTGAAAGTTAGGGTGATCAATGAGTGGAATAGGCTGCCACAAGAGGTGGCAAGTTCTCCTTCAATGGAAGTCTTCAAACAGAGGCTGGACAGACATCTGTCTGAGATGGTTTAGTGAATCCGGCTTTGAGCAGGGGGTTGGACCAGATGACCAAGGAGGTCCCTTCCAACTCTACCATTCTATGATTCTAACATCTGAGCACTAGGAATTGCTCGGTTCGAGTATCGAGCATTTTAGTGTTTGCTTCTCGCTAGCAGGTACCCCTATATGTGGGTGAAAACTGGGTGCATGACAGAGCTTAGAAAGGAAGGAGTGACGTTTTGGAACTCAGACTTTGATGGAATTCCTCTAGGCGTGATGTTGAGTTTTGAGAGACTGATGTGTCTAAGCTGTGGAAATTACCCACAAGTGACCCCATTTTGAAACTAGACCCCTCAAGGAATTTATCTAAACATGTGGTGAGCACCTTGAACCCACAGGTGCTTCACAGAATTTTACAACTTTTGTCTGTGAAAACGACAAAAAATATATATATTTCCACAAAAATGTTGTTTCAGCCCCAACTTTTTTTCATTTAAAAAAAAAATAAAATTGCACCATTTCTCCTGAACACACTGACCCAATATGTGGTCGAAAACTACTTTTGAGGCACATTGCAAAGCTCAGATGTGAAGAAGCGCTATACTGGAGTTGAGATTTTGCTGGAATGGTCAGAGGTTGCCATGTCACATTGGCAAAGCTCCTAATGTGTTTTTAAAATTTCTGCTGAGTGTGCCAATACCCCACATGTAATAGGAAATACTTTTCAGTAGGGTTGAGCGACTTTCATTTTTTTAAGATCGAGTCTGGTTTTGTGAAACCCGATTTAGTCCAGAGTCGAGTCGAGTGAAGTCGGCCGATTATCGCTAAAAGTCGGGGATCGACCGAAACACGAAACCCAATGCAAGTCAATGGGGAAGCATAGCCGGCAGTGAGTGGAGGCCAGGAAAACACCTACAGTGCACATTTTACTGCCAAAAACATCCATTCTTGTTTTCTGAAGCGTGTCAATCTTAATTAACTTTATAATAATAGTTGGGCACTGGAAATTGGGGGTCATTTAGCAAAAGTTGTGGGGGGGTAGGGCTGGTTCAAGGTTTTAGTGGGCCCAGGAAACATGGACTACGTGTCATGGCGGTGGAGCAGGGAGAGGTAAGTATTTCAACGTTGCAAGTGCTGTGATCCTGAGCAAGCAGGGGGGGGGCACTCGTTCGCATTGGCACTGGCACAGGGCCCCTCAAAGTACAGCGATGTGTGTTTGCATGGCGGGGGCGCCTCCCACCAGCAGCGACACTTTTGCGTACTCTGAGGGGCCCTGTGCCAGTGACGTCGCCAACGAGTATGCCCCCCCCACCTGATGAAGGAACCTGCACTTTCATCTGCACCTTCCTCTTTGTCCCTGTGTAAGGTGGTATAACATGCGGGAAGGGGAACCTGACTTTCAGCAGGGTCAGATTCTGGCTGTGTAGAGTGCAAGGGGAATGTAGTGGTCTAGGTCAATGTACCAGCAGACTCATGTAGCAGTGGCTGGGCAGTGGACAGGATGAGGAGGAAACAGATATAGGGCCAAAGAATAAAGTAGGCTACATGCAGTTCAAAATTGGTAACAGGACTAAACAGGTGGCATTGCTTTGTTGAGTGGAGTAGCAAACCCAGGAGCAGCAGACACTGTTTTAAGGGCCCAAACACACTAATAGGCCAAATGCAGTTTAATATCTGCTACTGTAGGCCAAAAGCCAGAAGGTTGAAGCTCAGCTTTATTCAGTTGAGGACAAACACCAGGGAGGGGCAGACACCGTTAGTAGGCCGGAACCACCAATTTTTTTTAAAAACAGCAGTTAATCAGAGCCGGAAGGTAGAAGCTCAGCTTTATTCAGTTGAGGACAACACCAGGGAGGGGCAGACACCGTTAGTAGGCCGGAACCACCAATGTGTTTAAAAACTGCAGTTAATCAGAGCCGGAAGGTAGAAGCTCAGCTTTATTCAGTTGAGGACAACACCAGGGAGGGGCAGACACCGTTAGTAGGCCGGAACCACCATTTTTTTTTAAAAAACAGCAGTTAATCAAAGCCAGAAGGTAGAAGCTCAGCTTTATTCAGTTGAGGACAACACCAGGGAGGGGCAGACACCGTTAGTAGGCCGGAACCACCAATGTGTTTAAAAACTGCAGTTAATCAGAGCCGGAAGGTAGAAGCTCAGCTTTATTCAGTTGAGGACAACACCAGGGAGGGGCAGACACCGTTAGTAGGCCGGAACCACCATTTTTTAAAAAAAAACAGCAGTTAATCAAAGCCAGAAGGTAGAAGCTCAGCTTTATTCAGTTGAGGACAACACCAGGGAGGGGCAGACACCGTTAGTAGGCCGGAACCACCAATTTTTTGTTAAAAACAGCAGTTAATCAGAGCCGGAAGGTAGAAGCTCAGCTTTATTCAGTTGAGGACAACACCAGGCAGGGGCAGACACCGTTAGTAGGCCGGAACAGCCAATTTTATAAAAAAAAGCAGTTAATAAGAGGCAGAAGGTAGAAGCTCAGCTTTATTCAGTTGCAGCTTCTTGGCAATAATATAAAGAAGACGCGACAGGACAACACTCGGTGGATGCCATATCTGTGTTTTCAATGGAAAAAAACCTTTCAGTTAACTACTTGCAGGAGAAAGTTTTTGTAGCTGGTGGCCAATTTTTGTACTGTACCAGTTTTTTGTTGTATGTGTTTTTGTTTTTAATGTTAAAATGTCTGCATTTGATATCTCTCCAGTATTTTCTTTTTTATAAGCAAAATACTGCAGTTTTACATCGGTTACATGGATACACGGGCAGGCAGCTTGGTGGTCAGTGGAGGAGTATTTCAAGTAGGGACCGCAGACAGGCTATCAAAGGCCTAAAATAACAAACAATAGGCTCATGGCTGTTTTACAGCGGTTACATGGATACACGGGCAGGCAGCTGGTGGTGAGTGGAGGAGTATTTAAAGTAGGGACCGCAGACAGGCTATCAAAGGCCTAAAATAACAAACAATAGGCTCATGGCAGTTTTACAGCGGTTACATGGATACACGGGCAGGCAGCTTGGTGGTCAGTGGAGGAGTATTTAAAGTAGGGACCGCAGACAGGCTATCAAAGGCCTAAAATAACAAACAATAGGCTCATGGCTGTTTTACATCGGTTACATGGATACACGGGCAGGCAGCTTGGTGGTCAGTGGAGGAGTATTTCAAGTAGGGACCGCAGACAGGCTATCAAAGGCCTAAAATAACAAACAATAGGCTCATGGCAGTTTTACAGCGGTTACATGGATACACGGGCAGGCAGCTTGGTGGTGAGTGGAGGAGTATTTAAAGTAGGGACCGCAGACAGGCTATCAAAGGCCTAAAATAACAAACAATAGGCTCATGGCAGTTTTACAGCGGTTACATGGATACACGGGCAGGCAGCTTGGTGGTCAGTGGAGGAGTATTTAAAGTAGGGACCGCAGACAGGCTATCAAAGGCCTAAAATAACAAACAATAGGCTCATGGCTGTTTTACATCGGTTACATGGATACACGGGCAGGCAGCTTGGTGGTCAGTGGAGGAGTATTTAAAGTAGGGACCGCAGACAGGCTATCAAAGGCCTAAAATAACAAACAATAGGCTCATGGCTGTTTTACATCGGTTACATGGATACACGGGCAGGCAGCTTGGTGGTCAGTGGAGGAGTATTTAAAGTAGGGACCGCAGACAGGCTATCAAAGGCCTAAAATAACAAACAATAGGCTCATGGCAGCTTTACAGCGGTTACATGGATACACAGGCAGCTTGGTGGTGAGTGGAGGAGTAGTGCAAGGAGTGTCTGTCCCAGTACTCCCAAAATATAAATAGATGTTAATGTCTCGCAAAACAACCAAAACAAAAAAAAAGGTGGCATACTTAGGTACAGGGGTGGGCTCATCTACTGAGTTTCTGACATAGTAATTTGGCAGTAACTATTTAATGGTGCCAATATAGGACACAGACACAGACTACTTTAAGTTGCATCATAGATGTCTACAAATTTGTATTATCAGTGCCAGACATTGAATGATGTCAGCGAATAGACTAAAGATTGGTGGAGCTGTGCGACATAATTTTGCACGTGGTAGAGCACATTTTGAGCTGGGGTAGGGGGGAACTCTCTTGAGGCCGGCGGGACCGCCCCAGGGCCCCTCATGTTACAACGGTGTGTCTGACGTTGGGTGCGCACCACCACCGCCAGAGACACTACATTGTACTATGAGGGACCCAGTAGCAATGCCGTCAACCAAAAGCGAGCACACCCACCTCTTCAGACAAACAGCAGTCTCACGGGTGCTTGCGCCAAGTCGCGATACCACGGCCCCGTGTGGGGAGTTTTGCCATTTAGGGAGGTGTAAACATGTCGTATGCTGTACAATCAGCTGCAGCAAATTAGACATTAGAAAAGTAATTCACAGGCAAGAGCTTTTCATAGGAAAGCTAGGTGTCGGCCGGGCAAGGTGGGGCAAAAGATTTCGAAATCCAGTTGTGGTTCATTTTAATGAATGTTAGATCGTCAACATTTTGGGTAGCCAGACGAGTCCTTTTTTCGGTTAATATTGAACCTGCAGCACTGAATACTCTTTCTGATAGGACACTTGCTGCCGGGCAAGCAAGCTCCTGCAATGCATATTCTGCCAATTCAGGCCAGGTGTCTAATTTTGATGCCCAGTAATCAAATGGGAATGACGGTTGAGGGAGAACATCGATAAGGGATGAAAAATAGTTAGTAACCATACTGGACAAATGTTGTCTCCTGTCACTTTCAATTGATGCAGCAGTACCTGTCCTGTCTGCGGTCATAGCAAAATCACTCCACAACCTGGTCAGAAAACCCCTCTGTCCAACGCCACTTCTGATGTGTGCACCCCTAACACTCCTAGTCTGCTGCCCCCTGGAGCTCGTGTGAGAACGATCACGTGCGCTGTGTGCTGGGAATGCCTGAAGCAAACGGTCAACAAGAGTTGATTGTTTGGTTGCTAATATTAGTTCCAAGTTCTCATGTGGCATAATATTTTGCAATTTGCCTTTATAGCGTGGATCAAGGAGGCAGGCCAACCAGTAATCGTCATCGTTCATCATTTTCGTAATGCGTGTGTCCCTTTTTAGGATACGTAAGGCATAATCCGCCATGTGGGCCAAAGTTCCAGTTGTCAAATCTCCGGTTGTGATTGGTTGAGGGGCAGTTGCAGGCAAATCTACGTCACTTGTGTCCCTCAAAAAACCAGAACCCGGCCGTGACACGCAACCAATTTCCTGTGCCCCCGGGAAAGGTTCGGCATTAAAAATATACTCATCCCCATCATCCTCCTCGTCCTCCACCTCCTCTTTGCCCGCTACCTCGTCCTGTACACTGCCCTGACCAGACAATGGCTGACTGTCATCAAGGCTTTCCTCTTCCTCTGGTGCAGACGCCTGCTCCTTTATGTGCGTCAAACTTTGCATCAGCAGACGCATTAGGGGGATGCTCATGCTTATTACGGCGTTGTCTGCACTAACCAGCCGTGTGCATTCCTCAAAACACTGAAGGACTTGACACATGTCTTGTATCTTAGACCACTGCACACCTGACAACTCCATGTCTGCCATCCTACTGCCTGCCCGTGTATCCTCCCACAAATAAATAACAGCACGCCTCTGTTCGCACAGTCTCTGAAGCATGTGCAGTGTTGAGTTCCACCTTGTTGCAACGTCTATGATTAGGCGATGCTGGGGAAGGTTCAAAGACCGCTGATAGGTCTGCATACGGCTGGCGTGTACAGGCGAACGTCGGATATGTGAGCAAAGTGCACGCACTTTGAGGAGCAGGTCGGAGAACCCAGGATAAGTTTTCAATAAGCACTGCACCACCAGGTTTAAGGTGTGAGCCAGGCAAGGAATGTGTTTCAGTTGGGAAAGGGAGATGGCAGCCATGAAATTCCTTCCGTTATCACTCACTACCTTGCCTGCCTCAAGATCTACTGTGCCCAGCCACGACTGCGTTTCTTGTTGCAAGAACTCGGACAGAACTTCCGCGGTGTGTCTGTTGTCGCCCAAACACTTCATAGCCAATACAGCCTGCTGACGCTTGGCAGTAGCTGGCCCATAATGGGACAACTGGTGTGCAACAGTGTCATCTGCCGATGGAGTGGTTGGCAGACTGCGTTCTGTGGAAGAGCTGTAGCTTCTGCAGGAGGAGGAGGAGGAGGAGGAGGAGGAGGAGGGGGTGCGAACGCCTACAGCCAAGTGTTTCCTTGACCGTGGGCTAGGCACAACTGTCCCTAAATTGATGTCGCCTGTGGACCCTGCATCCACCACATTCACCCAGTGTGCCGTGATGGACACATAACGTCCCTGGCCATGCCTACTGGTCCATGCATCTGTAGTCAGGTGCACCTTTGTACTCACAGATTGCCTGAGTGCATGGACGATGCGCTGTTTAACATGCTGGTGCAGGGCTGGGATGGCTTTTCTGGAAAAAAAGTGTCGACTGGGTAGCTCGTATCGTGGTTCAGCGTACTCCATCAGGGCTTTGAAAGCTTCGCTTTCAACTAACCGGTAGGGCATCATCTCTAACGAGATTAGTCTAGCTATGTGGGCGTTAAAACCCTGTGTACGCGGATGCGAGGATAAGTACTTCCTTTTTCTAACCAGAGTCTCATGTAGGGTGAGCTGGACTGGAGAGCTGGAGATCGTGGAGCTTTCGGGTGTGCCGGTGTACATGGCAGACTGAGAGACGGTTGGAGACGGTATTGTTTCCGCCGGTGCCCTAGATGCAATATTTCCTCCTACAAAACTGGTGGTTCCCTGACCCTGACTGCTTTTGGCTGGCAAAGAAACCTGCACAGATACTGCCGGTGGTGCGGAAAATGGTGGCCTTACAGTGACGGAAGGGATGTTGCGTTGCTGACTAGCTTCATTGGCCGAGGGTGCTACAACCTTAAGGGACGTTTGGTAGTTAGTCCAGGCTTGAAAATGCATGGTGGTTAAGTGTCTATGCATGCAACTAGTATTTAGACTTTTCAGATTCTGACCTCTGCTTAAGCTAGTTGAACATTTTTGACAGATGACTTTGCGCTGATCAGTTGGATGTTGTTTAAAAAAATGCCAGACTGCACTCTTCCTAGACTCGGATCCCTTTTCAGGGATTGCAGACTGAGCTTTAACCGGATGGCCACGCTGTCCTCCAACAGGTTTTGGCTTTGACACGCGTTTTGGGCCAGATACGGGCCCGGCAGATGGAACCTGTTGCGATGTTGATGCCTGCTGCGGCCCCTCCTCCACCTCCGCTTCTGAACTACTGCCGCCTGCACCCTGTTCCCCCAATGGCTGCCAATCGGGGTCAATAACTGGGTCATCTATTACCTCCTCTTCGAGCTCGTGTGCAACTTCGTCTGTGTCACTGTGTCGGTCGGTGGTATAGCGTTCGTGGCGGGGCAACATAGTCTCATCAGGGTCTGATTGTGGATCTGTACCCTGAGAGGGCAATGTGGTGGTCTGAGTCAAAGGAGCAGCATAGTACTCTGGCTGTGGCTGTGCATCAGTGCACTCCATGTCAGAATCTACTTGTAATGGGCATGGCCTGTTAAATGTTTCACTTTCTAAGCCAGGGACGGTATGTGTAAAGAGCTCCATGGAGTGACCCGTTGTGTCGCCTGCTGCATCCTTCTCTCTTGTTGTAGTTTTTGCTGAGGAGGACAAGGAAGCGACTTGTCCCTGACCGTGAACATCCACAAGCGACGCGCTGCTTTTACATTTAACAGTTTCGGAAGAGGAGGCAAAAGAGCTAGAGGCTGAGTCTGCAATGTAAGCCAAAACTTGCTGTTGCTGCTCCGCCTTTAAAAGCGGTTTTCCTACTCCCAGAAAAGAGAGCGTTCGAGGCCTTGTGTAGCCTGACGACGAAACTGGCTCCACAGCTCCAGACTTAGGTGGAATATTTTTATCCCCACGACCACCTGATGCTCCACTACCACTACCATCATTACCAGCTGACAATGAACGCCCACGACGACCTCTTGCACCAGACTTCCTCATTGTTTTAAAATCTTAACCAAAGTAACTTTATTTGTTGCTGTCAAACAACTTACACGGTGAGCTATAACTTCAGTATGATTTCAATATCCCTTAACAGGTTGGTGAGACCACAAGGAAAATCAGGCACAATGTTACACACTCTGTTTTCTGTGGCACAAAATCACAGAGATGACACACACGCAGGACTGTCACTCAAGCACTAATGTCAATATTAATCTCCCACCTAATTTATTTTTTTTTTTTTCTCAGGGAGACTTTAGAAACCAAATAATATTAAAAAAACCAAAAAAATAAATAGCCTTTCTATGGCCCACTGAATGAGAGAGAGAGGTGGCACACCCAGGAGTCAAGACTGGCACACAAGCTGAAAGGGCAATATTACTCTCCCACTGTTTTTTTATGTTTTTTTTTTTTCAGGGAGACTTTAGAAACCAAATAATATTAAAAAAAAACCCCAAAAAAATAGGCTTTCTATGGCCCACTGAATGAGAGAGAGAGGTGGCACACCCAGGAGTCAAGACTGGCACACAAGCTGAAAGGGCAATATTACTCTCCCACTGTTTTTTTATGTATTTTTTGTTTTCAGGGAGACTTTAGAAACCAAATAATATTAAAAAAACCAAAAAAATAAATAGCCTTTCTATGGCCCACTGAATGAGAGAGAGAGGTGGCACACCCAGGAGTCAAGACTGGCACACAAGCTGAAAGGGCAATATTACTCTCCCACTGTTTTTTTATGTATTTTTTGTTTTCAGGGAGACTTTAGAAACCAAATAATATTAAAAAAACCAAAAAAATAAATAGCCTTTCTATGGCCCACTGAATGAGAGAGAGAGGTGGCACACCCAGGAGTCAAGACTGGCACACAAGCTGAAAGGGCAATATTACTCTCCCACTGTTTTTTTATGTTTTGTTTTTTTTCAGGGAGACTTTAGAAACCCAATAATATTTAAAAAAAAAAATAAATAGGCTTTCTATGGCCCACTGAATGAGAGAGGTGGCACACCCAGGAGTCAAGACTGGCACACAAGCTGAAAGGGCAATATTACTCTCCCACTGTTTTTTTATGTATTTTTTGTTTTCAGGGAGACTTTAGAAACCAAATAATATTAAAAAAACCAAAAAAATAAATAGCCTTTCTATGGCCCACTGAATGAGAGAGAGAGGTGGCACACCCAGGAGTCAAGACTGGCACACAAGCTGAAAGGGCAATATTACTCTCCCACTGTTTTTTTATGTTTTTTTTTTTTCAGGGAGACTTTAGAAACCCAATAATATTTTAAAAAAAAAAATAAATAGGCTTTCTATGGCCCACTGAATGAGAGAGGTGGCACACCCAGGAGTCAAGACTGGCACACAAGCTGAAAGGGCAATATTACTCTCCCACTGTTTTTTTATGTATTTTTTGTTTTTTAAGGGAGACTTTAGAAACCAAATAATATTAAAAAAACCAAAAAAATAAATAGCCTTTCTATGGCCCACTGAATGAGAGAGAGGTGGCACACCCAGGAGTCAAGACTGGCACACAAGCTGAAAGGGCAATATTACTCTCCCACTGTTTTTTTATGTTTTTTTTTTTTCAGGGAGACTTTAGAAACCAAATAATATTAAAACCCCCCCCCCAAAAAATAGGCTTTCTATGGCCCACTGAATGAGAGAGAGAGGTGGCACACCCAGGAGTCAAGACTGGCACACAAGCTGAAAGGGCAATATTACTCTCCCACTGTTTTTTTATGTATTTTTTGTTTTTTAAGGGAGACTTTAGAAACCCAATAATATTTAAAAAAATAAATAAATAGGCTTTCTATGGCCCACTGAATGAGAGAGGTGGCACACCCAGGAGTCAAGACTGGCACACAAGCTGAAAGGGCAATATTACTCTCCCACTGTTTTTTTAAGTTTTTTTTTCTTTTATTTTCAGGGAGACTTTAGAAACCAAATAATATTAAAAAAACAAAAAAAAAAAGGCTTTCTATGGCCCACAATTAGAGAGAGAGAGGTGGCACACCCAGGAGTCAAGACTGGCGCACAAGCTGAAAGGGCAATATTACTCTCCCACTGTTTTTTTAAGTTTTTTTTCTTTTATTTTCAGGGAGACTTTAGAAACCAAATAATATTAAAAAAACCAAAAAAATAAATAGCCTTTCTATGGCCCACTGAATGAGAGAGAGGTGGCACACCCAGGAGTCAAGACTGGCACACAAGCTGAAAGGGCAATATTACTCTCCCACTGTTTTTTTATTTTTATTTTTTTTTTCAGGGAGACTTTAGAAACCAAATAATAAGAAAAAAAAATAAATAAATAAATAGGCTTTCTATAGCCCACTGAATGAGAGATAGCACACACAGCAGTGGCACACAAGCCCTGACTGAGGCCAATATTTTTCTACCACTGATTGATGTAGTGTTTTTGTGTTGAGGTAGAATTTAGAACACAAATCACGGAAAAAATAAATAGGCTTTCTATGGCCCACTCAGTGAGAGATGGCACACACAGGGATGGCACTGTAGCAGAAATGCCAATCTTAATCTCCCACAAAAAAAAAAAAAAAAAAAAACCAGGGACTGTCCTACAATTACTATCTCCCTGCAGTAATCTAAGCCAGGTATGGCAGGCAGCAATAGGAGTGGACTGATGCACAAATTAAATAAAAAGTGTGGACAAACAAAAAAGATAGCTGTGCAGAAAGGAACAAGAGGATATGTGCTTTGAAAAAAGCAGTTGGTTTCCACAGTGGCGTACACACAGCAATACTGCTATCAGGGAGCCTTCTAGGGCAGCCCAATGAGCTACAGCGCTGAGGAAAAAAAAAAAAAAAAATAGCTTCCACTGTTCCTGCACACCGAAGGTGGTGTTGGACAGTGGAAATCGCTACAGCACAAGCGGTTTGGTGGTTAGTGGACCCTGCCTAACGCTATCCCTGCTTCTGACGAAGCGGCAGCAACCTCTCCCTAAGCTCAGATCAGCAGCAGTGAGATGGCGGTCGGCGGGAACGCCCCTTTATAGCCCCTGTGACGCCGCAGACAGCAAGCCAATCACTGCAATGCCCTTCTCTAAGATGGTGGGGACCAGGATCTATGTCATCACGCTGCCCACACTCTGCGTTCACCTTCATTGGCTGAGAAATGGCGCTTTTCGCGTCATTGAAACGCGACTTTGGCGCGAAAGTCGCGTACCGCATGGCCGACAAGCACAGGGGTCGGATCGGGTTTCATGAGACGCCGACTTAGCCAAAAGTCGGCGACTTTTGAAAATGATCGACCCGTTTCGCTCAACCCTACTTTTCAGGCACAGTGCAAAGCTCAGAAGGGAAAGAACGCCATATTATAGTGCAGACATCACTATTATGGTTTGTGGGTGCTATGACCCACTGGGAGAGCCCCCAAGGTGCTATAACAGCCAAAGGAGGAAGGAGTTTCTTGGTTTAAAAAGGATATATTTTTTATTAACTATATATATATATATATATATATATATATATATATATATATATATATATATATATATATATATATATATATATATATATACATACATATATTGCAAAAAAGTACAAAGTAGTAGTAATAAAGTGCACAAGGAAGGAAAAAGAGGACCACCGGTGCCCGTTAACAACCTAACATGTTATAAACAAGCAGGCAGCTGCTCAGTACAATAATATAAACAGCTGTGAAGTGACACTCAAAACTCTTGTGTAAAGGGCAGCGCTTACCAGTATGTATGGAGGTTAAGAGGCACCAGGCTGGATCCAAGGGAACCCCAACGCTCATTTTGCTTGTTAGGACAGTGCTTTCTCAAGAGGAAATCATCTGCACCGATGCCCAAATTTTGAATGAAGCAGGGTCCAAACAGAATCCAAACCCTCGTCAACAGACATTAACCCCGGGGTGGTGAAGGTGATCCCGATGAGGCTCAGATACTTGAGGCGCACGTTGAGTGTACTTTGCTGTCAGGGCAGGAAGAGGAGGAGGGTGACTCTCAGGGGTGGGAGAACAGAGAGGATGATGATGAGGTAGTAGATCCCACTTGGTGTAAACCCAGGGGCATGCAGCGGAGTAACTCAGCAGAGGAGGAGGAAGATGACAAGGAGATTACGTTGCGGGTTCCTGCAGACACAAAGATAAGCAACCACGACAAGCAATGAATCCTCAGCCTCATCTGTCAGTAGCCGGTAGCATTTGCTGGTCTGCAGTTGCTTAGTATTGAGTATTTTTTCCAGACCACCCAAAATGACACAAAGCACGTTATCTGCCAACTTTGTTAAAAATGTCAGAGTAGAATTTAACCCCTTTCTGACATCGGACGTACTATCCCGTCGAGGTGGGGTGGGCCCCCATGACCGCCGACGGGATAGTACGTCCAGCGCGATCGGCGGCGCTCACGGGGGGAGCGCGGCCGATCGCGGCCGGGTGTCAGCTGCATATCGCAGCTGACATCCGGCACTATGTGCCAGGAGCGGTCACGGACCGCCCCCGGCACATTAACCCCCGGCACACCGCGATCAAACATGATCGCGATGTGCCGGCGGTGCAGGGAAGCATCGCGCAGGGAGGGGGCTCCCTGCGGGCTTCCCTGAGCCCCCCGCAGCAACGCGATGTGATCGCGTTGCTGCGAGGGTCTTACCTCCCTCCCTGCCTGGTCCAGACCCGGATCCAAGATGGACGCGGATCCGGGTCCTGCAGGGAGGGAGGTGGCTTCACAGAAGCCTGCTCAGAGCAGGCACTGTGAAGCAGCCTGCACTTCTCGCAGATCGGTGATCTGTCAGAGTGCTATGCAAACTGACAGATCACCGATCTGTATTGTCCCCCCCTGGGGCAAAGTAAAAAAAAAAATTTTCCAAATGTGTAAAAAAAAAAAAAAAAAAATATTCCAAAATAATGAAAAAAAAAAAAAAATATTATTCCCATAAATACATTTCTTTATCTAAATAAAATAAAAAAAACAATAAAAGTACACATATTTAGTATCGCCGCGTCCGTAACGACCCGATCTATAAAACTGGCCCACTAGTTAACCCCTTCAGTAAACACCGTAAGAAAAAAAAAAAAAAACGAGGCAAAAAACAACGCTTTATTATCATACCGCCGAACAAAAAGTGGAATAACACGCGATCAAAAAGACTGATATAAATAACCATGGTACCGCTGAAAACGTCATCTTGTCCCGCAAAAAACGAGCCGCCATACAGCATCATCAGCAAAAAAATAAAAAAGTTATAGTCCTGAGAATAAAGCAATACCAAAATAATTATTTTTTCTATAAAATAGTTTTTATCGTATAAAAGCGCCAAAACATAAAAAAAATGATATAAATGAGATATCGCTGTAATCGTACTGACCCAACGAATAAAACTGCTTTATCAATTTTACCAAACGCGGAACGGTATAAACGCCTCCCCAAAAAGAAATTCATGAATAGCTGGTTTTTGATCACTCTGCCTCACAAAAATCGGAATAAAAAGCGATCAAAAAATGTCACGTGTCCGAAAATGTTACCAATAAAAACGTCAACGCATCCCGCAAAAAACAAGATCTCACATGACTCTGTGGACTCAAATATGGAAAAATTACAGCTCTCAAAATGTGGTAACGCAAAAAATATTTTTTGCAATGAAAAGCGTCTTTCAGTGTGTGACGGCTGCCAATCATAAAAATCCGCTAAAAAACCCGCTATAAAAGTAAATCAAACCCCCCTTCATCACCCCCTTAGTTAGGGAAAAATAAAAAAATTAAAAAATGTATTTATTTCCATTTTCCCATTAGGGTTAGGGCTAGAGTTAGGAATAGAGTTAGGGCTAGGGTTATTGCTAGGGTTGGGGCTACAGTTAGGGTTGGGGCTACAGTTAGGGTTGGGGCTAAAGATAGGGTTAGGGTTTGGATTACATTTACGGTTGGGAATAGGGTTGGGTGTGTCTGGGTTAGAGGAGTGGTTAGGGTTACTGTTGGGATTAGGGTAAGGGGTGTTTTTGGATTAGGGTTTCAGTTATAATTGGGGGGTTTCCACTGTTCGGGCACATCAGGGGCTTTCCAAACGGGATATGGCATCCGATCTGAATTCCAGCCAATTCTGCTTTGAGAAAGGAAAACAGTGCTCCTTCCCTTCCGAGCTCTCCCGTGTGCCCAAACAGGGGTTTACCCCAACATATGGGGTATCAGCGTACTCAGGACAAATTGGACATCATCTTTTGGGGTCCAATTTCTCCTGCTACCCTTGTGAAAATACAAAACTGGGGGCCAAAAAATAAGTTTTGTGGGAAAAAAAAGATTTTTTATTTTCACGGCCCTGCGTTGTAAACTGTAGTGAAACACTTGGGGGTTCAAAGTTCTCACAACACATCTAGATAAGTTCCTTGGGGGGTCTAGTTTCCGATATGGGGTCACTTGTGGGGGGTTTGTACTGTTTGCGTACATCAGGGGCTCTGCAAATGCAACGTGACGCCTGCAGACCAATCCATTTAAGTCTGCATTCCAAATGGCGCTCCTTCCCTTCCGAGCTCTGTCATGCTCCCAAACAGTGGTTCCCCCCCACATATGGGGTATCAGCATACTCAGGACAAATTGGACAACAACTTTTGTGCTCTAATTTCTTCTCTTACCCTTGGGGAAATAAAAAAATGGGGGCGAAAAGATCATTTTTGTGAAAAAATATGATTTTTTATTTTTACGGCTCTGCATTATAAACTTCTGTGAAGCACTTGTTGGGTCAAAGTGCTCACCACACATCTAGATAAGTTCCTTAGGGGGTCTACTTTCCAAAATGGTGTCACTTGTGGGGGGTTTCAATGTTTAGGCACATCAGGAGCTCTCCAAACGCAACATGACGTCCCATCTCAATTCCAGTCAATTTTGCATTGAAAAGTCAAATGGCGCTCCTTCCCTTCCGAGCTCTGCCCTGCGCCCAAACAATGGTTTACACCCACATATGGGGTATCAGCGTACTCAGGACAAATTGCACAACAATTTTTGGGGTCCAATTTCTTCTCTTACCCTTGGGAAAATAAAAAATTGGGGGCGAAAAGATCATTTTTGTGAAAAAATATGATTTTTTATTTTTACCGCTCTGCATTATAAACTTCTGTGAAGCACTTGTTGGGTCAAAGTGCTCACCACACATCTAGATAAGTTCCTTAGGGGGTCTACTTTCCAAAATGGTGTCACTTGTGGGGGGTTTCAATGTTTAGGCACATCAGGGGCTCTCCAAATGCAACATGGCGTCCCATCTCAATTCCAGTCAATTTTGCATTGAAAAGTCAAATGGCGCTCCTTTCCTTCCGAGCTCTGCCATGCGCCCAAACAGTGGATTACCCCCACATATGGGGTATCAGCGTACTCAGGACAAGTTGTACAACAAATTTTGGGGTCTATTTTCTCCTGTTACCCTTGGTAAAATAAAACAAATTGGATCTGAAATAAATTTTGTGTGAAAAAAAGTTAAATGTTCATTTTTATTTAAACATTCCAAAAATTCCTGTGAAACACCTGAAGGGTTAATAAACTTCTTGAATGTGGTTTTGAGTACCTTGAGGGGTGCAGTTTTTAGAATGGTGTCACACTTGGGTATTTTCTATCATATAGATCCCTCAAAATGACTTCAAATGAGATGTGGTCCCTAAAAAAAAATGGTGTTGTAAAAATGAGAAATTGCTGGTCAACTTTTAACCCTTATAACTCCGTCACAAAAAAAAATTTTGGTTCCAAAATTGTGCTGATGTAAAGTAGACATGTGGGAAATGTTACTTATTAAGTATTTTGCGTGACATATGTCTGTGATTTAAGGGCATAAAAATTAAAAGTTGGAAAATTGCAAAATTTTCAAAATTTTCGCCAAATATTCATTTTTTTCACAAATAAACGCAACTTATATCGAAGAAATTTTACCACTATCATGAAGTACAATATGTCACGAGAAAACAATGTCAGAATCGCCAAGATCCGTTGAAGCGTTCCAGAGTTATAACCTCATAAAGGGACAGTGGTCAGAATTGTAAAAATTGGCCCGGTCATTAACGTTCAAACCACCCTTGGGGGTGAAGGGGTTAAAAAAAAAAAATAATTTGACTACTACATGCATTAACTGGCACATGCGTGATCAACATGCGTTAATCTGGGAATCTCACTGTGCTAAAATGCAGACAAGCAGGCATCGCCAACCACAGTCCACCTCATCAACTGCATCTTCTGATTCTTCCTCCTCCCTCACAGTGGCAAGTGTGACAGGTCTCCGGCCGCAGAACCGCCACTTGTTTACCTCCTACAGTAGAAGAGTAGAAAGTAGAAGAGAATTCTAGAACAGACCAATTTGTGGAGACAAAGGGAGAAGAGAAAACTAAGGAAATTGTGGATATGCCCATTATCACCCAATATAACTCCAATGCCCAAATCCTTAAAAGAATGGTCAAAAGACATTGGGACATACTGAAGGATGACAAAATCATAGGAGAAAAACTGCCTACACACACCAAGTTTATATATAAAAAAGTTTGCAACTTGGGGAATATTATTGCACCATCAGTTCAGGAAAACATAAAAAAGACTTCCCTCATTTTTTCAGAGCAATATAGAAGATTTTTTCCATGCCAAAAATTTAAAATGTGCCAAACCTTACATACTAAAAAAAAAAACAAATAACCATCAACAAAGGGGACAATATAAAATCTATGACTGACATGAACCACCGCAAGGGTTATTTATGTTTTTAAATGCCCCTGCAATAAATTATATTATGGTGCGTACAAAACGCCACATGACCGTCAGGATTAAAGAGAATCTTCGTAACATCTAGAACAGTATTTCCCAAACTCCAGTCCTCACAGACCCCACAGGTCATGTTTTCAGGATTTCCATAGTGTTGCACAGGTGAGACAATTCCTGATGACTTGATGATACCTCCACTACTTGCACAATACTAAAGAAATCCTGAAAACATGACCCATGCGGTCCGTGAGAACTGGAGTTTGTGAAACACGGATCTAGAAATTTTATGGCTTCCCCTTATCAAAGCACTTTTTAGAACATTAGGACCATCCCTGATGAAGGAAGCCGCTCCATTTCCGAAATGCTTAGGAACTTCTTCGTCCTCTCAGCGCCTTTTACCGGTCGACGTCAGGTGTCACCGGAAGAGCCGCACAGAGCATCTGTCACCGGCCAGGACAGCGTTCAGATTTCAGCTTTTAACCAGCTGTGGTCTCAAATCTACCAGAGGCTACGAAAGACAAACGTCCTCATTCTCCAAACATCAGTAATACAGAGTGCATCTTATGAAAGGTAAGTTTTTTTTATTACTTGAATCTTTGTGGATATAAAAGGATAAGTTTGACTATTTTAGCATATAGCTTAACTATTGCTAATGTGACCATTTGTCCTATCAACTCACCTAGTTTTCTCTTTCACCTGTCTAATCGAGGGGTTTAACAGACAGCGAATCCTAATCTGCACTTTATTTTCTCATCAATGTATAGCAATCTTCTATATATCAACTTAACCCACACCTATACTACTTGTATGTAAAACAGATAGGGAAAGCAGTGAAAATTGCTGCAACTCTATTACTGGGTCCTTACTCCATCTAGATCCTCTAACCCAGTGTTCCCCAACTCCGGTCCTCAAGAACCACCAACAGATCGTGTATTCAGGATTTCCTTAGTATTGCACAGGTGATGAAATTATTGCCTGTGCAGGTGATGCAATTATCACCTGTGCAATACTAAGGAAATACAGAAAACATGACCTGTTGGTGGCTCTTGAGGACCGGAGTTGGGGAACACCGCTCTAACTATTCATCAGCTAGTGCAGTGATGTTACTGGTCTATTGGATCTCCTCTGTAATAGAGGCTGCATAAGACTTTTGGGTACGGTTGAGTTTAATGGCGAATTATGTTCAGAGAAGTGGAGAATAAGAATATATGTGTTTTTAGGGAGCACCTAAAAATGTCTAAGTTGTGGTTATACTCCTAATTTCATGGGGGACAAAGGGTAAGAGGCGAGTTATCTAGGTAGGAGATTGAACCGAGCTGGACAAAATCCAGATCAGGGGTGTTACAGTCTGTCTCAGAGGTTGAAAGTTGTGAGAGGCCACTGGAAGTGGCTACAGATAGAAGCTGGGATGCAGGAGGAGGAGGAGGTGGGGAGGTGGAGCTGTTGAAGTCTCCCAGGAAATGAGATGGCAATTCTGAGGACATGAAGTGTGGCAGCAAAGCAGAAACATTGTCAAGGAAGTGTGTGGGCAAGCCTGGGGGAAGTAATATGACCAGTACTCTGAGGTAGAGGGGATGGTAGACCCTGATGGTGTGGACCTCAAAAGAAGAATGGCATCCAGTGGGCTTGTATTTATTTTTTTAATAACAAGATTGGTGGTGGCAGCAACGTGTGTGGGGTTATCGTGGAGTTATCATTGGTTATACGGCGGTATATACACATATTCCATGCGTTGTAATCCTGAGGTGGACATGCCGTACGCTCGCTATTATGCAGCCTCCTCGGTTGATGTCTGGATGCTAGGGGCCAGCTGGGAGCTCTTCACTCCAAAAATCACAGCGGATTGTTCTGCGTGACTCACGGCCATTGATCTCTGTAATTATTGGTTGGCAAATCCAATCTGTTGCAAAATTTTAAAGAGCCATGTATAGGTAGGGTTTATTAAAATCAAGAAAAGCAAAAGGAAACTAACCGTGGAGACCCCGAAACAGCCATCTGTGGATGGATACCATGTTTTGACATAGGTGGTTTTCCTTTATTGGATGCTGCCCTTCCCGTGGTTGTTCCTTCCCGGTGAAAGACCTGGCTATTCATTGCTTACGTTGAGAAACACGAGATGGTGTCTCCGCAGCTTTTCTACATGCATTTGCATATTTCCCATAAGGGATGGGGGCAGTGTTCTGGATCACTGCGTTGAGAAACACGTGATGGTGTCTCCGTGGTATTGGATCTCCCCGAGATCAATTTAATGTGGTTACCTCTGTATGTTAATTCTGACTTTTAGTGGGTGCTTTGTGCGCCCTACATTAAAGTTTATTACAAGGGCATTTAATTGTATAAATAACACTGAGTAGCGCAAGTAATAAAATCCTGGTTCATTAAATCTTTATTTCCACCCATTATTGACAATTGTTTTTTTTAGTGCACTTGCGGCAGGGAAAGAAACCACTAAGATTGACACACTTTCAAAACAAGGATCTTTTCAAAGGATGTAATTGTACAGTAGGGGCAACAACGTTTCCAAGGTTACATGCTTTTTTGTACACAAATCTAGGAACTAGAGGTATCTGTGCCCCTATGTGTTATGATCCGGTGACCTTGGAGCCGCATGAAACTTTCTCTGGAGAAGGTGGAAACTGTACTGACCGCAAACCCTGAACTAACACCGCAACTAGAAGTAGCCGTGGGGTGTACCTAACAAACCCTAGACACCTCGACTCAGCCGGAGGACTAAATACCCCTATAGATAGAAATACTGTCTTGCCTCAGAGCAGAACCCCCAAAGGATAGGCAGCCCCCCACAAATATTGACTGTGAGTAGGAGAGGGAAGACATACGCAGGCAGAAAATAGAATTCAGCAAAAGAGGCAACTCTAGCTAAATAGGGAAAGATAGGACAGAATACTAAGCAGTCAGTATTAAAATCCTTCCAAAAATATCCACAGCAGATAATACAAAAAGTTCCACAATCCAACTAAAGTCATGGAATGTAAATCTGCATCTCCTGAGAATCCAACAAGACTGAGAAAATACTAACAATCTAAGCTGGACAAAAAACAAAGAATAGCACTGAATAATAAAGCACACAGCATGTGTACCAGAAAAACAAAACCAGACACTTATCTTTGCTGAAATTGGCAGCAAGGCAGCAGGAATAAACAAGGACCAACACCTCCAAAACCATGGACAACTGGCAAGGACTAGTGAATCCTGCATGCCTAAATACCCCAGTCAGAGCTGCAATCAGCAGAAACACCTGACCAGGACTGCAAGCCAGGAACTACTGCATTACCACCTACAACCACCGGAGGGAGCCCAAAAGCAGAATTCACAACACCTATGACTTTGTCATCTTTCAATAGGTCCCAGTGTTTTTTTTACTATTTTGGGCAAAAGACGTGAATTAGAGTTGTATTCTGTGATAATTGGGATAAAATCACCAGGGTTCGGACTAGATTTTATTATTAATTAATTATTTTTGTTGTTAATGTTATTGCCACTTAGAAGATCGTGACGGGATTTATTTTCCACAGGTTTTTTTTTTAGCTTCATCTAACAAGTCTATCATATCCCTTTTCCAAAAATTGATTAGTAAGAATTTCAGCTTCTTTATTAAAATCTTGTTTTTTGGAGCAATTGCGGTGATTTCTCACGAATTGGTTCTTTGGAACATTCAACAGCCAACTTGGTAAGTGGCAACTGTCAGTAGGAATAAAACTATTCGAATCTGTGGGTTTCCGGAAAGTGCGAGTCTGGATGGTGCGATCCTCAATGAAGGTGTTGAGGTCTAAAAAGTTAATGGTGTCAGCACTAGTAATAGACGTGAATTTTAAAAAATAATTTTTATTAATTTCAATTAAAACCTGGTTTAGTGCTTTTTGACCCCTTGACCAAATAAAAATTACATCACCAATAAAACATTGCCAGAGGACCAGACCTGTGTGCAGCCCACCTCCTGGGTAGATTGTGTCCTCCTCCCATATTCCTACATAGAGATTAGCATAACTGGGAGCAAAACTGGTGCCCATGGCTGTTGCCCACTGCTGGGTGTAGCAGTTCACCTTAAATTTAACATAGTTATGGGTTAAAATGAAAAACATACATTCTCTCAAATTCAATCTGTTCCTCTGGTGATAGTTTGGATTTTTTTTTTAAAAAAAAGTATGGCTGACCTGCAGCCTCTGTCATTTTCAATCACTATATAGAGCAAAGTGATGTCCAAGAATGGTCCTGCTATTCTAGATTTCTGAGTAATTGCAGCACATGAGTACAGTCTTTTAAGTAGGCAGGCAGTAAGGCAACCAGTTTTTGAAGAAGTCAGTCTATAAAATTTGGACCTATTGGCTTTGAAGCTTTGTATACCAGAAACTATGGGACGACCGGGTGGTTCTACCATGTTTTCGTGAATCTTCAGCAAGTAACAAAAATTGGCTAACCTAGGATGAGAATTAATGAATTCGAACTTATTTTGGTTTAAAAATCCTGTATTTAATCCTTTGTTAGTGAGAGTATTCATCTCCTTGATGAACTTCTCAATAGGATCGGCACTCAGTTTTTTGTAAGTGGGAGTGTCATTTAAGAGGCCTCTGTGATAATTGTCCTGGTTGAGTATTACAATTCCCTCCCCCTTTCCCCCCCATTATCAGCTGGACGTATCACTATTTTTTGTTATTTTGTAAAGACTTAATAGCCTTTCTTTCTGGTGATTTAATCCCATTTGGAACAAGTGGTTTAAGTGTAAGCTTCTTTTAATATTATTTCTCATTTGATTCCATAGTGACAATTGTGTGGCTATTGTCTTTTGTTCTGCCGCTAAAAAACTCTTGTGTACAGTGGCGCTAATGTGCACAGTAAACATTTTCGTTATTGAGTTTGTTTTTTGCTCCCGTTTCCCAGAGCAATAACTTTTTTATTTTTCCGTCAATATGGCCATGTGAGGGCTTGTGGTTTGGAGGACGAGTTGTACCTTTGAACGACATTTTTACCATATCGTGCACTGGAAAACAGGAAAAAAAATTCCAAGTGCGGTGAAATTACAAAAAAAAAATTGCAATTCCACAACTGTTTTTTTTAATTGTCTCATTTTGAATGGTGCGAAAGGGGGGTGATTTCAACTTTTCTATTTTAATATTTTTAAAAACGTCTCACTTGCTTCACTAGTCTCCATGGGAGACTAGAGGCTGTGATCTTCTGATCGTTTCTGCTACACACAGGCACCTGTGTGTATCGGAGGCTATCACTTGGTATGAGCACGGACCGCTGGGCGGTGCTCATAGCATTCTGGCAATGACAACAATGGTCTGCCAGGTATTGCTTGACCATTTGTGATTAGCGAGTATACTCGTTGCTCGGGTTTTTCCGAGCACGCTCCGGTGATCTCCAAATATTTGTTAGTGTTCGGAGATTAAGTTTTAATCGCGGCAGCTGAATGATTTACAGCTAGTAGCCAGGCTGAGTACATGTGGGGGTTGCCTGGTTGCTAGGGAATTCCCTCATGTAATCAAGCTGGCTAATAGCTGTAAATCATTCAGCTGCGGCGATGAAAACTTAATCTCCGAACACTAACAAATACTTGGAGATCACCCGGGCGTCCTCAGAAAAACCCGAGCAACGAGTATACTAGCTCAGCACTATAGACCATCTTTAACCCCTTTACCCCCAAGGGTGGTTTGTGTTATGACCCCAATGGCGAGGGTCTCAGAGGAACGTGGAAGTCTGCAAGATACAAAAATCCAGCTCATAGGGCAGTGGTAACTGGGTTGACCATATATCTACTCCTAACGCCAACACTAGAAATAGCCGGGGATCATTCCTACGTTGATTCTAGATGACACGCGCCAGCCGGAGAATCTAACTACCCCTAGTAGAAGAAAACAAAGACCTCTCTTGCCTCCAGAGAAAGGGACCCCAAAGCAGGATAGAAGCCCCCCACAAATAATAACGGTGAGGTAAGAGGAAATGACAAACACAGAAATGAACCAGGTTTAGCACAGAGGCCCGCTTACTAATAGCAGAATAAAGAAAGGTAACTTATATGGTCAACAAAAACCCTATCAAAATCCACACTGGAAATTCAAGAACCCCCGAACCGTCTAACGGTCCGGGGGGAGAACACCAGCCCCCTAGAGCTTCCAGCAAAGATCAGAATACAGATTTGGAACAAGCTGGACAAAAATACAAAACAAAACAAATAGCAAAAAGCAAAATAGCAGACTTAGCTGATATAACCGGAACCAGGATCAGTAGGCAAGAGCACAGCAGATTAGCTCTGATAACTACGTTGCCAGGCATTGAACTGAAGGTCCAGGGAGCTTATATAGCAACACCCCTAACTAACGACCCAGGTGCGGATAAAAGGAATGACAGAAAAACCGGAGTCAAAAAAACTAGTAACCACTAGAGGGAGCCAAAAAGCAAATTCACAACAGTACCCCCCCCCTTAGTGAGGGGTCACCGAACCCTCACCACGACCACCAGGGCGATCAGGATGAGCGGCATGAAAGGCACGAACTAAATCGGCCGCATGAACATCAGAGGCGACCACCCAGGAATTATCCTCCTGACCATAGCCCTTCCACTTGACCAGGTACTGAAGCCTCCGCCTGGAGAGGCGCGAATCCAAGATCTTCTCCACCACGTACTCCAACTCGCCCTCAACCAACACCGGAGCAGGCGGCTCAGCAGAAGGAACTACAGGCACAACGTACCGCCGCAACAAGGACCTATGAAATACATTGTGAATAGCAAACGACACAGGAAGATCCAGACGAAAAGATACAGGATTAAGGATTTCCAATATCTTGTAAGGACCAATGAAGCGAGGTTTAAATTTTGGAGAGGAGACCTTCATAGGAATAAAGCGAGAAGAAAGCCACACCAAATCCCCAACGCGTAGTCGGGGACCCACACCGCGGCGGCGGTTGGCAAAGCGCTGAGCCCTCTCCTGTGACAACTTCAAGTTGTCCACCACATGATTCCAGATCCGCTGCAACCTATCCACCACAGAATCCACCCCAGGACAGTCAGAAGGCTCCACATGACCCGAAGAAAAGCGAGGATGGAAACCAGAGTTGCAGAAAAAAGGCGAAACCAAGGTGGCGGAACTAGCCCGATTATTAAGGGCAAACTCAGCCAACGGCAAGAATGTCACCCAATCGTCCTGATCAGCAGAGACAAAGCACCTCAAATAAGCCTCCAAAGTCTGGTTGGTTCGCTCCGTCTGTCCATTAGTCTGAGGATGGAAAGCAGATGAAAACGACAAATCAATGCCCATCCTATTACAAAAGGATCGCCAGAACCTAGAAACGAACTGGGATCCTCTGTCTGACACAATATTCTCAGGGATGCCGTGCAAACGAACCACGTTCTGGAAAAACACAGGAACCAGATCGGAAGAGGAAGGCAGCTTAGGCAAAGGAACCAAATGGACCATCTTGGAGAAGCGATCACATATCACCCAGATGACAGACATGCCCTGAGACACCGGAAGATCAGAAATGAAATCCATGGAGATATGTGTCCAAGGTCTCTTCGGGACAGGCAAGGGCAAGAGCAACCCGCTGGCACGAGAACAGCAAGGCTTAGCTCGAGCACAAGTACCACAGGACTGCACAAATGACCGCACATCCCTTGACAAGGAAGGCCACCAAAAGGACCTGGCCACCAGATCTCTGGTGCCAAAAATTCCCGGGTGACCTGCCAACACTGAGGAATGAACCTCGGAAATGACTCTGCTGGTCCATTTATCCGGGACAAACAGTCTGTCAGGTGGACAAGACTCAGGCCTATCAGCCTGAAATCTCTGCAACACACGTCGCAGATCCGGAGAAATAGCTGACAAGATAACTCCATCCTTAAGGATACCAACAGGATCAGCGACTCCAGGAGCATCAGGCACAAAGCTCCTAGAAAGAGCATCGGCCTTCACATTCTTTGAACCAGGTAAATACGAGACAACAAAATCAAAGCGGGAGAAAAACAATGACCAGCGGGCCTGTCTCGGATTAAGGCGTTTAGCAGACTCGAGATACATCAGATTTTTGTGATCAGTCAAGACCACCACACGATGCTTAGCACCCTCGAGCCAATGACGCCACTCCTCAAATGCCCATTTCATGGCCAACAACTCCCGATTGCCCACATCATAATTTCGCTCGGCAGGCGAAAATTTCCTAGAGAAAAAGGCACAAGGTTTCATAACAGAGCAACCAGGGCCTCTCTGCGACAAAACGGCCCCTGCTCCAATCTCTGAAGCATCCACCTCAACCTGAAAGGGAAGTGAGATATCGGGCTGGCACAAAACAGGCGCCGAAGTAAACCGGCGTTTTAACTCCTGGAAAGCCTCCACGGCAGCAGGAGCCCAGTTAGCTACATCGGAGCCCTTCTTGGTCATATCCGTCAAAGGTTTCACAATGCTAGAAAAATTTGCGATAAAACGACGGTAGAAGTTAGCGAAACCCAAGAACTTCTGAAGACTCTTAACTGACGAGGGCTGAGTCCAATCAAGAATAGCTCGGACCTTGACTGGGTCCATCTCCACAGCAGAAGGGGAAAAAATGAACCCCAAAAAGGGAACCTTCTGTACACCAAAGAGACACTTTGAGCCCTTGACAAACAAAGAATTTTCACGCAAAATTTTAAAGACCAACCTGACCTGCTCCACATGCGAGTCCCAATTATCAGAAAAAAACAAAATATCATCCAGATAAACTATCAAAAATTTATCCAGATACGTCCGGAAAATGTCATGCATAAAGGACTGAAAAACTGAAGGCGCATTGGAGAGCCCAAAAGGCATCACCAAGTACTCAAAATGACCTTCGGGCGTATTGAATGCGGTTTTCCATTCATCACCTTGCTTAATGCGCACAAGGTTGTACGCACCACGAAGGTCTATCTTGGTGAACCACTTGGCACCTTTAATCCGGGCAAACAAGTCAGACAACAGCGGCAAAGGATACTGAAATTTGACAGTGATCTTATTTAAAAGCCGATAATCAATACAAGGCCTCAAAGATCCGTCCTTTTTAGCCACAAAAAAGAATCCCGCCCCAAGAGGGGAAGAAGAAGGACGAATATGTCCTTTCTCCAGAGACTCCTTGATATACGAACGCATAGCGGTATGTTCAGGTACCGACAGATTAAACAGTCTTCCCTTAGGAAATTTACTGCCTGGGATCAAATCTATAGCACAGTCACAGTCCCTATGAGGAGGCAATGCACTGGACCTGGACTCGCTAAAGACATCCTGATAATCAGACAAATACTCCGGAACTTCCGAAGGTGTAGAAGAAGCAATAGACACAGGCAGGGAATCCCCATGAATACCACGACAGCCCCAACTTGACACTGACATAGCCTTCCAGTCCAGGACGGGATTATGGGTCTGTAACCATGGCAGCCCTAAAACAACCAAATCATGCATTTTATGTAAAACCAGGAAACGTATCACCTCGCGGTGTTCAGGAGTCATGCACATGGTAACCTGTGTCCAATACTGCGGTTTATTTGCTGCCAATGGCGTAGCATCAATACCCCTAAGAGGAATAGGATTTTCTAATGGTTCAAGAATAAAACCACAGTGCTTAGCAAATGACAGATCCATAAGACTCAGGGCAGCACCTGAATCTACAAACGCCATGACAGGATAAGATGACAGTGAGCAAATCAAAGTTACAGACAGAATAAATTTAGGTTGCAAATTACCAACGGTGACCGGACTAACAACCTTAGCTATACGTTTAGAGCATGCTGAGATAACATGTGTAGAATCACCACAGTAGTAACACAAGCCATTCCGGCGTCTATGAATTTTCCGCTCATTTCTAGACAGGATTCTATCACATTGCATTAAATCAGGTGTCTGTTCAGACAACACCATGAGGGAATTTGCGGTTTTGCGCTCCCGCAACCGCCGGTCAATTTGAATAGCCAGTGCCATAGTATCATTCAGACCTGTGGGAATGGGAAAACCCACCATAACATTCTTAATGGCATCAGAAAGGCCATTTCTAAAATTAGCGGCCAGTGCACACTCGTTCCAATGTGTCAGCACGGACCATTTCCGAAATTTTTGGCAGTACACTTCAGCCTCGTCCTGCCCCTGAGACATAGCCAGCAAGGCCTTTTCTGCCTGAATCTCAAGATTGGGTTCCTCATAAAGTAAACCGAGCGCCAGAAAAAACGCATCAATATCGGCCAATGCCGGATCTCCAGGCGCCAGCGAAAAAGCCCAATCTTGAGGGTCGCCCCGTAAGAACGAAATAACAATTTTTACTTGCTGAGCGGAGTCTCCAGATGAACAAGGTCTCAGGGACAAAAACAATTTGCAATTATTCATGAAATTCCTAAACTTAAACCTGTCTCCGGAAAACAGTTCAGGAATCGGTATCTTAGGTTCTGACCTAGGACTTCTGATAACATAGTCTTGTAAGCCCTGCACACGAGTAGCCAGCTGGTCCACACTTGTAATCAAGGTCTGGACATTCATGTCTGCAGCAAGCTTAAGCCACTCTGAGGTAAAGGGGAAGAAGAAAAAAAAAATGAGAGAGGGAAAAAAAAACCTCAGAATCTTCTTTCTTGTAATCCCTCTTTTGCAATGCATTACACATATAATACTGGCCTGGCAAACTGTTATGACCCCAATGGCGAGGGTCTCAGAGGAACGTGGAAGTCTGCAAGATACAAAAATCCAGCTCATAGGGCAGTGGTAACTGGGTTGACCATATATCTACTCCTAACGCCAACACTAGAAATAGCCGGGGATCATTCCTACGTTGATTCTAGATGACACGCGCCAGCCGGAGAATCTAACTACCCCTAGTAGAAGAAAACAAAGACCTCTCTTGCCTCCAGAGAAAGGGACCCCAAAGCAGGATAGAAGCCCCCCACAAATAATAACGGTGAGGTAAGAGGAAATGACAAACACAGAAATGAACCAGGTTTAGCACAGAGAGGCCCGCTTACTAATAGCAGAATAAAGAAAGGTAACTTATATGGTCAACAAAAACCCTATCAAAATCCACACTGGAAATTCAAGAACCCCCGAACCGTCTAACGGTCCGGGGGGAGAACACCAGCCCCCTAGAGCTTCCAGCAAAGATCAGGATACAGATTAGGAACAAGCTGGACAAAAATACAAAACAAAACAAATAGCAAAAAGCAAAATAGCAGACTTAGCTGATATAACCGGAACCAGGATCAGTAGACAAGAGCACAGCAGATTAGCTCTGATAACTACGTTGCCAGGCATTGAACTGAAGGTCCAGGGAGCTTATATAGCAACACCCCTAACTAACGACCCAGGTGCGGATAAAAGGAATGACAGAAAAACCAGAGTCAAAAAACTAGTAACCACTAGAGGGAGCCAAAAAGCAAATTCACAACAGGGGGGACCACCATTTGAGCGCATGGCAGAGCTCGGAAGGGAAGGAGCGTCGTTTGGAATGCAGACTTAGATGGATTGGTCTGCAGGCGTCACATTGCGTTTGCAGAGCCCCTAATGTACCTAAACAGTAGAAACCCCCCACAAGTGACCCCATATTGGAAACTAAACCCACCAAGGAACTTATCTAGATGTGTTGTGAGAACTTTGAACCCCCAAGTGTTTCACTACAGTTTATAACGCAGAGCCATGAAAATAAAAAATCCTTTTTTTTCCACAAAAATTACTTTTTAGCCCCAGTTTTGTATTTTCCCAAGGGTAACAGGAGAAATTGGACCCCAAACATTGTTGTCCAATGTGTCCCGAGTACGCTGATACCCCATATGTTGGGGTAAACCCCTGTTTGGGCACACGGGAGAGCTCGGAAGGGAAGGAGCACTGTTTTACTTTTTCAACGCAGAATTGGCTGGAATTGAGATCGGACGCCATGTCGCGTTTGGAGAGCCCTGTTGTGAATTCTGCTTTTGGGCTCCCTCCGGTGGTTGTAGGTGGTAATGCAGTTGTCCCTGGCTTGCAGTCCTGGTCAGGTGTTTCTGCTGATTGCAGCTCTGACTGGGGTATTTAGGCTTGCAGGATTCACTAGTCCTTGCCAGTTGTCCATGGTTTTTGGAGGTGTTGGTCCTTGTTTATTCCTTCTGCCTTGCTGCCAATTTCAGCAAAGATAAGTGTCTGGTTTTGTTTTTCTGGCACACATGCTGTGTGCTTTATTATTCAGTGCTATTCTTTGTTTTTTGTCCAGCTTAGATTGTTAGTTTTTTCTCAGTCTTGTTGGATTCTCAGGAGATGCAGATTTACATTCCATGTCTTTAGTTAGATTGTGGAACTTTTTGTATTATCTGCTGTGGATATTTTTGGAAGGATTTTAATACTGACCGCTTAGTATTCTGTCCTATCTTTCCCTATTTAGCCAGAGTTGCCTCTTTTGCTGAATTCTATTTTCTGCCTGCGTATGTCTTCCCTCTCCTACTCACAGTCAATATTTGTGGGGTGTTGCCTATCCTTTGGGGGTTCTGCTCTGAGGCAAGATAGTATTCCTATTTCTATCTATAGGGGTATTTAGTCCTCCGGCTGTGTCGAGGTGTCTAGGGTTGTTAGGTACACCCCACGGCTACTTCTAGTTGCGGTGTTAGTTCAGGGTTTGCAGTCAGTACTGTTTCCACCTTCTCCAGAGAAAGTTTCATGTGGCTCCAAAGTCACCGGATCATAACAGTACAACTGGCCACACAATGATTTAAATGCATCTCAGAAGAAGGGAGGAATGGTGTTGAGTCTTTTTTTCTGCAGTTTGCTGTGCATTTTCTTCCCTCTTTTTCTCTGGGTGGCTGAGGAGTCTTGTGTTAGCATGGATGTTCAGGAATTAGCTTCTCGTGTAGACCAGCTTGCTGCTAGGGTACAGGGAATTTCTGATTATATTGTTCAGACTCCTGCTTTAGAGCCAAAGATTCCAACTCCTGATTTATTTTTTGGTGACAGGTCCAAATTTTTGAGTTTTAAAAACAACTGTAAACTGTTTTTTGCTTTGAGACCTCGATCCTCTGGTGATTCCATTCAGCAGGTTAAAATCGTTATTTTCCTGCTGCATGGTGATCCACAGGATTGGGCATTTTCCCTGGAATCAGGGAATCCGGCTTTGCTTAATGTAGAATCCTTTTTTCAGACTTTAGGACTATTATATGATGAACCTAATTCTGTGGATCAAGCGGAGAAGACCTTGTTGGCCCTGTCTCAGGGTCAGGAGGCGGCAGAATTGTATTTTCAGAAATTTAGAAAATGGTCTGTGTTGACTAAATGGAATGATGATGCTTTGGCGGCAATTGTCAGAAAGGGTCTTTCTGAATCCGTTAAAGATGTTATGGTGGGGTTTCCCACGCCTGTCGGTCTGAGTGATTCTATGTCTCTGGCCATTCAGATTGATCGGCGCTTGCGGGAGCGCAGAACTGTGCGCGCTGTGGCGTTGTCCTCTGAGCAGAGTCCTGAGCCAATGCAGTGTGATAGGATTCTGTCTAGAACTGAACGACAGGGATTCAGACGTCAGAATAGGTTGTGTTATTATTGTGGCGACGCTTCTCATGTCATTTCAGTCTGCCCTAAGAGGACAAAGAGGATCGCTAGTTCATTTACCATCAGTACTGTAGAACCTAAATTTCTGTTATCTGTGTCCTTGATCCACGCGTTGTCATCATTTTCTGTCATGGCGTTTGTGGATTCAGGCGCCGCTTTGAACTTAATGGACTTTGAGTTTGCCAGGCGTTGTGGTTTTCCCTTGCAACTTTTGCAGAACCTTATTCCTTTAAGGGGCATTGATGCTACACCTTTGGCTAAAAATAAGCCCCAGTATTGGACACAGGTGACCATGCGCATGGCGCCAGCCCGTCAGGAAGATTGTCGATTTCTGGTGTTGCATAATTTACATGATGCTATCGTGCTGGGTTTTCCGTGGTTGCAAGTACATAATCCTGTGTTGGATTGGAAGTCTATGTCTGTGACTAGTTGGAGTTGTCAGGGGGTTCATAATGATGTTCCTTTAATGTCCATCTCTTCTTCTTCCTCCAAAATTCCAGAGTTTTTGTCTGATTTTCAGGATGTATTCGATGAGCCTAAGTCCAGTTCTCTTCCACCGCACAGGGATTGTGATTGTGCTATTGATTTGATTCCAGGCTGTAAGTTTCCTAAGGGCCGACTCTTCAACCTGTCTTTGCCTGAACATACCGCTATGCGGAGTTATGTTAAGGAGTCTTTGGAGAAAGGGCACATTCGGCCTTCTACTTCACCGATGGGTGCGGGATTTTTCTGTTGCTAAAAAGGATGGCTCCTTGAGACCCTGTATTGATTATCGCCTCTTGAATAAGATCACGGTCAAGTTTCAATACCCTTTACCTTTGCTTTCCGATTTGTTTGCTAGGATTAAGGGGGCTAGTTGGTTTACTAAGATTGACCTTCGGGGGGCGTATAATCTTGTTCGTATTAAGCAGGGTGATAAATGGAAAACTGCGTTCAATATGCCCGAAGGCCATTTTGAATACCTTGTGATGCCGTTCGGGCTCTCTAATGCTCCATCTGTTTGTCAATCTTTCATGCATGATATCTTCCGGCCTTATATTGATAAATTCTTGATTGTATATCTGGACGATATTTTGATTTTTTCTGATGATTGGGAATCTCATGTGGAACAGGTCAGGATGGTATTTCAGATCCTTCGTGACAATGCTTTGTTCGTGAAGTGGTCTAAGTGTCTCTTTGGGATGCAGAAGACTTCTTTTTTGGGTTTTATTTTTTCTCCTTCATCTATTGAGATGGATCCGGTTAAGGTTCAGGCCATTCATGATTGGATTCAACCCACGTCCGTAAAGAGCCTTCAGAAATTTTTGGGTTTTGCAAATTTTTATCGTCGTTTCATTGCTAACTTTTCCAGTGTGGTTAAACCCTTGACCAATTTGACGAAGAAGGGCGCTGATGTAGCGAATTGGTCCTGTGCAGCTGTTTCTGCCTTTCAGGAGTTTAAACGTCGATTTACTTCTGCTCCGGTGTTGCGTCAACCGGATGTTTCTCTTCCATTTCAGGTTGAGGTTGACGCTTCTAAGATTGGGGCAGGGGCTGTTTTGTCTCAGAGGCATCCTGTTGGGTCCTTGATGAAACCGTGTGCCTTCTTTTCCCGTAAATTTTCACCTGCTGAACGCAATTATGTTGTCGGCAATCGGGAGTTGTTGGCTATGAAGTGGGCGTTTGAGGAGTGGCGACATTGGCTTGAGGGAGCTAAGCACCGAATTGTGGTCTTGACCGATCATAAGAATCTGATTTACCTCGACTCTGCCAAACGGCTGAATCCTAGACAGGCTCGATGGTCCTTGTTTTTTTCCCGCTTTGATTTTGTGGTCTCGTATCTTCCGGGTTCTAAGAATATTAAGGCTGATGCCCTTTCTAGGAGTTTTTTGCCTGATTCTCCGGAGGTCCTTGAACCGGTCGGCATTCTGAAAGAAGGGGTGGTTCTTTCTGCCATTTCCCCTGATTTACGACGGGTTCTTCAGGAATTTCAGGCTGACAGACCTGACCGCTGTCCATTGGGGAAACTGCTTGTTCCTGACAGATGGACTAGTAAAGTGATTTCTGAGGTTCACTGTTCTGTGTTGGCTGGTCATCCTGGTATTTTTGGTACCAGAGACTTGGTTGCTAGGTCCTTTTGGTGGCCTTCTTTATCACATGATGTGCGTTCTTTTGTGCAGTCCTGTGGGACTTGTGCGCGGGCCAAGCCTTGTTGTTCCCGTGCTAGTGGGTTGCTTTTGCCATTGCCGATCCCTGAGAGGCCCTGGACGCATATGTCTATGGATTTTATTTCTGATCTTCCGGTTTCCCAGAGGATGTCTGTTATCTGGGTTATTTGTGACCGATTTTCTAAGATGGTTCATTTGGTGCCTTTACCTAAATTGCCTTCCTCTTCAGATTTGGTTCCGTTGTTTTTCCAGCATGTGGTTCGTTTGCATGGTATTCCGGAGAATATTGTGTCTGACAGAGGTTCCCAGTTTGTCTCTAGGTTTTGGCGGGCCTTTTGTGCTAGGCTGGGCATTGATTTATCTTTTTCCTCTGCATTTCATCCTCAGACAAATGGCCAAACCGAGCGAACTAATCAGACCTTGGAGACTTATTTGAGATGCTTTGTGTCTGCTGATCAGGATGATTGGGTGGCCTTTTTGCCATTGGCCGAGTTTGCCCTTAATAATCGGGCTAGTTCGGCTACTTTGGTTTCGCCTTTTTTTTGTAATTTTGGTTTTCATCCTCGTTTTTCTTCTGGGCAGGTTGAGCCTTCTGACTGTCCTGGTGTGGATTCGGTGGTTGACAGGTTGCAGCAGATTTGGGCTCATGTGGTGGACAACTTGGTGTTGTCTCAGGAGGAGGCTCAACGTTTTGCTAACCGTCGTCGGTGTGTTGGTTCCCGGCTTCGGGTTGGGGATCTGGTCTGGTTGTCTTCCCGTCATGTTCCTTTAAAGGTTTCTTCTCCTAAGTTTAAGCCTCGGTTTATTGGTCCTTATAGGATTTCTGAGATTATTAATCCAGTGTCTTTTCGATTGGCGCTTCCGGCCTCTTTTGCTATCAATAATGTCTTCCATAGATCTTTATTGCGGAAATATGTGGTGCCCGTTTTTCCCTCTGTTGCTCCTCCGGCCCCTGTGTTGGTTGATGGGGAGTTGGAGTATGTGGTTGAGAAGATTTTGGATTCTCGTTTTTCGAGGCGGAGGCTTCAGTATCTGGTCAAATAGAAGGGTTATGGCCAAGAGGATAATTCTTGGGTTTTTGCCTCTGATGTTCATGCTGCCGATTTGGTTCGTGCTTTTCATCTGGCTCGTCCTGATCGGCCTGGGGGCTCTGGTGAGGGTTCGGTGACCCCTCAAGGGGGGGTACTGTTGTGAATTCTGCTTTTGGGCTCCCTCCGGTGGTTGTAGGTGGTAATGCAGTTGTCCCTGGCTTGCAGTCCTGGTCAGGTGTTTCTACTGATTGCAGCTCTGACTGGGGCATTTAGGCTTGCAGGATTCACTAGTCCTTGCCAGTTGTCCATGGTTTTTGGAGGTGTTGGTCCTTGTTTATTCCTTCTGCCTAGCTGCCAATTTCAGCAAAGATAAGTGTCTGGTTTTGTTTTTGTGGTACACATGCTGTGCGCTTTATTATTCAGTGCTATTCTTTGTTTTTTTGTCCAGCTTAGATTATGTTAGTATTTTCTCAGTCTTGTTGGATTCTCAGGAGATGCAGATTTACATTCCATGTCTTTAGTTAGATTGTGGAACTTTTTGTATTATCTGCTGTGGATATTTTTGGAAGGATTTTAATACTGACCGCCAGTAGCGTAGCTACTGGGGGGGCAGAGGGGGCCGTCGCCCCGGGCCCTGTCACATGAAGGGACCCACTGGGAGCCAGGGCCACTTCTGTGAGGAGGCAGAACACAGCATAGGAGCAGAGCAGTATAATGTCTGCTCCCCTCTGACGGAGACTCTGCACGCTGCTAGCACAGTGGCCGGCTGCAGAGTCTCCCCCCTGCAGTGAATGGTTTCGCCTGTGTGACCTGATCATGAAGCTTTTCCCATGGCTGCAGTTTTCCTCACTCTGTGCACGCTGGGATTGGCTCAGGCATGCTGGGTCCTAGTGCCCACCTTGCATTTCACTCACACTTCCTGGTCCTGCCTGCAGTGCAAACGTTATCAGTAAGTGGGGATGGGACTTATTAGGTTTATTCAATTCAGGTATGTCACTGTTAGACCGTTGGGGTATTGTGGGGGTGGAAAGTGAGTGAGGGGGGACAGGGCACTGGGGGTGAATGTGAGACGATGGGGGTATTGTGGGGGCAGAAGGTGGGTGAGGTGGGACAGGGCACTGAGGGGGTGGATGTGAGATGATGGCATTGGGGCTGAAGTGGAGGAGGGGGGGACAGGGCACTGGGGGCTGAATATTATAATGTTTTGTTATGATATTATATGTACTCCATCACATGTAACATTTGCTGTCTGGGGAGGCTGGAGATGGGGGGTCGGGGGCTTTTGATACGTACCACCTGGGCCTTTTATGAGTATTAGTATAAGGAGCCGCATACAGTAACCAAGAGCTGCATCACATTTACAGCACCACTCCAGCATTATTTTTTATTTCACTGCTGGAGCGGTGCTGACAATCCACGTCCCCTGCCCCCTGTCTGATCCTCACCTTCTGGCGTCTTTATCTGTTTTAGTCTCCGCTCGGCTCCGTCTCCTGCAGTTTGTGGCCTGTCTGAGGCTCCAGTGTTTCATGGAGCAGCGCAGAGGTCACTAATCAGTGTGAGTCTGTGGGAGCCTCGTTCTGGCCTCTTTCTCACTCTCAGGCTGTGTGCACACAGTGCGGATTAGCCTCTGCGGATTTGCAGCAGTTTTCCATCTGGTTTACAGTGCCATGTAAACCTATGGAAAACCAAATCCGCAGTGCACATGGTGCGGAAAATACCGCGCAGAAACGCTGCCTTATATTTTCCGTAGCATGTCAATTCTTTTTGAGGATTCCGCAGCGTTTTACACCTGCTCCTGTATAGGATTCCGCAGGTGGTAAAACGCAGGTGAAATCTGCACTAAAAACACAGGAAATCCGCGGTAAATCTGCACACGAATCCGCAACAAGTGCACATAGCCTCATGGTCTTACATTGAGCGCTTGTGACATACTAACTTCTGGCCTGTCCGAAGCTGCGCTCACAAGTTTGAGCAGCGGCACTGCAGCAGTGCCACAAAATAGTGAATACGCCGGAGGATGAGTAAATGACTGGGACATCCAAATCATGACAGGGAGCTGTGAGTCCATCATACTGTGTATAAGGGAGCTGCGGGCCAATCATACTGTGTACGTATAAGGGAGCTGCGGGCTCATCATACTGTGTATATGGGAGCTGCGGGCCCATCATACTGTGTATAAGGGAGCTGCGGGCCGATCATACTATGTATAAGGGAGCTGCGGGCCCATCATACTGTGTATAAGGGAGCTGTGAGTCCATCATACTGTGTATAAGGGAGCTGCGGGCCCATCATACTGTGTATAAGGGAGCTGTGGGTCCATCATACTATGTATAAGGGAGCTGCGGGCCCATCATACTGTGTATATGGGAGCTACCGGCTAATCATACTGTGTATAAGGGAGCTGCGGGCCCATCATACTGTGTATAAGGGAGCTGCGGGCTCATCATACTGTGTATAAGGGAGCTGCGGGTCCATCATACTGTGTATAAGGGAGCTGCGGGCTCATCATACTGTGTATAAGGGAGCTGCGGGTCCATCATACTGTGTATAAGGGAGCTGTGGGCCCATCATACTGTGTATAAGGGAGCTGTGAAGGCATATTGTGCATATGGGAGCTGTTGGCCCATTACACTGTATATAGGGGAGCTCTGGGAGGCATTATACTTTCTATAGTGGAGTTCTGTCAGCATTTTACTGTGTATAGGGGAGCATTGGGAACATCATACGGTGTATAGGGGAGCTGTGGGGGCCTTAGACTGTGTATAGGGAAACTTTAAGCTCACCATACTGTGTATAATGGAGCAGTACATGGGGGAAATTAGGGGACATTATTAAATGTTAAGTGGGCACTTAAGCATCATTCTTATAGGGGCACTCAGAGTATTGTGACCATCAAAGTTGCATATGGTCACAATATGGCGGTAAAGTCAACGTTTGCTTTTGCATATAGATTTATTTTCAATAACAGTGCGATTATATTCTGAGGTTCCCCTATATTCACAATTAGAGTGCGCAACCGTAACTGTAATCAGGGTTAGCTGGTTAGGGGCCCACTCAGATGTTTCGCCCCCCCTAAGATGAAACCCTAGCTACGCCTCTGCTGACCGCTTAGTATTCTGTCCTATCTTTCCCTATTTAGCCAGAGTTGCCTGTTTTGCTGAATTCTATTTTCTGCCTGCGTATGTCTTCCCTCTCCTACTCACAGTCAATATTTGTGGGGGGCTGCCTATCCTTTGGGGGTTCTGCTCTGAGGCAAGATAGTATTCCTATTTCTATCTATAGGGGTATTTAGTCCTCCGGCTGTGTCGAGGTGTCTAGGGTTGTTAGGTACACCCCACGGCTACTTCTAGTTGCGGTGTTAGTTCAGGGTTTGCAGTCAGTACTGTTTCCACCTTCTCCAGAGAAAGTTTCATGCGGCTCCAAAGTCACCGGATCATAACAGAGCACCTGATGTGCCTAAACAGTGGAAACCCCTTAATTATAACTGAAACCCTATTCCAAACACATCCCTAACCCTAATCCCAACAGTAACCCTAAACACACCCCTAACCCTAATCCTAACCGTAAATGTAATCCAAACCCTAACCCTAACTTTAGCCCCAACCCTAACTGTAGCCTTAACCCTAGCCCCAACCCTATCCCTAACCCTAGCCCCAACCCTAACCCTAACCCTAGCCCTAACCCTAACCCTAACGGGAAAATGGAAATAAATACATTTTTTAAAATTTTTAATTTTTCGCTAACTAAGGGAATGATGAAAGGGGGTTTGATTTACTTTTATAGCAGGTTTTTTAGCGGACTTTTATGATTGGCAGCCGTCACACACTGAAAGACGCTTTTTATTGCGAAAAATTTTTTTTGCATTACCACATTTTGAGAGCTATAATTTTTCCATATTTTGGTCCACAGAGTCATGTGAGGTCTTGTTTTTTGCGGGACGAGTTGACGTTTTTATTGGTGACATTTTCAGGCACGTGACATTTTTTGATCGCTTTTTATTCTGATTTTTGGGAGGCGTTTATACCGTTCCGCGTTTGGCAAAATGGATAAAGCAGTTTTATTCTTCGGGTCAGTACGATTAAAGCGATTCGTCATTTATATCATTTGTTTATGTTTTGCCGCTTTTATACGATAAAAACTATTTTATAGAAAAAGTAATTATTTTTGCATCGCTTTATTCTGAGGACTAACTTTATTATTTTTTCTTTGATGACGCTGTATGGTGGCTCTTTTGCGGGACAAGATGACGTTTTCAGTGGAACCATGGTTATTTATATCCGTCTTTTTGATCGCGTGTTATTCCACTTTGTTTGGCGGTATGTTAATAAAGTGTTGTTTTTTGCCTTTTTTTACGGTGTTCACTGAAGGGGTTAACTAGTGGGACAGTTTTATAGGTCGGGTCGTTACGGACGCGGCAATACTAAATATGTGTACTTTTATTGTTTTTTTTATTTAGATAAAGAAATGTATTTATAGGAACTATATATATATATATATATATATATATATATATATATATATATATTTTATTTTTTTTATTTTTATCTTTTTTTAAGAGAAGGATATAATGACAGGGTCACGGCAAAGGAAACATTACAATAAAGTCGGCCATATGTGCCAAGCTCCATACAGCCAACACGTCTGACTCCACCATGATGACTTTCATAGAATCATAGAATGTTAAGGCCCCGTCTCACTAAGCGATTTACCAACGATCACGACCAGCGATACGACCTGGCCGTGATCGTTGGTAAGTCGCTGTGTGGTCGCTGGGGAGCTGTCACACAGACCGCTCTCCCCAGCGACTAACGATCAGGGGAACGACTTCGGCATCGTTGAAACTGTCTTCAACGATGCCGAAGTCCCCCTGCAGCACCCGGGTAACCAGGGTAAACATCGGGTTACTAAGCGCAGGGCCGCGCTTAGTAACCCGATGTTTACCCTGGTTACCAAAAAAAACAAACAGTACATACTCGCCTTTCGGTGTCCAGGTCCCTTGCCGTCTGCTTCCTGCTCTGACTGAGATCCGGCCGTACAGTGAGAGCAGAGCGCAGCGGTGACGTCACTGCTGTGCTCTCACTTCTCACTGTACGGCCGGCAGTCAGTCAGAGCAGGAAGCAGACGGCCAGGGACCTGACGGACACCGAAAGGCGAGTATGTACTGTTTTTTTTTTTACATTTACGCTGGTAACCAGGGTAAACATCGGGTTACTAAGCGCGGCCCTGCGCTTAGTAACCCGATGTTTACCCTGGTTACCAGTGAAGACATCGCTGGATCGGTGTCACACACACCGATTCAGCGATGTCAGCGGGGCCTCAACGACCAAAAAAAGGTCCAGGCCATTCCGACACGACCAGCGATCTCGCAGCAGGGGCCTGATCACTGGTACGTGTCACACATAGCGAGATCGCTATGGAGGTCGCTGTTGCGTCACAAAACTTGTGACTCAGCAGCGATCTCGCTAGCGATCTCGCTATGTGAGACGGGGCCATTAGAGTTGGAAAGGACCTCCTGGGTCATCTGGTCCAACCCTCTGCTCAAAGCAGGATTCACTAAATCATCCCAGACAGATGTCTGTCCAGTCTGTTTGAACACAGACTTATAAAAAAACAGCCGCACTCAAGGTATAGGTTTTCAAATGCAAAATTGAGTCACATTTTATTGTATTCACGATCGTAGCATAAAGGTGTTGAGGTAAAGTTTCGACCCCGTAATGGGCCTTTATCAAACCTCACTGGAAAAAACAATAGATACAGTACATTAGATGTGAACGTAGGTTGCAATCCATGATGCAGGCATAAGCAGATATAAGCATGACGTGGCGTAAGCGCAGGCAGAGGGCACCACATATAGTCTAAAATATGCAACAAAAGATAATTTGACAAGTTAATATACCGGGGAAGTGTAAACAAATGAACTGACCTGGTTGACCGGAATGTGAGTATGTGTTTGGGTTTTTTTACATTTACAATGGTAACCAGGGTAAACATCGGGTTACTAAGCGCGGCCCTGCGCTTAGTAACCTGATGTTTACCCTGGTTACAAGTGAAGACATCGCTGAATCCGCGTCACACACACCGATTCAGCGATGTCAGCGGGTGATCCAGCGACGAAATAAGGTGCTGGCCTTCTAGCTCCGACCAGCGATGTCACAGCAGGATCCTGATCGCTGCTGCGTGTCAAACACAATGATATCGCTATCCAGGATGCTGCAACATCACGGATCGCTATCGTTATCGTTCTAAAGTCGCTCAGTGTGAAGGTACCTTTAGGATGGAGGGATTGTCGACAGATGTTCCAGTTCATAACGTCCACCCTCCGCTGCTCCTTTCCCATCCTTCTTGTGTTCAAGGATCTGTCGCATTTGCTCTTGGGCATATGCTGGCTTTTCTGTAAGGGGTCCTGGTGGGGCAGGAAATCCTAGAATTTCAGGTGCCGTGTATGGATGGAGCCACCCAACCAGCGGAGTACTACCTGGAGTATAGTATGTGTGCACGTGGTAAAATAACAGGCCGTCCACCTTGTAGGGATAGGACTGTGTGAGGACACTCTGAATGGAATCCAACGAACAGGGGAAATTCGGCAGACCAACGAACTTGAAAGGGTTGATCTTGGAAATATTACACAACCCATCTTCTTCCTGCAGCTTTGATTGGAGCCAGTAAAAGCGAAAGTCAGTGTGGCAGTCATACACCGGATGTCCCCTCCAACACATGACATCTAACACGTAATATGTGCGAGACTCCTCGTTATATATGCCGTCTAGAATAGTGTAGTCTTTACCAGTAGCACTGTTAGGCCGATTTCCACCTGGTAGTAATGATGGAAACCTGCTCACGCAGTACCCACTTTTAGTGTAAGCTGCAGTAGAACCCCGTGAAGCCACAACTAAAGAACGCTTTCCAGTGGGGCAGACTACAAGAATCCAAAGATCAGCCAGATCTGGAGGAATTTCTATTAGCCACTCAGAAAGCAAAATCTGGTTAGCATAATGTCTGGGTAACTTTTTGCATGGCTCCACATCCATGTCCTCTGCGTCTTCATCTTCTGTTTGTTTCCCATCCTCATCCTTCTCTTCATCTTGGTCTGTCCAATCCCCAGATGCGAGCCGGCGAGCATGGTTGATATAGTCCAAGCGCTTTAGTTTCTGTAGTTCCAGCAGTTTCCTCCTGCGCTCGCTCTGCTCCAGAGAGCTGGATTTGCCTTTATACTGCGCTAATCTTGGATGAGGAGCTGAAGTACTATTGAGGTGGGAAGAAACCGCGAAGCAACCTGCAAGGGCCTCTGTGAGGGCATCCATCATCTGCTGTTCACGTACTCTCTGGTGCCTGATAGGAGGCTGCACAGTGTCCGCCGGGACCAGTCACAAACACAGCTGCACCAACTATTCAGGATAGTGATGTGTCCCCTATCCTCTAAAAGGAGTCTTATATATCCTGGACTTCTATATGCCTCCTCCCCCGCCCCCCACCCAACCCCCCAATCATTCATGGCCACGTTGAATAACAATCCTTATAACATCAAACTGACATAAGTGGCATGAGTGCAAGATTGACTTTTTGGATATTTGTTTGGTAGTTGATGACTTTGGGTTCGTCCAGACAGACATCTACCGGAAGGAAACTTCGGTAAATTCACTTTCGCACGCCTCGTCTGGACATGCTTATTCCACTATAAAGGCTATTCCCACCGGCCAGTTCTTGAGGGTCAAGCGAACATGTTCTACATCGGATAGGTTTGAGGAACAGGCAAAAAATTTAAGGGATCGCTTCTTGGAAACGGGGTATAGCCAGAGGAATATTAAACAAGGATACCATCGGGCGAGGTATACCCCAAGACAGGGACTGCTGTGTACGAGCGGGAGGATGAAAGATAGGGGTAATCCCCCAGTAAGATTTATCACAACCTATAACTGTCAATGGGATAGCATCCGTCAGATTCTAACTAAGCATTGGCCTGTTCTTCAGACCGATCCGATATTGAATAGGGAAATTTCTGGGAGACCTTTGATTACGGCAAGAAGCAGCAAAACTCTTAAGGACCAGCTGGTAAATAACCACTATGTGACTCCCAAAAAAATTTGGTAACTTGAAATATAGGTGGGGGTGTTTTCCCTGTGGGAATTGTATGGCGTGCAATCTGCATAATGTCATAAGAACTAAGACCTTTAAAAATATGGACGGTACTCCAGGCACTAAGTTGCACCACAATTCAGATCCATGTGGTCTTAAGGTCAGGGGGATTGACAGGATATATGGGGGGGATTAGGGGTGGAAATCTGAAACAAAAGCTAGCACAGGCCGAAACAAAGTGGATTGTGGAGTTGGGCACAATGTCCCCAGTTGGACTAAATGAGAAATTGAGCTTTGCTCCCTATTTGTAATTCCCTGCTTTTTAACTTATGTCATGTCTTGAATGTATTTTTATTCTTTTCACAACAGTAACCTGTTTATATAAAGTACTAGATTGTGGCCCGATTCTAACGCATCGGGTATTCTAGAATATGCATGTCCCCGTAGTATATGGACAATGATGATTCCAGAATTCGCGGCAGACTGTGCCCGTCGCTGATTGGTCGAGGCAACCTTTATTACATTGTCACCATGGCACCCATTATGACATCTACGTCGATACTGTGCCCGTCGCTGATTGGTCGAGGCCTGGCGGCCTCGACCAGAGACGCGGGATTTCCAGGACAGACAGAAAAACCCTTAGACAATTATATATATAGATCATCTCTACTGTGGTTTAAGAATTGGCCTAATCTGCTCATCTATGATACTGGGAGTTCTCATCGGGTGACTGCTCAAGAGGACCACATATGGGACCCTATTCAGCTTTTTGTTTATTTTTGTATAAACTTTTTGTTGGTATCTGTATTTTAAAAAAGCCTATACGTGTGCATTCCATCCTTTTTCTATGTCAAAAAATTCTTTATAACTTTTAGGTGGCATATTGTTATATATATCTGATGATGATTTTTTCTTTTTTTTTTGTTTATAGGTGTGATGTTGTGGGTAGATAGGGACTCCTTTGGATAAGGATGCCATACGCGCTGGTATAGGCCTAAAATTGAATTTACTTACTCTGTCTCGGTACTGATGCACTGAGACGCTGAAGGGTTTCCCTTATTGTGCATTTTGGGCTCCAACAAGATGGCGACGCGCATGCGCGCTACACCCTGATGTCCGGCATCTTCTGACGGACTCTTTCAGTCTCGGTGGGCGGACATGACGTCACGGGGGATTTCCTCCCCGCGCGCCGAGTTTGAGTGCCAGAGGCAGATGCACCTGGGACTCGGGGGAAGTGGTGTCATGCGCGCGATACAATTGGCCGGTATGCAAGCATAGATGCCATAAAAGCCAGCATGTTCTGAGAAATGGTATGCATATTTTCTCCCCTTGAGAAAGCGGAAACGCGCGTCAGGGTGCTTGAGATTTTGAGGACGGGCGTATCTGATGGGTATGTAGTGGCTACTACACTATACATCTACTTATTGATTTATCCATGTGTTTGCATTATGCACTTTATGGCCAGTTGGGCCAGATTAATTAATGCTGGTATGTCAGTATTGCCTTGTTAACTACACTATCCCGCAGCCCATATGAACATTCCTCTCTATTTCATTTTTGTGCAATATACTCGGGTGAATATTTCCTTCCTCTTACTTTGTACTTTGTGTGATGTCATATTTTATTGATTGTATATTTAATAAAATTTCTTATCTTTCTAAATACTTCTTTGGAGTGGTGTGTTGGACACTTTGTGTCCACATGTGAGAATAGTGTTAGTTTACACACCCCTGATTGTGCTGCCATTTGGGAATGTACTTCATGGTGAAGGCCCCTATACTTGCATGAATATGTTTATGGACATTTTTGTAAATATACTATATATGTATAGGAGGAGCGACAGCATACTGGCCTCATCCGTGGCATATACATATATGTATGTATAGGAGGAGGGACTCAGCAGATTGTTTGGTATCATAGTATTAGTCAGGACTGAGGAGGATTCAGGACAGGAACATACAGGGAGGAGGATGGACGATGTCGGTTGTTGCTGCTGAGGGTAATATAAAGTGATTTTAGGCAAAACCTGTGGTGAGATCTAGCACAGCTCCAATCATTATATAGAGTTACGCTGGTTTCACACTTGCATATTTCGCATTGCGTGTGACAATGGCTGCACACGGATCCGTTTTCGTCTCCATTGACTTTCAATGGTGACGGATGGGACTTGCGTGTGCATCCAGTCGTCACCATTTTCCCACAGATCCGTGTGTCTGCATATTTTACCAGACGCAGAAAAACGCAACTTGTTGCAGCTTTGTGTCATCTGAAAATCACGCAGGCACAGGGACCGGCACGGACCCGTGGCTACACGTCTGGAATTACCATGGAGCTCTATGGAGCACGGATCCGTTATGCGGGACTGAGCATGCTCGGAAGCAGGGGATGTGCTGTATGGGAAAGTGGTGACACTGTATGGGAACAGTATGCAGACATAATGGAGACTATGCATGCTGAGCAGTGAGCGGCTTGTGCCCTATGTTATAGCGTGCTAATGGTAATAACATGGATTGGGGGCATGTATATAACATGGGGGCTCCTGGTTAGGGGCTGCACGAGTGGCTCTGCTTTCACACTAGCGCTTTGGTACAGTGCGTTGTGATGTGTAGCAATCCTGATCCTGATTGCATCTCTATACTTAACATAGGGACGCATGGACCTGCGTTTGCATCAGGATCAGGATTTGTCATGTGCTCCCAAAACGTAGCTTGTTGCGAATTTTGGGTGTTAAAAAATCTGCAGACATCCTGATACGTGGCAGCGCATCCAAAAAACATATGATTGTCAATGTAGACGCACCCGAATCAGGATGACTGCATCCAATCTGCATGCGAATTTCATGCTGCGCAGGCTCGGGGCCTAGTTTTTCTTTTCTTTCACCAGTGCTTGTAACCTGCCTTTATTTTTATGAATTATAATCTCATACAGCGCCAGTACATCACAGCACTTACTAATTCAGAAAGGACATGTGCTAAAAATGCCACATATTAGAAAGTAATACATAAGACTACAACCGAGTAGCAGGGGCCTGTTCACAAGAGCTAAATCTGAGGAAATAGCAATGCTAAAGACAGACTGTACTGCTTCACTAGATACTTATACAGGTGTATAATGAGGCTGTCACTCTACAGGCAAAGACCTGGAGCGAGGACTGTGGAAAACGGATTTTTATTTTGAAAAAGAGCCGGTTCGCGAGCCGAAAGAGCCGGATCACCAAAAAGAGCCGGACTGCCCATCACTAATAGATAGATATCTATCCATCTCCCAGAACTGGACCCAGAATTCCAGATGAGGCCTGACCAAAGAGGAGTAGAGGGGTATAATAACTTCATGTGATCTAGAATCCATGCTTCTCTTAATACCTTCTAGATCTGGATTTGCTTTTTTGCTGTTGTATCTCACTTTTGCATAAATGTATCCCAGCCCCAAGTGAAATGCCTGTGGGTCACAGCATGACTCGTATTATGTATCAAGTCCATCATGTTACAATCAGGAATTACAGAAACTTTGAAAATCCAAATCATATGAAAACTCAATTGTAACTTATACAGCTCTGGCAAAAATTAAGAGACCACCACATCAAAACCCTGTCATGGGCAGCCCAATCTCCAGACCTGAACCCCACTGAAAAGCTCTGGAATGAAATCAAGAGTAAGGCCAGGGACACACTGCTGCGAGATACGGCCGAGTCTCGCTGGTTAAAAATAAGCTGTGGCACCGGCACTCCGGAGCGGAGCGTGCGGCTCCATGTATTGCTATGCGGCTGCATGCTCCACTCCGGAGTGCCGGTGCCACAGCTTGCTTTTAACCAGCCAGACTCGGCCATATCTCGCAGCAGTGTCTCCGGTCTTAGATAGTTACAAGCCACCAAACAAAACTGCTTACATTTTTGCGCCAGAAGCAGCGTGAAACTGGTGGAAAGCATGCCAAGACGCATGAAAGCTGTGATTATAAATCATGGTTATTCCACAAAATATTGATTTCTGAATTCTTCCTGAGCTAAAAACATTGGTATTGTTGTTTCTTAATGATTATGAACTTGTTTTCTTTGCATTATTTGAGGTCTGAAAGCACTGGGTTTTTGTTTTTTCGTTTTTTGTTTTTTTTTATCTTGACCATTTTCTTTGTCCTAATAAAAATGCAAAATTTATGGCTTGGAAATTCGGAGATATGTGGTCAGTAGTTCATAGAATAAAAGAACAATTTACATTCTACTCAAAAATATACCAATAAAGAGAAAAATCAGACAAACTGAACATTTTGCAGTGGTCTCTCCTTTTTTGCCACAGGTGTTTACGTGTTTGGGGAAAGTGAGTTACCAAAATTACAGCTCTTCTCCTAAAAACTAGCTCTTTATATAATGAAACTTTTGTTAAGGTTGCGGCTGTTTCACCTAGGAATGAAGAAACTATTGTCCTGCGATGGGAATAAGTGGATCACAGTAACATTGTCATTATGTGCATATTTTATATATTGTTTGTGCAGGTGTTTACTATGTAAATTTACTGTGTAAATGGCCATATTGTATTGTGCTTCATGTGAATATACATGTAAATGTTCGTGTGTTTATATGGGTGGGGATTGATGGTGGGGGGGGGGTTCAGATACAAGTCCTTCACAGGGGCCATTCAGTCAGTGTCCTCACCTACATACAACAATCTTTTTTTGTTTCTTTAATTTAACTGCACACCTTTGATTTTGGCCATTTTTCTTTTTCAATCAACCAGCTGGATGCTCGGCACGACTTTGTAGTGCCCAGGTCATAGCATATAAAAATGTTTCATCATTAAAATCATCACTTCATTGTTCTGTGGTGAAAATAGAATCTAAACTGTGACGTCCTTCGAGGTTTAAGTGCACAAAATCACCGGACTCCATATCTCTGATCACTGAGTCCAGCTAAGACTGAATAGCACAGAGCTCACCGCCTCTACAAATGAGTGTAGGGGACATAAAATTCCCACATCTAAAATGATCAATGTCCATGACTATATATAACAAAAAAAAAAAAAAAAACCTAAACACTGATGTGTCATCAAGCCGTACAATACCATCCCGGCTGTCATATTGTGCGCTTTCCAATAAATAAGGCAGCACACTGTAGCGCCAAAACCTGCAAACATGAAACATGACTGACAATTGAATTGCATTACTGCACTAGAAATATGAAAAACTGAGCAAGCTTAGAGCATAAATTGGCCAATTCCTGTGTACCTTGTAGCCACGATAAGGCATTTCTCGTATACCAGGTCCTTGCAAAGCCTGTCCTCTCTGAGAATAAAGTCTTCATCTGAATGGAAACCTGTGAGTCCTCTCTTTGACTAATTCAGATGAAGACTCTAATTCTGAGGAAAGGCATCTCTAGGCCCTTGTATACGAGAAATGCCTTATCGTGGCTACAAGGCACACGTAAATTGGCCAATTTATGCGCTAAAATGTCTCCATTTTTCATATTTCTAGCGCAGTGATGCAATTCAATTTTAATGTTTCATGTTTTGGCACAAGTGCGCTGCCTTATTTATTTGACTGTGTACGAGTTGGTGACTCTAGGTTCAGCACCTGTTCACACTTAGTCTATGTTTGGATGTGACGGCCATTTTTTATTTTTTTTTTAATATTGTGCACTTTGTCATGTGTCGATCTTACTTTCGATCAGGCTTTCTTAAGTGTAGATACTGCGCTGAATGTTGTGCGTCTCCTTCATTGTCCCCAATCTGTCTTCAGGGTATTCCATCAGCTAATGACCCATTAGTGCTCACCAGCAGGTTTACAGCATAATTTACCCATCGCTCTATTAACCCCTTAACGACCGCCGATACACCTTTTAACGGCAGTTAAGGGGCCTTATTCCTCAGCGCTGCTTTTTAAGGGCCCTGAGAAGTGAGGAAATGGTGCCCCTCAGCATCAGAATCTCAGGCATCTCGGCTACCGGGGGTAGCGGAGATCCCAGAGAACACGATTTGGGTCGCTGTTACCATCCATGTTTCTCTCTCCTCTGATATGATCTGACATCAGTGAGGAGAGAAATGGGGTCCGCGAGCCCCCCACGGTACCTTAGGTACCGGATCAGTAATCCTCAGCCCCCTCCTTCCTTCTGCAGAAAGAAAATGGTGGGCACATGCGCAGTGCACCGGTAACTGAGGAGAACTTTCTTTTGACTACTGTGATGGGGTCTATCAGTGATTAAAAGTCCCCAATATTTGTAAATATGGCAGCACCTGGGCGATGTCTCTCGCTCTTCTCTCCTTGTAGTTGTTCTGGGAGAGGAGAGATGCACTACGTCCAAGTGCTGCCCTGTCAGAAACGAAAAAACGTCATAAAATAATTGTCCACAAACCTCCGATTAAAAAAACACCAAGTCTGCGTAATACCTGTTGTCAGGGGATTCAAAAAAAAGTTTACATTTTATTTTCTAATTTTTTTTTTGGTTAGGCTAATGAGGGGTAGGCTTGGGCAGTAACAAATACTATTGTTAGATTAGGGTTAGTTTTTTTTTTTAGTTAGGCAGGTAAAGAAGCGGTCTGCAGAACATTTAGCGCTGAGCAAGCGTACAACCTGCTTTGCTCAGACAGTGAAACGGAATCTGCCTCTGAAATAGATCTATTTTCAGTTAGTGTTGATGACTCTTCCTCCATAGGATCCCCCAGCCTGATTGGTAGCGGAGTCAGTCATCACTGCTGAAGCTTCAAACGCAGGACCAAGTACCGCAGAACCACGCCGCCACCACCACCGCCGCTCGGGTGGTCTCCGAGTATTTGTTAGTGCTCGGAGATTTCGTTTTCATCGCTGCATCTGAATGATTTACAGCTATTAGCCAGTTTGAACACATGGGTTCATGTGGGGGTTGCTTGGTTGCTAGGGAATTCCCCCGAGTACTCACTCATCACTAGTCACCAATTTTACCCCCTCTGCTTTTTTTTTTTTTTTAATTTTCATTCGTCCAATTGATCGATCCCCAAACAAATTTATATGCCCGACCAATATATGTCCCAAAAACCCACTGCCTTTCATTCCCGTTCCTGGATCCCCACAAATGTCGCCAAAATGAGAAATTTTGGGCCTTACTTTGAACATGGGATTGGTTAAAAAAAAAAAAAAAAACTCCGCTCCTACTGGACAACAAAATCTGACCACAGCACTCCTGTATTTGCAGCTGTCATTACCGGAGCGCGTTATGAAGCCCTGATGGGAATTATCACTAAAGTGAACGAAGCTCAAGTCCCCCAAGAACTGACCCCAACTATGGATGGCTAAACAGAGATGCCCCTAATTATCCTCTTACAACATTAATTTCTTCCTATACCTCAGAGCAAAATGTGGCAGTCTGAGTCCTTGATGAGTTACAGGGGGGGGGGGGGTCTGTTCTGCCAATTTATCCCCTCCAAGCGAGCCAAATACATCGTCAAACTGTATAAAACATGTGAACGCACATCAGGCTATACATCCATCTTCCCAGTCTGTGAAAGTAGGGACCCCCAAATCAACCCCCCAAACTGCCCCCAGACAATTGGCATCCCTGGCAAAATTGTCTGGGAGCCAATGTCACCCTTTCTACATCAAGTACCACATCTACAGACAATTATTACACGAGCATCCCCCTATATAAATCCCTCCATGCTGCAAATATAGGGGCCTGTGGAACAGTCAAGAAAAACGTAGTGGGGTTTCCGCCACAGTTGTTGTCCAGATGTTTGTAGAAGGGGGCATCATTCTCACTCGCAAGTGACAAACTTCTTGCAGTGAAGTGGAATAATGGGAAGGACGTCTACATGTTGACCACACTGCAAGCGGACACCACTGTGATGGGCAGACGGGTGCCACCAGGGACAACCAGAAACCAATCTGCATCAGACTACACCAAATTTATGGGTGGCATTGACCTGTCAGACTATGTTCTGCAACCATACCTGGTGAAGTGGAAGACCAGCGCCTGCTACAAAAAAAGGTAGCTATCTATCCAGATTACTACCTATAACGGTTTCATACTGTGCACCAGCAGCAGACACCCCCTCCATCCTAGCCTGCAACAGTACCTGTAAGCGGTATATCCACATTGTAAGACGCACACCTATTTCCCTCCCAAATTTTTTGGGGAAAAAAGTGCATCTTACAAAGCGAAAAATACGGTATATTAAACTTTTGCCAATGCCAAATACCAGGAAGTATAAAAACAAAGCCTCTTTGTTCAAAACATGACACCGAAAAAAACAAAAAAAGCAGCGTCTAAAATTAAACACACGTTAGGAAAAAAAAATGCAAGGAACCTAATTTACTTAAGTGCAGGAATGCTGCGACATCAAAAACTCAAATGCTCCTCATCGGAACGTGGACATAAAAGCTTCTATTTTTTATTATTATGCCATTTATTCCATGGCGCTTTACATGTGAGGGGGGTACATAATAAAAACAAGAACAATACAAGTCATAACTGGTACAGGAGGAGAGGGGACCCTGCCCATGAGGGCTCACAATCTACAAGGGATGGGTGAGGATAGAGCTGGTCATGCAAAGGTTTGGTTGATCGGTGGTTACTGCAGGTTTTAGGGTTGTCGGAAGAGGTGGGTCATCAGGTTATTTTTGGAGGTTTCGATGGTAGGCGAGAGTCTGATATGTTGTGGTAGAGAGTTCCAGAGTAGGGGTGATGCGCGAGAGAAATCTTGTATACGACTGTGGGAAGAGGAGATAAGAGGGGAGTAGAGAAGGAGATCTTGTGAGAATCGGAGGTTGTGTGTAGGTGAGTACCGGGAGACGAGGTCACAGATGTATGGAGGAGACAGGTTGTGGATGGCTTTGTATGTCATGGTTAGGCTTTTGTACTGGAGTCTCTGGGTAATGGGGAGCCAGTGAAGGGATTGAAAGAGGGGAGAGGCCGGGGAATAGCGGGGGGACAGGTGGATTAGTCCGGCAGCAGAGATTAGAATAGATTGGAGGGGTGTGACAGTGTTAGAGGGGAGGCCACATAGCAGGAGGTTACAATAGTCGAGGCGGGAGATGATGAGTGAATGGACTAGGGTTTTTGCAGATTTTTGGTTGAGAAATGTACGGATCCATGAATTATTTTTGAGTTGAAGGTGGCAGGAAGTGGAAAGGGCTTGAATATGCGGTTTGAAGGAGAGATCAGGGTCAAGGATTACCCCGAGGCAGCGAACTTGTTGGACTGGGGAGCGTGGGCAGCAGTTTACTGTAATGGATAGGTTCTTTGGGGGGGGGGGGCGGTCATGTGAGATGGGGGAAAGACAATGAATTCTGTTTTGTCCATGTTACGTTATAGAAATCTAGCAGAGAAGGATGAAATAGCGGACACACTGAGGGATTCTGGTTAGTAGGGAGGTGATATCTGGTCCAGAGATATAGATCTGTGTATCATCAGCATAGAGATACTGAAAACCGTGAGATTCTATGAGCTGTCGAAGGCAGACTGTGTAGATGGAGAAGAACAGGGGCCCTAGAACTGAACCTTGTGAGACTCCAACAGGTAGGTGGCGAGGTGAGGAGGTGGTGTGTGAGTGGGAGACGCTGAATGTCTGGTCAGTTGGGTATGATGAGATCCAGGATAGGGCCATGTCTGCGATGCCAAGGGATGAGAGGGTCCGCAGCAACAGGGAATAGTCCACTGTGTCAAAGGCAGAGGACAGGTCCAGGAGGAGGAGGATAGAGTAGTGTCGCTTGTTCTTGGCAGTTAATAGGTCATTGGTGACCTTAGTTTGATTCTGTTGAAACTTTATAGAGAGAAAACGAAAATCACAGAATTACGGCAGTGTGATATTCTTGTGATACTCTGATCAAAACTCAGTGATTCAAGTTGATAAACTCTGATACACTATAATAGTCTGATTTATACACAGTATCGATGTCTATGAATCTGGTACAATTTCATCAACATAATATTAAACCGTTTGATACACATTAGACCCTCTGATACTTTGTTACACTTTTTGATACACTGTGATAGTTAAACACTACGATACACTTTAAAGAGCAAAATCCTATAAAATGCAGGGACAGATGCTGCACTGAGAGACTTTGGTCAATACATTAAGAAACATTGATCCACTTTGATAGACCTTAATAAATTTCAATACTTTAAACCCCTTTGCTACACTGATAATTTTGTAAATTAAAGCATATTCTCATCAATGCATTGATAGACTTTGATCAATACACTATAATACACAAATACTTTATTATACCTTGCACTTTGATGCACTTTAATACAAAGGATCTACTGTAAGTGTAACAAAGCCTAGCACTTTCATCTACATTGATACACACACTATGATTCGCTTTAAAGAGAACCTGTCACCAGCAGAAACGCTATTAACCTGCAGATATGGGGTTGATCTGTAGGATAATGGCATTGCTTACCCGCCAGGCACTTGCACTTTGCCGAACACTGCGGGGACAAAAAATGTATTCCCCCGGTAGCATTCGGTTTCAGTTATGGGGCGGCACCGGCGCAGGTTCAGTCACTGCTCTGAGTATACGGCTGTACCCCCACCCCCGGCCCTGACTGACAGCCGCCCTAGTGTAAGTCAGGGCCTATTGTCAGAATAAAATATTTCTCCCCGCCATGTTCGGCTATGTGCTGGCATCGGGCCGGTTAGTAACTCTATTAATATGCAGATTAACCCCATATCTACATGTTAATAGAGTTTTTGCTGGTGACAGGTTCCCTTTAATACATTTTGATATGCATTAATAGTTTTATCAATGCACTTTGATTCCCTTTGATAAATCTTGAAACACTTGAGCCATTTTTGTGCACTGTAATAAACATTAATACACTTTGATCAATATTCTTTCATACACTATGATGCACTTTAAGGAAAAAAAAAAATCATATAAAATGCAGGGACAGACAGACACTGCCAGATGGGCTGATGGGAGAGGGGCGCTGTGTGTGGATGGAGGACAGGAAGACTCACACTCGCACACAACCCTTTGATACACTTCGATCAATACACTTTGTTAGTTTTGTGCACTGATACTTTTGTACACTTGATTCACTTTAATATTTCAACTTTGATACTTATAAAATATACTTTAATAAACTGAAGTGGTCCATGATGTGCCTCTGCTCTGACCCTGCTTGGTGGCCATTCCTACCTCTGGACAGCAGCCCATCCATGGCGGCATTCCACTGAGTACTATTGTAAATCCAGATCCCTGTACAGGGGTTAAAGGGTATTGGGATTTCTCTGGAGTCTGCCAGATGGAGAGGCTTGTGCCAAGTTTGTCCTTGGCAATCTTTTGAGCACGTGACCTCAGGCAGACCTTACAAGACCATCAGTGAACTGTATTCGGATTCCATATACAGAGCTCCTAAATGGTGGCAGAGCAAAATTTTCCTACAAATTACACCGTTATGGAAATTGCCCCACTATGGGAATTTATCTACAGGTGTAGCAATGATTTTTGACTATTTGTGGTTTCCACAAACAAGCAGCAGTGGATGTTACGGAGAGGAAATTGTGAATCTTTCATTGTATTCCTTACATTGTAGTGCCCCGTACATTGTGCCCAGCTTTTGCTTCTGGAGACATGCACCCAGTAAATTAGGCGGCTCTCATCACTACAGAAACGCCAAACACATGGATTCTATATGTGATTTAGGCACACAGGGGCTTAGAATGGGGGCATGCAGGATTTGCTGGATTTCTTTTGGCGGGGCGAGGAGTCATAGCGTTTCTCCAGAGCCTTTCTACTACCAGTAACATGGAAGCCCCTCTTATTAACATTGACAGATGACGAACCTGAGTGGGGACTTTTTTTTTTGGATTGAGTTGAGGCTTTTATTTATGGGGCCGTGCACATGTCAGATTTTTTTCCTTGGGTACGAAAAATTGCAGCATGCCCAAGTTTGATCTCATAGTGAGTTGCATGGCTGAGTGCAATCAGAATGAGTCTGTAGAAAACATCGGACTGCACTTGGATGTCAGTAGATTGCAGACATTGAAGGCCATCTCCACTATCTGGTTTTAAATTAGAGCAACAAATACCAAATATCACATATAAAAAATGTATACAGATGGATAAATGTATGTATAATATTATGACTAGTCACACTTACAGTGCATGTGCAAAACATGTGAAGAAATCTCAATGTGCACGATTAAGTGTGAATATATCGAATAACAAATCAAATCATTACCACATACAAAGTGCAAGAGTGCAAAAAAAGTACTGGAGGAATTGGATATGGGGGTAATATACTTTAAGGGTCGCCAGTTCAAGTATTCGGCACACCCCAACGTGCGTCTCGGTAAAACTTCCTTCGTCAGGGTTTTTTTTTCCAAAACGTGCGTGGTTACGGAACCAGGTGACCCTTAAAGGTATATTACCACCATTTCTAATTCCTCCAGTACACTTTTCTTGCACTTTGTGCATGATTAAGTGTGGACATATCAAATAACAAATCAAACTAGATGGGCATTTCCTGATGGAAATACATGGTGCTTGAACAGCGCTGCCAGCTTTACAGCAGCACTTAAGCCCCCGTGTCACTTAGCGAGGTCGCTAGCGAGATCGCTGCTCTGTCACAAGTTGTGACGCAACAGCGACCTCAGTAGCGATCTCGCTATGTGTGACACGTAGCAGTGACCAGGCCCCTGCTGTGATATCGCTGGTCGTGTCGGAATGGCCTGGACCTTTTTTTGATCGTTGAGGTCCCGCTGGGTAGCACACATCGTTGTGTTTGACACCTTACCAACGACCTCGTTGACGACTCAGACACCTGAATCTGAGTCTGAATCGTCATAATAGCTGCCATGTGACAGGGTCACAACGACCAACGACAGGTCGCTACAGGTCGCCGCATCGCTGCTGCGTCGTTGGGAAGATCTCACTGTTTGACATCTCACCAGCGACCACATAGCGACGCAGCAACGATCCCTGACAGGTCGTATCGTTGTCGGGATCGCTTTAGTGTCGCTAAGTGAGACGGGGCCTTTACTTATCACACACAGGACGGGGGGGGGGTTGCACTTATCTTACTTCTATACAGACATCCCCCTATATACAGACACCGTACATTTGCCTAGCTGCCATCTTTGTAAGGTCAGTGCACCTGCGCTGTGGCTTTAATCCATGTCAGTTGGGGTCATGGAAAGGTCACCATTAATTCCTATGGGAATTTTTTAAAAAATGCGATTTTTTTAAATAAACATAAAACTACAAATCGGATCGACTCCTAAAATACATAGCACACCTGTCCCCACCGAGGGCTTCGAAACGCTGCCTGAACAGTGTCTATGCCAAGCGGTTCAGGCCGCATTAATTGCGGAAAACGCGGATTAGAAGAATAAAATATAAGAAATCGGATTACAATATGTTGCTTGAACCTAGAGGGTTCAAGCACCATAATCATTACCACATACATTTTTTTTTTTTTTTTTTTTTAAAGTATATACAAAGTTTATTAAAATAATTTTATTTTTTTCTGTTTTCAGATCACACTTAAAATAAAAAGATAAAAAGTGCCCGGTGTATATAGTGAGAAGTAATATATACACACAATGTAACAGTTACAATACATTTATTGCACAGAGGTTACTCTTTTGTTTTTGTGAAATCAAAGGGCTTCCACCACTGTGCAAACTGTAAAACCTTTTTCCTCTGATCGTCAAAGTTCTCTCGCACGGCTTTTCTCCAGACTCTGGACTCCAGATCCAGCATGCCACCGATGATTTCCTTGCCAAAATAATGTGGGAACTTGTTATGGTCTTCGATAATGTGAGCAAAACCTCCTTGTAGTCCAAAATCCACCGAGAAATAAGGCAAGCCTTTTGGAACAGATCGCCGAACATCCTTTGTAGACAGGTCTATTAGCTTCTTATTCATAGACCATTCCTCGTCAGATTCCAGAATTGCTTTCTTGAAATAAATGGGTGCCATATCTCCCACCTCCTTCGGCAGGGGAATACATTCATAGACCAGATGAAAGCGTTTTTTAAGTTTATGTTTGTTTCCAGAAAGACGCAGTCCAGTCCGTTATCGGCAAATAGCCTGACTAATGTTTTACGGAACATCTGGATTTCATTCCATAGGTCTTCATCAAGAAGCGTCGCTGCAGTGTAGTGTTGTAAAGGAACGATCAGACAATGTCCCTCCGTGAGGGAAAGGTGGTTGGGAAGACACAAATATACCTTCACTCCTATAGCAATGATCAGGTGCTTTGGCAGCTCAGCATTATCAAAGCAAAATGGACATTTTTCCATTCTGGCAGCCAGTCTCCGATGCTCGGCCATGGCTTGCCCCTCTCTCTTTCCTCTTCCTCATTTGCTCGCTCTTTCTTTGCAGCTTTTGAGACAAACATATCGTCCAGGGTGTAGTAATCCCGGTCAGTCTTCTCTCTGAGCTTGGCTGCCATTCTCAGGTATAGCTTGTTCTGGTCTTCGGCTGTTCCCATCTTTTCTCTCTTGACCAGATCTTGAAGGCTCTGATGGTCGTCATCATGGAAGTAATGCACCCTTTCCTTGTCCACGTGTGTCTCAACCAGTTGTCTTTTTTGCCTTCCTCCCCGCGGCTCCGCAGGACCCGCCATGGTGTTCACTGGCCACGCTCTACCAGATAGGTCGGTTTTCACCAGCAGAACTTCTTGCTCTTCTCCAGCTTCGGATTTCTGGGATTTTTCTCTCCTTTCTTTCTTGTAGTCTTCCAGTTGATTTCGCTTTTGCTGACGAGCTTCTTCCAGTTGAGCTTTGAGTTTTGCAGCCATCTCCGTGTTCCCCATTATTTCCGCCTTTACAATCTTAGCACTGAGCGTGTTCATCTCTTCCTCACTGCGTATTTAGACAGGTTGTGGTTTTGCTTCGGGTCCTGAGGATGTTGGTGGGCTTTCTTCACCACCAACTATTCAGGATAGTCCAATATCCTGGACCTTTATATGCCTCCCTCCCCACCCCCGTATATTTAACATATGCTTTGGCAATGCTAACATGTACTTGGTCCTGCCAATAAAGCTCATTTGAATTGAATTGATGTGTTGTTCCTGAATGAGCCCAGACAAAGAGCCGGCTCCCTGCTGTGAATGAAAGGAGTCTGCAGTGTGAGTCAGCCAAGTCTTTTCTTTCTTGGCTGGTGCCTGAATTATCAGATTTAGTGAACCCTGACTGACTCATGTGGGAGGAGCAGTGAGGAGAGAGGTAGCTGTGGACTGTTAGGGTACCGTCTCACAGTGGCACTTTGGTCGCTACGACGGTACGATCTGTGACGTTCCAGCGATATCCATACGATATCGCTGTGTCTGACACGCAGCAGCGATCAGGGACTCCGTTGAGAATCGTACGTCGTAGCAGATCGTTTGTAACTTTATTTCGTCGCTGGATCTCCCGCTGTCATCGCTGGATCGGCGTGTGTGACACCGATCCAGCGATGTGTTCGCTTGTAACCAGGGTAAACATCAGGTTACTAAGCGCAGGGCCACGCTTAGTAACCCGATGTTTACCCTGGTTACCATCGTAAATGTTAAAAAAAAACAAACACTACATACTTACATTCCGGTGTCCGTCACACGTCCCTTGCCGTCTGCTTCCCGCACTGACTGAGTGCCAGCCGTAAAGTAAAAGCACAGCACAGCGGTGACGTCACCGCTCTGCTTTACGGCCGGCACTCAGTCAGTGCGGGAAGCAGACGGCAAGGGACGTGTGACGGACACCGGAATGTAAGTATGTAGTGTTTTTTTTTTTTTAACATTTACGATGGTAACCAGGGTAAACATCGGGTTACTAAGCGCGGCCCTGCGCTTAGTAACCCGATGTTTACCCTGGTTACCCGGGAACCTCGGCATCGTTGGTCGCTGGAGAGCTGTCTGTGTGACAGCTCCCCAGCGACCACACAACGACTTACCAACGATCACGGCCAGGTCGTATCGCTGGTCGTGATCGTTGGTAAATCGTTTAGTGTAACGGTACCCTTAGTAAATGCCTGTGAGTACTGGAGAAATGGTGCAGACAAGCACAGGACAGGGTGGATGGGAAAAGGAAAAAAAAGGGCTTCCTACTGTTAACCCTTAAGTGCCCCCAGACTGCAAGCATTAGTGTTACATCATCCTTCAGTGCTGGAGTCAGGATCTGAGTTACCTTAGTCCCAAATAAAGATATACGTTACTGGCCTCATCCATGGCATTATATACTATATATATGTATAGGAGGAGCGACAGCATACTGGCCTCACCCATGGCATTATATACTATATATATGTATAGGAGGAGCGACAGCATACTGGCCTCACCCATGGCATTATATACTATATATATGTATAGGAGGAGCGACAGCATACTGGCCTCACCCATGGCATTATATACTATATATATGTATAGGAGGAGCGACAGCATACTGGCCTCACCCATGGCATTATATACTATATATATGTATAGGAGGAGCGACAGCATACTGGCCTCACCCATGGCATTATATACTATATATATGTATAGGAGGAGCGACAGCATACTGGCCTCATCCATGGCATTATATACTATATATATGTATAGGAGGAGCGACAGCATACTGGCCTCACCCATGGCATTATATACTATATATATGTATAGGAGGAGCGACAGCATACTGGCCTCACCCATGGCATATACATATATGTATGTATAGGAGGAGGGACTCAGCAGATTGTTTGGTATCATAGTATTAGTCAGGACGGAGGAGGATTCAGGACAGGAACATACAGGGAGGAGGATGGACGATGTCGGTTGTTGCTGCTGAGGGTAATATAAAGTGATTTTAGGCAAAACCTGTGGTGAGATCTAGCACAGCTCCAATCATTATATAGAGTTACGCTGGTTTCACACTTGCATATTTCGCATTGCGTGTGACAATGGCTGCACACGGATCCGTTTTCGTCTCCATTGACTTTCAATGGTGACGGATGGGACTTGCGTGTGCATCCAGTCGTCACCATTTTCCCACAGATCCGTGTGTCTGCATATTTTACCAGACGCAGAAAAACGCAACTTGTTGCAGCTTTGTGTCATCTGAAAAACACGCAGGCACAGGGACCGGCACGGACCCGTGGCTACACGTCTGGAATTACCATGGAGCTCTATGGAGCACGGATCCGTTATGCGGGACTGAGCATGCTCGGAAGCAGGGGATGTGCTGTATGGGAACAGTATGCAGACATAATGGAGACTATGCATGCTGTGCAGTGAGCGGCTTGTGCCCTATGTTATAGTGTGCTAATGGTAATGACATAATTTACACCTTTGTTTACAATTCTCCCCTCAATTTAATCTGATCAAAAAAATTATAAATAAAAGATTACCTATCCTTTATGAAGATGACACACTGTTACATCTATTACAGGATGGTGTAAATATAGTTGCAAGGAGGGCACAAACGATAGGTGATGTAATTGCCCCAATTTCACCGCAGTCCAACACTAGATCTAAGTCTAATACCTGGTTAAACTGTAAGGGTTTCTACAGATGCAGTACCGCAGCGTGCAGTACATGCGCTCATGCACAATTGGGAAGTGAATTCTGGAATTCTGATAAAAGTAAGAGTTATAATATTAATAGCTTTATTAACTGCCATACAAAAAATGTAATATATAAAATAGACTGTACTGCGTGTCAGATTTCCTATGTAGGTTGCACGTCACGTAAATTAAAAACGCGCATAACAGAGCATCTTAGAGATGTTAATATGTGTAATACCATGAATAGAAACACATCAATGGCTGCGAAACATTTTTCTACCATACACAATGGGGATATTTCATCATTTAAAGTGCATGGCATTGAAAAAAATCTATCCGCCTAATCGAGGAGGAGATATTAAAAGACGCCTACTTACGAGGGAGGCGTTTTGGATTTATAATTTAAATACTCGCTTTCCCAAAGGTTTAAACAAACGAAACGAAATATTGTATCACTATTGTTAATTGTTTATTGTAATTATTTTAAATTGCACATTGTATTTAAATAAACGTTCGTAGGACCTTTTGTTTAAAAATCATGTGATGTTAAGAGGGCGGATTTTTTTTTTTTTTTTAACACTATATATATAGCTCTCATTTGTGATGTGATACAGGCATGATTAAGACCGATCTAGGTCGAAAGGCGTTGCTGTGATCTTTATACACCTGTTTGGTCCACCAAATGTAAGGACTACGTTTTAACCATTTTGGATCAATAAAGACTTCAATTTTATCGGAGCTGGAGTATCTATTTTCTATTGGATCTGCTGCTGCTAGGACGTCTGGGTCAGGACGAACTTCCGTGCTCCGCACCTGCAGGACTGTTTGGTGAGCTGGCTATGGCTTTTTAAGCCATTTTTTTTTTCTTATGTGCTGGTAATGACATGGATTGGGGGCATGTATATAACATGGGGGCACCTGGTTAGGGGCTGCACGAGTGGTTCTGCTTTCACACTAGCCCTTTGGTACGGTGCGTTGTGATGTGTAGCAATCCTGATCCAGATTGCATCTCTATACTTAACATAGGGACACATGGACCTGCGTTTGCATCAGGATCAGGATGCATCAGGATTTGTCATGTGCTCCCAAAACGCGGCTTGTTGCGAATTTTGGGTGTTAAAAAATCTGCAGACATCCTGATACGTGGCAGCCCACCCAAAAAACATGGGCTCCAGTTCCCCCCCAGGACTAGCACAAGCATTTGCTATTGGGCTACCGCATCTTTACTTGGCTCTTGTGACGCTTTGTTTCCGGACCCTTGGGTGATATATCCCGGTTATTAAACAGCATTTGGTGCAATGAGATTTCTTGCACAGGGTGAATGGGTCTAGGATTTGGGACTTAAAGTTTAATTCCTGCATTTATTTATTTGTGAGTAATTGATCAGCGCACACAGGGTATAGCTGGTAGCAGAGTAATTGTATTGGTGCATATATTTGTATATGTATATGGACTTTTCATGAATCTACCTCATTTTGCTTAGTGCTCTAAAGGTACCTTCACACTAAACGACTTTACAACGAGAACGACAACGATCCGTGACGTTGCAGCGTCCTGGATAGCGATCTCGTTGTGTTTGACACGCCGCAGCGATCTGGATCCCGCTGTGATATCGTTGGTCGTAGCTGAAAGTTCAGAACTCTATTTGGTCCTTAGATCGGCGTGAATCACCCGCTGACATCCTTGGATCGGTGTGTGTGACACCGAACCAGCGATGTCTTAACTGGTAACCAGGGTAAACATCGGGTTACTAAGCGCAGGGCCGCGCTTAGTAACCCGATATTTACCCTGGTTACCAGTGTAAATGTAAAAGAAAAAACAAACAAAAAAAAAAAAACACTACATACTTACATTTCGGTGTCCGTCAGGTTCCCCGGCGTCTGCTTCACGCACTGACTGACTGCCGGCCGTAAAGTAAAAGCAGAGCACAGCGGTGACGTCACCGCTGTGCTTTACGGCCGGCAGTCACAGTCAGTGCGGGAAGCAGACGGCGAGGGACCTGACGGACACCGGAAAGTAAGTATGTAGTGTTTTGGGGTTTTTTTTACATTTACACTGGTAACCAGGGTAAACATCGGGTTACTAAGCACGGCCCTGCGCTTAGTAACCCGATGTTTACCCTGGTTACCCGGGGACCTCGGCATCGTTGGTCGCTGGAGAGCCGTCTGTGTGACAGCTCTCCAGCGACCACACAACGATGAAACAGCGACGCTGCAGCGATCGGCATCGTTGTCTGTATCGCTGCAGCGTCGCTTAAGGTACCGTCACACTAAGCGACGTTGCAGCGATACAGACAACTGGTTACCAGTGTAAAATGTAAAAAAACCAAACACTACATACTCACATTCGCGTCCCCCGGTGTCCGCTTCCCTGCACTGACTGAGCGCCGGCCCTACAGCAGAGCGGTGACGTCACCGCTGTGCTGTGCTTTCACTTTACGGCCGGTGCTCAGTCAGTGCGGGAAGCGGACGGCGGGGGACGTGAAGGTGAGTATGTAGTGTTTTTTTTTTTAACATTTTTACACTGGTAACCAGGGTAAACATCAGATTACTAAGCGCGGCCCTGCGCTTAGTAACCCGATATTTACCCTGGTTACCATTGTAAAACATCGCTGGCATCGTTGCGTTTGGTGTCAAACACGACGATACACGCCGGTCTGACGACCAAATAAAGTTCTGAACTTTATTCAACGACCAGCGACATCACAGCAGGATCCAGATCGCTGCTGCGTGTCAAACACAACGATATCGCTAGCCAAGACGCTGCAACGTCACAGATCGCTAGCGATATCGTTTAGTGTGAAGGTACCTTTAGTGTGAAGGTACCTTAAGGGTACCGTCACACAGTGCAATTTTGATCGCTACGACGGTACGATTCGTGACGTTCTAGCAATATCGTTACGATATCGCGGTGTCTGACACGCAGCAGCGATCAGACATCACGCTGAGAATCGTACGTCGTAGCAGATCGTTTGGAACTTTCTTTCGTCGCTTGATCACCCGCTGACATCGCTGGATCGTTGTGTGTGACAGCGATCCAGCGATGTGTTCGCTTGTAACCAGGGTAAACATCGGGTAACTAAGCGCAGGGCCGCGCTTAGTAACCCGATGTTTACCCTGGTTACCAGCGTAAACGTTAAAAAAACAAACAGTACATACTTACATTCTGGTGTCTGTCCTCCGGCGTCTCAGCTTCTCTGCACTGTGTGAGCGCCTGCCGGCCAGAAAGCGAGCACAGCGGTGACGCGGTGACGTCACCGCTCTGCTTTCCGGCTATGGCGCTTACACAGTGGAGAGAAGCAGAACGCCGGGGGACAGACACCGGAATGTAAGTATGTACTGTTTGTTTTTTTAACGTTTACGATGGTAACCAGGGTAAACATCGGGTTACTAAGCGCGGCCCTGCGCTTAGTTACCCGATGTTTACCCTGGTTACCCGGGGACTTCGGCATTGCTCCAGCGCCGTGATTGCAAAGTGTGACCGCAGTCTACGACGCTGGAGCGATAATCATACGACGCTGCGACGTCACGGATCGTGCTGTCGTAGCGACGAAAATTGCACTGTGTGACAGTACCCTAATGCTCACATAGCGATTCCCAGACAAAGCTGCCTAAGGGTACCTTTACACAGTGCAATTTTGATCGCTACGACGGCACGATTTGTGACGTTCCAGCGATGCATTTACGATATCGTTGTGTCTGACACGCTACTGCGATCCGGATCCCCGCTGAGAATCGTACGTCGTAGCAGATCGTTTGAAACTTTCTTTCGTCGTCTAGTGTCCCGCTGTGGCGGCATGATTGCATCGTGTGACACAGGTTGTATACGATGTGCGCACAGTAACCAACGGCTTCTACATCGCAAATACGTCATGAAATTATCGCTCCAGCGCTGTGTATTGCAACGTGTGATCGCAGTCTACGACGCTGGAGCGATAATCATACGACGCTGCAACGTCACGAATCGTGCCGTCGTAGCGATCAAAATTGCACTGTGTAAAGGTACCCTAACCCTGGACACTTCACACCTCTCGCCTGATAACATCAGAGACTTCTTATCTCAATTAGAAAGAGACTTGGTCCACCTGAAATTAGAATGTGAAAGAAGCTCACAAAGGAATGCAAATTACCAAGCAACAAATGAACTCAATAAACAGGAATACTACACAGCCCTACAGAAAATAAGGGAAGAAATGTGTGAACTGAAATGTCAACACAAGGCAGCTCTACAGGAAATGGGTGAACTGAAAAAAGACAATGATAAACTCAGAAAGGAGATTACAGAATTAAATTAAAAGCCCATAGCCCTGGGCATCTGAACCAGCAGGGGGCAATGGAAACAAGCCAGAGAGCAGACAACATGGCCACCACTGAACAGAATGTAGAGACACCAAATAGCATTAAAATATTAACCAACAATATGACTGATCCTGAAACCAGAGAGATGGAAGAGAAGAGAACCAGCCACCAGCAAAGCCAGCATCACAGACCCCCGTCAGCAGCACCGTAGCCAACCCAAGACATCACAAAGTCCTGATATTGTCCTAATAATGGACTCAAATGGGAAGTGCCTAAATACACAGCGGCTATTCCCAGGAAAACAGGTCAGTACAATCCGCTGTGCAAATATTGAACAGGTGACAGGTCATCAGTAAACCACGGTTTACCAACCCAAAGCATATTATACACACGGGTACAAACAATCTGCCAGACCAGCAGATCGCAGAACAACTGATCAAACTGGCAAAGATGGCAAAACTAAAATTCCCGGACAGTAAAATCATTCTGTCATCGCTGCTCCCAAGAAAGGACATATCCAGGCAAACCACCCAAACCATCAATACAGAACTGACTGAAAGGATCAAGACTGTGCCAAACGTGACCGTGGCACAACACCTCTCCATAAACATCAGTCACCTGCACGATAATAAACATCTCAACAAACAAGGGGTCAGCCTCCTGGCCAAAGAGCTGAAGGACAGGTAAACAGAGACCCCAGGCCTGGATTCAACAGTGGCCATAATCACACTGAAAGACCCCCGAGAACGAAAGAGCAAGAAACACCAATGCTACCTCCTGAAGCTGGAAACAAAGCTCTTCACCCAGTGTCAGACCATCAGAGGTGGAGACCTCCACGGAGGGGACCACAGAGCTCGCACAGACACATGCAGAGCAGAGATAGGGATGAGATAAATAACCTGCTCAATGCACTGTGCAGCAGACTAATGTGACTGGATGGAACCAAGCACTTCTAGAAAAACAGTCAGAAATCCAGTTTGTCCCACACAGCCAGTCATACTCATTACAAGGTATATGCACACAAAATACACAGAAGAATGTCTTCACTTACAATCAGCAGCTGGAATATTCAGGGTCTCAACGCCTCAACCTTTAGATCTAAAACAAAGGACCCTGATTTTATACAAAGATTGAAAACTATAGACCTTCAGATCCTCCTGGAAACATGGACCAGAGCGGAAAACGAATCCCTGGTGCCTATTGGATACAAGGAATTCTCGGTCCATGCCTAGAAAAATAAAAACATCAAACAGGGCCGGGGCTCAGGAGGAGTATTGATCTGGTATAAAGAGGAGCTCCACCAGTACATCAAACCGGTAAAGAAAGGAGGCAGCCACATATGGATCAGAATCAGCAGCTGCATCCTCACCTGTCAGTCTGATGTCCACCTCTGTCACCTATATACCACCGCCAGAGTCCCCCTACTTCAATCCAGACTGCTTCGAGATCTTACAAAGAGAAGCCGCCCATTATCAGGCCCTGGGCAAAGTTCTCATAGAGAGAGAGAGAGAGAGAGAGAGAGAGAGAGAGAGAGAGAGAGAGAGAGAGACTAAACTCCCATGTAGGGAGGAGTGTAGTAGATTATGCCATTACAGATCTGAACCTGGCAGATGTCAGCACCCTCAGTCACCCCACAAACGCACCTGTCAGACCACAGCCAACTTCTTCTGTACATGAAATCTACAGAGAAACCATCCACTCAGAAGCCACAGCAGAGCGGCCTCTTCACCCGGCCTCCATCCTATAAATGGTCCAAAATGTCGGCACTAAAGTATAAAGAAGCTTCCAGCAGACCTGAAATACAGTGGATGCTCCACCACTTCTACAACCTCAAGTACAAGCCAAACCCAGAGGGAGTGAGCCAAGCCGCAAAGGACCTCAAGAATATATTCTACGCAATGGCCAGACTGTCCAACCTTAAAAAAGTCGACTACAAGAGACCAAAAAAACACAGGCCAATGGCTGGTTTGACAGAGAATGTAAAGCTGTACGGAAGACCCTGAGAACAGCCTCCAACAAGAAACACAGAGACCCCAACCACCTGGGTCTGAGGGAAGCCTATGACTCCATACAAAGGCAGTACAAAACCATCCTCAGGAGGAAGAAGCAGAGTTACATCTCTACCAAGCTTAACCAACTCCAAGATGCCCTCCAAGACAACTCCTTCTGGGAACTATGGAACCACATAGGCACCAAAGACAAGAAAAACAACACCCATATCCAAAATGGCAACCTCTGGCTCAAATACTTCAGAGACCTCTATAAAGACATTCCAAAGGAAGAACCAAGCCAAAAACAGGAAAACATAATGGCGAAACTAGAAGCAGTGGAGGAAAAAAAGATCAAAAACTTCCAAAACCCGGTGGATACACCTATAACACTACAGGAAGTAGCCGAGAGACTCTCCTCCATAAGATGTAGAAAAGCCGGTGGCCTGGATGGAATCCTACCAGAAATGCTGAAGTACAGCCCACCAGAAATACAGGCTACAATGGTTAAACTCTTCAATATTGTGCTGAGTGCCGGCTACTTCCCTCGTACCTGGAACCAAGGCCTCATCACACTCATCCACAAGAGTGGGGACAGGTATGACCCAGCCAACTACAGAGGCATATGTGTCAGCAGCAACCTGGGAAAACTGTTCAACAGTATCCTGAACAAGAGGATCCTCACCGAGCACAACGTCCTCAGCAAGAGCCAAGCAGGGTTCATGCCGAACCACCGCACCACTGACCACATCTATACTCTGCACAGCCTCATTCAGAGACACGTCTACAATACAAAGAATGGGAAGATATACGCCTGTCTTGTGGACTTTAAAAAGGCCTGTGATTCAGTGTGGCACCCGGGCTTATTCCTGAAACTGCTGGAGAGCGGAATAGGAGGAAAGACCTACGATGTCATCAAAAGCTCCTACACCGAGAACCGCTGCAGCGTGAGTGTGAACGGCAGAAGAACGGCTTATTTCCAGCAGAGCTGCGGGGTCAGACAAGGCTGCAGCCCAAGTCCAACGCTCTTCAACATTTACATCAATAAGCTGGCTACCGCCCTGGAATCCTCCTCAGCACCAGGTCTCACCCTCCACGACGCTCAGGTGAAATTCCTGCTGTATGCAGATGACCTGCTGCTGCTGTCACCAACCGAGAAAGGCCTCCAGGACAACCTGAAAATCCTAGAGAAATTCAGCTCCACCTGGGCTCTACCAGTCAACCTAAAGAAAACCAACACCATGGTGTTCCAGAGCAGAAAGAAGATCAGACCAGCACCCATCATTTGTCCTCAACAACTGCGACCTCACAGGAACGGACAAATATACCTACCTGGGCCTAGAGATTCACCGGTCAGGGAGCTTCAAACAAGCCATAGAGACCCTGAAAGACAAGGCCTGCAAAACCTTCTATGCCTTCCAAAGGAAACTCTACCATCTGAAGCCACCAGTGAGGGTCTGGCTAAAAATCTTCGACTCCATCATTGCCCCAATCCTCCTGTATGGCAGCAAAGTCTGGGGTCCTCACACCTACCCAGACTCGTCAAGGTGGGATTCCAGTCCAACAAAAATATTCCACCTGGAATTCTGCAAGCACCTTCTCCAGGTCCATCGGAGCACCTCCAACAGTGCTTGTCGGGCCGAGCTGGGCAGATTCCCTCTACACCTAACAGTTCTATAGAGGGCGCTGTCATTCCGGGCTCACCTGCATAGGAGCAATCCAAGCTCCCATCACCATAAAGCCCTGATACATGTAGGTGAAACAGAAAAACCAGAACCCTCGGAACAGCCCAGCCAAACCCAACCGGATCAGAACACCAATCACAACAACCTGACAAAAGCCGGAATCAGGAAGATGGCAGATGAAGGCCAGGAGAGGTATGTCAGTGACTGGTACATGATCAGTTTCTGTGAGTTATTCTTCCAGAGTCTACAGAGAGACTACAGACTAGCCCCATATCTGGAGAAACTCCCGGACCCCAGAAATCGCATGATCCTGAGCCAATAGACTCAGTGCCCACAGTCTGGCCATCGAATGTGGCCAACACAGGCAGAACTACAAGCCCAGGGAGGAAAGACTGTGCCAACACTGATCAGGAGGCCATAGAGGACGAAACCCACTTCCTGCTACACTGCTCCAAATACTCAGCAGTGAGGGACACTCACTTCAGGAGACTCACATCTCTTCCCGCACTTCATCACCATGAAGGAGGAAGAGAAAACCTATATCCTGCTGGGAGAAGAGAGAGCAGTGGAGATAGTAGCGCGGTATGTGAGCGAATGTCAGACTGCGAGAAAGAACTATGATGCCACAAACTATAGCCCCCACAATGGATCTGCCTCCATCCACCTTCCCTATGCCATGGACTATAGCCCCTACCCTGGATCTGCCCCCATCCACCTCCCCTACAGCTCCTACCCAACATCCCCACAGCCCCTATCCCTATTGCCTTCATACACTTGCTTTGGCAAAACTGATGTGTATTTGGTCCTGCCAATAAAGCTTCATTGAATCTTGAAAAAAAAAAAAATAAAAAAAATAATATATATATATATATATATATATATATATATATATATATTTATTAAAGAGGGAGCGGTAGTCCCTAGTTAAGACGTAGTCCTTTATATTTTCTCCCCCACTTCTACAGGTGGCGGAAGAAACCGCTGACTTCACCGCAAGCCTAAGGGAAATTATTAGGATGGAAGTTAAGGATTCCCTAAAGTCCCTATCTCAAGGGGAATCTTCTAAGAGGAAAGGAGGAGCAAGTTTCTCAGGGTCAGACTCCTCAGCTGCCCCTAGGAAAGGAGAATATTCTTCAGAGGCCTCTCCCTCTTCTGCATCGCCTTCAGAAAAAGGACTCCAACCATTTTTGCTTCCCCCTAGATCAAATGGACAAATTGGTCAAAATCAGTAAGGTCCACTATGGGGGTAACTGACACAAAACCGGAACTTTCAGCACAAGATCTGATATTTCGGTGGCCTTGACCCTGGGAAACGCAAATCATTCCAATAAATGACAAAGTTCAGGGCTTGATAAATAGAGAATGGAAGAAGCCAGAAAAAAAAAAAAGCTCTCTACCACCAGCCTTCAAACGGAGATATACCTTCGAGGTCCCCTTGGTGAACAGATGGAATAAAGCCCCAAAGCTGAACGCAGCTGTAGCTAAAACCTCAAAAAAATCTTCCATTCCCTTTTATGATATGGCCTCCTTAAAAGATCCGCTGGATACATTTCTGAAAGGGACATGAGAAATGTCAGCTGGTGCCCAAAGACCAGCAGTGGCTGCTACATGCACAGCCAGTTCCATGATGGTCTGGCTGGACCAGCTTGAATACCAGCTAGAAGATGGAGCCTCAAGAGAATCCATCCAGAAGTCCCTGCCAATAATTCAGAACGCCGCAGCCTTTTTAGCTGATGCTTTGGCACACTCGGCAAGGATGGCGGCCAGGGCCGCATGGCTATCAAATGCTGCACGAAGGGCTCTGTAGCTGAAGTGTTGGCCAGGGGACATCCAGGCCAGATCCAGTCTATGCTTTATTTCATGTGAGGGAGAATATCTGTTCGGCCCAGTTCTGGATGAACTTCTGGAAAAAGCTGGAGACGATAAAAAGAAATTCCCTAGTCTGCCAACCCCTTCTTATAGAGGTCCCTTCACCAGGAAAAGATTTTTTTCGCAGAAGGCCATCCAGAGATAGAGACAGATGGGATGAAAAAAAAAACAAAAACAACAAGAGAGGTACTGGATTTATGATTGAAGGTGGGGGGGCGCCAGGAAGGAGCATCTCGTGAAGCTAAGAAGCCTGTTATGATCCGGTGACTATGAAGCAGCATGAATCTTTCTCAGGAGTAGTGGAATCTGTACTGACCGCAACCCTGAACTGACACCGCAACTAGTAGCAGCCGTGGGATGTACCTAACCAAACCTAGACACCTCGACACAGCCGGAGGACTAAATACCCCTATAGATGGAAATGGGAATACTAACTTGCCTCAGAGAAAAACCCCAAAGAACAGGCAGCCCCCCACGAATATTGACTGTGAATAGGAGAGGAAAAAGACACACAAAGGCAGAAAATCAGATTCAGCAAAGGAGGCCAAAACTAGCTAAACAGAAAAAGATAGGACAGAGTACTAAGCGGTCAGTATTAAAACCCTACAAAATACCCACAGAAGATAATACAAAAAGATTCCACAATCTAACTAAAGAATGTGGAATGTACATCTGCAACTCCTGAGAATCCAACCAGACTGAGAAAACAGACACAATCAGAGCTGGACAAAAACAATGGATAATACTGAATCATAAAGCACAGCATGTGTGCAATAAGGAAACCAGACACTTATCTTTGCAGATTTAGCAGCAAGGAGAGAGGAACCAGGCAAGGACAAGATCTCCAAGAACAATGGACGACTGGCACGGACTAATGGATCCTGCAAGGCTAAATAGGCCAGTCAGATCTGCAATTAGAAAAACACCTGCCCAAGGCTGCAAAGCAGGGACAACTGCACTACCACCTACAACCACCGGAGGGAGCCCGAAAACAGAATTCACAACAGTACCCCCCTTCAGGAGGGGGTACCGAACCCTCACCAGAGCCCCAGGCCGATCAGGACGGGCCAGATGAAAGGCAAGAACCAAATCAGCAGCATGGACATCGGAGGCAAAAACCCAAGAATTATCATCTTGGCCATAACCCTTCCATTTGACAAGATACTGAAGCTTCCGCCTCGAAAAACGAGAATCCAAAATCTTCTCAACCACATACTCCAACTCCCCATCAACCAACACAGGGGCTGGAGGATCAACAGAGGGAACAACGGGTACCACATACTTCCGCAATAAAGATCTGTGGAAGACATTATGGATAGTAAAAGAGGCAGGAAGCGCCAAACGAAAAGACACAGGATTAATAATCTCAGAAATCCTATAAGGGCCAATAAACCGAGGCTTAAACTTAGGAGAAGAAACCTTCATAGGAACATGACGGGAAGACAACCAGACCAGATCCCCAACCTGAAGCCGGGAACCAACACCCCGCCAACGGTTAGCAAAACGTTGAGCCTTCTCCTTAGACAACACCAAATTGTCTACCACATGAGTCCAAATTTGCTGTAACCTGTCAACCACCGAATCCACACCAGGACAGTCAGAAGGCTCAACCTGCCCAGAAGAAAAATGAGGATGAAAAACAAAATTACAAAAAAAAGGCGAAACCAAAGTAGCCGAACTAGCCCGATTATTAAGGGCAAACTTGGCCAATGGCAAAAAGGTCACCCAATCATCCTGATCAGCAGACACAAACCATCTCAAATAAGTCTCCAAGGTCTGATTAGTTCGCTCGGTCTGGCCATTTGTCTGAGGATGAAATGCAGAGGAAAAAGACAAATCAATGCCCAGCCTAGCGCAAAAGGCCCGCCAAAACCTAGAAACAAACTGGGAACCTCTGTCAGACACAATATTCTCTGGAATACCATGCAAACGAACCACATGCTGAAAAAACAACGGAACCAAATCTGAAGAGGAAGGCAATTTAGGCAAAGGCACCAAATGAACCATCTTAGAAAACTGGTCACAAACAACCCAGATAACAGACATCCTCTGGGAATCGGGAAGATCGGAAATAAAATCTATAGAAATATGCGTCCAAGGCCTCTCAGGGACAGGCAATTGCAAAAGCAACCCACTAGCACGGGAACAACAAGGCTTGGCCCGCGCACAAGTTCCACAGGACTGCACCAAAAGGACCTAGCAACCTAGCAACCCCTTCACAAACAAAGCATTGTCACAAAGGATCTGAAACACCATCCTGACCTGCTGCACATGAGACAGGACTGCACAAAAGAACGCACATCACGTGACAAAGAAGCATTGTCACGAAGGATCTGAAACACCATCCTGACCTGCTGCACATGAGACAGGACTGCACAAAAGAACGCACATCACGTGACAAAGAAGGTCACCAAAAGGACCTAGCAACCAAGTCTCTGGTACCAAAAATACCAGGATGACCAGCCAACACAGAGCAATGAACCTCAGAAATCACTCTACTAGTCCATCTGTCAGGAACAAACAATTTCCCCACTGGACAGCGGTCAGGTCTGTCAGCCTGAAATTCCTGAAGAACCCGTCGTAAATCAGGGGAAATGGCAGAAAGAACCACCCCCTCTTTCAGAATGCCGACCGGCTCAAGTACCTCCGGAGAATCAGGCAAAAAACTCCTAGAAAGGGCATCAGCCTTAATATTCTGAGAACCAGGAAGATACGAGACCACAAAATCAAAACGGTAAAAAAACAAAGACCATCGAGCCTGTCTAGGATTCAACCATTTGGCAGACTCGAGGTAAATCAGATTCTTATGATCAGTTAGGACCACAAAACGGTGCTTAGCTCCCTCAAGCCAATGTTGCCACTCCTCAAACGCCCACTTCATAGCCAACAACTCACGATCGCCGACATCATAATTGCGTTCAGCAGGCGAAAATTTAGGGAAAAGAAGGCACACGGTTTCATCAAGGAACCACCAGTATCCCTCTGAGACAAAACGGCCCCTGCCCCAATCTCAGAAGCGTCAACCTCAACCTGAAACGGAAGAGAAACTTATGATCTGGTGGCCTAGGAACAGCATGAGAAGTCCTCTGGAGAAGGTGGTACCTGTACTGACCGCAAAACCTGAACTTAACACCTTGAAGTAGCCGTGGAATGTACCTAACTCTGCCTAGACATCTCGTCACAGCCGGAGGACTAAATACTCCTAAAGATAGAAACAGAAACCTATCTTGCCTCAGAGAAAATCCCCAAAGGATAGACAGCCCCCCCACAAATATTGACTGTGAGAGGAGAGGGAAATAAACGCAGACTGAAATCAGAATTTAGCAAAGGAGGCCACTCTAACTAAAATAGAAAGGATAGGACAGAGTACTATGCGGTCAGTATTAAAATACTAGAAAATATCCACCACAGAAAGTACAAAAATCTCCATAACTCACTAAAGTCATGGAGGGTATATCTGCATCTCCAGAGATACCAGTTAGACTGAATAAATCCTTACACAGTCAGAGCTGGACAAAACAAACATGCAAAATGCACTGAACAATAAAGCCCACAGCATGTGGACTGCAAAAACAAGCCAGAACTCATCTTGGTTGATATGCACAGCAAAGCAGGAGAGACCAGGCAGGAATGTGAATCCTTCAGGAACAATGGACAACTGGCACTGACCAAAGGGTCAAGCAAGATTAAATAGCCGATTCAAGATTGCAAAAAGTGACCACACCTGATGAATGCTGTGCTCCAAAGGCAGCAGCGCTACCACACAACCACCGGAGGGAGCCCAAGAACGGAATTCACAACAAAAAACATCCGGTTGACGCAACACCAAAGCAGAAGTAAATCGACGCTTAAGCTCTTGAAAGGCAGATACCGCCACAGAGGACCAATTAGCCACATCAGCGCCCTTCTTTGTCAAATCGGTCAAGGGTTTAAACAAGGTGGAAAAGTTAGCAATGAAACGGCGATAAAAATTTGCAAAACCCAAAAATTTCTGAAGGCTTTTTACGGACGTGGGTTGAATCCAATCATGAATGGCCTGAACCTTGACCGGATCCATCTCAATAGATGAAGGAGAGAAAATAAAACCCAAAAAAGAAACCTTCTGTACCCCAAAGAGACACTTAGACCCCTTCACAAACAAAGCATTGTCACGAAGGATCTGAAACACCATCCTGACCTGCTGCACATGAGACTCCCAATCATCAGAAAAAAATCAAAATATCGTCCAGATATACAATCAAAAATGTATCAACATAATTCCGGAAGATATCATGCATGAAAGATTGAAAAACAGATGGAGCATTAGAGAGCCCGAAAGGAATCACAAGATATTCAAAATGGCCTTCGGGCGTATTGAACGCAGTTTTCCATTCATCACACTGCTTAATACGAACAAGATTATACGCCCCCTGAAGGTCAATCTTTGTAAACCAACTAGCCCCCTTAATCCTAGCAAACAAAATCAGAAAGCAAAGGCAAAGGGTACTGAAACTTGACCTTGATCTTATTCAAGAGGCGATAATCAATACAGGGTCTCAAGGAGCCATCCTTCTTAGCAACAAAAAAAAATTCCCACTCCCATTGGTGAAGAAGATGGCCGAATATGCCCTCTTTCTCCAAAGACTCCTTAACATAACTCTGCATAGCGGCATGTTCAGGCACTGAAAGGTTAAAGAGTCGGCCCTTAGGAAACTTACAGCCTGGAATTAAATCAATCGCACAATCACAGTCCCTATGCGGTGGAAGAGAACTGGACTTGGACTCATCGAATACATCCTGAAAATCAGACAAAAATTCTGGAATTTCAGAAGAGGGAGAAGAGGAGATGGACATTAAAGGATCATCATCATGAACCCCCTGGCAACCCCAACTAGTCACAGACATAGACCTCCATTCCAACACCGGATTGTGTACCTGCAACCACGGAAAACCCAGTACGATAGCATCATGCAAATTATGCAACACCAAAAATTGACAATCTTCCTGATGGGCTGGTGCCATACGCATGGTCACCTGTGTCCAAAACTGGGGTTTATTTTTAGCCAAAGGTGTAGCATCAATGCCCCTTAAAGGTATAAGGTTCTGCAAAGGCTGCAAGGGAAAATCACAATACCTGGCAAACTCAAAATCCATCAAGTTCAAAGCAGTGCCTGAATCCACAAACGCCATGACAGAAAATGAGGACAATGAGCAGATCAAGGACACAGATAACAGAAATTTAGGTTGTATAGTACTGATGGTAACAGAACTAGCGATCCTCTTTGTCCGCTTAGGGCAGACTGCCCCCTTAATCCTATCACACTGCATTGGCTCAGGACTCTGCTCTGAGGACGACGCCACAGCGCGCAAAGCTCTGCGCTCCCGCAAACGCCGATCAATCTGAATGGCCAAAGACATAGAATCACACAGACCGACAGGCGTGGGAAACCCCACCATAACATCCTTAACGGATTCAGAAAGACCCTTTCTGAAAATTGCCGCTAAAGCATAATCATTCCATTTAGTCAACACAGACCATTTTCTGAATTTCTGACAATACAATTCTGCCGCCTCTTGACCCTGAGACAGGGTCAACAAGGTCTTCTCAGCTTGATCCACAGAATTGGGTTCATCATATAATAGTCCTAATGCCTGGAAAAAGGAATCTACATTAAGCAAAGCAGGATTCCCTGGTTCCAGGGAAAGTGCCCAATCCTGTTGATCACCACGCAGCAGGGAAATAACGATTTTAACCTGCTGAATGGCATCACCAGAGGATCGAGGTCTCTAAAAACAACTGTAAACTGTTTTTTGCTTTAACCCCCAAAATTTGGACCTGTCACCAGAAAACAAATCTGGAATAGGAATCTTCGGCTCCAAAACAGGAGTCTGCACGATATAATCAGAAATTCCCTGTACCCTAGAAGCAAGCTGGTCCACACGAGAAGCCAATTCCTGAACATTCATGCTCACACAAGATTCATCAGTCACCCAGAGGTTAAGAGGGAAGAAAAAAAAAATGCAAAAGCAAACTGCAGACAGGAAAAAAAAATAAAAAAAAAATGGCTCACTTCTCTTCCCTTCTTCTGGGATGCATTTAACTCATTGTAGGCCAGACGTACTGTTATGATCCGGTGACTATGAAGCAGCATGAATCTTTCTCAGGAGTAGTGGAATCTGTACTGACCGCAACCCTTAACTGACACCGCAACTAGTAGCAGCCGTGGGATGTACCTAACCAACCTAGACACCTTGACACAGCCGGAGGACTAAATACCCCTATAGATGGAAATGGGAATACTAACTTGCCTCAGAGAAAAACCCCAAAGAACAGGCAGCCCCCCCACAAATATTGACTGTGAATAGGAGAGGAAAAAGACACACAGAGGCAGAAAATCAGATTCAGCAAAGGAGGACAAAACTAGCTAAACAGAAAAGGATAGGACAGAGTACTAAGCGGTCAGTATTAAAACACTACAAAATACCCACAGCAGATAATACAAAAAGATTCCACAATCTAACTAAAGAATGTGGAATGTACATCTGCAACTCCTGAGAATCCAACCAGACTGAGAAAACATTGACACAATCAGAGCTGGACAAAAACAATGGATAATACTGAATCATAAAGCACAGCATGTGTGCAATAAGGAAACCAGACACTTATCTTTGCAGATTTAGCAGCAAGGAGAGAGGAACCAGGCAAGGACAAGATCTCCAAAAACAATGGACGACTGGCACGGACTAATGGATCCTGCAAGGCTAAATAGCCCAGTCAGATCTGCAATTAGAAAAACACCTGCCCAAGGCTGCAAACCAGGGACAACTGCACTACCACCTACAACCACCGGAGGGAGCCCGAAAACAGAATTCACAACAGAAGCCACCCCAATGACTAGAGACTCCGATAGGAGGTAGGCCAACTGCCTTCTACCCGGCCTAGTCCCTAGTTTCCAATAGCAACTAGATCCTGGGGTTGATAGCCACGGGACAACGATTAGAATTTTCCTGTATCCCCGCAACAGGTTTAGGATTACCCCACTCAAATCTTCCCCATCGGAACAGGTGGCCTTGGAAACCGAAATTCATTACCTTTGCAGCAAAAAAAGTCCTGAAAGAAGTGCCAGAGGAAGAAAGGGGCAGAGGTTTCTACTCCCCTCTGTTCCTATTTCGTAAGCCAGACTGCTCCTTTAGGACCATAATAAATCTCAAAGCCCTCAATGAATTTCTGGTCATACGGCCGTTCAAAATGGAAAAAATCAATTCCACAATAAAATTGTTGTTTGAAAACTGCTTTATGGTGGTGTTAGATCTGAAAGACGGATACTACCATATACCTATTCATACAGCTCACCAGCGATTCCTTAGTGGCGGTTCATTTAGAGGGGTCGGTCCGGCTTATCCAAGATGTTTCCCTTCCCTTTGGTATTGCAGTCGCCCCCGAGTGTTCACTAAGGTTATAGCTGACGTTATGGCCCACCTGCGTGAGTCAGACATTCTGGTGATCCCCTACCTCGATGACTAAACAGAGGAACAATGTTTGGAGCAATTACAAAGAGCAATGTCTGCCCTGGAGCGGTTAGGGTGGCTGCTTAACATGAAAAAAATCCCAGCTGCAGCCCATGAGAGTTCAACAATTCTTAGGCCTAATCTTAGATTTTCATAATCAGGAATGCGGTCTGCCTTCCGACAACTTTGTTCGCCTACACTATCAGGGTCATTACGTACGAGTGTTCTTTGACAATCAGGTCGCTGTGGCGTATATCAACCACCAAAGTGGGACTCGTTCCAGACCCCTGATGAATTTAGCAGAACGTTTGTTCCAACTGGCACTTTCTTTAACTGCTCTGCACATAAAAGGAAGAGAAAACATTGCAGCAAATTACTTAAGCCGCAATCTTCTAAAACAAGGGGAATAGTCCCTAACAACCTCCATCTTCGACCCGATTGTGCAAAAGTGGGGTCAACCAGAAGTGTGGATCTCTTCGCCACCAGGGAGAACAGAAAAGTCAAGCAATTTTGCTCACTAAATCCCAGAGAATACCCTTTAGCAGTAGTCGCTTTTTTGATAAAGTGGAACTTCAGGCTAGCATATGCCTTCCCTCCCCTGTCTACTACCCCTGGTGATGAGGAAAATCAGGAAAGACAGGGCGAGGATTATAGTAATCACTTTATTTTGGCCCAGGAGTGCATGGTTCTCATGCTTTAGGACTATGTCGATGTCTGACCCATGGGTCCTATCAGACATCCCAGATCTCCTATCCCAGGGCCCAGTTTACCATCCTCAGGTGACTGGCCTTCATCTGACGGCGTGGATTTTCAACAGTCACTGCTGAAGGATAGAGGTTTCTCCCTAGGCTTGATTATTACCCTGCTTAAAAGCAGGAAAGTAATTACAACCAAAATTTACATCACAATCTGGAAAAGGTTCCTTCAAGACTCAGGGGTGGTAGCTGGTCAATCACCAATAATTCAGATCCTAGAATTCCTACATAAAGGCCTGCACATGGGGCTTTCTACTAGTACCCTTAAAGTGCAAGTGTCAGCCTAAGGGGCTTTTTTTAGCTGCAACATCGCTAGTAATTACTGGATCAGTAGGTTCATTAAGGCAGCAAGTAGATCCAGACCAGATGTAAAAAAAAAAAAAAAAAATAGGGTCATGCCGTGGGATTTAAACGTAGTCTTCACAGCCATGACAGAAGCCCCATTCGAACCTATTTCAGCGGCCTCCATAAAAAACTTGTCCCTTATAGTAGCATTCCTGGTAGCACTGACGTCAGCTCGTAGAGTAAGTGACATCCAGGCATTATCTTGGCTTCCTCCTTATACGCAATTCAGAGAAGATAGGGTAATACTTAGATCTGATCCGGCATACCTGCCTAAGGTAGTTTCCAGTTTCCATAGGACGCAGGAAATAGTCCTTCCTTCCTCCCTAATCCTGGTAACGAAAAGGAAAAGAAACTATACACCCTAGACATTAGGAGATGTCTCCTGGAATACCTAGCGGTTACTAATCCCTGGAAAAAAAAGATAACGCCATGTTTGTCTCCTATCACTAGGAAGGGCCTTAGGGTACCATCACACAGTGAAATTTCCATCGCTGCGACGGCACGATTCGTGACGTCGCAGCGTCGTATGAATATCGCTCCAGCGTCGTAGACTGCGGTCACACTTTGCAATCACGGCGCTGGAGCGATGCCGAAGTCCCCGGGTAACCAGGGTAAACATCGGGTTACTAAGCGCAGGGCCGCGCTTAGTAACCCGATGTTTACCCTGCTTACCAGCGTTAACGTAAAAAAAACAAACAGTACATACTTACATTCCGGTGTCTGTCCCCGGCGTTCTGCTTCTCTCCACTGTGTAAGCGCCATAGCCGGAAAGCAGAGCGGTGACGTCACCGCGTCACCGCTGTGCTCGCTTTCCGGCCGGCACACACAGTGGAGAGAAGCTGAGACGCCGGAGAACAGACACCGGAATGTAAGTATGTACTGTTTGTTTTTTTTACGTTTAAAGCGGCCCTGCGCTTAGTTACCCGATGTTTACCCTGGTTACAAGCGAACACATCGCTGGATCGCTGTCACACACAACGATCCAGCGATGTCAGCGGGTGATCAAGCGACGAAAGAAAGTTCCAAACGATGTGCTACGACATACGATTCTCAGCAGGATCCCTGATCGCTGCTGCGTGTCAGACACTGCGATATCGTAACGATATCGCTAGAACGTCACGAATCGTACCGTCGTAGCGATGGAAATTTCACTGTGTGACGGTACCCTAAGGGTATCAAAAAGCACACTAGCTAGGTGGATCAGGGAAGCTATTTCGCTAGCATACATCTCAAAGGGCGGGTCGGCACCTGGAGAACTGAGGGCGCATTCCACTAGAGCCATGGCAACCTCGTGGGCAGATTGATCGGAACTTTCGATTGACCAAATATGTAAGGCAGCTACTTGGTCCTCTCTGAGCACATTTTTCAATAGTTACAGACTAGACCTGGGTGCTTCCCCAGACCTCTCCTTTGGTGTAAGGGTGCTGCAGGCTGTAGTTCCTCCCTAAAAGAGTTATTACTCTCTAATTCTCAGGTGGTGCTGTCATGGACGTTCAAATAAAGTCTTAGTTACTCACCGGTTAACGGTATTTTTTTAAGTCCATGACAGCACCCATAGGTTCCCTCCCTTTCTTTAGTTCTGGGTGTGCACTTTTTCCTCTTATGATCCACATGTGGTAAATAGTTAGTAGTAATAGTATTGAACATAAATCATGTCATTAACCTGGGTGGTCCTCTTGGGCTCTGTAATCCATCTAATGCGTTGGAGAGGTGCCGCCCTTATGTATCTCTAGGTTTCCTGTTCCTGAAGGGCGGATTTTAAAAAGAAGGGATCTGGCGACTGATGCCGTCGGATCCATTTTTTTCTCAGACTTGTATTAGCAACGGATGGCCTTATGTTTCATCTGTCGTTTGTTTGTCTGGCGTCCTTTGACAACGGACAAAGTAACATTTTTTGTGTACGTTGAAAAAATTGACAGCGACGGATCCATTGCCGTCCTTAGGCTTCCATTCGAGCAAACTATGGGCGCCGGAGTTTTTTACCTGAGCATGCTCCAATTTAGCCAGATCCGCTAGTCGGATCGGTTGAAAAAAACGAATCCGTCGCATCAGTCATGCACAATCTGCAACGGATCCATCGAGCCTACAGATTGTGACTGATGGCAAAAAACGGATGTGTGAAAGGGGCCTTAGTCTTTTCCCTTTATTATCTACGTGCTCTCTTGGTACTGACCCCGGGACGTCTGACTTCACTGCCTCACTGTCTACCCGCAAGTAGTGACTGGTGTCACAGTAGTTATCAAGGCCCTATTTGGCGCTCAGGAAGGTGAGGGTCCTAGTACTTCTGAAACAGATGGTGCCTGTATCAGACATGTCAACATTTTCCTGGTGATGTTCCCCAAACAAGAAAAAAGGCAAAAAAACAAAAAACAAAAAAAGTGCAGCGTATGATCCAAGAGGTGAATATGAAAGGATACAATTTACTATGGTGAAACCTACCCTCAGAAACCTGGCCTTTGCATTGAGGATTGATTTAACATGACCACACATCCATTAAAAAAAAATTCATAGAATTGTTTTCCCCTGTTGACAACACTTTTATAATCTGGTGTACTCTGAATTTATAATGTGGTGGTATGTGTAAGTTGTGCATACACCGTTAAAACCAAAACAATTACTGATAACTATGCCTTTAGATAAATACCTTGAGGGGTGTAGTAAAAAAAAAAAAAAATTGGGTCAAATGTTTGAGGGTTTCCACTGTTTAGGCACATCAACACCTCTCCAAACACAACATGGCACTTGCAGACCATTACCTCAAAGTCTGTGCTCCAAAACATCACTCTTCCCCTTCCAAGCCCTGCTGTGCACCCAAACAGTAGTTTTCCACCACCTATGGTGTTATTCACATACTCAGGAGAAATTGCACAACAAATTTTTGGGTCCGTTTTCTCATGTTATCCTTTTTCTGTGAAGCACCTTGGGGGGTTCAAGGTACTCGCCAAACATCTAGATTTATTCATTGTGGGGTATTGTTTCCAAAATGTGATCAGTTTTGGGAGGGGGGTTGTTACACTGTTTGGGCACATCAAGGACTCTCCAAATGTGACATAGGGTCCGCTCTCGATTTGAGCCAATTTTATGTTCAAAAAGTCAAAGTGCTCCTTCCCTCCCAAGCCCTGCCAAGCCTCCAAACGCTATTCTTCCCCCCCCCCCAAATATGGCATAATGGTCTGGCTCTATAAGTATGGCTCTAAGTGTGCAGCAGAAATATGCCAGAAATGGCACGAAGGTACGAGTAGCTAATTATTAAATGTACCTAGTTTTTCTTCCCCCCCCTCACACTTACTCTCACCATGCTTACATAAACCCTAGCAGTTTTTGCTCCATTAATCCTCACTCCTTTGACATCTCAAAACTCCAGCACCCTCTAACCAAATAATCTCTCCTTCCCTTTTAGCTCCCCACGTGACCTCTTCTGCTGACCTGCTCCTCAACATCAGATCTCTCCTACTAAAACATAAAACAAGCCAACCACTCTCCTCCCATCTGCTCTTTCTGCTTCTCCTCATTGCTGGAGACATTCACCAATCCTGGACCTCCACAAACAATACCTCCCATTAGTTCCCCTCCTCTTACTCCCAACCTAATATAAACACCCAAAATCTCACCTACTTAAAACCCGTGCCCTTTACGCCCACCACCCTGCTCCCTCTTTCTGGATCACTCTGGAATGCCCGCTCCGCCTGCAATAAACTCCATGTGATTCTCGACCTCTTTACCTCTTGTAATTTATCATTCCTGGGCCTCACGGAATTCATGGCTGACATCCTCCGATACAGCTTCCCCTGCTGCACTATATTACAGCAGCCTCCACTTCACCCACACTCCTCACCTTGGCAACAGACATGGTGGAAGAGTGGGCCTTTCTACCAACTTTACCTTTAACCCAATCCCACCTTTCCCCTCCCTCAGCCTCTCCTTTTGAAGTCCACATTTACTCTCCCTGCAACCTTCAATTGGTTGTCGTATACTGACCTCCAGGCCCAACCACTCAGTACATTTAAGAATGATCGATGTTGGATTAAAGGAATTGTGCAAAAATTCATCAGCCTCCTTTAATAAAGTGGTGGCAGTAAATTACGGTATGCTGTAAACCTGCTGGTGAGCACTAATCGGTCATTAGTTGATAGAATACGCAGAAGACTGATCAGAGAACATGAAGGAGACACAACATTCAGCGCAGAATCTACACTTAAGATAGCCTGATAGAGTGTAACATCGACACATGACAAAGTGCACAATATGACTGTCAGGCCGTATTGTACGGCCTGATGTCTTTTCAATGTTTGTTCAGATTTTTTTTTTTCATAGGCAAAGAAACGTCAACAGCTTTAATGGCGTCATGGACATCAACCATTTTAGATTTGTGAATTTTACGTCCACTACACATTTGTAGAGGCGGTGAGCTCTGTGCATGACCCCAGTTTGACTGGACGCGGTGATCAGATGTTGAGTCTGGTGATTTTGTGCACTTAAACCACGAAGGAAGTCACAGTTTAGATTTTATTTTTGCAACAGAACAATGAAGGGATGATTTTGATGCTGAAACATTTTTATACACAGTGGCCTGTGCTCTACAGAGTAGTGCTGAGCATCCGGCTGGTGATTGTCTGAAAAAAAATGCCCGAAATAAAGTGGCATACAATCAAATCATTAAAGAAAAAAATGGCTATATGCAGGTGGGGGAGGCACTGACAGTGAAGGGCCCTTGTGCAAGACTTGTGTCTGAGCCCCCCCCAATATCTACCCCCACCCATGTAAACACATGAACATGTACATGTAACAAATAAAGTGTAAAATAATTGTGTTGCTCGATATTAAATGCAAATCATTCTGTATATTAATGAACTGTACTGCTCAATATCATTCTGAAACGTCGTGTGCGATTCGTACTTGATAAATGAAGTTTTTAAATTTTACAATATTGTGTCTATTCTAGACACATTATGATTGAGGGTTAAAATAGGAGGAGAGGGCCATAAAGTATTATATGTATGACATAACACTATTAAAAACAATGGAAATGTCAAATTAAAGGGTGGACGTGGACAATGATACGTATTGCTAGAGATGGGGAAAATTAGCCAGCTTGGACAATTTTGACAGGGTATGTTAAGGCGAGGGGATACATTACAGACGTGATAGTTTGATGGGACTTAATGGAGGTGGAGCAATGGTCCACTTGATATTTGATGAATAATATGGAATCACCACTACTAATATAGAGCATTACAATTATTACAGAACTAGATGGTGGCCTGATTCTAATGCATCGGGTATTCTAGAATATGTATGCGTAGGGTATAGCACAGCCCACGCTGTACATTGCGCAGCCCATGCTGTATATAGCGCAGCCAACGCTGTATATAGCGCAGCCCATGTTGTATATAGCGCAGCTCACGTTGTATAGTCACGTAGTATATAGCACAGCCCATGTAGTATATTGCCCAGCCACGTAGTATATTGCTGAGTCCATGTAGTATATTGCCCAGTCCATGTAGTATATTGCCCAGCCCACGCAGTATATAGCAAAATAAAAAATAGTTATATACTCACCTTCCGGCGAAGCGGTTACCGACGCGACGCTGTTCGTGGGCTCCGGTCCCAAGAGTGCATTGCGGTCTCGCGAGATGATGACGTAGCGGTCTCGCGAGACCGCAACTTCATCTCGTGAGATCGCAGCATGGAGCAGTCACCGGAGCGTCCCAACTGGGAAAGTCCGGTTGTGGATCCGAGGGGCCGACGGACGGTGAGTATTTAACGATTTTTTATTTTTTTAATTATTTTTAACAGTAGATCGTTTTACTATTCACGCCACATAGGCAGCATGAATAGTAAAAAGTTGGTCACACAGGGTTAATAACAGCGGTAACGGAGTGCATTACACCGCGGCATAATGCGGTCTGTTACCGCCGCCATTAACCCTGTGTGAGCGGTGACCGGAGGGGTGTATGCGGGCGTCGGGCAGTGAGTGCAGGGAGTAAGGAGCAGCCATTTTCTTCCGGACTGTGCGCGTCGCTGATTGGTCGCGGCAGCCATGACAGGCAGCTGCCGAGACCAATCAGAAAACTAATAACCGCAACAGACAGAAATACAGAGACAGACGGAAGCGCCCTTAGACAATTATATAGTAGGTAGAGCATTACAGTAAGTCAGAGGCATTTTTAGTAAATTCTCTATCTTGCTCTGTCTGTAATGTTTGAGGGACTTGATGAACATACTAACCCAAACAAGTGTGCAACAGAAGAAAGCATCTTGTCTTGCAGAACTACACGCCATGCGGATTTTGATAAAACGTTTATTACTGTTAAAATGTAATTTTATACTATAAAGTTTGTAATTGCTCCTAAACCACTTGGGAGACAGACCAATACAACGAGGACCCCGCCCAAGGGACCATTCAGGCCATGTCCAGCCCTGGCCATTGTGAATCATTATCCTACCTGGGAGGGGAGGTGCCATGATCTATAAGGTGGATCTCCCTGTGTGGTAAGAGTTAGGCTACTTTCACACATCAGGTTTTCAGTATCAGTCTAAATCCGGCGAATGTTGGAAAAACTGGATCCGGCGCAGGTTGTAAAAAACTGATGCGACGGATCTATTTTTTTTGACGGATCCGGCTAGCATATCTAGATTATTGGATGAAAAAAAAAATTGGAGCATGCTCAGTTTAAAAAACCAGATCAGGCCGCCAGATCTGCCTTTTTCCGGATCTGGCACCTTCCGGCTCCCATAGGCTTCCATTCCAGCAAACAGCCGGAAGCTCCAGATCCGTCTTTTTCGCCGGAGACAAAAAACGTTACTATGGACGGTTTTTTTCAAGAAACCAGGAGCGGCAGATTTGCCAGATCCAGCAAAAATCAGACGAAACGCAATGTCATCCGGTGCAATCCGGCACTAATACAAGTCTATGGGAAAAAAACCTGATCCGGCAGCAACATTCACCTGATCCGTTTTTTTGAAAATTAGCTGGATTTAGCCTGACACTGAAAACCTGATGTGTGAAAGAAGCCTTAACTAAAATCTCATCATGGCTGGTGCCGAAGCCTCAGGTGTAAGAAACACCATACTTCAATAGAAGAATTGAACCTGGAAACAGGTCAAGAGCTTTAAAAAAAAAAAAAGCTGCTTTTGAGACAATTGGACATTGCCTGAAAATATTTCAGAAGTGCAAGGATCTGAGTGAACTCCTACAGGTGAACACTTGCAACTTTATTCCCATTATCAATATGGATTTAAAACCATTGACCAATGTCTCGCCCCATGATGCAGCTGGAACTGGAAGAGACCCAATTTTTCTGGAATTCTTGGAGACAGATGCAATATCTGAACAATTTACAGAGTTGACAGTGGCCCACACACTTGGCCACTTAACTCACCCTGTTCTACAGCCTCAGAGGAACCCTGTCTCCAGACACAAAGCTGAAGTACAGACAGTGAATGCCAAATTACCTCATACTTATAGCACTCCAGACAAAAACCCATCTTGAAAACCAGGTGGCAGCGACTGGAGAGTTTATACCTCAGTCTGAGGGTCAACTGCAAGTTTATGACACAAAAAGGGAAGACCAGAGACTTCCAGATCTCCACCATGTGGAGTCATCTAAACCCCTGGTGACCTCCCCACCAGAATCTATGGACCTAAGCCTCTCGGAGACAGCACAGAAAAATAACCCTTTCTTGATATGGAAGCTGTGACCCAATTTACAGATGCACTACAAAATGCACTATATCGAAATGTCCTCAAATACGGTTTTAATATTTTCTTTGTATGGACTTTTGACGACTATACAGTTAGGTCCATATATATTTGGACAGAGACAACATTTTTCTAATTTTGGTTATAGACATTACCACAATGAATTTTAAACAAAACAATTCAGATACAGTTGAAGTTCAGACTTTCAGCTTTCATTTGAGGGTATCCACATTAAAATTGGATGAAGGGTTTAGGAGTTTCAGCTCCTTAACGTGTGCCACCCTGTTTTTAAAGGGACCAAAAGTAATTGGACAATTGACTCCAAGGCTATTTCATGGACGGGTGTGGGCAATCCCTTCGTTATATCATTCTCAATTAAGCAGATAAAAGGCCTGGAGTTGATTTGAGGTGTGGTGCTTGCATTTGGAAGGTTTTGCTGTGAAGTAAACATACGGTCAAAGGAGTACTCCATGCAGGTGAAACAAGCCTCCCTAAAGCTGTGAAAACAGAAAAAAATCGATCCGAGAAATTGCTACAATATTAGGAGTGGCAAAATCTACAGTTTGGTACATCCTGAGAAAGAAAGAAAGCACTGGTGAACTCATCAATGCAAAAAGACCTGGGCGCCCATGAAAGACAACAGTGGTGGATGATCGCAGAATAATCTCCATGGTGAAGAGAAACCCCTTCACAACAGCCAACCAAGTGAACAACACTCTCCAGGAGGTAGGCGTATCAATATCCAAATCTACCATAAAGAGAAGACTGCATGAAAGTAAATACAGAGGGTTCACTGCACGGTGCAAGCCACTCATAAGCATCAACAATAAAAAGGCTAGACTGGACTTTGCTAAAAAACATCTAAAAAAGCCAGCACAGTTCTGGAAGAACATTCTTTGGACAGATGAAACCAAGATCAACCTCTACCAGAACGATGGAAAGAGAAAAGTATGGCGAAGGCGTGGTACAGCTCATGATCCAAAGCATACCACATCATCTGTAAAACCCGGCGGAGGCAGTGTGATGGCTTGGGCATGCATGGCTGCCAGTGGCACTGGGTCACTAGTGTTTATTGATGATGTGACACAGGACAGAAGCAGCCAAATGAATTCTGAGGTATTCAGAGACATACCGTGTGCTCAGATCCAGCCAAATGCAGCCAAACTGATTAGTCGTTGCTTCATACTACAGATGGACAATGACCCAAAACATAAAGCCAAAGCAACCCAGGAGTTTATTAAAGCAAAGAAGTGGAATATTCTTGAATGGCCAACTCAGTCTCCTGATCTCAACCCAATTGAGCATGTATTTCACTTGTTAAAGACTAAACTTCAGACAGAAAGGCCCACAAACAAACAGCAACTGAAAACGACCGCAGTGAAGGCCTGGCAGAGCATCAAAAAGGAGGAAACACAGCGTCTGGTGATGTCCATGAGTTCAAGACTGCAGGCAGTCATTGCCAACAAAGGGTTTTCAACCAAGTACTAGAAATGAACATTTTATTTAAAACTATTTAATCTGTCCAATTACTTTTGGTCCCTTTAAAAACAGGGTGGCACATGTTAAGGAGCTGAGACTCCTAAACCCTTCATCCAATTTTAATGTGGATACCCTCAAATGAAAGCTGAAAGTCTGAACTTCAACTGCAGCTGAATTGTTTTGTTTAAAATTCATTGCGGTAATGTCTATAACCAAAATTAGAAAAATGTTGTCTCTGTCCAAATATATATGGACCTAACTGTATATCATATCCATTTTATAACCCACAGTTTCAATATTATTCCTAATGGTTTGTGGTTTTCAAGGACACTGCAAGATGAACTGCCATTTTAAAAGTATCTTGCAAAGACACCAAGGGGGTAATTTGTGCCTTCAAGAATGTGTATTTTCCAAGGCACCCAGTAACGCTCAGAGGAGTGAAGTTATGGAGAGGCCACATGGTCCTTTTGATGGGGTTGGGATCCTGTTCATAAATCAAAACTTTACTGTAGATTCTTATACGGTCATATTACAATGTGGAGTTCTGTATTTTGTCTTTTTTTCACTACAATTTTTCTTTGGCCACGTTCACTCTTTCAATATTTGGTCAATATTTTGCTGTCCCTGTGTGCACAGATGGTGCGGTCTTTTTTTTAATCAGATAAATTTTTATTAAGGAAAATCAATGATAACAAATGACATCAAGCTGTTATTCACAGATAATCATATATTTTATGAACATAACTCCCCCCCCTTTTCCCTCCCTATCCCCCCCCTTCGAGACTCCTTTAATGCTTTCCCAAATTCCCATCTGAAATTCCTTACCGAATTCAAATACAATTGTATAGTATGAACATCATCTATAACATTATGCATCCTCCCCACAATTCTAATTCCATTCTATCCATGGCTGTCAAATCTTTTGGAATACATCTAGTTTATTTCTCTTAGTATAGATACTTTTTTCCAATAAAATTATATGGTCTGCCTGCGTAAGAAAGTCTCGTCTAATCGGAGGCTCTTCCCTGATCCAGACCCGAGCTATCAATTTCCTTACTATGAATAACAATCTAGCAATCGCCAGTTTAACCATAGATACCGCTGCTATTTCTTCCACATAGCCTAATATACAGACCAAAGGGTCTCTGGGAATGACACACCTATATACCAATTCAATCCGATTCAATACAACTGTCCAGAAGGCAGACAATCTAGGGCAGTGCCACAGCATGTGCAACATGTTTGCCTGTTCCTGCGAACATCGTGGACACTCGGAATCAGACCTCAAACCCATCTTGAACAGTCTATCGGGAGTTCTGTAAGCTCTATGAATCACATATAATTGAGACATCCTCCCAGGTTCGCTCATAACACATGGTGCGGTCTTGGAGCATGTCTATTGTCATGTTTTAATCATTGGAATAACATTTTGAAGATTTTTACCCAAGGAGCTGGAACAAAACTCTCAGTATTTTACATCAGTATTTGCAAGTCAAAATCAGGAGTAGGACAGTTAGAGGAAACGTATAATAGAAAAACGTCACTACTTGTGCATTTTTCACCCACTCCTGGCTTTGGCTTTAAAAATACTGATGTAAAATACTGACCAAATACTGAAAGTAGGAACATGTTCTTAAAGAAACACTTTCTAGCTTAAAAAAAAAATAAAAAATCAAAACAAACTACAGCTTCACAATGGAAGTATAAAAGGTCAATAAATCTTGGACAAGACTTGTAAATACTGTTAGCCAATATGAAATATTGATTTATATACATAGAAAAAGTCCTGATATATTCCATCATGTGTGAGGTCAGTGGTAAAGCTCTCACGTATCGGTGCCATCATCCCAAGAATTGGCTGCTTCCACTTGGTTCGCAATTAGGCGTTGATGACTATTCCATCAAAGTCTCTGTTCTTTGACCTGTACTGATTCCAGATCTTACTTGCTCTATTCAATATAGAAGTAACTTGTGGATCACATTCTAAGAAACAGCCAGATTTATAGTTCATTTCTGTTTGGGACATCTGGTCATAATGTGCGGCATTACACTCACCGGCCACTTTATTAGGTACACCATGCTAGTAACGGGTTGGACCCCCTTTTGCCTTCAGAACTGCCTCAATTCTTCGTGGCATAGATTCAACAAGGTGCTGGAAGCATTCCTCAGAGATTTTGGTCCATATTGACATGATGGCATCACACAGTTGCCGCAGATTTGTCGGCTGCACATCCCTGATGCGAATCTCCCGTTCCACCACATCCCAAAGATTTCATGTTGTTTACGCCAAATTCTGACCCTACCATCCGAATGTCGCAGCAGAAATCGAGACTCAGACCAAGCAACGTTTTTCCAATCTTCTACTGTCCAATTTCGATGAGCTTGTGCAAATTGTAGCCTCAGTTTCCTGTTCTTAGCTGAAAGGAGTGGTACCCGGTGTGGTCTTCTGCTGCTGTAGCCCATCTGCCTCAAAGTTCGACGCACTGTGCGTTCAGAGATGCTCTTAGGCCTACCTTGGTTGTAATGGGTGGCGATTTGAGTCACTGTTGCCTTTCTATCAGCTCGAACCAGTCTGCCCATTCTCCTCTGACCTCTGGCATCAACAAGGCATTTCCGCCCACAGAACTGCCGCTCACTGGATTTTTTTTCTTTTTTGGACCATTCTCTGTAAACCCTAGAGATGGTTGTGCGTGAAAATCCCAGTAGATCAGCAGTTTCTGAAATACTCAGACCAGCCCTTCTGGCACCAACAACCATGCCACGTTCAAAGGCACTCAAATCACCTTTCTTCCCCATACTGATGCTCGGTTTGAACTGCAGGAGATTGTCTTGACCATGTCTACATGCCTAAATGCACTGAGTTGCCGCCATGTGATTGGCTGATTAGAAATTAAGTGTTAACAAGAAGTTGGACAGGTGTACCTAATAAAGTGGCCAGTGAGTGTATATTGCCTTTATATCAAATGTTGCCTATTTCCATCCTTGATGCTTCATTGATCTATTGAAAAATTGTCTAATTTGTAAGATGTATTCTTTTTCTCCTGCAATAAAACAAGTTTAAAAAGAATACAAATTTAAAAAAACTGACCGTCACATCCAAACAAACTAGGTCTGAACAGGTGCTTACTTATAGTCATCAACTCATACAATCAAAGTAGCACTCTGTAGCGCCATAGCATGCAAATATGAAACATGAAAATTGAATTGCATTACTGCACTAGAAATATTAAAAATGAAGAATGCTTAGCGCATAAATTGGCCAATTCATGTGTACCTGTCAGCCACGATAAAGCATTTATCGTTTACCAGGACCTAACAATGCAATTGCTCACATAGAATAAAGTCTTCATCTGTATGGGAACCTAGTGTGAATCCTCTGGGACTGAAATCTATAGCTCTGTGGAGGGGTAGGGTCCTGCTATGATCAAAAATGCCTGAGGCTGAGGCGGAGTGCTCAGTCAGAAGGCTAATGAACACAAATGTCAAAACTGGCAAAGGTATCAACCACTGAGGACTCAATTTTAAATATTTTTCTATCAACTGGCTAACACGGTACCAAGATACATAACTTTCATGTAAAAAAAACTGACCATCACATCCAAACATAAGCCAGGTCACGAAGTTTAAAAAGAAGAAAGAGTAAAGCTTTGTTTGAGGAAGGTAACCTTTTCCTTCCTGGTAGCTCATTACTTTTCATCTTATTGGGGGACTTGAATTGTGGCTTACTCAGACCATGAGTGTGACGTGTTAATGTGATTTGGAGGGGGGGGGGGACAGGACCGTATGGAAAAAGTCAAGTAAATAAGGCAGCACACTGCAGCGCTGAAACATGCAAACATGAAACATGAAAACTGAACTGCATTACTGCACTAGAAATATGAAAAATTAGAGCGTTTAGCGCATAAAAATGGCCAATTTTATGTGTACCTGGTAGCCACTTTAGGGCATCTCTCGTATACCAGGTCCTACGCTTTCTTTTCCTCGCTGAGAATAAACATCTCCACGTGAATGGGCACCTGTGAAACCTCTTTTTAGACTAACATTCTCACTCTCTGTGGAGGGGTAATGGACCTGTTGCCATTAAAACACCTGTGGCTAGAAGGCGGAGTGCTCAGTCAGAAGGCTAAAGAATACATTTCAAAAAACTGACCGTCACATCCAAACATAGACTAAGTGTGAACAGGTGCTGAACCTAGAGTCACCAACTCATATACAGTCAAGTAAATAAGGCAGCACACTGCAGCGCTGAAACATGCGAGGAAAGGAAAGCGTAGGACCTGGTATACGAAAGATGCCAATTTTATGTGTACCTGGTAGCCACTTTAGGGCATCTTTCGTATACCAGGTCCTACGCTTTCCTTTCCTCGCATGTTTCAGCGCTGCAGTGTGCTGCCTTATTTACTTGACTGTATATGAGTTGGTGACTCTAGGTTCAGCACCTGTTCACACTTAGTCTATGTTTGGATGTGACGGTCAGTTTTTTGAAAAGTATGGAAAAGGTGTCTGGGAGCTGAATGTTGGTATGCTGGAAAACCAGAAAGTGGAAATGGGCTTCAATGTCTGCAATTAATGACATCCGAGTGCAGTCCGATGTTTTTCACGGGCTCATTCTGATTGCTCTTGGCCATGCAACTCACTATGGGAGCAAACTGGGGCATGCTGCAATTTTTCGTACCCAAGGAAAAAATCTGACATGTGCACGGCCCTATAAATAAAAGCTTCAACTCAATCCAGAAAGAAAAAACAATTCCCCACTCCAGTTCGTCATCTGTCAATGTTAATATAAGGGGCTTCCACGATACTGGTACAAAAGCTCAGGAAAAACACCATGGCTTTGCCCCGACAAAAAAAAAAAAAAAATATCCAGTGAAGTATGCATGCCCCCCTCCATTCTAAGCCCGTGTGCCTAAACCACATGGCAGCCTCATGTTTGGCATTTCTTTAGTGATGAGAGCCCGCCTAATTTACTGGGCGCATGTCTCCAGAAGCAAAAGCTGGGCACAATGTATGGGGCACTACAATGTAAGAGAAATACAATGAAAGATTTGCAATTTTCACTCCATAACATCCACTGCTGCTTGTTTGTGGAAAACACCAATGAGTCAGACTGCGGTTATACCCATAGCTTAAACATAACCTTTCCTTCTTATTCAATCCAATTAAACACAAACTATTTAATCTTTTGTGGACGGGGTCAGCCACGGCTTATTATTATTATTAATATTATTATTTATTGTTATAGGGCCATTTATTCCATGGCGCTTTACATGTGAGGAGGGGTATATATAAAAACAAGTGCAATAATCTTAAACAATACAAGTCACGACTGGTACACGAGGAGAGAGGACCCGGCCCACGAAGGCTTACAATCTACAAGGGATGGGTGAGAATACAGTAGATGAGGACAGAGCTGGTCATGCAGCGGTTTGGGGGATCGGTGGTTACTGCATGTTGTAGGCTTGTCGGAAGAGGTGGGTCTTCAGGCTCTTTTGAAGGTTTCGATGGTAGGCGAGAGTCTGATGTGTTGTGGTAGAGGGTTCCAGAGTAGGGGTGATACGCGAGAGAAATCTTGTATACGATTGTGGGAAGAGGAGATAAGAGGGGAGTAGAGAAGGAGGTCTTGTGAGGATCGAAGGTTGCGTGTAGGTAAGTACCGGGAGACGAGGTCACAGATGTATGGAGGAGACAGGTTGTGGATGTCATGGTTAGGGTTTTGTACCGGAGTCTCTGGGTAATGGGGAGGCAGTGAAGGGATTGACAGAGGGGAGAGGCCGGGGAATAGCGGGGGGACAGGTGGATTAGTTGGGCAGCAGAGTTTAGAATAGATTGGAGGGGTGCGAGAGTGTTAGAGGGGAGGCCACAGAGCAGGGGGTTGCAGTAGTCAAGGCGAGAGATGATGAGGGCATGGACTAGGGTTTTTGCAGATTCTTGGTTGAGGAATGAATGGATTTGTGAAATATTTTTGAGTCGGCAGGAAGTGGAAAGGGCTTGGATATGTGGTTTGAAGGAGAGATCAGCGTCAAGGATTACCCCGAGGCAGCGAGCTTGTGGGACTGGGGAGAGTGGGCAGCTATTTTCTGTAATGGATAGGTTCGTTGGGGGGGGTCACGCGAGATGGGGGAAAGATGATGAATTCTGTTTTGTCCATGTTAAGTTTCAGAAATCTAGCGGAGAAGGATGAAATAGTGGACAGACATTGAGGGATTCTGGTTAGTAGGGAGGTGATATCTGGTCCAGAGGTGTAGATCTGTGTGTCATCAGCATAGAGATGATACTGAAAGCCATGAGATTCTATGAGCTGTCCCAGGCCAAAGATGTAAATGGAGAAGAGCAGGGGCCCTAGGACTGAACCTTGTGGGACTCCCACTCACACACCACCTCCTCACCTCGCCTCCTATCTGTGGGAGACGCTGAATGTCCGGTCTGTTAGGTATGATGAGATCCAGAATAGGGCCAAGTCTGTGATGCCAAGGGATAAGAGGGTCTGTAGTAATAGGGAATGGTCCACTGTGTCAAAGGCAGCCGACAGGTCCAGGAGGAGGAGGACAGAGGAGTGTCGCTTGCTCTTGGCGGTTAAGAGGTCATTGGTGACCTTAGTTAGGGCAGTTTCAGTGGAGTGGTGTGACCGGAAGCCAGATTGTAAGCGGCTTATCATTGTCTTTGCTTATAAAGATAACTGTTCTCTCATATTTCCATCAATTTTTAATCTTTCCAACACTGTACATAACTCCAGACTCCTGGAGGCCAAGTGCATCGTTGGAACAAACTTTGAACTTGTAACTTTCACCGCCAGCCCTGAGGGAAAGAAAGGGGTATCTCGCACTTTACTCAGTCAGGGACCACATCCTTATACAGCTCGTGGTCCTACAAAATAGTCAGTACACCTGCAGATAAATTCTAAGAAGATCACAATGACCCTTCAAATTACAGGATTTTGGAATTTTCCCCTCTGACACTTATGCGCTCTGTATACAGAGTCTGCAAACTTTTCTTCGATAATTTTGTAAGATCTGCCTGAGGTCACGTGCTCAAAAGGCTGCCTAGGACAAACTTAGCACAAGCCACTCCGTCTGGCAGACTCCAGAGAAATCCCAATACCCTTTAACCCCTGTACAGGGATCTGGATTTACAATAGGACTCAGTGGAATGCCACCATAGAAGGGCTGCCGTCCAGAGGTAGGAATGGCCACCAAGCAGGGTCAGAGCAGAGGTGGAGCACATCAGTTTATTAAAGTGTATAAAAGTGTATCACCATGTATTGATTAAAGCATATCATTTACGAAAGTATCGATGTGTATCAAAATGTATTAAGGTCTATCAAAGTGGATAAAAGTGATTCTTAATGTATTGATCAAAGTCTATCAAGGTGCATCTTTGCGTGTCTGTCCCTGCATTTTATAGGATTTTGCTCCTTAAAGTGTATCATATTGTATTTAACTATCAGTGTATTGATCAAAGTGCAAGTATCAGAGGGTTCTAATGTGCATCAGTGTATAATATTATATTGATGAGATTGTACTATATTGATAGACATTGATATTGATTTTATTACACTGATTTATACAGCATCTATTAAAATGATTCAAAGTTTATCAACTTGTGAGTATTGATCACAGCATATCACAAGAATATCACTCTGCCGTAATTCCGTGTTTTCCATCTTCTCTGTATAAATTTTTAACAGAATCTGAAGCTTAAGGCCTTGTTCCCACGATGAGAATCTGGTGACTTTGATGTTGCAGCAGTTTTGCACTTAACAGTAAATTAGGATCCTTGTGTTTTTTACATGTGTTTTTATTTAATTTTTGACGCTGCGTTTTTGGTCTCTTTTTGGTGGCATGTTTTAAACAAAGCGGCTGTGTTTTTAAACTTCGTGGTATTTGTCATTGACAAAACTATTGATACACTCATGTGCAGATCATATCTGGTTTTGATGCATTTCCACCACGGACCCGCACTAGAAAACACATGTACATTTATTTACCTGTGGATTTTCTGCATCTAATGCAAATTTATAGGAGACATCTGCACCAAAAAAAAAAAAAAAAAAAAAAATTATCGCACCCTCAAGAAAAATTGACATGTTGTGGATTTGAGACACGCAGCGCAGGTCAGATTATACCGAGTAACGATATCTGCACATGTCAGGATTTCTTGCAGAAATTTCCTGAACAAAACCAGACATTTTCAGCAAGAAAACGGATTTTTCACGTATTTCTTGTTTTTTGCACGTTTTTGTTTGAGGGTATGTGCACACCTTCAGGAATTTTCGCCATAAAAATGCATAAAAAACGCATACATTATGCATCCTGTGATTTAGAATGCATTCCGCATTTTTTGTGCACATGATGCATTTTTTTTTTTTCGCACAAAAAAAAAAACGCATTCCGGAAAAAGAAGCAGCATGTTCATTATTTTTGCGGATTTTTAACGGATTTCCCATTATATTGGAGTGTCCGGAAAAAAACTAAAAAAATCCGAAAATAAACACAAAATACGCGCAAAAAAACGCATGCAGAATTCCTGCGGAAAACCTCAGGTTTATCTCAGGAAAATTCTGCATGCATTCCGGACGTGTGCACATACCCCAAGTCCTAATCGTGTATTCATCGCTTACCGTACTTATTTTAGTTTAGTCAGATGTTTGGTTATGCATAAGGCTGGATAGTTTATACACGGCTTTTCATTCTGCGTTAATACTGTAGACAATTGACTAGAGATAGGTGGACCCCTGGATATTCAGGTACAGCCAAACAGTTTAAAAAAAAAAAAAAAAAAAGAAAGTTTGACTTGAATGAGGGTCCAAACATTGCCACACTGTGGTGCTGTCCATGTTCGTTGTCAGTATGAGACCACACACAGAGATATATATATATATATATACAGTGGGGCAAAAAAGTATTTAGTCATTCAGCAATAGTGCAAGTTCCACCACTTAAAAAGATGAGAGGCGTCTGTAATTTACATCATAGGTAGACCTCAACTATGGGAGACAAACTGAGATAAAAAAAATCCAGAAAATCACATTGTCTGTTTTTTATCATTTTATTTGCATATTATGGTGGAAAATAAGTATTTGGTCAGAAACAAACAATCAAGATTTCTGGCTCTCACAGACCTGTAACTTCTTCTTTAAGAGTCTCCTCTTTCCTCCACTCATTACCTGTAGTAATGGCACCTGTTTAAACTTGTTATCAGTATAAAAAGACACCTGTGCACACCCTCAAACAGTCTGACTCCAAACTCCACTATGGTGAAGACCAAAGAGCTGTCAAAGGACACCAGAAACAAAATTGTAGCCCTGCACCAGGCTGGGAAGACTGAATCTGCAATAGCCAACCAGCTTGGAGTGAAGAAATCAACAGTGGGAGCAATAATTAGAAAATGGAAGACATTCAAGACCACTGATAATCTCCCTCGATCTGGGGCTCCACGCAAAATCCCACCCCGTGGGGTCAGAATGATCACAAGAACAGTGAGCAAAAATCCCAGAACCACGCGGGGGGACCTAGTGAATGAACTGCAGAGAGCTGGGACCAATGTAACAAGGCCTACCATAAGTAACACTACGCCACCATGGACTCAGATCCTGCAGTGCCAGACGTGTCCCACTGCTTAAGCCAGTACATGTCCGGGCCCGTCTGAAGTTTGCTAGAGAGCATTTGGATGATCCAGAGGAGTTTTGGGAGAATGTCCTATGGTCTGATGAAACCAAACTGGAACTGTTTGGTAGAAACACAACTTGTCGTGTTTGGAGGAAAAAGAATACTGAGTTGCATCCATCAAACACCATACCTACTGTAAAGCATGGTGCTGGAAACATCATGCTTTGGGGCTGTTTCTCTGCAAAGGGGCCAGGACGACTGATCCGGGTACATGAAAGAATGAATGGGGCCATGTATCGTGAGATTTTGAGTGCAAACCTCCTTCCATCAGCAAGGGCATTGGAGATGAAACGTGGCTAGGTCTTTCAACATGACAATGATCCAAAGCACACCGCCAGGGCAACGAAGGAGTGGCTTCGTAAGAAGCATTTCAAGGTCCTGGAGTGGCCTAGCCAGTCTCCAGATCTCAACCCTATAGAAAACCTTTGGAGGGAGTTGAAAGTCCGTGTTGCCAAGCGAAAAGCCAAAAACATCACTGCTCTAGAGGAGATCTGCATGGAGGAATGGGCCAACATACCAACAACAGTGTGTGGCAACCTTGTGAAGACTTACAGAAAACGTTTGACCTCTGTCATTGCCAACAAAGGATATATTACAAAGTATTGAGATGAAATTTTGTTTCTGACCAAATACTTATTTTCCACCATAATATGCAAATAAAATGATAAAAAAACAGACAATGTGATTTTCTGGATTTTTATTTCTCAGTTTGTCTCCCATAGTTGAGGTCTACCTATGATGTAAATTACAGACGCCTCTCATCTTTTTAAGTGGTGGAACTTGCACTATTGCTGAATGACTAAATACTTTTTTGCCCCACTGTATATAGCGGCGTCATTTTCCAAGAGCTGTAACGGATTTGTGAGGGCTTTTTTTGTACCCCAAGGCGTTTTTATTGATATCATTTTGGGGTAGATAGAATGTTTTGCAGTGGCCAAACAAAAAAAAAATTGCAATCCTGGTCACTTTTTTTCTTGTTAAGCCATTTACGAAACAAATTAATTTACTTTGTAAAATGTCCAATGCATCAATTTATAAACACTGATACCAAATAGTGCATTTTTTTCAATTCTTAATTTTTAACCCCTTCCCGACCCATGACGCCACATAGGCGTCATGAAAACCCGTGCCAATCCGACCCATGACGCCTATGTGGCGTCATGGAATGATCGCGTCCCTGCAGATCGGGTGAAGGGGTTAACTCCTATTTTACCCGATCTGCAGGGAGAGGGGGAGTGGTGCTTCAGCCCAGGGGGGGTGGCTTCACCCCCCCGTGGCTACGATCGCTCTGATTGGCTGTTGAAAGTGAAACTGCCAATCAGAGCGATTTGTAATATTTCACCTAAAAAACTGGTGAAATATTACAATCCAGCCATGGCCGATGCTGCAATAACATCGGCCATGGCTGGAAATACTAAAGTGCCCCCCCCCACACCCACCGATCGCCCCCCCAGTGCTCCGTTAGTCCTCCGGTCCCCTCCGTCCGCCTGCCGGCTCCCCCGTCCTGCTGTCCGCTCCCTCCTTGCTCAGATCCCCCCCCCCTGTGCTCCGATCACCCCCCCTGTGCTCCGATCCACCCCCCCACCACCCCTTCATACTTACCGATCCTCCCGGTGTCCGGCCGTCTCCTCCCTGGGCGCCGCCATCTTGGAAAATGGCAGGCGCATGCTCAGTGCGCCCGCCGAATCTGCCAGTCGGCAGATTCCTTACAGGTACATTTTGATCGCTGTGGTAGGTTCTATCACAGCGATCAAAATAAAAAAAATAATAAATAACCCCCCCCCCCTTTATCACCCCCATAGGGACAATAATAAAATAAAGAATTTTTTTTTTTTTTTTCCCACTAGGGTTAGGGTTAGAACTAGGGTTAGAACTAGGGGTAGGGTTAGGGTTACGGGTAGGGGTAGGGTTATGGCATGTGCACACAGAGCGGATCGGCCGCGGATCCGCAGCGGATCGGCCGCGGATCCGCAGCGGATCGGCCGCGGATTGGCAGCGGATTGGCAGCGGATTGGCCGCGGATCCGCAGCGGATTGGCAGCGGACCCGCAGCGGATTGGCCGCGGATCCGCCGCGGATCCGCAGCGGATCGGCAGCGGATCCGCAACGGATCGGCAGCGGATCCGCAGCGGATCGGCCGCGGATCCGCAGCGGATTGGCAGCGGATCCGCAGCGGATTGGCCGCGGATCCGCAGCGGATTGGCAGCGGATCCGCAGCGGATTGGCAGCGGATTGGCCGCGGATCCGCAGCGGATTGGCAGCGGATCCGCAGCGGATTGGCAGCGGATCCGCAGCGGATTGGCCGTGGATCCGCAGCGGATTGGCAGCGGATTGGCCGCGGATCCGCAGCGGATTGGCAGCGGATTGGCCGCGGATCCGCAGCGGATTGGCCGCTGCGAATTCGAAGCAGTTTTCCATCAGGTTTACAGTACCATGTACACCTAAGGAAAACCAAATCCGCTGTGCCCATGGTGCGGAAAATTCCGTGCAGAAACGCTGCGTTGTATTTTCCGCAGCATGTCAATTCTTTGTGCGGATTCCGCAGCGTTTTACACCTGTTCCTCAATAGGAATCCGCAGGTGAAATCCGCACAAAAAAACACTGGAAATCTGCTGTAAATCCGCAGGTAAAACGCAGTGCCTTTTACCTGCAGATTTTTCAAAAATCGTGCGGAAAAATCTCACACGAATCCGCAACGTGGGCACATAGCCTTAGTGTTAGGGTTGGAATTAGAGTTAGGGTTGGAATTAGGGCTAGGGTTTGAAATAGGGTTAAGATTAGGCTTGTGGTTAGGGTTACGGATAGGGTTAGGGGTGTGTTGGGGTTACAGTTGTGGTTAGGGTTGGGATTAGGGTTACGGTTGGGATTAGGGTTAGGATTAGGGTTGGAATTAGGGTTACGGGTGTGTTGCGGTTAGGGTTGTGGTTAGGGGTGTGTTGGGGTTAGGGTTGTGATTAGGGTTATGGCTACAGTTGGGATTAGGATTAGGGGTGTGTTGGGGTTAGTGTTGAAGTTAGAATTGAGGGGTTTCCACTGTTTAGGCACATCAGGGGTCTCCAAACGCAACATGGCGCCACCATTGATTCCAGCCAATCTTGCGTTCAAAAAGTCAAATGGTGCTCCCGCCCTTCCAAGCCCCGACGTGCGCCCAAACAGTGGTTTACCCCCACATTTGGGGTACCAGCGTACTCAGGACAAACTGGGCAACAACTGTTGGGGTCCAATTTCTCCTGTTACCCTTGCAAAAATAAAAAATTACTTGCTAAAACATAATTTTTGAGGAAAGAACAATTATTTTTTATTTTCACGGCTCTGCGTTATAAACTTCTGTGAAGCACTTGGGGGTTGAAAGTGCTCACCACACATCTAGATAAGTTCCTTCGGGGGTCTAGTTTCCAAAATGGGGTCACTTGTGGGGTGTTTCTACTGTTTAGGCACATCAGGGGCTCTGCAAATGCAATGTGACGCCCGCAGACCATTCCATCAAAGTCTGCATTTCAAATGTCACTACTTCCCTTCCGAGCCCTGACGTGCGCCCAAACAGTGGTTTACCCCCACATATGGGGTATCAGCGTACTCACAACAAACTGGGCAACAAATATTGGGGTCCAAATTCTCCTGTTACCCTTGTGAAAATAAAAAATTGCTTGCTAAAACATCTTTTTTTGAGGAAAGAAAAATGATTTTTTATTTTCACGGCTCTGCGTTGTAAACTTCTGTGAAGCACTTGGGGGTTGAACGTGCTCACCACACATCTAGATAAGTTCCTTGGGGGGTCTAGTTTCCAAAATGGGGTCACTTGTGGGGGGTTTCTACTGTTTAGGCATATCAGGGGCTCTGCAAACGTAACATGATGCCCGCAGACCATTCCATCAAAGTCTGCATTCCAAAACGTCACTACTTCCCTTCCGAGCCCCGGCATGTGCCCAAACAGTGGTTTACCCCCACATATGGGGTATCAGCGTACTCAGGAGAAACTGGACAACAACTTTTGGGGTCCAATTTCTCCTGTTACTCTTGCAAAAATAAAAAATTCTGGGCTAAAAAAATATTTTTGAGGAAAGGAAACACATTTATTATTTTCACGGCTCTGCATTATAAACTTCTGTGAAGCACTTGGGGGTTCAAAGTGCTCACCACACATCTAGATAAGTTCCCTTGGGGGTCTAGTTTCCAAAATGGAGTCACTTGTGGGGAGTTCCTACTGTTTAGGCACATCAGGGGCTCTGCAAACGCAACATGATGCCCGCAGAGCATTCCATCAAAGTCTGCATTTCAAAACGTCACTACTTCCCTTCCGAACCCCGACGTGTGCCAAAACAGTGGTTTACCCCCACATATGGGGTATCAGCGTACTCAGGAGAAACTGGACAACAACTTTTGGGGTCCAATTTCTCCTGTTACTCTTGCAAAAATAAAAAAATTCTGGGCTAAAAAAATATTTTTGAGGAAAGGAAACACATTTTTTATTTTCACGGCTCTGCGTTATAAACTTCTGTGAAGCACTTGGGGGTTCAAAGTGCTCACCACACATCTAGATTAGTTCCTTGGGAGGTCTAGTTTCCAAAATGGGGTCACTTGTGCGGGAGCTCCAATGTTTAGGCACACAGGGGCTCTCCAAACGCGACATGGTGTCCGCTAATGATTGGAGCTAATTTTCCATTCAAAAAGCCAAATGGCGTGCCTTCCCTTCCGAGCCCTGCCGTGCGCCCAAACAGTGGTTTACCCCCACATATGGGGTATCATCGTACTCAGGACAAACTGGACAACAACATTTGGGATCCAATTTCTCCTATTACCCTTGGGAAAATAAAAAATTCTGGGCTAAAAATCATTTTTGAGGAAAGAAAAATTATTTTTTTATTTTCACGGCTCTGCGTTATAAACTTCTGTGAAGCACCTGGAGGTTATAAGTGCTCACTATGCATCTAGATAAGTTCCTTGGGGGGTCTAGTTTCCAAAATGGGGTCACTTGTAGGGGAGCTCCAATGTTTAGGCACACAGGGGCTCTCCAAACGCGACATGGTGTCCGCTAACGATTGGAGCTAATTTTCCATTCAAAAAGTCAAATGGCACGCCTCCCTTTCCGAGCCTTGCCGTGCACCCAAACAGTGGTTTACCCCCACATATGAGGTATCGGCATACTCAGGAGAAATTGCCCAACAAATTTTAGGATCCATTTTATCCTGTTGCCCATGTGAAAATGAAAGAATTGAGGCTAAAAGAAATTTTGTGTGAAAAAAAAGTACTTTTTCATTTTTGCGGATCAATTTGTGAAGCACCTGGGGGTTTAAAGTGCTCACTATGCCTCTAGATGAGTTCCTTGGGGGGTCTAGTTTCCAAAATGGGGTCACTTGTGGAGGAGCTCCAATGTTTAGGCACACAGGGGCTTTCCAAACGCGACATGGTGTCCGCTAACGATGGAGATAATTTTTCATTCAAAAAGTCAAATGGCGCTCCTTCCCTTCCGAGCCTTACCATGTGCCCAAACAGTGGTTTACCCCCACATGTGAGGTATTGGTGTACTCAGGAGAAATTGCCCAACAAAATTTAGGATCCATTTTATCCTGTTGCCCATGTGAAAATGAAAAAATTGAGGCTAAAATAATTTTTTTGTGAAAAAAAAGTACTTTTTCATTTTTTCGGATCAATTTGTGAAGCACCTGGGGGTTTAAAGTGCTCACTATGCTTCTAGATAAGTTCCTTGGGGGGTCTAGTTTCCAAAATGGGGTCACTTGTGGGGGAGCTCCAATGTTTAGGCACACAGGGGCTCTCCAAACGTGACATGGTGTGGGCTAAAGATTGGAGCCAATTTTTCATTCAAAAAGTCAAATGGCGCTCCTTCCCTTCCGAGCCCTGCCGTGCGCCCAAACAGTGGTTTACCCCCACATATGAGGTATCAGCGTACTCAGGACAAATTGGACAACAACGTCCGTGGTCCAGTTTCTCCTTTTACCACTGGGAAAATAAAAAAATTGTTGCTAAAAGATCATTTTTGTGACTAAAAAGTTAAATGTTCATTTTTTACTTCCATGTTGCTTCTGCTGCTGTGAAACACCTGAAGGGTTAATAAACTTCTTGAATGTGGTTTTGAGCACCTTGAGGGGTGCAGTTTTTAGAATGGTGTCACTTTTGGGTATTTTCAGCCATATAGAACCCTCAAAATGACTTCAAATGTGAGGTGGTCCCTAAAAAAAATGGTTTTGTAAATTTTGTTGTAAAAATAAGAAATCACTGGTCAAATTTTAACCCTTATAACTTCCTAGCAAAAAAAAAAAATGTTTCCAAAATTGTGCTGATGTAAAGTAGACATGTGGGAAACGTTATTTATTAACTATTTTGTGTCACATAACTCTCTGGTTTAACAGAATAAAAATTCAAAATGTGAAAATTGCGAAATTTTCAAATTTTTTGCCAAATTTCCGTTTTTTTCACAAATAAACTCAGAAATTATCGACCTAAATTTACCACTAACATGAAGCCCAATATGTCACGAAAAAACAATCTCAGAATCGCTAGGATCCGTTGAAGCGTTCCTGAGTTATTACCTCATAAAGGGACACTGGTCAGAATTTCAAAAAACGGCAAGGTCATTAAGGCCAAAATAGGCTGGGTCATGAAGGGGTTAAATAGGAGAAAAGGGGGTGATGAGTTTTTTCCATGTATTATTTATTTATTTGTTTTAATATTTATTGGTCTCCACAGGGGAAGTAAACCTGCAATCATGCGATCACTTGCATTATCATCAACACTGCTATGGTACTACTGTGTACAGCAAAAATCAGTGTCTCCTATGAACACCAGCCACGGACTGACTTTCACAGGAGAACTGGGGTACAGGGGTAATTAGCAGACAACCCATGAGCACCGATGAGCGGTTAGCGCGGTGTGCCTCTTGCTGGAGCAGTGTAAGTGCCGCTGTCGCAGATTGAAAGCTGAATTTAACAGGTAAGCAGTAGCAGGCGAAGCGACGTTCCACCAGCGATGGATTGCTGTGATGGTCAGCAGATGACAACCATCACAGCAATCATTTGTCAGGAAAGATGAGGGCTCAGTATTTCTAAATACTTACAATGCGCAATGACAGGGCGCTCTGTTGTCGGCTCATCACTACTGTTCTTTTCAGTTCAGTGGCGCTGCTCTCTCACCTGCACTGATCAGAACACAGTGACAGCATACTACTGAGGATAACTCAGAAATGACAACTTACACATGCTCTAATGTACTTACCCAGCCCTTGACGGAGGTCACTGATGTCACTATTTCAAGGAAGGGCAGCCACTGCCCAAATGATGCTTTGAGTATCCCAAATTGTACTGGGGATTTTTAAACAAAGGGTCAAAGAGGAAGTAGTAAAAAAAAAAACCAAAAAAAAAAACCCCACATTTAGATAGTATACTTTTGAAGGATAGGGAATTTTTAACAACAGTATATTAGAAAAAAATTAATTATGACAGATCTAGGTGTAAAATAAAATTTGGTTTCGGACAACCCCTTGAATGTTATGACAAATAAAAAACAGCCATCACTGACTACTGAGGTGTCCACACCCTGGGGGAGGGACCCTCCTCACCACACTGCACAATTCAACCTATACTGTACATCATTTTATCACACAAGGGAACTCTACAATCCTTCCCCCCCCCCCAATTATGTAACTGATAAATGATAAGCTGTTTGATCAATAAAACCCTTGTGAATACAAGTTATTCTGTATATTACTAATTGTATTGCTCTATAATGTTCTGTAAGAATATTCTGAAATGTCCTGTGACTAAAGAATGTATTGATCAAATTATAAGTTGAATCAAACATAAAATAGTCTTTCATTTTTAATAAACTATATGGTAATTTATAATTGTGCACATTTTTCATTTGGTAAAACAGGTAACCTACGAGATGAAGTGCAATTTGAGATACCTACGCCATACACTGTAAATATGATTTTATAGGTCATCAACTCAAATATTAAACAGTTAACAAGAGATATTGTACGACTTTTACTGATGACGGATACCCCGGAACTCACAGCTCTATAGAAGTCAGATCTCTATACAGAACATATATTTGCCAGTGTATTCCCCTTCCTCCATACAGAGTGAATCTAAGACAGGCCACATATATTGTGAATACGGACAAACCAGGTCAGAGCTGCCGGCATTGGATAATTGTACTCTGCACTCATAAGAAAGCATAATTTGCATAATTTTCAGGGCTGTTGCTATGGTCAGAAAAGATCAGAAGCTGAAACCAGATAACCTATAACTAATGATGGGCAAACCCCTGGATGGTCGTGTAGCGCCCCCACTGCCGCAGGGCCGAGGGGTACCCGGTACCGGGCCTCTGAGTCTCTGCTCTGGGGTGGTCACGGTGGCTAGACCCGGTCCGTGACCCTGCTGAGGGGCGCACAATGATAGATGCGATGGTAATGTTGCGGTGCAATGTAGGTCGTAGTAAATAACGAGGACACCAGGTTGCAGTCTCTTTACCTCTTTACTGAAGGTTTTAGAGTCCTCAGTCCAGAGCGCTGTCAACAGGGCTGTCAGAGACCGGCCGGTCCAAAGGCACATCAGGAGTTCCCTTTTCAGGTGGGAATCAGTGTCTACCTTCTAGCGCTGGGTGTTGTAGTTCTTCCCTGCTGAGCTCCCGGGATAGTCCTCACAACTGATTCTGCCTGTCTCTGATGTTCGTTCTCTCCGTCCCCCAGGTGATATGGTAGGACGCACCCGTATGACGGGGTAGGCCTGGAGTTCTTCCGGGACCCTAGAGTCGCCCCTCTCCCACAGCTGCCTCCGTTGTCTGCTTAGGTGATTTGTGTGAGACAGCCCGCCTATGACTGACTGTCCGGCCGTGGTTTGCAGTAGTACTTAGAGTCTCTTACTTGCTCGGCGTTCCGGCCACCGACTGTTTGCGCCTCAGAAGGATGTTGCCTCGGTCTAACAGCACGACTCCTTCTGGTCCTATCGCCTCTTTACTGTATTCCCGTTGTTCACTGGTTAGTTCTGCTCTTAGGAGTCTGCCAGGATCCCATCCCTGACAGGTCCTCTCACTAGCTCTCCCCAGTTACTTCTCTCCCTGTCTTCCTGTCCAACCCCCAGTTTTACCAGAGTGTGAGGAGTGGCCTACTAGATAGAACCACCCCCCCTGGTGGCCGGAGTGTGAAGTGTAGTGTGAGTGTTACCTGGTCAGAGAAACTCCTTTAGTGCAATCAGACGTAACATCACTCCCCTTAGTGGCAGAGCGACATTACTGCAACGACCAGGACTCTGGGGCGCTGCAGTCGAGTCTGGCAGAACAGCTAAATAAAAAATAAAAAAAAAAAAGTTTGGTTTGGGTACCAGAAGCCCAATCAGATGAATGGGAGGCTCAAAACATCCATCATTTGCCGCGCTGTCATATATACACAGGCTCTCAATGGTGGTAAGATCATTAGCGCTGCGGCTCCCACGCTGTCAGAAGATAGACTTTTTTGCCAGTCCGTTTCTGGCTCACACTACCTCCTATCTCAGGCGTCAATTGATGGGAGTACTACTCCCATCAGCCTACGCCTGCTGCCACTAATAACAGCGAGAGCAGGTGTCAGCTGATGGGAGTATTCGTCAGCCGGCGCTGGCTCTATAACAAATTAAAAAAAAATATGGCATGGGTTCTGTTCTATTTTTGATAACCAGCATGGCTAAACTGACAGCTGTGGGCAGTGACGAGGCATACCTTGACCAGAAATTCTAGCAAGTCTAGGTATGCTTTCATAAACCTCCGAACTACTAAGATTAGCATATGTGCCAAGCATAGTAGGTGTGTGAGCTTGCCAAGCTTCACCGCCACCATCGGGTTACAGCCATTATACACAACTATGCCTGTTGGAGGCTCACAGGCAAAAACCACAGATCGGTCTGGTCTGTTATGCCTTTATGTAACTCTGCTGTGGTGTGCAGTTTGTCTCGTAGACAAATTAGCTTCAGCAAAGTCAGTTGCTGCTTCCCTGAGGCAGTGCTGCAGAGCTTCCAGTGTCCAGCTGATATTGACGTGCTCTGAAATACCACATCGGAGATGGAGGATGAAGAAGAGCAGGAAGGAGAGCAAGAACTGCTGTAAGAGGTGGAGGAATCCCTGATAGAAGTAGGGTCAGCAGTCCTCAGAGTCAGGGTACGTTCACACAGGACTTTTTTGCTGCTTTTTTTTGCTGCTTTTTTTTATGCTAATTTAGGTGCGTTTTTTTGGTGCGTTTTTGGTGCGTTTTTTGGGTACGTTCACACAGGACTTTTTTGCTGCAGATTTTTGCTGCAGATTTTTGCTGCTTTTTTTATGCCAATTTTCAGCTGCTAGGACACCTGGCAATGGCTCTTCACACCTTACTACCAGGAACTCCCTCACAATAGATCACAATCAGGACACCTCACAATGGCTCTTCACACCTCACAATGGCTCACAATGGCTCTTCACACCTCACTTACAGGAACTCCCTCACAATAGATCACAATCAGGACACCTCACAATGGCTCACAATGGCTCTTCACACCTCACTACCAGGAACTCCCTCACAATAGATCACAAACAGGACACCTCACAATGGCTCTTCACACCTCACAATGGCTCACAATGGCTCTTCACACCTCACTAACCACACCCCTAAGCTCTTGGCTGTGAGATCCCTTCCTGCTGGCCATGATTTTCTGCACAAAAAAAGCAGCAAATAATGCTACATGCGTTTTTTCAGCGTTTTTGCAGCGTTTTTTTCATCACCCATTCAAGTCAATGGGTGAAAAAACGCTGCAAAAACGCTGCAAAAACGCTGAAAGAAGTGACATGCCCTATGTCCAAAAAAAGCAGCAAAGCAGAAAAAACTGATCAAACAAAAAACCAACGTGTGTGCATGAGATTTCTGAAATCTCATAGGTTTTACTGGTACTGTAAAAAGCAGCTGAAAATTAGCATAAAAAGAAGCAGCAAAAAAAAGCAGCAAAAAAGTCCTGTGTGAACGTACCCTCAGGAGCACATGCACCGTGCCAGTGTGTATCTCAGGCCCCAGTCTCCACAAAGTTCACCCAGTGTGCAGAAAATGTAGCGTCTCTGGCCTCAAGAGCTTGTTCACATGTCAGACGTAAAGTGGACAATGCCAGTAAGTGCATTGGTAAGGGCATGGGTGATGTTCTTGGACACGTGCTGGTACAAGGCAGGGATATCACACAGGGAGAAAAAGTAGCCGATGGGAATTGAGTCCCGAGGGATGGCTGCCATCATGAGTCAGTGGAAATCCTTAGCATCTACCACTCTATATGTCAACATTTAAATAGCAAGCAGCCTGGCAATGTGACCGTTTAGCATTTGGGCCTGTGAGTAAGAACAGCTGGACGCTGGGCTGAGACTAGAATTTGTATGTTCCTGATGATGGCAAGTCAGAATGTGCAAGGACATGTGCAGGGCTGGATACATCTGTCCCAGTGTTTTGGACAGGGGATTGGGAAGCACCTAGCACAGGGAAAGAGGCAGTGGTGTCACCCGATGGCACCAATCGTGGACCCAGGCATTCTGCCACCGAGTGAGGTGCTTAGATGCTGGTGGTGATTAAGTTCTTAGTGGTCAGGCACCTGCTGATCTTTGCATGAAAAAGGATGCAAATGGACAATTTGTTGGTCTCAAAACTCTATAGAAAAAAGTCTGAGGAACACCCAATTCTTTGATTTAGAAATTCAGGACTGACGACTCTCTGCGGAACAGTTGCCCGCCTTCTCCCTCTGGTCACCCTACTATCTCTTCCTGTGTTTCAGTTCTGACAATCTCTCTCCCCTCAGCGCTGCTGGCCTTGCTCTACATGCCAGCTTCACAGGTTGGTTCGGTGACTTAATCATCCACCACCTTATCCTCCACCAACGCACCCTGGTCCTCCTGATTAATCACACTGTGGAAACTGTCTCATCATCATCCTCCTACTTATCCAACATTTGGCGTCCCTTACCATCATTCTTGTGGCCACTAAGTTTTGGGCATCACTAAACAGCATGTCTTCCTGTCCCTCTTGGAGCATGCAGGGTGAATGGCCACAATCAAGAAATGTTGTGCTTAACAGCTCCTCGGAGTGTCCTAGTGTGGGATCACTAGTCTCCTGGAACTCAACATGGTGAGAGGAAGGATGATCATGGTGAGAATGAAGTGATCCAGAATTTAGGTTGGTGACACGGACCATGTGTAAGACACTGTGGTGCTGCCAAGCCTGCTGGAAGCATTATCCGCTATCCAAACAACCACCTGTTTGCACTGTTCTGGCTTCAAAAATGGTGTACCGTGCCTCCCTGGAAAGTGGGAACCTGTGTATAATGGATGGGTGTGTTTCTTGTGCTCCAGCAACAGGCACAGTCGCACTTGCCCATGTCCTCGGCATCTGCGTGCACCATCTTCAGCATTTCCACTTAACTGTCCCTTAATGCACGCCTTATGCATTTTGCCAAGTTTATACTTTAAGAAAAAAAAAAAAAAAAAGGTCACCTACAGCAGTCAAAGCAGTTTTTCTTTTCGCTTACTCCAAGGTAATAACAGAATAAATGCAAAAGTGTATGAAAGACAAGGCTTTTTCTCAGTTTTAGAATCACAGAAATGTTCATAGACCATCCAATACTGCGTGTGAGAAATAGAGGCCTACAAATGTTTTTAAAAGCTTTTTAGCAATATTAGAGATCACAAATTTACTGCACACTACAGAATAGTGCATGGCTGAGAAAAGCAGCCCAGGAAAATGTTTCATCAATTTTTGGGTGTGTTGATGGATTAAAATATATTACATTTTTTGAGCCCTCACAAATAAAATAAAGCTATATATTTGCCATCGGACTGCACAGACCTAATCCCGGCTTGGAGACGATTTGGTCTCTCTCCCTGCTCCTGCCACTATCCCCCTCCCTAGGCTAAACGCAGATTGCATGTGATACAAACGATTACTGTACTTTTTACAGGTGACTTCTGCCAAACGTTGCCTGTTAACACCAGCAGGCGAGCTGAATGCCTGTTTAAAATCATATCTATGGAGACATTCAGATGCCAACTCTGACTGTCAACATATAGATCACTTGAAGCGAAATACAACTGCGGACAAATTTACACACCACCTACTATGCCTCGTAAACAGGCTCCGTACAGATTCCACTAGTGGCTTAATTTCCTACCCAGAAGACTTTTGCAAAATGACGTCCTCAGTACTGGAAGTTATTGACCATATTTTCCCTGATCTTTCTAACAATTTTATCCACCATCAGTGACTTTGTGAACGCGCAAACCTAGCGCCTAAAAATGATAAGTATTGGCTCCACAGATCTACAAAGACAAGGGAGACTGCCTGAACCAGCGACCAGATACATGTCCATTGCTTCAGTCATGGATAGTGAACTGTCACGGGGGGACTAGGTGAATGAGAGCTAATAACCCGGGCCCCTGCAATTTCCCCCAGACTTGGGAAATCCTGACTGACCCTCTACCTGAAGTTTACACTGAAGGTGTGCATGTCCAGGCCTCGAACCTCACCCTGTCTCCTGCTGTATCCCTAGGCTGAAAGCCTCCGCCCACCACCCAGTGAATGCAATAGACCAATACCCACAGTTAGCACATACAAGGATAAAGGAAAATATACACCACGCCGCAATCACTCAGGAATACACTATAAATGTGCAGGGCAAAATAAATACAAATATAGGAAGGAGAAAATAAGACAAAGGAAAATACACCACCAGCAACGAATCTCCAACAACCAGCTCTCCACTCCAGACCGAGATAACAACGCCAAAGACAGAAGCTATAATCGGCGACGCCCAAAGATCAGGAGAACTATTTAAACGCAATGGGCATGGCCCAGCTTCCAATCCGAGGATCAGGTAAATTAACCCCGGAACAGCTAGATAAAATCTAGCCGACGCCAATGAGTAAATAGTGGTCAAAAGCGGAATTACCGCTGTCTGTCGGACGACCTGGTCTGAACAGCATCCGACATGACAGTACCCCGCCTTCTACGAGGGACCCCAGGGCCCTCACGGCTTATAGGACCCGGCTTGTCCGGATGGCGACGATGAAAAAACCTGACCAGCCGATCCGCATGAATGTCCGAGGCTGGTACCCAGGACCTCTCCTCAGGCCCATAACCATGCCAGTGTACCAAGTACTGTAAAGTGTGGCGCACCACACCAGAGTCAACCACCCTGGAGACTTCAAATTCCACGTTACCATCCACCAAGACTGGAGGTGGCATAGGTGCCGCGTCCACAGAACCCACCACCTTCTTAAGAAGAGACCTGTGGAACACGTTGTGTATCTTATACACCGTAGGGAGCTCCAATCGGTACGCTACTGGGTTAATGACCGCGGTGACCCTTAATGGACCAATAAACCTAGGACCCAATTTCAGGGATGGTATCTTGAGTCTTTAGGTTTTTTGGATAACCACACCCAGTCATCCACACTCAGGTCCAGACCTGGCACACGCCTACTGTCAGCCACACGTTTGTACCTAGCACCCACACTCAGCAAGCGCTGTTTAACTCTCCTCCAGACTGATGACAATTGTGTTCCTAACTGTTCTTCCTCCGGAACGCCGGAAGAGCCCCTCTGACTCAAAGTACAAAACTGAGGATGTAGCCCGTAAACACAAAAAAACGGAGACTCCCCAGACGACTCCTGGCGGTGATTATTGATGGCAAACTCAGCCAAAGGAAGGAATGTCAACCACTCCTCCTGGTTATCAGAGACAAAGCAGCGTAAGTGCTGCTCCAAATTTTGGTTCATACGCTCGGTCTCACCATTTGACTGGGGATGAAACGCAGACGAATGAGACAACTTGATCCCCAGCCGTGAGCAAAATGCTTTCCAAAATTTTGCTACAAACTGAGTACCCCTATCTGACACGATGTCAGACAGAACTCCATGAATAATGACCACCTCCTGCACAAACACCTGAGCAAGAGTCTTAGCGTTAGGTAAAGAAGGCAAAGACACAAAGTGCGACATTTTTGAAAACCGATCCACAATCACCAAAATGACCGTGTTCACAGCTGAGGGAGGCAAATCAGTGATGAAATCCATGGAGATTTCCGTCCATGGCTTACTAGGTACCTCGAGAGGAAGTGGTGTGCCAGCAGGACGGGAGCGGGGCGTCTTAGCCCTAGCGCACGTGGTGCAAGCTGACACGTATGAGACCACGTCCTGTCGGATTTTGGGCCACCAAAACAGACGTGACACCAATTCCAAAGTACCTCTAACCCCTGGGTGGCCAGCCAGGACAGTATCATGATGCTCCGCCAACACCTTTGGGCGGAGATGAAGCGGTACAAAAGATTTGTTGATGGGAAGCTCAGATGGTACCTCCTCCTGAGCCTCGGCAATCTCAGCCTCAACCTCGGTAGTGAGAGCCGAAACCACAACATCCTTTTGGAGGATGGGTACTGGATCCTCCCGAGGTTCTCCCCCTGGAAAACACCTAGATAGAGCATCTGCCTTAGTGTTTTTAGACCCCGGTCTATAAGTGACAACAAAATTGAACCGCGTGAAAAACAATGCCCAGCGAGCCTGCCTGGGGGACAGACGCTTGGCTGACTCCAAATACAGCAGATTCTTATGATCGGTAATAACAGTGACCTGATGTAAGGACCCCTCCAAGAAGTGTCGCCATTCCTCAAAGGCCAACTTAATAGCCAACAACTCCCTGTTGCCGATATCGTAGTTACGTTCGGCGGACGACAGTTTTTTGGAGAAATAGGCGCACGGACGCAAACCACTCAAAGATGAGCCTTGAGATAGACGCATCGACTTCCACCACAAAGGGTTTAGATACGTCTGGCTGCACAAGAATGGGGGCTGAAACAAAACTGTTCTTGAGAAATTCAAATGCACGCACAGCAGCCTCTGGCCAAACGGAGAAATTGGTACCCTTTTTAGTCATGTCAGTTAGCGGTTTAGCAATGATGGAAAAATCCTTGATAAATTTCCTATAGTAGTTAGAAAACCCAAGGAACCGCTGAAGTGCTTTCAGGTTATCAGGACGTTCCCAATGCAGCACCGCTTGTACCTTAGCGGCGTCCATTTTAAAACCAGAAGCAGACACAATATAACCCAAGAACGGCAACTCTTGAATAAAAAATACACATTTCTCAAGTTTAGCATACAGCTTATTCTCTCTGAGAAGCTGTAACACCTGCCTGACATGATCTAAATGAGCATCACAGTCGCAAGAATATATGAGAATGTCATCTAGGTACACGATAACGAATTTCCCCAAAACATGCGAGAACACATTGATGAAATGTTGGAACACTGCAGGTGCGTTAGTCAACCCAAATGGCATCACCAAATTTTCAAAATGACCCTCAGGGGTATTAAAAGCCGTCTTCCACTCATCACCTTGATGGACTCTTATGAGGTTGTACGCCCCCCTGAGGTCAAGCTTGGTAAACCACTTAGCACCTGACACCTGGTTGAACAAGTCAGGTATTAGTTACATAGTTACATAGTTACATAGTTATTAAGGTTGAAGGAAGACTGTAAGTCCATCTAGTTCAACCCATAGCCTAACCTAACATGCCCTAACATGTTGATCCAGGGGAAGGCAAATAAACCCCATGTGGCAAAGAGTAACTCCACCATGGGGAAAAAAATTCCTTCCCGACTCCACATACGGCAATCAGACTCGTTCCCTGGATCAACGCCTTATCAAGGAATCTAATATATATACCCTGTAATATTATACTTTTTCAGAAAGGTATCCAGTCCCCTCTTAAATTGAAGTAATGAGTCACTCATTACAACATCATACGGCAGAGAGTTCCATAGTCTCACTGCTCTTACAGTAAAGAATCCGCGTCTGTTATTATGCTTAAACCTTCTTTCCTCCAGACGTAGAGGATGCCCCCTTGTCCCTGTCACCGGTCTATGATTAAAAAGATCATCAGAAAGGTCTTTGTACTGTCCCCTCATATATTTATACATTAAAATAAGATCACCCCTTAGTCTTCGTTTTTCCAAACTAAATAGCCCCAAGTGTAATAACCTATCTTGGTATGGCAGACCCCCCAGTCCTCTAATAACCTTGGACGCTCTTCTCTGCACCCGCTCCAGTTCAGCTATGTCTTTCTTATACACCGGAGACCAGAACTGTGCACAGTATTCTAAGTGTGGTCGAACTAGTGACTTGTATAGAGGTAAAATTATGTTCTCCTCATGAGCATCTATGCCTCTTTTAATACATCCCATTATTTTATTTGCCTTTGTAGCAGCTGCCTGACACTGGCCACTGAATATGAGTTTGTCATCCACCCATACACCCAGGTCTTTTTCATTGACGGTTTTGCCCAGAGTTTTAGAATTAAGCACATAGTTATACATCTTATTACTTCTACCCAAGTGCATGACCTTACATTTATCCCCATTAAAGCTCATTTGCCATTTATCAGCCCAAGCTTCTAGTTTACATAAATCATCCTGTAATATAAAATTGTCCTCCCCTGTATTGATTACCCTGCAGAGTTTAGTGTCATCTGCAAATATTGAAATTCTACTCTGAATGCCCCCTACAAGGTCATTAATAAATATGTTAAAAAGAAGAGGGCCCAATACTGACCCCTGTGGTACCCCACTGCTAACCGTGACCCAGTCCGAGTGTGCTCCATTAATAACCACCCTTTGTTTCCTATCCCTGAGCCAGCTCTGAACCCACTTACACATATTTTCCCCTATCCCCATTACTCTCATTTTATGTAACAACCTTTTGTGTGGCACCGTATCAAAAGCTTTGGAAAAGTCCATATATACTACGTCCACTGGGTTCCCTTGGTCCAGTCCGGAACTTACCTCTTCATAGAAGCTGATCAAATTAGTCTGACATGATCGGTCCCTAGTAAACCCGTGCTGATACTGGGTCATGAGGTTCTTCCTCTTCAGATACTCCAGTATAGCATCTCTTAGAATGCCCTCCAGGATTTTACCCACAGTAGAGGTTAAGCTTACTGGCCTATAATTACCGAGTTCAGTTTTTGCCCCTTTTTTGAATATTGGCACCACATTTGCTATACGCCAGTCCTGTGGTACAGACCCTGTTATTATGGAGTCTTTAAAGATTAAAAATAATGGTCTATCAATGACTGTACTTAGTTCCTGCAGTACTCGGGGATGTATCCCATCCGGGCCCGGAGATTTGTCAATTTTAGTTATTTTTAGCCACCGCTGTACTTCCTGCTGGGTTAAGCAGGTGACATTTAATGGGGAATTTTTATCACTAGTCATATTGGCTGCCATGGGATTTTCTTTTGTAAATACTGATGAAAAAAAGTCATTTAGCATATTGGCTTTTTCCTCATCCTCATCCACCATTTCACCCAGACTATTTTTAAGGGGGCCAACACTGTCATTTTTTAGTTTCTTACTATTTATATAGTTAAAGAATATTTTGGGATTATTTTTACTCTCTCTGGCAATGAGTCTCTCTGTCTCAATCTTTGCTGCCTTGATTTGCTTTTTACAGAATTTATTTAATTTTCTGTATTTATTTAATGCCTCCTCACTACCTACTTCCTTTAATTCTCTAAATGCTTTCTTTTTGTCCCTTATTGCGCCCCTTACAGCTCTATTTAGCCATATTGGTTTCCTCCTATTTCTAGTATGTTTATTCCCATACGGTATATACTGTGCACAGGTCCTATCCAGGATGCTAATAAATGTCTCCCATTTTCTTTGTGTATTTTTGTGTCTCAGGATATCGTCCCAGTTAATTGCACCAAGATCCTCTCTCATCCGTTGGAAATTTGCCCTCCTGAAGTTTAGTGTCCTTGTCACCCCCCTACTACCCATCTTATTAAAGGTTACATGAAAACTTATTATTTTGTGATCACTATTCCCCAAGTGACCCCCAACCCTTATATTTGATATGCGGTCTGGCCTGTTGGTTAATATTAGGTCTAGCAGTGCCCCCCTCCTTGTTGGGTCCTGAACCAGTTGTGAAAGGTAACTGTCTCTCATAGTTGTCAAAAATCGATTACCTTTACTGGAACTGCAGGTTTCTGTTCCCCAATCTATTTCAGGGTAGTTGAAGTCCCCCATAATAATGACTTCTCCTTGAGTCGCAGCTTCATCTATTTGCTTTACGAGGATATTCTCCATTGCTTCCATTAGTTTTGGAGATTTATAACAAACCCCTATCAGTAATGTATTATTTTTTCCCCCTCCCCTTATCTCCACCCACAGGGACTCTACATTTTCATTAAATTCACCTATATTATCACGCAGGATGGGTTTTAAGGAAGATTTTACATATAGACACACCCCACCCCCTCGCTTATCTGTACGGTCATTTCTGAACAGGCTATAGCCCTGCAAGTTAACAGCCCAGTCATGGCTCTCATCCAGCCACGTCTCAGATATCCCCACCATGTCATAATTATGCTCCAACAACATTAGTTCTAATTCGTCCATTTTGTTGGCGAGGCTTCTGGCATTAGTATACATGCACTTGATGTTACTCTCTGTACCTCTATTCTTTCTTAAATTATTAACTGTTCTAACCCCACCCCCCATGCCACCGCCACCCCCAACTTCCTTATTTGTGCCCAGGTCTCTATCTGCACTATCTTCCCCTCCTATAAAATGAATACCCTCCCCCCCATTCCCTAGTTTAAACACTCCTCCAACCTTCTAACCATTTTCTCCCCCAGCACAGCTGCACCTTCCCCATTGAGGTGCAGCCCGTCCCTAGCGTAGAGCCTGTAGCCAACTGAGAAGTCGGCCCAGTTCTGCAGGAACCCAAACCCCTCCTTCCTACACCAATTCTTGAGCCACTTATTAACCTCCCTAATCTCCCGTTGCCTCTCTGGCGTGGCACGTGGTACAGGCAGTATTTCGGAAAATACCACGTTGGAGGTCCTTGCTTTCAGCTTGCAGCCTAATTCCCTGAAATCATCTTTAAGGACCTTCCACCTACCTCTAACTTTGTCATTTGTGCCAATGTGCACCATGACCGCTGGGTCCTCACCAGCCCCTCCCAGTAATCTGTCCACCCGATCAGCGATGTGTCGGACTCGAGCGCCAGGTAGGCAGCACACCGTCCGACGATCCCTGTCTTTGTGACAGATTAGTGGCATAGGGTATGGATCCCGAACCGTAATCTGGTTCAACTCCCTGAAATCCAAACACGGGCGTAATCCGCCATCTTTCTTCTTCACGAAGAAGAACCCTGCTGCCACTGGCGAGGATGACGGCCTGATGTGCCCTTTGCTCAAGCTTTCAGCAATATAATCTTTTATCGTTTGTCTCTCCGGACTGGAGATGTTAAACATCCTTGCTTTAGGCAATTTGGCCCCTGGTTTAAACCTGATAGAACAGACATAGGGACGATGTGGTGGCAACTCTGAACAACCCTTCTCAGAGAAGACATCCACAAAATCCAGAAGTGACTCCGGAACGCTTGAAGTCACAGCAGCCACACATGTGGCCAGGCAATTCTCCTGGCAGAACTCGCTCCACTGAATTATGTCCTGAGTTTTCCAGTCAATTACCGGGTTGTGCATAGACAACCAAGGAAAACCCAAAACCACCTGAGCAGGAAGATTCCTGAGCACCTTACATGTAACCCGCTCGGAATGTAGAACCCCAATGTGGAGTTTCACCTCAGCCACAAATTCAGTAATCTCCCCCTGAGAGAGAGGAGCTGCATTGATGGTGACCACGCGGATAGGATGAGACAGTTTTTCAATCCTAAAACCTGCTGTGCGCGCAAACTCCTCATCAATGAGATTTGTGGCTGAACCACTATCAACAAAAACAGTAATTGGCAGCTCACTGCCAGCGATAAAAACCTTAGCAGGGAGCATGCATTGAGAAACCACCATGGAGGATATACATAAGCTCAGATTGGTCTCCTCCACACCCTCTGAGCTTAGAAGTTTTCCGCCATTGCGTTTTTCTTAGACAGCAGAGGACAGATGTTAATAAAATGACCAGTTTTACCACAGTAAAAACAGGCTCCCTGCTTCCTGAGCTCAGGGGCTTGACGCTTCACATGTGACACCCCTGCGATTTGCATAGATTCCGTAGGCTCACCTGCAGCAACCTCACGTGAACCTAAACACTCTCCCATAGGCGGTGTCTCATGCTCCCCCTGACGCAAACGGCGATCAATGCGGACAGCCAGACTCATGGCGGAATCTAGCGAAGCAGGAGTCTCGTACATCAGAAGGGCTTTTTTAACCCTTCCAGAAACCCCATGAATAAACTGACTCCGTAATGCTGGATCATTCCATTGGGTATCGATAGCCCAGCGATGAAATTCAGAACAGTAATCCTCTGCAACTCGCTCCCCCTGGCGAATAGTGCGTATGTTAGATTTTGCTAGAGCCATTCTGTCAGGCTCGTCATAAATATTTCCAAGAGAGGAAAAAAAACTCTCCACAGAGTCAAATGCAGCAGAATCAGATGGCAACGAAAACGCCCATGCTTGGGGATCCCCGCTTAACAGTAACACCAGGCCCACACGCTGAGCCTCATTACCCGAGGAGATCGGGCGCATACGGAAATATAGTTTGCAAGCTTCACGAAAAGAAACAAATTTACTGCGTGCCCCAGCAAACTTTTCAGGCAAAGGAAATTTGGGCTCAGTAACTCCTCCTGTCGCTCTAGCTTGCACATTAGATACTGCTATACCCTGTTGCTGTACTGCCCCCCTCAACTCAGTGACCTGTAGGGACAGCGCCTCCAACTGGCGGGTTATGGAAGTCATGGGATCCATGACAAAACACACAAAGAAAAAAAGAAACCCCTTTTTTTTTGTTGTTGTTGGGCCGATTATAATGTCACGGGGGGACTAGGTGGATGAGAGCTAATAACCCGGGCCCCTGCAATTTCCCTCAGACTTGGGAAATCCTGACTGACCCTCTATCTGAAGTTTACACTGAAGGTGTGCATGTCCAGGCCTTGAACCTCACCCTGTCTCCTGCTGTATCCCTAGGCTGAAAGCCTCCGCCCACCACCCAGTGAATGCAATAGACCAATACCCACAGTTAGCACATACAAGGATAAAGGAAAATATACACCACGCTGCAATCACTCAGGAATACACTATAAATGTTTAGGGCAAAATAAATACAAATATAGGAAGGAGAAAAATAAGACAAAGGAAAATACACCACCAGCAACGATTCTCCAACAACCAGCTCACCACTCCAGACCAAGATAACAACGCCAAAGACAGAAGCTATAATCGGTGACGCCCAAAGATCAGGAGAACTATTTAAAGGCAATGGGCATGGCCCAGCTTCCAATCCGAGGATCAGGTAAATTAACCCCGGAACAGCTAGATAAAATCTAGCCGACGCCAATGAGCAAATAGTGGTCAAAAGCGGAATTACCGCTGTTTGTCGGACGACCTGGTCTGAACAGCATCCGACATGACATAAACAAGCTGTATTGTACCCATTGGAGTTTCTGAATGTCAACACATAGGCTCACCTTAAAAACTGTAGCTCTAATAACTTTGCATAGGAATCTTGACAAAACCAAAACTAATTGCACAAGGTTGTGTGCAGAGTCTCATGCCCAAAGCTATTGTAGCCACTATTCTTATGGGAGACACCAAGGAAGAATGTTTACATTCAGCATATCCCCCCTGCTGCCAAGTGACAGGTCCTTCCATTTTAAGCTTCTGCAGTTCCCAGTCCCACTTGCATTTGCTCTGACTATAAACAAAGCACAAGGTCAAAATCACTTTACCCCTTTGTAACAGAGCCAATTTGCTACTTAATGACCAGGCCAAGTTTTACAATTCTGACCACTGTCACTTTATGAGGTTATAACTCTGGAACGCTTAAACAGATCCCACCGATTCTGAGATTGTTTTTGTGACATATTGTACTTCATGATCGTGGTAAAAAAATTTCTATATGACTTGTGTTTACGGGAAAAAAAATGTAAATATGGCAAAAATTTAGCAATTTTAAAACTTAATTTTTATGCCCTTAAGGGTAAGTTCACACAGTGCTTTTTGCTGCGTTTTTTATGCTAATTTTCAGCTGCATTTTACAATACCAGCAAAGCTTAAGATTTCAGAAATCTCATGCACACACATTGGTTTTTTGTGTGATCAGTAGTGTTGAGCGATACCGTCCGATACTTGAAAGTATCGGTATCGGAAAGTATCGGCCGATACCGGCAAAGTATCGGATCCAATCCGATACCGATACCCGATACCAATACAAGTCAATGGGACTCATGTATCGGACGGTATCCCTGATGGTTCCCAGGGTCTGAAGGAGAGGAAACTCTCCTTCAGGCCCTGGGAACCATATTAATGTGTAAAAGAAAGAATTAAAATAAAAAATATTGCTATACTCACCTCACCGAGGGAACCGGCACCTTACCGAGGGAAGCGGCAGCGTTCTTTGTTTAAAATTCGCGCTTTTCTTTCCTTTACAAGAAGTCCAGGCTTGTGATTGGTTGCGTGCCGCCCATGTGGCCGGGACGCAACCAATCACAGCAAGCCGTGACGTAATTTCAGGTCCTTCAGGATTTTAAAATTACGTTCCGGCGTTGTGATTGGTTGCGTCGCAGTCACATGGGAGACGCAACCAATCACAAGCCGTGACGTCACGGGAGGCTGGACACGCGCGCATTTTAAAATGCGCGCGTGTCCAGCCTCCCGGCTTGTGATTGGTTGATCGCGACGCAACCAATCACAAGCCGGGACGTCACGGGAGGCTGGACACGCGCCCATTTTAAAATGCGCGCGTGTCCAGCCTCCCGTGACGTCACGGCTTGTGATTGGTTGCGTCTCCCATGTGACTGCGACGCAACCAATCACAACACCGGAACGTAATTTTAAAATCCTGAAGGACCTGAAATTACGTCACGGCTTGCTGTGATTGGTTGCGTCCCGGCCACATGGGCGGCACGCAACCAATCACAAGCCTGGACTTCTTGTAAAGGAAAGAAAAGCGCGAATTTTAAACAAAGAACGCTGCCGCTTCCCTCGGTAAGGTGCCGGTTCCCTCGGTGAGGTGAGTATAGCAATATTTTTTATTTTAATTCTTTCTTTTACACATTTTTACATTAATGTTGTTTCGATACCGATACCCGATACTACAAAAATATCGGATCTCGGTATCGGAATTCCGATACAGCAAGTATCGGCCGATACCCGATACTTGCAGTATCGGAATGCTCAACACTAGTGATCAGTATTTTGTGCTTTGCTGCTTTTTTTGGACAGAGCATGTGACTTTCAGCATTTTTGCTGCATTTTTTCACCCATTGACTTGAATGGGTGTTGAAAGAAACGCAGCAAAAACGCAGGTATTTGCTGCGTTTTTGCTGCTTAAAATCCAAGGACATTAACATGGACCAAAAAAAACCGCACCAAATACGCAACAAAAAACGCACCAAAAATGCACCTAAACCTGTGTTTTTGACACAGCTTCTTTTCTGCCAAGATGATCAGCTTTTGCTGCAGCAAAAATGCCCTGTGTGAACTTACTCTAAATCAGAGAGATGTCAAAATACTTATTAAATAATATTTCCCACATGTCTACTTTACATCAGCACAATTTTGGAAACAATATTTTTGTTGGGAAGTTATAAGGATTAAAAGATGACCAGAGATTTCTCATTCTTACATCAAGATTTACAAAAAAAATTTTTTTTTCCCCTAGAGATCACATCACATTTGAAGTCACTTTGAGGGGTGTACATGAAAGAAAATACCCCTATGTTACACCATTCTAAAAACTGCACCCGTCCAAGCGCTCAAAACCATATTCAGGAAGTTTAACTTTTTACGTGCTTCACAGGAACTGAAGCAATGTGGAAGGAAAAATGAACATTTAACTTTTACACAAATGTTTTACTTCAGAATTTTTATTTTTTTCTTTTCTTCACAAGTGTAAAAAGAAAATGATCCACAAAATTAGTTATGCAGTTTCGTCTGAATATGCCGATACTCCATATGTGGGGGTAAACCACTGTTTGGCCGCACGGCAGACATCGGAAGGGAAGGAGCGCCGTTTGACTTTTCAACGCAGAATTGGCTGGAATTGAGATCGGACTCCATGTCGCATTTGCAGAGCCCCTGATGTGCCTAAATAGTGGAAACCCCCCACAAGTGACACCATTTTGGAAACTAGATCCCCTGTAGGAATTTATCTAGATGTGTGGTGTGCACTTTGAACCCCCAAGTGCTTCACAGAAGTTTATAACGTAGAGCTGTGAAAATAGTCATTTTTTTTCCACAAAAATGATCTTTTCGCCCCAAAATTTTTATTTTCCCCAATGGTAGTGAAGTGGACGAGGGCAAGGCCGCCCATGCATATCCATGATCTGGCCCAGCAAAACTTCCACACCCAGATTCCATTTTAACAAACGTATCTTTACTGTTATACATTTTCTTAACACAGCGGAACAAAATTGTAGACAATACAAAATATGCCTATTCACAGAATTAACGTGTAATAACAAACTGTCCCTCACTGTCCCTATCCACACGTTACCAGTTCCTTTACTCCAGGAGGTTATCTTCCCACGTCGCAGGCCTGTCTGTCACTGCAGGGAGACGCTCCAGCCAAAGAGGAAAACAGGGAGTAAACAAAACTCTGTCTCTCAGGTCCAGACTGTAATCCTTGGGGGGTCAGCAGGTAAGGGTGGTATGTTCGGCCTCTCAACAGAGGACCCGCTTACAGTTCATGGGCTCCAGGATCTGTGAGGATGTCACCGCTGGGCCAGATCATGGATATGCATGGGCGGCCTTGCCCTCGTCCACTTCATCTGGCGTAGTCGGCAGGATCTGTGCCCAGCAAGATTCCCACCCAGGCCCAGTGTACAGTCAGAAACCGCCGCCGGTGTCCATTGTAAACCAGGTCAGGAAATTTGGTGGGCGAAACTACCCCGTACCAGAGTGGGCGGAACAAGTGCGGATACTGGGAGAAATGTATAATATTGACCCTAAGACCTTGGCAGAAATGGCGGTACTGACACTAGAGGGGGAGGCATGGACGACAGTCAGACTGGAGACGGTCAGGGGGCAGCGTGTGTTGGAGGATTTGGTGCGGGTGCTGGAAAAGACCTATGGACCTACTACGTACCAGGGAACACTGCGATACCTGTTCTTTAGACGGACACAGCTTGAATGGGAAGACATTCCCCAGTATGCAAATGCCCTTCAGGTACTCCTTGAACAAGTCTGTGCAAAAGGGGAACAGCTGGCTACTATAGCTCCTCGTGACCTGGTACTGAGAGACCAATTCGTTATAGGGCTGAGAGACCAGTATCTTAACCGTACACTACAGGACTTGATTCGGATGACGCCGACTCTCACCTTCGCTGAAGTCAAGCAGTAAGCCATAGAACGTTCTAGGGGACCCGTCATGGATGTGGGGACTCAAAGCGCTGCGTGCAGATCCATATTAAACAGTAACCAGCCTAACAGTGACACCGAGGAGCTGAAATAGATGGTAGCAGATTTACAGCAACAGGTGTCACAGTTAACACTAGAACGACAGAGACCAGCGGATACGACCTAGCCGTCCCGCGGGACCGTGTTGGTCATGTGGTGACCCTCGCCACAGGGCAAATCGTTGTCCTCAATGAACAAACCATCAGTTACCACGACGAACAGAATATCGGCTACATCCACAAGCAGAGCCACCACGCCAGGTCTCACCACAATGGCCACCGTTAAACTAGGCACCCCTGCAGCTGAGGTTCGAGCAGCAGGGGGGGACAGAGGACGGGGTGTAGAAAAACAGAACCAGCAACGGAGTACTCTTGCCTCGAGTAGTCCTATACTTGAAGTTATTCTGGAGGGAATTGCGGTGCAAGGATTGATGGACACTGGGTCGCAAGTGACCACGATCTCTGAACAGTTTTATGAAAAGTACCTCAAACCAAGAACTGCTTGTGATCCAGATACCACCATTAAGATAATTGCGGCTAATAACCTACCCATTCCAGTAACCGGAGTCGCCTGGATGGATACGAAGGCCTGTGGACAAGACCTAGGGAAACGAGGAATCGTCATTGTCAAGGAAGGCTTCGGCTCCGAGACCCCAGTAATAATCGGAATGAATATCTTGAAAGACCTAGATCTTATGCTGTTGACAAGAAAAGGGCCCAAGTACTGGCAGAAAGTTACCAAACATAAACCGACTCGTCTGGCGTTCCAGCGCGTAATCCGGACCGTTGGACTTCAACAGATGGCAAAGGAACAACTACCCCTAGCAGCCATTAAAGTGCCCCGCTGTACTCGGATTACTTTGCCCGCTGAAAAAGAGACAGTCATTTCCCTACCTCTTAACACCAACCGACAACTTGAAGGAGTTGAAGTGTTAATCGAACCGGGGGCTCCAAGTGGGGGTAAGCTAAACCCACTAGTCGCCCGCACCCTAGCCGTCGTGAGGAACGGAAGAGTCCCTGTCAGGCTAAACAACACCGCAGACGTAGGTGTAGCTCTCGAGGCTGGCACGCAACTTGCCAGAGTATATGCTATACCCACGGAAGTGAACCCCATGGGACCCTTACCCCTTACAATTCACCCCGTCTACAGAAGATGGCCGGACGGTAACTGTCTCAGCCATGAATGCTCAAGCAGATGATGAAGACATTGGGCGAAAACTACTGGAAAAAGTGCAACTGGACCCTTCCCAGTACACCAAACAGGAAGTGTCTCAAGTGGAGAAACTACTGCGAGAACACCAAGACTCCTTTGCAAAGCATGACACAGACTTCGGGTACACCACTAGTATCCAACACGAGATTCCCACGGGCGATGCTGCTCCTATTCGCGAGAGGTACCGACAAATACCACCTCAACAATACCAGGAGGTGAAGAGCCTCTTAGAATCTATGCTACACGCCGGAGTGGTGCGGGAAAGCCAGAGCCCATGGGCTGCACCCGTGGTGATAGTCAAAAAGAAAGATGGATCCCTGAGATTTTGCGTAGACTACCGTCGGCTGAACGCTTGCATGATCCGGGACTCCTATCCACTCCCCCGGATCGAAGAGTCACTGACCGCCCTGAAAAAGGCCAAATATTTTTCGTCTCTAGACTTGGCCAGTGGATATTGGCAGGTCCCCATGAGTGAGAAGGACAGAGAAAAGACCGCCTTCATCCTTCCCATGGGCCTGTACGAGTTTGACCGGATGCCATTCGGCTTGAGTAACGCACCAGGGACCTTTCAGAGACTGATGGAACGCTGTCTGGGAGATTTCAACTTCGAATTCACACTGATATACCTTGATGACATCGTGGTATACTCTGCCAAGCTTGTGAAGATGATCCTCGAAGGTGGCGGAGTGTTCCAGCACTTGAAGAAACACGGCCTGAAGTTGAAGCCCAGCAAGTGCCGTCTATTCCAGCAGGAGATCGATTACCTGGGGCACCGGATCTCGGCCGAAGGTGTCCAACCCTCTCCAGAGAAGATAGCAGCTGTCCGAGAGTGGCCACAACCAACTACCATCAAAGAGGTCCAGGCTTTCCTGGGGCTAGCGGGCTATTACCGCCGATTTGTCAAGGACTTTGCCCGGCTTGCGGAACCACTGCATGAGACCCTCCGAGGAACCGCGAACAGTCCCAGAGGACGACGCATCAGCTGGGGGCCCGACCAAGAAAAATCCTTCCGGGCGCTTCAAGCTGCTCTGACATCACCCCCTATTCTGGCATTTGCAGACTACACCTTGCCGTTCCAGTTATACACCGACGCCAGCCTTCAAGGTCTCGGGGCGGTCCTCTCCCAAGTCCAAGATAACAAGGAACGCGTAATAGCCTATGCCAGTAGATCCTTCCGTGACACCGAAAAGAACCCCGTCAACTACAGCTCTTTCCGCCTGGAACTCCTGGCCCTGACATGGGCTATGACAGAGAAGTTTGCTGGCTACCTGACAGGGGCGGAGGTGCTGGTCGTGACAGACAACAATCCTCTTGCTCACCTAGAAAATGCCAAACTAGGGGCAATGGAACAGCGCTGGATGGCAAGGCTCTCTAGATTCCAATACAAAATTAAATACAGAGCAGGGACAGAGAATCAGAATGCTGACAGCCTTTCCAGAGTGACATCATCCCCGCCAGTGGGGGACCGGGATGAAGAGTTGGAGGGAGATGAACTGCCCGACTTTGCCCGGCTAGCTAAACAAATAGAAGATAGCCGCCAGTATGCTGTAGGTGGAATCGAAGCCGTAGTGGGGTCCCCCCTGTCCCAACAAGAATGGGCCAAGCTTCAAGATCGAGACCCTGAACACGTCTTACTGAAACAGTATGTGAAGACACAAGAGAAACCACCCTCCGAAGTAAGAGCCCGACTATCAACCAGGGCCTCTGCTGTTGTGATTTTGCTTTTTGCTCCCTCTAGTGGTCATTAGTGATTTGACTCTGGAGCTTCTGTTTTTTCCTATATCCTCACCTGGGCCGTTAGTTCAGGGGCGTTGCTATATAAGCTCCCTGGACCTTCAGTTCTATGCCTGGCATCGTGGAAATCAGAGCTAATCTGTTGTGCTCTTGTCCTATGATCCTGGTTCCTGTATTTCAAGCTAAGTCTGCTTCTTTGCTTTTTGCTTTTGTTTAGTTTGGTATTTTTGTCCAGCTTGTTCCAATCTGTATCCTGACCTTTGCTGGAAGCTCTAGGGGGCTGGTGTTCTCCCCCCGGACCGTTAGACGGTTCGGGGGTTCTTGAATCTCCAGCGTGGATTTTTATAGGGTTTTTGTTGACCAGATAAGTTATCTTGCTATATTCTGCTATTAGTAAGCTGGCCTCTCTTTGCTGAACCTGGTTCATTTCTGTGTTTGTCATTTCCTCTTACCTCACCGTTATTATTTGTGGGGGGCTTGTATCTTGCTTTGGGGTCCCTTTCTCTGGAGGCAAGAGAGGTCTTTGTTTTCTTCTCCTAGGGGTAGTTAGATTCTCCGGCTGGCGCGAGTCATCTAGCGATCACCGTAGGCATGATCCCCGGCTACTTCTAGTGTTGGCGTTAGGAGTAGCTATTTGGTCAACCCAGTTACCACAGCCCTATGAGCTGGATTTTTGAATCTCGCAGACTTACACGTTCCTTTGAGACCCTGTCCACTGGGGTCATAACAGTATGCCAGGCCAGTATTAAATGTTTAATGCATTGCAGAAGTGGGATTATAAGAAAGAAAATTTTGAGGTTTTTTTTTCCCTCTCTCATTTTTTTTTTTCTTTTCCCCTTTACCTCAGAGTGGCTTAAGCTTGCTGCAGACATGAATGTCCAGACCTTGATTACAAGTGTGGACCAGCTTGCCGCTCGTGTGCAGGGTATACAAGATTATGTTACCAGAAATCCTAGGTCTGAACCCAAGATTCCGATTCCTGAACTGTTTTCAGGAGACCGATTTAAGTTTAGGAATTTCAGGAATAATTGTAAATTGTTTTTGTCCCTGAAACCTTGTTCGTCTGGAGACTCTGCTCAACAAGTAAAAATTGTTATTTCATTCTTACGGGGTGACCCTCAAGATTGGGCTTTTTCGTTGGCGCCAGGAGATCCGGCATTGGCTGATATTGATGCGTTTTTTCTGGCGCTCGGTTTACTTTATGAGGAACCCAATCTTGAGATTCAGGCAGAGAAAGCCTTGCTGGCTATGTCTCAGGGCCAGGACGAGGCTGAGGTGTATTGCCAAAAATTTCGGAAATGGTCCGTGCTGACACATTGGAACGAGTGTGCACTGGCCGCTAATTTTAGAAATGGCCTTTCTGAGGCCATTAAGAATGTTATGGTGGGTTTTCCCATTCCCACAGGTCTGAATGATACCATGTCCCTGGCTATTCAAATTGACCGGCGGTTGCGGGAGCGCAGAACCGCAAATTCCCTCATGTTGTTGTCTGAACAGACACCTGATGTGATGCAATGTGATAGAAAAACCGCAAATTCCCTCATGGTGTTGTCTGAACGGACACCTGATTTGATGCAATGTGATAGAATCCTGACTAGAAATGAGAGGAAAATTCATAGACGCCGGAATGGCTTGTGCTACTACTGTGGTGATTCTACACATGTTATCTCAGCATGCTCTAAACGTATATCTAAGGTTGTTAGTCCTGTCACCGTTGGTAATTTGCATCCTAAGTTTATTCTGTCTGTAACTTTGATTTGCTCACTGTCGTCTTATCCTGTTATGGCGTTTGTAGATTCAGGTGCTGCCCTGAGTCTTATGGATCTCTCATTTGCTAAGCGCTGTGGTTTTATTCTTGAACCATTAGAAAATCCTATCCCTCTTAGGGGTATTGATGCTACGCCATTAGCAGAAAATAAACCGCAGTATTGGACACAGGTTACCATGTGCATGACTCCTGAACACCGCGAGGTGATACGTTTTCTCGTTCTACATAAAATGCATGATTTGGTTGTTTTGGGGCTGCCATGGTTACAGACCCATAATCCAGTCCTTGACTGGAAGGCTATGTCAGTGTCTAGTTGGGGCTGTCGTGGTATTCATGAGGATTCCCTGCCTGTGTCTATTGCTTCTTCTACGCCTTCGGAAGTTCCGGAGTATTTGTCTGATTATCAGGATGTCTTTAGCGAGTCCGGGTCCAGTGCATTGCCTCCTCATAGGGAATGTGACTGTGCTATAGATTTGATTCCAGGCAGTAAATTTCCTAAGGGAAGATTGTTTAATCTGTCTATACCTGAACATACCGCTATGCGTTCATATATCAAGGAGTCTCTGGAGAAAGGACACATCCGTCCGTCTTCTTCCCCTCTTGGTGCGGGATTCTTTTTTGTGGCTAAAAAGGACGGATCTTTGAGGCCTTGTATTGACTATCGGCTTTTAAATAAGATCACTGTCAAATTTCAGTATCCTTTGCCGCTGTTGTCTGACTTGTTTGCCCGGATTAAAGGTGCCAAGTGGTTTACCAAGATAGACCTTCGTGGTGCGTACAACCTTGTGCGCATTAAGCAAGGGGATGAATGGAAAACCGCATTCAATACGCCCGAAGGTCATTTTGAGTACTTGGTGATGCCTTTTGGGCTCTCTAATGCCCCTTCAGTTTTTCAGTCCTTTATGCATGACATTTTCCGGAACTATCTGGATAAATTTTTGATCGTTTATCTGGATGATATTCTGTTTTTTTCTGATAATTGGGACTCGCATGTGGAGCAGGTCAGGATGGTCTTTAAAATTTTGCGTGAAAATTCTTTGTTTGTCAAGGGCTCAAAGTGTCTTTTTGGTGTACAGAAGGTTCCCTTTTTGGGGTTCATTTTTTCCCCTTCTGCTGTGGAGATGGACCCAGTCAAGGTCCGAGCTATTCTTGATTGGACTCAGCCCTCGTCAGTTAAGAGTCTTCAGAAGTTCTTGGGTTTCGCTAACTTCTACCGTCGTTTTATCGCTAACTTTTCTAGCATTGTGAAACCTTTGACGGATATGACCAAGAAGGGCTCCGATGTGGTTAATTGGGCTCCTGCTGCCGTGGAGGCTTTCCAGGAGTTGAAACGTCGGTTTACTTCGGCGCCTGTTTTGTGCCAGCCTGATGTCTCGCTTCCCTTTCAGGTTGAGGTGGATGCTTCAGAGATTGGAGCAGGGGCCGTTTTGTCGCAGAGAGGCCCTGGTTGCTCTGTTATGAGACCTTGCGCCTTTTTCTCTAGGAAGTTTTCGCCTGCGGAGCGAAATTATGATGTGGGCAATCGGGAGTTGTTGGCCATGAAATGGGCATTTGAGGAGTGGCGTCATTGGCTCGAGGGTGCTAAGCATCGTGTGGTGGTCTTGACTGATCACAAAAATCTGATGTATCTCGAGTCTGCTAAACGCCTGAATCCTAGACAGGCCCGCTGGTCATTGTTTTTCTCCCATTTTGACTTTGTTGTCTCGTATTTACCAGGTTCAAAAAATGTGAAGGCCGATGCTCTTTCCAGGAGCTTTGTGCCTGATGCTCCTGGAGTCGCTGAACCTGTTGGTATTCTTAAGGATGGTATTATCTTGTCAGCTATTTCTCCAGATCTGCGACGTGTGTTGCAGAGATTTCAGGCTGATAGGCCTGATTCTTGTCCACCTGACAGACTGTTTGTGCCTGATAAGTGGACCAGCAGAGTCATTTCCGAGGTTCATTCCTCGGTGTTGGCAGGTCACCCAGGAATTTTTGGCACCAGAGATCTGGTGGCCAGATCCTTTTGGTGGCCTTCCTTGTCTAGGGATGTGCGGTCATTTGTACAGTCTTGTGGGACTTGTGCTCGAGCTAAGCCTTGCTGTTCTCGTGCCAGCGGGTTGCTCTTGCCCTTGCCTGTCCCTAAGAGACCTTGGACACATATCTCCATGGATTTCATTTCTGATCTTCCGGTGTCTCAAGGCATGTCTGTTATCTGGGTGATATGTGATCGCTTCTCCAAGATGGTCCATTTGGTTCCTTTGCCTAAGCTGCCTTCCTCTTCCGATCTGGTTCCTGTGTTTTTCCAGAACGTGGTTCGTTTGCACGGCATCCCTGAGAATATTGTGTCAGACAGAGGATCCCAGTTCGTTTCCAGATTCTGGCGATCCTTTTGTAGTAGGATGGGCATTGACTTGTCATTTTCGTCTGCTTTCCATCCTCAGACTAATGGACAGACGGAGCGAACTAATCAGACTTTGGAGGCTTATTTGAGGTGTTTTGTCTCTGCTGATCAGGACGATTGGGTGACCTTCTTGCCGTTGGCTGAGTTTGCCCTTAATAATCGGGCTAGTTCCGCCACCTTGGTTTCGCCGTTTTTCTGCAACTCTGGTTTCCACCCTCGTTTTTCTTCGGGTCATGTGGAACCTTCTGACTGCCCTGGGGTGGATTCTGTGGTGGATAGGTTGCAGCGGATCTGGAATCTTGTGGTGGACAACTTGAAGTTGTCACAGGAGAGGGCTCAGCGCTTTGCCAACCGCCGCCGCGGTGTGGGTCCCCGACTACGTGTTGGGGATTTGGTGTGGCTTTCTTCCCGCTTTGTTCCTATGAAGGTTTCCTCTCCCAAATTTAAACCTCGTTTTATTGGTCCTTACAAGATATTGGAAATCCTTAATCCTGTATCCTTTCGCCTGGATCTTCCTGTGTCGTTTGCTATCCACAACGTGTTTCATAGGTCCTTGTTGCGGCGGTACGTTGTGCCTGTGGTTCCTTCTGCTGAGCCTCCTGCTCCAGTGTTGGTTGAGGGCGAGTTGGAGTACGTGGTGGAGAAGATCTTGGATTCTCGTCTCTCCAGGCGGAGGCTTCAGTACCTGGTCAAGTGGAAGGGCTATGGTCAGGAAGATAATTCCTGGGTGGTCGCCTCTGATGTTCATGCGGCCGATTTAGTTCGTGCCTTTCACGCCGCTCGTCCTGATCGCCCTGGTGGTCGTGATGAGGGTTCGATGACCCCTCACTAAGGGGGGGGTACTGTTGTGATTTTGCTTTTTGCTCCCTCTAGTGGTCATTAGTGATTTGACTCTGGAGCTTCTGTTTTTTCCTATATCCTCACCTGGGCCGTTAGTTCAGGGGCGTTGCTATATAAGCTCCCTGGACCTTCAGTTCTATGCCTGGCATCGTGGAAATCAGAGCTAATCTGTTGTGCTCTTGTCCTATGATCCTGGTTCCTGTATTTCAAGCTAAGTCTGCTTCTTTGCTTTTTGCTTTTGTTTAGTTTGGTATTTTTGTCCAGCTTGTTCCAATCTGTATCCTGACCTTTGCTGGAAGCTCTAGGGGGCTGGTGTTCTCCCCCCGGACCGTTAGACGGTTCGGGGGTTCTTGAATCTCCAGCGTGGATTTTTATAGGGTTTTTGTTGACCAGATAAGTTATCTTGCTATATTCTGCTATTAGTAAGCTGGCCTCTCTTTGCTGAACCTGGTTCATTTCTGTGTTTGTCATTTCCTCTTACCTCACCGTTATTATTTGTGGGGGGCTTGTATCTTGCTTTGGGGTCCCTTTCTCTGGAGGCAAGAGAGGTCTTTGTTTTCTTCTCCTAGGGGTAGTTAGATTCTCCGGCTGGCGCGAGTCATCTAGCGATCACCGTAGGCATGATCCCCGGCTACTTCTAGTGTTGGCGTTAGGAGTAGCTATTTGGTCAACCCAGTTACCACAGCCCTATGAGCTGGATTTTTGAATCTCGCAGACTTACACGATCCTCTGAGACCCTGTCCACTGGGGTCATAACACTCTGCCCTACTTGCCCAATGGGATCGGCTGATCGTGAAGGATGGAGTCTTGTATCGCAGGGTCCTTTTATCCCATATGCTGGAAGAATGTTTGCAGATTGTCGTCCCGGTGCAGCTAGCCCATGAGATGGTGGCTGAAGCCCACAGAAGGAACGGCCACTTCGGCATAGACAAGACCCTCCGGTGGACCCAGCAATTCATTTTTTGCCCAGGACTCCGTAAGCTGGTTGAAAACGTCTGCCTAAGCTGTCGTACATGTGAACTCCACAAGTCTACTGAGCAGCGTGCACCTGTCCAGACCATTAGCACATCCAGGCCCCTCGAGTTGTTGATGGTGGACTATCTGTTGATCGGAACGGCGAATAGTGGCTACCAGTACTGTCTGGTGATGGTGGACCACTTCACGAAATTCGCCGTCGCTGTTGCTACCAAAGATCAGACTGCCGAATCAGCTGCACAGGCCATCTGTCAACACTTCGTTCGGGTCTACGGGTGTCCGGAGCGGCTGCACTCGGATCAGGGGGCGTGTTTCGAAGGGCGAGTCATTGAAGAACTTCAGCAGATGTATGGAATCAAGAAGTCCAGGACCACCCCGTATCATCCACAAGGGAATGGCGCGTGTGAACGTTTCAACCGGACTCTCTTACAACTGATCCGAACCTTAGCAGAAGACAAAAAGCCCGACTGGCCTCGATTCCTCCCAGAACTGCTGTGGGCCTATAACAATCAAGTCCATTCTGTCACCGGATACACGCCTTACACCCTCCTTTTTGGCCGCCCAGGCAAAGGTATCCATGAGCTACACCTGTCTAACCCTGATGAAGACACCTGTGGTACCTATCCTTCCTGGCTACAAGCACACCGTCAAAGGATGGAAACTGTCTACCGGCTGGTGGAACAGCAGATCCAGGACCAGGTCCACACTGATCCACTTCCAGTACAAGAAGACCTACTGAGTGTGGGTCAACTAGTCCTAGTTCGTGTAAAGAAACCACAAGGAAAACTCCGGCCCAAGTGGGAGACCGAAGTCTATCGAATCATTGGACACCCGTACCCTGGTGGCCCCGTCTACCAAGTACAAGGCGAAGACAGCGGCAGCCTCCGCACCCTGCACCGTAACATGTTGCGCCCCTGTCGTTCTCAGCCTGACTCCCCTCCTATAATGCCTAGAGAGACAGATGTCACTAATACTGTGGGGGACACCGATACCGGGGATGTAGAGGTGGAAGACATCCCTACCCCTGCTCGCCTGACTGACACGTCTGCACCCCTTACCTCCTCGACTGACTTACCGACTGGGGCGGAGAGTGGAGTGACTGATCGGGGAGAGAGACTAGCACCCGTTAGGCGGACAGCGAGGACCACCGCAGGAGTGCCCCCGGGACAGTCCTACAGAGACCAATATGTGTGGCCCTTTTCACAGCCGGGTCCTACAACCTCCACAGCCATCGCCGCCCTGGAGACAGTCGTTGACAGGGACTGCCAACCTTCAAGTGGGGGGGGCGTGTAATGAGCTGGCCGGCTGTGACTGTTCTGTTATCATTGACATAGAAGAATCTGTGACAGACACTGCCCCCGTGTGGCCAGAAGTTATACCTATGCCGAATGTGATTACAGAGAAACAAACTGTATTGGCTAGACTCCCCCCTGTTATGTCATGTGACCAGGAAGGAGGGAGAGAAGAAGGAGAGCCCGGGAAACTTCTCTGTGCAGAGAGAAGTCTGTGTATGCTGGTGCCCTCCTGTAGATGCGACATAGGAGATTGCCTGGACGATTCCCCTCTCTTGGAAGCTGACATCCAGATTGTTCCCAGCTCCCACACTGCGGAGCACTCAGCGGTGACATCTTCACAGATCCTGGAGCCCATGAACTGTAAGCGGGTCCTCTGTTGAGAGGCCGAACACCCCACCTTTACCTGCTGAACCCCCAAGGATTACAGTCTGGACCTGAGAGACAGAGTTTTGTTTACTCCCTGTTGTTTTCCTCTTTGGCTGGAGCGTCTCCCTGCAGTGACAGACAGGCCTGCGACGTGGGAAGATAACCTCCTGGAGTAAAGGAACTGGTAACGTGTGGATAGGGTCAGTGAGGGATAGTTTATTACACGTTAATTCTGTGAATAGGCATTTTTTGTATTGTCTACAATTGTGTTCCGCTGTGTTAAGAAAATGTTTAACAGTAAAGATACGTTTGTTAAGATGGAATCTGAGTGTGGAAGTTTTGCTGGGCCAGATCATGGATATGCATGGGCGGCCTTCCCCTCGCCCACTTCAGTAGCAGGAGAAATTAGACCCCCGAAGTTGTTGTGCAATTTGTCCCGAGTATGCTGATACCCCATATAACCACTGTTTGGGCGCACGGCAGAGCACGGAAGGGAAGGAGTACCATTTTACTTTTTAATCTCAATTGTGAGAGCAGATGTCATGTCGGGTTTGAAGATGTGCCTAAACAGCAGAAACCCCCCCACAACTGACCCCATTTTGGAAACTTCAATTTGAACCCACAAGTACGACACAATTTGATAACATTAGGCCTTGTTTAAGACCTGAATTTCTCACTTTTGTCAGATTACACCAAAAACTGGACCCCCACAATTTGTTACCCACTTTATGAGTGTGGCGATACCCCATGTGTAGTCAAAAAGTTCTGTCTGGACAAACGGCAGGCCTCGCACAGGAAGGGGCACAGTGTGACAAATTTGGCTTTATTTGAAATAGATTGTCATATTTGCAGAGTGGTTCAAGAGCAACAGAAATCCCCCAAAAATGTCTTTTATAAATTGTACCCTCTAATCTATCTAGGAAGGTAGTGAGTAGTTTGATGCCACCATTTTTTATGCAGTTGATGCAACACAACTTTGAAAATTTACAATTTACATTTTTTTCACTGTCTTATGATTCTTTTTTGTACATTCTGAGGAACAAACCTTACTTTTTTTTACACTAGTTTTTAGGTGTTCAAAAATATATCCAATATTGCACCAATGCGAGTACTGGACACACGGCTTTGTCTATAATAGATGGCACACCATTTGGTCTTTAGGGTAAATCTGAAGTTCCAGGACCCAAAGCTTCTAGAGACATTGAGCAAACAAGAAAATCCTTTCAGGAATTATTACTCACAGAGGGAGGCATGCTCCAAAATATACATTGGCGGATTATAAAATTTGGTCTTGCTAACAAAACAGTTGTCCCACATTTGCGTATATTGTAGCAGGAAGAAAGACCAGTACTGGAATGAAGGTCAAAATGGGGAGGAAAATGCAGCCAACTATGTGGCAAAGCCGAGTTTGTTCCAAAGATGAAAGAACACCAGCAGGGCTAGAATGGCAGATACTTTCAGAGACTCGTCCTACAACGTTCCTTTAGCTCCATCAATCCCTATACGAGAGACGAATGTGCCCTTGTAGTTCATCAAGGACTCGTCGACTACCACATTTTTCTCTAGGGAATAAGAATTTATAAATGAATTTTGTAGGAAGGAAATTAGGGGTCTCAATTTGGCTGATCATATTTGGGGTCAGTTCTTGGGAGGGCTTGGGAATCCTTACTGAAATTGAGGAATCTCAGAGCTTCATAAAGGACTTGGGACATGACAGCTGCAAATACAGGGGTGCTGTGTACAGCTTTTGTTGCCCAGTAGGAGCGGAGTGTGGGTTTTTTATTTTTCATTTTTTTAACTAATCCCATATTTAGGGTAAGGCCAAAAAATTTTTGTAATCCAATGAAAGGAAAAAAACAAAAAAACAAACCAGCAACACTTCGTTATTTCATGGCATGCAAACCTTAGTTTTTTTATAACAAAAAGTTTTACATAGACATGGATTTTATGGGCAGGACAAGTACAGATAAAACAGGCAAGAGGACAGGACGACAGCCATTTCGAGTTAATATACGCACCTGGACCCGTGGAAGCGTATCTTAACGTGAAACGGCCGTTGTCCTGTCCTTTTGCCTGTTTTATCTGCACTTGTCCTGCCCATAAAAACCATGTCTATGTAAAACTTTTTGCAATAAAGGACTAAGGTTTACATGCCACGAAAGAACGAAGTGTTGCTGCTTTTTGTTTTCTTTTTTCTTTCCATTGGATTGCTTCATGTGTGATTTTTTCAGCAAGCACCTTCTTCATCGTTATTCACTCTGCCATGTGTTGTGGACTGAGAGCTCATCTACTGAACCAGTACACATTTCTTAGTGCCATTCGATTTCTTTATTGGCCTAAAAGTTTTGTATTTTGGGGACATTTGTGGGGATCCAGGAACGGAAATGAAAGGCAGTGGGTTTTTCGGAAAAGTATTGGCGAACATATAAGTTTGCTTGGTGGACGATAAATTGTAGGAATTCTGGGCTAATGAAAATTTTGAAAAAAAAAAAAATCAATAGGGGTAAAATTGGTGACATTACTCTTATTCCAGGGGCTGCAGAAAAAGTGAATTTGAGGGGAAAAAGAAGTATGATACCTCAGCGGTGGGGGACTGCAGAACTTGGTCCTGCCTCTGAAGTTTTAGCAGTGACGACCGACTCCACTACCATCGGGCTGGGGGATCCCTTGGAGGAAGAGTCATTGTCACTGCCTGAAAACTGCTCTACTTCAGAGGCAGATTCAGTTTCACTGCCGGAGCCAAGCAGGCTGTATGCTTGCTCCGCGCTGAATGTTCTGCGGGCCATTTTTTTTTTATTTTTATTTGCCTAACAAAAAACTAACCCTAATCTAACACTAGTATTTTTTCCTGCTAACCCTAACCCATATAACCCTAATATGTGTAACCCTAACCCCAATATGTGTTACCCCAACTACAAAAAAAAAATATTTTTTCTCTTCTATAATCCCCTGACAACAGGGATATGGGGATTACGGAGAATGGGGGGTGGGTAATTGGATGTTTTATGTAGCTTACGGATGCAGAAATGATTTTTTATAAATTTCGACAGGGCAGTGCTTGAACTGTAGTCTCTCTTCTCTCCCAGAACAACTACAAGGAGAGGAGAGGTACAGCCCAAGTGCTGCCATATTTACTAAATATTGGAGGGTTGGATCACTGATAGACCCTATCACAGTTATCAAAACCCAGCAGCCAATGAGAAAATAGTCATCGGTTCCCAGCTGCAGGCAGACATCTTGGCGGGCGACCTGCGCATGCACCCACCATTTTCTTTCTGCTGGAGGAAGGACGGGGGACGACTGATCTGGTACATAAGGTACCGTGGGGGACCCCATTTCTCTCTCCTTTGATGTGCGGTCACATCAGAGGAGAGATTAAATGGAAAATCAGACTTTTTGTGGTCGCCGTTATAGCGTTAATGGCGATCGCAACCCCGGGGTCAGTAAAATCTGACCCTAATTATGCTCTCTGCTGCCGGTGGTAGTCGAAACCCCAGAGACTACAGACAAATTACAAATCTGGGGGGGTGCTATAACCTTTTTGAGCAGCACCGTTAATGAACAGTGGTTTAAAAGGCATATCGGGGGTCGTTAAGGGGTTAAAGTGGTCAGCAATCATTTGGAGAGCCCTTGTTTTTCACATTGTCAACTCTATGTTGCTTGATCTAAGGTGGGTAACAAAAAAAAAAAAAAATGTTTTCATATATGCACCTGAAGGTAAAACGAAAAATGTTGCTTACAAAAAAGTACTTCATAGACAGCTGTGTGTAACCAACAATTTAACATATTTTCATCGATCAAAAGCCACGGGTATTTTGTTACTAAAAAATTAAATTTGGCTGCTACGTGTCCTGGTTTTATTTTATGCACTACAGCCTCCGGTCCCACCTGAATGGATTCAATATTCAACTTTGAAAAAAATCACGAGTATAATACTAGTAGATCATATAAAACTGGTTGTATGTGGATTTTACTGTGGTTGTATTTATTATTATAGCGCCATTTATAACATGGCGCTCTACATGTGAAAAGGGGTATGCATAAAAAACCATAATCATCTTTAATACAAGTAACGAGTGGTACAGGAGGGGAGAGGACAATGCCCACGAGGGATCACAGTCTTGAATAAGAAGTTGGATAACTTCGAAACCTGTAGATAGAAACTGCATATTCCTTCATCCTGCGTGTCCTGGTTTAATCTGTGGAACATTAGCAGCAGTGCAGAAAAAACAACCTACAAGTCCCATTTGGTTATGATTTGGGCTTTTAACCCGTAGTTTGCAGCAGCTGGTTTAAATTGCTCAAAAAATGTTGTGTTTTCACATCCTCACCAAGTGACCAAGTTTTCTATATCTATTATCTGTTTACCATGGGATAAAACCTTATTTGCTCTCTTTTGCTTCCTAGTCCCCCATTAATGACCTCTAAGGTGGATCTCTCCGGGTGGTAAGAGTTAATTAAAATCACATTATGGCTGGTGCAGAAGCTTCAGGCATAAATAACACCATTTGTTTACTGGTTAAACTGGATTTCAATAGAAGAATTGAACTGGAGCTTTTCTTATTTAATTCCTTTTATTTTCCTGCTAGACAATGCTGGTCAAGGGCTTTATAAAGTTTGAGACAAGTGGACATTACGTGAATGCTTTCCAGAAGTGCAAGGATCTGAGTGATCTCCCACAGGTGAAGACTTGTAGCTTCATTCCGCTTTTCACTATGGATTTAAAGCCATTGACGATCCACCTCTACGACCGTCTCAGACCGGGCATCTTTAGTATCCTTCCTAGAAGTATACTGCAGCACGGTCAGAGGAGGGATAAAATTGAGGAACAGGTTTAATGTCCCCAATGGGAAAATTCTTTTCTGGGTTCGCTTCAAGCAAGATCCGGATGAAATCGGAGGATTGTTCCACCCTCCAGTCACCTTTTCTTTGAGAGGTAATCGTGCCTCGTTGGACTACCCTGGGCAGCCAGAGTATTGTTCAACATGCTTTCAGTTTGGTCACACCAGGAACACCTGCACTCGAGTCAACTACTGCTTCTACTGCATGATGCCAGTGGACAGGCATTGATGCAACCGAATCTGAAAGTGGCACAACATTTCGGGACCTCTCGGGTGAGACAGATGAAAAGTCTACCTTAAACTAAGATGACAGCGACCAGAGATCTCAATCTGTGGATCAACTGCTAATTTTCCACACAAATGAGAAGACCAGAGACGTTCTCATCTCCACCATACTCGAGTTGAGTCATCTAAACCCCTCGTGACCTCTGCTTGCATCTATGCCCCACAGCTTCTCAGGGACAGCACAGAAGAATGAGCGTCACCTCTAATGGGCTCGTGAGTATGAGCACCCCTTTCCTTCCCTAAACTGGTGGCTCTGGAACTCCTGGGGATACATCTGTACAATTTGCCCATGATTTGGCACAAGAGGCAAATTTAGAGAGATGGGAGACCGTCCACAAGAAATCTAAAAGATGTAAAACAGACTCTGCTAATTGTGATGATGACATGGGATCTTTGCCCTGTGCACAAATTTTTGATCCAACGCCCCTTCCCACCTTACTCCAATAGCTTCCAAGCGCTGGCAAAGAATCTTGATTCAGACAATGGGGGTTATTACCCTTTCCCGATAGGGGCACTGTGACCCAATTTACAGACGCACTACAAATGTCTAAAATCTAAATTTCCTCAAATACTGTTTGAATGTTTTCATTGTATGGACTTTGCTGATTGCCATGTTTCACCAGACCCATTTGATAATTCAAATTTTAAGTATTTGCCATAAATGTTTGGGTTTTCAAGGACTCTACAAGATCCCTTTAAGATGGCAGTTCATCTTGCAGAGAAACCAGAAGGATATTTTGTGCCTCCAAGAATGTGAACTTTCCAGGGAACCGTTAAGTGGACTTGAGGAGAGGCCATATGGTCCTTTTGATGGGGCTGAGATCCGGTTTTTAAATCATAACTTTACTGCAGATTCTTATACAGTTATATCCAAATATCACAATGTGAAGATCTGTAGTTTAAATTGTCTATTTTTTTTAACAAGTAAGAATGAGAGAAAAGTTGCATCTCCCAATTGTAAAACCTCTTAATGGAAGGATAAAAGCTCAATTAAACTTCGAACTTGGATAAGACTTGTAAATATTGTTGGCTCTTATGAAATATTGGTTTATATACATGGGAAATGTCCTGATATATTCCATCATGTGTGAGGTCAATAATATAGCTCTGATGTATCGTGCCATCATCCCGAGAATTGGCTGGTTCCATTCAGGATTTGATGGAATAGTCATCAACATCTAGTCACATAGTCTTGATTCTCTTTGACCTGTACTGATTCCAGGCCTTACTTGCACTGTTCAATATAGAAGTAACTTGTGGAGCACATTCTAGGTAAACTGGGTCATAGGTTTGTAACATTTCTATTTAGGCTACCTTGTCACAATGTTATGCATTGTATAGATTTTATATCATACAAATATTTCCATCCTTGATGCCATATTATTCTATCGTAGATTTGTTCAATGTTTTGTTCTTTTTCGCCTTCAATAAAATGAGTTAAATTTTTCAAACAAAACTTTACAGCCATTTTTTAACCTTTTCCTTCCTGGTAGATCTATTATCCCCAACCTGTACAAACTCCTCATCCTGCCGATACTCCACTACGGTGTCGCTGCTGCCATATGTGTCCATATTACTGCACCTACTGTGTGCCCTCTAGATGGTAAAACAAACCTCTAGAATATAGTAATTCCCTGTGCAAGTGCCCTAGAAAACACTGCCCACATTTCCCATCCATTTGAACAATGTCATTGCCCCCCAGACTCCCATTGTACTTGGTAGTTGAAACCAGCCTGTGAGTATTTGGAATTCCTCGGTTTGAGCAACAACCACCCCTAGCATTTTAGTGCTCTCATCTCTACTTAAGATTAGAGAAGAGGGAGGACTAAAATGCTCGGGTGCTCGTACCGAGGAATTCCCAATACTCGCATGCTTGTTTTGAATAACTAGCATAATGGGAGTCAATGGGAAAGCCAAAGATCTGGGGGGGGGGCAGTGAAAATGTTCAAATGGATGGGAAAAGTGCTGAATGGAAGGAGAACAGCATGGGAAGACCCCTGGGAGCATCTGATTCCCAGATAGCTGCTGGGAACAATGGTGTCACACTTTTACTCCACTTTAAGTACCAATAATAAAACATTCCAAACCCATGAAAAATTGCATTTCAAAGGAAAAGAAAAAAAGTTAAACATTTTTTCTTGTATAATGACTTATAGACGGCAAGATTTAAATGATTTTAAAAAAATATATAATTTAAAGTAATCCAAAATGTTTAATAAAAAAAACAAAAACAAACAGGAAATGTCAGTGTAAATTTATGAAGGAAGCAAGAACTGCCAAAAAATTAAGGACTCATACACCCTGTATAAGGCCAGGATCACACATGCGCGAGATACGGCAGAGTCTCGCAGGTGAAAACCCTCCTCTGCCGCCGGCACTCCGGAGCGGAGCGTGCAGCCGCACAGCAACACATGGAGCTGCACGCTCCGCTCCCAAGTGCCGGCGCCAGAGGAGGGTTTTCACCTGTGAGACTAAGCTGTATCTCTCGGGTATGTGTGATCCCGGCCTTAGACAGAGGAGAGCCTCGGACCAAATTTTAAGGTATTGGTCTCCTCAGGGGCAGACACAGACAGCTAGGGGCCCCTGTGCAGGAAATGTGTCTGGGCTCCGAGATAGAGTGTGTGTATATACACATATGTATAGCACTGTCCCTTAGTATGTGTGCGTGCATGTATAAAAGTGAATACACTATATACTAAGGGACTGTTAGACAATCAATAATAACGTCTTACTCCACCTCCCCATTCCTAAATCCATTATAATTCCCCTTTCCTCCCATCCCAATCCCCCACACCCCTCATTTTCCTCCTCCCCCCCCCCCCCACATCCCATTATTGCTCTCTCCCCAACCCCATAATTTCCCCCTTCAACACCTCCATTATGGCTTTATCCTAACTACCCCATTATTGCCCATTCACCACCTCCATCATTTCCTCCTCCCCCACCACCCCCATCATTGCCCTCTCCTCCACCTACAAACACACACACACCCCTCACCTCTGCGTACGGTATCCGGAAGCCCCACCATTGCCGGCAGCTTCCTGTCTCGCACACCCGCGGTGCTGAATGATGATGTCATACAGCCGCTGCTGTGTATGACAGGAAGCGTGGGCAGTAAGCAGGACTGATCCATTCCCTGCAGCTCGGCTCCGCTGCCATTTCCTCCTGCAGGCCGCGGAGCTGCAGGGATTGCTCCCTGCCCACCGCACATGAGGGCAATCTGGCCAGTGCCCCCCCCGGAGCCTTGGGGCTGGATAAACTGGCCAGATTGCCCTCAATTTTAGCCAGCCTGCAGGCAGGGCTGGTTTTAGGCTAGCATATGCTAGTATATTGCACATCACACAGAAGCATTTCGGTTGTATTGACATGCGCTGCGTTCAGGCCACTAAATTAATGTGATCAACAATATTTAAGTCGTTCAATGCTTGTTTCCCAGCCTCTTTCCACCGTCTGAGAAAGAATGATGGGGACAGAACGATTACTAATAGATCACTAACAGATCACCATACAGTATCATGTTATCAGCAGCACATCTACAGTTTACACCGGCGATGTGCTGCTGAGAACAAGGATTTCTGTTTCGGCATAAACAATCCAATCACTCGAATATGCAGCATTTTGCTTGTTTAGTATAATACACCCCATAGTCCTCCATATACAGTATTATAATGTACACCACAGTCCTGAATATTGTAAAATGCACACCCCATAGTCCTCCATAATATAATACACTCCCTATAGTACTCCATATATTAAAATACACTGCTCAGTCCTCCACATAATATAATACACTCCTCATAGTGCTCCATATAATATAGTATAATGCACCACCATCAGTGTCGTACAATTCACTTCCCATAGTATAATGCACACCATAGTTCTTCATATAGTATAATGTATTCCCCATAGTCCTCGATACAGTATAATGCAGCCCACGTAGTATAATGCAGCCACCCCACAGAGTATAATATAGCCACCCCACAGAGTATAATGTAACCCCCATAGAATATAATGCAGCCCCCTCATCTAGTATAGTGTAGCCCCCTCAGAGTATGATGCAATCACCCCTCATAGAATATAAATATAATACAGCCCCCCCATAGAATATAATGCCTGCAGGGGCCCCCCAGAGCCTCTGGGCCCCGGTGCAGCTGCACCAGTTGAACAGGCGGTATGTCCGCCCATGGGTCTCCTAGACTCATCTCTTGGCAGGAAAAACAGTTGCAAAAACAGGAGCCTGCATTTTTGATTGATTTAAGTGAAGTCAATGGTGAAAAACGTAGGGCAAAAACGCAGGGGATTGATATTCAGCGCATTATTTTCTGCACCAAATCTGCAAGACAAAAATACTCAATGTGTGCATGACATGTCAGGTTTCTCATTCACTTAGGGCCCCGTCTCACATAGCGATTTACCAACGATCACGACCAGCGATATGACCTGGCCGTGATCGTTGGTAAGTCGCTGTGTGGTCGCTGGGGAGCTGTCACACAGACAGCTCTCTCCAGCGACCAACGATCAGGGGAACGACTTCGGCATCGTTGAAACTGTCTTCAACGATGCCGAAGTCCCCCTGCAGCACCCGGGTAACCAGGGTAAACATCGGGTTACTAAGCGCAAGGCCGCGCTTAGTAACCCGATGTTTACCCTGGTTACCAAAAAAAACAAACAGTACATACTGACCATCTGATGTCCGTCAGGTCCCTCGCCGTCTGCTTCCTGCTCTGACTGACTGCCGCCGTACAGTGAGAGCAGAGCGCAGCGGTGACGTCACTGCTGTGATCTGCTCTCACTGTACGGCCGGATCTCAGTCAGAGCAGGAAGCGGACGGCGAGGGACCTGACGGACATCAGATGGTGAGTATGTAGTGTTTGGTTTTTTTTTACATTTACGCTGGTAACCAGGGTAAACATCGGGTTACTAAGTGCGGCCCTGCGCTTAGTAACCCGATGTTTACCCTGGTTACCAGTGAAGACATCGCTGGATCGGTGTCACACACACCGATTCAGCGATGTCAGCGGGACCTCAACGACCAAAAAAAGGTCCAGGCCATTCCGACACGACCAGCGATCTCGCAGCAGGGGCCTGATCGCTGGTACGTGTCACACATAGCGAGATTGCTACTGAGGTCGCTGTTGCGTCACAAAACTTGTGACTCAGCAGCGATCTCGCTAGCGATCTCGCTATGTGAGACGGGGCCTTTAGTTGTCATCAGGCTTTGCCACAAAAACTCACCAAGTCTGCAATGTGTGCACACAGCCTACATTTTTAAAGGCTCTTGAGGGTTATTTACCAACAAAATGAAACCAAGATGTAATACCCTATGGATGAGCAATATAATACCAATACATTTTAACAAGATTTTTTTTTAACTTACTACAATGAAATTTTCTCCAGACCATGGAATAGTCCATGGGTGAGTAATATAATATAATATTGATAACATTTTGAAGAGGTTTGAGGGTTACATACCAACGAAATGTACCTAACACGTACAACTATGGCTAAGATATGTAACCCAGCAAAAAAATAAAAAAAAATGTAACCCCTTCACACCGCAGTCCATTTTCGTTTTATGCCTATCTTTTTTACTTGTTTTCCAGAGCCTTAAATTTATTTTTCTGTCAATATCACCATGTCAGGCATTGTATTTTGCAGGACAAGTTGTACTTTTGAACGACTCCATTGGTTTTACCAAATCTTGTACTGGAATACAGGAAAAAAATTCCAATTGCGGTGAAATTGCAAAGAAAAATTGCAATTCCACAACTGGTTTTTGTTCTTTTACTACGCTTACCAAATGCTAAAACTGACCTGCCATGATGACTCTCCAGGTCATTACAAGTTTGGAGATACCAAGCATGTATAAGTTTTTTAAATTTTTTGTTATCTGGTGCTATGTGAGGGATTATTTTTTGTATGCCAAGCTAACGTTTAGTGATAACATTTTGGTGCGCGGATTCAATTTTTTGACCACCCGTTATTGCATTTTAATGCAATATTGCGGATACCAGAAAAAAACAAATCTGGCACAAAAAAAAACACACACACATACACACATACACATGGTGGGATTCCAGTCCAACAGAAATATTCCACCTGGAATTCTGCAAGCACCTTCTCCAGGTCCATCAGAGCACCTCCAACAGTGCTTATCGGGCTGAGCTGGGCAGATTCCCCCTACACCTAACAGTTCTAAAGAGGGCGCTGTCATTCCGGGCTCACCTGCATAGGAGCAATCCAAGCTCCCATCACCATAAAGCCCTGAAACATGTAGGTGAAACAGAAAAACCAGAACCCTCGGAACAGCCCAGCCAAACCCAACCGGACCAGAACACCAATCACAACAACCTGACAAAAGCCGGAATCAGGAAGATGGCAGACGAAGGCCAGGAGAGGTATGTCAGTGACTGGAAGAATGATATCATCAGCTCACAGAAACTGATCATGTACCGGAGTCTACAGAGAGACTACAGACTGGCCCCATATCAGGAGAAACTCCCGGACCCCAGAGATCGCAAGATCCTGAGCCGGTATAGACTCAGTGCCCACAGTCTGGCCATCGACTGTGGCCGACACAGGCAGAACTACAAGCCCAGGGAGGATCAGGAGGCCATAGAGGACGAAACCCACTTCCTGCTACACTGCTCCAAATACTCAGCAGTGAGGGACACTCACTTCAGGAGACTCTCACATCTCTTCCCGGACTTCATCACCATGAAGGAGGAAGAGAAAACATATATCCTGCTGGGAGAAGAAGAGAGAGCAGTGGAGATCGCAGCGCGGTATGTGAGCGAATGTCATAGACTGCGAGAAAGAGAACTATGATGCCATGGACTATAGCTCCCATCCACCTCCCCTACAGCTCATTGTATAGTGTATAGTGTATAGTGTATTGTATTGTGTATTGTATTGTATACACACACACACACACACACACACAAACATTAAAAACTAATCTAGATTATCCTAAAAAAAAAATTATTGAAACTTACGGAAATGAATGAAAATGAAGGTTCTTCGCGCATAAATTGGCCAATTCATGTATGCCCATCAACCATGGCAAGGTCACCTCCCTCTGATGGGTCCCTGCTCTACTGTGCATGCCTTCTCTTGGACTATAAACCTACAATTTTGGACATTCATGTCTACTCCTGGGTTTAGCCTACAATTGAAGGGCAAGTAGATCTCAACCTTGCCATGGTTGATGGGCATACATGAATTGGCCAATTTATGCGCCAAGAACCTTCATTTTCATTCATTCATTTCCGTAAGTTTAAAAACATAATCTAGATTTTACTACTCAATTTTTTTTTTAATGTTTTTCTGTGTTTTCACATGGCCTAAACAGTGCTGCTGTGCTCTTTTTCTAGACAATTCAGTTTGGCAGCTTGCACATATTCACACATAGGAGGTGCTGATCAGTCTATGTATATATATATAAAAAAAAAGTAAAAAATACATATTTGGTATTGCAGTGTTCAGAATCGCCTGATATATTATTATATCGGTCGATTCAGAACCCAGCAATACCTAATATGTATTTTTTTACTTTATGGTTTTAATTTGAATGGGGCAAAAGGGGGGGCGATTTGAACCTTTTTATTTTTAAAAACTTTTGCTTTTCACTTGCTTCAATAGTCTCCGTGATCTTCTGATCACCTCTGCTACACACAGGCACCTGTGTGTAGCAGAAATGCTCACTCGCTATGAGAGCCGACCCCTGGGCGGTGCTCATAGCAATCCGGAAATGACCACCACAGGGGTCTGCTGCAGACCCCAGGTTGTCATGCCAATCCATCGGTAATCTGCGGTCATGTGACATGGGCACCGATGGACAGGATTAGGGACATGCTTCCGGCGCAATCGCATTATATGCCGCTGTCATGTCAGCTGTTCAAAATAGCTGACGTGCCAGGAAAGATGTGGGCTCAGTACCGGAGCCAATATCAAAAGGGAAAGAGATGACATGCACCTAACATGTACTGCGCATGTAGTGTTGGGGTTAGCTTTTATTATTTTTTTTTGAGTCTTCTGTATCACAGAAACATAACACAACACAGAATGGATTATTGATAAGAAATATGAACAATCAAGCAAAATTTTCAAACACTTTTCTACTGTTATATACCAAAATGTGACAATGCACGCAGTGCTGTACTGATGAGTAATCTAATCTTAATTTTTCTATGCTTTTTGTATGGTTTACATATCATCGTAATGCAACAAAAACAGTGTTGCACTGTATGGATGAGTAGTTGAATCCATAAAAATATTTTGAATGAAAATATTTTGAACGTGTAGTTAATGTACTTATACAGTCAAAGGCTTTTTCGGAAAGTGCAAACCCACACAGAAATGAGGAGAGTAATCAATAGACCCCTGAACAATTGGTGGGCCTCATTTGTATATTGAATATTTGGATTGGGGGCTAATCCAGGCTTTGTTCATTTATATGAGTGTGAGCCTGTCTGCATGCTCGATAGGCCAGTCTTATGACCCCCTCCAACAGTACCTCCCTGGCCTCTCCTAATTCGTTGGACAAGGAAGCTTGCCCCCCCCTGCCGCTAGTGTGGTCTGATGTGAATTTTTTTAAAACATTTTCCACAATGGCCTGCTGGTATAGCACCATTTTAGAAGACCTCAGGAAGTAGAGATGCAAAGTTCTCCTTGTAGTGTGGGTCTAGCAGGGTGAACAACCAGTATTTTTTATTTTATTTTATTTTTTTATTTAGAGAAGGATGTAACGCCAGGGTCACAGAAAAGGCAGCAGTAGTCGGCCATATGTGCCAAGCTTCATACAGCCAACATGTGTCTCCACCATGATGACTTTCCTTCCCTCCTACTCACTCATTCCCATCCTCAGCCCATCCACATAGACAAGAAAGGATGAAGGTTGTGTGGCTTCTAGCCGCTGTTGCACTAGCCACCCGCTTCTGTTCCTCCTCATTGTTACCAAATCCACACTGAGCAGAGGAGATGAAAGATGAGATGAAGCTGGGCTGGCTCTGTGTTTTGTCTTTCTCCATCCCCATCTGGCCAGCATGCAAAACTTCATGTTTAATTATGAGCAGCGACTGTTTAAGTAGGCATAGAAGAAAGATAGTTGCGCTGACTATGGCATCATCGCCACTCACCATCTTTGTGGTGTCTTCAAAGTCTTAGAGAACCAAACAAATGTTAGACATCCATGCCCACTGTTCAGTTATCTGCAGAGGCTGATCAGAGTAATGATTGGTGTGTTGGTGCTAGTACTCAACCACTGGCCTCTTCTGGTCACAAAGCCTTCACAGCTTGTGCATTGTGGAGAAGAGAGGAGCGAACCTTTTAAGGTTCAGTTACGATTAGCGAACATTCTGATGTTCGCCGAACGCATCCAAAACCCATTGAATTCAATGGGAGGCAAAACCAAAAAGGCATAGATCACACCTTAAGATGGGCCCAAAAGCTGCCAAAACCGCTCAATTTAGGGTCAGACACCAGGCAAAAAATTGCATCAATTGACCCAGAGTACAAATAGTATAATTATGCAGCATGAATGCATGGGACAGGGCTTGGTCCAGCATTTCTAGCTTACAAATTGATCAGCAAGAGGTAGCTGAGTGACAGTTGTAGGCCTGGTGCTCCGAGACCCCTTCCACTACAGGCAACCCACCAGATGGAGACCAAATTTGGAGTTGTCACAGTTCAAAAAATTATTGGCACACTACTAAAAGTGGCATCAATTTCCCCAGAATGAAAATCTTATAATGGGGCTTTGACACCCCCTTCCACTACAGACACCACACAACAAGGAGACCCAAATAAGTCTCCAATTACCAAAGATTTAGCTTGTTGTGACTCTAGAGGAAGCAAAAGGAGAAGGAAAAGGAGGAATATTGCATGCTTTAAAAATAAATATACATTTTTAAAAGTAACAACTGGAGACACCTTCTGATTGTTGTAACAAGTGCCTTGGTGGCGCATCAGCAGCAGTAGCAACAGCAGCCATAGAAGCCGACAAAAGTGTCACAGACTGCAATAAAGTGAGATCAGTGCATGACACCAAAAACTACACCATCGCCTATTTTACCCAGTCAATATGAGAGCAATGACTTGTTCATCTTTACGAAAGTTCTGAGCGAACTCTAGCTGCTAGGCATGACAAATCCTCCAAAAGGTATCTGACAGGCAAGGTCAGGACACTTCCATTTTTGAAGACCAAAATGCAAAAGGGTCGAAAACCTCCCTGGAGAATGGCATTGATGTTGATCTCGAGATACTCCTACACCATACGCTCCAGTTTATCGCTATGTGTCAGACTTTTACTCTTCTGCTGGTGCATACGATGTTGTAAACAAAAAAAAAAAAGCGTGAAACTAATCACAGAAATTGCTTCTGCCATTTACACTGCTGCTGCTAATGTTTTTGAGTCGACAACTCAACGTTCTCAGGATTGGAAGTCTAGAACTGTGATGCACACTGTGCCACACCACCACAATTAAGGTGGTCTACAAGGATGTCTCAATACTCCAGAATGCAAAGGGAGGGTGGGCATGTGGCAGAATTTACTTTTGTACTGTGGATCTAACAGTGGCAACCCAGTAGTCAGCACTATTTCTAATCCTAACAATACGAGCATCATGTTGCAGATAGTGCAGCAAGAAGGCGCTCATGTATTGGACTCTTCCATGAGATCCAAGTACATGGTGTGTTGGTGGCAGAGTAACACAAGCTTGCCTTCTCAGTCCCCACCCATAAACCATGGATATCAGAGAGGGGATCATTATCCTCTTCATCTCCTGACTGTTGCACGCCCGTCACCTCTTCCTCCTCAATTTGCTCTTTGGCTCCTGCAACTTCACTAACAGTTTGTCTGGTACCATGAGACCCCCCCCTACCCCCCGATCGCTGTAGTCCACACTCCCATGGCACCCTCCTGTGTTATGACTGTCCAGAACGTAGATATATTGTTATCTTTTCCATATCCTCCTCCTCTTCCTCTGGGACCACCTTCTCCTCCCTCAAACTGTTCAAAGTGTGCTCCAGCATGTAAGTGACCGGAATAGTGATGCTGATGATGGCATCATGAGTGCCAACCATCTTAGTAGCCTTTTCAAAACTGTATAGAAGGGTGCAGAGGTCCTTCATCTGTGCCAACCCTGCAAGGGTGAATTGCTCCACGTCCATACTGCATTGGCCCAGGCTACACAAAATGAAATACTCCTTGAGAGCTCATTGCTGCTACCACAGTCACTGAAATGTGTAGAGGAGAAGACCGAGCTGTGGGTGCCGACAGGGCACAGTTTTTAGAACTGCTGAGGCCGAACCTACTGTTGCAAGGGGAAGGAGATTGGAGACGGAGCAAACGCTTAACCTGTGTAGAAGGGGCATGGTGAGCCAGGGAGATATAAAAGAAGAGGGTTGCCACCAGAGAGGAGTCAGAGGACCGGCGCCGGGTTGCGGGGGAAGATTGGCTGTGATAGCTACTTTGTGGCCTGATACAGCGAGGAATTCCCAGGTTTTGGCAGGCGTGCGGAGGAACGCACACCTAGTGGAGGATTGCGGTGAACACCAGTTTGCTGAGCTGCAGCATAAAAGGACTAGGGGCTCAGTGGGTAAGACTTATGACTGCTTGCTGCCAGCAGAAGTGAAGCAGACTTTTTAGGTGGGGAAGCTGGAAGAACTCCGCATCGGTCTCAGCCGGCAGCCGACCAACCATCTGACTCAGCTTGACTCGGTTGTACATTTCTTCTCCTGAGTGGAATATATAGACTGCCATTCTGAATGACTCTTTCCTCCGTTTACCCCTCATCCTTTATCTGTTTATTTGCTGTTGCTCCCTGTGAGGAGGTTATTGATAAAATAAATGTTAACCCCTGCTATGTGCTTTTGTGTCACATCAACCAGTTAACCGAAATACCTCTGTAGGGGTGTGGTCGTCGGAAGTGAGCACACAGTGGCTGTGCTTTCTGCAGCAGCACATCCAGGTCAGGATAGTGGTGGAGAAATTGCTGTACCTCCAAGTTGAGGACATGAGCCATGCAAGGCACATGTGTGAGGTTGTTGAAGCATAGGGCCACCATCAGGTTGACACAGTTATCACACATTGCCTTCACTGGCTACAGGCTCAGTGGAGACAGCCATTGCTCAAACTCCACTTGGATAGCTGTCCACAACTGTTGTACTTTGTGACTTCGATCTTCAAGGCATATCAATTTGAACACTGCCTGAGCCATGGCTGTGCAGTATGGAGGTGGGAGAGATTCTCTCTGCACTGCTGGAACATGTGTCTCATTAAGGGAGAGGAGGAGGGCGCAAGTGGAGTCCCTAGTGGAGGAGAAGGCAAAAGCAGTGGACAAAGTGTTAGATACAGAAGTTTGTCCCTCAAGCCTTGGAGATTTCAACACTTGTGGAGCAGTCCCTTCCCCCACCTCCCCTGCAGGAACCACAGTCACCCTGTGCCCAGTCAGTGAGATGCAACACCCCTGCCCATGGTGGCTCGTTCAGATGTCAGTAGTGAAATGCACCCTGGCAGACAGATTTTTTTTCTGTTAAAGGGAGATGTCTGCAACATACTGGTGTAGCGCAGGTACGTTGTTGGAGAAGTAATGGCAACTGGGCAACTGGTAAACTGGTAATGTGGAACTGCGACAGCCATCAGCTTTTGGAAACAGTCTGTATCCACCAGGCGGAAAGCAGCATTTTCATGGCCAACATATTGAAGGTGAAGTTCAATCTCTTTGCTCTGGCATGTGTAGAAGAGAGGACAGGGCTGCACGTGCTGCTGTAGCGCCAGTTCTGGAACTGCTGGGGCCAAGCCTCCTGTTGCTAGAGGGAGCCAGTAACCTGGGTGAAGGGAGCATAGCCAGGGGAAGGTTAAAAAGGGTTGCACGAGAACTGCAAGGGGCTTCCTGCCAGAGTGCTGAATGGGTGCAGACCGCAGATGCAGTGAGGAGAGCGATAGGCCGCAGCACGCAGAGACAGAGCAGCCATGTGAGAGACTCTCCTATATCGGTGGGTGCGCAGGGAGATGCGTGCCGAGCATTGCAGCACAGATGTTCAGGTATCGGCCAGCACACAGAGGAGCGCACGCTGGGCAGAGCAGCCATTGAGATGATGGCAGCTGCTCAGAGAGACACGTGCCAAGTGGAATTTTGCAGAGAGCTCTACTCTTCTACTCCGCAATTGAATGGACTAGGGGCTCAGAGGGAAAAACGGGTGAACACCTGCTGCCACCAGAAGCAGTACCGTGTGTTGGGTGGGGACGCCTGAAGACTAGTGATGAGCAGGTATGCTCGTTGCTCGAGTTTCTCCGAGCACGCTCGGGTGGTCTGAGTATTTCAGCATGCTCGGAGATTTAGTTTGTGTTGGCGCTGCTAAAATTGCAGCTGCTAGGCAGCTTGAATACATGTGGGGATTGCCTAACAAACAGCCAATTCCCACATGTACTCAAGCTGTCTAGCAGCAGCAAATCATGCAGCTGCGTAGACAAAAAACAACAATTGAAAAAAATTATCATTCTAAAACAATGTGCTAAATTCTGCAGACACATGAATAAGACGTGTACTGAATCAACCAGAGCCCTCTATGACTAAGAATGGTGGATTAAAAGAATTGTAGAAAAATCCATCAGTCTCCTTTAATAGAGCAATGGCAGTAAGTGGTGCTGTAAAACTGTTGGAAATCACTAAGAGGTCATTAGCTAATAGAATACGCAGAAGAGATATAAGAGAAAATGCAGCAGACGCACAAAATTCAGTGCAGAATCTACACTTTTAAAATAGGGGACAGTGACAGTGAAGGGCCCCTGTGCAGGACTTGTGTCAGGGCCCCCCACCATCAATCCCCACCCATATAAACAAGCGCATTTACATGTATATTCACATTATATACAATACAACAAAATATTCACATGTCTGTTTACACACTACAGACTTGTACATAGTAAACACGGGCACAAAATATATAAAAGATGCACATACACTACTTTCCATTACTGTGATCCACTTGTTCTCATCATGATAGGATTGAAGAAAAAGAAAAAAAAACCAACTAGGATTAACAGTCGCACCTTTTAGTTACATGTTATGATTCTAGTGGTAGAGAATCTCTGGTATTCAGACTAAGTCCGCAATAACATAGAACTGCTCTAGGGAGGTGGAAACTAGGCTAACCGCATAACTGATCCTAACACACAACTAGAAGTAGCCGGTGAACGTGCCTACGTTGATTCTAGACGTCTCGAGCCAGCCGGAGAACTGACTACCCCTAGAGGGAAAATAAGACCTCACTTGCCTCCAGAGAAATTAACCCCAAAGATATAGAAAGCCCCCAACAAATAATAACGGTGAGGCAAGAGGAAAACACAAACGTAGAGATGAACTAGATTTAGCAAAGTGAGGCCCACTAAACTAGATAGGCAGAAAATAGAAAGTGAACTATGCGGTCAGCAGAAAACCCTGCAAAAACATCCACGCTGAGTATTCAAGAACCCCCGCACCGACTGACGGTGGGGGGGAGAATATCAGCACCCTAGAGCTTCCAGCGAGCTAGAAAATCACATTTTGAGCAAGCTGAACAAAAAACACTGATAATGCAAATGATCCAAGGTATGCAAACTGGACTTAGCTTTTCTTGCATGAGGCAGATGGCAAGGAATCAGGAGGAGACCAAATAGGACTGAATACATCGATACCAGACAAGAGACTGAGTCCTAAGGAGGACTAAATAGGGAAAACCCACAGCTTAATGAAACAGCTGAAGCCCAGGCATGCAGAAAGACATGACTCATACAATACCATTAGTGACCACCAGAGGGAGCCCAGAAACACAGTTCACAACAGTTACACAAGTCTCACTATATCACAAGACGAGCTGTGATTTTGGTAGCAGTGACTTTCCCAAACACACACAAGTGTTACAAATATATTTTCATATGATTTCAATTTTTAAAGTTTCTGTAAGTCCAGGGTGTAACAGGAATTTACCTCGGGGGTGGGATATATTTATGCGGATAGTGGCAGAGTTAAATATACACCGTCCTTCATCGTGGGTAATTCTACTACTAGAACGATTTTAGACAGATTAACAATGACAATTGATGACCCAACCAGAGAGTGTCTACACCTCGTGGGCTGTCCTCACCTCGTGGGCTGTCCTCACCTCGTGGGCTGTCCTCACCTCGTGGGCTGTCCTCACCACGCCGTGTGATTCAACCGTTACGTTCCCCATCATTAGGTTTCACACGAGGGACTTTACTGCCCGCCAAAAAAAAAAACCTCTGCCGATGCTACAGTCCATGCGGCTGACGCTATGGCTTATACGATTGCTAAAAGCTACACTTGTACAATAACGTTCTATTATTCTGTAAGAATTATAATGGTCTTTATTATTAAATACAGATCGTGGTATATTATTGTAATGAATTGCTCTGCTCCATCATTCTGAAATGTCCCGTGTCTGACTCGTGCTTGATCAATGAAGCCTTTAAAAACTTTACAATATTGTGTCTTTTATACAGTTAGTAAAAAATTAACTCTATACTTTATACTTGAGATCTATAAAGAGGTGGGAATAGCATTTTTGGAAATAGTATTATTGGTCATATAGATAAAAAACAATAGGAATTCCATCACACAGTAACAAGGTGGGAATATCACTACCTAAAAGAAGGGGCTGCGAATGAACTAAATTGGGAATCTCAAGTAAATATACAAATATCACTGGCGCTCACTACTAGTGCCCACTAGATGAGTGAGAACAGACTGTGGAATCCCCCAGCTGCTGGTATCCCCAGAAAATGTGCCACTTCTGTAACAATCAGTACATACAACAACTGATACCGCGCTTGGGTGATAGTAAAGGACTAGCCCTAACTACAGGAATGCAATCAAACCACATGAATATGTGCAGTAATAGATATTCAAAATAACACATTGCACATTATAGTGAACCCAATTGCCAACTGCTGTATGGGCCGTCAACCTGCTCGCTCCTTAGAACATGTACCACACATCCATATATTCCAGTAAAAAATGACCATAGACACATGTAGCGCCTGTACCTGGTAGATAAAACACACTTATGAGCTGGAATAAACTTGTCAATGACAGTTCTTACCATGTGGAAGTATAGTCCGCAGGATAATGTGTGTTATGCTGGACTCCCACCAACCTGCTCGTGGTGGGTACCGGGGATGGTGTGCGATATCTCACCGGTGGGAGCGGCAGGTCCGGGGACAAAGTGAAGTGTAGCTGCTCAGTGCAGAGTCAGGAGACGTCCCGGCCGGAGGCGTCCCTGGTTACACTGAAGGAAAAAGATGGCCGCCGCTGACAAGCAGCCTGTGACGTCACAGGCCTACGGAGCCTTGCGTAGGACAAAAAGGCTAACTGACGCGTTTTTTTTTGTGCCTATCTTCATTTGGCAGCCCCACAATGGCAATCAATGCTCTACGCGATAATAGGGAATACCGTTTTACCGCAATTCCGGAGCGTTTTTCCTTCAGGCCTCCTGCATTGTCTGAATCAGTTGTAACAACTAGACTTCTCAAGGATTTGGAGAAACTACTATTTACAGAGATGAAGGATATGTGGGAGGTAGCCTCTCTGGAAAAGTATTCACAAGCCCGAATAATTCCTAAAAGCCTAATAATCCATAAAACGCTTGCAGGAGATTTTGGTGATCCCAATATTAAAACAGAATGGGATGACATGTTTAGAAAATTCTCTTTACCAGCATTGCAGTTTATCATAGACAAACGCTTGGTCACCCTTAAGCGAACTAGCCACCAAATAGTGGAAATATTTGAGAAACTACAAACATGTACCATCACAGACAGTATGCAAGAACTAGCAGATAGTATCCTGCATAGACTAAAGGAAAAACAGAAAGATTATTGATAAAAAAAATTAGGAAATTTAGGAGGGATAATATACCTGAACAGACATAGTGTTTACCCTATACAGAATAGGGGTAATGAATCTGGTAATGATCAACTGCTGGATTCCAGCCAGCTGGTGGTCCTGGATGAATATATCTCCAAACCACAACACAGCGGAATGGATAATTTAATCAATTTATCACTATATGCCGATTCCAATTCAACTCAGTATACACCGGTCCGCAGAAGAGACCAGGATTTAGGGCCGAGTCCCTCAAGTTGTAATAATCACCCGGCCAGGTATCCTCCTGACCCTATTGATCAAGATAGGATATAAGGAAAACTCTAGGGTTCTAACACACCATTGACCATGGAGCCCAGTTCACCTGTAGACTAACATCCAGACAACTGTCCCGGTTCCAGTATCTAATAGATTTTATCCTTTGTCATCATATAGGGAAGAGGACTACATTATCACATCAACGGTAGGGGAAGCGTGTTCCAGCACTGCCCGATTGGGATTAATAAGTGGTACAGAGGTGGGTCATGGGTCAAATAGGGCAACCATCCTCCCTAGTAAAACCAAAACTATAAAACCCAGGGCACACACACACACACACACACACACACACACACACACATTAAGTACTACAGCCAGTAATAGCCCCATATCTGGCGGAATGGTGAAAGGGAAGGGAAAGGGCCCTGCCCCCGCACACAAGATTGAAAGGATCAGGAACACATACACCACTTAAGGATTTTTTTCGGGTAAGACCTCTAAAACCAAAAGAGGCAAGAGGGGAGGGAAACTCACCAAAAGGAAAATAAGAACTACATCCAAAAATTCTCAAAAAATATACAATCTAAGTTCATATCAGCTAACAAGTAGCGATATTTCACTTCTACAGAAGGGTCTCAAATTTGCCCCCACTACTTCTATCAAACCCTTCAGTCTATATATTGGGATGAAAAAGTTTTTGCGTAATATGGCTTTAAAGAAATATTTTTTTAAAAAGGCTCCTTGGGGATTCAATCACCTATAGAAAATTAAATGGGTGATCCAACCCCACAGTATGTGAAGAAATTGAAAGTTCTGGGCCTTAAAGGTAAATCATTGGGCATCCTTAACAAGAAGGAGTACATGTTTGTGACTAATCTTAGTCCAAACGTGGCCTTCTTTTATCATATACCCAAGGTGCACAAGAACTTGGTGGACCCCCCAGGGAGGCCCATTATTTCAGCCATTGGCAGCCTCACGGCAAATTTATCTCGATAGGTGGATACGCACCTACAGAAATGTATGCCCTTGATTCCGGCATACCTAAAGGATACGGGTCATACCTTGGAGATTTTAGAAACAATTAAGTGGAATCCCAAATACCTGCTGGCAACTTTGGATATTAAATCCCTATATACTGTAATCAATCAGGACATGGGATGCCAGGCGTCTGGGTATTTTTTGGAAAAATTAGGGACATACATCAGTCAAATTGAATACATACAGGAGTGCATAATGTTTATTACCAAGCACAACTATTTCATGTATGAGGGCCGTTTTTTCCTACAACAATGGGGCACGGCAATGGGGATGTGTTTTGCCCCTTCGTTTGCGAACATATATGTAGCCAAGTGGGAGGAGTCCGCTATTTATGAAAACGGCCAATTACGCACGGGAGTGGTACTGTGGCGTCGTTTTATTGATGACGTCATACTCATCTGGGAGGGTTCCAGGTCTGATTTAGACTCATTTATCCTTGGTTTAAACACCAATAATTTTGGCTTTGAGTTTACATCCACTGTAAGTGACAGCACCATCAACTTCCTGGATCTGAACATCTTTATAGAAGGGGGCCACCTGTGTACAAAATGTTATCGCAAGGAAGTAGATTCAAATAGTTTTATCCATACCACCAGCTGCCACTTGCCGGAGTGGCTCACTAACATCCCGAAGGGGCAATTCACTAGGATTCGGCGCAATTGCACCAACCTTAGTGATTTTGATCAGGAATCCGAACATCTTACATAACAGTTCCTGGAGAAGGGCTATGCTCTGCCATTGGTTGAACAGGCAGCAAATGAAGCAAGGGCCATACCCAGGAGTACCCTGGTACATAGATCCAGATCAGATTTCAAAAGAACGGAAACCATCCCTGAACAAAATTAAACAACTGCCAATTATAACAGTTTCATGCAGGATACAAGCAATTTTAGGGGATCGTTCGTAAACACTGGGCAACCCTCCAGAGGGATAGGATCATAGGGGAGTATTTACCATCATATCCCAGGTTTGTGTATAGGAGAGCCCAGACGTTAAATAATCTTCTAGCCCCTACAGCCAAACTGGCCTGCAGCAAGCAGGAGCTAGTGCGCAGCCAGCAACCCATTTCTAACATGGGTTTTACACCATGTGGGGGGGTTTTTGCTGTATCATTACAGTTTTCAAAAAAATGTGCCAAGTTACATTCGGAAATTCTGACAATACTGAGATATTTAAGATTCAGGATAAGATAACATGTTTCTCATTGGGAATAATTTATTTAATCCAATGTCCATGTAGAAAATTGTATGTTGGTAGGACTAAGAGGAAATTAATGGTACGAATAAAGGAGCATCAGAGAAATATTCAGAAAGGGTTCCTGGGTCACCCCCTATCCCGTCACTTTAAAGAGAAACATAATAGGAGCATTGAGGATGTGCAGTCTCTGGGAGGTGGTAAACTAAGCCTAATGCTCCCACTGGTAGGCCCTTGATTGTGACGGCCTAACAGCAGAAGTTGGCACCCTAATTTTGCGATGTGGTACCCCCGCTCCTCGATGGCTGTCCCTTCAATCCCTAAATCTATAAATGTAAGGGGGTCAGAAACTCTTCCACGTCCCTACCCCGTTAAAGTAGAGTATAATGCTTTACTGCTATGTATGTATGTATGTATGTACATACAGTATGCACGTACAGTATGCATGTACGGCCCAGGTGTCCATGTAGGGCGGATAGTTCTGCAATGTTAGAGCAAAGTACCCAGCCATCCAGAGTCCAGATGGACAGAAGCTCAGCTGAAGCAGCTGTGCGACAGCAGTGTGGAGCAGAAGCAAGAGAAGAGGTCCTAAACAGTACGGGGATGCAGGTCGCTCATCATGTGGAAGATCATCCCATGGTCAGATTCCCTCAGATCCGATCCAAAACAGACGAGGGAACCCCCAAGCGTAGACTCTTGACATGGAGTATGCTGCGTTACCGCAAGAGGCGGTACGACCCAGGCACGTACTGAAGAACCTAGAAAGAAGTGCAGGGAAAGTAGAGAATGTTAACTGTATGGAACTCTATGCTGATGCTGTATCTGAAAAGGATGTGCAGTGAACAGAGGAAAGTACAGTTTTAAATGGACTGTCTTTATATGCAACAATGCCAGCAGCAGAACTTCAGCCAGCTCGATGGGACCCCGACGATGCAGAAGGTGAAGCAGAAGGTATGCTGCAGATGGGACATTATATTCTTGTGATGGGAGACCAGGGCGCATTAAAGCACATACCCTCAGCCACGGCCATGGCCCTGGCATACCCTCACATAAGGAGAACAGAGCGACAGATGCAAGAGGATCCAAATGGATCCAATTCATTTGTGAAGATTCAAACACACTAGACCACTGAAGTGTATATAAGCTTGATAATACTTTATATATAGGCTGTCAAGAAGAGGAAATATAGCAATAGCAGTTTGATTTTAACGGACTAGTAATAAACTATGTAACTAGCATCCAGATATTATGCTGTATAGATATCATGGACCGACATCCACTCAATTAATACGGTCTCAGAAGCATGTACTTAGGTGTATACTTTATCTATAAAAGGTTCTTACACTGACTAACTCACAATATATGGTGACATAGGATGACCACAAATGTTACAAAGGGAGACTCAAAGATGTACGAGTGTCAGGCTAACAGTATAATGGAAGGCTATGGTGTCAGTTATAAGGTGACCATTATGAGAGTGGCCTTTAGGTCCCTCAAATGAAGGACAAAATACAGAAAAATATTTAAACAATAAAGTGCAAGTGTGCTTGACAAGCAATAGCATATCTTATATAGTGGAGTGTTGTCCTCCACTGCACCTCCTCCCCTGCATCCATTTACTACTTGCATTGAATAAAGAAAGGAAAGTTTTACTGCATCACGGAGTGCCAACTATTTTTTCCTCCTTGGCCAGACTGTCTACAATGTGGTGCTGCTCAAATAATAAGAGTTTTTGATTTTACACAACTATATTTTGTTATATTATTCTGAAATGTCCTGTGTCTGATTCCGCTTATGGTTTGATAAATTAAGTCTTCAAACTTTACAATATTGTGTCTTATTTCATCTAGATGGAAGAGGCTAAAATCCAAACTTCATGTTTGGGGGCAATCAAAAATCAATTTTCTTAGGTTCTTAAAAAAGGGGTCTCCTGTCCTTGTTAATGATATGGAAAACCAGGTAAAACATAAAAAAATCAATAGGATGAAGGCACCAAAGAGCAGTTTCACACAAGGCACCATTCAGGCTAAGGCTGGCCGTGGCCATTGTGATTCATTATGTGAAACAATACTTACCTGGGAGGGGAGATGTCATGCTCTATAAGGTGGATCTCCTGGGGTGGTAAGAGTTAATTAAAATTTCATCATGGCTGGTGCCAAAGTCTCATGTGTAAAAAAACACCATTTGTTTACTGGTTAAACTGGACTTGAATAGAATTGAACTGGAGACTTCTCATTGGATTCCTTTTATTTCCTGCAAGACAATGCTGGTCAAGGGCTTTATAAAGTTTCTTTTGAGACAAGTGGACATTGCCTGAATATTTTCCAGAAGTGGAAAGAGCTGAGTGATCTCCCACAGGTGAAGACTTGGAGCTTTATTCCCCTTTTAGAAAGCCCACCAACATCCTCACGACCCGAAGCAAAACCACAACCTGTCCAAATGCACAGTGAGGAAGAGATGAAGAAGCTCGGTGCCAAGATTGTAAAGGCGGAAATAATGGGGAACACTGAGATGGCTGCAAAACTCAAAGCTCAAATGGAAGAAGCTCGTCAGCAAAAGCGAAATCGACTGGAAGACTATGAGAAAGAAAGGAGAGAAAAATCCCAGAAATCCGAAGCTGGAGAAGAGCAAGAAGTTCTGCTGGTGAAAACGGACCTGTCTGGTAGAGCGTGGCCAGTAAACTCCGTGGCGGGTCCTGCAGAGCCGCGGGGAAGGCGGCGAAAAAGACAACTGGTTGAGACACACGTGGACAAGGAAAGGGTGCGTTACTTCCATGATGACGACCATCAGAGCCTTCAAGATCTGGTCAAGAGAGAAAAGATGGGAACAGCCGAAGACCAGAACAAGCTATACCTGAGAATGGCAGCCAAGCTCAGAGAGAAGACTGACCAGGATTACTACACCCTGGATAATATGTTTGTCTCAAAAGCTGCAAAGAAAGAGCGAGCAAATGAGGAAGAGGAAAGAGAGAGGCGGCAAGCCATGGCCGAGCATCGGAGACTGGCTGCCAGAATGGAAAAATGTCCATTTTGCTTCGATAATGCTGAGCTGCCAAAGCACCTGATCATTGCTAAGAGTGAAGGTATATTTGTGTCTTCCCAACCACCTTTCCCTCACGGAGGGACATTGTCTGATCGTTCCTTTACAACACCACACTGCAGCGACGCTTCTGGATGAAGACCTATGGAATGAAATTCAGATGTTCCGTAAAACATTAGTCAGGCTATTTGCCGATAACGGACTGGACTGCATCTTTCTGGAAACTAACATAAACTTAAAAAAATGCTTTCATCTGGTCTATGAATGTATTCCCCTGCCGAAGGAGGTGGGAGATATGGCACCAATTTATTTCAAGAAAGCAATTCTGGAATCTGACGAGGAATGGTCTATGAATAAGAAGCTAATAAAGCTGTCTACAAAGGATGTTCGGCGATCTGTTCCAAAAGGCTTGCCTTATTTCTCGGTGGATTTTGGACTACAAGGAGGTTTTGCGCACATTATCGAAGACCATAACAAGTTCCCACATTATTTTGGCAAGGAAATCATCGGTGGCATGCTGGATCTGGAGCCCAGAGTCTGGAGAAAAGCCGTGCGAGAGAACTTTGACGATCAGAGGAAGGAGGTTTTACAGTTTGCACAGTGGTGGAAGCCCTTTGATTTCACAAAAACAAAAGAGTAACCTCTGTGCAATAAATGTATTGTAACTGTTATATTGTGTGTGTATATATTACTTCTTACTATATACACCGGGCACTTTATCTTTTTATTTTAAGTGTGATCTGAAAACAAAAAAACCTAAAATTTTAATAAACTTTGTAAATACTTAAAAAAAAAAAAAAAATACGTATGTGGTAATGATTATGGTGCTTGAACCCTGTAGGTTCAAGCAACATATTGTAATCCGATTTCTTATATTTTATTCTTCTCCGCGTTTTCCACAATTAATGCAGCCCGAACCGCTCAGCGTAGAGACCCCGTTAAGGCAGCGTTTCGAAGCCCTCGGTGGGGACAGGTGTGCTATGTATTTTAGGAGTCGATCCGATTTGTAGGTAGTTTTTTAAAAAAAATCGAAGTTAAAAAAAAAAAAAATTCCCATAGGAGTTAATGGCGACCTTTCCATGACCCCCAACTGACATAGATTAAAGCCATAGCGCAGGTGCACTGACCTTACAAAGATGGCAGCTAGCCCCTTAATGACCACCAATACGCCTTTTAACTGACCTGAGATATAAGAGAATAGTATCCCCATGCAGGTGACAATCCAGCAACTGTTGGCTGTACACTATAGCTGACAACTTGCTGCATCAGCCACGATCAGTGTTTGCACCGTCCAAATCTGTTTAACCCCTTAGATGCTGCTGTGAATAGTGACTACATCATTATAAATGGTTAACAGAGTGTGGGGGCTTCCTCTTTATCCCAATTGGTGCCCTCAGATCATGATTGTGTGGTCCTGATGTTTGCCAATGACAATTCATGACCAAATAGCGGCCTTAGAGTCAGACGGCTGTAGTAATCTGTTCAGAAGTTGGCGGCATTTATGTGGTAAAAATACAAATTTTCATTTCTGTCATGCTACTTTGTATTAATTCCTGAAAAGCACCTGAAGGGTTAATAAACTACCTAACAGCAGTTTTCAATATGCCAGGGGGTGCTGTTTTTAAAATGGTATCACGTTTGGGGGTTTCCCAATATATGGTACACCTAAAGGCACTTCAAACATGGATGATTCCCTAAAAAAAATACATTTTGTAAATTTCCTTGAAAAAAATGAAAAATTACTGCTACATTTTTAAACCTCCTAAATGCTAAGAAAATAAAATAAAAGTTTACAAATGGTGCTGATGTAAAGCAGGCATGAGGGAAATGTTATTTATTAATGTCTCGCTGTGGTATGACTATCTGGATTAAAGGGATAATCATTCAAAGTTTGAAAATTGCTAATTTTTTAACATTTTTCTCAAATTTCTGATATTTATTATAAATAATCAAAAAACATATTGACCTAAATTTATCACTATCATAAAGTATAATGTGTCACGAAAAAACAATCTCAAAATCACTGGGATATGTTGAAGCGTTCCAGAGTTATTACCACATAAAGTGACACTGGTCAGATTTTTAAAAATTGGCTCCGTCACTAAGGGGCTAGGCAAATGTACTGTGTCTGTATATAGGGGGATGTCTGTATATAGGGGGATGTCTGTATATAGGGGGATGTCTGTATGTAAGTAAGATAAGTGCCCCCCGTCCTGTGTGTGATAAGTAAGTGCTGCTGTAAAGCTGGCAGCGCTGTTCAAGCACCATGTATTTCCTTCAGGAAATGCCCATCTAGTTTGATTTGTTATTTGATATATCCACACTTAATCATGCACAAAGTGCAAGAGTGCAAGAAAAGCGTACTGGAGGAGTTAGAAATGGTGGTAATATACCTTTAAGGGTCACCTGGTTCCGTAACCACGCACGTTTTGGAAAAAAAACCCTGACGAAGGAAGTTTTAGCGAGACGCACGTTGGGGTGTGCCGAATACTTGACCTGGTGACCCTTAAAAAGTATATTACCCCCATATCCAATTCCTCCAGTACTTTTTTGCACTTTGTATGTGGTAATTATTTGATTTGTTAGTCGATATATCCACACTTAATCGTGCACATTGAGATTTCTTCCCTTTTTTTGCACATGCACTGTAAGTGTGACTAGTCATAATATTATACATACATTTATCCATCTGTATACATTTTTTATATGTGATATTTGGTGTTTGTTGCTCTAATTTAAAACCAGATAGTGGAGATGGCCTTCAATGTCTGCAATCTACTGACATCCAAGTGCAGTCCGATGTTTTCTACAGACTCATTCTGATTGCACTCAGCCATGCAACTCACTATGAGATCAAACTTGGGCATGCTGCAATTTTTCGTACCCAAGGAAAAAATCTGACATGTGCACGGCCCAATAAAAGCCTCAACTCAATCCAAAAAAAAAGTCCCCACTCAGGTTTGTCATCTGTCAATGTTAATAAGAGGGGCTTCCATGTTACTGGTAGTAGAAAAGCTCTGGAGAAACGCTATGACTCCTCGCCCCGCCAAAAGAAATCCAGCAAATCCTGCATGCCCCCATTCTAAGCCCCTGTGTGCCTAAATCACATATAGAATCCATGTGTTTGGCATTTCTGTAGTGATGAGAGCCGCCTAATTTACTGGGTGCATGTCTCCAGAAGCAAACTAAGGAATACAATTAAAGATTTGCAATTCTCCCTGTAACATCCACTGCTGCTTGTTTGTGGAAACCACCAATAGAGTCAAAAATCATTGCTACACCTGTAGATAAATTCCCATAGTGGTGCAGTTTCCATAATGGTGTAATTTGTAGGATAATTTTGCTCTGCCACCATTTAGGAGCTCTGTATATGGAATCCAAATACAATTCTCTGATGGTCTTGTAAGATCTGCCTGAGGTCACGTGCTCAAAAGGCTGCCTAGGACAAACTTAGCACAAGCCTCTCCGTCTGGCAGACTCCAGAGAAATCCCAAGACCCTTTAACCCCTGTACAGGGATCTGGATTTACAATAGGACTCAGTGGAATGCCGCCATGGAAGGGCTGCTGTCCAGAGGTAGGAATGGCCACCAAGCAGGGTCAGAGCAGAGGCACACCATGGACCTCATCAGTTTATCAGTTTATTAAAGTATATTATAAGTATCAAAGTTTAAATATTAAAGTGAATCAAGTGTACAAAAGTATCAGTGCACAAAACTAACAGTGTATTGAAGCAAACAGGAGAGAGGTAGAGTGGAGTCTGTGGACTGTAAATAAATGCATGGGAGTTACCATGTGACCCAAATAAAGGTGCAATATTATACTGGCTTGAGTGGCTTCCTCCCTGGTATGTGACTATGTGTAGGAGGAATGACAAATTGTATGTTTCTCATCATCATCTGAAATGACTTGCGAGTTACCTTTTGTCCCAAATAAAGATACACTTTACTGTGGCCTCATCCATGGCATATATACATATATGGTACTAGATGGTGGCCCGATTCTAAGGCATCGGGTATTCTAGAATATGCATGTCCACGTAGTATATTGACCAGCCACGTAGTATATTGCCCAGCCACGTAGTATATTGCCCAGCCACGCAGTATATTGCCCAGCCACGCAGTATATTGCCCAGCCACGCAGTATATTGCCCAGCCACGCAGTATATTGCCCAGCCACGCAGTAATCACTAAGAGGTCACTAGCTGATAGAATACGCAGAAGAGATATTAGAGAAAATGCAGCAGACGCACAAAATTCAGCGCAGAATCTACACTTTTAAAATAGGGGACAGTGACAGTGAAGGGCCCCTGTGCAGGACTTGTCTGGGCCCCCCACCATCAATCCCCACCCATATAAACAAGCTCATTTACATGTATATTCACATTATATACAATACAACAAAATATTCACATGTCTGTTTACACACTACAGACTTGTACATAGTAAACACGGGCACAAAATATATAAAAGATGCACATACACTACTTTCCATTACTGTGATCCACTTGTTCCCATCAGCAGATGATCGGATTGAAGAAAGAAAACAACTAGGATTAACAGTCGCACCTTTTAGTTACACAAGTCTCACTGTATTACAAGACGAGCTGTAATGTTGGTAGCAGTGACTTTCTCAAACATACACAAGTGTTACAAATATATTTTCATATGATTTCAATTTTCATAGTTTCTGTAAGTCCAGGGTGTTTTGTGTATGTCTGCTGAGTAAGCACTTCTTATTACTTGGATCTAGCTTTTCTATTAACCCATCTTACTCCTTCATCATGTTTACCTATGCCCTTATAGTGTCTGCTCCACTAATCCTCTCTCTCCTTCGATATCACAAACCCCAGCACTCTCTAACCTAGTAATCATCTCCCCTTCCCTCTTTCCTCCCCACCTGTCCTCCTCTGCTGACCTGCTCCTCAACCTCAAATCTGTCCTAAGAAAACATAAAACAAGTCGGCCACTCTTTCGCCCACCTGCTCTCTCTCTCTACATCTCCTCACTGCTGGCGACATCTCCCATCCCTGGACCACCTAATCTCATACCTCCCATTACTACTACCTCCTATCGCTCCCTATCCAACATGAACTACCGCAATCTTTCCAATATAAAACCCGTGCCCCTGACGCCAACCCCCCTGCTCCCTCTCTCTGGATCACTCTGGAATGCCCGCTCAATCTGCAATAAGCTTCATGTGATTCACAACCTTTTTCTCTCCCGCAACCTTGCCTTCCTTGGCCTCACAGAAACATGGCTAACACCCTCTGACACCGCCTCCCCTGCTGCGCTGTGTCACGGAGGCCTCCACTTCACCCACACTCCTCGACCCGGCAACAAACATGGTTGAGGAAAGGAGGAGACCCACTCCTCCAACTGCATCTTTAACCCAATCCCGCCTCTTCCTTCCCTTATCCTCCCCTCTTTTGAAGTCCATTCTATCCGCATCTACTCCCCCTCCAACCTCCAAGTGGCTGTCATATACCGACCTCCAGGCCCAGCCACTGCCTTTATTGACCAATTCTCCACCTGGCTTCTTCACTTTCTCTGCTGACATTCCCACCATCATCATGGGTGACTTAAACATCCCCATTGATAACCTTCAGTCAACAGCCTCCAAACTTCTGTCCCTTACCTCATCCTTTGGACTTACTCAATGGTCCTCCGCAGCCACCCACACAGACGGGCATACACTAGACCTGGTATTCACCCGTCTCTGCTCTCTATCTAACTTCACCACCTCACCTCTCTCCGACCACCATCTGCTCACCTTCTCATCCTTGTCCTCCTCACCGGTCATCCATGACCAGCAACATGCGCACCCCCGCAGAAACCTTGCACACCTAGACACCCACACACTGACTCCATCCTACCACTGGCATCCATATCCTCACTCCACGACACAGACGCTGCCACGGCTTACTACAATGCCACTCTCGCATCAGCTATTGACACGGTTGCCCCTCTCGTCCATGGCAGAGTGCGACGTATCAATAGACAACCTTGGCACAATAACACCACTAAAAAGCTCCGGCAAGTGTCCAGAGTTGCGGAGTGGCATTGGAAGAACACACACTCGCAAGATGACTTCACTGTATTCAAACAAGCAACACTCGCTTTTAAATCTGCTCTCACCTCTGCTAAACAGGCCTACTTCACAACCCTCGTATCTTCCGACCAGATAAGGCAAGTCTTCATAGTTAAACCACCACAACCCCTTTGTATACCAGACCAATGCCCAAACCCCATAACATCCCTATCCAACATCACTGAACGGGGGCTTAACTGTCTCCTCTCCAAATCGCACCTCACCACCTGTGCGCTCGACCCCATCCCATCCCACCTCCTCCCCAACCTCACCACCACACTTATCCCATCCCTAACCCACCTGTTCAACCTATCACTAACTTCTGGCACCTTCCCTTCTGCGTTCAAACATGCCACAATCACACCTATCCTTAAAAAGCCAACCCTCGATCCAACTGCTATGTCCAGCTATCCCCCAATATCGCTGCTCCCATTCGCTTCCAAACTCCTGGAGCAGCACGTCCACGCTGAACTTTCCTCCCACCTCTCATCTAACTTGCTCTTTGACAATCTACAATCTGGTTTCCGCCCCCATCACTCAACTGAGACTGCCCTGACCAAAATCACTAACGGCCTACTTACAGCCAAAGCTACTGGACAATACTCTGTACTCCTCCTTCTAGACCTGTCCTCTGCTTTTGACACAGTTGACCGCTGCCTCCTACTACAGATCCTCTCCTCCTTTGGCATCAAAGACCTCGCCCTATCCTGGATCACCTCGTACCTTTCCAACTGCACTTTCAGAGTCTCCCACACTACCTCCTCATCCCACCCTCTCTCTGTTGGAGTCCCCCAAGGCTCTGTTCTAGGACCCCTACTCTTCTCAATCTATACACTTGGCTTGGGACAACTCAAAGTCCTATGGATTCCAGTACCACCTCTATGCTGATGACACTCAGATCAACCTCTCTGGCCCAGACGTCACCGCTCTGCTGTCCAGAATCCCAGAGTGCCTATCAGCCATATCCTCCTTCTCCTCTTGCTTCCTCAAACTCAATGTGAACAAATCTGAACTCATCATCTTTCCTCCATCCCACAGATCTTCCTTACCTGACCTATCTATCACAATCAATGACATCATGCTTTCCCCCATACCGGAAGTCCGCTGCCTCGGAGCAACCTTCGACTCTGCCCTGTCCTTCAAACCGCACATCCAAGCTCTTTCCACCTCCTGTCGCCTCCAGCTCAAAAATATCTCCAGAATCCATCCTTTCCTCAACCTTCAATCTACTAAAATGCTTGTGCATGCCCTCATCATCTCCCGCCTCGACTACTGCAACATCCTTTTCTGCGGCCTCCCTGCTAACACCCTTGCACCTCTCCAGTCCATCTTTAACTCTGCTGCCCGACTAATCCATCTCTCTCCTCGCTACTCCTCCGCTTCCCCCCTCTGCAAATCTCTTCACTGGCTCCCATTCCCTCAGCGTATCCAGTTCAAATTACTAATACTAACATACAAAGCCATCCATAACCTGTCTCCTCCATATATCTCTGAACTAATCTCCATATATCTTCCCTCACGTAATCTCCGGTCCTCCCAAGACCTCCATCTCTCCTCCACACTTATTCGCTCCTCATCCAATCGCCTCCAAGACTTCTCCCGAATATCCCCCATCCTCTGGATTCTCTGCCCCAAAGTTATCCACCACATTCGGATCCTTCAGACGGAACCTGAAAACTCATCTCTTCAGGAAAGCCTACAGCCTGCACTGACCCCACTGCCTCATCAATACCGAAGCTACCGCCTCACCAACACCGGAGCTCCTGCAACCCCCAACCTACTGTCTCCTTCCCCATAATCCTGCAGAATGTAAGCCCGCAAGGGCAGGGTCCTCGCCCCTCTGTATCAGTCTGTCATTGTTAGTTTGTCTATTGTAAGTGATATCTGTAACTTGTATGTAACCCCTTCTCATGTACAGCACCATGGAATCAATGGTGCTATATAAATAAATAATAATAATAATAGTAATTTACCTCGGGGGTGGGATATATTTATGCGGATAGCGGCAGAGTTCAATATACACCGTCCTTCATTGTGGGTAATTCTACTACTAGAAAGATTTTAGACAGATTAAAAATGACAATTGATGACCCAACCAGAGAGTGTCTACACCTCGTGGGCTGTCCTCACCTCATGGGCTGTCCTCACCACGCCGTGTGATACAACCGTTACGTTCCTCATCATTAGGTTTCACACGAGGGACCTTACTGCCCCCCCAAAAAAAGACTCTGCCGATGCTACAGTCCATGCGGCTGACGCTGTGGCTTATATGATTGCTAGTGTTGAGCATTCCGATACCGCAAGTATCGGGTATCGGCCGATATTTGCTGTATCGGAATTCCGATACCGAGATCCGATACTTTTGTGGTATCGGGTATCGGTATCGAAACAACATTAATGTGTAAAATAAAGAATTAAAATAAAAAATATTGCTATACTCACCTCTCCGACGCAGCCTGGACCTCACCGAGGGAACCGGCATCGTTGTTTGCTTAAAATGCGCGCTTTTCCTTCCTTCCGTGACGTCACGGCTTCTGATTGGTCGCATGCCGCCCATGTGGCCGCGACGCGACCAATCACAGCAAGCCGTGACGTAATTTCAGGTCCTTCTAGGCATTCAGTATTTTAAAATTACGTTCCGGCTTTGTGATTGGTCGCGTCGCGGTCACATGGGCGACGCGACCAATCACAAAGCCGGAACGTAATTTTAAAATACTGAATGCCTAGAAGGACCTGAAATTACGTCACGGCTTGCTGTGATTGGTCGCGTCGCGGCCACATGGGCGGCATGCGACCAATCAGAAGCCGTGACGTCACGGAAGGAAGGAAAAGCGCGCATTTTAAGCAAACAACGCTGCCGGTTCCCTCGGAGAGGTGAGTATAGCAATATTTTTTATTTTAATTCTTTATTTTACACATTAATATGGTTCCCAGGGCCTGAAGGAGAGTTTCCTCTCCTTCAGACCCTGGGAACCATCAGGGATACCGTCCGATACTTGAGTCCCATTGACTTGTATTGGTATCGGGTATCGGTATCGGATTGGATCCGATACTTTGCCGGTATCGGCCGATACTTTCCGATACCGATACTTTCAAATATCGGACGGTATCGCTCAACACTAATGATTGCTAAATGCTATACTTGTACAATAACGAAGAACTAGCAACCACGTGCTCCAGAGGATTTATGGAGCTACTTGCCCAAAGTAATTCGAATAATTTGGAGACGCTCGATCAAAAAATTGAGGAATTACAAATAAGACTTAAACAGGATTTGTCTAGTGAAACCTTGGCCCAATTTAATGCTGAGTTAGATAGTGAATTTAGCAAATGGGAGAAAGGAATATGTGATAATAAATCCAAAAAATTCCAACGTGACCTGAACGACCAACAATCAAACACGGTCTATAGATGGAATAGAAGAAATAACCGGGTGAGGGGATCCTCCCGTGCCAGGTCTGCCTCCATGCTGTCGGTCGCATCAAGTGAAGAGTCAAACCCAACACTTCCAAGATATTATGATTTACGTAACTCTGGCTTTAATCGTGATAAGAGTTCTGTTAAACGCAAAAATCCTCAGACCAATCAGCCAGCTAAGAAAAACAAAAAGGGATTGGAGATAATAAATCTTTCTGAACACACTCTTACTAATGACCAATTGGAAGTGTTACAAAAGGGTTTGACCTTGTCTCCGACTAACAAATTCGATTTTTTCACAGCCGTCAAAGATCTGTTCCTCTTCTCTAGGAAATTGATTTTTAAAAAACTTTATGAAAAAGATGGCTTGACACAAACAAGCGAAGACATCGAGAGGGAGGCATTAATGGCACTGGAGGATCTATTAAATGAACAGACATCATCTGCGGTAAGTACGTTTCCACGAGATTGTAGGCCCAGGTCCACTAACTTTCCCCCCTTGTCTCTATGTCCTGCAGTGGATATATTTACCAAAATGGTAATAAAAGATTTTCAAAAAATATCCACAAGACGAAATAATGATAATTTGACATCTAGACAAAGAGTGGCATTAGAACAACTCCAAAAATATGATTTGGTAATTAAACCAGCGGACAATGGGGGAAATGTGGTCCTGTGGCCTAACTCTCTCTATGAAAAAGAGGCATATAAACATCTTAGAGATAAGGAAACTTACAAAAAATTGGACTCTAATCCAACCAATTCATTCTATCATGAATTAGAAGGGATACTGAAAGATGCCCATGATAGAGGTATCATACCTAAGAATGTTTTGGACGGATTACTCACTCAATTCCCCAGGGTTCCTACCCTTTACTTTATTCCAAAAATTCACAAAAATCCCATCGATCCGCCGGGCCGTCCGATAGTCTCTGGCATGGGGGGGTTGAGTGACCCGGTATGCAAATTTATTGACTATTACTTAAAACCTCTTGTTGAGTCGCTCCCCTCTTATGTCAGGGACACGTCTGACGTACTCCGTCGGATCGATGGGATTCAGCTTGAGGACAATATGTGTCTGGTCACTGCCGATGTGCAGTCATTGTACACTTGTATTGACCATCAACAAGGATTGAAGGCGGTCCGCTTCTTCTTGGATGCTAGCAATTGGGATGGGGCCATATGTGAGCTGGTCATGGAACTTTTGACGTTTATTTTGACAAGAAACTTCTTTGTCTTCAGGGATGTCTTTTATTTGCAGCGGTGCGGCACTGCGATGGGCGCGGCCTGTGTGCCCTCCTTTGCCAATCTCTTCCTGGGATACTGGGAGAGGGAGATTTTTGGTGGGGGGGGGGGACCGCAGGCCGCGGACCATGTGCAGTGCTGGCTGTGTTACATTGATGACCTGTTCATTATATGGCAGGGACCTGAAGACGCATTGCAAGAATTTATGAAACAACTAAATGATAATGTGTATAACATCAAATTGACACACCAGGTGAGTAGGACCGAGGTGGACTTTCTGGACATTAAGATCGAGGTGGATGATAATCTATATCCTGTTGGGCAGCATCTCAGAATGAAGCGGATATGCTCGTCTGTTGCTAGGTTTGAGGCACAAGCGGCTGACCTCAGGGTCAGATTTCAAGCAAGGGGATATAGCAACAGGAGCATTAAGGCGGGATACAGGCGAGCCAAACATGCACCACGTAATGAACTATTATGTTCAGGTGGCAGTAATCTGAAAAGAAATCAGCAAAAAGATGTCACACGGTTTATTTTGACCTATAATGGTGAATGGCTCACAATGAGGAACTGCCTCCAAAAACATTGGGGCATCCTCAGAAGTGACCCTACGCTCGCAAAGTGTCTTACCAACTATCCGGCAATGACTGCCAGAAGGAGCAAAAATCTGAGAGACCTGCTGGTCTCCAGTCATTATGCTCCGAAAATAACTACATACAATTTTGGCTCAGGTGGACCACGCAATGGATGTTTTCCATGCGGAAACTGTGTCACGTGCCCAAATATCAGTCGGACTGCTACTTTTGATTCGGTTGATGGAAGTAGAACTTATACCATCAATTATCATATAAACTGTAATACGATTCAAGTAGTGTACTATGCGGTATGCGGATGTCCAAAGGTGTACGTGGGTTTAACATCTCGCCGTTTGGGCACCCGCATACGGGAACATGTACGTGACATAGTGGCCGCAAAAAATGAGACAGACATTACACGTCTGAAAACAATACCTTATCATTTTAGACAACATCATGGGTGCAATCCCAAATCATTCCAGGCACGAGGCATTGACCTTGTCCACTGTGGAATAAGGGGAGGAAACGTGAAACGTATATTGGCCCAGCGAGAATGTCGCTGGATCACGTTGTTGGGTACCATGGCTCCCATGGGCCTAAATGAGGCCCAGGGTTTTTCATCTTTTTTATAAATTCTGTTGAGGTCCTCTTTTCCTGCCATTTCCCATTGGTTTTAATTTGTCTCTTTGTCTGTTATTAATTTCAATTTTTATTGATTTTGATTTTAGAGTTTTCATATTTTGGCTCTATTTACATGCTATCCGATGATGGGATGATGGGAATATTATAAACGTTGGACATGATACCATGGTGTGTTCTAGAAGGAGAAATTACATGAATTCCGAATATGGAAAACGTCAAGTACAGGAACACTTTATGGACTACACTCTATTATATTATTACTTGCTTTAAAGAATGCAAATATAAAGTCGGACTTTTGGCTTTAAGAGCCATTTTTGTATTTGGATATAATTATCATGTTCTTTTTCTTTATGTATATTCATGTGAGTACTTATATAGATTATACCCATGTATGTCGGTTATGTAAGTAATTTGGGCCATTATATACATATATGTATATTTTAAAATGTTTAAATTATGCAGTATTTACCATAATCGTATAATGAGCACTTTTAAGTTCACTCACTTATCTTATTGTTCTATATATCGTGCTTTTTGCTTTCTGATATCTAATGTAGGTGGTATATAGTCCTACTGGATCAGATAGACAGTACCTTATTATTGGCACTATTTGCACTTTCTCCACTTAATGTAGAAAACCGACTAGAATATTGAAAGGATATATTAAATTGAAAAACCAGAAAAAGCGTACTATCCTTAAAACGATATTTTATTATTAAATTGTCTAAAATCCCAATAAATAAGACTCAAATGTATGCAATCAACATCAGCCAACTGGGTTGGGTAAGCTAGATAAATAGGGTTATGGGTTAAGGACATAAATCTATTCCTGAGGAAATTAAGGTGGAAAAAGTTCTTTGCAAATAGTGATCGTAATAAGTGTCAACAACTTGGCATCCTGCCAGAGGATCTTGGAGATGTATGCCTCTTGGCTGACCTGGCAGAAGAGGGCGGTAGAAATCCGGGAGAAGGTCCGTTTACTGACCTCAAATGGAAAAGTACCAAAATGCCACCCTCTGGTGACCATGGTACCATTGATGCTTTTGAAAAACTTGTTGTGGATGAAATAAAGAGAATTAACCCTAAATATAGGTCAGCTAACCCCAATATATCTAGGGAGGAAAAAGATGCATTACAATGCCTTCAATCTGATGCCTCTTTGATTATAAAGCCATCGGACAAAGGGGGAAACACAGTACTGATGAATAGGGTGGATTATGTCAAGATGTGTATGGACGTTCTTGCCGATAAAACGACATATGAAGTATTACGCCGTGATCCATCTCCCGAATATAAAAATGGCCTAAATGACATTCTAAGCAGAGCATTGGAAGCCCATTTGATCTCAAAAAGTGAATTGAACTTTCTCCTACCTAAAAATCCGGTAATTGCGACATTTTATGCAATTCCAAAAATTCACAAGGGGTACCCCCCGCTTAAAGGTAGACCAATAGTGTCGGGGATAGACGCTCTGGGGCAGAACAGTAGCGTCTACCTGGATCAGGTGTTGAGGCCTTTTGTTGTAGCCCTGCCATCCTACACAAGAGACACAACTGACTTGTTGACCAAATTGGAAGGGGTCTCTGTGGAAGCAGGGACAATACTCATCTCAATAGATGTAGAGGCCCTATACTCGAGTATACATCATGAGGCGGGTCTCAAGGCAGTTAAATATTTTTTGAATACTCGAGGTAATCATCTGGCTTCACACAATGACTTTGTGATGACTCTATTGGAGTATGTTTTGTGTCATAACTTCTTCCTGTTTAATGGGAAGTTCTACCACCAGCTCAGGGGCACCGCTATGGGCAGCCCTTGTGCGCCCACCTATGCGAATTTGCTCCTGGGCTGGTGGGAGGACACGGTGGTCTTTGGGGACGGGGATGTCGTCTGGGGACCCCATATACAATTTTGGGGCCGCTACATAGACGACATCCTCGTCCTCTGGACTGGAGATATACCAACCTTCCAACTCTTCATGAAATCTCTAAATGAGAATCAGTTAGGTCTCAGGTTCACGTATGAGGTGGGTGGAAGAGAGATTTCATTTCTCGATGTGAAATTGTCCATTGAAGACAATGGCTCAATAAGAACTACCCTTTTCCGTAAGCCAACGGCGGCCAATGGCCTATTAAGGTGGGAAAGTTATCACCCTACCTCATTGAAAAGAGGGATACCGAAAGGGCAGTTCCTGAGATTGAGGAGAAACTGCTCCGAAAATGGGGACTATCATAACAAAGCAAGGGATCTGGAAAAAAGATTCACGGATCGTGGATATCCCAGGGCATTACTTGAGGAAGCAAATAAACATGCTGAAAATAGAGAAAGGACAACATTGCTTCATCCCCGTAATAAAGATAATGAGACCCCTATAACAAGACTGATCGGTACCTTTGATGATCAACAGGAAAGGGTGATGAATATATTGAGGAAATACTGGGGGATTTTAAGAACAGACCCAGATCTTAACAGATGGATCTCCCCCTATCCGTCTGTTACTTACAGGAGGGGTAGGTCCATTCGAGATATGGTGGTTGATAGCCACTATAATCCACCAAAAACTAAAGAGACATGGCTGGCGAATAGATCTGTAGGGACCTTCAGATGTGGCCACTGTAGCTTCTGCAATTATATTGCACCTTCCACTACGTTTCAGAGCTCAGTGACTAAAAGGATATATAAAAACAGACAATTTGGTAATTGCAAAACGGAGGGTGTTGTCTATGTCTGTACGTGCTCTTGTCCCATGGATTACGTAGGGAAAACTAAGCGACAGCTGCGGGTCAGAATGGGCGAGCATCTGGGAGACATAAGACATGGGCGAGATTCTCCTCTAGTCAGACATGTAAACTCTGTACATAATGGGGATGTTGACTGCATCTCGTTCAAAATCATTGAGGTGATATATCCATCTATCAGACAAGGAGACTGGGACAATAAGATCCTCCAGAGAGAATGTAGATGGATCTTTTGGCTGGAGAGTATGAGCCCTGGTGGGCTCAATGAACAACTGACATATACCTGCTTCATTTAGGACTGCTCGTGTAGAGGATTTAAAGTCTGGAAGATAACCCTTTTGGTCCATTTTATTGACTAACAGTGAGTCTAAAGACACTGTGGGTTATCCCTTTCCCCAACAGTGATATTGTCATCAGCAGAGGTCAGATGGCCTCTTAATGTGGGCTTATATGCCTTCTTTTAAAAAACATGATATACATACTATAGTGGTGTGTGCGGAGGAATGGTAGCAATATATGACAGTATCTGGTGCTATTTAAGGCCGGGAGCATACAGAATATTACTGATTTTGAGTATGCATTGTAGCTTAGAAGTATTTTGATATGGAATTAAGAAATATGCTCAAGTTTTTCTTTATTATTGGAAGACATATTTAGACCTTTCCCCTTTTTCTGAATATTATCCTATGCCAATGTACATGCTCTAAAAATATGGGCCAGCAGTACTTTCATGAGTGGAATTGGTATCCTGTCGGCAGATAGGCTCATATAAGATTTGAAGTGAGCCAGTGCGTATGTCGGCATCTGCTGACACGCATTTGCGTTCCATTATTCTGGGAGCGCCGTAAGGCATGGGATGTAGGGGTGGGTTCCAGCCGCATTGGGCAGAATTAGCACGCCTGAGTGGTGCTGGGACTACTTACTGGTGACACGCATTTTTTATGAGCATTTTTTGAGCACTGTGTATGTCGAACTGGTGACATGCAGTCTGCGTATTAAGCCCCCGGGAGGCCCGGGTTGGAATGTGACTCTGTGGGGAGTCACTTAAGGCCATGAGGCATATTGTATCTAAGAGCTGCGCAGACATCCTTTAATGCTGCCTTGCTAAAAATAAGATAAGACATTTGTTTCTAAGCATTACGGTAACATGAGTCATTAAGAATAACATCTGCTACTTCCGCACGCTGTAATCCACGTGTGTAGCCATTGCTGCTAGACTTCTGAAGCCACTGTTGCTATACCCGAATTTGTCCCCTGATGAGCCCCTAAACTGGGAAGGGGTGAAACGCGTAGGGATGGCGAGATGGGACTGAATATGTCACCTACTCAGATAAGTTTTTTTCTTTATGCTTCTCTGTCAAGACAGACCAAGTTTAGTACTTGCTTATAGGACAGCAATGAGGGATTGGCCTCAGTCATTTTGGGCTTATAGATGCACTAATCTAATGCTATTGAGAGACACTTTATGTGATACCAATTTATTTTGTGTTTCTTTAATATTTTGCTAATTTTTTCTTTGGTATGAGATGCGGAACTCGTATGGCATCTAGAGTGCAGACTAATGTGCTACTGACAGCAACAAAAGTGTATCAGATTATCCATTATAGAGAGGGTAATGAGGGATGGCTCTTAGCTGTTTCTGTACTCTGATGTACATTAGCCCTTAAACCAAATGAGAAATACTATATGTGATATCCTATAAGGGATTGGCCTCAGATATTTTGGGCTTGTAGATGCACTAATTTAACGCAATTGAGAGACACTATATGTGATACCAATTTGTTTTGTGTTTCTTTCTTTTTTCTGATTTTGTCTAATATTTTTGCTGATTTTTTCTATGGTATAAGATGCGGAACTCGGATGGCATCTAGAGTGCAGACTAATATGCTACTCATAGCAATAAAAGCTTACCAGATCATCTAATATAGAGAGAGTAATGAGGGATGGTTCTCAGTCGTTTCTGTATACTGATGTGCATTAGCCCTCAAACTAAATAAGAAATACTATATGTGATACCCTATAAGGCAGATAATTTTTTCATTTGGGTTTATTTTGTTTTTTGGTTTTTGATGAATATTTTGTTCTGTTTATTTTTGGACAATTTAGGGTGGAATATCTATATCACCCAACAACATACTTACATCCATTGAGTGTACTTATATATCTGCTAACCTTTTCGGAGGGGTGCTATCTTGCCTAGGGATCCACTCTGTACATTAGCTTTATTGGTCTGTCTATGATTTTTGGGTCATCAATCACTAACAAAGACAGTGACCTATTGTTACATCTATTAGAGGCTTCACTACTCATGACCTCCGAATATTTAACTGAGCACACTCCAACTGTGCCCTGCTGTACCCCATAGCTCTGCACTATATATTTTTTCAAATATTTTTTGAGGTAACTGTGGGGTACATGCTATTTAGTGCATTTATGCAGCTATGTCTGCAGTGTTTTTAGAATTTTTCGTTCACTTTTTTCTTTTTTCACTTTTTCACGTTTTTTGGTTAGTGTGACCTATTGGTCAATTTGTGTGTGTATGTCTGTGGGTACCTGGGTGTGGGTAGCAAGTAGGACCCTACTAGGGTAAGAAGGGACAGTCGACGGTGAGCGGGGGCGCCATATCGTAATCTAGGGTGCCAACCTCCGCTGGTAGGTAGGTTTAAGACATTTTAGGGCCACCTACAGGCATATCTATTTTCTCCCTATTTTTCTAGCTTACCCAACCCAGTTGGCTGATGTTGATTGCATACATTTGAGTCTTATTTATTGGGATTTTAGACAATTTAATAATAAAATATCGTTTTAAGGATAGTACGCTTTTTCTGGTTTTTCACTTTCTCCACTTACATGCACTATTTAGCACTTTGTAGCACACCCATTTGCTGCAGTTTTCTCTGTATGGTGGAGTTTCCGTCGCTCCGGGGGCGTGGCGTGGACCAGGCGCCGGCCCGCTCACGTGACCTGGATGGGCGGAGCTCCATTGTATGGATTGACGGAGAAGAGGGATGCAAGACCTGCGTAATCACAGCAGGATATGACACACACTTATTATTATTAGAAACGCACATTAGCGGCGCCTTGGCGCTATGGTTTACTATAGCGTTAGCACACTGAATTTACATACATGTACATCAGATATATATACATTATTGTACACCTAGGGCTGTTCTGGTCATGGGTTTCCATGGCTGCAGAACGCTATGTTAGCGCTTGCGCACTACAATTGAGCACGGATAGGTTGCCGTAAGGTCTTGTGACCGGAACGGCTTAGTATTTATATGGGACCAAGACACAGATTAAGCCACGCCCCCTGAGGAAGCGAGGCTATTATTAGCACGCGAAACGCGCGTTGGGGTAACCCTTGGCACTAGAATTGGATCTGCTGCACTACCATGGGTAATTATGTCTAATTTATTTGTGTGCACATCATAATCTGACTATTACTGGGCTTGTGGCTAAGTTACATGCATGAAATGCATTGATCTTACCATAGTTAGAGTGTCACAGCCCATACATGTGTGGTCAGATCTGATAGCAGCAATACAGATGCACTTTGTTACATGGTATATCTAGACACATTTAGCAGTATCCTGTTCTGTGTACCTTGGATTTTGGATGCACCTATGGATTTATCACATTTATGTATTGAATATGGTATATTATTTTAATGTTATATGTAAACAATTTTTCAATAAAATTTAGATTATTTTAAATAATTTTTTGGCTATTTATGACTTATAGTTCTCCTCAGTTATGATACTTGTACAATAACGTTCTATTATTCTGTAAGAATTATAATGGTCTTTATTACTAAATACAGATCGTGGTATATTATTGTAATGAATTGCTCTGCTCCATCATTCTGAAATGTCCCGTGTCTGACTCGTGCTTGATCAATGAAGCCTTTAAAAACTTTACAATATTGTGTCTTTTATACAGTTAGTAAAAAATGAAATCTATACTTTACACTTGAGATCTATAAGAGGTGGAAATAGAATTTTTGGAAATAGTATTATCGGTCATATAGATAAAAAAAACAATAGGAATTCCATTACACAGTAACAGGGTGGGAATATCACTACCTAAAAGAAGGGTCTGCCAATGAACTAAATTGGGAATCTCACAATTAAATCCAAATAAATGTGAGGACGGAGAGGAGCACCGACTCTGACAGATGGTCCGATATTGTAGAGGCGATCACGGTGGGGGGGGGGGGGGACTTACAAACTTTGATATAGTTTTTCTTTTTAGGAGTGCGGCACCTGTCAGATTATATTTGACAAGAAATATAGAAGCATCACTAATAAACGGAGTGGTCTAATTTTTGGCATTTACTTTAAAAATGCCCAATTCTTATATTATCACAGGCTGACGCAAGACCAACATGTGTTTTTTCACTTTGCAATATCAGTCACGTTACAATTTACCAGTTTGGCCCACATTCATCACTGCCTTTGTGACTGTTTTTTGCATTGTTTCGTTTGCACCCAATTTTTCTATTTGTGCTTTTTTATGTCTATTTGCTATGATTTAGAATTTCAAATGTACATAGAGATTATATTACCTGGGAAGATTATAACCATATAAATCAGCCTTGTTCCTTAGTTAGACTTCCCTTATGTATGTCATTGTAAATACCTTGTTTGCAATAAATCCCCTTTTAAAGATCCAGTAATTCTTGTTAATTAAGGTACCTTCACACTAAACGATATCGCTAGCGATCCGTGACGTTGCAGCGTCCTGGCTAGCGATATCGTTTAGTTTGACACGCAGCAGCGATCAGGATCCTGCTGTGATATCGCTGGTCGTTGGTTAAAGTCCAGAACTTTATTTGGTCGTCAGATCGCCGTGTATCGTTGTGTTTGACACCAAAAGCAACGATACCAGCGATGTTTTACACTGGTAACCAGGGTAAATATCGGGTTACTAAGCGCAGGGCCGCGCTTAGTAACCGATGTTTACCCTGGTTACCAGTGTAAAAATCAAACAGTACATACTCACCTTTGCGTCCCCCGGCGTCTGCTTCCTGCACTGACTGAGCGCCGGCCGTAAAGTGAAAGCACAGCACAGCGGTGACGTCACCGCTCTGCTGTTAGGGCCGGCGCTCACAGTCAGTGCAGGAAGCGGACGCCGGGGGACGCGAAGGTATGTACTGTTTGTTTTTTTACATTTTACACTGGTAACCAGGGTAAACATCGGGTTACTAAGCGCGGCCCTGCGCTTCGTAACCCGATGTTTACCCTGGTTACCCGGGGACCTCGGCATCGTTGGTCGCTGGAGAGCGGTCTGTGTGACAGCTCTCCAGCGACCACACAGCGACGCTGCAGCGATCGGCATCGTTGTCTATCGCTGCAGCGTCGCTTAGTGTGAAGGTACCTTAAGTATTAACTGGCACCCCCAAGACTCAGCAGATTCCACATTTGGCACCCCCAGACGGGACTGATTAAATTCCACAGAGAATCCGCAAGAAATTAATCTGCTTTATTTCACATTTGGAAAAAGTGTGGGAACCAAAGAATCGAGGAGTCTGGATCTTGATTTAAAAGAAAATATTGGTGAGTAAAGAATTTCCTTGTAGATTATTTTGTGTGCTTGTGTGTGTTGTATTGACAGTTTGTGGTTGGATGCATTTAGCAAAAGGGAAATATCTTTTGTAGATAGGACAGTATTTTATATTAGAATTGGATCTGTGTTTTCTAAGTGTAGGAGTATTGGAGCAAAGAGTGTAGACTTTTGGGAAGATTGTAGGGTAAGGGTACTGTCACACAGTGCAATTTTGAACGCTACGACGGTACGATTCGTGACGTTCTAGCGATATCGTTACGATATCGCAGTGTCTGACACGCAGCAGCGATCAGGGACCCTGCTGAGAATCGTACGTCGTAGCAGATCGTTTGAAACTTTCTTTCGTCGCTGGATCTCCCGCTGTCATCGCTGGATCGTTGTGTGTGACAGCGATCCAGCGATGCGTTCGCTGGTAACCAGGGTAAACATCGGGTTACTAAGCGCAGGGCCGTGCTTAGTAACCCGATGTTTACCGTGGTTACCAGCGTAAAAGTAAAAAAAAACAAACCGTACATACTCACCATCTGATGTCCGTCAGGTCCCTTGCCGTCTGCTTCCCTCTCTGACTGAGCGCCGGCCGGAAAGTGAGAGCAGATCACAGCGGTGACGTCACCGCTGCGCTCTGCTCTCACTGTACGGCTGCACTCAGTCAGAGCAGGAAGAAGACGGCAAGGGACCTGACGGACATCAGATGGTGAGTATGTACGGTTTGTTTTTTTTAACTTTTACGCTGGTAACCACGGTAAACATCGGGTTACTAAGCGCGGCCCTGCGCTTAGTAACCCGATGTTTACCCTGGTTACCAGCGAACCTCGGCATCGCTCCAGCGCCGTGATTGCGAAGTGTGACCGCAGTCTACGACGCTGGAGCGATACTCATACGACGCTGCGACATCACGGATCGTGCCATCGTAGCGATGAAAATTGCACGGTGTGACAGTACCCTAAGGTCTAGTTTTTAGTTCTTTCACTTTGTAATTTAGTTTTGTAAAGTGTTTGCAGTGTGTTGCTGAAAATGGAGTTTGTGGAAAAGTTTGTGAAGAAGTACGCCCTGCTGTTTACCATGTCAGTGTCGATAAATCTTTGGAAGTCCAGTACAATGACTTGATAGCCCAATGTAAAATATTTAATAATAAGTTTAATAGTAAAGTGCTGAGCAAGATTTTGAAAAAGGAAAAGTTAAGCAATAAAATTTCAGTGTTGCTGAAGATGAAAGAGTTGGCTGAATTGAAAGAAGCAAATTATTTGATGCAAAGGCTACAAGTCAAGGAGAATATAGACAAAATTAGTGATTCTGTTATTGGAATTTCTGATAATACAGCTAGTAAAATGCATGATTTGCAATCAGATGTAAATGAATTAGCTGTGAGAAATAGACAGTTGGAGGAACAATTGAAGGAGTGTAGACTGAGCCTCACTTCACATGCAGCTCAGGTTTATTCTTTAGAAATGAAAAATAGTCAAATGGAGAAGTTAATTGCAACACTGGAGAGTCAACTGGATAAAGCTAATTGTCAATTGCATAGCAAAGAGCGATGTATACAGTCTCTTACGTCAGAGAAATGCAGCACTGAGACAGTCAATGTATGTACGCTTTCTAATGAGGGTACAATGGATGCTGGATATAGATCTCCATTGATTGATAATTCTCCATTGCTCACTATTTCTGAGAAGCTCCATCTGTGTCAACTTCTTGATAAATTTGAGTCACATTTTTCCAGTCATTCTGTCCAATAGATTTAAACATGTTGTCCAACAGTATAATCTGAACAATAAAAATGCTTGGTCTCTATTACAAGTTTGGCTTCCAGGGCCAATTGCAACACAACTAAAAACAGAACAAATGGGTGATGGTTGTAATGGTGCAGAGATTAGAAGAAAGGAATTACAACGCATCATAGGTGTACGAGACATTAGAGGTGAAAATGCCCTAGCAATGACCAGATTCAGGCGATATGATGATCCATTGTTCTTTTGTAATAGTTATCTGTCCCTATATAGGACTGTTTACAACTGTCAGGAAATTAGCATCATCCTGAGACATTTCCAATGTTCAATGGCAAATCAAGATTACACCACAAGAATGACTCTAAAGGTACCGTTACACTAAACAACTTACCAAACATCACGACCAGAGATACGACCTGGCCGTGATCGTTGGTAAGTCGTTGTGTGGTCGCTGGGGAGCTGTCACACAGACAGCTCTCTCCAGCGACCAACGATCAGGGGAACGACTTCGGCATCGTTGAAACTGTCTTCAACGATGCCGAAGTTCCCTGCAGCACCCGGGTAACCAGGGTAAACATCGGGTTACTAAGTGCAGGGCCGATATTTACCCTGGTTACCATTGTAAAAGTAAAAAAAAAAAAAACACTAAAACTCACCTTCTGATGTCTGTCACGTCCCCTGGCGTCCACGCACTGCTGCAGAGAGCTTTCCCTGCACTGAATGTGTCAGCGGCGCCGGCAGTAACAGCGGTGACGTCACTGCTGTGCTCTGCTTTACGGCCGGCCGGTGCTGACAGTCAGTGCAGGGACACCGGGGGGACGTGACAGACATCAGAAGGTGAGTATGTAGTGGTTTTTTTTACTTTTACAATGGTAGTAACCCGATGTTTACCCTGGTTACAAGTGTCAAACACGCCGATCCAGCCGATGACAGCGGGTGAACTGCGACCAAATAAAGGTCCTGATCATTACCTACGACCAACAATCTCCCAGCAGGGGCCTGATCATTGGTCGCTGTCACACTATAACGAGATCGTTAGCGGGATCGTTGCTACGTCACAAAAAGCGTGACGTTGCAACGATATCGTTATGTGTGAAGGTACCTTAAGGAATACTAGCTCCTATGAGAACTTTGTGAATATACTTAGGGACTGGTGTAATGAGTCTAAAGAGCAATATGGACTGTCAGAAAATGTATCTGCTGTATACAGACCCAGGAGGCGAGGATATGTTAGGTATTGTTATAAATGTGGTCAACAAGGACACATTAAACAGTATTGTAATATACCTAACATTTACCCAGAAAGAAAAAGTCATTCATTGCACCAAGAAATTGATAGTGTTGAGGCGGAAGAGGAAAGTATCTCCTATCACACAGTTCATAGAGACATGTGAGGAGATACTGTAAGTAATGTAGAAACTGACCCTGATACAAATGCACCAAAACCAGAAACATTGCGGAGCCCAAATGACAAAACCAAGACAGAAAAAAGTCAGGAGATGTCATAATAAACAACAAAAGGAAGGCGCTAATATCCCTATGATCGATCCATGGGTATCTCTACCATTCTGGTTATTTTGGAGTTGGTCACAAATTGCCCTACCACTGTTGCTGAACTGCCCAGCACCATTTGCCAATATGGTTGGGTAAACAGATACTTTGACTGCCATGTTAGATGTGAATCAATTAGCATACGGATAATGGACAGGATAAAGGGATAAAGTTATGTTTTGTGTATGGTTTGAATTTGTGTTTCAGCTATGTCTGTTTCTTTTTAGACTGGAGACCATGTATCGCGTGATATTAAAGCAAGGAGATTAACCAGTGTGTTTTGTTCAACAGGTCATATACAGCACTGTATCCATAGATGAAACAGGTTATTTCTCTGTAATAATTAACTATATGAATGCATTCATAAGGCCATCTTTAAATCCACATGGTTTAGACCAGGGGTGTCAAACTGCATTCTTCGAGGGCCTCAAACCATGCGTGTTTTCAAGATTTCCTTAGCATTGCACAAGGTGCTGGAATCATTCTGTGCAGGTGATTAAATTATCACCTGTGCAATAAGAGGAAATCCTGAAAACATGACCTGTTTGCAGCCCTCCAGGAATGCAGTTTGACACCTCTGGTTTAGACAATGAGCTCAAAGTTAAAGGTTTAAGTAATTGTTTGCAAACAATTCAAGGAGTAGTCGTCCCATTGTGATGACTGTGTATTGTATTTACCTAATGCGTGATTGTTTGTTGTGTATGTATGCTCTTTATCTTGTTTCACAGGTAATAGTCTTCAATCAGGACCTGAAGTTGTGAATGGTTCATTTACATGATAGAAACCTCAGCTTTGCACTAGTTGGCACTATGTGAAATCTGCAGATCCAGCTTGACCACTTTGTTCATCTTTAGTCATCATGAGACAGATAAAGTTGAGTTGCCCTAATTGTTTTGTTTGTTTTATGTCTTCCTGTGCAATGCATTGAATCATAGTATTTTTTCTTCTTTTAAATATTCTTGCTGCTCAGAATTTTTTAACATCCCTAATCATTATTTTGAATATTTTCTTACCTCACATTTAAATTCTATTTTTTTTCTCCCTTTCTTTGTTTGATACCAAGTTTTGGTATCAAAGGGACGCAAGTGTAACAATTACCCTGCAATACCATAAATGCAATGGTGTTAGAATTTTTGTTACTAAAATTTTATTTTTGGAATTTATTTTTCCAAGTAATTTATTTATTTTTTGATTCTTGGAAAATAAACAATATATAGATTACAACTGCTAAGAATCTGATACTGCTCTTATTCTTTATTTCCAGGATCTATTATGGAGCATAAATTTGAATCCTGGATGAGCTATGATTTGATGGCAAATTTGATTCATAAACAACTTTTATGGAACATCTTGACATGGATTAACCTGTATCTAAACACTCATGGAAGGCCATGTTTTAACCGGGCATTGGATACCCCTTATCTATTGATACCGTGTGCAGCAGCAGAGTCTACATTAGCAGCATGAGTCGCATGTGATATATTGTTGTAAACTATTCATGTTCTGAATGTATTAGATATATTCAAAGCAGAAGGGGATTGTCTCAAAGTATGACTAGCAAACATGATCAAAATGAATTAAATGAGGTTACCCATCTATTGGAAAACAATGCTTGGTGGGAGGTAATATTTTGTCATTCAAATGCAGCAAACGGCAATCTGAATTATTTAATCCATCTGATTTTTGAACTACTCAATATTTCTCCAATTTTGTCCCTACTACTAAATATACATGTGCTATGTAACCTGTTACTTATATAAGACGATTCAGATCTTAAATGTGAAAGAACAAACCGCTGTTAAAATTGCATCATGTGACACAAATGTACAAAGTCCCATTGAGCTAGAGGAAATCGTAGCATGTGAGAACTGTGACAGAAGAGGGCACAGTAGGAAAGACTGATTCCAGAATGAAACAAAATAGGAAAATCCTAGTGGGAATAGAAATCAAGCTATAACAAAGTAAATTTTTTTGGGAGTGAATGTTGGCAGCTGGTGAGTGGATGTGTCAAGACTCCTTGCCCTAAGAAGAATTGACTACAGTGGTGAAGAGGATTATGGAATGGTAGCCTCTTAACAGTTATGTGTCCTTCAGACACAAAGGGGTGTAAGCTGGAGACAACATGGACAATGCACGTATCATAGAAATCACTGAGATATATTGAATTTATGAGTGCTGAATATTTCCAGGACTCTGTTGATGAGATAAACCAGATACAAGTAAACCTATTTTGCAGTCAGGCCAGTGTTCTTTTGTGTGATGTCCTTTGTTTTAGTGATAAGGCAGAGGTGCATCTACATACGAAATGACTATTGGCCCTAAAGCCTAATGGAGGACACAGGTATACACTGTGGAAATCTTGAATGAATAGCCTCTATCCTGTTTGTGACCTATTGTTATCTACATATGTACACAACTCCTGTGGGTTTCCATTATAAGCCAGTGGTCCTGAGATAGACATCCTGTCTTCGGCCTATGGATATGTATATTGACACACAATGCCTGTGGTGTTTTAGCGATAAACCATTGTTCTTTGAATGGACATATTGGAGCCAGCCCAAATGGAGTTGAACCTGTCCTACACAAGAACTTTCTTCCCAAGTACGAGGATGCTATCTGCAGGAAGGTGATGACTACTGCAGCCAATGAGAGTGTTCACATTGCCAGAAGACGATTGGACATTTGCCACAGAAGATACCATAAGCAAGGGTGGAGTCATGGCTTGTATGTGGGTGTGGAGTATTGGTTTAATATATATGTAAGGATCAGTTATGTATCTCTCCTTCCCACATCCCAGTTTCCTCTACCCTCTCCTATTACCTCTTCCCTTTAATTGTACCCTTGTCCCTTAGTTAGGGTATGTTTCCACGGTCAGGATGGCCGGCGGTATCGCCGCAGCGGCGAAGCCGCTCGGCGCTAAGCCCCGCCCCCTTTCTGGGACGCAATCATGCCGGATGTGTTAACTCTTCACATCCGGGATGATCGCTCTCTCCCATAGCGCCCTGTGATATGCCTTGCGGGGACGCTGCGTCCCCGCAAGGTGTACGGACATGCTGCGATCTGAAAAGACGCGCAGCATGTCCGGAGTCGCAGGGCCGCCGCATGCGGCTTTCCACGCATAGTGGAGACGGGATTTCATAAAATCCCCTCCACTATGCTGGAACATCTGGACGTTGCTTGTTTGACGCTGCAGCTCTGCGCAGCGTCAAACAAGCAGCGTTTCCTGACCGTGGAAACATACCCTCAGACTTCCCTTATGTGTGTCATTGTAATTACCTTGTTTGTAATAAACCCCCTTTTAAAGATCCAGTAGTTTTTGTTAATTAGCATTAACTAGCACCGCAAAACTCAGCAGATTCTACATAAAGATCTTAAGGGTAAGACCCCACTAAATATTACCCCTGTCTAACAGGTGCATAAAACAATCTTTAATGCATAATATTCAAATAATTCATTTAGTAGTGTAATAAGTTAAAAAAATACATATTTGACATTATTAATTTATTTAGTATATGTCCAGTAGCTATTGCTTATCTTTGTATTAGTGATATCACTTCGGGGGACCATGAATAAGTAATAAGGGAAATACTGGGTATGTAATATCAAAAAAACATTAAGAATGAGTTCAAAGAGAGGTAGTGTGTACCAACCACAAACCCAAAGAAAACCAACTCCTTAAAAAATAACTATTTAAATATCAAAATAATAAAAAAAAAAAATTACAGAATAGCTATGAAACACCCCTATAGGGATAAACAAGGGAATTCAAGGCAGCAGTCTCTGGGAGGTGGTAAAGTAAGCCTAACGCTCCCACTGGTAGGCCCTTGATTGTGACAGCCTAACAGCAGAGGTTGGCACCCTAATTTTGCGATGTGGCACCCCCGCTCCTCGAGGGCTGTCTGTTATGACCCCAATGGCAGAGGGTCTCAGGAATAATGCTAAGTCTGTAAATACAGAAAACCAGCTCATAGGGCAGTGGTAACTGGGCTGACCATATAACTAATCCTAGCACCACAAATACCAGCAGCCGGGGAACGTTCCTACGTTGATCCCAGACGTCTTGCGCCAGCCGGAGAGCTAACTACCCCTAGAAGGGAAAAGAAAGACCTTTCTTGCCTCCAGAGGAAATACCCCAAAAAGTTGGATAGAAGCCCCCCACAAATAATAACGGTGAGGTAAGAGGAAAAGACAAACATAAGAATGAGCTAGGAATTTAGCAAAGAGAGGCCCACTAGCTAATAGCAGAATATAGAAAGATAACTTATATGGTCAGCAAAAAATCCTATCAAAAATATCCACACTGGAAATTCAAGAACCCCCGAACCGTCTAACGGCCCGGGGGGAGAACACCAGCCCCCTAGAGCTTCCAGCAAGGTCAGGAATCACATTTAGTACAAGCTGGACAAAAATGATAGCAAACAAATAACCCAAAAAACAAAGAAGCAAGACTTAGCTTAATTTAGCACGAACCAGGACCAGCAAACAGGAGCAAACAGAATGTGTCTGATAACACCGATGCCAGGCACTGGACTAAGGTTCCAGGAGGTTAATATAGCGACACCCCTGAAGTAACGACCCAGCTGGGTGCAAACTGAGGGAAGGAAATCCCAGAGTCATATCACTAGTAACCACAAGAGGGAGCCAAAAAAGTCTAATTCACAACAGCTGTCCCTTCAATCCCTAAATCTATAAATGTAAGGGGGTGCAGAAGCTCTTCCACGTTTCTACCCCCTTAGAGTATAATGCTTTACTGCTATGTATGTACGTACAGTATGTACGGCCCGGGTGCCCATGTAGGGCGGATAGTTCTGCAATGTTAGAGCAAAGTACCCAGCCATCCAGAGTCCAGATGGACAGAAGCTCAGATGAAGCAGCTGTGCGACAGCAGTGTGGAGCAGAAGCAAGAGAAGAGGTCCTAAGCAGTACGGGGATGCAGGTCGCTCATCATGTGGAAGATCATCCCATGGTCAGATTCCCTCAGATCCGATCCAAAACAGACGAGGGAACCCCCAAGCGTAGACTCTTGACATGGAGTATGCTGCGTTACCGCAAGAGGCGGTACGACCCAGGCACGTACTGAAGAACCTAGAAAGAAGTGCAGGGAAAGTAGAGAATGTTAACTGTATGGAACTCTATGCTGATGCTGTATATGAAAAGGATGTGCAGTGAACAGAGGAAAGTACAGTTTTAAATGGACTGTCGTTATATGCAACAATGCCAGCAGCAGAACTTCAGCCAGCTCGATGGGACCCCGACGATGCAGAAGGTGAAGCAGAAGGTATGCTGCAGATGGGACATTATATTCTTGTGATGGGAGACCAGGGCGCATTACAGCACATACTCTCAGCCACGACCATGGCCCTGGCATACCCTCACATAAGGAGAACAGAGCGACAGATGCAAGAGGATCCAAATGGATCAAATGCATTTGTGAAGATTCAAACACACTAGACCACTGAAGTGTATATAAGCTTGATAATACTTTATATATAGGCTGTCAAGAAGAGGAAATATAGCAATAGCAGTTTGATTTTAACGGACTAGTATAAACTATGTAACTAGCATCCAGATATTATGCTGTATAGATATCATGGACCGACATCCACTCAATTAATACGGTCTCAGAAGCATGTACTTAGGTGTATACTTTATCTATAAAAGGTTCTTACACTGACTAACTCACAATATATGGTGACATAGGAAGACCACAAATGTTACAAAGGGAGACTCAAAGATGTACGAGTGTCAGGCTAACAGTATAATGGACGGCTATGGTGTCAGTTATAAGGTGACCATTATGAGAGTGGCCTTTAGGTCCCTCAAATGAAGGACAAAATACAGAAAAATATTTCAACAATAAAGTGCAAGTGTGCTTGACAAGCAATAGCTCAGGTTAAAACTTAGCTGCAGATGTATATAAGACAGATGTCCTGTGCTCAGAACTTCTGAGGAGGGCAGATTGTTATCCCACTGTAGCTCTGTTGGCCCATTGTGAACACTAGCAAAATCTAATGGGGGAGAAACGCGTCAGGACAGAGGATGAATCTACCTTCATGGCTGACACAGGACATCTGTCATATCTTATATAGTGGAGTGTTGTCCTCCACTGCACCTCCTCCCCTGCATCCATTTACTACTTGCATTGAATAAAGAATGGATTGTTTTACTGCATCACGGAGTGCCAACTATTTTTTCCTCCTTGGCCAGACTGTCTACAATGTGGTGCTGCTCAAATAATAAGAGTTTTTGATTTTACACAACTATATTTTGTTATATTATTCTGAAATGTCCTGTGTCTGATTCCGCTTATGGTTTGATAAATTAAGTCTTTAAACTTTACAATATTGTGTCTTATTTCATCTAGATGGAAGAGGCTAAAATCCAAACTTCATGTTTGGGGGCAATCAAAAATCAATTTTCTTAGGTTCCTAAAAAAAGGGGTCTCCTGTCCTTGTTAATGATATGGAAAACCAGGTAAAACATAAAAAAATCAATAGGATGAAGGCACCAAAGAGCAGTTTCACACAAGGCACCATTCAGGCTAAGGCTGGCCGTGGTGTTATGACCCCAATGGCGAGGGTCTCAGAGGAACGTGGAAGTCTGCTAGATACAAAAATCCAGCTCATAGGGCAGTGGTAACTGGGTTGACCATATATCTACTCCTAACGCCAACACTAGAAATAGCCGGGGATCATTCCTACGTTGATTCTAGATGACACGCGCCAGCCGGAGAATCTAACTACCCCTAGTAGAAGAAAACAAAGACCTCTCTTGCCTCCAGAGAAAGGGACCCCAAAGAAGGATAGAAGCCCCCCACAAATAATAACGGTGAGGTAAGAGGAAATGACAAACACAGAAATGAACCAGGTTTAGCACAGAGAGGCCCGCTTACTAATAGCAGAATAAAGAAAGGTAACTTATATGGTCAACAAAAACCCTATCAAAATCCACACTGGAAATTCAAGAACCCCCGAACCGTCTAACGGTCCGGGGGGAGAACACCAGCCCCCTAGAGCTTCCAGCAAAGATCAGGATACAGATTTGGAACAAGCTGGACAAAAATACAAAACAAAACAAATAGCAAAAAGCAAAATAGCGGACTTAGCTGATATAACCGGGACCAGGATCAGTAGACAAGAGCACAGCAGATTAGCTCTGATAACTACGTTGCCAGGCATAGAACTGAAGGTCCAGGGAGCTAATATAGCAACACCCCTAACTAACGACCCAGGTGAGGATAAAAGGAATGACAGAAAAACCAGAGTCAAAAAACTAGCAACCACTAGAGGGAGCCAAAAAGCAAATTCACAACAGTACCCCCCCTTAGTGAGGGGTCACCGAACCCTCACCACGACCACCAGGGCGATCAGGATGAGCGGCATGAAAGGCACGAACTAAATCGGCCGCATGAACATCGGAGGCGACCACCCAGGAATTATCCTCCTGACCATAGCCCTTCCACTTGACCAGGTACTGAAGCCTCCGCCTGGAGAGGCGCGAATCCAAGATCTTCTCCACCACGTACTCCAACTCGCCCTCAACCAACACCGGAGCAGGCGGCTCAGCAGAAGGAACTACAGGCACAACGTACCGCCGCAACAAGGACCTATGAAATACATTGTGAATAGCAAACGACACAGGAAGATCCAGACGAAAAGATACAGGATTAAGGATTTCCAATATCTTGTAAGGACCAATGAAGCGAGGTTTAAATTTTGGAGAGGAGACCTTCATAGGAATAAAGCGAGAAGAAAGCCACACCAAATCCCCAACGCGTAGTCGGGGACCCACACCGCGGCGGCGGTTGGCAAAGCGCTGAGCCCTCTCCTGTGACAACTTCAAGTTGTCCACCACATGATTCCAGATCCGCTGCAACCTATCCACCACAGAATCCACCCCAGGACAGTCAGAAGGCTCCACATGACCCGAAGAAAAGCGAGGATGGAAACCAGAGTTGCAGAAAAAAGGCGAAACCAAGGTGGCGGAACTAGCCCGATTATTAAGGGCAAACTCAGCCAACAGCAAGAATGTCACCCAATCGTCCTGATCAGCAGAGACAAAGCACCTCAAATAAGCCTCCAAAGTCTGGTTGGTTCGCTCCGTCTGTCCATTAGTCTGAGGATGGAACGCAGATGAAAACGACAAATCAATGCCCATCCTATTACAAAAGGATCGCCAGAACCTAGAAACGAACTGGGATCCTCTGTCTGACACAATATTCTCAGGGTTGCCGTGCAAACGAACCACGTTCTGGAAAAACACAGGAACCAGATCGGAAGAGGAAGGCAGCTTAGGCAAAGGAACCAAATGGACCATCTTGGAGAAGCGATCACATATCACCCAGATGACAGACATGCCCTGAGACACCGGAAGATCAGAAATGAAATCCATGGAGATATGTGTCCAAGGTCTCTTCGGGACAGGCAAGGGCAAGAGCAACCCGCTGGCACGAGAACAGCAAGGCTTAGCTCGAGCACAAGTACCACAGGACTGCACAAATGACCGCACATCCCTTGACAAGGAAGGCCACCAAAAGGACCTGGCCACCAGATCTCTGGTGCCAAAAATTCCCGGGTGACCTGCCAACACTGAGGAATGAACCTCGGAAATGACTCTGCTGGTCCATTTATCCGGGACAAACAGTCTGTCAGGTGGACAAGACTCAGGCCTATCAGCCTGAAATCTCTGCAACACACGTCGCAGATCCGGAGAAATAGCTGACAAGATAACTCCATCCTTAAGGATACCAACAGGATCAGCGACTCCAGGAGCATCAGGCACAAAGCTCCTAGAAAGAGCATCGGCCTTCACATTCTTTGAACCAGGTAAATACGAGACAACAAAATCAAAGCGGGAGAAAAACAATGACCAGCGGGCCTGTCTCGGATTAAGGCGTTTAGCAGACTCGAGATACATCAGATTTTTGTGATCAGTCAAGACCACCACACGATGCTTAGCACCCTCGAGCCAATGACGCCACTCCTCAAATGCCCATTTCATGGCCAACAACTCCCGATTGCCCACATCATAATTTCGCTCGGCAGGCGAAAATTTCCTAGAGAAAAAGGCACAAGGTTTCATAACAGAGCAACCAGGGCCTCTCTGCGACAAAACGGCCCCTGCTCCAATCTCTGAAGCATCCACCTCAACCTGAAAGGGAAGTGAGATATCGGGCTGGCACAAAACAGGCGCCGAAGTAAACCGGCGTTTTAACTCCTGGAAAGCCTCCACGGCAGCAGGAGCCCAGTTAGCTACATCGGAGCCCTTCTTGGTCATATCCGTCAAAGGTTTCACAATGCTAGAAAAATTTGCGATAAAACGACGGTAGAAGTTAGCGAAACCCAAGAACTTCTGAAGACTCTTAACTGACGAGGGCTGAGTCCAATCAAGAATAGCTCGGACCTTGACTGGGTCCATCTCCACAGCAGAAGGGGAAAAAATGAACCCCAAAAAGGGAACCTTCTGTACACCAAAGAGACACTTTGAGCCCTTGACAAACAAAGAATTTTCACGCAAAATTTTAAAGACCAACCTGACCTGCTCCACATGCGAGTCCCAATTATCAGAAAAAACCAAAATATCATCCAGATAAACTATCAAAAATTTATCCAGATACTTCCGGAAAATGTCATGCATAAAGGACTGAAAAACTGAAGGCGCATTGGAGAGCCCAAAAGGCATCACCAAGTACTCAAAATGACCTTCGGGCGTATTGAATGCGGTTTTCCATTCATCACCTTGCTTAATGCGCACAAGGTTGTACGCACCACGAAGGTCTATCTTGGTGAACCACTTGGCACCTTTAATCCGGGCAAACAAGTCAGACAACAGCGGCAAAGGATACTGAAATTTGACAGTGATCTTATTTAAAAGCCGATAATCAATACAAGGCCTCAAAGATCCGTCCTTTTTAGCCACAAAAAAGAAACCTGCCCCAAGAGGGGAAGAAGAAGGACGAATATGTCCTTTCTCCAGAGACTCCTTGATATACGAACGCATAGCGGTATGTTCAGGTACCGACAGATTAAACAGTCTTCCCTTAGGAAATTTACTGCCTGGGATCAAATCTATAGCACAGTCACAGTCCCTATGAGGAGGCAATGCACTGGACCTGGACTCGCTAAAGACATCCTGATAATCAGACAAATACTCCGGAACTTCCGAAGGCGTAGAAGAAGCAATAGACACAGGCAGGGAATCCCCATGAATACCACGACAGCCCCAACTTGACACTGACATAGCCTTCCAGTCCAGGACGGGATTATGGGTCTGTAACCATGGCAGCCCTAAAACAACCAAATCATGCATTTTATGTAAAACAAGAAAACGTATCACCTCGCGGTGTTCAGGAGTCATGCACATGGTAACCTGTGTCCAATACTGCGGTTTATTTTCTGCCAATGGCGTAGCATCAATACCCCTAAGAGGGATAGGATTCTCCAATGGCTCCAGAACAAAACCACAGCGCTTAGCAAATGAGAGATCCATAAGACTCAGGGCAGCACCTGAATCCACAAACGCCATGACAGGATAAGATGACAGTGAGCAAATCAAAGTTACAGACAGAATAAATTTAGGTTGCAAATTACCAACGGTGACCGGACTAACAACCTTAGCTATACGTTTAGAGCATGCTGAGATAACATGTGTAGAATCACCACAGTAGTAACACAAGCCATTCCGGCGTCTATGAATTTTCCGCTCATTTCTAGACAGGATTCTATCACATTGCATTAAATCAGGTGTCTGTTCAGACAACACCATGAGGGAATTTGCGGTTTTTCTATCACATTGCACCGAATTAGGTGTCTGTTCAGACAACACCATGAGGGAATTTGCGGTTTTGCGCTCCCGCAACCGCCGGTCAATTTGAATAGCCAGTGCCATAGTATCATTCAGACCTGTGGGAATGGGAAAACCCACCATAACATTCTTAATGGCATCAGAAAGGCCATTTCTAAAATTAGCGGCCAGTGCACACTCGTTCCAATGTGTCAGCACGGACCATTTCCGAAATTTTTGGCAGTACACTTCAGCCTCGTCCTGCCCCTGAGACATAGCCAGCAAGGCCTTTTCTGCCTGAATCTCAAGATTGGGTTCCTCATAAAGTAAACCGAGCGCCAGAAAAAACGCATCAATATCGGCCAATGCCGGATCTCCAGGCGCCAGCGAAAAAGCCCAATCTTGAGGGTCGCCCCGTAAGAACGAAATAACAATCTTTACTTGCTGAGCGGAGTCTCCAGATGAACAGGGTCTCAGGGACAAAAACAATTTGCAATTATTCATGAAATTCCTAAACTTAAACCTGTCTCCGGAAAACAGTTCAGGAATCGGTATCTTAGGTTCTGACCTAGGACTTCTGATAACATAGTCTTGTAAGCCCTGCACACGAGTAGCCAGCTGGTCCACACTTGTAATCAAGGTCTGGACATTCATGTCTGCAGCAAGCTTAAGCCACTCTGAGGTAAAGGGGATGAAGAAAAAAAAAATGAGAGAGGGAAAAAAAAAACTCAGAATCTTCTTTCTTGTAATCCCTTTTTTGCAATGCATTACACATATAATACTGGCCTGGCAAACTGTTATGACCCCAATGGCGAGGGTCTCAGAGGAACGTGGAAGTCTGCAAGATACAAAAATCCAGCTCATAGGGCAGTGGTAACTGGGTTGACCATATATCTACTCCTAACGCCAACACTAGAAGTAGCCAGGGATCATTCCTACGTTGATTCTAGATGACACGCGCCAGCCGGAGAATCTAATTACCCCTAGTAGAAGAAAACAAAGACCTCTCTTGCCTCCAGAGAAAGGGACCCCAAGCAGGATAGAAGCCCCCCACAAATAATAACGGTGAGGTAAGAGGAAATGACAAACACAGAAATGAACCAGGTTTAGCACAGAGAGGCCCGCTTACTAATAGCAGAATAAAGAAAGGTAACTTATATGGTCAACAAAAACCCTATCAAAATCCACACTGGAAATTCAAGAACCCCCGAACCGTCTAACGGTCCGGGGGGAGAACACCAGCCCCCTAGAGCTTCCAGCAAAGATCAGGATACAGATTTGGAACAAGCTGGACAAAAATACAAAACAAAACAAATAGCAAAAAGCAAAATAGCAGACTTAGCTGATATAACCGGAACAGGATCAGTAGACAAGAGCACAGCAGATTAGCTCAGAGAACTACGTTGCCAGGCATTGAACTGAAGGTCCAGGGAGCTTATATAGCAACACCCCTAACTAACGACCCAGGTGCGGAAAAAAGGAATGACAGAAAAACCAGAGTCAAAAAACTAGTAACCACTAGAGGGAGCCAAAAAGCAAATTCACAACAGATTACTACACCCTGGACGATATGTTTGTCTCAAAAGCTGCAAAGAAAGAGCGAGCAAATGAGGAAGAGGAAAGAGAGAGGCGGCAAGCCATGGCCGAGCATCGGAGACTGGCTGCCAGAATGGAAAAATGTCCATTTTGCTTCGATAATGCTGAGCTGCCAAAGCACCTGATCATTGCTATAGGAGTGAAGGTATATTTGTGTCTTCCCAACCACCTTTCCCTCACAGAGGGACATTGTCTGATCGTTCCTTTACAACACCACACTGCAGCGACGCTTCTGGATGAAGACCTATGGAATGAAATTCAGATGTTCCGTAAAACATTAGTCAGGCTATTTGCCAATAAGGGACTGGACTGTGTCTTTCTGGAAACTAACATAAACTTAAAAAAACGCTTTCATCTGGTCTATGAATGTATTCCCCTGCCGAAGGAGGTGGGAGATATGGCACCAATTTATTTCAAGAAAGCAATTCTGGAATCTGACGAGGAATGGTCTATGAATAAGAAGCTAATAGACATGTCTACAAAGGATGTTCGGCGATCTGTTCCAAAAGGCTTGCCTTATTTCTCAGTGGATTTTGGACTACAAGGAGGTTTTGCTCACATTATCGAAGACCATAACAAGTTCCCACATTATTTTGGCAAGGAAATCATCGGTGGCATGCTGGATCTGGAGCCCAGAGTCTGGAGAAAAGCCGTGCGAGAGAACTTTGACGATCAGAGGAAAAAGGTTTTACAGTTTGCACAGTGGTGGAAGCCCTTTGATTTCACAAAAACAAAAGAGTAACCTCTGTGCAATAAATGTATTGTAACTGTTATATTATTACTTCTTACTATATACACCGGGCACTTTATCTTTTTATTTTAGTGTGATCTGAAAACAAAAAAAACTAAAATTTTAATAAACTTTGTAAATACTTAAAAAAAAAAAAATACGTATGTGGTAATGATTATGGTGCTTGAACCCTGTAAGTTCAAGCAACATATTGTAATCCGATTTCTTATATTTTATTCTTCACCGTGTTTTCCGCAATTAATGCAGCCCGAACCACTCGGCATAGAGACCCCGTTCAGGCAGCGTTTCGAAGCCCTCGGTGGGGACAGGTGTGCTATGTATTTTAGGAGTCAATCCGATTTGTAGGTAGTTTGTTTTTTAAAAATCGAATTTAAAAAAAAAAAAATTCCCATAGGAATTAATGGCGACCTTTCCATGACCCCCAACTGACATAGATTAAAGCCACAGCGCAGGTGCACTGACCTTACAAAGATGGCAGCTAGGCAAATGTACTGTGTCTGTATATAGGGGGATGTCTGTATATAGGGGGATGTCTGTATGTAAGTAAGATAAGTGCCCCCATCCTGTGTGTGAAAAGTAAGTGCCCCCCGTCCTGTGTGTGATAAGTAAGTGCCCCCCGTCCTGTGTGTGATAAGTAAGTGCTGCTGTAAAGCTGGCAGCGCTGTTCAAGCACCATGTATTTCCTTCAGGAAATGCCCATCTAGTTTGATTTGTTATTTGATATATCCACACTTAATCATGCACAAAGTGCAAGAGTGCAAGAAAAGCGTACTGGAGGAATTAGAAATGGTGATAATATACCTTTAAGGGTCACATGGTTCCGTAACCACACACATTTTGGAAAAAAAACCCTGACGAAGGAAGTTTTAGCTTGGGGTGTGCCGAATACTTGACCTGGCGACCCTTAAAAAGTATATTACCCCCATATCCAATTCCTCCAGTACTTTTTTGCACTTTGTATGTGGTAATTATTTGATTGGTTATTCGATATATTCACACTTAATCGTGCACATTGAGATTTCTTCACATGTTTTGCACATGCACTGTAAGTGTGACTAGTCATAATATTATACATACATTTATCCATCTGTATACATTTTTTATATGTGATATTTGGTGTTTGTTGCTCTAATTTAAAACCAGATAGTGGAGATGGCCTGCAATGTCTGCAATCTACTGACATCCAAGTGCAGTCCGATGTTTTCTACAGACTCATTCTGATTGCACTCAGCAATGCAACTCACTATGAGATCAAACTTGGGCATGCTGCAATTTTTCGTATCCAAGGAAAAAATCTGACATGTGCACGGCCCCATAAATAAAAGCCTCAACTCAATCCAAAAAAAAAAAGAAAAAAAGTCCCCACTCAGGTTCGTCATCTGTCAATGTTAATAAGAGGGGCTTCCACGTTATTGGTAGTAGAAAGGCTCTGGAGAAACGCTATGGCTCCTCGCCCCGCCAAAAGAAATCCAGCAAATTCTGCATGCCCCCCATTCCAAGCCCCTGTGTGCCTAAATCACATATAGAATCCATGTGTTTGGCATTTCTGTAGTGATGAGAGCCGCCTAATTTACTGGGCGCATGTCTCCAGAAGCAAAAGCTGGGCACAATGTACGGGGCACTAAGGAATACAATTAAAGATTTGCAATTCTCTCCATAACATCCACTGCTGCTTGTTTGTGGAAACCACCAATAGAGTCAAAAATCATTGCTAAACCTGTAGATAAATTCCCATAGTGGTGCAGTTTCCATAATGGTGTAGTTTGTAGGGTAATTTTGCTCTGCCACCATTTAGGAGCTCTGTATATGGAATCCAAATACAATTCTCTGATGGTCTTGTAAGATCTGCCTGAGGTCACGTGCTCAAAAGGCTGCCTAGGACAAACTTAGCACAAGCCTCTCCGTCTGGCAGACTCCAGAGAAATCCCAATACCCTTTAACCCCTGTACAGGGATCTGGATTTACAATAGGACTCAGTGGAATGCCGCCATGGAAGGGCTGCTGTCCAGAGGTAGGAATGGCCACCAAGCAGGGTCAGAGCAGAGGCACACCATGGACCTCATCAGTTTATCAGTTTATTAAAGTATATTATAAGTATCAAAGTTTAAATATTAAAGTGAATCAAGTGTACAAAAGTATCAGTGCACAAAACTAACAGTGTATTGAAGCAAACAGGAGAGAGGTAGAGTGGAGTCTGTGGACTGTAAATAAATGCATGGGAGTTACCATGTGACCCAAATAAAGGTGCAATATTACACTGGCTTGAGTGGCTTCCTCCCTGGTATGTGACTATGTGTAGGAGGAATGACAAATTGTATGTTTCTCATCATCATCTGCAATGACCTGTGAGTTACCCTTTGTCCCAAATAAAGATACACTTTACTGTGGCCTCATCCATGGCATATATACATACAGTGGGGCAAAAAAGTATTTAGTCATTCAGCAATAGTGCAAGTTCCACCACTTAAGAAGATGAGAGGCGTCTGTAATTTACATCATAGGTAGACCTCAACTATGGGAGATAAACTGAGAAAAAAAACAGACAATGTGATTTTCTGGATTTTTTTTTAACATTTTATTTGCATATTATGGTGGAAAATAAGTATTTGGTCACAAACAAAATTTCATCTCAATACTTTGTCATCTATCCTTTGTTGGCAATGACAGAGGTCAAACGTTTACTGTAAGTCTTCACAAGGTTGCCACACACTGTTGTTGGTATGTTGGCCCATTCCTCCATGCAGATCTCCTCTAGAGCAGTGATGTTTTGGGCTTTTCGATTGGCAACACGGACTTTCAACTCCCTCCAAAGGTTTTCTATAGGGTTGAGATCTGGAGACTGGCTAGGCCACTCCAGGACCTTGAAATGCTTCTTACGAAGCCACTCCTTCGTTGCCCTGGCGGTGTGCTTTGGATCATTGTCATGTTGAAAGACCCAGCCACGTTTCATCTTCAATGCCCTTGCTGATGGAAGGAGGTTTGCACTCAAAATCTCACGATACATGGCCCCATTCATTCTTTCATGTACCCGGATCAGTCGTCCTGGCCCCTTTGCAGAGAAACAGCCCCAAAGCATGATGTTTCCACCACCATGCTTTACAGTAGGTATGGTGTTTGGAGGAAAAAGAATACCGAGTTGCATCCATCAAACACGACAAGTTGTGTTTCTACCAAACAGTTCCAGTTTGGTTTCATCAGACCACAGGACATTCTCCCAAAACTCCTCTGGATCATCCAAATGCTCTCTAGCAAACTTCAGACGGGCCCGGACATGTACTGGCTTAAGCAGTGGGACACGTCTGGCACTGCAGGATCTGAGTCCATGGTGGCGTAGTGTGTTACTTATGGTAGGCCTTGTTACATTGGTCCCAGCTCTCTGCAGTTTATTCACTAGGTCCCCCCGCGTGGTTCTGGGATTTTTGCTCACCGTTCTTGTGATCATTCTGACCCCACGGGGTGGGATTTTGCGTGGAGCCCCAGATCGAGGGAGATTATCAGTGGTCTTGTATGTCTTCCATTTTCTAATTATTGCTCCCACTGTTGATTTCTTCACTCCAAGCTGGTTGGCTACTGCAGATTCAGTCTTCCCAGCCTGGTGCAGGGCTACAATTTTGTTTCTGGTGTCCTTTGACAGCTCTTTGGTCTTCACCATAGTGGAGTTTGGAGTCAGACTGTTTGAGGGTGTGCACAGGTGTCTTTTTATACTGATAACAAGTTTAAACAGGTGCCATTACTACAGGTAATGAGTGGAGGAAAGAGGAGACTCTTAAAGAAGAAGTTACAGGTCTGTGAGAGCCAGAAATCTTGTTTGTTTCTGGTTTGTGATGTTTGTCATTTTATACTGTCAGAGCTGTGGTGCTCTGTATTATGACGGTCTTCCACAGCTCTGTGTTTATCTACGCGCTATGTTGCCATGACCATATGTATTCATTCCCTGTATATCCTTTGCATATGTGCTAAGTGAGCAATATACTTGTATATGTACCCTTGATGGTCTTATTGGATATTCAGGGCTATACTAGCATTGAGGCGGCTTGCTTTATTTATTTATTCTGTATATGCGTACTATTGCTGTGCAGTTGTCTGGCGTCCTTGCGCCTGCGCACTTCTGTGGTCGCGGTTGGGCGCTTTTGATCACATGGGGCCCCTGTGTTCTTCAGCGTCCTTCGGCTTCCTCTGGAGTGTGCCGGCGTTATGGTTGCCATAACGCTGTGTGATCACTTCCGGGTTACGGTAGCTTGTACTTCCGGGGTCTCTCCTTTTTATACCTTGTGCTCAGTCATTATGCATGCTCCCTGACGAAGGTTTTATCACCGAAACGCGCGTTGGGGCGGAGGCGCGTTCCTGGGACCCCCAGTCCACTCTGCGGTGGGTACTATTTTGCGGCGGTTTATCCACTCTTCATGTTCCAGACCAGTAGTCCTATACTTAATTGACAGTGCACCATATAGAAATCCACATTGATTAGCGGTCCTATGACTACGGCCTGTAGTGATTTCTTCTGATTACTGCTAGCAGCTTGGTTTCCCACCTTAAATGGATTATTCCATTTATAGCTATATTTAGTTTGTTTTGTTTGTTTTTTAGGTTAATTTAAATATATTGTGTTTAATTTTTTTCTTGATGATATCTCTGTGGACTGGTAATCCTGTGCACGCGCCCCCTGTTCTTTATTGCAGCGTCTTCCGCTGTGGCGCCATTGCTTGTATCACCTTCCATGCATTTGTTTTAAACAAACTTTAATAAAGGTTATATATTTTTGTATGATATTTTGTCCGACCGTGTATCATCTTTTTCCATTTTGCTATTATGTATTTGATGATAGGTCTCTATGTCCTTTTTTTGACTAGTGGTACAGACTTCTGAAATATTTATTGTTACCATGCTAGTTGGCTATATAAATCGTTATCTAGACTTGTACATAGTAAACACGGGTACAAAATATATAAAAGATGCACATACACTACTTTCCATTACTGTGATCCACTTGTTCCCATCAGCAGATGATCGGATTGAAGAAAGAAAACAACTAGGATTAACAGTCGCACCTTTTAGTTACACAAGTCTCACTGTATTACAAGACGAGCTGTAATGTTGGTAGCAGTGACTTTCCCAAACACACACAAGTGTTACAAATATGCAGCGCCCCAGAGTCCTGGTCGTTGCAGTACTGTGGCTCCGCCACTATGGGGAGCTATGGTGCGTCCGATGGCACTGAAGGAGTTCATCTGATCAGGTATCACAGACACCAATACATTTCACAGCCGGGCCTCCGGGGGGAGCTAAGGGTGCTATTCATTAGGTGACTCCCCACCATAGTGGGTAAACTGGGGGTCAGGCAGGAAGTTAGATCAGAAAGCTGACTGGGTTGGAACCAGGCAACACCTTGTGGCAGAGGGTGTTGTAGGGGAAGATACAGTAGGGTCTCTGTCAGGGGTGGGATCCTGACAGAGGCTTGGCAACGAGAACGAACGTAACGGGACCGTGCCTGCTCCGGGTAGCGGCGGTGCCCAAGAAAGGATTAGAAGAGAGATAGATTGTGCTGAGTGAGAAACGGGGTCACGCAAAGGAGAAATACCAGTAGGAGTCGTGCTGTAAGACCGAAGCAACATCCTACTGAGGCGCACTACCGGTGGCCGGAACGCCGAGGGGGTAGAATAACATTCAGCTTCAAGCAATACTCCAAACAGCGGCAGGACAGTCAGTCTCAGGCGGGCTGTCTAACTCAAATCACCTATGAAGTCTTGGGAGGCAATTGTGGGAGAGGGGCGTCTCTAGGGTCCCGGAAGAACTCCAGGCCTACCCGTCAAACGGGTGCTGTTCCTACCCGAACCTCAGGGAGGGACAGAGGATTAGCAGAACATCATCTAGTCGAGTTGTGAGGGAACTTAAACAGACACAACAGTTGTGGGGTACTTTCCGTAAGCACAGCAGGGAAGGACTACAACACATAGCGCTAGGGGGAAGGCACAGATTTCCTCCTGTGAAGAGAACTCTGGAAGTGTCATTGGACCGGCCGGACTTGCGCAGCCTGGTGAGCCGTATTCTGGACTGAGGACTCAGAGATCTTCAGTAAAGAGGTAAAGAGACTGCAACCTGGTGTCCTCGTTATTTACCGCGACCTGCACCCCACAACTGCACCGTTACAACACCACTTATTGCACCGGACGTCCCCCACTGACAGACAGGGCCACGGACCGGGTCTAGCCACCGTGACAACCCCAGAGCAGAGACTCAGAGGCCCGGCTCCGGGTACCCCTCGGCCCTGCGGCGGTGTGGGGGCGCTCCAACTATATTTTCAAATTATTTCAATTTTCATAGTTTCTGTAAGTCCAGGGTGTTTTGTGTATGTCTGCTGAGTAAGCACTTATTACTTGGACCTAGCTTTTCTATTAACCCATCTTACTCCTTCATCATGTTTACCTATGCCCTTATAGTGTCTGCTCCACTAATCCTCTCTCTCCTTCGATATCACAAACCCCAGCACTCTCTAACCTAGTAATCATCTCCCCTTCCCTCTTTCCTCCCCACCTGTCCTCCTCTGCTGACCTGCTCCTCAACCTCAAATCTGTCCTAAGAGAACATAAAACTAGTCGGCCACTCATTCTCCCACCTGCTCTCTCTCTCCGCTTCTCCTCACTGATGGAGACATATCTCCCATCCCTGGACCCCCACATCTCATACCTCCCATTACTACTCCCTCCTATCGCTCCCTATCCAACATGAACTACCGCAATCTTTCCAATATAAAACCCGTGCCCCTGACGCCAACCCCCCTGCTCCCTCTCTGGAGCACTCTGGAATGCCCGCTCAATCTGCAATAAGCTTCATGTGATTCACGACCTTTTTCTCTCCCGCAACCTTGCCTTCCTTGGCCTCACAGAAACATGGCTAACACCCTCTGACACCGCCTCCCCTGCTGCGCTGTGTCACGGAGGCCTCCACTTCACCCACACTCCTCGACCCGGCAACAAACATGGTGGAGGAGTGGGTCTTCTCCTTTCCTCAAACTGCATCTTTAACCCAATGCCGCCTCTTCCTTCCCTTATCCTCCCCTCTTTTGAAGTCCATTCTGTCCGCATCTACTCCCCCTCCAACCTCCAAGTGGCCGTCATATACCGACCTCCAGGCCCAGCCACTGCCTTTATTGACCAATTCTCCACCTGGCTTCTTCACTTTCTCTGCTGACATTCCCACCATCATCATGGGTGACTTAAACATCCCCATTGATAACCTTCAGTCAACAGCCTCCAAACTTCTGTCCCTTACCTCATCCTTTGGACTTAGGGTACCGTCACATTAAGCGACGCTGCAGCGATAGCGACAACGATGCCGATCGCTGCAGCGTCGCTGTTTGATCGCTGGGGAGCTGTCACACAGACCGCTCTCCAGCGACCAACGATGCCGAGGTCCCCGGGTAACCAGGGTAAACATCGGGTTGCTAAGCGCAGGACCGCGCTTAGTAACCCGATGTTTACCCTGGTTACCAGCGTAAAAGTAAAAAAAAACAAACAGTACATGCTCACCTGCGCGTCTCCCAGCGTCTGCTTCCTGACACTGACTGAGCTCCGGCCCTAACAGCACAGCGGTGACGTCACCGCTGTGCTTTCACTTTCACTTTAGGGCCGGATCTCAGTCAGAGCAGGAAGCAGACGCTGGGAGACGCGCAGGTGAGCATGTACTGTTTGTTTTTTTTACTTTTACGCTGGTAACCAGGGTAAACATCGGGTTACTAAGCGCGGCCCTGCGCTTAGTAACCCGATGTTTACCCTGGTTACCAGTGTAAAACATCGCTGGTATCGTTGCTTTTGGTGTCAAACACAACGATACACGGCGATCGGACGACCAAATAAAGTTCTGGACTTTATTCAGCGACCAGCGACATCACAGCAGGATCCTGATCGCTGCTGCGTGTCAAACTAAACGATATCGCTAGCCAGGACGCTGCAACGTCACGGATCGCTAGCGATATCGTTTAGTGTGACGGTACCTTTACTCAATGGTCCTCCGCAGCCACCCACACAGACGGGCATACACTAGACCTGGTATTCACCCGTCTCTGTTCTCTAACTTCACCACCTCCCCTCTCTCCGACCACCATCTGCTCACCTTCTCATCCTTGTCCTCCTCACCGGTCATCCATGACCAGCAACATGCGCACCCCCGCAGAAACCTTGCACACCTAGACACCCACACACACTGACTCCATCCTACCACTGGCATCCATATCCTCACTCCACGACACAGACGCTGCCACGGCTTACTACAATGCCACTCTCGCATCAGCTATTGACACGGTTGCCCCTCTCGTCCATGGCAGAGTGCGACGTATCAATAGACAACCTTGGCACAATAACACCACTAAAAAGCTCCGACAAGTGTCCAGAGTTGCGGAGTGGCATTGGAAGAAAACACACTCGCAAGATGACTTCACTGTATTCAAACAAGCAACACTCGCTTTTAAATCTGCTCTCCCCTCTGCTAAACAGGCCTACTTCACAACCCCTGTATCTTCCCTATCCTACAACCCCAAACAGTTATTCAAAACCTTTAACACCCTCCTCCGCCCCCACTGCCCCCTCCAACCTCCCTCATCTCTGCTGAGGACTTTGCCACACACTTTAAAAATAAGATCGACCAGACAAGGCAAGTCTTCATTGTTAAACCACCACAACCCCTTTGTATACCAGACCAATGCCCAAACCCCATAACATCCCTATCCAACATCACTGAACGGGGGCTTAACTGTCTCCTCTCCAAATCGCACCTCACCACCTGTGCGCTCGACCCCATCCCATCCCACCTCCTCCCCAACCTCACCACCACACTTATCCCATCCCTAACCCACCTGTTCAACCTATCACTAACTTCTGACACCTTCCCTTCTGCATTCAAACATGCCACAATCACACCTATCCTTAAAAAGCCAACCCTTGAACCAACTGCTATGTCCAGCTATCCCCCAATATCGCTGCTCCCATTCGCTTCCAAACTCCTGGAGCAGCACGTCCACGCTGAACTTTCCTCCCACCTCTCATCTAACTTGCTCTTTGCCAATCTACAATCTGGTTTCCGCCCCCATCACTCAACTGAGACTGCCCTGACCAAAATCACTAAGGACCTACTTACAGCCAAATAATATATTTGAAAAAACTGACCGTCACATCCATACATAGACTAAGTGTGAACAGGTTTTGAACCCAGAGTAACCAACTCATATATAGTCAAGTAAAAAAGGCAGCACACTGCAGCGCTAAGACATGCAAACATGAAACATGAAAACTGAACTGCAATACTGCACTAGAAATATGAAAAATGAGAGTGTTTAGCGCATAAAAATGGCCAATTTTATGTGTACCTGATAGCCCCTTTACGGCATCTCTCGTATATCAGGTCCTACGCTTGCCTACCTCGCTGAGAATAAACGTCTCCATGTGAATGGGTACCTGTGAAAACCTCTGCCTAGACTCATATTCTCTCTCTCTGTGGAGGGGTGCTGGACCTGCTGCGATTAAAACACCTGGGCTAGGAGGCGGAGTGCTCAGTCAGAAGGCTAAATAATATATTTGAAAAAACTGACCGTCACATCCATACATAGACTAAGTGTGAACAGGTGCTGAACCCAGAGTAACCAACTCATATATAGTCAAGTAAAAAAGGCAGCACACATAAAAATGCCTCTGCCTAGACTCAGCGAGGTAGGCAAGCGTAGGACCTGATATACGAGAGATGCCGTAAAGGGGCTATCAGGTACACATAAAATTGGCCATTTTTATGCGCTAAACGCTCTCATTTTTCATATTTCTAGTGCAGTATTGCAGTTCAGTTTTCATGTTTCATGTTTGCATGTATTAGCGCTGCAGTGTGCTGCCTTTTTTACTTGACTACTTACAGCCAAAGCTACTGGACAATACTCTGTACTCCTCCTTCTAGACCTGTCCTCTGCTTTTGACACAGTTGACCACTGCCTCCTACTACAGATCCTCTCCTCCTTTGGCATCAAAGACCTCGCCCTATCCTGGATCACCTCGTACCTTTCCAACTGCACTTTCAGAGTCTCCCACACTACCTCCTCATCCCACCCTCTCTCTGTTGGAGTCCCCCAAGGCTCTGTTCTAGGACCCCTACTCTTCTCAATCTATACACTTGGCTTGGGACAACTCAAAGTCCTATGGATTCCAGTACCACCTCTATGCTGATGACACTCAGATCAACCTCTCTGGCCCAGACGTCACCGCTCTGCTGTCCAGAATCCCAGAGTGCCTATCAGCCATATCCTCCTTCTCCTCTTGCTTCCTCAAACTCAATGTGAACAAATCTGAACTCATCATCTTTCCTCCATCCCACAGATCTTCCTTACCTGACCTATCTATCACAATCAATGACATCATGCTTTCCCCCATACCGGAAGTCCGCTGCCTCGGAGCAACCTTCGACTCTGCCCTGTCCTTCAAACCGCACATCCAAGCTCTTTCCACCTCCTGTCGCCTCCAGCTCAAAAATATCTCCAGAATCCATCCTTTCCTCAACCTTCAATCTACTAAAATGCTTGTGCATGCCCTCATCATCTCCCGCCTCGACTACTGCAACATCCTTTTCTGCGGCCTCCCTGCTAACACCCTTGCACCTCTCCAGTCCATCCTTAACTCTGCTGCCCGACTAATCCATCTCTCTCCTCGCTACTCCTCCGCTTCCCCCCTCTGAAAATCTCTTTACTGGCTCCCATTCCCTCAGCGTATCCAGTTCAAATTACTAATACTGACCTACAAAGCCATCCATAACCTGTCTCCTCCATATATCTCTGAACTAATCTCCATATATCTTCCCTCACGTAATCTCCGGTCCTCCCAAGACCTCCATCTCTCCTCCACACTTATTCGCTCCTCATCCAATTGCCTCCAAGACTTCTCCCGAATATCCCCCATCCTCTGGAATTCTCTGCCCCAAAGTTATCCACCAGATTCGGATCCTTCAGACGGAACCTGAAAACTCATCTCTTCAGGAAAGCCTACAGCCTGCACTGTCCCCACTGCCTCATCACTACCGAAGCTACCGCCTCACCAACACCGGAGCTCCTGCAACCCCCAACCTACTGTCTCCTTCCCCATAATCCTGCAGAATGTAAGCCCGCAAGGGCAGGGTCCTCGTCCCTCTGTATCAGTCTGTCATTGTTAGTTTGTCTACTGTAAGGGTACTGTCACACTCTGCAACTTTCCAACGATCACGACCAGCGATACGACCTGGCCGTGATCGTTGGAAAGTCGTTGTGTGGTCGCTGGGGAGCTGTCACACAGACAGCTCTCCAGCGACCAACGATGCCGAGGTCCCCTGGTAACCAGGGTAAACATCGGGTTACTAAGCGCAGGGCCGCGCTTAGTAACCCGATGTTTACCTTGGTTACCAGCGTAAAAGTAAAAAAAAAAACAAACCGTACATACATTCCGGTGTCTGCCAGGTCCCTCGCAGTCTGCTTCCCGCTCTGACTGAGTGCCGCCGTAAAGTGAAAGCAGATCACAGCGGCGACGTCACCGCTGTGATCTGCTCTCACTTTCCGGCCGGCAGTCAGTCAGAGCGGGAAACAGATGGCAAGGGACCTGAAGGACACCGGAATGTGAGTATGTAGGTTTTTTTTTTTTTACTTTTACGCTGGTAACCACGGTAAACATCGGGTTACTAAGCGTGGCCCTGCGCTTAGTAACCCGATGTTTACCCTGGTTACAAGCGAATGCATCGCTGTCACACACAATGATCCAGCGATGACAGCGGGAGATCCAGCGACAAAATAAAGTTCCAAACGATCTGCTACGACGTACGATTCTCAGCAGGGTCCCTGATCGCTGCTGCGTGTCAGACACAGCGATATCGTATGGATATCGCTGGAACGTCACGGATCGTACCGTCGTAGCGACCAAAGTGCCACTGTGTGACAGTACCCTAAGTGATATCTGTAACTTGTATGTAACCCCTTCTCATGTACAGCACCATGGAATCAATGGTGCTATATAAATAAATAATAATAATAATAATAATAATAATAATAATAATAATAATAATAATAGTAATTTACCTCGGGGATGGGATATATTTATGCAGATAGTGGCAGAGTTAAATATACACCGTCCTTCATTGTGGGTAATTCTACTACTAGAAAGATTTTAGACAAATTAAAAATGACAATTGATGACCCAACCAGAGTGTCTACACCTCGTGGGCTGTCCTCACCACGCCATGTGATTCAACCGCTCCGTTCCCCATCATTAGGTTTCACATGAGGGACTTTACTGCCCCCCCAAAAAAAGTCTCTGCCAATGCTACAGTCCATGCGGCTGACGCTGTGGCTTATACGATTGCTAAAAGGTACACTTGTACAATAACGTTCTATTATTCTGTAAGAATTATAATGGTCTTTATTACTAAATACAGATCGTGGTATATTATTGTAATGAATTGCTCTGCTCCATCATTCTGAAATGTCCCGTGTCTGACTCGTGCTTGATCAATGAAGCCTTTAAAAACTTTACAATATTGTGTCTTTTATACAGTTAGTAAAAAATGAAATCTATACTTTATACCTGAGATCTATAAGAGGTGGGAATAGCATTTTTGGAAATGGAATTCCTATTGTTTTTTATCTATATGACCGATAATACTAAGACACAGTAACAAGGTGGGAATATCACTACCTAAAATAAGGGGCTGCCAATGAACTAAATTGGGAATCTCACAATTAAATCCAAATAAATGTGAGGACGGAGAGGAACACCGACTCTGACAGATGGTCCGATATTGTAGAGGCGATCACGGTGGGGGGGACTTACAAACTTTGATATAGTTTTTTTTTTTTTAGGAGTGCGGCACCTGTCAGATTATATTTGGCAAAGAATATAGAAGCATCACCAATAAACGGAGTGGTCTAATTTTTGGCATTTATTTTGAAAATGCCCAATTCTTATGTTATCACAGGCTGATGCAAGACCAACATGTGTTTTTTCACTTTGCAATATCAGTCACGTTACAATTTATCAGTTTGGCCCACATTCATCACTGCCTTTGTGCCTGTTTTTTGCCTAGTTTTGGGACTTTCGTTTGCACCCAGTTATTCTATTTGTGCTTTTTTATGTCCATTTGCTATGATTTAGAATTTCAAATGTACATAGAGATTAAATTACCTGGGAAGATTATAACCATATAAATAAATATCTTAAGGGTAAGACCCCACTAAATATTACCCCTGTCTAACAGGTGCATAAAACAATCTTTAATGCATAATATTCAAATAATTCATTTAGTAGTATAATATACTAAATAAATTATTAATGGCAAATATGTAATTTTTTAACCTACTGTATGTTCAGTAGCTATTGCTTATCTTTGTATTAGTGATGTCACCTCGGGGGACCATCAATAAGTAATAAGGGAAATACTGGGTATGTAATATAAAAAAAACATTAAGAATGAGTTCAAAGAGAGGTAATGTGTACCAACCACAAACCTAAAGAAAATCAACCCCTTAAAAAAATAACTATTTAAATATCAAAAAATACAAAATAAAAAAATTACAGAATAGCTTTAAAACAACCCTTTAGGGATAAACAAGGGAATCAAGGCAGCAGTCTCTGGGAGGTGGTAAAGTAAGCCTAACGCTCCCACTGGTAGGCCCTTGATTGTGACAGCCTAGCAGAAGTTAGCACCCTAATTTTGCGATGTGGCAACCCTGCTCCTCAACGGCTGTCCCTTCAATCCCTAAATCTATACATTTAAGGGGGCTATGTATGCATGTACAGTATGCATGTCCCGGGTGCCCATGTAGGGCGGATAGTTCTGCAATGTTAGAGCAAGTACCCAGCCATCCAGAGTCCAGATGGACAGAAGCTCAGATGAAGCAGCTGTGCGACAGCAGTGTGGAGCAGAAGCAAGAGAAGAGGTCCTAAGCAGTACGGGGATGCAGGTCGCTCATCATGTGGAAGATCATCCCATGGTCCGATTTCCTCAGATCTGATCCAAAACAGACGAGGGAACCCCCAAGAGTAGACTCTTGACAGGGAGTATGCTGCGTTACCGCAAGAGGCGGTACGACCCAGGCACTTACTGAAGAACCTAGAAAGAAGTGCAGGGAAAGTAGAGAATGATAACTGTATGGAACTCTATGCTGATGCTGTATCTGAAAAGCATGTGCCGTGAACAGAGGAAAGTAAAGTTTTAAATGGACTGTCGTTATATGCAACAATGCCAGCAGCAGAACTTCAGCCAGCTCGATGGGACCCCGACGATGCAGAAGGTGAAGCAGAAGGTATGCTGCAGATGGGACATTATATTCTTGTGATGGGAGACCAGGGCGCATTACAGCACATACTCTCAGCCATGACCATGGCCCTGGCACACCCTCACAAGGAAAACACAGAACGACAGATGCAGGAGGATCCAAATGGATCAAATGCGTTTGTGAAGATTCAAACACACTAGACCACTGAAGTGTATATAAGCTGGATAATACTTTATATATAGGCTGTCAAGAAGAGGAAATATAGCAATAGCAGTTTGATTTTAACTGACTAGTATAAACCATGTAACTAGCATCCAGATATTATGCTGTATAGATATCATGGACCGACATCCACTCAATTAATACGGTCTCAGAAGCATGTACTTAGGTGTATACTTTATCTATAAAAGGTTCTTACACTGACTAACTCACAATATATGGTGACATAGGATGACCACAAATGTTACAAAGGGAGACTCAAAGATGTACGAGTGTCAGGCTAACAGTATAAGGCCAGTCTCACACGTCCAGATAATTCCGGTACCGAAAAAAAACGGTACCGGAATTATCCGTGTCCGTGTGCCCCTGCGTCTGTGGCACATCAGTGTGGCACACGTGTGCCTCCCATGTTCCCACTGGGTACCACACGCACCGTGCAAGAGACAGCGCTAAAGTTTAGCGCTGTCCCCTGCATCGTGCTGAAGCCGCGATTCATATCTTCTGTGCAGCAGCGTTTGCTGTAAAGAAGATATGAATAATCCATTTTTTTAGTGGTATTTCATGTTTAAAATAAAGCTCCATGTCCCCACCCCCTGTGCGCCCCCCTGCTGTTCTGAAAATACTCACCCGCCTCCCTCGCAGTGTCCTGTCCTGGCCGTACCTTCTACTGTATGCGGTCACGTGGGGCCGCTCATTTACTGTAATGAAAATGCGGCTCCAGCCCTATGGGAGGTGGAGCCGCATATTCATGACTGTAATCGGCGGCCCCACGTGACCGCATACAGTAGAAGGTGCGGCCAGGACAGGAAGCAGCGACAGCCAACGAGGGAGCTGGGTGAGTTTTTTCAGAACAGCGGGGGGGCGCACAGGGGGTGGGGACATGGAGCTTTATTTTCAACACGAAATACCACTAAAAAAATGGATTATTCATATCTTCTTTACAGCAAACGCTGCTGCACAGAAGATATGAATCGCGGCTTCAGCACCATGTGGGGGGGACAGCGCTTACTGGAGCGCTGTCTCCTGCACGGCACACGGAGAACGTCCGTGTGCAATACTTGTTTTACACGGAGCCATTGACTTTAATGGGTCCGTGTAATACGTGCACTCCCATGAACACTGACATGTCTCCGTGTTTGGCACACGGAGACACAGTCTGCAAAAAATCAATGACATTTGCACAGATGCATTGATTTCAATGTGTCTACGTGTGTCAGTGGCTCCAGGACGTGAGGAAACTGTCACCTCACGTACCGGAGCCACTGACGTGTGAAACCGGCCTAATGGAAGGCTATGGTGTCAGTTATAAGGTGACCATTATGAGAGTGGCCTTTAGGTCCCTCAAATGAAGGACAAAATACAGAAAAATATTTCAACAATAAAGTGCAAGTGTGCTTGACAATCAATAGCTCAGATTAAAACGTAGCCGCATATATAAGACAGATGTCCAGCGGGGGGGCTGTAGGCATGTAGGTAATGAAAGCCCCCCCATGACTGCGTTGCCCAGGGGACTGGGAGAGCAGTTTTTAAATTTAAAGCAGGGCCAGTGGGGGATTGGCCAGAGGGAGGAGTAAAGGGGGTGGCCTGTAGTTTGTAGGGCGGTTTTTGGAGAAAAGTGCGGGAAGGGGGCCATTACCTCATGAGACAGCAGAGTGAGAAGACGCACGATGTCCTCGGTGGATTCATTGGTGGCGCAGCTGCGGGACGTGGCCCGGTCCAGGCACGGTGGCTGGCTTGAAGAGCAGCTGGCATCCCTTCTCGGCGGTTCCGGTGTCCAGGGGACCAGATCCAGGAGGACCCGTCCCCCGGAGCGTTTGTCCCCGGAGCGCGCTGCAGACGCCGTCCACGGAGCCCCTCTCGGGACCCTGCAGAGGGTGCGGGCCGCAGGTCACCTCCTCTCCCCGGCCCGTCCTCTGGCAGGAATCCGCCGGCCGGCGCTGCAGGTGCTGGGCGGCGATCTGGAGCATCAGCGGTGCAGGCCCAAAGTGAGGCGCAGGCTGCACCGGAAGTACCTGGGTTTGTTCCGGTTCCCAGGCAGAACATGGCGGCGGTGAGCAGGAGAGTTACCCGGCACGGAGCAGCACGGACGGCTGCGCCAGCGACGAACAGGAGCCCTCAGGGAGCGGCGGTGGTGCGGAGGGCCAGCGGGAACAGCAGCAGCGGTCGGGCGGCGGGTACCGTGGGGTCTGACCCACCACTGGTGCCTGGCAGGGGTGGCGTGGCAAGAGGCAGGGCGACGGGCAGGTGCACTCCAACCCCACAGCCTGGCCCAGTTCGGAGGGGTCGCGGTTCCGCAGACGCTGGGGCCTGTGGCAGGGCCCAGCAAGAAGACAGGCGTGGAGACGGGATGGCAGCGGCCAGGTCCAGGTCGCCTAGAAGATCAAGGGAGACGTCCGTTTCATCTGCTCCGGTCCCCCCTGGTGACGAGGAGGCCAGGGGCGCGGGCCAGGAGCATCACAGCACGGAGGAATCCGGATCCGGGAGTGACCCTCGCGACTTCAGTGATCGTACGGCTGGCAGGGACACAGCACCTGCGCAGCTTCGTGAGTATGAGAATGATTCTTTTGCGGGGTTTGATAGTGGAATACGGTCTGGGAATAGCTTGTATGGGGGGGGACAGTTTGGTAGAGAGAGGAGGGTCTAGTGCTGTCGGTGTTCCGGGGGTCAGGGAGCTGTTGGAGGGTATGTCTCAGTTTTTGCGGAGATTGGATCAGGGGGGCTCAGATCGTGCACGGTCATCTCCGGTAGGCGCATGGTTGCCGGTGTCCGGCCAGGGTGCTGGGGCGGCAGTGGGATCGGGTGGTACGAGTGGCAGTGAGCCAGTGTTTGCAGCAGGGGTGTCAGTGTCGGTTCAAACAGAAAACGAAAGAGTGGATGCGAATAAATTGGATGATAGAGCTAAGGGAGAGGTTTATGTGTGTTTTGAGGGGCCGCTGGGGGCTCATTTAAAGAAAGAAATAAAGGAGAAAATTTGGAAGGATGAATACATGGAGATTTTCTCCCTCTTGCCTTTGGAGAAGTTTAATCTAGATAAGGATAAGAAGGAGGATAGTAAAAAGGAGGAGGAAGAAAAGAGGCATTGGCGTTTAATACCGCAGACTTTTGTAAATTGGCAGCAGGCGTTTTCGATCTTGGCGAGTGTTATTGGGGAAAAATTTTCAGAGAACTGTTCGGGCCTGTTTTGTTACCAGGATGCTATATAGGGGAAGCGCACAGGCGTACGGGGGCCAGGCATGGCTAAGGTACGATGAACAGTTTCGGCAAAGGAAGGCGGTCAGGCCAGAGATAAAATGGGAGCAAAAGGACATAGGGTTATGGTTGAAAGTTATGGCCCCAACGCGGTTTGGGCAGTCCTTTCATGGGGGGGAGCGGGTAGCAGTCAGCAGTCAGGGCAGGGAGCTGGGGGACAGGGGTCACAAGGGGCTAAGGACAAAACAGGGACGTGTTGGCAGTTTAATGACGGCCAATGCAAGTACGGGAGTACGTGCAAGTACAAGCACTTTTGTTCTCACTACAGCGGGGCCTCTCATGGAGCGGCCAAATGTTTTAAAAAGGCAAGGGGTAAACCAGCAGTGGGTGGCGGTCAAGGGGGCGACACCAGTGAAGGTTCAAAGGATGGCCCCCTATCTAAATAGGTATCCAGATCAGGAAAAGGCAAGGTTACTATGGGATGGTTTTTCTGAGGGTTTTCGGATTCCTCAGCCGACTCCTCAAATTCTTTTTTGAAAACGGCATAGGATGTCGGCTAATTTGCAGGCAGAGGTAGTTACGGCTAAATTGGCGAAGGAGGTTGAGTTAGGACGTATGGCGGGGCCATTTAGCGTTTTACCAATGGAGGGGGTGGTTGTTTCGCTTTTGGGGGTTGTCCCTAAAAAGGAGCCTAACAAGTTCCGCCTGATTCAGCATCTGTCGTACCCGAAGGGCCAGTCGGTTAATGATGGCATCGCTGAGGAGCTTTGTTCGGTGGTTTATACTTCCTTCGATGCTGCGGTACAATGGGTGCGTAGGTATGGTGCTGGGGCCTTAATGGCAAAAACGGATGTCGAGTCGGCTTTCCGTTTGCTTCCGGTTCACCCCGATAGTATCCCGTTGTTAGGATGTTTTTGGAACGGGGTTTTTTATTTGGATAGGTGTTTGCCTATGGGTTGTTCGATTTCATGCTCGTTGTTTGAGTCGTTTAGTACTTTTCTTGAGTGGGTTGTTCGGGACGTTTCCCAAATTCTGTCTGTCATCCACTACTTGGATGATTTTTTGTTTGTTGGCCCGCCGGATTCGTTGTTGTGTGGAAATTTGTTGGCTAGCATGGAGTGGGTGGCAGGACAGTTTGGTGTGCCTTTGGCGCAAGGAAAAACGGAAGGTCCTTGCACGGCTTTGAGTTTTTTGGGTATTCTCATTGATTCGGAGCGGATGGAGTGCAGGTTACCTGAGGAGAAGTTGCTGGCGTTACGACAGGAGGTGCTAAGATGTGAAAAATTGCGCAAGGTTACGTTAAAAGAATTGCAGTCATTGTTGGGGCGGTTAAATTTTGCGTGTCGTATCATGCCTATGGGCAGGATTTTTTGCAGAAGATTGTCAAGGGCGACTGCGGGTGTGCGGTCTGCACATCATTTTATACGCTTGACCAAGGAGCATAGGGAGGATTTAGTCATCTGGCGGCGTTTTTTGGATAAGTATAACGGCCGGGCGTTGATTCAGCAAGAGGATGTGAATGACTTTGATTGCGAAATCTTTACGGACGCAGCTGGCAGTGTTGGCTATGGGGCCTATTGTGCTGGTAAATGGAGCGTTGGTGGATGGCCTGATTGGTGGTGTGAAATTGGTTTGACGAGAAATTTGACATTGCTTGAGCTTTTTCCAATTGTGGTTTAGGTGTTCATTTGGGGTCGTTCGTTTCAGGATAGGCGTGTACGTTTCCATTGCGATAACTTGAGCGTGGTGGCGGTGATTAATAGCCTTTCGTCCTCCTCTCCCCCGGTTATCAGATTGGTTCGGGAGTTAGTGTTACGGTGCTTAGAGTTGAATACTTGGATCTCGGCGGTGCATTTTCCCGGCGTTCAAAACTCTATAGCCGATGCTTTGTCTCGTTTGCAGTGGCAGCGTTTTCGGGAGTTGGTTCCAGAAGCGGAAGATGCAGGAACACCATGCCCTTCTCATTTATGGCGGATTGTTGCGGACGTGGAGGTCGGCTGATTCAGGCCTCGGTGTCGGGTCGGACGTGGTCAGGTTACCAATCGTCGTGGCACATGTGGGAAGGCTGGTTGGAGCAGTTGGGTTCGGTTCATTCAGATGGTGACAAGGTGATGGCGTTGTTGTTTTTGATTGGGTCAGCGAAGCAATGGGGTTGGTCGGTGTCACGGCTGAATAAATTTATAGCTGGTTTGGCTTTTAGTTTTAAGCTTCAGGGTTCAGTGGATGTTACTAAGGATTTATTGATTCGGCAGGCGTTGAAAGGTTTTCGGAAGGGTTCATCTACTTGCGATTCGCGGCGGCCCATTTCTTTTGCGACGTTGGAACGTTTGGGGGAGGCGTTGGAGGGTATTTGTTGTTCTCATTTTGAGGCTGTGTTGTTTCGGTTGGCGTTTTCATTGGCCTTTTTTGGGGCGTTGAGACTTGGTGAGTTAGTATCCCCTAATCGGCTTGCAGTGGGGGGTTTGTTAGCGGAGGACGTGGAATTTTGGGCTGGTGGAATCGCGTTTTGGATTAGGCGGTCAAAGACCGATCAGTTGGGTAAAGGGAAACGTGTGGTTTTAGGGAAAGTGGTTGGGGGTTTGATGTGCCCTCATCGATGTTTGGAGGATTATTGGGGATTGTGGCCTGGCAGGTCGGGCCCACTTTTGCGGCATCGTCAAGGGGAGTTTTTGTCTCGTTTTCAGTTCACGGCAGTATTAAAGAAAGGGCTGATGTCGTTAGGCCTGGATCCACTTTCTTTTGGGTCACACTCGTTCCGGATTGGGGCGGCTTCTGAGGCTGCTGTTTTGGGTTTGGGCCCGGAAATTATTAAGCGTATTGGCAGGTGGGCGTCTAATCGGTACCTGTCTTATGTTCGATATTGATATTTGGTGTTGGTTTGGTGGTTATTAATTGTTGTTATATTTTGCAGGTCGGACCCCACTTTTGGCCTGGATATTTGGACATTCTTTTGTGCATTGGGGTGCGATTCGTGCGGATGCTAGGCCTGATGGTAGGCAAATGGGGTTTAAGAGGAACGAGGTGTTGGTTCGTTGGTTGGGTTTTCGGGGCATGTTGTGGTGCAGGATATTATGCGAATTTGCCCGTGCGGCTAGTTTGGATCGTTCCCCTGACATTGTTGTGGTACATTTGGGAGGGAATGATTTGGGGTCTAAGCCGGTTAGAGAGTTGATTCGGGATATCCGATTTGATTTCTTGAGATTGTGGGTATCCTTTCCAGGAATGGTGACAGTTTGGTCGGACATCGTGCCCAGAAAAACTTGGAGGGCGGTACGTTCCCTTAAGGGGATTAATAGGGCCAGGGTGAAGCTGAATAGGGCTGTGGCAAGTTTTGTCTCCCGAAATGGGGGTGTGGCAGTTCGGCACTTTGAATTGGAGGCTGGTGTTGGAAATTTTTGGAGGCGGGATGGCGTTCATTTGAACGATATTGGTATGGATTTGTGGATGTTGGCTATTCAGAAAGGTGTTGAGAGAGCCATGGCGGTGGTGGGGCACTCGCGAGCATGAGGCGTCAGTGCTGCTCGTGGTTGGCGGGGGGCGGGGTTCTTGGAGTTGGTGTTTTTATGAGGCTGATCTGGCTTTGTTTACTGGCTCTGGACGGGGAGTTTACCCTGGGAGCTTGGGGTTTTGTTTGCCCGGAAAATCGGGTTACATGGTGCCCTCGAGCTGGTGGTTACGGCTGAGGGTAAAGAAGGTTTTCGTTTTAAAACTTGGTTTGGGCTTTTGCCTATTGGGGGCCAGATTTTTATTAGCTCCAAGGACCCTCCCCTCAAGTTTTTATACAAATGTATAATTGGTTATTTATGTTGTTTGTTAATAAAATGGCCGCTGTGGCCAAAATATCCAAAAGAATTAATGGTCGTGTTTTAATTGTGGGTAAAAATATATTTTGGGGGAAGGTGGTCAGGGGTAGGCTTTATGCGGCCTCTGGAAGGACTAATCTTGGGATACGCAGTCAAGCGGGGGGGCTGTAGGCACGTAGTTAACAAAAGCCCCCCATGACTGCGTTGCCAAGGGGACTGGGAGAGCAGTTTTTAAATTTAAAGCAGGGCCAGTGGGGGATTGGCCAGGGGGAGGAGTAAAGGGGGTGGCCTGTAGCTTGTAGGGCGGTTTTTGGGGAAAAGTGCGGGAAGGGGGCCATTACCTCATGAGACAGCAGAGTGAGAAGCCCACCCACCCTCCCTTGTTTACTTTGGTTTGGGTGTTTTTGTATTTGGGTTGGGGGGGGGTGGTGGTGGTGAGTTAAAATTAGTTTTTTCTGAGGGATTTAAGTTATACTGTCGTCACAGTGGCTGTTGGCGGGGGGCGGGGTTCTTGGAGTTGGTGTTTTTATGAGGCTGATCTGGCTTTGGTTTACTGGCTCTGGACGGGGAGTTTACCCTGGGAGCTTTGGGGTTTTGTTTGCCCGGAAAATCGGGTTACATGGTGCCCTCGAGCTGGTGGTTACGGCTGAGGGTAAAGAAGGTTTTCGTTTTAAAACTTGGTTTGGGCTTTTGCGTATTGGGGGCCAGATTTTAATTAGCTCCAAGAACCCTCCCCTCAAGTTTTTATACAAATGTATAATTGGTTATTTATGTTGTTTGTTAATAAAATGGCCGCTGTGGCCAAATTATCCAAAAGAATTAATGGTCGTGTTTTAATTGTGGGTAAAAATATATTTTGGGGGAAGGTGGTCGGGGGTAGGCTTTATGCGGCCTCTGGAAGGACTAATCTTGGGATACGCTGTCATGTGCTCATAACTTCTGAGGAGGGCAGATTGTTATCAGACTGTAGCTGTTGGCCCATTGTGGTCTCACTAGGAGAGTCCCCTGATGAACACTAGCAAAATCTAATGGTGGAGAAAGATGTCAGGACTGAGGATGAATCTACCTTCATGGCTGACACAGGACATCCGTCATATCTTATATAGTGGAGTGTTGTCCTCCACTGCACCTCCTCCCCTGCATCCATTTACTACTTGCATTGAATAAAGAAAGTTTTACTGCATCACGGAGTGCCAACTATTTTTTCCTCCTTGGCCAGACTGTCTACAATGTGGTGCTGCTCAAATAATGAGAGTTTTTGATTTTACACAACTATATTTTGTTATATGATTCTGAAATGTCCTGTGTCTGATTCCGCTTATGGTTTGATAAATTAAGTCTTCAAACTTTACAATATTGTATCTTATTTCATCTAGATGGGATAGGCTAAAATCCAAACTTCATGTTTGGGGAAATCAAAAATCTATTTTCTTAGGTTCTTAAAAGGGGTCTCCTGTCCTTGTTAATGATATGGAAAACCAGGTAAAAATATAAAAAAAATCAATAGGATGAAGGCACCAAAGAGCAGTTTCACACAAGGCACCATTCAGTCTAAAGGTACCTTCACACGAAACGACTCTACAACGAGAACGACAACGATCTGATCGCTGCAGCGTCGCTGTTTACATCGCTGTAGAGATGTCAAACACAGCAGCTCCAGAACGACGCAGGAGCGATCCTGTGACGTAGCGGTGACGCACTTATCGTTCTCACAGGTCGTTAGCTCCATGTTTAACATTGCTGGCATCGTTGCTTTTGCTGTCAAACACGACGATACACGCTGATCTGACGACCAAATAAAGTTCTGGACTTCTAGCTCCGACCAGCGATATCACAGCAGGATCCAGATCGCTGCTGCGTGTCAAACACAACGAGATCGCTATCCAGGACGCTGCAACGTCACGGATCGTTGTCGTTCTCGTTGTAAAGTCGTTTCGTGTGAAGGTACCTTAAGGCTGGCCGTGGCCATTGTGATTCGTTATGTGAAACAATACTTACCTGGGAGGGGAGATGTCATGCTCTATAAGGTGGATCTCCTCGGGTGGTAAGAGTTAATTAAAATCTCATCATAGCTGGTGCCAAAGTCTCATGTGCAAAAAACACCATTTGTTTACTGGTTAAACTGGACTTGAATAGAATTGAACTGGAGACTTCTCATTGGATTCCTTTTATTTCCTGCAAGACAATGCTGGTCAAGGGCTTTGTAAAGTTTCTTTTGAGACAAGTGGACATTGCCTGAATATTTTCCAGAAGTGGGAAGAGCTGAGTGATCTCCCACAGGTGAAGACTTGGAGCTTTATTCCCCTTTTCGCCATGGCTGAAAAGCCAGTGACGATCCACCTCTGCAGCCCTTTCATAGAGCTGGCATATGTCATGGCCTTCTTAAAAAGATACTGCAGTTCGGTCAGAGGAGGGACAAAATTGAGGAATAGCTTTAATATTCCCAATGGGAAAATTCTTTTCTGGGTGCGCTTCAAGCAAGATCCAGATGGTATCGGAGGAGTTTCCCACCCCCCAGCCACCTTTTCCGTGGGAGGTAATCGGGGCTACCTGGTCTACCCAGGGCAGCCGGAGTATTGTCGATCGTGCTTTCAGTTCACTCACACTGAGGACTCCTGGTCCAGAGGACGATGCTGTCACAAGTGCGGGATGCCCATTTATTGGGCTGGCACCGATGTGGCCAGATCTGGAAGAGGCACCAGTTTCCTGGATATCTCAGACGTCCAATCTCCACCACTGAGTCATCTAACACCCTGGAGACCTCCCCGCCAGAATCTATAGACCACAGCCTCTTGGAAGCCACATAGAAAAAGGACTTTACCACCCACAGCAGACTCATGAGTAGGAGCTCCCCTCTGTTCCTGCCTGAAACTGGTAGCTCTAAAACCTCTGTGCAGCCTGCCTCTGGATTGGCATCACAGTCAAATCTGGATGGATTTGAGACCGTCCACAAGAACGCTAAAAGATTTAAAGCAGACCCAGCTAGTTGTGATGCTGACATTGGGTCCTGTCACTGCGGGCACATTTTTAATTTAACGCCTCATCCCTCCTTCCCCCAATAGGCAACATTTACTTGATATAAAAGCAAAATATATTGATTGTCCATTTCCATCCTTCATTCTGTATTCTATTGTACACTTGTTTGATTTGTACGATTTTTTTTTTTAAATTCGTTTATTTATTAAGCACAAATAAAGTACAGCATACATATTTGTCTCTGTCGTTAGTGTACATGGTTACATTTCCAAGGAGTGAAAAAGACAGACAGAGCATACATATGCCAATCATTTACATATAAAAAACATATGTGAAATTATGGAACTGTCAGTAGATAAGTTCTTAAACTACAGCTAAACTAAGCCTCTAAAACTACTATGCCGCCGTTTAACAATAGCTGAATGTGTCCATTACGCAATATCTGCAGAACAAAAGAACAAATAAATCATACCCTCACCAATTAGTCAGGTCACAGAGTGAGGTGGGAGGTGTTCAATCTATCCCAGATTTTGTTAAATTTACCCGGGCAGCCGCTATTTTGATAAAGTGCGTTCATAGGGGACAGTCGCATTCACCAATTCAATCCAGGACTTAAGGGAGGGGGGTGATTCTCCCATCCACCACAAAGCTAACATTTTCCGTGCTAAAAAAAAGTGTTTCTCGCAGAAAAATCCCAACACAAAGTTCCCAAGCCTCCTCGTCCCATACTCCAAACAGGCAAACCAAGGGTTCCAGAGGGACCGGAATTGACAGTATAGAAGTCAATAACGACGCTACACCCCCCCCCCAATATTGAAAAACAATGGGGCACTGCCATATTATATATATAAAATCTGCATCTGGCGAGTGGCAACGCCGACATTCCGATGTCGAATATCGACCCATCAGAAAAAGTCTCATCGGAGTCAAATATGACTGATGGATTATATATAACTGGGTCATCTGTTATTAATCGATGGGGATACTTTAAGGGGGGAGTCCAGAATTTCCTCCCACTCTTCACTTTGTACATCAGGGATAAGTTCCTCCCACTTGCCCCTCACCAAATCTATAACAGAATTCGCTCCCGTTGATAACAGATATGTATATAAAGACGAGATAAAACCCTGAGGTCCCTGTGATTTAAGAATACCTATCAGGGGTAAGGATGAAATGTTATGGTTTGTTCCCACATTTCTAATATATGACTGAAGAATGGCTGACCCGAGTTGCAGGTAACGGAAAAATTGAACAGCTGCAAGCTAAATATGCTTTTCCAAGATCTCAAAGGACATGAAGACCCCCTGATCATATAGATCTCCCACCGATAGGATCCCGAAGAAAACCCAAAAACCTGTAGATGGGTGGCCCACCAACGTCTGAAAACAACCGTTATCCCATAGAGGCATCTCGGCAATAATATCCCCAAACCCAGTGACTTTTAATTTGTCACCAAGTGGACCGCGCCAATCGAAGCATAGGTAACAGGCGGGGAGCGTTTATTTTCTCCGATTCCAAAAGACCCAGCGGACATTTAGCACCAACAGAGCAAACCAGGTGACTTTCAGAGTTAGGGAGATAATTATGGAGGCATCCATTTACACAGTGCCTTAGCCTGCCCCGCCAGATAGTATATAAAGAAATCTGGTAATGCCGCTCCTCCCCCCTGTTTAGGTCTCTGCAAAGTAGTCAATTTAAGTTTAGGCCTGCTCTTCCCCCACACGAATGAAGCAACTTGAGAGTTTAAGTTATCGAAAAAAAAATTTGGTACAGTTACTGCGCTATGTTGGAGACAATTGAATTTAGGGAGCAATATCATTTTTATGAGGTTAATGCGGCCCGCTACAGATAATGGAAGCTTACTCCAAGAAGTAAATTTTGATTTAGCGTAGTCCAGCAGAGGAAAAATATTAAGTTGTAAGTCCGACTTACTGTACTGGGACATATAGATACCCAAATACTTAAAGTTAGATACTATGGGTAACGAGGAAAGAGTATTGAGATTAGGTGCTGGGGACTGAGACAGAGGTAATAGGGCAGATTTATCCCAGTTAATATATAGACCTGAGAACCCACTAAATTTATCTATGGTAGCAATCACCCTCGGTAACGTTTCTTCTACTTTATCCATGAATACTATCATATCATCAGCGTACAAACCAATGGTATCGGTGCGGTCCGCCATTGTTATACCATCAATACCAGGGGAAGAACGCAAACGTATAGCTAATGCCTCTATTGCTAGAGCAAATAGGGCTGGGGAAAGGGGGCACCCTTGACGGGTTCCCCTATACAATGAAAACGGTTCCATTTCTGAGCCATTTACAATTATACGGGCCTTAGGTTTCAAGTACAGCACACTAACCCATTTCAAAAATTTATCCCCCAAACCATATTACTGCAGGCAAGCAGATAAAAAGGGCCATTCAAGAGAATCAAACGCCTTAGCTGCGTCCAGCAATGCCAGTGCCCAGTTATTATCTGGCAACAGAGAACTATACTGGATTACCGACTGAACCCGCCTGATATTTATAGAAGTGCTCTTACCAGGCATAAAGCCAGTCTGATCTGGATGTATAATATCTAATATAATGGAGTTCAGCCTAGTGGCCAATATTTTAGCGAAGATCTTATCGTCCCATATCGTTGGTAAATGTAGATTATAAGATCCGCATTCTAAAGGATCTTTCCCCTCCTTTTTGAGTACGATAATATGCGCCTCATAAAAAGTATCAGGCAGACACCCTCCTCTCCATATCTCCTTAAATACTTTCAATAAAAGCGGAGCCAGTATCTCCCGGTATCTCCTATATAGCTCAATAGGAAAGCCATCTGGCCCAGGGGCCTTCCCAGAGGCCATATCTTTTATAGCTTGCTCCACTTCTTCCAAGGTAAATTCAGCATCCATAAAGGCCTGTTGAGTGGAACTCAGTATGGGGAAAGCTATATCGGATAGATATCCTAAACAATCTGGAACACTGAAGCCACTTTTAGATTCATATAACCCTTTATAATAGTTATAAAAACACCAAAGTATTTCCTCGGTGGCGGAATTCAATGAGCCGTCTGGTGAACAAACTTGTATTATCATATTAGATGTATTGTGTTGACGTACCAAGAAGGCCAGAAACTTCCCCGCCTGATTTCCCATCTCAAAGTACGACTGTCGCGTAAAAAACAGCTTATGTTTAGACTTAGTGTCTAGGTGCTGGGTGTATAATCTTTGTAGAGTCAACCATTCAACCCTGTTATCATTAGTTTGGTTAGCTGTATATGCGGCCTCAGCATCTTTCAAACGTTGCTCAATCTCATCGTCCTCCCTCGATGTTACCCTTTTTACATAAGAGATCGTAGAAGACAGACAGCCCCTTAGATATGCCTTAAGGGTGTCCCAGAATAAATTAACATTCTGAAGTTCTGAGTGGGACTGAATATAACACTTCAATTGGTCAACTGTCCTATCATTCGAGTCAATTAGTTTAAGCCACAAGGGATTCAGCTTCCATATTCTACCATTATTTAAGTTCCCAAACACAAGTTTAAGTATAATCGGGCTGTGGTCTGAGGTTCCTCTATTACCATGTTCCACACTATCCACCCACTGTACCAAGCTGCCGGATCCAAAACTATAGTCTATACGGGACAGGGAGCTTTTAGTGGATGAGTGGCAGGTATATCCCCTTTCCCCAGGGTGACGCATCCTCCACAGGTCTATCCAGCCACTTTTTCCTATGAACAGTGCTAACTGTGTCGGGGTCAAGGTAGGGGAAGAAGACAGGTTTCCCAGGCGACCCATCTCCCAATTTCAATCTATCAAGACCACTGTCCATGACTAAGTTAAAATCACCCATACAGATAACATGTGCATCTGGGTAATTCAACGCAAAGCTCATTGCCATCTTAAGTGTTGAGATATTAGCCGGAGGGGGGTTATAAATGCACAGTATGACATATTCACGAGAATTAATTAATGCATGAACAAAAACAAAACGTCCCTCCACGTCACGCCGGGTTGTCCGGGCCCCCCATCGAACATCTCTGTGTATTAATAATGATACCCCCTCTCGAGTAGCTCGTATGAAACGCGTGAGCATGCCACTGTATCCAAGGTTTCTGTACACCTCTAGCCGTATCTCTGGTCAAATGAGTCTCTACTAGGGCCACAATATGAGGGTGATACCGCCTGATTTGAGAGAACACCTTAATTTTCTTCCGGGGTGATTTAATACCCCGTATGTTCCACGTCATACATATCAACTCAGACCCCATATTCACTCGTTAAAACATGGTATACATTGAGGATTGAGAAAGGTCTACAGATTACGTATAGACAGTTATAATAATTCTGGAGGCGGCTTTTACCTAAACACCTACTAAGGCTAGTTAATTCTAACAAGAAAAAAAAACCTAACAAGAACTGAACAATCCAGGAGCAGAATTTAATGCTCCCATCCTCAAATTAACCTGGGGATACCCCCGCTGACTCCAGCGTCCGGTATTGTTGGTGTATTTAACACTCGCAGAGAGAGCTCCATTTCAGAAATTAGATATTTATTAAATCGGGAATATATCAGGGCTCTGTTGCATTAGACTTCCCACAGGATCGCAGCCAGTCCGCTGCCTTTGATGGGTCAGTGAAGAACAGGGAGGAGCCGTCGCTGACAACCCGGAGACGCGCCGGGTAGATCATGGCATAGATAATATTCTTGTCTCTGAGTTGCTTCTTAACATCTATAAATCTTGCCCGCTGTTTCTGGAGCTCAACTGAGAAATCTGGAAATATCGAGATCGTAGCATTGTTGAATTTGACGGGACTCTTGTCGTGCCAGTCGTAGGATAGCATCTCTGTCCTTACAATTAAGGATGCGTGCTAGGAAAGGTCTGGGTGGGGCTCCATGGGGGAGAGATTTTGGGGGACTCTATGGGCTCTTTCCACCGAAAACATTGGAGAAAATGCGTCCCCCAAAGAGGATCTAAGCCAGTCCTCCAGGAACTTTTCAGGCTGCTGGCCTTCCGAGCGTTCCGGGAGACCGATAATGTGGATATTATTTTGGCGCATTCTATTTTCCAAATTGTCAGCCTTTTGTTTCCAGGTGTTTGCAGAACCAGAAACTTTTGCCAATTTTGCCTCCATAGGTTTATTAGTGTCTTCTACCTGAGACACCCTTGTCTCCACCTCCGTCCCTTCATGGCTTGCATGTCCTGCCTCAAACGCCCCACCTCAGTGTGCACATCTTCTATCTGTTCAGAGAGGGACGTTCTAGTCAGATATAGCTTGCATTAATTGTGCAGATGCTTGCTTAAGAGTCAGTTCATCTTGCTCACTCTCGTCGATACTATCAGAAAGACGGTTTTTCCCCCGCTGAGCTTGTGATCATCCGGGGCATCACTCCTAGCGAATTCTTTTAGCCTGTCAGCTGCAGTCGTATTCTTTGTACGGTGCATGATTAGTAGTTATGTGGCACAGCAAGGTAATCCAAGTCGGGTCTGTTACAGTATCATGCGGCCTCACCAAGACTGTTATATATATTGTGTGGCACTGTTGGGAGCCTCTATGGCCAGGAGGTGCGCTGATATATTATCAGGAGGTGCAAGCTGAGAGTTTGGCGGTGATCTCTACAGCAGAGAAACTCTGTGGCAGCAGCGGTAACAGCAAGGGGGGTCTGGTGGATCTCCGGTCAGAGGTACAGCCAGCCGAGTTATGTTTAATAAGGGAGCGTGGGGCCCAATCTTTCAGAGCACTCACCGCGCTTCCCTGTAGTCTGTGCAGGGTAGACGTTTATCTCTCAGCCACGCTGCAGCGATGTTGTCCTGTGCCGCGTCTCCTGCTGCAGGAGCGCGCGCTTCAATGGTGGCTGCCGCCCACACAGCAGCCGCCGCCGGTACAAATCTCTCCTCCTCCACGTCGGGCCAGGGACCCGCAGCTCTCACCTACAGGCGCCCGGTGTTCCCGGGGATCGGGGAGGGATTCCAGCTGCAGATACAGACAGCGTCGCACTGTCTGCCGATGGAGCGTCCTCCCAGAAGATGGCCGCCGCCCAACACGTGGGGCTCACCGCTCCGGTATATTGCTTCCCTCACCGGCTCCTTCCAGTCACCGCCACGGCCCTCTCCAGGGGCCAGCAGTCTCCACGTCTCCAGGGGTCCCGGCAGCAGGAGAATATAAGCTTAGAAAGGGGTCTAATAGGCAGGATTATGACAGGATTCTAGGAGCTCTCCCAGTATGCGTCCTTCCTCTCTCACTCCATAGCCACGCCCCCCGATTTGTACGATGTTTTATATTTTTTTCTCCTTCAATAAAATAAGTTTAAAAAGTGAAGAAAAAAAAAATGAACATAGAGCTTCGTTTGAGAAACAACTTTTTCCTTCCTGGTAGATTACTTTTCATCTTGTTGGGGGACTTGAATTGTGGCTTAAGGCCCCGTCACACATAGCGATTTACCAACGATCACGACCAGCGATACGATCTGGCCGTGATCGATGGTAAGTCGTTGTGTGGTCGCTGGGGAGCTGTCACACAGCGACCAATGATCAGGGGAACGACTTCGGCATCGTTGAAACTGTCTTCAACGATGCCGAAGTCCCCCTGCAGCACCCGGGTAACCAGGGTAAACATCGGGTTACTAAGCGCAGGGCCGCGCTTAGTAACCCGATGTTTACCCTGGTTACCAAAAAAAACAAACAGTACATACTCGCCTTTCGGTGTCCGTCAGGTCCCTTGCCGTCTGCTTCCTGCTCTGACTGAGCCGCCGTACAGTGAGAGCAGAGCGCAGCGGTGACGTCACTGCTGTGCTCTGCTCTCACTGTACGGCCGGATCTCAGTCAGAGCAGGAAGCGGACGGCAAGGGACCTGACGGACATCAGATGGTGAGTATGTACTGTTTGGTTTTTTTTTACATTTACGATGGTAACCAGGGTAAACATCGGGTTACTAAGCGCGGCCCTGCGCTTAGTAACCCGATGTTTACCCTGGTTACCAGTGAAGACATCGTTGGATCGGTGTCACACACACCGATTCAGCGATGTCAGCGGGACCTCAACGACCAAAAAAAAGGTCCAGGCCATTCTGACACGACCAGCGATCTCACAGCAGGGGCCTGATCGCTGGTACGTGTCACACATAGCGAGATCGCTACTGAGGTCGCTGTTGCGTCACAAAACTTGTGACTCAGCAGCGATCTCGCTAGCGATCTCGCTATGTGTGACGGGGCCTTTACACATGAGTGTGTGAGATGTGAAAGTGATTTGGAGGGGGGAGGACGGTATGGAAAGGTGTCTGGAAGCGGAATGTTTATTCATATGCTGGAAAACCAGAAACTGGAAATGGGCTTCAATGCTCTAGACTAGAGGTGTAGGCAGAAGGATGATTTTGGGAATGTGTAAATGTGTGGATGATGGGAAAAGTGAAAATGATTTTTTAGGTGGGAAGGGTGAAGGTTTGGCTGCAAAGGAAAAGCAGATTTCAATCAAACTGAGCTGCCTGCTGTGTCCATATGTCCCGTAATCCTCTGTTAGGCCGGTTTCACACGTCAGTGTCTCCAGTACGTGAGGTGACAGTTTCCTCACGTACCGGAGACACTGACACACGTAGACCCATTAAAATCAATGCATCTGTTCAGATGTCATTGATTTGTTGCGGACCGTGTCTCCGTGTGCCAAACACGGAGACATGTCAGTGTTCGTGGGAGCGCACGTATTACACGGACCCATTAAAGTCAATGGGTCCGTGTAAAACACGGACTGCACACGGACGTTGTCCGTCTGCAGTCCGTGTGCGTGCAGGAGACAGCGCTACAGTAAGCGCTGTCCCCCCCACATGGTGCTGAAGCCGCGATTCATATCTTCTCTGCAGCAGGGGTGGAGCTGCCTATTCATGACTGTAAATGAGCGGCCCCACGTGACCGCATACAGTGGAAGCTGCGGCCAGACCAGGAAGCACCGACAGCCAACGAGGAAGCGGGTGAGTTTTTTCCGAACAGTGGGGGGGCCCACAGGGGGTGGGGGGACGGCGGACACATAGATCTTTATTTTAAACACTATTATTCATATCTTCTCTGCAGCAAATGCTGCTGCAGAGAAGATATGAATCGCGGCTTCAGCACCAGATGCTGGTACGTGTGGTACCCAGCACGGTGCGTGTGGTACCCAGTGGGCACACGGGCGGCACACGTGTGCCGCAAGTGTGCCACACTGATGTACACAAGAAACGTAGGGGCACACGGACACGGATAGTTACATAGTTACATAGTTATTAAGGTTGAAGGAAGACTGTAAGTCCATCTAGTTCAACCCATAGCCTAACCTAACATGCCCTAACATGTTGATCCAGGGGAAGGCAAAAAAAAACCCATGTGGCAAAGAGTAACTCCACCATGGGGAAAAAAATTCCTTCCCGGCTCCACATACGGCAATCGGACTAGTTCCCTGGATCAACGCCTTATCAAGGAATCTAGTGTATATACCCTGTAACATTATACTTTTCCAGAAAGGTATCCAGTCCCCTCTTAAATTTAATTAATGAATCACTCATTACAACATCATACGGCAGAGAGTTCCATAGTCTCACTGCTCTTACAGTAAAGAATCCGCGTCTGTTATTATGCTTAAACCTTCTTTCCTCCAGACGTAGAGGATGCCCCCTTGTCCCTGTCTCAGGTCTATGATTAAAAAGATCATCAGAAAGGTCTTTGTACTGTCCCCTCATATATTTATACATTAACATAAGATCACCCCTTAGTCTTCGTTTTTCCAAACTAAATAGCCCCAAGTGTAATAACCTATCTTGGTATTGCAGACTCCCCAGTCCTCTAATAACCTTGGTCGCTCTTCTCTGCACCCGCTCCAGTTCAGCTATGTCTTTCTTATACACCGGAGACCAGAACTGTGCACAGTATTCTAAGTGTGGTCGAACTAGTTACCTTGTATAGAGGTAAAATTATGTTCTCCTCATGAGCATCTATGCCTCTTTTAATACATCCCATTATTTTATTTGCCTTTGTAGCAGCTGCCTGACACTGGCCACTGAATATGAGTTTGTCATCCACCCATACACCCAGGTCTTTTTCATTGACGGTTTTGCCCAGAGTTTTAGAATTAAGCACATAGTTATACATCTTATTACTTCTACCCAAGTGCATGACCTTACATTTATCCCCATTAAAGCTCATTTGCCATTTATCAGCCCAAGCTTCTAGTTTACATAAATCATCCTGTAATATAAAATTGTCCTCCCCTGTATTGATTACCCTGCAGAGTTTAGTGTCATCTGCAAATATTGAAATTCTACTCTGAATGCCCCCTACAAGGTCATTAATAAATATGTTAAAAAGAAGAGGGCCCAATACTGACCCCTGTGGTACCCCACTGCTAACCGCGACCCAGTCCGAGTGTGCTCCATTAATAACCACCCTTTGTTTCCTATCCTTGAGCCAGCTCTCAATCCACTTACACATATTTTCCCCAATCCCCATTATTCTCATTTTATGTATCAACCTTTTGTGTGGCACCGTATCAAAAGCTTTTGAAAAGTCCATATACACTACATCTACTGGGTTCCCGTGGTCCAGTCCGGAACTTACCTCTTCATAGAAGCTGATCAAATTAGTCTGACATGAACGGTCCCTAGTAAACCCGTGCTGATACTGGGTCATGAGGTTATTCCTCTTCAGATACTCCAGCATAGCATCCCTTAGAATGCCCTCCAGGATTTTACCCACAGTAGAGGTTAAGCTTACTGGCCTATAATTACCGAGTTCAGTTTTTGTCCCCTTTTTGAATATTGGCACCACATTTGCTATACGCCAGTCCTGTGGTACAGACCCTGTTATTATGGAGTCTTTAAAGATGAAAAATAATGGTCTGTCAATGACTGTACTTAGTTCCTGCAGTACTCGGGGATGTATCCCATCCGGGCCCGGAGATTTGTCAATTTTAGTTATTTTTAGACGCCGCTGTACTTCCTGCTGGGTTAAGCAGGTGACATTTAATGGGGAATTTTTATCACTAGTCATTTTGTCTGCCATGGGATTTTCTTTTGTAAATACTGATGAAAAAAAGTCATTTAGCATATTGGCTTTTTCCTCATCCTCATCCACCATTTCACCCAGACTATTTTTAAGGGGGCCAACACTGTCATTTTTTAGTTTCTTACTATTTATATAGTTAAAGAATATTTTGGGATTATTTTTACTCTCTCTGGCAATGAGTCTCTCTGTCTCAATCTTTGCTGCCTTGATTTGCTTTTTACAGAATTTATTTAATTTTCTGTATTTATTTAATGCCTCCTCACTACCTACTTCCTTTAATTCTCTAAATGCTTTCTTTTTGTCCCTTATTGCGCCCCTTACAGCTCTATTTAGCCATATTGGTTTCCTCCTATTTCTAGTATGTTTATTCCCATACGGTATATACTGTGCACAGGTCCTATCCAGGATGCTAATAAACGTTTCCCATTTTCTTTGTGTATTTTTATGTCTCAGGATATCGTCCCAGTTAATTGCACCAAGATCCTCTCTCATACGTTGGAAATTTGCCCTCCTGAAGTTTAGTGTCCTTGTCACCCCCCTACTACCCATCTTATTAAAGGAGACCTGAAAACTTATTATTTTGTGATCACTATTCCCCAAGTGACCCCCAACCCTTATATTTGATATGCGGTCTGGCCTGTTGGTTAATATTAGGTCTAGCAGTGCCCCCCTCCTTGTTGGGTCCTGAACCAGTTGTGAAAGGTAATTGTCTCTCATAGTTGTCAAAAACCGATTACCTTTACTGGAACTGCAGGTTTCTGTTCCCCAATCTATTTCAGGGTAGTTGAAGTCCCCCATAATAATGACTTCTCCTTGAGTCGCAGCTTCATCTATTTGCTTTACGAGGATATTCTCCATTGCTTCCATTAGTTTTGGAGATTTATAACAAACCCCTATCAGTAATTTATTATTTTTTCCCCCTCCCCTTATCTCCACCCACAGGGACTCTACATTTTCATTAAATTCACCTATATTATCACGCAGGATGGGTTTTAAGGAAGATTTTACATATAGACACACCCCTCCCCCTCGCTTATCTGTACGGTCATTTCTGAACAGGCTATAGCCCTGCAAGTTAACAGCCCAGTCATGGCTCTCATCCAGCCATGTTTCAGATATCCCCACCATATCATAATTATGCTCCAACAACATTAGTTCTAATTCGTCCATTTTGTTGGCGAGGCTTCTGGCATTAGTATACATGCACTTGATGTTACTCTCTGTACCTCTATTCTTTCTTAAATTACTAACTGTTCTAACCCCACCTCCCATGCCACTGCCACCCCCAACTTCCTTATTTGTGCCCAGGTCTCTATCTGCACTATCTTCCCCTCCTATAAAATGAATACCCTCCCCCCCAATCCCTAGTTTAAACACTCCTCCAACCTTCTAACCATTTTCTCCCCCAGCACAGCTGCACCTTCCCCATTGAGGTGCAGCCCGTCCCTAGCGTAGAGCCTGTAGCCAACTGAGAAGTCGGCCCAGTTCTGCAGGAACCCAAACCCCTCCTTCCTACACCAATTCTTGAGCCACTTATTAACCTCCCTAATCTCCCGTTGCCTCTCTGGCGTGGCACGTGGTACAGGCAGTATTTCGGAAAATACCACGTTGGAGGTCCTTGCTTTCAGCTTGCAGCCTAATTCCCTGAAATCATCTTTAAGGACCTTCCACCTACCTCTAACTTTGTCATTTGTGCCAATGTGCACCATGACCGCTGGGTCCTCACCAGCCCCTCCCAGTAATCTGTCCACCCGATCAGCGATGTGTCGGACTCGAGCGCCAGGTAGGCAGCACACCGTCCGACGATCCCTGTCTTTGTGACAGATTGCCCTATCTGTTCCCCTAATAATTGAGTCCCCCACTACCAGCACCTGTCTGGCCTGCCCTGCTCTCCTTTTTCCCTCCTTACTGGAGCAGTCACTCCTCCGGCTTTCAGAGGACATGCCTGGCTGCAGCAATGCTACCCCTGTACTGGCACCCCCCTCATCTGCCAACTTAGCAAACTTATTGGGGTGTGCCAGATCAGGACTAGCCTCCCTGGCACTCTTCCCTCTGCCCCGCCTTCTATCTGTCACCCAGCTAACTGCCACACTGTCCTGCAGCTCCATCCTACCATCCCCCTCCTCATCTATACCATTGAGCGTCTGCTCTGTGAGCAGAAGACTCCTCTCCATATTGTCTATGGATCTCAGTGTTGCCAGCTGCACATTTAGATCCAGTATCTGGGTTTCCAAATGCACAATGTGCTCACATCTCGCACAGCAGTATGCACCCTCGACCGGCTGGTCAAGGACTGCATACATGTGGCAAGATGTGCACCGGATGGCATTAACAATTGTGGAGCACATTTCCTAATGGGGATTGCACCACACAGAAACGTTAATTAAAAATAAATTCAAAGTAATAATTAAACCAAAAAAAAAAAAATCAGAAGCAATTCCTCCCTTGGAAACTCCCTGATTCCAAAGTCACTGAATCACAAGTCACACACTTACCGCCGTTCACACTTACGCTCAGGTCACACTCGCTGTGCTGAAGATTTATAGATTTTTTTTTTTTCTCTCTATCTCCCCTCAACAGCAATCCACCTTGCTGTTCAGATGCACTTCCAAAAAGAACTTGAGCCCCAAGCAGCTGCCCCTTATATCCCCTTAATTATGAGACCCCACCCTAAGTTAACTCCTTATGAATATAGCTACTCCCAATTCAGCAACACACACCAATTCACACAGGTATTTGTTAAAGGCCTTCCAAATACCTCTTCACTGAATCACAAGTCACACACTTACCGCCGTTCACACTTACGCTCAGGTCACACTCAGCTCGCTCACACTCGCTGTGCTGAAGATTTATAGATTTATTTTTTTTTCTCTCTATCTCCCCTCAACAGCAATCCACCTTGCTGTTCAGATGCACTTCCAAAAAGGGTAATTCCGGTACCGGAATTATCTGGACGTGTGAGACTGCCCTTAGAAAGGTTCCAGCAATAATCCATTAGCAAAAAAGTTTTGCATACCAGTTTTTTGTCTGGTTAAAACGGATTTCAGCTGAAACTATTTAATCTTTTTTATCTTGAAGCCTATGGTAAAATCATCCATTAAATATCCATTTGTTTTCTTCCATTTCTGTGAATACTTTTCTACCCAATGATGACAAAAATATTCTGAGTGATACCTTTTCTTCCATTTGAAGTGTATCCAGTAAACAAAAAAAAAAAACAAATATATTTTCAAAGAAAAACAGATTGTCATTTCAAAAATCCCTTTCCCATGGAATTTATTGTTAAAAAAACGGATCCAGTTGATAATCAGGTTTTTTTTAGCAGAACATAAAATACAAAACAAACAGTTGTCTGTACAACTTTTTTACCAACAGCTTGCTGCTGGATCCTTTCTGAGGACAGGTGAAGATGAGCACATATTCTCTGATCTGATATAATCCAGTCTGAAAAAATTCTCTTATCAATTCTGTCAGTAACACGGTACCACAATATATTTTTTTTATGCACATCATGAAAAAGATGGAACTTGTTCAAGGTTCTTTAACTCCTTCCTGACATGCACCATATCTGTACTGCTCTGCGGGAGCTGTGTTCCCGCAAACAGCAGTAGAGGTACAGCGCACTGATTGTGTGGCCTCACGCTGAGCGCCGCGGCGATTGGGTGCGGGTGTCAGCTCTATGTGAGCTGACTCCCTGCAGCAATGCCCAAGATTGGGGCTAGCATCAATCGCGGGAATTTAACCACTCTGATGGCGCTTTCAGTATTGACAGCAGCATAGATGATCGTGTAAGGAATGAGTTCCCTGCGCGCTTCCATCAGGACAACACCATGCAATCACGTTGTCCTGATGGTCTCTATGAAGACCCCCAGCTGCAAGATGGCTGCGGGGTCCTTAAGGGAAGTTGGCTTGTGAGCGCCTGCTGACAGTAGGTGCTGACATTCTCCTTCCCTGCCTGTCAGATGCCAATGTGATACTTTGGAGTGCACAACATCAGATCAGAGATCTGACACCATAGAGTGATGTCCCAGAATGGGACAATGTAAAAAAAAAGTATATATTAAAAAGGTGTAAATATTTTTTTATTATCTCTAAAGAAAAATATATATATTTTTCCAACAAATACATTTATGCAATAAAAAATAAATAAAAGTCCGTAACGACCTACTCTATAAAACGGTCTTACTAGTTAACCCCCTTCAGTTAACACCTTAAAAAAAAAAAGGCAAAAAAAATGCTTTATCATAACACCGATCAAAAAGTAATAAAATGAGATCAAAAGACAAATGTAAATAAACACGGTACCGCTGAAAATGTCATCTTGTCCCACAAAAAAGCCACCATACAGCTCCATCAGCAGAAATATAAAAGTTATAGCTCTCCATAGAGAATCAAAAAATTAATTTTCTGTAATAGGTTAGTTTTTACCCTGTAAATGTGTCATAACATTTAACCCCTTCACTCCGAAGCCTGTTTTCACCTAAGTGACACGGCCAATTTTTACAATTCTGACCACTGTCACTTTATGAGGTCATAACTCTGAAACGCTTCAACGGATCCTGCTGATTCTGACATTTTTTTCTCGTGACATATTGTACTTCATGATAGTGGTAAAACTTCTTCGATATGACTTGCATTTATTTGTGAAAAAAACAAAAATTTGTCGAAAATTATGAAAATTTAGCAATTTTCAAGCTTTTAGTTTTTATGCCCTTAAATTAGAGAGTTATATCTCATAATATAGTTTATAAACAACATTTCCCACATGTCTGCTTTACATCAGCACAATTTTGGAAACATAATTTTTTTTTGTTAGGGACTTATAAGGGTTAAAAGTTGACCAGCGATTTCTCATTTTTGCAACAAAATTTGCAAAACCATTTTTTTTTTACGGACCACCTCACACTTGAAGTGACTTTGGGGGGTCTAAATGAAAGAAAATGCCCAAAAGTGACACCATTCTAAAAACTGCATCCCTCAAGGTACTCAAAACCACATTCAAAAAGTTTATTAACCCCTCAGGTGCTTCACAGGAATTTTTGGAATGTTTAAAAAAAATTGAACATTTAACTTTTTTTTCACAAAATTTTTACTTCAGATCCAATTTGTTTTATTTTACCAAGGGTAACAGGAGAAAGTGGACCCAAAAAGTCGTTGTACAATTTGTCCTGAGTACGCCGATACCCCACATGTTGGGGTAAAGCATTGATTGGGCACATAGCAGAGCTCGGAAGGGAAGGCGCGCCATTTGACTTTTCAATGCAAGATTTGCTGGAATTGAGAGATCGAAACCCATGTCGCGATTGGAGAGCCCCTGATGTGCCTAAAACAGTGGAAACCCCCACAAGTGACACCATTTTGGAAAGTAGACCCTCTAAGGAATTAATCTAGATGTGTGGTGAGCACTTTGAACCTCCAAGTGCTTCACAGAAGTTTATAATGTAGAGCCGTAAAAAAAAAATCATATTAATTTTCAAAAAAAATGATCTTTTTGCCCAAAATTTTTTATTTTCCCAAGGGTAACAGGATAAATTGGACCCCAAAAGTTGTTGTGCAATTTGTCCTGAGTACGCTGATACTTCATATATGGGGATAAACCACTGTTTGGGCGCATGGCAGAGCTCGGAAGGGAAGGAGCGCCATTTGACTTTTCAATGCAAAATTGGCTGGAATTGAGATCGGAAACCATGTCGTGTTTGGAGAGCCCCTGACGTGCCTAAACAGTGGAAACCCCCACAAGTGACACCATTTTGGAAAGAAGACCCCCTAATGAACTTATCTAGATGTGTGGTGAGCACTTTTAACCCCCAATTGTTTCACTAAAGTTTAGAATGTAGCGCTGTGAAAATTAAAAAAATCATTTTTTCTTTCCACAAAATGATGTTTTAGCCCGCAATTTTTATTTTCTCAAGGGTAACAGGAGAAATTGGACCACAAAAGTTATTGTCCAACTTGTCCTGAGAACGCTGATACCCCATATGTTGGGGGGAACCACTGTTTGGGCGCACAGGAGAACTCGGAAGGGAAGGAGCACCTTTTTAGTTTTTCAAAGCAGAATTGGCTGGAATTGAGATCGGACGCCATGTCGCGTTTGGAGAGCCGCTGATGTGCCTTAACAGTGGAAACTCCCCAATTCTAACTGAAACCCTAACCCCAACACTAACCCCAGCCCTAACCCTAGCCCTAACCCCAACCCTAGCCCTAACCCTAACCCTAGTCCTAACCCTAGTTCTACTTTCACACTAGCGTTTTTTTGCATACGTCGCAATGCATCGTTTTGGCGAAAAAATGCATCCTGCAAAGTCATCTGCAGTATGCGTTTTTTCCCCATAGACTAACATTAGCGACGCATTGACACGTCGCAACCGTTGTGCGACGGTTGTGTCGTGTTGTGGCGGACCGCCGGCAGTAAAAAACGTTACATGTAACACTTTTTGTGCCGACGGTCCACCATTTCCGACCGCGCATGAGCGGCTGGAACTCCGCCCCCACCTCCCCGCACCTCACAATGGGGCAGCGGATGCGTGGAAAAACAGCATCCGCTGCCACCGTTGTGCGGCGCTTGCACAGTATGCGTCGGTATGTCGGGCCGACGCAGCGCGGCGGCCCCGTACCGACGCTAGTGTGAAAGTAGCCTAAAGGGAAAATGGAAATAAATATATTTTTTAAAATTTTATTATTTTTCCCTAACTAAGCGGGTGATGAAGGGGGATTTGATTTACTTTTATAGCGTTTTTTTGGGCGGATTTTTATGATTGGCAGCCATCACACACTAAAAGACGCTTTTTATTGCAAAAATTAGTTTTTGCGTCTCCACATTTTGAGAGCTATAATTTTTCCATATTTTGGTCCACAGAGTCATGTGAGATCTTGTTTTTTGCGGGACGAGTTGACGTTTTTATTGGTACCATTTTCAGGCACATGACATTTTTTGATCGCTTTTTATTCCGATTTTTGGGAGGCGGAATGAACAAAAACCAGCAATTCCTGAAATTCTTTTAGGGGGGGCGTTTATACCGTTCCGTGTTTGGTAAAAAGGATAAAGCAGTTTTATTCTTCGGGTCAGTACGATTACAGTGATACCTCATTTATGTAATTTTTTTAGGTTTTGGCGCTTTTACACAATAAAAACTATTTTATAGAAAAAATAATTGTTTTTGCATCGCTTTATTCTGAGGACTGTAACTTTTTTATTTTTCTGCTGATGATGCTGTATGGTGGCTTTTTTTTTGCGGGACAAGATGACGTTTTCAGCGGTACCATGGTTATTTATATCTGTCTTTTTGATCGCGTGTTATTCCACTTTTTGTTTGGCGGTATGAGAATAAAGCGTTGTTTTTTGCCTTTTTTTTACGGTGTTCACTGAAGGGGTTAACTAGTGATATAGTTTTATAGGTGGGGTCGTTACGGACGTGGAGATACTAAACATGTGTACTTTTATTGTGTGATTTTTTTTTTATTTAGATAAATACATTTCTTTATGGGAATATTTTTTTTTTTTTCTTTATTTAGGAATTTTTTTTTTATTTTTTTTTTACACATGTGGACATTTTTTTTTTTTTACTTTTTTACTTTGTCCCAGGGGGGGGACATCACAGATCGGTGATCTGACAGTGTGCACAGCACTGTCAGATTACCGATCTGACAGGGACGCTCCAGAGGCTTGCCGGCGCCTGCACTCAGCAGCTCTCTGCAGGCGCCGGCAAGCAGGGTCATCTGATGACCCGGAAGGAGTCCGGCGGCCATCTTGGATCCGGGGACTCCTTCCAGGTCACCGGAGCAGCGCGATCTCGTCGCGCTGCTCCGGTGGGAAAGCGCAGGGAGCCCCCGTCCCTGCGCGATCCCCCTCTATGCCGCTGTCACTATTGACAGCGGCATCAGAGGGGTTAAATGCCCGCGATCGGCGACAGCGCCGATCGTGGGCATTGCTGCGGGGTGTCAGCTGTCATATACAGCTGACACCTGCAGCCGATCACCGCGGCGCTCAGCGCGAGACTGCGGTGATCGATGCGCCGTACTAGTACTGCTGCTGGCACTAATGCAGTGACGGCAGCGCAATACTAGTACGGCGCATGTCGCGAAGGGGTTAAAGAAAAATAATTTGAATATCGCAGTAATCTTACTGACCCAAATAATAGATCTGCCTTATAAATTTGGCCACATGCAGAATGGTATTTAAATAAAATGAACACCCCCAGAAGCAATTGCTGGTTTTGGAATTGCGGTTTGCTTTCTATTCTGATTTTTAGGAGACAGAATAAACAAAAATCTAAAAATTTAATGGGTCCGAAAATGGTACCAATAAAAACGTCAGCTGGTATCATAACAAACAAGACCTCACATGACTGTTGGCCAAAATGTTGGAAACATTTTAGCTCTCAAAACGTGCTGATGCAAAGACTAGTTTTCGCAAATAGAGCGTCTTTTAGTGTGTGACTGAAGCCAAACATAAAAATCCGATATAAATCTGGCATCTCTGTAATTGCACTGACCCGAAGAATAAAGTCGCCTTATCACTTAGGCCACGTTCACACTTTGCGGGTTCCTCTGCGGGTTAATCCCGCAGCGGAATTGATAAATCTGCAGGGCAAACCCGCTGCGGTTATCCCTGCAGATTTATCGCAGTTTGTTCTGCGGTTTCCGCTGCGGGATTACTCCTGTACTATTGATGCTGCATATGCAGCAATATGCAGCATCAATAGCAATGTAAAAAATAATAAAAATTGGCCTTATACTCACCCTCTGACGTCGCGATCTCCTCGGCGCTGCACCCGGCTGTGCCGACAAGGACCTTCGTGACGTCACGGTCATGTGACCGCGGTGTCATCACGGTCATGTGACCGCGACGTCACCACAGGTCCTGCTCGGCACAGCAAACCGAAGACCGGACGCCGCGGGCAGCGCTGAGAGGTGAGTATAGCTTCATTTTTTATTTTAATTCTTTTTTTTACACCAAAATATGGTTCCCAGGGTCTGGAGGAGAGTCTGCTCTCCTCCACCCCGGGTACCATCGGCACATTATCCGCTTAACTTCCCGCAACGTGGGCACAGCCCCGTGCGGGAAGTGAGCGGATCAATGCATTTCTATGGGTGCAGAATCGCTGCGATTCTGCACCAAGAAATGACATGCTCCTTTTTTTCCGCAGAAAAGCCGCGCGGCTTTTTCCGCGGAAATCCGCAGCGTGGGCACAGCGGGTTTTGTTTTCCATAGGGTAGCATTGTACTTTACCCTGCATGGAAAACTGCTGCGGATCCGCAGTGTCAAATCCGCTGCGGTTCCGCAGCAAAACCCGCAAAGTGTGAACATAGCCTTATACCACAGGGAATGGCGTAACAAATAAAATACAACCAATTCTTCACATGCCGTTGATTTTTATTTTTTATTTTTAATTCTGCCTCCCAAAGATCGCAAGAAGGCTCAGGGCACATTTATTCTGCGCTCAGCCCTTATATTGGGGTTTCCGTGTAAAGCTATGAAATACGCCAGACAGAACCCCCGGCAGGAGATTCCCTATAATGAGGCAGATGGAGGCACTGTGGATGCCATAGGACCTGGGATCCGGCAGTATCCGTCTTCTTAGGATTGCATAAAAGTGCCATCGGCCAGTGTTGTGCACTTCTGAAAAGAAGGACATCGCTGAACAGAAGCCAGACGGAGTCCAGAGTAACTCTGCTGCCTCATTATAGTGAATGGATCCTTCAGGGGTTTCATCTGTCACATGGGGGTTTCCATCTAAATCTCTAGGTGACGTAAGTGCTCAGAGTAGAGTGCCGGAAAATGTGCTCCCAAATGTTATGTAAAATGTTCCCAATAAATGCTTCCACTCAATCCACAAGAAAAATAAAAATAAAAAAAGCAATCACTCACTCAGGTCCATCATCTGCCAACTGAAATATAGGGGGCTTCCACGTTACTGGTAGCACAAAGGCTCTGAAGAAGGCTCAAAAGAAATTCAGCAAATTCTCCGCTCCCAAATCCAAATGCCCCCCTCCCTTCAGAGACCCTGTGTGCCTACACCACATTTAGCATCCATGTTTGTCATTTCTGTAATTTACAGGTGCAGGTCTCCAGAAGCATGAGCTGGGCATAATGTACTGGACACTACAAAGGCAGTTTGCAATTTTCACTCTGCAACATCCACTGTTGCTTGTTTCTGGAAAACACCCATGGGGACAAAATAGATAAATTCACAAAGGGGTATAATTTCCACAATGGGGTCACTTGAGGAGGGATTCTGCTTTTCTAGCACTTAGAGGTTCTGTATATGGAGTCTGCAAACTGTATATGGAGTCCGTAAACTATGCTAGGAGAATCTGTGCTCCAGGAGGCAAATAGCGCTCCGTTACTCACGAGTATCCTTATGGCTAAGCAGTACTGTACAGCCACATATGCAGGATTGCTACATTCAGCGAAAGTTGGACACATTTTGGTGCCATTTTTACCGTTTTCCCAGTATGAAAAAGTACAATTTGAGGCTAAGAATTTTGGTGGTAAAACGTAAATGTTTTTTTCCTTCACTGCCCAATGGTATAAAATTCTGTGACATACCTGTGGTGTCAGTATAATCACTGCACTCCTAGATGAATTAATTGAGAGGTTTAGATTATAAAATGGGGTCACTTACCGGAGGTTTCTGCTGTTCTGGCACCTTAGGGGTTCTGTCAATGTGACATGGCACCCTCAAACAAGTGCAGCAAAATCTGCACTGTATATGGCGCTACCTCCCTTCTGAGCTTTGCACTGTGCCTCAAAAGTAGTTTGAGCACATATGGGGTATCCGTGAACTCAGGAGAAATTGCAAAAACAATTTTTGGGGTCCATTTTCTCCTGTTAGCCTTGTGAAAAGACAAAATTTTGAGCAAAAAAAAAAATTTTGCCGGAAATTTTTTTTTATTTTCACGGCTCTACATTATAAAGTTCTAAAATATGAAGAAAAAGAACCGAAACGAAGTCCAAAATGAAATATAAATACCAACATTTATTAAAATATGTGATATAGTGGCACGGTGGAAAGAATACCATAACAAGCATACCACCAGGGACATATGAATAATACTAAAAATAAAATAATTTAAACATATAATCACAATGGAGGTACAACATGATTGGTGGCAAAAAGAAGTGTATTATATTATAAAGTGCATGTGCAAAGAATCAAATAGGTCATAGCAAAAGGAACAAATAGAATTGTTAAAGCCAGGTACTGGTGCTAAATGCTACCATAGACACCCCCCCTGACGAAGGCAGATGCCGAAACGCGCGTCGGGGCTTGGGACATCCCTGGGACATCTTACTCTATATAGCAGGTAAATACCAGGTGGCTTTGGTCTTAAAGTTTTTTTTGCCCGCTTGGCGCCTCTACACTTTACCTTTTACTGGTCACCATGTGCTTCATGTCACACATCGGCCGTTGTTTATGCTAGCATTTAGCACCAGTACCTGGCTTTAACAATTCTATTTGTTCCTTTTGCTATGACCTATTTGATTCTTTGCACATGCACTTTATAATATTTTTCTAAATGCCAGTATTGAGCGCCAATATTTTGCGTCAATTCCATTTTGGTTTTTTCTTCTTCTTTTTGCCTCCAATCATGTTATTCTATTTTTGCACATGCACTCTATAATATTGATTTGGTATACCTGCTTTTTATACCTATATGATTTATATTCATAGGTATACACATATGTTGTACCTCCATTGTGATTATATGTTTAAATTATTTTATTTTTAGTATTATTCATATGTCCCTGGTGGTGTGCTTGTTATGGTATTCTTTCCACCGTGCCACTATATCACATATTTTAATAAATTTTGGTATTTATATTTCATTTTGGACTTCGTTTCGGTTCTTTTGCTTAATATTTTAGGTGTTATTCCGATTAGTCCGTTATACTCCTTATTGGTGCACATTAGGTGGTGATATACATTCTTTCCCCCTCTCTATTTATGTGTACCGCGCCTTGAGTCTTATTTATTTAATTACACTCACTGGCCACTTTATTAGGTACACCTGTCCAACTTCTTGTTAACACTTAATTTCTAATCAGCCAATCACATGGCGGCAACTCAGTGCATTTAGGCATGTAGACATGGTCAAGACAATCTCCTGCAGTTCAAACCGAGCATCAGTATGGGGAAGAAAGGTGATTTGAGTGCCTTTGAACGTGGCATGGTTGTTGGTGCCAGAAGGGCTGGTCTGAGTATTTCAGAAACTGCTGATCTACTGGGATTTTCACGCACAACCATCTCTAGGGTTTACAGAGAATGGCCCGAAAAAGAAAAAAAATCCAGTGAGCGGCAGTTCTGTGGGCGGAAATGCCTTGTTGATGTCAGAGGAGAATGGGCAGACTGGTTCGAGCTGATAGAAAGGCAACAGTGACTCAAATCGCCACCCGTTACAACCAAGGTAGGCCTAAGAGCATCTCTGAACGCACAGTGCGTCGAACTTTGAGGCAGATGGGCTACAGCAGCAGAAGACCACACCGGGTACCACTCCTTTCAACTAAGAACAGGAAACTGAGGCTACAATTTGCACAAGCTCATCGAAATTGGACAGTAGAAGATTGGAAAAACGTTGCTTGGTCTGATGAGTCTCGATTTCTGCTGCGACATTCGGATGGTAGGGTCAGAATTTGGCGTAAACAACATGAAAGCATGGATCCATCCTGCCTTGTATGGAGCATCTTTGGGAAGTGCAGCCGACAAATCTGCGGCAACTGTGTGATGCCATCATGTCAATATGGACCAAAATCTCTGAGGAATGCTTCCAGCACCTTGTTGAATCTATGCCACGAAGAATTGAGGCAGTTCTGAAGGCAAAAGGGGGTCCAACCCGTTACTAGCATGGTGTACCTAATAAAGTGGCCGGTGAGTGTATAAAGTTCTGTGAAGCGCATAGGAGTTGAAGGTGTTAAATACACATCTAGATAAGCTCCCAAAGGGGTCTAGTATCCAAAATGGTGTCACTTGTTGGGGGTTTCCACTGTTTAGGCACATCAGGGGCTCTCCGAAAGCAACATAGCATCCGCTGATTTTTCTAGCAAATGTTACATTCAAAAAGTCAAATGGCGCTCCTTCCCTTCTAAGCCCTGCACCAAACATTTGTTTTCCTCAACATTTGGGGTATCGGCATGCTCAGAATAAATTGCACAACAAATTGTATGGTCCATTTGCTCCTGTTACTTTTGCGAAAGTAAAAAATTAGGTCTAAATGGAAAGATTTTTGTGAAAGAAGAGTAAATGCTTATTTTTGCCTTCCACATTCCAAAAATTCCTGTGAAGCACCTAAAGGGTTAATAAACTTCTTGAATGTGGTATTGCGCACCTTGAGGGGTGCAGTTTAGAATGGTGTCACTTGAGTATTTTTATATAGGCCCTTCAAAATCACTTCAAATGTGAGGTGGTCCTTAAAAAAAAAAAAAAAAGGAAAAATGTTGACAATTTTCTTGTAAAAATGAGAAATCGCTGGTCAACTTTTAACCCTTATAACTGCCTAACAAAAAGGTTATTTTTTAATAATTGTGCTAAAGTAGACATGTGTGAAATGTTATTAACTATTTTGTGCAATATGACTGATTTAAGGGCATAAAAATTAAGTTTGAAAATTACAAAATTTGCTATTTTTTTCACAAATAAACGCAAGTAATATCAAAGAAATTTAACCACTATCATGAAGTACAGAGAGTGTCACTAGAAAATCTCAGAATCAGTGGGATCCATTGAAACGTTCCAGAGTTATAACCTCAAAGTGACAGTGGTCAGATTTGTAAAAAATTGGCTTGGTCAGGAAGTTGAAAACAGGCTTCGGACTGAAAAAAAAAATAAAAAAAAATAAAAATACCCAGCGTGGGAGGGATCCTTTTCTTCTTGATAACCTGCCATGCTAAAGCTGACAGCTGAGGGTTGCAGCCCACATCTGTCAGTTCCTGTACTGGTTATCAAAAATAGTAGAAACCCTGTAATTTATTTATTTATAGCGCAGAGGCGCAGGCTGAAGGGAGTACTACTCTCATCAGCCCACACCTGTGCCTGGTGGGAACCACAGCTCTCTGGCCAGCGGTAAATATTTTAGCACCAATGAGAGCTGCCGGAGAGCTGTTATGCAGGTAACAGCATGGAAAACAGCACACGTTCTCTGCCAAACCAAAACAGTATCATGGACCGTGCATGAACACCAAGTTTTCAGTATGGACCCTGAACTTCACTGTTCAGGTTCACGGTTCGCCCAGCTCTACTGAGGATTAGAAAAAAAACCAAAAAAAACACACAACATTACTTTGTACTGATTTATGCACCTTTTGTCCATTATTTCTTTACAATGTGAAAATTTGGTAAACTGTTGGCTTTTTCTTCTGAAAGTTGTGTCCCTAACTGTTGCAGAATTTTACCAATACCTGCATCTGAGCATTACACGCAATGCTATTATTAAACCCCGGGGACTAGCAGTGCAAGCCTGTCATGTAAGTAGTGTATAGCGCTGCAAGACTTCACATCTGTACATTTTTTTGCAACACTATTTTTATGCAATTTCCTTGTGACATTGGCTGGTAAATATCATTGCTTTCTGTTATGTCTATAATTGTATTATTTTGGGAATTTTTAAAAGTTTTTTTTGCTGTGATTTTTATTCTACAATAGTGTAGGAACTCGAAAGACACTGTAGACAATTGACTTGGTTCGCAACTTTGCGTATTTTGGCCAAAATACTAAAGTTGTGCATCTGATCCGACACACACTGCTCTGGCGTCACTTCATTAAGGGGTACCGTACCGACACTTCATTCGCTCTGGCTATCTGGTGTCCCAACCATGTCTAGGGCACTCCAGTACCCCAAGGGCCACAAATGACAGCTATAGGGGCCTCCTGTTTGCGGTCCTTGCACTACATCAGTCTCTTTTAGGCACAACCTACAAGATTCCTACATCTATATAGAACTGCACCACTGGGTCAGGAACCTGCAACAGAAATATAACACTGCCGGCATCACCACTACAAGACCAAGCTTTGAACTTTACATAATTACCGTCAATTTGTGAAGAGGGACAGAAAGATGCCGGACTAATCACCTAGAGTGAGCCAGATGTCATAAATCCATACACAAGATTTGTCGTGAACCGAGGCACAACATTCAGCACAGAATCTACAGAAGATATCCTGCTGGAAAGTAACATTGACACATGACAAAATGCACAATATGATGGTCAGGGCGGTATTGTACGGCCTGATGTCACCTTCGTGTTTCTGCAGCATTTTTTTTTTTTTAAAGGCAAAGAAGACAACAGCTTTAATGGAGTCATGGACATCGATCATTTTAAATTTGGGAATTTTACGTCCCCTACACTCATTTGTAGAGGCGGTGAGCTCTGTGCATGACGCCATTCAGTCCTGTCTGGACTCAGTGATCACAGATATGGAGTCTGGTGATTTTGTCCACTTAAAGTTTAAACTGATCTCCGAGGTTTTATTATCGCAACAGAACAATCGCAGGAGGACTTTGATGCTGAAACATTTTTAAATGCAGTGGCCCGTGCACTACAAAGCAGTGCGGAGCATCAGGCTAGTGATTGTCTGAAAAATTGCCTGAAATTAATGGTGTACAGTCAAATTAAGGTAGATGGTAGCATGCAGGTGTGGACATGGACAGTGAATGGCTCCTGTGCAGGACTTGTGACTGAGCCCCCCACCATCAATCCCCACCCATATAAAACACCTACATTTACATGTATATTCCCATTAAACAATACAATAAACTAGTCACATTCCCATTTACACATTACACAAGTACATAGTAAACACGGGCACAAAAGCCGATATAAAAATGCGCATAATGAGGACATTACTGTGATCCACTTGTTCCCATCACAAGACAATAGTTTTTTGTTTTTTCAATCCAAGGTGTAACAGCCGCACCTTTTAGTCACGTGTTTCACTATATAAGGGCTTGTTTTTTTAGGAGACCGCTGTAACTTTGGTAACTGGCACTTTCCAAAACACAATATATAAGTGTTCGGATTGAGTTTTCATAGGATTTGGATTTTCAAAGTTTCTGTAATTCCCGAGTGTAACATGATGGACATGGTATGTAATATACTACACAGTCATGCTGTGACCCACAGGAATTTACCTCAGGGAAGGGATATGTTTATGCAGATAATGTGATGCAGCAGCAACAAAGGCAAACAGTTCTAGGATGTATGAAGAGAAGCATGGATTCTAGATCACGTGAAGTCATTATTGCTCTCTACTCCTCCTTGGTCAGACCTCATCTGGAATAGCGTGTCCAGTTCTGGGCACCACATTATAAAAGACATAAAAAAAGCTGGAGTAAGTTCAGAGAAAGGCTAACAGGATCTTTAGCGGACTGCAAACTATGTCCTATGAGGAACGGTTAACGTATCTGGAAATGCTTAGCTTGTAAAAAAGAAGGAGAAGAGGAGACTTAATAGCCATCTACAACTATCTCAAGGGTTGTCACAGTGTAGAGGGATCATCATTCTCATTGTACATGGAAACACGAGAAGCAATGGAAAGAAACTGAGAAGATACAGATGAGATTAGAAAAAGCTTTGACAGTGGTGGTGCTCAATGAGTGGAACAGGCTGCCATGAGAGGTGGCGAGTTCTCATTAAATGGAAGTCTTCAAACAGAGGCTGGACAGACCGGGATGATTTAGTGAGTCCTGCATTGAGCAGGGGGTTGGACACGATGACCCTGGAGGTCCCTTCCAACTAAAATTCCATTATTGGCTGATTTAAATATACCAAAATGATCAATGACCCGACTGGGGTCTACACCTCGTAGGCAGGCCTTAGGTATCACGCAATGGACTTTGCAGCAAAAAAAAACAAAAAAAAAAACTCACTCTACTGATGCTATAACCCACATGGCCGACAATGTAACTGATGTGATGACCAAGTGATCTACTTGTATTGTAATACTTTATTATTCTGTAAGAAAATGTTATGGCCTATATTAAATACAGATTGCTGTATATTCTTATACAACCATTACAGAATAATATAAAGTAATAATTGTGCTGCTCGATGTTAATACAAATCATTTGGCACATTAATTGTGCTGCTCTCCATCATTCTGAAATGTCCTGTGTCTGATTCATACTTGATAAAGTTTATATATTTTACAATATTGTGTTTATTTTATGTAATTGAGGGTAAAACCCTAACTTTATGAATAGGGATAAAATTGGAGGGGAGGGGCCATAAAGTATTACATGCATGACAAAACACTATAGAAAACAATGGAACTGTCAACTTAAAAGATGGCCTTGGATAATCTCATATGTATTGCTAGAGATGGGGAAAATTAGCCGGCTTGGACAATCTGACAGGGTGTGATAAGGCGAGGGGATACATTACAGTGGTCATAGTTTGATGGAGCTTAGTGGAGGTGAAGCAACGGTCACCTTGATATTTGGTGAATTATATGGAATCAAAACTAAGAGCATTACAATTACAGAATAGAACCAGCCACCTTATCCATAGGAGGTTATCGTGCATTTGTCCTCTACCCAAGGCAGCCGGAATATTGTCCATCATGCTTTCAGTACATTCACACCCAGGAGGACTCCTCCAGAGGTAAATGCTGCCGCAACTGCATGATGCCAGGCTATGGGGCCAGACATTTATGCAGCTGGAAGAGTCCCAATTTTTCTGGAACCCTTGGAGACAGATGCAATATCTGAACAAGTTACAGAGTTGACAGTGGCCCACACACTTGGCCAGTTAGCTCACCCTGTCCTAGAGCCTGCCTGATAGGAGGCTGCACAGTGTCCGCCGGTGACCAGTCACAGACACAGCTGCACCAACTATTCAGGACATTTCCTCAGAAGGACCTTCATGACGTCACGGTCACATGATTGCGCCATGTGACAGGTCACAAGCGGAGGTTTCGTTTCCAGTAATGAGAAATATGGCCCAGAAGTGTAGTAATAAGAATCCAAGTGGAGGGCAAGCGCTGTACCTGCGGGTCTGGGCGTTAAGATCCCTGTGGTGATGTGCGCTGGCATTGGTGGTCAGCGGGAAGTTCTAGTGCCGGGGCAGGAAATGCAGAGAAATCGCGTGGAGATGGTGCACGCGCAGTGGATAGCCTGAGGGAGAGGTTTGGAACGCTCAACCAGGCGGGCGCCTGCGCGATTGCAAGGAGAATGGCTGGAGTGTGCGCGTGCGCACAGCAAGCCAAAGGCGAAGAGGCGCTGGGAGAGGCGGGCATCCACAGGAGGAACTGTGTATGCGTGCGCAAAGCACACTGAAGAGAAGCGCTGGGAATGTAACTTGCAAGATAGAGGGGGAGATGAGAGTGAAGTATGATGGTAGATGAAAGAAAGGATAGGAGCCAGATGAACGCAAGAAATAAGGTGAAAAGGTGATATGAACAATAGAGATTGAAAGAAGGAAAGGAAATAAAAGAAAAGAAAAAAAAATAGCGAAAAATGATTGAAAAAGAGGGGGGGAAGGGGACTACTAGATTAATGAATGATGAACATGTGATGAAAGGTAATAAATAATAAGGATGGCGAGTGGGATAAAAAAATAATAATTAAATAAAAAAATTAAATGAAAAGCAGTGAACATAGAAAACCTAGAAAAAATGAAAGTAAATGAAAAATGGAAAAGTGAAAAATAGAAGTAAAAATGAAAAACAATAAGAAAATTAGTACTAAAAAATAAGATGAAAAGTGGGAGTCAAAAATAAGAATACAAATAAAACTAAAATGAAAAAAGGAGAAATGGAAAAAAATGAAGATAAAAATAAAATGAAAAAAGGGAAAAAAAAAAGAGAGCAAGTGAAAAAAAATGAAAACAAGATGAAAAAGAGAGTAAAAAAAAATAAAATGAAAAAAATGAAATCAATTAATGAAGAAAATATAAATAAAAAAAAATTAGGAAAAATTTCTCTTCTTGTTTTTTGGGTACTTACCCCAGTCGGGTGTAACAGCCTGAAAGCAGTGAAAAAGGTTAGTGCACAAGAAACCAACAGGTCAGTCTGTTAAACACTAAACCGCCAACAATAGTATATTGAAAAAATATATAGCATAATCATAGAAATATGCATTCAAACAAACTATAGAGTATGGTTCATGCATCTTTACATGAACACCCGAGCCTTACACTATGGCTGGTCCAAATAACTAAAGCAATTGTTACCATCCACCTCTCGTGTCTCCCCTTTTCCTCATAGTTTGTAAGCTTGTGAGCAGGGCCCTCATTCCTCTTGGTATCTATTTTGAACTGTGATTTCAGTTATGCTGTAATGTCTACTGTCTGTACAAGTCCCCTCTATAAGTTGTAAAGCGCTGCGCAATATGTTGGTGCTTTACAAATAAATTATTTTTATTTTTATTATTTCGAATACAGCAGGAGACCCGGTGGCTAAGGTACACTTTCAGAAAACTAGGTCAAGTTCCCGATTTTAGGCCTTCGTGACCGGGAGTTCTCGTGTAGTGTAGGTGATCGCTGGAGAGTTATCTCCGGCGATCTACAGGCTCTGCTACATCTGGATGTCAGGCATCCAGATGTAAAGGTATAGGTTTTCAAATGCAAAAATTGAGTGATATTTTATTGTATTCAAAACAGTAGCATAAGGGTGTTGAGGTAAAGTTTCGACCCCATAATGGGCCTTTATCAAACCTCACTGGAAAAAACAAAGATACAGTACATTGGATGTTGAAGTAAAAAGTAATGTGCCAGAACTATATACAAAAGCGATATACAAACATGCCAATCGGATAGAATAAGTTCCGATATCAAATAGAAAGATCCGATACCAACAGAAAAATGCATGTGGAACTACATACAGTGACATAAAATACATGTATAATATATACAATATATACACACAATGCCCATATAAGGGTGAACGTAGGTTGCAATCAATGATGCAGACATAAGCAGATATAAGCATGATGTGCGTAAGTGCAGCACCCCAGGGTCCTGGTCGTTGCAGTAATGTCATTCTTCCACCAGGGGGAGTGATGTTATGTCTGAAGGCAATAAAGGAGAACGCTTGCCAGGTATCACATACATCCCAACACACTTCACACTCCAGGCCAACAGGGGGAGTCTTGCTTCTATTTATTAGGACACTCCTTACAATTAGGAAAAACTGGTGGCTTGGGATAGGAAGTTAGACAGACGGAAGCTGACTGGAGGGAGGAGTTCGTCAGTCCCTGTCAGGCAGACAGAGGGAAAGGAGGAACATCGAATACCTGCTGACAGTGTGGTCCCTGACAAGGGTTTGATCCTGTCAGAGGCCTAGACAGAAGGCCACGGAGCTGCGCCTGCCCCACGTGCGGCAGACTCCAAAGAAAGACATTAAAGGGAATTGCGTTGCAGAGAGTGAGAAACGAAGTCTTAGCAAAAGGAGAGGAAAACCAGAAGGAGTTCTGCCCTGTAATAGGCTGCCTCCTTCTGAGGCGCAGGAGCCGGTAGCCGGAACACCGATGGAGTACAGATGCTTTACTTCAGAGACCGACAGGACAGCTAGTTCCATATTGGTTGTCTGACCTTTTACCCAGAAGGCAGGGTGGCAAACTGTGGAGGCCGTCTCTAGGTTCCCTGTAAAAAAGCCTCAGGCCACCAGTCATACGGGTTGTTCCTATCCATCCGGGGGACAGAGAGAAAGACATAACATCCAGAACACCAACATCAGTTGTGAGAACCTCACCGAGAAGCTCAGCAGGGAGGTACTACAACACTCAGGCGCTAGAGGAAGGCTACTGATTTCCACCTGGCTAAGGGGACTCTGGATTTGCCTTCATACCGGCCAGATTCTGCCTAACCGTGATCTGGTGCTCTGGACTGTGGATGCTGAAGCCTTCAGTAAAAGGTAAAGAGACTGCAACCTTGTGTCCTCGTTCTTTAGTGCGTCCTGCACCATTCACCATCTACACTTCTGGGAAGCCCTGGGGACATACTTCACCTGTGGGAAGGTATACCATCTAGCTGCCATAATATCACCCCAGCGGACCCCAAAGCAGCGTCGGTCACCCTGACCGAATACCACAGGTGGCGTCACGAACATTAAACCATAAAAACTCTTCCTTTTATTGGACGGCCCTCAAAGGGCCACAGACCGGGTCGAGCCACCGTGACATCCCTATCGAGGACAGAAGGACCCGGTACAGAGTACCCCATTGCCCTACACGTGGGGCGCTTCATAAGCGCAGGCAGAGGGCACCACATATAGTCTAAAATATGCAACAAAAGATAATTTGACAAGTCAATATACAGGGGAAGTGTAAATAAATGAACTGACCTTGTAGAATCAATTATGAAAAGGAAATGCAGCGCCCCAGAGTCCTGGTCATTGCAGTAATGTCGCTCTTCCACCAGGGGATACGTCTGATAGTACTAAAGGAGTTCACCTGACCAGGTCACACACTACACTTCACACTCCAGTCCACCAGGGGGAGCAAAGGTGCTATTTACTAGGCCACTCCTCACACACGGGTTAAACTGGTGGGTTGGATATAAAGTCAGAGAAGCTACCTGGGTTTGACCCAGAGAGGACCTGTCAGGGGTGGGATCCTGGCAGAGAGCAAGCACGAGATAGAATGTTACAGAGCTGCGCCTGCACCCATTGCGGCAGCATCCTAAGAAAGGACACGAAGCGAAGTATATTGTGGAGAGTGAGAAACGAAGTCACAGCACAAGGAGATAATACCGGGAGGAGTTCTGCCCCAAGATCGGCAGCCTCCTTCTGAGGCACGCAGCCAGTGGCTGGAACACCGAGGGAGTAATAGGCTCTACGCATTACTTCAGAGACCGGCAGGACAGTCGATTCCAAGTTGGCTGCCCGACCTTAATACCTATGAAGACAACGGAGGCAAATTGTGGGAGAGGGGCGTCTCTAGGGTCCCTATAAAATAGCTCCAGGCCTACCCAGTCATACGGGTTGTCCTATCCATATCATCAAACCACGCAGAGTGTGCAAAAGAGAGCACCGCACCGACTCACGGCGCGGTGGTGCCACTCTGCATCCCAGAGCTTCCAGCTAACAGAACAAAATCATAATAGCAAGCTGGACAAAAACACAATGGTAACAAATAAGCTAGCAGGGACTTAGCTTTTGCTGAAGTAGACAGGTCATCTGAAAGATCCAAGAAAACTGAACCAGTACTAGAACATTGACAGCTGGCATCAGGTAACGATCTAACTGGAGTTAAATAGAGCAGCCAGCCAAGGCCTAAACGAGATCAGCTGGAGAAGGAACCTCAGAACCAGCAGCTCCACTCTCAGCCACCAGAGGGAGTCCATGGACAGAACTCGCCGAAGTACCATTCATGACCACAGGAGGGAGTTCGAGAACAGAATTCACAACAGGTGGCGTCACGAACACCGTAACAACTACTCCTTTAATTGGACGCCCCTCAGAAGGGCCACGGACCGGGTCGGGCCACCGTGACATTCCCAGAACCGAGAGAGAGATAGACCCAGTACCGAGTACCCCATTGCCCTACACGTGGGGGCGCTCCAGAAACACCGTAGAGGATAAGTAAGGAAACACCGCAGAAGGAAAACAATTATGAAAAGGGCTCCTAGGTAGAGCTGTGGAAGGAAAAGAGATGCAAAAAAAGGGGAAGGAAAGAACAAAAGGAATGAGAAAAAAAATAACTAAAAAAAAATAAAGACGACGACGTACCTACTGGCAACACATGGACTGGGACCGCAATCTCACCATACCCATAAGAGCTAGAGGAATGCATACATAGTAATGAGAAATATGAAAATGTATTTTTATTAAAAAAAAAAAAAAAAAAAAAGCTATAAAATGTATTCTGCAGGTTTATAAATAGTGCACTGCTGTACATTAACTCCATATCAGGTCCAGAACAATATTAAGGTCAAAGCACAGGTGGTGTTATATGAACAGCAGCAATGAATGTGCGCACCATCCAGGAGAGCGTGTGCCAGCAGTCTTTTCTTCGGATGGAGGGATTGTTGACAGATGTTCCAGTTCATAACGTCCACCCTCCGCTGCTCCTTTCCCATCCTTCTTGTGTTCAAGAATCTGTCGCATTTGCTCTTGTGCATATGCTGGCTTTTCTGTAAGGGGTCCTGGTGGGGCAGGAAATCCTAGAATTTCAGGTGCCATGTATGGACGGAGCCACCCAACCAGCGGAGTACTACCTGGAGTATAGTGTGTGCATGTGGTAAAATAACAGGCCGTCCACCTTGTAGGGATAGGACTGTGTGAGGACACTCTGAATGGAATCCAACGAACAGGGGAAATTCGGCAGACCAACGAACTTGAAATGGTTGATCTTGGAAATATTACACAACCCATCTTCTTCCTGCAGCTTTGATTGGAGCCAGTAAAAGCGAAAGTCAGTGTGGCAGTCGTACACTGGGTGTCCCCTCCAACACATGACATCTAACACGTAATATGTGTGAGACTCCTCGTTATATATGCAGTCTAGAATAGTATGGTCTTTACCAGTAGCACTGTTAGGCCGATTTCCACCTGGTAGTAATGATGGAAACCTGTTCACGCAGTACCCACTTTTAGTGTAAGCTGCAGTAGAACCCCGTGAAGCCACAACTAAAGAACGCTTTCCAGTGGGGCAGACTACAAGAATCCAAAGATCAGCCAGATCTGGAGGAATTTCTATTAGCCACTCAGAAAGCATAATCTGGTTAGCATAATGTCTGGGTAACTTTTTGCAAGGCTCCACATCCATGTCCTCTGCGTCTTCATCTACGTCTTAGTTTGTTTCCCATCCTCATCCTTCTCTTCATCTTGGTCTGTCCAATCCCCAGATGCGAGCCGGCGAGCATGGTTGATATAGTTCAAGTGCTTTAGTTTCTGTAGTTCCAGCAGTTTCCTCCTGCGCTCGCTCTGCTCCAGAGAGCTGGATTTGCCTTTATACTGCGCTAATCTAAGTCCCACGGTGGTTCTACATGGAGGCTGTACGACGAGGAGTTCCGCAGGCGGCTGGCCTCAGCGGATCTGGGCTGGGGTGTAAAAGCAACAGACGTATGATTACGACTCATGGGGTCCCAAAAACAGTCCCCCTTTTCAGCAGCGACCATTTATTACTCAGCAGCCACAGGCCAGGATTCAGTGGTCGTACATGGACCGGGGGCCTGGTTACTTTTTAACGAAGGATACTGCCAATTCCACGGGTCCTGTAAATACAGACACGAATGCTCATCCTGCTGCCAAGCAAACAGTGCTTGCAAAGCATAACCCCGGTGAACGTAACCACAATAAGCCCATGGCTAAGCCTTTATTCCAATAAAGAAGCTGCGCAGCAGCTATATTACGGTTTTAAATACCATTTTATCCCCTTCGATTTTTAGATTTGCCGTAGTCGGTGTTTGACTAAATTTTGGTGTGCAAATTCCGAGATTTTACATCAAAAATCCAAAAAGAGGTAGAACTAGTCAGGATAGCGGGCCCAATTAAATCATTGCCATTCAGGAATTTCAGAATCTCGCCACTAGGTATTGTTCCCAAAAAAGAACCCGGAAAATATCGGCTGATACATCACCTTTCCTACTCAAAAAGGCGCATAGGTTAATGATGTGATACCCGCGGAAGAGACGTCTAACCTACGCTTCATTTGACAGGGCAATCATTAGCATTACGCCTATTGCCTGTGCACTACCTCGATGATTTTTTGCTCATTGGACCCAGGGACTCCAAACACTGCTCCTTCCTTCTCCAAAAGTTTAAAGTTTATATCTCGTCAATTCAGAGTACCACTATCACCAGAAAAAACAGTCGGCGAGTGTAACGTGCTGCCTTTCCTCGGCATCGAAATAGACACCAATGCAATTGTTTTTCGATTACCAGCTGATAAAAAAAATCACAAAAAAACCTGAAAATGGTAGAAAATTTCCACGAAGCAAAAAAAGGCACCCTACAGCAGATTCAGTCCTTGCTAGGTTTGCTCAATTTTGCTTGCCGCGCAATGCCAGTGGGCAGAGTTTTCATGCCGATTGTTGCTAGCAACCAAGGGCATCGCCCAGCAGGGCCACAGAATTAGACTCAACCGCTCCCTGAAGGCGGACTTGCTGGTCTGGAGGACATTCCTAGAATCCTACAATGGGCATACATGCGTCATGGCACGAGAGACGCCAAGCAAAGATCTAGGCCTAGTGGTGGGTGGAAATATCACAGATGGTTTTGTGGCAATCTACAAGGACCAATGGTGCAAAGGCACCTGGCCAGTCTTATGGACCACGGCCACGACCCAGCACTGGTAGAAGCTTTTTCTATAGTAACATCAGTCGAGCTTTGGGGTGCCAATTGAAAAATACAAACATAGATTTTTAACCAAACACCCGAGAACAGGAAAAACCTTAAAGGGAACCTGTCACCTCAAATTGGCAGGATATGTAAATGCCTTTTTTCCGGTCTGGTGGGCGGCGTTTCGTCTTTAATTCTCAAACATATTACGGACAACAGGGACGGATTGGGTGGAGAAATGGAGTACTTGCCTCCATAGTTCGCGTGTGTGCAATGCAATCTTCGTTCGCGCAGTATGCTTTGCCCATCTGCGGGCAAAGCCGAAAACATTACATGCCTGTGCACTATGTCCCAGAAGTATTTCGCCGTGTTGTGGGACAGTGCACTGGCACATGCGCAGTAATGCTTTTCGGCTTTGCCCACAGTTGGGCAAAGCATACTGCGTGTGCACGAGCGAAGATTGCATTGAGCACGCGCGAACTATAGAGGACAAGTACTCTAAGTCTCAAACATATTGCGGACAACAGGGACGGATGGGGTGGAGAAATTAAGACGAAACGCCACCCATCAGACCGAAAAAAAAGGCATTTACATATCCCGCCAATTTGAGGTGACAGGTTCCCTTTGAACAGCATGTCCTCCTCTTGCCCACCCTTACTCATGCTGTTGCACCGCCTAGCGCTATTATGCATCAAACATCTGGTGCTGTGCCACATTTACATCAGTTGCAGATGAGAACATTGTTAACTGTTATCTTCTGATAGGCAGGCCTTCAAAGTCTTCCTTCCCAACGTGCAGCCATCGGGCCTACAGTGTCCTCCTTCACTTTGGGACATGGTGGCCAATCACTGATGCCCTTAACCCACCTTTCAGTGACACCGGCTACCTGGCGGGTTTACGGTAAGGCATGGGAAGAGTGGTGCTCGCTAATTCAAGGAAGACCAGTCGATAGGTGCAACCGAGTGAGATGCGAAGTGTTAGTAGAACTCTTAAAATCGGCTCAAGCGTCAGGTACATTAACGGCATCTATCGGGAATAGCCTTCTTGCAGATAATGGGGTGGGCGGTCGTAACTAAATATTTTTTCAATCAAGCAAACCGTTAAAAACTGGAAAAGGCTTCAACCTAGTCAGGAATGCCATCGCTCCGTTTCGTTAAGGCTATTGCACAACATTATTGAAATTTCTTCATCAGTATGCAAGTCACAATACAAGTCAACACTAATATCTGCAGAGTTCGCAATAGCCTTCTTCGGGGCACTTGGCATTAGTGAACTAGTGCTGCAGTCATAAAGCATTGGTAGGCGGCTTAAATCAAGGAAGACCTTGTTATATGTGGCGACACTCTGCGCATTAGAGTGCGGAAATCCAAATGCGATCCCACTGGTAGGTGTCATAATTGACGCCTCTCCATTATTAATCTGGCTTAATGTCACCTTATAATAGCAAGGTGACCTTAACCCTTCATTACCCCATATCCCACCACTACATGGGAGTGGGAAGAGAGTGGCCAAGTGCCAGAATTGGCGCATCTTCCAGATGTGCCTTTTCTGGGGTGGCTGGGGCAGATGTTTTTAGCTGGGGGGGGCAATAACCATGGACCCTCTCCAGGCTATTAATATCTGCCCTCAGTCACTGGCTTTACCACTCTGGCGGAGAAAATTGCGCGGGAGCTCACGCCAATTTTTCCCGCGATTTAACCCTTTAATTTAATAGCTAGAGCGCCAAAATTTTGCACATACACACTACTAACATTAGTAGTGTGGAATATGAAAAACAAAAAAAGGGATATGAGATGGTTTACTGTATGTAACCATGTCTCATATCCTGTCGGGTTTGTGAAGGAGATAGGAAAAGCCGGCAATTGAATTACCGGCTTTTCTACAGAACACCACTGCGTATTTCTCGCAAGCCACACTGCTGGTCCGTGTGTAATCCGTATTTTTCTTGCCCCCATAGACTTTCATTGGCGATTTTTTTTGCGCAATACGGTGACAAACGCAGCATGCTGCGATTTTCTACAGCAGTAGAAGACCGTATAATACGGATCAGTAAAATACGGCTGATAGGAGCTGGGACATGGAGAATCATTGGGCCGTGTGCAATCCGTATTTTCTGCACCTCTCATACGTCCGTAAAACTCGCTAGTGTGACGCCGGCCTAACTACTATTCTTCTGCAGAGCATCTCACCTATAACTCTATACTGTTTTTCCTGCTGATATTCATGTCTGGGCATTTTTCACATATTATGGGAACATCCTCACCTTGCACCTCAAATATAGATCTGAAACTTTGTGATGCGCAATTGGCAATTTTCCTTTGGGCAATTTTCTGGTCACCAGAGGAAACGTATAATAGAAAAATGTCACCATGCCTGCATTTTTCACCCACTACCGACTTTGACTTACAGATGCTGATGTAAAATACTGACCAAATACTGAAAGTGTGAACATGTGCTTAAAGAAACTTTCTAGCTAAAAAAACCAACAACCCTACAGCTTCACAATGGAAGGATAAAAGGTCAATTAATCTTGGACAGGCCTTGTAAATACTGTTAGCCAACCTGAAATATTGGATTATATACATTAGAATTGTCCTGATATACTCTATCATGTGGGAGGTCAGTGGTAAAGCTCTGTTCGGTACTATCATCCCGAGAATTAGTTGCTTCTACTTGCGGTTTGATGGAATAGCGATCGACATCCGATCACATCAAGTCTGTTTATTCTCTTTGACATGTACCGATTCCAGATCTTACTGTTCAATATAGAAGTAACTTGTGGATCACATTCTAGGTAAACTGGATCATAGATTTATACCTTCATTTCTGTTTGGGACATCTGGTCACAATGTGCGGCATTATATTGCCTTTATATCATAACTGTTGCCTATTTCCATCCTTGATGCTCCATTGTGCTATTGTAAAATTACCGAATTATATGATTTTTTTATTCTTTTTCTCCTTCAATAAAACAAGTTTAAAAAGGGTAAAGCTTTGAGGAAGGTAACTTTCCTTCCTGGTAGATTACTTTTCATCTTGTTGGGTATCTACAGTATGTGTCCATTTATTCCATGGTGCTTTACATGTGAGGAGGGGTGTACATAATAAAAACAAGTACAATAATCTTGAACAATACAAGTCACGACTGGTACAGGAGGAGAGAGGACCCTGCCCACGAAGGCTCACAATCTACAAGGGATGGGTGAGGATACAGTAGGTGAGGGTAGAGCTGGTCATGCAGCGGTTTGGTCGATCGGTGGTTACTGCAGGTTGTAGGCTTGTCAGAAGAGGTGGGTCTTCAGATTCTTTTTGAATATTTTGATGATAGGCGAGAGTCTGATATGTTGTGGTAGAGGGTTCCAGAGTAGGGGTGATACGCGAGAGAAATCTTGTATACGATTGTGGGAAGAGGAGATAAGAGGGGAGTAGAGAAGGAGATCTTGTGAGGATCGGAGGTTGCGTGCAGGAAAGTACCAGGAGACGAGGTCACAGATGTACAAAGCCATCCACAACCTGTCTCCTCCATACATCATGGTTAGGGTTTTGTACTGGAGTCTCTGGGCAATGGGGAGCCAGTGAAGGGATTTACAGAGAGGAGAGGCCGGAGAATAGCGGGGGGACAGGTGGATTAGTCGGGCAGCAGAGTTTAGAATAGATTGGAGAGGTGCGAGAGTGTTAGAGGGGAGGCCACGGAGCAGGAGGTTGCAGTAGTCAAGGCGAGAGATGATGAGGGCATGGACTAGGGTTTTTGCAGATTCTTGGTTGAGGAATGTACGGATCCATGAAATATTTTTGAGTTGAAGGTGGCAGGAAGTGGAAAGGGCTTGGATATGTGGTTTGAAGGAGAGATCAGCGTCAAGAATTACCCCGAGGCAGCGAGCTTGTGGGACTGGGGAGAGTGGGCAGCCATTTACTGTAATTGACTGTAGTTCGCTGGGGGGGGGGGGGGGGTCGTGTGAGATGGGGAAAAGATGATGAATTCTGTTTTGTCCATGTTAAGTTTCAGAAATCTAGCGGAGAAGGATGAAATAGTGATTGAGGGATTCTGGTTAGTAGGGAGGTGATATCTGGTCCAGAGATGTAGATCTGTGTGTCATCAGCATAGAGGCGATACTGAAAGCCATGAGATTCTATGAGCTGTCCCAGGCCAAAGGTGTAAATGGAGAAGAGCAGGGGCCCTAAGACTGAACCTTGTGGGACTCCGACAGATAGGGGGCGAGGTGAGGAGGTGGTGTGTGAGTGGGAGACGCTGAATGTCCGGTCTGTTAGGTATGATGAGATCCAGGATAGGGCTAAAGGTACCTTCACACTGACCAACTTTCCAACGATAACGATACCGATCCGTGACGTTGCAGCGTCATGGATAGCGATATCGTTGAGTTTGACACGCAGCAGCGATATGGATCCTGCTGTGATATCGTTGGTCGGAGCAGAAAGTCCAGAACTTTATTTGGTCGTCAGATCGGCATGTATCGTTGTGTTTGACAGCAAAAGCAACGATGCCAGCAATGTTTTACAATGGTAACCAGGGTAAATATCGGGTTACTAAGCGCAGGGCCATGCTTAGTAACCTGATATTTACCCTGGTTACCATTGTAAAAGTAAAAAAAAACAAAAAAAAAAAAAACACTACATACTCACCTTCTGATGTCTGTCACGTCCCCCGGCGTCCGCACTGCTGCTCAGAGCTTCCTGCACTGAATGTGTCAGTGCCGGCCGTAAAGCAAAGCACAGCGGTGACGTCACCGCTGTGCTTTAGGGCCGGCGCTTACACAGTGCAGGGAAGCGGACGCCGGGGGACACGACAGACACCGGAACGTAAGTATGTAGTGTTTGTGTTTTTTTACATTTACACTGGTAACCAGGGTAAACAACGGGTTACTAAGCGCGGCCCTGCGCTTAGTAACCTGATGTTTACCCTGGTTACCCGGGGACTTCGGCATTGTTGGTCGCTGGAGAGCTGTCTGTGTGACAGCTCTCCAGCGACCACACAACGATGAAACAGCGACGCTGCAGCGATCGGCATCATTGTCTATATCGCTGCAGCGTCGCTTAATGTGACGGTACCTTAAGTCTGTGATACCAAGGGATGAGAGGGTCTGTAATAATAGGGAATGGTCCACTGTGTCAAAGGCAGCCGACAGGTCGAGGAGGAGGACAGTAGTGTCGCTTGTGCAGCGCCCCAGAGTCCTGGTCGTTGCAGTACTGTGGCTCCGCCGCTAAGGGGGGCTATGGTACGTCTGATGGCACTGAAGGAGTTCATCTGACCAGGTATCACAGACACCAATACATTTCACAGTCTGGCCTCCAGGGGGAGCTAAGGGTACTATTCATTAGGCCACTCCTCACAGTCTGGTAAAACTCGGGGTTAGGCAGGAAGTTAGAGAGAACGCTGACTGGGTTGGAACCAGGCAACACCTTGTGGCAGAGGGTGTTGTAGGGGAAGATTCGGTAGGGTCCCTGTCAGGGGTGGGATCCTGACAGGCCTGGCAAACAGAGAAAGCTACGGGACCGTGCCTGTACTTCATAGCGGCGGTGCCCTAAGAAAGGACAAGAAGCGAGATTTATTGTGCTGAGTGAGAAACGAGATCAAAGCAAGAAGGAGAATACCAGTAGGAGTCGTGCTGTAAGATCGAGGCAACATCCTACTGAGGCGTAAACAACCGGCGGCCGGAACGCCGAGGAGGTACAGAGCTCTAAGCCATACTTTAAACCAACGGCAGGACAGTCAGTCACAGGCGGGCTGTCTCACCTAAATCACCTACGCAGACATAGGGGGCAACCTTTGGAGAGGGGCGACTCTAGGGTCCCGGAAGAGCTCCGAGCCTACCCGTCATACGGGTGCGTCCCAACCATAACACCAGGGAGGGACGGAGGATTAGCAGAAGATCATCTAATCGAGTTGTGAGGGAACACGAGAAACAGACACAACAGTTGTGGGGACTATCCCATAAGCTCAGCAGGGGAGAACCACAACACATAGCGCTAGCAGGAAGGCACAGATTTCCACCTGCAAAGGGAACTCTGGAGGTGCCATCGGACCGGCCGGACTTGCACAGCCTGGTTAACCGTATTCCAGATTGAGGACTTTGAGACCTTCAGTAAAGAGGTAAAGAGACTGCAACCTGGTGTCCTCGTTATTTACTGCACCGCACCACTACCACCACTACCACCATCCACATCTATTACTGTACGCCCCTCAGCAGGGTCACGGACCGGGTCTAGCCACCGTGTCAACCCCAGGACAGAGACTCAGAGGCCCGGTACCGGGTACCCCTCGGCCCTGCGGCAGTGGGGGCGCTGCACTTGCTCTTGGCGGTTAAGAGGTCATTGGTGACCTTAGTTAGGGCAGTTTCAGTGGAATGGTGTGACCGGAAGCCAGATTGTAAGCGGTCAAAGAGGGAATTAGAGGGGTTCTTTCTAAGGGTACTTTTTTTGGTTTAGTTTTTGCTCCACTTTTTTTTTTACACTTGTACTTTTCCGGTAAAAAATGAACGAATAGCATTTTATGCTAATTTCAGCCATTTTTGGAGTAAAACAAATGAGTTATAATTTCTTTTGAGACTACTTACTTAAGGTACCGTCACACTCAGCAACTTTGCAAAGAGAACGACAACAATCCGTGACGTTGCAGTGTCCTGGATAGCGATCTCGCTGTGTTTGACACGCAGCAGCGATCTGGATCCCGCTGTGCCATCGCTGGTCGGAGCTAGAAGTCCAGAACTTTATTTTGTCGCCAGGTCGGCGTGTATCGTCATGTTTGACATCAAAAGCAACGACGCCAGCAACGAGCATAGGGGGCGTCGCAGCGTCTCCTTCTAGGCAGTCGGTACACTCCGGCTGTTTGACATGGAGCTAACAACCAGCGAGAACGAGAAGTGAGTTGCCGTTACGTCACCGGTTAGCTCCTGCAACGTTCTGGAGTTGCTGTGTTTGACGTCTCTACAGCGACCTAAACAGCGACGCTCCAGCGATCTAGTTTAGGTCGGCTCGTTGTCTACATCGCCGCAGCATCGCTGAGTGTGACAGTATTTTTACTGAATCTACTATTGTTTATGAAGTAAACAGTTGCCTTAGGTGCAGATTTACACATGCTTTCAGTACAAACCATACGCATTGGCTTTCAGTACAGTTCTGTGCAATTTTTTTTTCTCTGTTATTTCCCTGCTTTTCCTCTAAAAATAAATACATTCAGTTCTCAAGATTGGATATTGTAAAAGAAAATTTTTTTTTTCCTTGTGCTGTTTCTCTGACTGTTCAAAGCAAACCTGAAAAGCTATTTGTTTTCTTCCCTCTTATCTCAACATTCCAGGGGGGGTGGTGTCTGGTGTCTCTTGTTATGTAATCAGTAAGTAATCCGTTCAGCTAGCCATTTCAGCCCCAGTTTTGTTGGAGAGAATATCTGGAGAAATCTGAGCCTTGAATGCAAATCTATACAGGCATGAGGCTTCTAAACTATGCTTTTCTTCTCAAATTATTCATTTCTGTTGCTTAGTTTTCTTATTGTAAAGCAACAATTATTTTCATATTGCTTATGCATTGTTTGATTACTGCCATGATGTAAGATAATTGTCACTGCCCGCTTGTGTGCAATGATGGCAATCACTTTTTACAGCTTGCATGGCACATATGTTCAAGTTGATTGATTCTTTGTCATTCAAGAGAATCTACATAAAATAAGACTGTTTCTGAAGAATTAGGACATTCAATTCAATTCAAATGAGCTTTATTGGCAGGACTAAGTACACATTAGCATTGCCAAAGCGTATGGCTAATTAGGCCTTTTATTGAAGAGAGACAGGTGAATCCCAGAAGTGAAGGAGCACTTGCCATTGTTCAAAGCATCCAAGAAAGCCCACCAACATCCTCATGACCCGAAGCAAAACCACATCCTGTCCAAATACGCAGTGAGGAAGAGATGAACAAGCTCGGTGCTAAGATTGTAAAGGCGGAAATAATGGGGAACACGGAGATGGCTGCAAAACTCAAAGCTCAACTGGAAGAAGCTCGTCAGCAAAATCGACTGGAAGACTACGAGAAAGAAAGGAGAGAAAAATCCCAGAAATCCGAAGCTGGAGAAGAGCAAGAAGTTCTGCTGGTGAAAACCGACCTATCTGGTAGAGCGTGGCCAGTGAACTCCATGGTGGGTCCTGCAGAGCCGCGGAGAGGAAGGCGAAAAAGACAACTGGTTGAGACACACGTGGACAAGGAGAGGGTGCGTTACTTCCATGATGACGACCATCAGAGCCTTCAAGATCTGGTCAAGAGAGAAAAGATGTGAACTGCCGAAGACCAGAACAAGCTATACCTGAGAATGGCAGCCAAGCTCAGAGAGAAGACTGACCGGGATTACTACACCCTGGACGATATGTTTGTCTCAAAAGCTGCAAAGAAAGAGCGAGCAAATGAGGAAGAGGAAAGAGAGAGGCAGCAAGCCATGGCCGAGCATCGGAGACTGGCTGCCAGAATGGAAAAATGTCCATTTTGCTTTGATAATGCTGAGCTGCCAAAGCACCTGATCATTGCTATAGGAGTGAAGGTATATTTGTGTCTTCCCAACCACCTTTCCCTCACGGAGGGACATTGTCTGATCGTTCCTTTACAACACTACACTGCAGCGACGCTTCTGGATGAAGACCTATGGAATGAAATTCAGATGTTCCGTAAAACATTAGTCAGGCTATTTGCCGATAACGGACTGGACTGCGTCTTTCTGGAAACAAACACAAACTTAAAAAAACGCTTTCATCTGGTCTATGAATGTATTCCCCTGCCGAAGGAGGTGGGAGATATGGCACCCATTTATTTCAAGAAAGCAATTCTGGAATCTGACGAGGAATGGTCTATGAATAAGAAGCTAATAGACCTGTCTACAAAGGATGTTCGGCGATCTGTTCCAAAAGGCTTGCCTTATTTCTCAGTGGATTTTGGACTACAAGGAGGTTTTGCTCACATTATCGAAGACCATAACAAGTTCCCACATTATCTTGGCAAGGAAATCATCGGTGGCATGCTGGATCTGGAGCCCAGAGTCTGGAGAAAAGCCGTGCGAGAGAACTTTGACGATCAGAGGAAAAAGGTTTTACAGTTTGCACAGTGGTGGAAGCCCTTTGATTTCACAAAAACAAAAGAGTAACCTCTGTGCAATAAATGTATTGTAACTGTTACATTGTGTGTATATATTACTTCTCACTATGTACACCGGGCACTTTTTATCTTTTTATTTTAAGTGTCATCTGAAAACAGAAAAAAATAAAATTATTTTAATAAACTTTGTAAATACTTTAAAAAAAAATAAAAAATGTATGTGGTAATGATTATGGTTCAAGCAACATATTGTAATCCGATTTCTTATATTTTATTCTTCTCCGCGTTTTCTGCAATTAATGCGGCCCAAACCGCTCGGCGTAGAGACCCCGTTTAGGCAGCGTTTCGAAGCCCTCGGTGGGGACAGGTGTGCTATGTATTTTAGGAGTTGATCCGATTTGTAGGTTTTTTTTGTTTTTTTAAAAATCGCATTAAAAAAAAATTTCCCATAGGAATTAATGGCAACCTTTCCCTGACCCCCAACTGACATGGATTAAAGCCACAGCACAGGTGCACTGACCTTACAAAGATGGCTGCTAGGCAAATGTACAGTGTCCGTATATAGGGGGGTTGTCTGTAAATAGGGGGGGGGGGGATGTCTGTATATAAGTAAGTGCCCCCCATCCTGTGTGTGAAAAGTAAGTGCCCCCGGGTCCTGTATGTGAAAAGTAAGTGCCCCCCGGTCCTGTGTGTGAAAAGTAAGTGCCCCCCGTCCTGTGTGATAAGCAAGTGCCCCCCCGTCCTGTGTGATAAGCAAGTGCCCCCCCGTCCTGCGTGATAAGCAAGTGCCCCCCCATCCTGCGTGATAAGCAAGTGCCCCCCGTCCTGTGTGATAAGCAAGTGCCCCACCGTCCTGTGTGATAAGCAAGTGCCCCCCCGTCCTGTGTGATAAGCAAGTGCCCCCCCCGTCCTGTGTGATAAGCAAGTGCCCCCCCGTCCTGTGTGTGATAAGCAAGTGCCCCCCCGTCCTGTGTGTGATAAGCAAGTGCCCCCCCGTCCTGTGTGTGATAAGCAAGTGCCCCCCCGTCCTGTGTGTGATAAGCAAGTGCCCCCCGTCCTGTGTGTGATAAGCAAGTGCCCCCCGTCCTGTGTGTGATAAGCAAGTGCCCCCCCGTCCTGTGTGATAAGCAAGTGCCCCCCCCGTCCTGTGTGATAAGCAAGTGCCCCCCCGTCCTGTGTGTGATAAGCAAGTGCCCCCCCGTCCTGTGTGTGATAAGCAAGTGCCCCCCGTCCTGTGTGTGATAAGCAAGTGCCCCCCGTCCTGTGTGTGATAAGCAAGTGCCCCCCGTCCTGTGTGTGATAAGCAAGTGCCCCCCGTCCTGTGTGTGATAAGCAAGTGCCCCCCCCGTCCTTGTGTGATAAGCAAGTGCCCCCCCGTCCTGTGTGATAAGCAAGTGCCCCCCCCCCCCCCCCCCCCCCGTCCTTTGTGTGATAAGTAAGTGCTGCTGTAAAGCTGGCAGTGCTGTTCAAGCACCATGTATTTCCTTCAGGAAATGCCCATCTAGTTTGATTTGTTATTTGATATATCCACACTTAATCATGCACAAAGTGCAAGAGTGCAAGAAAAGCGTACTGGAGGAATTAGAAATACTGGTAATATACCTTTAAGGCTATGTGCACACGCTGCGGATCCGCAGCGGATTTGAAGCTGCGGATCCGCAGCAGTTTTCCATGTGGTGTACAGTAATATTAACCTATGGAAAACTAAATCCGCAGTGCACATGCTGCGGAATATTCCGTGCGGATTCGCTGCGGAAAAAAAAGAAGTAGCAAGTCACTTTCTGCGGATTCCGCAGCGGTTTTCAACCTGCACCAATAGGAAAGTGCTGTTGAAAACCCGCAGAGGAATCCGTAGAAGAAACCGCGTGAAAATCCGCAGTGAAAACCGCAGTGGTTTTGCACTGCGGATTTTCCAAATCCGCTGTGGAAAAATCCGCAGCAAAATCCGCAACGTGTGCACATACCCTTAAGGGTCACCTGGTTCCGTAACCACGCACGTTTTGGGAAAAAAACCCTGATGAAGGAAGTTTTACCGAGACGCACGTTGGGGTGTGCCGAATACTTGACCTGGCGACCTTTAAAAAGTATATTACCCCCATATCCAATTCCTCCAGTACTTTTTTGCACTCTTGCACTTTGTGGTAATGATTTGATTTGTTATTCGATATATCCACACTTAATCGTGCACATTGAGATTTCTTCACATGTTTTGCACATGCACTGTAAGTGTGACTAGTCATAATATTACACATACATTTATCCATCTGTATACATTTTTTATATGTGATATTTGGTGTTTGTTGCTCCAATTTAAAACCAGATAGTGGAGATGGCCTTCAATGTCTGCAATCTACTGACATCTGAGTGCAGTCCGATGTTTTCTACAGACTCATTCTGATTGCACTCAGCCATGCAACTCACTATGAGATCAAACTTGGGCATGCTGCAATTTTTCGTACCCAAGGAAAAAAATCTGACATGTGCACGGCCCCATAAATAAAAGCCTCAACTCAATCCAAAAAAAATAATAAATAAGTCCCCACTCAGGTTCGTCATCTGTCAATGTTAATAAGAGGGGCTTCCACGTTACTGGTAGTAGAAAGGCTCTGGAGAAACACTATGGCTCCTCGCCCCGCCAAAAGAAATCCAGTAGATTCTGCATGCCCCCATTCTAAGCCCCTGTGTGCCTAAATCACATATAGAATCCATGTGTTTGGCATTTCTGTAGTGATGAGAGCCGCCTAATTTACTGGGTGCATGTCTCCAGAAGCAAAAGCTGGGCACAATGTACGGGGCATCAAGGAATGCAATTAAAGATTTGCAGTTCTCTCCATAACATCCACTGCTGATTGTTTGTGGAAACCACCAATAGAGTCAAAAATTGCTACACCTGTAGATAAATTACCATAGTGGTGCAATTTCCATAATGGTGTAATTTGTAGGATAATTTTGCTCTGCCACCATTTAGGAGCTCTGTATATGGAATCCGAATACAATTCTCTGATGGTCTTGTAAGGTCTACCTGAGGTCACGTGCTCAAAAGGCTGCCTAGGACAAACTTAGCACAAGCCGCTCTGTCTGGCAGACTCCAGAGAAATCCCAATACCCTTTTACCCCTGTACAGGGATCTGGATTTACAATAGGACTCAGTGGAATGCCACCATAGAAGGGCTGCCGTCCAGAGGTAGGAATGGCCACCAAGCAGGGTCAGAGCAGAGGCGCATCATGGACCACATCAGTTTATTAAAGTATATTATAAGTATCAAAGTTAAAATATTAAAGTGAATCAAGTGTACAAAAGTATCAGTGCACAAAACTAACAAAGTGTACTGATCGAAGTGTATCAAAGGGTTGTGTGCGAGTGCGAGTCTTCCTGTCCTCCATCCACACACAGCGCCCCTCTCCCATCAGCCCATCTGGCAGTGTCTGTCTGTCCCTGCATTTTATAGGATTTTTTTTTCCTTAATGTGCATCATAGTGTATGAAAGAATATTGATCAAAGTGTATTAATGTTTATTACAGTGCACAAAAATGGCTCAAGTGTTTCAAGATTTATCAAAGGGAATCAAAGTGCATTGATAAAACTATTAATGCATATCAAAATGTATTAAAGGGAACCTGTCACCAGCAAAAACTCTATTAACATGTAGATATGGGGTTAATCTGCATATTAATAGCGTTACTAACCGGCCCGATGCCAGCACATAGCCGAACATGGCGGGGAGAAATATTTTATTCTGACAATAGGCCCTGACTTACACTAGGGCGGCTGTCAGTCAGGGCCGGGGGTGGGGGTACAGCCGTATACTCAGAGCAGTGACTGAACCTGCACCGGTGCTGCCCCATAACTGAAACCGAATGCAACCAGAGGAATAACATTTTTGTCCCCGCAGTGTTCGGCAAAGTGCAAGTGCCTGGCAGGTAAGCAATGCCATTATCCTACAGATCAACCCCATATCTGCAGGTTAATAGCGTTTCTGCTGGTGACAGGTTCTCTTTAAAGCGAATCATAGTGTGTGTATCAATGTAGATGAAAGTGCTAGGCTTTGTTACACTTACAGTAGATCCTTTGTATTAAAGTGCATCAAAGTGCAAGGTATAATAAAGTATTTGTGTATTATAGTGTATTGATCAAAGTCTATCAGTGCATTGATGATAATATGCTTTAATTTACAAAATTATCAGTGTAGCAAAGGGGTTTAAAGTATTGAAATTTATTAAGGTCTATCAAAGTGGATAAATGTGTTTCTTAATGTATTGACCAAAGTCTATCAAAGTGCAGCATCTGTCCCTGCATTTTATAGGATTTTGCTATTTAAAGTGTATCGTAGTGTGTTAAACTATCACAGTATCAAAAAGTGTAAAAGTATCAGAGGGTTTAATGTGTGTCAAACGGTATATTATATTGATGAAATTGTACCAAATTCATAGACATCGATACTGTGTATAAATCAGAGTATTATAGTGTATCAGAGTTTATCAACTTGAATCACTGAGTTTTGATCACAGAGTATCGCAAGAATATAACACTGCCGTAATTCCGTGATATTCATTTTCTCTATAAAGTTTCAACAGAATCTAACTAAGGTCACCAATGACCTATTAACTGCCAAGAGCAAGCGACACTACTCTATCCTCCTCCTCCTCCTGGACCTGTCCTCTGCCTTTGACACAGTGGACCATTCCCTGTTGCTGCAGACCCTCTCATACCTTGGCATCACAGACTTGACCCTATCCTGGATCTCGTCATACCCAACTGACCGGACATTCAGTGTCTCCCACTCACACACCACCTCCTCACCACCTACCTGTTGGAGTCCCACAAGGTTCAGTTCTAGGGCCCCTGCTCTCCTCCATTTACACAGTCGGCCTTGGACAGCTCATAGAATCTCACGGTTTTCAGTATCATCTCTATGCTGATGACACACAGATCTACATCTCTGGACCAGATATCACCACCCTACTAACCAGAATCCCTCAGTGTGTCTGCTATTTCATCCTTCTTCTCTGCTAGATTTCTAAAACGTAACATGGACAAAACAGAATTCATCATCTTCCCCCCCCCCCCATCTTACGCGACCCCTCCAACGAATCTATCCATTACAGTAAATGGCTGCCCACTCTCCCCAGTCCCACAAGCTCGCTGCCTCGGGGTAATCCTTGACACTGATCTCTCCTTCAAACAGCATATCAAAGCACTTTCCACTTCCTGCCACCTTCAACTCAAAAATATTTCATGGATCCGTACATTTCTCAACCAAGAATCTGCAAAGACCCTAGTCCATTCACTCATCATATCCCGCCTCGACTATTGTAACCTCCTGCTGAGGCCTCCCCTCGAACACTCTCGCACTCCTCCAATCTATTCTAAACTTTGCTGCCTGACTAATCCACCTGTCCCCCGCTATTTCCCGGCCTCTACCCTCTGTCAATCCCTTCACTGGCTCCCCATTGCCCAGAGACTCCAGTACAAAAGCCTAACCATGACGTACAAAGCCATCTACAACCTGTCTCCTCCATACATCTGTGACATCGACTCCCGGTACTTACCTACACGCAACCTCCGATCCTCACAAGATCTCCTTCTCTACTCCTCTCTTATCTCCTCTTCCCACAACCGTATACAAGATTTCTCTCACGCATCATCCCTACTCTGGGACTCTCTACCACAACATATCAGACTCTCGACTACCATCGAAACCTCCAAAAATAACCTGAAGACCCACCTCTTCTGGCAAACCTACAACCTGCAGTAACCACCGATTGACCAAACCACTGCACGACCAGCTCTATCCTCACCAACTGTATCCTCACCCACCCCTTGTAGATTGTGAGCCCTCATGGGCAGGGGCGCCTCTCCTCCTGTACCATTTGTGACTTGTATTGTTCTTGTTTTTATTATGTACCCCCTCACATGTAGAGCGCCATGGAATAAATGGCATAATAAAAAAATAGAAGCTTATGTCCACGTTCCGATGAGGAGAATTTGGTGAGTTTTTGACAGGGCCGGACTGGGACTAAAATTCAGCCCTGGCATTTGAAGTCACACAGGCCCACTTGTCGCATGGTGACTGTATAATATCTTTGTACACTTGTAGGCTACAAGAAGTGGGGTGAGTGTAACACGACTATATAACATATAATTACAGCTGTATCCAGCATTACAGCTCAGTCCTCATAGACTGTAATACAGCACAGCCCCCATAGAATGTAATACAGCAGAGCCCCCATAGAATGTAATACAGCACAGCCCCCATAGAATGTAATACAGCACAGCCCCCATAGAATGTAATGCAGCCAGCCCCCATAGAATGTAATACAGCACAGCCCCTATAGAATGTAATGCAGCCAGCCCCATAGAATGTAATACAGAACAGCCCCATAGAATTTAATGCAGCACAGTCCCCATAGAATGTAATGCAGCACAGCCCCATAGAATGTAATGCAGCCAGCCCCATAGAATGTAATTCAGCCAGCCCCATAGAATGTAATGCAGCACAGCCCCCATAGAATGTAATGCAGCCAGCCCCATAGAATTAAATGCAGCACAGCCCCATGGAATGTAATACAGCACAGCCCCATAGAATATAATGCAGCACAGCCCCATAGAATATAATGCAGCACAGCCCCATACAATATAATGCAGCACAGCCACCATACAATGTAATGCAGCCAGCCCCATAGAATATAATGCAGCACAGGCCCATAGAATGGAATGCAGCCAGCCCCATAGAATATAATGCAGCACATGCCCATGGAATGGAATGCAGCCAGCCCCATAGAATATAATGCAGCACAGGCCCATGGAATGGAATGCAGCCAGCCCCCATAGAATGTAATGCAGGCAGCCACCATACAATATAATGCAGCACAGCCCCCATAGAATGTAATGCAGCACAGCCCCATAGAATGTAATGCAGCACAGCCCCATAGAATGTAATGCAGCACAGCCCCATAGAATGTAATGCAGCACAGCCCCATAGAATGTAATGCAGCACAGGCCCATAGAATGAAATGCAGCCAGCCCCATAGAATATAATGCAGCACAGGCCCATGGAATGGAATGCAGCCAGCCCCATAGAATATAATGCAGCACAGGCCCATGGAATGTAATGCAGGCAGCATACAATATAATGCAGCACAGCCCCCATAGAATGTAATGCAGGCAGGCAGCCCCCATAGAATGTAATGCAGGCAGGCAGCCCCCATAGAATGTAATGCAGGCAGGCAGCCCCCATAGAAAGTAATGCAGGCAGGCAGCCCCCATAGAAAGTAATGCAGGCAGGCAGCCCCCATAGAAAGTAATGCAGGCAGGCAGCCCCCCCCAATAGCTCCACAATCCAGTCATCACTCATTGATAAAAAAAAACCAAACACTCTACTCACCTCTCTCCTCGTGTCCCGTGCTGCTCTGGCTCTGGTCTCAGCAGTCGCAGTCTGCCCGCCCGGTCACACAGCAGGTGCGCGATGATATGACGTCATCGCGCACCCGCAGTGTCAGCGGCAGGCAGAGCGGGGAATGATGGGAGAGGGGGCGTCAGCAGACGCTCTCTCCTCCATCATTGCATTCAACTGTACCGGCGTCTGACGCCGGTATAGTTGAATGCGGGGCCGGGAGTGTGCCGCGACAGCGGGGGGAGTGTGCCGACAGCGGCACATTCGAGCGGCCCACTACTGCCACCGGCCCTTCTGGCATTTGCCAGAACTGCCCTATGGCCAGTCCGGCCCTGGTTTTTGATGTCGCAGCATTCCTGCACTTAAGTAAATTAGGTTCCTTGCATTTTTTTTTCCTAACGTGTTTAATTTTAGACGCTGCTTTTTTTGTCTTTTCGGTGTCATGTTTTGAACAAAGAGGCTTTGTTTTTATACTTCCTGGTATTTGGCATTGGCAAAAGTTTGATCTACCGTATTTTTCACTTTGTAAGATGCACTTTTTCCCAAAAGATTTTTGGGAGGGAAATGGGTGTGCGTCTTACAATGTGGATATACCGCTTACAGGTACCGTTGCAGGCTAGGATGGAGGGGGGGGGGGGGGTCTGCTGCTGGTGTACAGTATGAAATGGTTATAGGTAGTAATCTGGATAGATAGATACCTTTTTTGTAGCAGGCCCTGGTCTTCCACTTCACCAGGTATGGTTGCAGAACATAGTCTGACAGGTCAATGCCACCCATAAATTTGGTGTAGTCTGATGCAGATTGGTTTCTGTTTGTCCCTGGTGGCACCCGTCTGCCCATCACAGTGGTGTCCGCATGCAGTGTGGTCAACATGTAGACGTCCTTCCCGTTATTCCACTTCACTGCAAGAAGTTGGTCACTTGCGAGTGAGAATGATGCCTCCTTCTACAAACGTCTGGACAACTGTGGCGGAAACCCCACTACGTTTTTCTTGACTGTTCCACAGGCCCCTATATTTGCAGCATGGAGGGATTTATATAGGGGGATGCTCGTGTAGTAATTGTCTGTAGACGTGGTACTCTTGATGTAGAAAGGGTGACATTAGCTCCCAGACAATTTTGCCGGGATGCCAATTGTCTGGGGGCAGTTTGGGAGGTTGATGTGGCGGTCCCTACTTTCACAGGCTGGGAAGATGGATGTATAGCCTGATGTGCGCTCACATGTTTTATACAGTATGGACGATGTATTTGGCTCGCTTGGAGGGGATAAATTGGCGGAATAACAGACGCCCTTGTAACTCATCAAGGACTCAGACTGCCACATTGTGCTCTGAGGTTTATTAAGAAATTAATGTTGTAAGAGGATAATTAGGGGTCTCTATGTTTAGCCATTCATAGTTGGGGGTCAGTTCTTGAGGGACTTGAGATTCGTTCACGGTGGCGGTACTTGGTCCTGCGTTTGAAGCTTCAGCAGTGATGACTGACTCCGCTACCAATCAGGCTGGGGGATCCTGTGGAGGAAGAGTCATCAACGCTTACTGAAAATAGATCTATTTCAGAGGCAGATTCAGTTTCACTGTCTGAGCAAAGCAGGTTGTACGCTTGCTCAGCGCTAAATGTTCTGCAGAACACTTCTTTACCTGCCTAACTAAAAAAAAAAAAAAAACAACCCTAATCTAACAATAGTATTTTTGTTACTGCCCAAGCCTACCCCTCAGCCTAACCACAAAAAAAAAATAAAAATAAAAAAAATAAATAAATAGAAAATAAAATGTAAACTCTTTTTGTAATCCCCTGACAACAGGTATTACGCAGACTTGGTGTTTTTTTTTTGTTTTTTTTTAATCGGAGGTTTGTGGACAATTTTATGATTTTTTTTGTTTCTGAAAGGGCAGCACTTGGACGTAGTGCATCTCTCCTCTCCCAGAACAACTACAAGGAGAGAAGAGCGAGAGACATAGCCCAGGTACTTGCTGCCATATTTACAAATATTGGGGACTTTTAATCACAGTAATCAAAAGAAAATTCTCCTCGGTTGCTGGGTGCACTGCGCATGTGCCCACCATTTTCTTTCTGCAGAAGGAAGGAGGGGCTGTGGGACTGAGGATTACTGATCCGGTACCTAAGGTACCGTGGGGGGCTCGGGGACCCCATTTCTCCCCTCACTGATGTCAGATCATATCAGAGGAGAGAAAAACATGGATGGTAACAGCGACCCAAATAGTGTTCTCTGGGATCTCCGCTACCCCCGGTAGCGGAGATGCCTGAGATTTTCTGATGCTGAGGGGCACCACTTCCTCACTTCTCAGGGCCCTTATAAAGTGGCGCTGAGGAATAAGGCCCCTTAACCGCCATTAAAAGGTGCATTGGCGGTCGTTGAGGGGTTAATAGAGCGATGGGTAAATTATGCCGTAAACCTGCTGGTGAGCACTAATGGGTCATTAGCTGATAGAATACGCTGAAGACAGATTGGGGACAATGAAGGAGACGCACAACATTCAGTGCAGAATCTACACTTAAGAAAGCCTGATCGAAAGGAAGATCGACATGACAAAGTGCACAATATAAAAAAAAAAAAAAATGGCCGTCACATCCAAACATAGACTAAGTGTGAACAGGTGCTGAACCGAGAGTAACCAACTTGTACACAGTCAAATAAATAAGGCAGCGCACTGGTGCCAAAACATGAAACATTAAAATTGAATTTTATCACTGCCCTAGAAATATGAAAAATTGAGACATTTTAGTGCATAAATTGGCCAATTTACGTGTACCTTGTAGCCAAGATAAGGCATTTCTCGTATACAAGGGCCTAGAGATGCCTTTCCTCAGAATTAGAGTCTTCATCTGAATTAGTCAAAGAGAGGACTCACAGGTTTCCATTCAGATGAAGACTTTATTCTCAGAGGACAGGCATTGCTAGGCCCTGGTATACGAGAAATGCCTTATTGTGGCTACAAGGTACACAGGAATTGGCCAATTTATGCTCTAAGCTTGCTCAGTTTTTCATATTTCTAGTGCAGTAATGCAATTCAATTGTCAGTCATGTTTCATGTTTGCAGGTTTTGGCGCTACAGTGTGCTGCCTTATTTATTGGAAAGTGCGCAATATGACAGCCGGGATGGTATTGTACGGCTTGATGACACATCAGTGTTTAGGTTTTGTTTTTTGTTTTTTGTTATATATAGTCATGGACATTGATCATTTTAGATTTGGGAATTTTATGTCCCCTACACTCATTTGTAGAGGCGGTGAGCTCCGTGCTATTAGCTGGACTCAGTGATCAGAGAAATGGAGTCCGGTGATTTTGTGCACTTAAACCTCGAAGGACGTCACAGTTTAGATTCTATTTTCACTGCAGAACAATGAAGGGATGATTTTAATGATGAAACATTTTTATATGCAAGTGCAGCGCCCCAGAGTCCTGGTCGTTGCAGTACTGTGGCTCCGCCACTATGGGGAGCTATGGTATGTCTGATTGCACTAAAGGAGTTTCTCTGACCAGGTAACACCTCACTACACTTCACACTCCGGCCACCAGGGGGGGTGGTTCTATCTAGTAGGCCACTCCTCACACTGTGGTAAAACTGGGGGTTGGACAGGAAGACAGAGAGAGAAGTAACTGGGAAGAGCTAGTGAGAGGACCTGTCAGGGATGGGATCCTGGCAGACTCCTCAGAGCAGAACTAACCAGTGCACAACGGGAATACAGAAAAGAGGCATTAGGACCAGAAGGAGTCGTGCTGTTAGACCGAGGCAACATCCTTCTGAGGCGCAAACAGTCGGTGGCCGGAACGCCGAGCAAGTAAGAGACTTTAAGTACTACTGCAAACCACGGCAGGACAGCCAATTATAGGTTGGCTGTCTCACACAAATCACCTAAGCAGACAACGGAGGCAGCTGTGGGAGAGGGGCGACTCTAGGGTCCCGGAAGAACTCCAGGCCAACCCCGTCATACGGGTGCGTCCTACCATATCACCTGGGGGACGGAGAGAGAACGAACATCAGAGACAGGCAGAAGCAGTTGTGAGGACTATCCCGGGAGCTCAGCAGGGAAGAACTACAACACACAAGCGCTAGAAGGTAGACACTGATTCCCACCTGTAAAGAGAACTCCTGATGTGCCTTTGGACCGGCCGGTCTCAGACAGCCCTGTTGACAGCGCTCTGGACTGAGGACTCTAAAACCTTCAGTAAAGAGTAGTGTTGAGCGATACCGTCCGATACTTGAAAGTATCGGTATCGGAAAGTATCGGCCGATACCGGCAAAATATCGGATCCAATCCGATACCGATACCCGATACCAATACAAGTCAATGGGACTCAGGTATCGGACGGTATTCCTGATGGTTCCCAGGGTCTGAAGGAGAGGAAACTCTCCTTCAGGCCCTGGGAACCATATAAATGTGTAAAATAAAGAATTAAAATAAAAAATATCGCTATACTCACCTGTCCGACGCAGCCGGGACCTCGGCGATTGTAAGCGGCAGCGTTGTTTCTTTAAAATTCGCGCTTTTACATGCTTACGTGAATTCCCGGCTTCTGATTGGTCAGGGCGGCCATGTTGCCGGGACTCGGACCAATCACAGCAAGCCGTGACGAAATTACGTCACGGCTTGCTGTGATTGGTCCGCGTCCCGGCAATATGGCGCCGTGACCAATCACAAGCCGTGACGTCACGGGAGGCTGGACACGCGCGCTTTTCAAAATAAGCGCGTGTCCAGCCTCCCGTGACGTCACGGCTTGTGATTGGTTAATGGCGGCCATGTTCCTGGGACGCGGACCAATCACAGCAAGCCGTGACGTAATTTCGTCACGGCTTGCTGTGATTGGTCCGCATCCCGGCAATATGGCGCCGTGACCAATCACAAGCCGTGACGTCACGGGAGGCTGGACACGCGCGCTTTTCAAAATAAGCGCGTGTCCAGCCTCCCGTGACGTCACGGCTTGTGATTGGTTAATGGCGGCCATGTTGCCGGGACGCGGACCAATCACAGCAAGCCGTGACGTAATTTCGTCACGGCTTGCTGTGATTGGTCCGCGTCCCGGCAACATGGCCGCCCTGACCAATCAGAAGCCGGGAATTCACGTAAGCATGTAAAAGCGCGAATTTTAAAGAAACAACGCTGCCGCTTACAATCGCCGAGGTCCCGGCTGCGTCGGACAGGTGAGTATAGCGATATTTTTTATTTTAATTCTTTCTTTTACACCTTTTTACATTAATGTTGTTTCGATACCGATATCCGATATTACAAAAATATCGGATCTCGGTATCGGAAATTCCGATACAGCAAGTATCGGCCGATACCCGATACTTGCAGCATCGGAATGCTCAACACTAGTAAAGAGGTAAAGAGACTGCAACCTGGTGTCCTCATTATTTACCACTACAGCACCACCACCACCATCATCCATCATATCTATCACTGTACGCCCCTCAGCAGGGTCACGGACCGGGCCTAGCCACCGTGACAACCCCCAGAGCAGAGACTCACAGGCCCGGTACCGGGTACCCCTCGGCCCTGCGGCAGTGGGGGCGCTACACAATGACCTGTGCACTACAGAGTAGTGCCGAGCATCCAGCTGGTTGATTGAAAAAAGAAAAAAAAATGGCTGAAATCAAAGGTGTGCAGTCAAATTAAGGAAAAAAAAAAAAAAAATGTATGTAGGTGAGGACACTGACTGAAGGGCCCCTGTGAAGGACTTGTATCCGAGCCCCCCCACCATCAATCCCCACCCATATAAACACGAACATTTACATGTATATTCGCAGGAAGCACAATACAATATGCCCATTTACACAGTAAATTTACACATGCACAAACAATATATAAAACATGCACATAATGACAACATGACTGTGATCCACTTATTCCCATCGCAGGACAATAGTTTCTTCATTCCTAGGTGAAACAGCCGCAACCTTTAGGCACAAAGGTTTCATTATATAAAGAGCTAGTTTTTAGGAGAAGAGCTGTAATTTTGGTAACTCACTGTCCCCAAACACAAACAGCTTTGGCAAAAATGAAGAGACCACTGCAAAATGTTCAGTTTGTCTGATTTTTCTCTCTATAGGTATATTTTTGAGTAGAATGTAAATTGTTCTTTTATTCTATGAACTACTGACCACATATCTCCTAATAAAAATGCAAAATTTATTGCTTGGAAATTCGGACAAAGAAAATTAGTCAAGATTAAAAAAAAAACAAAACAAAAAAAACAAAAAAACCAAACAGTGCTTTCAGACCTCAAATAATGCAAAGAAAACAAGTTCATAATCATTTAGAAACAACAATACTAGTGTTTTTAGCTCAGGAAGAGTTCAGCAATCAATATTTTGTGGAATAACCATGATTTATAATCACAGCTTTCATGCATCTCGGCATGCTTTCCACCAGTTTCACACTGCTTCTGGCGCATAAATGTAAGCAGTTTTGTTTGATGGCTTGTAACCATCTAAGGCCGGAGACACACTGCTGCGAGATACGGCCGAGTCTCGCTGGTTAAAAGCAAGCTGTGGCACCGGCACTCCAGAGCGGAGCGTGCAGCCGCATAGCAATACATGGAGCTGCCCGCTCCGGAGTGCCGGTGCCACAGCTTGCTTTTAACCAGCGAGACTCGGCCGTCTCTCGCAGCAGTGTGTCTCCGGCCTTACTCTTGATTTCATTCCAGAGCTTTGCAGTGGGGTTCAGGTCTGGAGATTGGGCTGCCCATGACAGGGTTTTGATGTGGTGGTCTCTTAATTGTAACTTCTACAGCTCTGGCAAAAATAGAGTTTTCATATGATTTGGATTTTCAAAGTTTCTGTAATTCCCGAGTGTAACATGATGGACTTGATACATAATACTAGTCATGCTGTGACCCACAGGCATTTAACTTGGGTCTGGGATACATTTATGCAAAAGTGTGATACAACAGCAAAAAAGCAAATCCAGATCTAGGATATATTAAGAGAAGCATGGATTCTAGATCTCGTGAAGTCATTATCGCCCTCTACTCCTCTTTGGTCAGGCCTCATCTGGAATACTGTGTCCAGTTCTGGGAGATATCTATCTATATAGATATATCTTCTGTATATCTATATACAAACTGGAGCAAGTTCAGAGAAGAGCGACCAGAATGGTGACCGGTCTACAAACTATGTCCTATGAGGAACTGTTAAAGGATCTGGGAATGTTTAGCTTGCAAAAAAGAAGACTAAGAGGAGACTTAATAGCCGTCTACAAATATCTGTAGTGATGCCAGTGTAGAGGAATCAGCCTTATTCTCATTTGCACATGGGAACACAAACAGCAATGGAATTAAACTGAAAGACAAGACATATTATATATTAGAAAAAACTGACAGTGAAGGTGATCAATGAGTGGAACAGGCGGCCACAAGAGGTGGTGAGTTCTCCTTCAATGGAAGTCTTCACACAGAGGCTGGACAGACTGGGCTGATTTAGTGAATCCTGCATTGAGCAGGGGGTTGGACACCATGACCCTGGAGGACCCTGCCAACTCTACCATTCTATGATTCTATGAATGGCTGATTTAAAGATACCGTCCGCCGTTGTGGGCAATACAACTACTTGAGAGATTTAAGGCTATGTGCACATGTTGCGAATTCCAGTACCATGCAAACCTATAGAAAACAAAATCCGCAGTGCACATGCTGCAGAAAAAAAAAAAAAAAAAAAAAAGAAAAGCTGCCTTGTATTTTCTGCAGCATGTCAATTCTTTGTGCTGATTCGGCAGCGTTTTACACCTGTTCCTTTATAGGAATCCGCAGGTGAAATCCGCACAAAAATGCTGGAAATTCGCGGTAATCCTTCGTTTTACCTGCAGAATTTTTTTTCAAAATCTGGAAGAAAGATCTGCACATAAATCCGCAACGTGTGCACATAGCCTTAGACGGATTGAACAGGACCAATCAAGGACCTGACCGGGGTCTCCACCTCGCGGGCTGTCCTCACCACAATGCACGATTCAGCGTTTATATTTCCAATCATTAGGCATCACACAAGAGACTTTGAAAAAATAAAAAATAAAAAATTGCAGCATGCTGCCTATCTGACAAGACTCGCCAATGTGTGATAATGAATGCAAGGAGAGAGAAAAAAAAAAAAAAAAAAAAAAAAAACACAATCCGATGCCATCTGTTTTTTATGGATTGTAGTTACAGAATTTTAAAATACACAAAGAAACGAGAAGAACACACTGGTATATATTTTTGATTAAAAAAATATAACTTATTCAGAACATCTTGTAAAATAAATAGGCAGATGACAATCACTGTGCAAACATAGTGCTCGCTATGTTCACTACACTCAGAACCCTCTGCTGGAGGGCTGCCTGACAGCGGAGGTTGGCACGCCAAACATATAAACGAGAAATGGCACCCCGAACTCTGAGATCTTCATGACTCAAAATATCAAAATCGCCTAGTTAAGGACGCCTCCTGGACCAATATTTGTCACCAATTTACAAAATTATGCTCACTGCACACCAGATGGCCAAATGGGGATGGACAAAGTAAATTTTTTTATACAATATGCTTTTTTGGGGGGCTAAAACCTTGGATCTTTTAATTTTTCGGCTGTTTATGTTTAGCTAAACTAGCTCTCATTTTGTATTGTGGTCTTCACGGTATTATAGTTACATGTGTAAATAGAAATGGGTTTTTTGGGTTTTTTGCCAGTAAATGTTTGGGACACTGCGGCGCATGCCGCTGTCCCCTGACTGCTGCGCCTTCCCCACGCTTGATGGTAAGAGATCTCCCATCAAGTGAGGCAAGGCTGAATACGGGGTTAACTCCCCGAGGAAGGGGCGGGGCTTATCCCCTGCTCTTGGCGCCAGGAAGCGCCGATATCACATCCGATCCCAGGACCCGGACCTGTTGGGCTGCCGGTGTGATGGACCCGCTGGAGAGAGTGCGGTGAGGGATAGGATCGGCAGGGAAGGCAGCGCTTGGCTAGCAGCTCTGCTGACCAGGAGTGACTCCTTCCCTGCCATGATGCAGGCGGCGGCGCCGCCGGAGGGTCGGCGCTCTCGCAGAGCCACCCGGCCTCCGGCACGGCTGAGCCCGCCAGCGATTTCAAAAAAGAGCGCGCGCAGCTCTCGTGCGCGCGCCCCTGCTGCTCTCGGCGCCAGTGGGAGGAAGTGCACTGCAGCGGGTGCACTGCAGCGGGTGGAGGAGACACAAGAGTCGGGGACTAGCGAATTAAGCTTTATTCCCTCTTCGGCCCTGGGCACAATAAGAGGGAGTGCAGGACTGCAGGTGCCAGCCGTATTAGCCGGAGCTGGGCACCTAACTAGGAACAGCATGGGGGGAGTTCAGGGAACATCAGCTTCCTCGCAGGACTCGAACACGGCAGGAAAGGAGGCTGAGGCTCCGCAGGGAGGTATTCCTCCGCTTTCAAGCAACGCAAGGGAAGCCAATGGTAATACCGTCAGGGACAAGGATGGGGCAGCTGTAGCACAGCAGGACATGGGCTCATCCCACATAATATTAACATCAAGTCAGCACGGTGCATACTCCCAGGCTAGTACAGGGGGCGATTCACAGTTGCCACCTTACCCGCTTATTTTTAGCACACCGTATTCACAAATACCGGGCGGGCAAATTATTCCCTCGCAGGCGGCGGTAGGGGAACACCAGAACGCCTTAGCATCAATATCCCTGATGGCAACCGGTGTTCGTACCCCAAATCAGGGTGCTGGCACCCCGGCTCTGGATATCAGACAGAGTGCGGATATCAGACAGAGTGCGGGTATCCGCCCCGCGCGCAGATCGTCATCATCGTCATCCCCTAGAGAGCGTCACAGAAGCAGGCATAGGAAGCGCGATCGTCATGGTAGCAAACGGCGTTCATATAGATCTAGGTCCAGCCGGCGTAGTAGACGGTCTAGAGCTTCGCGTTGGCGCTCGCCTTCTTCATCTGATAGTTCTTCAGGCAGGTCACACAGGCAGGAGTCCTCTCGTCGTAGGTCCATACAGCGCATGGAACGTCAAGGTCCGTCAACTCCCGTGGCACGGGAAGTAAGCTATCCGGAGGCCAATGCACCGATTGGTGAGTACCCCTTTATCGGGGCATGGGGAGGGGAGAGAACCAACATTTCAGATGCAGTAGCAAGTGCGGCCACAGGGGGCAGGATTTATGTCAACCCAAAATTGCTACAGCCAGCGGGACCTTGCAGGCAACCCCCTCCGCCCCGCCCAGAGGTATACAAGGATGGCCTATTCTGTGGGGTCCCTCCGTTAGGAGCCCACTTGGATAGCGCCATCAAGGAACAAATTTGGGCCAATGATTTCATTGATATGGGACACATGGGAAGAAGGAATCAATATCACCATTACACACTGAACGGGAAACCACTGGGTAAATCTGACAGGGAGAAGGACTTGGGGATCCTAGTTAATGATAAACTTACCTGGAGCAGCCAGTGCCAGGCAGCAGCTGCCAAGGCAAACAGGATCATGGGGTGCATTAAAAGAGGTCTGGATACACATGAGAGCATTATACTGCCTCTGTACAAATCCCTAGTTAGACCGCACATGGAGTACTGTGTCCAGTTTTGGGCACCGGTGCTCAAGAAGGATATAATGGAACTAGAGAGAGTACAAAGGAGGGCAACAAAATTAATAAAGGGGATGGGAGAACTACAATACCCAGATAGATTAGCGAAACTAGGATTATTTAGTCTAGAAAAAAGACGACTGAGGGGCGATCTAATAACCATGTATAAGTATATAAGGGGACAATACAAATATCTCGCTGAGGATCTGTTTATACCAAGGAAGGTGACGGGCACAAGGGGGCATTCTCTGCGTCTGGAGGAGAGAAGGTTTTTCCACCAACATAGAAGAGGATTCTTTACTGTTAGGGCAGTGAGAATCTGGAATTGCTTGCCTGAGGAGGTGGTGATGGCGAACTCAGTTGAGGGGTTCAAGAGAGGCCTGGATGTCTTCCTGGAGTAGAACAATATTGTATCATACAATTATTAGGTTCTGTAGAAGGATGTAGATCTGGGGATTTATTATGATGGAATATAGGCTGAACTGGATGGACAAATGTCTTTTTTCGGCCTTACTAACTATGTAACTATGTAGCTATGATATATGGTTCCTGGTCTCCACGGACCAACACTCGATAGATAGAGAGAGGCGGTTGGGAGAAAAAAAACATATGAACGTAAACCAAAAGTGGCAAAAACCATCAATAACTGGTTGCAAGCGTTTGCGGTCCTGGGATGCGTTATGGGGGAGAAGCACCCTGAAAGGTGCTCCGAGCTATTTATATACCTAGATAGCATCTACAACTCATAAGGCACACGGGGGATCAGCTTGGTGGAAATATGATGAAGATTTTCGCCGTCGCTTGGCTGCCAACCCCCCAATTAGGCTGGGGTATGAAAGCCACGGATTCGTGGCTCCGCTTGATGATGGCGCAAAGAACAACCCAATCCTTTCACGGGCCCGCTGCCGGGTCCGGTAACAACGCGGCAGCAACAGTCATGCGTAGACCAGGTTCATGCTGGTTATTTAATGAAGGACACTAAGTTTTATGGGCTCTGCAAATATAGACACGAGTGTTCAGCGTGCGGAGGCCCCCACCCTGTGGCAAAATGCACGCGACCACCCCAAAAAGCTAACTCCGGGAAAAATCCCTCTGCAGGTGAGGTTAACGATGCCAGTGAGCGTAAAAAGAATGGAGCCGTGGCTGGACAAATATCCCAATAAGGCGGCTGCGGCGCAACTGCGTTTCGGTTTCTCATATGGTTTCTTCATCCCATTTAAGTGGTCCCCGGAGCCACAATCGGCCACAAACTTACAATCCGCAAAGGATTTACCCGATGTACTAGCAGCGAAGTTGGACAAGGAAATCAGGTTGGGTCGTTTTCGCGGTCCCTTCAATTTCCCGCCTTTCCCTAACTTACGGGTTTCACCCTTGGGTATAGTTCCCAAAAAAGAATCAGGTAAATACCGATTAATTCATCACCTGTCATACCCCAAGGGCATGTCGGTTAACGATGGTATACCCAGGGATGAAACAGCTGTCTCTTACATTTCTTTTGACAAAGCGATTGACTTAGTCAGGAGCGCGGGCCCGGGGGCCCTTATGGCAAAATCGGACATAGAATCCGCGTTTCGGCTGCTTCCGGTACACCCGGACTGTCACCACCTACTGGGAGCTAAATTTGAGGATCGATACTATTATGACACATGCCTTCCCATGGGGTGTTCTATTTCCTGTTTTTATTTTGAATTATTTAGCACGTTTTTAGAATGGGTTGCTCGCAAAATCACTCGGCAAACCGCCATCACGCATTATCTCGATGACTTTTTGATAGTTGGTCCAGCTGGATCAGACGTTTGTTCCACAACCCTAGCTCAATTCAAAGATGCCATGGAACATTTCGGGGTCCCACTTTCTCCTGAGAAAACGATTGGGCCAGTATCGGTGATCACATTCCTCGGGATCGAAATCGATTCGGTCGCCATGGAATTTAGGTTGCCGATGAAAATTAAAAAACTGCTGGATCTTATCAGCGGGTGTATTTCGGTTGGAAAAGTCACTTTGACGCAAATGCAGTCAATGCTGGGCTCCTTGAATTTTGCCTGTAAGATCATGCCAGCGGGCAGGATCTGTTCGCGCAGATTAATGTTAGCCACAAGAGGAGTGAAACAAAGCCACCATAGAATCAGGATTACAGCACATCTACGCTCTGATTTAAACACATGGAAGCTGTTCCTTAACTACAATGGCAGGACTTGCTTTCAGGAGTCAGAATGCTCCAATGAGGACATGGGTTTGTTTTTCGCAGCGTCAAGCCACACTGGTTTCAGCATTCGCCTGGGCAACAAATTGTGTTCAGCGAATTTGGCCTGCTTTCTGGATTTCCAGGAACTGGCATGCAGAGCCAACCTTGATTGACCTCCTTCCGGTGGCGGTGGCCATGGAAATCTGGGGTTCACAATTGGCCAACAAGCGTATTCGTCTTCACCTTAAAACCGTTAGCGGGGCTCATGCCATCAATTACCTAGCATCTCCTTCATCGTTGGTGCTAGATTTAATTAGGTTCATAGTATTGAAATGTTTAACATTTAATGTTTGGTTTAAAGCGAATGCACTAATCGGCAGCAATGAGAATGTGTCTGAGTTACTAACTGGGTTTCACTCGCAGGATGTACTGGAACGGCGCATTCAGGAGCAATTGGAGGAGGTGGATTGCCCACATTCGATCTGGGATGTCCTGGGGACCTGATGCCGCTAATACGATCATCGATAGCCCCGTCAACATGGAAAGCCTATGGTAAGGTGTGGGAGGAGTGGTGCCTTTTGGCAGAAGGTAAACCAGTGGGGTCTTCAGAGACGGCTCAAATGCAGGTGACAATGGTGTTCTTATCCAAGATGTATGCTATGGGAGTGTCGGGTGCAGTGGCGCGGAACCGTATGTCTGCATTAGCGTTTCATTTCAAGCTGCGAGGCTGGCCGGACTCCACGAAACATTTTCTGGTCAGCCAGATACTAAAGGGTTGGCGACGGGCGAATAAACACGGCGATAACAGGCGTCCTATATCTTTTGAATTGCTAGGGAACTTGGTCAAGGCAACGGAATCTGTTTGCGATTCCAAGTACGAAGCTGCGCTAACATCAGCGGCGTTCGGCCTAGCTTTTTTGGGGGCCATGAGGGTTAGCGAAATTGTTCCTACTGCTTTGAGTAAACCGGGTGGCCTTAGGCGTGAGGACATTCTTATTTGCAACGACGGTCTAAGGATTAGGATACGTAAATCCAAAACGGATCAAGAAGGTAGGGAACTTGGTTTCCTATATTTGCCATCAACAAGGACATATGCCCGTTAATGCTAATCTTGAATTACATGCGAGTTAGAAAAGATGGTTCTCAATTTTTCGTACATGAGAATGGGATTCCCCTAGTGTCGGGCCAATTTTTAGCTGTATTGAGACGTACGTTGTCAATGGTGGGCATGCCCGCAGCAGAATTTGGGACTCACTCTTTTCGAATAGGCGCAGCGACAGAAGCATCTAGAGCGGGTTTGTTCGACTCAGAAATTCAAAGGATGGGTAGATGGAGATCTCGCTGTTTTAATAGATACATCAGGCCTGACTTATTGCTATAAAATTTGGTTGTTTTTTGTACCATCATAATACGGGAGCAGCCTTGGTAATGCATCGGGTAATTTCCTTTGATTGTTGGTTATTGTCTAACTGTATACATTTTATTCCCAGATGGGGTGCGACCCAGTGTCTGGATAGTGGGTCATTCATACGTCTATTGGGCTGCCCGCCGCACTGAATTGGGCCCAGGAGGGCGATCCCTGGGATTTAACGATGTCGATGTGATATGGCGTGGCATGAGAGGCATGATGTGGTCCCAAGTCCTTCCGGAGGTGGTTCATATCGCACGGGTGGCTTCATCCCCCACCATTGTCGTCATCCATGCCGGAGGAAATGACTTGGCTTCGTCCCCACTGGCTGAACTACTTACGCTGATCAGATCAGACATGGACAAGTTTCCGAGTTTTTTCCCTTCGATGCGTCTGGTCTGGTCCGAAGTTATCCCAAGGATGGTGTGGCGGGGGGCCAGGGAGTTGAATGCTATGGAGAGATCCAGACGCACGTTGAATCAGAGGATATCGCGTTTTGTAAGGTTTAAAAATGGCATAGTTGTTCGGCATCATCGGCTGCAAGGGGACAATTCCGTTTTTTTGCTTCCAGACGGAGTTCATCTGAACGAGGCGGGAATAGATATTTTCCTCAATGGTATTAGAGAAGGTGTGGTTCAGGCGGTGCATTCATTGGGGGGGGGGGGGGGTCGCAGCTCTCTAGGTTCGCTCCTCCTTGGCGGAAGGGTGGAGTTTTTGTTGGTGGTGAAGATACCTGCCCGGGAGACCGGAAGGCAGTAATCTCCCTACACCCCTGTTGTTGGCAGATACTGCCGGTTTAAGCTGCGACCAAAAATATTTACCCAAAGTAAAGATGGAAATGTTTTGAGTATATTTCCCAATAAAGGTTTTAAATGTTACGATAACTGTCGTGTGTGTCACTTGATGGGAGTAAAACGGTCATGGGTCGTAGCAGTCATGTAACCCAGAGATGGCGAAGCTGCCATGATAAATACTGGAGGGAGCGCCAGCATAGTGGTTCCGGGACCAGCAAAAAAAAAAAAAAAAGTCCCTACCTGTTTATGAGTCGGTCATGGACCCAAGATGGCAAGTACTGTTTCAGCCTTATTGTTAAAAAGTTTAAAACCACACTTGTAGTTACCAAACCAAAATGATTTAAAAAAAAAAAAAAAAAAAAGAGGAGATAGATCTCTATCAGAATCCAACATACAGGAAAGAGCCACCGCCTCTGAGGCAGGGCCATCCCAACCTGCGGTTCAATGCCCATGTGAGGAAGATGTCCCTGGACCATCAGAGGAGGAAGGTCAAGGACCAACAAACCCTCAAGAGGATGCAGCACTGCAGGAAGAGCAGCAGTCCTACATTGCCCCTAGATACCTCACCCTACAGCGAATGCGCAGAAGGAGGGATGCACAAAATGTAGTGTCAAGGAGGCAAACTGATAGCCATATAATGGATTATATTGGGCCCCTTTAACTAGCACCGTCATTTTAATTTGTAGTTGAGTGCTAGCCATCGTATCCTTTGAGTCTTTTGAGGAGAACTGACCTGGCATATTCGTGCGCTGCCATACACTTCAGCTGGATGTGTGACTGAGGATGCAGATCCAGCTGAAGTAAGGGCTGGCATCCCAGGGCCTCAAACCCACCGGGCCCTTGTCCACTGATGGGTAACGGGGAGTTCAGATGGCGTGGCATTGATGGCAGTTTGACATGCAGATTCCACGGCACATTGAGTTTATCGCAAAAGACATGTTGGGGGTGGTAAAAAAAAAAAAAAAAAAAAAGTCTCCTGCCCTCATTCATGTTCTGAGAGACTGGGTAAAAAAAATAAATAAAAAGTCAGTAGGGTGTGGGGAAAGAAGAGCAGTTTCACCCAAGGCACAATTCAGGCCCTGGCCATTGTGGATCATTCTTACCTGGGAGGGGAGATGCCATGATCTATAAGGTGAGGTGGGTCTCCCTGGGTGTTAAGAGTTAAGTTAAAATCTTATGGCTGGTGGCGAAGCCTCAGGTGTAGGCAACACCATTTGTTTACTGGTTAAACTGGACTTGAATAGAAGAACTGGAGACTTCTCATTGAATTCCTTTTATTTCCTGCAAGACAATGCTGGTCAAGGGCTTTATAAAGTTTCTTTTGAGACAAGTGGACATTTGCCTGAATATTTTCCAGAAGTTCAAGTGTCGTGACCAGGAAAGCCATTACTAATGTAGGTTATATATCATATGGTAAGTGTGTTCTCTATTCCTTCCATGATTACACTTGCGACACCGGCTCCTTGTCTTGCCTTGGGAGGAGGTAAACTAATTCTATGCTGCCCTCTCCTGCCTTGTTTTAGTAGTACAAAGATCCTGGAAAGTGCCATTGCTCCTCGCCAAAAAAAATAAATAAAAAAAAATAAAAATATATATATATATATGCAGCCAATTCTGCACTCCCAAATCCAAATGCCCCAATCCATTCTAAGCCCCTGTGTGCCTAAACCACATAACATCTATGTGTCTAGCATTTCTATAGTTAAATTTACTGAGAGCCTGTCTCCAGAAGCAAGAGCTGTGCACAACGTACGGGGCACTACAATGTAAGAGAAATCCAATGAAAGATTTGCAATTTTCTCTCCGTAACATCCACTGCTGCTTGTGTGTGGAAACCACCAATAGAGTCAAAAATCATTACTACACCTGTAGATTAATTCCCATAGGGGGTGCAATTTCAAAAATTGTGTAATGTGAGGAGTAATTTTGCTCTTCTGCCATTTAGGGGCTCCATACGAGTCCACAAACTATTCTATGAAAATTTTGCAAGATCTGCCTGAGGTCACATGCTCAAAAGACTGCCTTGGACAATGGTGGCACAAGCCACTCCGTCTGGCAGACTCCAGAGAAATCCCAATACCCTTTAACCCCTGTACAGGGATCCGGATTTACAATAGGACTCAGTGGAATGCCGCCATGGAAGGGCTGCCGTCCAGAGGTAGGAATGGCCACCAAGCAGGGTCAGAGCAGAGGTCACATGGACAAAAATCAGGATCTGTAAGAATAGTCAAACAAGCCAGGGTCAGAGCAAGAATACACTAAACCAAACAATCAGAACTGCTCCAGTTGGCTGAAGCAGGGAGCTGATGACTTCAGCTGGACAGTGCACACACCTATATGGGCAGACTAGATGGCACTAGAGGTGCAGGCCACTATGCTTAGTGGCTGTACTGAGCATGTCATCCAAAGCTTCTGGTTCTGACATTATATAACCACCCGCAGAGTGAATATGGCAGCGCATAGTGACAGATGGAGATGTGACAGTACCCTCCCTTTTATGAGGGGCCTCCATCCCTTAGAACCAGGAAACTGAAGATGGAACTTCCCGATTAGATTTTTGGCATTTATAATACTAGCCGGGACCCAGGATCCCTCTTCTGGGCCATGACCCCTTTAATGCACCACATTGTACAGACTCTTACCATATGAAAATCAAGGATTCACTGCACCTCACTTTAAATTGCCTTTAGCTAAAACAGGAGACGGAGCATTTCAGACTGGGTGAACCTGGGAATGATATGGCTTAAGGAGGGACTTCTGAAATATTTTGGGTATCTTAAAAAAGGAGGAGGTTTCAGGCAGACTGCCTCAATTATCTCCTAAGGTCCATGGAATCTGAGACCCAGCTTGGCAGAAGGACTAGCGAGATTAGAGATTTTTTTTTATTTTTTATTTTTATGGACCACTATACCTTGTTTCCTATTCCAAAGCTTGGGCCTCTAGAACGTTTAATAGCAGTTGAGGTCTTACCGCCGTGAGCCCTCTTCAAGTTCTGACTTCAGACCAGATAACCTTTAATTTATCCACAGATTTTCAACCTCTAGAGTAGCCAACACAGTGGTTGAAAGAACCAAAATGAGCATACAAGCCAAGACTACAGAAAAATTGTGAACTTTTAATGGATTCTTGATATCGATTATTAAATGGCAAATTCAGTGTTATGACAGTAGCAATTCTGCAGGGAAAATAGGTAAAGCTGAAAAAACTGCAAGTGACCCTGAAGTTAGTTGTTTCTGCATGAGCCAAGACACCTTAAAACCAGAGACTAGACGATGGACCTATGCTGCCTGAAAGGCCATCTAGCACTTCACGTTCCTCCTAAAGAGGTGGGAAGAGCAGAGTGTAAATTACCTACAGATGGGAAAGTGTGCTGAAATAGGAAAAAATAAAAAAATACTAGAGTGCATAAAATGAACCACAAAATACAGGATTAATTATGTACGGTTAGAAAATATGCCTCTTATTTCCTAAAAATAAAACAGAAGATAAGTGCAGAGTAAAGAACAGATGAGCGAGCAGTAAAGTGCTTGGATGCTCATTACTCTTACCAAGCAATTTTTAAATGATTGAATGCTTGTTTTGAGTAATGAAATGGGAAATTTTAGTATGTTTCCAGCAGACCCTACAACAGTGGTCTTGGGGGTGGGGCAGTGAAAATGTTGAAAGGGGTAGAAAAAGTGCTGACTGGAAGGAGAACAGCAGGGGGAGACCCAAGGCATCTGACTCACAGATCGGTGATGAGAACAATAATGTCACATTTAAAATAAACCAAAATAGATTTTTTTATCAAAAAATTGGAACATTCAGGGCAATTAATGAAGTAATAGCAATTGGATGCTGTAAAAAAACCCAACCTTTAATAGGTTCTTTAAAAAGGTAATAAAATCTTGAAAAAAAAAAAAAAAGGGGAGGGAAACCCTGGTGAAATGAAGTGCCCCATTACCCGACAGAAATTGAAGACAAAGCAAAAAAAAACAGAAAACACAACGTTATAAACTGACAGCACTACTGGTCTCTGAACAGGTGATGTCACCATCAGAGAGATAAGACCAATCTCGTATTGTATCTAATATTCATGCAACAACCTGCAGTATTAGAGTCTAAAGACACATAGGCGGTCAGACTCGGTGATTAGACTGCAAGATGTTGCATGAATATTAGATACGGGGTTGCATTTAACATATTAGATAGGGTATCAGCCCATACAGTGATATACCCTGTATGCAACTTTGATCAATACATTTTTGATACCTGTCCAACTGGTAGCTTCTCTTCAAATCTGGATCTCTGAAAAGTAGTCTAAAGAGACATTATTCCTCCTTAGTAGAGATTGGTCTTAGCTCTCTGATCGTGACATCACCTGTTCAAAGACCAATAGTGCTGTCAGTTTATAACGTTGTGTGTTTTCTGTTTTTTGCTTTGTCTTCCATTTCTGTGTCGGATAATAGGGCACTTATTTCACCAGGGTTTCCCTCCCCTTTTTTGTATTTTTTCAAGATTACATTTTTAAAGAACCTATTAAAAAGTTAAGTTTTACAGCATCCAATTGCTATTGCCGTCTTCATTAATTGTAGACAAGTGAGGTGAGTAATCAACAAAAAATGAAGTAAGCAAGGACTGCCAAAAATTAGGGACTCTGATACACCTTGTATTCGACATCAAGGAGGGCTTCACACATTTTGATCAAGTTATCAGACTCAGAGGCTATGCACCAAGTGCAAATCGTTCCAAAAATTATAATCATGGTTACGGAAACACCCTTGAAGGCAACAAGTGTCAGGCCTCATTCAAATATTGAACATTAAGAACAGTATGTGCTGCGGGAAAGTGGGGGCTAATCCAGGCTTTATTCATTTCTAATAGTGTGAGCATGTCTATTCTCTGCTGTGACCCCACCCAACGGCACTACAAAACCTGCTCAGACAAGATGCTAGTGTCAGGGCAGCACACACCTCCAAGCCATAAAAGGACCGCTCGTGCCAGGTGTCCAGCTTGGAGACCCAATAATTGAAGGTCACAGAGGAATTAGGGAGAATGGTGGTTTGGTTGGTCAGGTATTGCTTGACCATCTTTAAAAACTTTTCCCTCCTTATCAAAAATACCCAGTCATCAAATTGGCCCAGGTATATTATTATTTATATAGCACCATTGATTCCATGGTGCTGTACTTGAGAAGGGGTTACATACAAGTTACTGATATCACTTACAGTAAACAAACTAACAATGACAGACTGATAGAGGGGCGAGGACCCTGCCCTTGCGGGCTTACATTCTACACGATTATGGGGAAGGAGACAATAGGTTGAGGGTTGCAGGAGCTCCGGTGTTGGCGAGTCAGTATCTCCGGTAGTGATGAGGAGGCAGCGGGGTCAGTGCAGGCTGTAGGCTTTCCTGAAGAGATGGGTTTTCAGGTTCCGTCTGTAGGATTCAAATGTAGTTGATAGTCGGACGTGTTGGGGCAGAGAATTCCAGAGGATGGGGGATGTTCTGGAGAAGTCTTGGAGGCGGTTGGATGAGGAGCGAATAAGTGTGGAGGAGAGAAGGAGGTCTTGGGAGGACCGGAGATTACGTGCCTTTGACAGTGAACCCCTGCCTCTGCTGTGCGCCTCCCTCGCCTCTCCTCCTTTGTTGGGCAAGGAGGAGGCTTTCCCACTGCCACTAGCATTGTCTGATGGGAATTTTCTCAACAATGGCCTTCTGGTACTGCAACATTTAAAAAGACCTCTCTGCATCAGGAAAGAGATGTTAAGTCTTCTTGTAGCATGGGTCTAGCATGATGAACTGATGAACAACCAGTACTTGTTTTTTCTTCAAGATAAATATAACGTGAGGGTCACAGGAATGGCAATCGGTACATAAAGTCAGCTATATGTGCCAAGCTCCCTACAACCAACATTTCCCTGTCTCCACAGGATGATGACTATTTTTATCTTGTCATAACTACCCTCCTCAGCCCATCCATGTAGGACAGACGGGACAAAAGGTTGTGTGTTTACTGGCCGCTGTTGAGAGCCAAAAATTCCTGTTAAGGTACCGTCACACTTAGCGACGCTGCAGCGATACAGACAACGATGCCGATTGCTGCAGCGTTGCTGTTTGGTCGCTGGGGAGCTGTCACACAGACAGCTCTCCAGCGACCAACTATGCCGAGGTCCCCGGGTAACCAGGGTAAACATCGGGTTGCTAAGCGCAGGGCCGCGCTTAGTAACCCGATGTTTACCCTGGTTACCAGCGTAAAATGTAAAAAAAAACAACAAACAAACAGTACATACTCACATTCGCGTCCCCCGGCATCTGCTTCCCTGCAATGACTGAGCCCGGCCCTAACAGCAGAGCTGTGACGTCACCGCTGTGCTTTTACTTTCACTTTGCGGCCGGCGCTCAGTCAGTGTGGGAAGCGGACGCCGGGGGATGCGAAGGTGAGCATGTACTGTTTGTTTTTTTACATTTTACACTGGTAACTAGGGTAAACATCGGGTTACTAAGCGCGGATCGCTGCTGCGTGTCACTGAACGATATCGCTAGCCAGGACGCTGCAACGTCACGGATCGCTAGTGATATCGTTTAGTGTGACGGTACCTTTACTCTTACTCTGTTATTCTACGTTCACATTTGCGGTCTGCGCCGCAGCGTCGGGCGCCGCATGCGTCATGCGCCCCTATATTTAACATGGGGGCGCATGGACATGCGTTGCACTTGCGTTTTGCGACGCATGCGTCACTGCAAATGAATGAAGAAAATTGGCGCGCACTCAGGATGATAAGGGAGCGAGGTGCAGGTGTAGTGGGCTGTAGGGAGCCCCGTATACATGGAATATATAGTACACCGCACACTCTATAAGTATTTTGCAACCGTGAAAATTTATTTAAAGAAACAACAATGCGATGTGAAAGCGACCAGAAGTAATTATGACGTTTCGGCCCTACCAGGGCCTTAATCATACAATCGCTTATAAACGCAGAGAAGAGAGGATAAAAATCCTTGTAGGAAGAGGTACAAACTTAAGAGCCAGATTGTTGAGGGCATACAGTGGCATAAGATGCCTAACTGGAAGGGTCTTATGTGTGGGGTTGCTAAGCGGCGCTCCCGACCGCATGCGTCACTGCGGCGCCCGCGTCCTGGCGCAGAGGACGCAGCAAGTTGCATTTTTGCTGCATCCAAAATCAACCAAAAAAAGGACGCATGCGTCGCAAAACGCAGCATTGTGCATGCGTTTTGCTGCGTTTTTGTTTGCGTTGCCGACGCTGCGGCGCACAACGCAAGTGTGAACGTAGCCTTACCCAATCCACGTTGAGCAGATGAGATGAGGCTGGGCAGCGTAGCATCTACCAGTCTCATGTCTTCCTGCACTTGGTCTGCATGCATAGCTTCATGTTTAATTGTGATCAGCGACTGTTTAAGTAAACACACAAGCAGGATCATTGCACTGACTATGGCATCAGCCACTCACCATCTTTGTGGAGTCCTCAAAGTCTTCGAGAACTGTACAAATGTCAGACATCCATGCCCACTCAGTTATGTGTGGAGGCTGAGCAGAATATGGGCAAGCGTGTTGGAGCTGGTACTCAACAACTGGCATCTGCTGGTCAAAGCCTTGCCAGCATGGTCAGTGTGAAGTTTCAGCACATGATCACGTCGCACACCAGTCAGTGAGCTGGCACTTGCATGTGCTACTGCAGTACTGCCAAAGCGGCAGCAGCAGAAGCAGACTATCAGAAATTGGCACTGACATGGCATACCTTGACCAGAAGAACACGCAAATCTGGGTAGGTTTTAGGAAATCGCTGAACTACCAAGTTAAGAATGTGTGCTAAGCATGGTATGTGTTAGCTTGCCAAGTTTTACAGCCACCAAGTTAAGGCCATTATCACTTGACCATGCCTTGTTTGAGGTTCAGCAGAAAAAGCCACAGATCAGGTCAGATATTCCTCTAACTAACTGCCGCAGTGTGTGGTTTATCTCCTACACAAATCAGCTTCCGTAGAGCCTGTTGCAGCTTCACAGAGGCAGTGCTGCAGAGCTTCCAGCTGATGTGGTCTACGTTATCTGACATATATCGGGGATGAAGGATGAGCAGGAAAGGGTCCAGGAACTGATTTATGAGATGGCGGAAATGCTGATAGAACTTGGGCCAGCAAAACTCTGCATTAGGAGCACATGTGCCGTGGCAGGGTGGGAATCAGCCCCAGCCTCCACAGCATTAACCTAGTGTATGGTCAGTGAAATGTAGTGTACCTGGCCACAAGCGGTTGTCCATGTGTCTGTCATTAAGTGGACAATCCCAGTAAGTGCATTGGTAAGGGCATAGGTGATGATCCTGGACACATGGACCAAGGCAGGGACACCACACTGGGAGAAAGAGTGGCGGCTGGGGACCGAGCACTGAGGGACAGCTGCCAGCATGAGTCTGCGGAAATCCTCTATGTCAACAAGCTGAAACAGCATAGCTTCCATGACAAGCCGCCTGGAGATGTGCCCGTTTAGCATTTGGGCCTGCGAACTGTGGGTGGCTGGGAACTTTCTTTTTTGTTCCAAAGCCTGGGGTAGGGACAGCTGAGTGCTGTGTTGGGACAAGGATTTGGAAGTGCCTGATGACGACAATGAGCAGTCATAATATGCAAGAATAGGTGCCTGTGTTATGGACAGGGGATTGGGAAGCACCTAGCAGAGGGGAAGAGGCAGTGATGTGACCCAATAGCACCAATCGTTGACCCAGGCGTTCAGAACCACCGAGTTGGGTGCTTAGATGACATATGCCTGATCATGCTGGTGGTGGTTAGGTTCTTTGTGGTCAGACCCATGCTGATCTTTGCATGGCACTGGTTACAAATTATCATTTTTTTGGTCTCAGAACTCTGACAGAAAGTCATGAGTGTCTGTGCTCTTTAGAGCAATTGCCCGCCTTGTCCCTCTGGTTACACTAGTGCTTCTTCCTGCCTGTTTTGGAAAGTTGACTTATCGGCAACTGCGTCTCATCACTATCTTCCTCCTTAGAGCAACCACGGCCACAAGAACATGACAGTAAGCAATGGCAAATTTTATCGAACTTTTGTGCACCATTAAACAGTATGACCTGCTTCTCTTGGAACATGCAGAGTCAGGGACCGGATTCAAGAAAGTATGTTGTAAAGAGCTCCTCAGAGTCTCCTAGTGTGGGATTACTAGTCTCCTGGGACATAACATTGTGGGTAGAAGGAGGATCAGGATGAGAATGAAGTTATCCAGACTGTTGGCTAGTGAGACTGGACATGTGGAAGGCTTGGTGGTGCATTATCTGCTACCCAACCGACCACCTGTTCATAGTGCTCTTGCTTCAGAAGTGGTGAACTTTGCCTCCTTGAAAAGTGGGACAGGAACCTGTGTGTCATGAATAGGCATGTTTCTTGTACTCCAGCAACAGGCGTAGTTGCACCTGCCCCATGTCCTCTCGGCATCTGCGTGCACCATCAGCGCTTCCAGTTCCCTGTCCCTTACAGCACACTTTACACATGTTCTAATAGCCTTATCTCTTGAAACCAAGTTCTCTTTAATATAAATAAAAAACACATTTGGTCACCATCTGCAGTTTTTTGGGAGTTTAATACCACCATTAGGTACTACAGAGCACGCAATACTGTATGGATGAGGAACTGAATCCAGAAAATTCTCAAAGTCTTTTTGGAAGTGTTAGATATCACAAATGTACTACACACCATGGAATACTGTATGGGTAAGAATTATAACCCTGCAAAAAAAAAAAAAAAGGTTTTGAATTTTTTTTTTTTTTTTTTGAGTGTTATTTATCAAAAATGTACCCCAGACCACGGAATACTCTATGGGTGAGTAATTTAATGCTGCAGTTATATATTTTACAAGAGACTGCACAGCCCTAATCCCTGTCTGCAACTGTTCCTGATCATCCAACTTCCCCCCCCCCCTTCCTTAACTAAATGCAGAATGTACAAACAGCAAAGCAAATGATTAGCCCTTAGAATGGCTCTTCGTATGATGGTTCAACTTCAGCACCAGTATCAACACTACAGGCTTCTGATTCTTATACTGTGCACACACGCCTGGACAGGCACTATTCCTCCAATACGAAGTGTCACAGAGCTGTGCAATGGCATCCGTGTGCAGAGCAGGTCAGCTCCTGTTCTGTTACAATGATTGGCTGTTTGACATCACCAAGGATTATAATGCCACTACCAGGATGATTACGGCATTGCAATGACGTGCAGGCAATAAATTCAGAGACACAGGTCTGTCTGGACCGGGGTCTGTCTCTAAAAGGATAACAGCAAATATGACAGAAATATGTTAGAAAAATAACCCCCTGCTCTAGATGTATTATTGCTATCAATCTGACAATTGATCTGCTTCATCCTCAGGTATGTCTGCTGGCTGCTCCCCCAATCCCATCACCCAACTTTCCTGATCTTCCTCGCCCTGCTATTCCTGGTAGGACTGCTGGCTGCTACTGTTTTTTTTTTTTTTTTTTTTTCCCTTCCCCCACATGTTCTCATTTTAATTCCTTGATGCCAATACACAGTTGCTTTATCTTTCCATTTGGATCTATTTCCCCTTCTGACTTCTAATTAATCCCCTCGTGTCTATGACCAGTCTTCCTGCTGCCCCTCCCTCCTGATCACACCTGGTCTATTTCATGTGCCCTACTTAGCTTGTTATAAATTCAGAGAACAACGTTTCAGCTCACCCAGTAGAAACATTTGTCTGTAGTCCACATAATGTCCGAGCAAGGAAAAAACATCTGTCTGACGTTGGATCTTGTGCACATGAATGGAAAAATCCAGCTCCAGGAATAAAAAGTGTCAGCTGAAGTCTAAGAGCACCGTGTGTGCTCGAAACGCGTCCAGCAAGTACATGGTTGCTTCCATCCAAAAGATGTAATTTATCGCTTGTCAGCAGTCTTCCAAGTTAATATGTTTAAATAAATTTTTGATGCTTTTTATTCCTGGAGCTGGATTTTTCCTTTCATGTGCATAAATTCACTCTGTTGAGTCCCCCAAGGCTCTGTCCTAAGACCCTTACTCTTCTCAGTCTATACACTCGGCCTGGGACAACTCATAAGGTCCTATGGCTTCCAGTACCATCTATATGCTGATGACATTCAGATCTACCTCTCTGGCCCAGATGTCACCTCTCTGGTCTCCAGAATCCCAGAGTGTCTATCAGTCATATCCTCCTTCTCCTCTCGCTTCCTCAAGCTCAATGTGGACAAATCTGAACTCATCTTTCCTCCATCACGCATATCTTCCCTACCTGATCTATCTATCAAAATAAATGAAATCACACTTTCCCCTGTCCCCAAAATCCGCTGCCTCGGAGTAACCCTTGACTCTGCCCTGTCCTTCAACCCGCACATCCAAGCTCTCACCACCTCCTGTCGCCTCCAGCTCAAAAATATTTCCAGAATCCGTCCTTTCCTCAACCCACACTCTACCAAAATGCTCGTGCATGCCCTCATCTCCCGCCTCGACTACTGCAACTTACTCCTCTGTGGCCTACCTTCTAACACTCTCGCACCCCTCCAGTCCATCCTTAACTCTGCTGCCTGACTAATCTCTCCCCTCGCTACACTCCTGCTTCCCCTCTTTGCAAATCCCTTCACTGGCTCCCAATTTCCCAGCGTATCCAGTTTAAATTACTAACACTGACCCACAAAGCCATCCATAACTCTTCTCCTCCGTATATCTCTCAATATCTTCCCTCACGTAATCTCTGGTCCTCCCAAGACCTCCTCTCCTCCACGCTTATTCGCTCCTCACCCAATCGCCTCCAAGACTTCTCCCGAATATCACCCATCCTCTGGAATTCAGTGCCCGAACACGTCCGTTATCCACTACTTTTGGATCTTTCAAAAGAAACCTGAAAACCCACCTCTTCAAAGAAGCTTACAGCCTGTAAAGACCACACGGCCACCTCAACACCATTGGAGCTACTGCAACCCTCGACCTACTGTCTCCTTCCCTATAATCATGTAGAATGTAAGCCCGCAAGGGCAGGGTCCTCTTCCCTCTGTACCAGTCTGTCATTGTTAGTTTTGTTTACTGTAAGTGATATTTGTATTTTGATGTAACCCCTTCTCATGTACAGCACCATGGAATTAATGGTGCTATATAAATAAATAATAATTATAATAATTCAGAGACACAGGTCTGTCTGGACCGTGATCTGTCTCTAAAAGGATAACAGCAAACATGACAGCAGAAATATGCCAGAAATGAGCCAGAAGTGAACAGAAGGTAAGACTAACCACTGTTGATAAATGTACTAAATTTCTTTCCCCTTCCACCACACTTACTTATGCTGACATACGCTCTAACAGTTTTGGCTCCATTACTCCTCAGCCTTCTTCGCTATTCCCCAAACCCCAGCACCCTCTAACCAAGTCATAATCTCTTTCCCTCTTGCCTCCCCACCTGACCTCCTCTGCTGACCTGCTCCTCAACCTCAGATCTCTCCTAATAAAACACAAAACAACCCGCCCACTCTCCTTCCACCTGCTCTGTCTCCCTCTGCTGGCGACATTTCTCCCAATCCTGGACCCCCACAGCTCAAACCTCCCATTACTACCCCCCTCCTATCGCTCCCAACCCAATGTAAACACCCAAAATCTTGCCCACCTCAAATCCGTGCCCATGATGCCCACCCCCTGCACCCCCTCTCTGGATCACTATGGAATGCCCGCTCCATCTGCAATAAACTCCGTGTGATTCACGACCTCTTTACCTCTTGTAATCTTTTCTTTCTGGGCATCACAAACATGGCTGACATCCTCTGACACAGCCTCCCCTGCTGCAGTATGTTACGGTGGCCTCCACTTCACCCACACTCCTCGCCCTGGCAATAAACATGGTGGAGGAGTGGGCCTTCTTTCTTCCAACTGTACCTTTAACCCAATCCCACCTCTACCCTCCCTTATCCTCCCTTCTTTTGAAGTCCACACTGTCCGCATCTACTCCCCCTACAGCCTCCAAATGGCCATCATATACCGACCTCTGGATCCGACCACTGCCTTTATTGACCAATTCTCCACCTGGCTCCTTCACCTCCTCTCTGCTGACATTCCCACCATCATCATGGGTGATTTCAACATCCCCATTGACACCCACCAGTCAGCAGCCTCCAAACTCCTGTCCCTTACTTCATCCTTTGGACTTACTCAGTGGTCCTCCTCAGCCACCCACACAGACGGACACACATTAGACCTGGTCTTCACCCGTTTCTGCTCCCTATCTAACTTCACAACCTCCCCTCTCCCTCTGGCCACCATCTACTCACTTTCTCATCCCTGTCCTCCTCCTCACCTGTCACCCATGTCCAGCAACATGCACACCCATGCAGGAACCTTGCACACCTAGACACTCATATACTCTGACTCTATCCTACCACTAGCATCCAAATCCTCACTCCACGACAGACACTGCTTTCTACAATGCCACTCTTGCATCAGTTATTGACATGGTCGCCTCTGTCATGCATAGCAGAGTGCGACGAACCAATAGACAACCCTGGCACAATAAAGTATCTAGAATTGCAGAATGGCATTGGAAGAAAACACATTCGCAGGATGATTTCACTGCACTCAAACAAGCAACACTCGCATTCAAATCAGCTCTCACCTCTGCTAAACAGGCCTACTTCACAACCCTCGTATCTTACTTATCCCACAACCCCAAACAGTTCAACACTTAACACCCTCCTCAGCCCACCACTGCACCTTCCGAGTTCCCTAATCGTTGCCCAGGACTTTGCCACGCACTTAAAAAATAAGATCGACCAAACAAGGCAAATCTTTGTTGTCAAACCACCACAACCCCCTTGTATATCAGACCAATGCCCAAAACCCATAACTTCCCTCTCCAAAAGTCACTGAATGGGAGCTTGCTCATCTCTCCCAATCACACCTCACCACTTGTGCACTTTACCCCATCCTGTCTCCTCCCCAACCTCACCACCACACTAATCCCATCCCTAACCCATCTCTTCAACCTATCACTAACTTCTGGTACCTTCCCCACTGCTTTCAAACATGCCACAATCACACCTATCCTCAAAAAGCCATCCCTTGACCCAAGCGCTATGTCCAGCTACCGCCCCATATCTTTGCTTCCATTTGCATCCAAACTTCTTGAGCAGCACGTCCATGCTGAACTTTCCTCTCACTTTGCATCTAACTCTCTTCGACAACCTAAAATCTGGCTTCCGTTCCCACCATTCCACTGAGACTGCCCTGACCAAAATTACTAATGACTTACAGCCAAAGCTAACAGACAATTCTCTATACTCCTCCTCCTAGACCTGTCCTCTGCCTTCGACACAGTTGACCACTGCCTCCTACTACAGATCCTCTCTTCCTTTGGGGTCAATGACCTCGCCCTATCTTGGATCTCCTCATACCTTACCAACCGCACGTTTAGCGTCTCCTACTCCCATACTACCTCTTCATCTCGCCCCCTCTGTTGGTGTCCCTCAAGGCTCTGTCCTTGGGCCTTTACTCTTCTCAATCTATACACTCGGCCTGGGACAACTCATAAGGTCCTATGGCTTCCAGTACCATCTATATGCCGATGACACTCAGATCTACCTCTCTGGCCCAGATGTCACCTCTCTGCTCTCCAGAATCCCAGAGTGTCTTTCAGCCATATCCTCCTTTTCCTCTCGCTTCCTCAAGCTCAATGTGGACAAATTTGAACTAATTATCTTTCCTCAATCTTGCATATCTTCCCTACCTGATCTATCAAAATAAATGAAATTACACTTTCCCCTGTTCCCAAAATCCATCCTTTCCTCAACCCTCACTACCAAAATGCTTGTGCATGCCCTAATCATCTCCTGCCTCGACTACTGCAACATCCTCCTCTGTGGCCTACCTTCTAACACTCTCGCACCTCTCCAGTCAGTCCTAAACTCTGCTGCCAGACTAATTAATCTCCCTCCTCGCTACACTCCTGCTTCCCCTCTTTGCAAATCCCTTCACTGGCTCCCAATTTCCCAGTGTATCTACTAATACTGACCTACAAAGCTATACATAACCTTTCTCCTCCGTATATTTCCAAACTAATCTCAATATCTTCCCTCACGTAATCTCCGGTCCTCCCAAGACCGCCTTCTCTCCTCCATGCTTATTTGCTCCTCACCCAATCGCCTCCAAGACTTCTCCCAAATATCACCCATACTCTGGAATTCAGTGCCCCAACACGTCCGGTTATCCACCACATTTGGATGCTTCAAAAGAAACCTGAAAACCCACCTTTTCAAAGAAGCTTACAACCTGTAATGACCACACGGCCACCTCAACACCATCGGAGCTACTGCAACCCCCGACCTACTATCTCCTTCCCTATAATCCTGTAGAATGTAAGCCCACAAGGGCAGGGTCCTCTTCTTTCTATCAGTCTGTCATTGTTGGTTTGCTTACTTTAACCCCTTCACCCCCGGAGCTTTTTCCGTTTTTCCGTTTTCGTTTTTCGCTCCCCTCCTTCCCAGAGCCATAACTTTTTTATTTTTCTGTCAATTTGGCCATGTGAGGGCTCATTTTTTGCGGGACGAGTTGTACTTTTGAACGACATCATTGGTTTTACCATGTCGTGTACTAGAAAACGGGAAAAAAATTCCAAGTGCAGTGAAATTGCAAAAAAAGTGCAATCCCACACTTGTTTTTTGCTTGCCTATTTTGCTAGGTTCACTAAATGCTAAAACTGACCTGCCATTATGATTCTCCAGGTCAGTACGAGTTCATAGACACCAAACATGACTAGGTTCTTTTTTACCTAAGTGGTGAAAAAAAATTCCAAACTTTGCAAAAAAATAAATAAATAAAATTGCGCCATTTTCCGATACCCGTAGCGTCTCCATTTTTCGTGATCTGGGGTCGGGTGAGGGCTTATTTTTTGCGTGCCGAGCTGGCATTTTTAATGATAGCATTTCGGTGCAGATACGTTCTTTTGATCGCCCGTTATTGCATTTTAATGCAATGTCGTGGCGACCAAAAAAACGTAAATCTGGCGTTTCGATTTTTTTTTTCATTACGCCGTTTAGCGATCAGGTTAATGCTTTTTTTTTATTGATAGATCGGGCGATTCTGAACACGGCGATACCAAATATGTGTAGGTTGGGCTTTTTTTTATTGATTTATTTTGATTGGGGCGAAAGGGGGGTGATTTAAACTTTTATATTTTTTTTATTTTTTTCACATTTTTTTTTACTTTTTTTTTTAACTTTTACCATGCTTCTATAGCCTCCATGGGAGGCTAGAAGCAGGCACAGCCCGATCGGCTCTGCTATGCAGCAGCGATCATAAGATCGCTGTTACACAGCAGAATTGCAGGTGTGCTGTGAGCGCCGACCACAGGGGGGCGCTCACAGCCACCGGCAATCAGTAACCATAGAGGTCTCCAGGACCTCTATGGTTACAATGCACAAGCATCGCCGACCCCCGATCATGTGACAGGGGTCGGCGATGCGCTCATATCCGGCCGCACGGCCGGATGCGGTAGTTAAATGCCGCTGTCTGAGTTTGACAGCGGCATTTAACTAGTTAATAGCGGCGGGTGATCGCGATTTCACCCGCCGCTATTGCGCGCACATGTCAGCTGTAAAAAACAGCTGACATGTCGCGACTTTGATGTGCGCTCACCGCCGGAGCGCACATCAAAGCGGGGGTCCCGACATGTGACGTACTATTACGTCACATGTCGGGAAGGGGTTAAGTGATTTGTATTTTGATGTAACCCCTTCTCATGTACAGCACCATGGAAATAACAATATCATCCGCATGTTTATTGGCTGTGTAACAGGTGCCAAACATGTGGGGTGGGGTGCGATATAGACTTTGAAATTTAGCACCTCCCAAAGCTCACTGAGTAAAGAGCACCCAGATACTCGAGTGATATCCGAGTATCACAGAGCTCGTTTGCTTATACTTCGTAAAGAACAAAACTGCAAAGAGATATACCCCAGCTGATCTTTCACTGACTGGCTTAAACAGCAGTATGGCTGGACATTGATATGAGACACTCAACAGAAGGAAATACCAACAGAGGGAAAGTATATAAAAAGCTGCATCCAAAAGGTGATAAGGCAGACAAAATGAATAAATTAAAAACACCCTTTATCCTTGCTGGAGTGAGACTGCTGATCAGAATCGCAACACCAAAGATATTGCATGAGTGTTTGATTAGTACCCTCTGTCTGACCATTGGCAGCTGGGTTGTAGCCGTGTCAGACTGGGGGTTCCAAAGGGCCCACCAGTAACCAACACTAGTCCCCCACTTTTCAGCTACATGTAAATGTGACATCCTCAAATTTGTGTAACAATAAACTGGTTAGATTATTAAATCAAGTATATGCTGCCTCTGTCTGTACATAGTGATTCAAGTATGTAGTGCCAAGTACTGCTCATATACGAGGGTGGTGGCCCACTGGAGGATTCTCCTGGTCTCCTATGCAAGTCTGGGTGGGAGGCAGAAGACAACTCCATATTGATATTTTTACAGAATGCCCTTCAAAATTTGGACATAAACTTTAAAACTGGATCGTTTGTTTAGATCAACTTGTAACCACAATCATGAGACTTCTGAAAAATACATAGGCTTGCTCTTGGAGGTCTATGAATCTGTTACAAGATCTAACTACACGCTCAGCTAGAATAGGAACTGGTTCAGAATCCCCAGAAGGATAGACAGTCCAGGAGAGTGCATCAGCTTTTATATTCTTAGTACCCGGTCTGAACGTCACCACAAAATCAAATCTCTAAAAAAAAATATATATATATTTATATCTCTTGTCTAGAGAGGAGTCTCTTAGCCAATCTAATATGTAAAGCTGAATGTGTGTGTAGCCACAAAATTTTGCACAGTCACACGTCTGGACCCCAATAGCATCATATGCTTTGTTGTGAGGCGAAATTTTAACCCTGCGTGTTCCAATTCACCAAACAATTTTGCCCCTATCTACATAATGGGGAAAAAGTGAAAGGAAAAGTGTTGGAGGCAAATTGACAGCTGCTAGATGTCAACAAGGGGGACTTAAAGAATGAGAGCGATGGCGCCAAAGAGTATATACAGTACAGTTGCTAAGGTGGGGCCCCGACATGGGATACTCACCACACACGGGGATATGAACACACAAAATGCGCCACACACTACCACGTGCTTGAACACATATACCACCCTCAGCACACATTTCACCACACATACACCAACCTCGCCACATAAGTCGAAACACAAAAGTCGCCGCTCAAAACTCGCCACGCGCAAAACTCGCCACAGGCGGAAAAATTGCCACATGCACAAAAGTTGACTCGCACAAAACCTGCACATACTCAAAACGCACCACACATAAAACTCGCTGCACACAACTCGCTACACTAACCTGTCACATGCAACTCGTCACAAAAAGTCGCTACATGCATGTCGCCACACGCAACTCAACACACACAACTTACATGAAACTCGCCCTAAAACACACACAAGTCTGGTATCCTTCAAAAATAAAAATCTGATTAATAAGCAGACAAACTACAAGAGCAACAAATGTACCATATAAGAAATACGGCAGCTATCAGTCACATGACCTGTCTATTATGTGTGAGCTAATATATATTGCCAGGGAGGGCATCCTGTTGGCTGTGGATTTATCAGGCTGCCAATAGCAACCAATCACAGCTCAGCTTCTATTTTGTTACAGTTAATTAATCTGAGCTCTGATTGGTTAATATAGGCAACAAAGGACATTCTCAGTATAACAAAGCTTGTGTGAGGTAATAGCATGTCAGTTAGGGTGTGTTGGTGGAAAGGCTGATGTCAGTCACATTACCTCTATGTGAGAGGATATAGAAACTGCCAGTTACAGACTATTTTTACCACAATAAGGTCTCATAAGAAAAAGAATTCCATGGGACGAATGTCAGCTGATGAGAAAAGAAAAGCTGAATTACAGGCCAATGAAAAATGTGAAGACCAAGAAACAAAGCTGACACACATGAGAACAGCAGATGCTTCCTCAAGAGCCACAAGGACTTCCTCCTCACCTCCTCTTTCTAAAACCTGGAGCACCTATTCTGCCATTGAGAAATTTGGATCCACCAAAGCCGTGTAATGGAACAAGACTCTTGATTAATAACTTGTTTCCACATGTAATTGAGGCAACCATTTTGACAGGATGTGCCACAGGTAGTGTTGAGCGATACCGTCCGATACTTGAAAGTATCGGTATCGGAAAGTATCGGCCGATACCGGCAAAGTATCGGATCTAATCCGATACCGATACCCGATACCAATACAAGTCAATGGGACTCAAGTATCGGACGGTATCCCTGATGGTTCCCAGGGTCTGAAGGAGAGGAAACTCTCCTTCAGGCCCTGGGAACCATATTAATGTGTAAAATAAAGAATTAAAATAAAAAATATTGCTATACTCACCTCTCCGACGCAGCCTGGACTTCAGCGAGGGAACCGGCAGCGTTGTTTGCTTAAAATTCGCGCTTTAACTTCCTTACGTGAAGTCCCGGCTTGTGATTGGTCGCGCGCCGCCCATGTGGCCGCGACGCGACCAATCACAGCAAGCCGTGACGTAATTTTAGGTCCTTCAGTATTTTAAAATTACGTTCCGGCGTTGTGATTGGTCGCGTCGCGGTCACATGGGCGACGCGACCAATCACAAGCCGTGACGTCACGGGAGGCTGGACACGCGTGCATTTTAAAATGCGCGCGTCTCCTGCCTCCCGTGACGTCACGGCTTGTGATTGGTCGCGTCACCCATGTGACCGCGACGCGACCAATCACAACGCCGGAACGTAATTTTAAAATACTGAAGGACCTAAAATTACGTCACGGCTTGCTGTGATTGGTCGCGTCGCGGCCACATGGGCGGCGCGCGACCAATCAGAAGCCGTGACGTCACGGAAGGAAGGAAAAGCGCGCATTTTAAGCAAAGAACGCTGCCGGTTCCCTCGGTAAGGTGCAGGCTGCGTCGGAGAGGTGAGTATAGCAATATTTTTTATTTTAATTCTCTCTTTTACACATTAATGTTGTTTCGATACCGATACCCGATACCACAAAAGTATCGGATCTCGGTATCGGAATTCCAATACCCGCAAGTATCGGCCGATACCCGATACTTGCGGTATCGGAATGCTCAACACTAGCCACAGGAGAAGATATTTTCATTCCAACAATTCCTCTCATTCCATCTGATTTGCCTTTTGATTTTAAACGCCTCCAGTTTCCTGTTCGACTGGCATTTGCCATGTCCATCAACAAGGCTCAGAGACAGTCCTTGAAAGTACCGTATATACACTCGAGTATAAGCCGACCCCCTAATTTTGCAACAAAAAAACTGGGAAAACTTATTGATTCGAGTATAAGCCTAGGGTGGAAAATGCAGCAGCTACCGGTAAATGTCAAAAATAAAAAGATACCAATAAAAGTAAAATTAATTGAGACATCAGTAGGTTAAGTGTTTTTGAATATCCATATTGAATCAGGAGCCCCATATAATGCTCCATACAGTTCATGATGGGCCCATAAGACGCTCCATACAAAATACTCCAAATATAATGCTCCATAAAATTTATGATGGGCCCCATAAGATGATCCATATTAAAATATGTCCCATATAATGCTGCACAAATTCCGATTATTGCCCCATAAGATGCTCCATATAACAATGTGCCACATATAAGGCTGCTGCAATAAAAAAAAAAACACTTTTAAATTCAGAAGTCAAAGGATTGCCTTAAGCTTCCAATTAATCACACCCGCCTCCTTCTTAATAAAGTCAGCACAGTCTTTGGAAGTCTTGAAATTTTTTTTCCTTTTTAATAAATTTACGATCATCTAGTATGCAAACCCAAGAAAGCCCTACAAAGCCTTCAGAGACTTGGGTTGCACCTGCTCCTTAATAGGTTGGACCTTAGAGGGATCCATACGAAAGTCTTTAGCAGACAAAATATACCCCTGGAAATTTACTGAAAAAAAAACAAAAACGACTGAGACTTTGAAGTATAGTACGAACATGTTGGATATGTGAGGTCATCCAAACAGACAACCACATACTGACCACTGATATCTCTGAATATGCCATTACAATTTTGTAATAGAGTTGGTGCATTATTTAACCCCAAAGGCATCACAAAATACTCCGTGACCTTTTGGTGTGTTAAAAGCAGTCTTCCACTCATCTCCTCCTCCGATAGGAATCAGGTTATAAGCACCACTGAGAAAGTTTGGTGAACAGACGGAATCTCAGCAGTTAATTATTGAGATCTGCTATGAGTAGCAGAGGTTACCGATTCCTTACAAGTCAGATTTTTCTCTCTTTTTTTTTTTTTAATAAAAAAATAAAATTGGCACCTATTGGTGATGTGGTCGGTCTGATGAACCTTTTTTGCAGACTGGCTGCTATGTAAATCTTTTATGGCCTGATGTTCTGTACCAAAAAAGGTTTATACATTTTACCTTTATGGAGACGGGAGTTGGGTACCAGGTCTATGAGACAATCATAGTTACTGTGTGGGGTACTTTTTCAGATATGGACAAAAAAAAAAAACCCACCATAAAAATGTCTGAATACATGAGGTAAACCATTGGGTAAGGCTTTAGACAGATTAAAAGAAAAGGGCATTACATGTCTGCTGACACTAAGTGCTCCAGCGCACAACATCACCCTGGTGCCAGTCAATTACTGGGTTATGTTTACTTAGCCAAGTGATGCTCAAGACCAAGGCCGTGGACAAGTTCGCAAGGACAGAAAAAAAAAAATTTGAAAAAAATTGAGACAAAAATCAAAGCAACAACCAGCAGGGATGCCTCCTTTGTGACGTACATCATCAATAGCAGCGGTTATCATAGGAACACAAAATTTTAGCAAGAGTAAACCAAGATCCTTTGCATCAACAAAGTTTGCTGCGCAACCTCAATCAAAGGCCTGAAGCCGCAAGGATTTCTCTTGTTAAGATAAACAGGTAACAATAATTTTGCAGAATCATAAAAAGGAAATACCTGTGCGCCTAGGTGGACATCCTCGAGCCCACCCAGACGCTGAAGTTTTCTGGTGGCGGTTGTGTTGGGGAGGAAGACCTCCGACATCCAGACTTTCCACAGTGTATTGTGTTGCTCGATCCCTTGAAGTTTATAGCAGTGTGTCACCCCAATCTGCATGGATTCCTCAGTGAGGGTAATAGGTGCCCAAGTATTAGGAAAAGGTACAGTATTGTGTTCCTGTCTGCCTTCATGCAAACGCTCATCAAGATGAGTAGCCAGGGACCTGGAAATATCAAGAGAGTCAGGAATCAGTCCATTGTGAGTTTGTGGCTCAATGCCAGGACTCTGTACAATAATCCTCAGCAGGACATCTCCACTGATGAAGCGCAGTTAATTTACTTTCAATAAAAGCTACTCGGTCAAAAAAAAAAAACCTACAGTGGAGAGTTGTGGGGTGTCAAGGGATAGGGAGAAGGCCCAACCCTGAGGGTCTTCCTGCAGCAGGATGTGATGAGTCCCAACCTGTCTCAGGCTAGGTTCACATTAACGTTTCAGTCCACGGAGTGGTGCTGTGGACTTCTTTCCTTAAGCTCCGCCTACATCCTGCATACCCATCTTTAACATTGTGTACGCAGGGACATGCGTTGTATGCGGATGTGTCATTTTGGCGTGCCCGCCTAATGCAAGAAAATGCAACATTTTGCATTCGGAGGGCACTTCAAAATGACGCACGCAGATGCATCCGCATAAAACGCATGTCCCTGCGTACACAATATTAAAGATAGGTACGCAGGACACATGCGGAAGAAGGCAGAGCTTAAGAAAGAAGTCCGCAGCACCACGCTGCAGACTGGAACGCTAATGTGAACCCGGCCTCAAAGCCAGACAGAAATGGGTGGAACCTAAAATACAGGCAACACCTTTGCTTCAAGGAAAAAAAAAAAAAAAAAATTGCCTGAAAATCTGTCAGGAAGGCTTACCTTGGGCTCCAAAGAAAAAAACAAAATCAAGTGAGGTGCTGCAAGGGCCTGAGTGTATTCCTGATGCTGAATCCGCTCTGCAAGATGCCAGCTCTTGCATTCGATGCACCACCATTTGGAGGGGGTCCATGATTTGGTCCAGATATAATGTAACATCTGCCTCTAGGTATAGGCTTAAAAGCTGCTTCGGACAGACTTGACAAAAGCCACTCCGTCTGGCAGACTCCAGAGAAATCCCAATACCCTCTAACCCCTGTACAGGGATCTGGCTTTACAATAGGATCCAGTGGAATGCTCCCATGTCCATAGGTAGGAATGATCACTAAGCAGGGCCCGACCTGAGAGCTCACATCAAAGACAAAAATCAGGATCAGTACATAATTACATCTGGCAGCTTCCAGCAGTAAGCTGGAAGCCTTAGTAGGGTGTGGTGCTCTCCAATTGGCTGGAGCAGGGAGCTGATGACTTCAGCTGGACAGCACACACACCCATACTGCCAGACTGGAGGGCACTACAGGTCCCAGCCACTCTAACCTTAGTGGCTGGTCAGAGCTTTTGGATCTCTCTCTCCAGCGCCTCCCACAGTGTGAATACGGCTGCGCCTGGTGAGTGGTGACCAAAGCAGAAGTTGCAGGAGCAGTTTCTGGTGGACAAATTTGTTCTCCAAAAGTCAAATAGCGCTCCTTCCCTCACCATATGGCTAAGCGGTACTGTACAGCCAGATATGGGATATTGTCACGTTTAGCAGAAATTGCGTGACAAATTTTGGTGCCATTTTAACGTATTATCCTGTGTGAAATTACAAATTCTGGGGCCAAAACAATTTTTGTGATAAAAATGTAATTACGTTTTCTTCACTGCTCAGTGGTATAAAATTCTGCACCACACCTGAGTCGTCCATATGATCACTGCACCCCTAGATGAATTAATTGAGAGGTGTCTTTTGTAAAATGGGGGGGGGGGGGGGCGGGTGAGGTTCTCCTATTCTGGACCCTCAGGGGTGCTGCCAATGTGACGTGGCTCTTGCAAACCATTAATGCAAAATCTGAACTATGAAATGTTGCTCCCTGCCTTCTGGGCTTTGCTCTAAGACAATTCCCTACATGTCCAGTGAGGCGATTAGCCCTTATGAAAATTAAAAAGTTGGGACTAAAACCACATTTTAGCGTTAGTAAAGCAATTTTTCTTTCTTCACTGACCAATGGCAAAACATTTTGTGAGACACATGCGGTGTCAATATGATCACTACACCCTACATGAATTCATTGGGGGGGGGGGGGTGTAGTTTGTAAAATAAGGTCACTTATGGGATTTCTGCTGTTCCGGCACCTCAGGGGCTCTGCAAACATGACATGACACCCTAAAACCATTCCAGCAAAATCTGAACTCCAATATTGTGCTCCTTCCCTTCTGAGCTTAGCACTGTGCCTCAAAAGTAGATTTCAACCACATGTGGGGTATTGGCGTACTCAGAAATTGCACAACAAATTGTATGGTGCCATTTTTTCCTGTTACCCTGGTGAAAATTAAAAATTTGAGGCTGAAGCAAAATTTTTGTGGGAATTTTTTTTTTCTCATTTTCACGGCATAACGTTATAAACATATGTTAATTACTTGTGAGTTCAAGGTGCTCACCATACTTCTAGAGAAGAGAAGATTGCATATGGTTCATCAAGAATTATCTGACAGGTTCCCCACCCCTATCAAAATGCTAAAAGATGTGTGAGTTCTCTCCCTACTCCCCTTCTCACCACACACACAGCGCCTCTGAACATTAATTTGGAAAGGGTTATATACAGGAGATAGCTGGCACATATCTTGATGGACATTTCTATTTCTTTGATGATACATGTTAGTTTGCAGACCTACTATGCCAGAGACTGGACCTACCCTGGAGGGTTCCTAAAACACACAAGGGGAAAAGAGAGAGAGGACCCCGCTGACCATAAGAGCTTACACTCTACAGGAGAGAGAGGACACCACTGACCATAAGAGCTTACACTCTACAGGAGAGAGAGAGAGAGAGAGGACCCCACTGACCATTCAGTGAGAGAGAGGACCCCACTGACCATAAGAGCTTACACTACAGGAGAGAGAGAGGACCCCACTGACCATAAGAGCTTACACTCTACAGGAGAGAGAGAGGACCCCACTGACCATTCAGCGAGAGAGAGAGGACCCCACTGACCATAAGAGCTTACACTACAGGAGAGAGAGAGGACCCCACTGACCATAAGAGCTTACACTCTACAGGAGAGAGAGAGAGAGGACCCCACTGACCATTCAGCGAGAGAGAGAGGACCCCACTGACCATAAGAGCTTACACTCTACAAGAGAGAGAGAGGATCCCACTGACCATAAGAGCTTACACTGTACAGGAGAGAGAGAGGACCCCACTGACCATAAGAGCTTACACTCTACAGGAGAGAGAGAGGACCCCACTGACCATAAGAGCTTACACTCTACAGGAGAGAGAGATGGCCATGCTGACCATAAGAGCTTAAGGGTATGTTTCCACAGTCAGTTAACGCTGCGTGTTTGACGCTGCGCAGAGCTGCAGCGTCAAACACGCAGCGTCCAGATGTTCCATCATAGTGGAGGGGATTTTATGAAATCCCGTCTCCACTATGCGTGGAAACCCGCATCAGTCTTCCCTGCGACTCCGGACATGCTGCGCGTCTTTTCAGATCGCAGCATGTCCGTACACCTTGCGGGGACGCAGTGTCAAGCCCCAAGCCCACTGTGCTTCTATTTAACGCTGCATAAACTCACCTGCGAGCGGGTTTACAAGCCACAGCATGTCAATTTCTACGGTGGGGACACTAGTCTCGCAAAAGAAATTTCCACACTAGAATGTATTGGATGCATTAAATCCGCATTGTTCAGTTTACCTGCCTGAATAGAACGCAGCAAAAATATGCTGCATCCAAAACGCTGCTGCGATCGTGGGCAGAAGCCTAAAACAAACACAGCTGCAATAATGGAGCCAATGTCTGATTCCAGCAACCCTGGGAATCATGCAGTAGGAATCAGCTGTCAGGTTCCTTCTCCTGTGGCAAAATAACATTGGTGGCCTCATACATTACATTGTGTCACTACCAACATTCAGACAAGGACTGATGGCGGCAGCTGCTTTATATAGAACCTACTCTAATGGGATTGGCTGGGGAGCCAGATCTGTGCAGGACACAAGACAAGAGAGATAAATTCCTGCAGAGACTGGCCAAGTGCTCCTAAGGTCAGATCAAAAACCATGCTGAGCAGCCCTGCAGGAAGAAATATCTTTTATTGGAACATCCTGCCGCAAAAAAAAACCACATGGTGAGTAGGATGGCGATAAGGAGCCATGGAAGTTGTTGCCGTCACTGTAATATGAGGTTCTGCAGCAGCTGAGGTGTATGATGTACAATGAATTGTAGATTTTACAATGAAAAAATAAAGTCTCACAGAAAAAACAATAATCAAGGAGTAATCAATTTGCCAGTCTCACAGAACAAAACCCCCAAAATACTAAAAATATCTTTATTAACAATTGCTAAAAATTAGTGCATGCAAAACCATCACCAAATTAAACACTTGAAAATAGAAAACCACCTAGGGGGGAGCCGGTCCCTAGTGGCCTAACGCTTGTCAGTACCCTACCTACCAGCGGAGGTTGGCACCCTGATCCTGCACATTGGCGCCCCCGCTCATCGTCGGCTGTCCCTCCTGATATAATGGACCCTAAGGGTATGTGTCCACGTTCAGGATTGCATCAGGATTTGGTCAGGATTTTACGTCAGTATTTGTAGCCAAAACCAGGAGTGGGTGATAAATGCAGAAGTGGAGCATATGTTTGTTATACTTTTCCTCTAATTGTTCCACTCCTGGTTTTGGCTTACACATACTGATGAAAAATCCTGACCAAATCCTGATGCGATCCTGAACGTGGACACGTACCCTTATAAGGAGAGTTGAAAAGTGTGGGTAAATACTGTCCCTCAGGGCTCCTTTCCACATGCGAGTCACACGTCCGTATCTCACATGTGGAAACCAAGCTCTGGCACCGGCACTTTGGAGCGGAGTGTGCCGCTCCATGTGTTCCTATGCGGCCGCACGCTCCGCTCTGGAGTGCTGGCACCAGAGCTTGGTTTCCACGTGCGAGATACGGACGTGTGCCTCGCATGTGGAAATGAGCCCTCACTCTTACCCTACCTGACAGCGGGGGTTGGCACCCTAAATCAGCGTGATGGCGCCCCCACTCCTCGACGGCTGTCCCAATATTGGTAACCCTAACAAAAAGTAAAAAAACCCCTTGATGTTGTAGGGTACTGAACAATGTGAGCGTGGTGAACAAAAAACAAAAAAAAACACCACTGAGGGGATTTCCGAAGGATACAATGATCCAAACAATTTGCCAAATTGTATAATATCTTACACAGTCTTTAGGCTGTCCTGAGTACACCAAAAAGGTATTGCCTATTCAGCCTCAAAAGTACATCATATGTTGCACAGATAAACACATGCTAAAAAACCATTCCCCAAGGTGATGTCTAGGTTCACATGCTTTTTCAAAAGTAACAGTGGGGTCATGAAGCAAACATACTTGTTTCTCTGGCTTCAAAATGCTGTGACCCACATTCTGCCAAAAGAGGCAAATCCTTCAATATGACAAGTACTTAAAACTCACATTATAATAAATATAATTTTTTTTGTTCACCACTCTCACATTGTTCAGTACCCTACAACATCAAGGTTTTTTGTTTTTTTTTTACTTTTTGTTAGGGTTACCAATATTGGGACAGCCGTCGAGGAGTGGGGGCGCCATCACGCTGATTTAGGGTGCCAACCCCCGCTGTCAGGTAGGGTAAGAGTGAGGGACAGTATTTACCCACACTTTTCAACTCTCCTTATAAAAGCATACATTACACCTTTTCTTTCCCTTCCCTGATAGGGTCCATTAGATCAGGAGGGACAGCCGACGATGAGCGGGGGCGCCATTGCGCAGGATCAGGGTGCCAACCTCCGCTGGTAGGTAGGGTACTGACAAGCGTTAGGCCACTAGAGACCGGCTCCCCCCTAGGTGGTTTTCTATTTTAAAGTGTTTAATTTGGTGATGGTTTTGCATGCACTAATTTTTAGCAATTGTTAATAAAGATATTTTTAGTATTTTGGGGGTTTTGTTCTGTGAGACTAGATTATACAATCTTAATTTCTTTTTTTTTTGTTCACACACAAGAAAATCAGCAGTAAATGTGCCCCAATGTCCACATGATTCTGTGCAGATTTGTTTTTTAGAATTCCTGAAGATTTATTTGCCATGTGACCAACTGGTGTGAGCCCAGACTGATTAAAGGGAACCTGTCACCTGAATTTGGCGGGTTCTTTTTTTGGTCTGATGGGCATACCTCCCAACTTTCGAGGAAGGGAAAGAGGGACAAAGTTAGCGGCGCGCGCAGCACACCGTGTTAAATTCTAGGCCACACCTCTGACCACACCCATTTCACAACTAGTCACGACCCAACCACACCCATTTAGCACTTCTGATCACAATGTTTCGTAAACAATAATTATAAACAAAAAAATATGGCCACACATGATGCTCCGTACTGTATAATGGCCCCACATGATACTCCATACTGTATAATGGCCCCAAATGATGCTGCGCACAGTGTACTGGCCCCACGTGATACTCCATACTGTATAATGGCCACACATGATGCTCCATACCGTATAATGGCTCCACATGATGCTCCATACTGTATAATGGCCACATGATGCTCCATACTGTTTAATGGCCACACATGATGCTCCATACTGTATAATGGCCACATGATGCTCCATACTGTATAATGGCCACACATGATGCTGCATACTGTATAATGGCTCCACATGATGCTGCCTACTGTATAATGGCTCCACATGATGCTGCCTACTGTATAATGGCTCCACATGATGCTCCATACTGTATAATGGCCACATGATGCTCCATACTGTATAATGGCTACACATGATGCTCCATACTGTATATTGGCCACACAGTGCTCCATACTGCATAATGGCTACACATGATGCTCCATACTGTATAATGGCTACACATGATGCTCCATACTGTATAATGCCTACACATGATGCTCCATACTGTATAATGGCCACACATGATGCTCCATACTGTATATTGGCCACACAGCGCTCCATACTGCATAATGGCCACACATGATGCTGCGTACAGTATAATGGCCACACATGATGCTGCGTACTGTATAATGGCCACACATGATGCTCCGTACTGTATAATGGCCACACATGATGCACCTTACTGTATAATGGCTCCACATGGTGCTCCATACTGTATAATCGCCACAGTGCCCCATACTGTATAATGGCCACACATAATGCTCCATACTGTATAATGTCCACATGATGCTGCATACTGTATAATGGCCCCACATGATGCTGCGTACAGTATACTTGCCCCACGTGATGGTCCGTACAGTATAATGGCCCCACATGATGCTTTGTACAGTATAATGGCCCCACACGATGCTGGGTACAGTATAATGGCCACACATAATGCTGGGTACAGTATAATGGCCCCACACGATGCTCCATACAGTATAATGGCCCCACACAATGCTGGGTACAGTATAATGGCCACACATGGTTACCCCACCCCATCATTGCCTTCTCCATCACTACACACACACACACACACACCTTTCACCACGCACCCTCGCAGCAGCCGGCAGCTTCCACTCCCACGGCGCTGAATGGTGCCATCCAGCTGCGCCGCTGACTGCTCACGTCGCTGCAGCTGTGATATGCCACTGATAAAGACCTCTCCATGTCTCCTGGGCCAGTCAGTGTCAGAGTGAGGAGCAATATCTGCTCCGATCCAACACAGCCAGCGTCCGCTCCGTACACCTCGTATACATGCGGCTCCGCTCCGTGCACCTCGTACACATACGGCTCCTCCCCATACACCTCGTATACACATGGCTCCGCTCCGTACATCTCGTACACACACGGCTCCGCAAGGTACACCTCATACACAAACGGCTCCTCTCCATATATCTTGTACACACACGGCTCCGCTCCATACACCTCGTACACACACGACTGCGCTCCATACACCTTGCACATGCGGCTCCGCTCCGTACACCTCGTACACACGGCTCCACTCCGTACGCCTCGTACACACACGGCTCCACTCCATACACCTCGTACACACCCGGCTCCGCTCCATACACATTGCACACGCTGCTCCGCTCCGTATACCTTGCACACATGGCTCCGCTCCATAAACCTCATACACACACGGCTCCTCTCCATACATCTTGTACACACGGCTCTGCTCCGTATACCTTGTACACACATGGCTCTACTCTGTACACCTCGGACATGTGGCTCCGCTCCGTACACCTGGTACACACACGACTCTGCTCCATACACCTTTCACACACTGCTCCGATCTTCACACCTCTTACACACATGGCTCCGCTCCGTACACGTCTTACACACACGACTCTGCTCCATACACCTTTCACACGCTGCTCCGCTCCGTACACCTTGTACACACATGACTGTGCTCCATACACCTCGTACACACGACTCCGCTCCATACATCTTTCACACGCTGCTCCGATCCATACACCTCGTACACACACAGCTATGCTACATCCACACTGTAAACACCTCCTGACCTCACACGTATGCTTACCCTCCTCTAGTGCCATGACAACCAGCAGAGTCCTGTACACGGAGGTCCTCCTGATCATGTGACAGGTCCTGTGAGCACAGAGCAGCCAATATGCGGTGTGCTGCTCTGCGGGTGCAGGGACTCAGGGAGCTGACCGGGTGATATTACACACCTCCCAACCAGTGCGCGACAACTAATGTCCCGCCCGGGATCGCGGGGCTGACTGTCAAAATCGGGACAGTCCTGCTGGATCCGGGACAGTTGGGAGGTATGCCGATGGGCGGTGTTTTCGGGTCTTTTATTCACCCCTTCCTTTCCCGCTGGTTGCACTCTGGCCGCAATATTATCTTGAAATTGATTCGCTTTCCTCCGTAGAACACGCCTGCGCAAGGCAATCTTGCCTACGTGCAGTATGCTTTACCCAACTGCGGTCAAAGCCGAACAGCATTAGTGCGCAAGCACCGGCGCAATATGTCCCGGAACACAGGGAAATACTTCCGGGACATAGTGCGCCGGCGCATGCGCACGAATGCTTTTCGGCTTTGCCCGCAGTTGGGCAAAGCATACTGCGCGTGTGCAAGGCAAGATTGTCTTGCGCAGGCGTGTTCTACGGAGGAAAGCTAATCAGCTTCAAGACAATATTGCGGTCAGCGTGCAGCCAGCAGGAAAGGAAGGGGTGAATAAAAGACCCGAAAACACCACCCATCGGACCGAAAAAAGGGCCTGCCAAATTCAGGTGACAGGTTCCCTTTAATGAAGGGGTTATTCTGGATCAATATATTCTTCCATAAACAGTGCCCCCTGTCCTCAGGTTGTGTGGTACTGCACCTCAGCCGGTCCAGGTCAGTGGAGCTGAGAGGTAACGTCAGATATAAGGAGACGACACTTTACTATGCAGGAAAGCAGAGATTGTTTCCTAATTTTGTACAATCCCCTTTACCATCTGTATTTCGGCCCTGAGTACAGGCAGAGCTGGGCGCCGGCCACATCCTGCACAATCTAGTCTCTTCATCCTGTACATTTATGGCTTATCCACAGGATTTGAGGAAGGTTTGGTAGATGTGGATCCCACCATTGGGGCCATGACAGGAGCTGCTCTCAGCCGTGAGATGGCAGAAGTCCTATCCATGTGTATAGGGATTTATACCACCTCTCGTCGCAGAGCAGCAGAGCCTCGTTCTCCAAATGAGGGTCCCAATGGTGATATCCGCATGTGCAATCCATTATGGAATATCCATGGATACAGCATAAATGTACGAGATCAGAAGACCCCATTAAGGCCATGTTCACACGATCAGTATTAGGTCAGTACTTTACATCAGTATTTGTAAGTCAAAACCAGAAGTGGAACAATTATAGGAAAAGTATAATAAAAACACGTCACCACTTCTGTATTTATCACCCACTCCTGGCTTTGGCTTGCAAATACTGAGGGAAAATACTGATCAAATACTGAACGTGGGAACATAGCCTAAGGGTGAGTTCAGATGGGGTGAAATTGATTGAGGATTCGAGGTGGAGATTCCACACCACAAATTCGTTCGAGCTTACAGTACAATACATGTGGGGGGTCATGTCAAACCAGGAAAACAAAAGTATGTGAAGAAAGCCGAAATTAATTTTCTCAGGATTTAAAAAGGACAGTCTCCTGCCGTTGTTGGTGTTATGGGAAACTGGTTAAAAAAATCTATTGGGTGAAGGCATCTAAGGGCAGTTTCACACAAAGAACCATTCAAGCTAAGTCCAGCCCTCGCCATTGTGATGCATTATGTGAAATAATACTTAACTGGGAGTGGAGATGCCATAATCTACAAGGTGGGTCTCCCCGTTTGTAAGAGTTTATTAAAATCTCACCATGGCTGGTGCCAAAGCCTCAGGTGTAAGTAACAACATTTGTTTTCTGGTTAACATGGACTTCAATAAAATACTTGAACTGGAAACTTTTTTTTTTTTTCATTAATTTTTTTTATTTCCTTCAAGGTAATGCTGGTCAAGGGCTTCATAAAGTTTCTTTTGAAACAAGTGGACATTGCCTGAATGTTTTCGAAAAAGTGCAAGTATCTGAGTGATCTCCCACAGATGAAGACTTGCAGCTTCATTCCTATTTTCACTATGGATGAAAAGCCAGTGACCATCTACGTCTACAATCCTTTCGTAGAGTTGGCCTTCCTATTAAGATATTGCAGTTTGTTCAGAGGAGGGATACAATTAAGGAAAAACTTTAATATTCTCAATGGGAAATCAATCAAATTATTGTTGATCGTGCTTTCAGTTCAGTCACACCCAGGACTCCTAGTCCTGATGTAGATGCTGCCACAAGTGCAGGATGCTAAGGTATTGGGTAGACACTGATGTAGCCAGATCTGCAAGAGGCACAATTTTCCTGGGAACGTTAGAGGAGAGAGTTGCAACGTCTGGAGTTGACAAAGGCCCAGACATTCGACTAGTTAACTCGCCCTGTTCCATAACCGCAGAAGAACCCTGCCAGCAGACGCAAAGCTGAAGTACGGATAGTAAATTCCAACAACCTCATCATTCCAGCACCACTGGCAAGAACCCAACCTGATACCCAGATGACAGCGACTGGAGATCTTCTATCGCAATCTGAGGATCATCTTCGAGTTTCCAATACACCTGAAAAAACTGGAGATGTCCCCATCTTCACCATGCCCAGGGCGGAGTTATATAAACTTCTGGAGACCTTACTGCCAGAATCTATGGACCACAGCCTCTCTGAGACACCACAGAAAAAAAGATTTTGCCACCCCTAGTAGGCTCAGGAGTATGAGCATCCCTCCTTTCTCGTCTGAAATTGGTAGCTCTGAAACCACCGGGGATACGTCTGTACAATGTGCCCCTGATTTATCACCAGAGGCAAATCTGGACAGATGGAGACAGTCCTCAAGAAAGCTAAAAGATTTAAAGCAGACCTGGCTAGTTGTGTTGATGACATGTGATCCTTTCCCCATGGGCACATTTTTTATCTAATGCCCCCGTCCCACCTCCCCCAATAGCTGCTCAATAAAGAAGTAACTTGAGGAGCACATTCTGAAGAAGATAACCTCATGACCCAAAATCAGCATGGATTTAAGAGGGGCTGTTCCTGTCAAACTAATCTGATAAGCGTCTATGAAGATAAGTTCCGGACTGGACCAAGGAAATGCAGTGGTCGTGGTGTATATGGACTTTTCAAAAGCATTTGATATGGTGCCACACAAAAGGTTGATACATAAAATGAGAATAATAGGGATAGGGGAAAATATGTGTAAGTGGTTTAAGAGCTGGCTCAGGGATAGGAAACAATGGGTGGTTATTAATGGAGCACACTCGGACTGGCTCGCGGTTAGCAGTTTGGTACCACCGGAGTCAGTATTGGGCCCTCTTCTTTTTAACATTTATTAATGACCTTGTAGGGGGCATACAGAGTAGAATTTCAATATTTGCAGATGACACTAAACTATGCAGGGTAATCAATACAGAGGACAATTTTATATTACAGGAGGATTTATGTAAACTAGAAGTTTGGGCTGACAAATGGCAAATGAGCTTTAATGGGGATAAATGTAATGTAATGTCATACACTTGGGCAGAATATATAAGATGTCTAATTATGTGCTTAATTGTAAAATACTGGGCAAAACTGTCACTAAAAAAACCCTGGATATATGGGTGGACGACAAACTCAGTTAGTGGCCAGTGTCAGGCAGCTGCTGCAAAGGCAAATAAAAAAATACTGGGATGCATTAAGAGGCATAGATGCTCATGAGGAGAACATAATTTTACCTCTATACAAGTCACTAGTGCGACCACACTTAGAATACTGTGCACAGTTCTGGTCTCCGGTGTATAAGAAAGACATAGCTGAACTGGAGCGGGTGCAGAGAAGAGCGACCAAGGTTATTAGAGGACTGGGGGGTCTGCAATACCAAGATAGGTTATTACACTTGGGGCTGTTTAGTTTGGAAAAACGAAGGCTAAGGGGTGATCTTATGTTAATGTATAAATATATGAGGGGACAGTACAAAGACCTTTCTGATGATCTTTTTATTCGTAGACCTGAGACAGGGACAAGGGGGCATCCTCTACGTCTGGAGGAAAAAAGGTTTAAGCATAATAACAGACACGGATTCTTTACTGTAAGAGCAGTGAGACTATGGAACTCTCTGCCGTATGATGTTGTAATGAGTGATTCATTACTAAAATTTAAGAGGGGACTGGATACCTTTCTTGAAAAGTATAATGTTACAGGGTATATACACTAGATTCCTTGATAGGGCGTTGATCCAGGGAACTAGTCTGATTGCCGTATGTGGAGTCAGGAAGGAATTTTTTTTCCCCAATGTGGAGCTTAGTGTTTGCTGCATGTTTTTTTTTTCCCCTTCCTCTAGATCAACATGTTAGGGCATGTTAGGTTAGGCTATGGGTTGAACAAGATGGGCTTAGGGTATGTGCACACGTCAGGATTTCTTGCAGAAATTTCCTGAAGAAAACCGGAAATTTTCTGCAAGAAATCCTCATTTTTTTTTGCGTTTTTTTCCCATTTTTTTATTAGCATTTTGCAAGCGTAATTAGCTTGCAGAATGCTAAAGTTTTCCAAGCGATCTGTAGCATCGCTTGGAAAACTGATTGACAGGTTGGTCACACTTGTCAAACATACTGTTTGACAACTGTGACCAACTTTTTACTATAGATGCAGCCTATGCAGCATCAATAGTAAAAGATAGAATGTTTAAAAATAATAAAAAAAAATTAAAAAAAATGGTTATACTCACCTGCAGACAGCCGATCTCCTCAGCGGCTTCCGTTCCTATAGATGTGTGTGCAGGACCTTCGATGACGTCGCGGTCACGTGACCGCGACGTCATCGCGGTCATGTGACCGCGACGTCATCGCAGGTCCTTCACACACACCATCTATAGGAACGGAAGCATGCACCCATGAGAGGCGGGAAGACTCCGGGGGCAATCGAAGGTGAGTATATGACTATTTTTTATTTTAATTCTTTTTTTTTTTTACCAATTATACGGTGCCCAGTCCGTGGAGGAGTCTCCTCTCCTCCACCCTGGGTACCAACCGCACATAATCTGCTTACTTCCCGCATGGTGTGCACAGCCCCGTGCGGGAAGTAAGCAGATCAATGCATTCCTAGGTGTGCGGAATCCCTGCAATTCCACAAATTTAATGAACATGTTCCTTTTTTTTCCGCGATGCGATTTTTTTTTGCGGAAAAAAATGTAACATTTGCACAAGAAATGCGGAAAACACTTAAAATAATGGGAGGCGTATGTAAGCGTTTTTTTTGCGTTTTATCGCAAAAAAACGCAAAAACACCCGCAAAAAATACTGAACGTGTGCATATGGCCTAAGTCTTCCTTCAACCATAACCCCTTTACCCCCAAGGGTGGTTTGCACGTTAATGACCGGGTCAAATTTTACAATTCTGACCACTGTCCCTTTATGAGGTTATAACTCTGGAACGCTTCAATGGATCCCGGTGATTCTGACACTGATTTCTCGTGACATATTGTACTTCATGATAGTGGTAAAAATTATTTGATATTAACTGCTTTTATTTGTGAAAAAAAAATGGAAATTTGGCAAAAATGTATCAATTTTCCAACTTTTAATTTGCCCTTAAATCAGAGATATGTCACACAAAATACTTAAGTAACATTTCCCACATGTCTACTTTACATCAGCACAATTTTGGAACCAAAATTTTTTTTGTTAGGGAGTTATAAGGGTTAAAAGTTGACCAGCAATTTCCCATTTTTACAACACCATTTTTTTTTAGGGACCACATCTCATTTGAAGTCATTTTGAGGGGTCTATATGATAGAAAATAACCAAATGTGACACCATTCTAAAAACTGCACCCCTCAAGGTGCTCAAAACCACATTCAAGAAGTTTATTAACCCTTCAGGTGTTTCACAGGAATTTTTGGAATGTTTAAATAAAAATGAAGATTTAACTTTTTTTCACAAAATATTTACTTCAGCTCCAGTTTGTTTTATTTTAAAAAGGGTAACAGGAGAAAATGGACCCCAAAAGTTGTTGTACAATTTGTCCTGAGTACGCCGATACCCCATATGTGGGGGTAAACCACTGTTTGGGAGCATGGCAGAGCTCGGAAGAGAAGGAGCGCCATTTGACTTTTCAATGCAAAATTGACTGGAATTGAGATGGGACGCCATGTTGCGTTTGGAGAGCCCCTGATGTGCCTAAACATTGAAACCCCCCACAAGTGACACCATTTTGGAAAGTAGACCCCCTAAGGAACTTGTCTAGATGTGTGGTGAGCACATTGACCCATTAAGTGATTCATAGAAGTTTATAATGCAGAGCCGTAAAAATAAAAAATCATATTTTTTCACAAAAATGATCTTTTCGCCCCCAATTTTTTATTTTCCCAAGGGTAAGAGAAAAAATTGGACCCCAAAAGTTGTTGTACAATTTGTCCTGAGTACGCCGATACCCCATATGTGGGGGTAAACCATTGTTTGGGCGCATGGGAGAGCTCGGAAGGGAAGGAGCGCCGTTTGACTTTTCAATGCAAAATTGACAGGAATTGAGATGGGACGCTATGTCACGTTTGGAGAGCCCCTGATGTGCCTAAACATTGAAACCCCCCACAAGTGACACTATTTCGTAAAGTAGACCCCCTAAGGAACTTATCTAGATGTGTGGTGAGCACTTTGACCCACCAAGTGCTTTACAGAAGTTTATAATGCAGAGCCGTAAAAATAAAAAATCTTTTTTTTTTTCCACAAAAATTATTTTTTATTCCCCAGTTTTGTATTTTCCCAAGGGTAACAAGAGAAATTGGACCCCAAACGTTGTTGTCCAATGTGTCCTGAGTACGCTGATACCCCATATGTTGGGGTAAACCCCTGTTTGGGCGCACGGGAGAGCTCGGAAGGGAAGGAGCACTGTTTAACTTTTTCAACGCAGAATTGGCTGGAATTGAGATCGGATGCCATGTCGCGTTTGGAGAGTCCCTGATGTGCCTAAACAGTGGAAACCCCCCAATTATAACGGAAACCCTAATCCAAACACACCCCTGTTGTGGATTCTGTTTTTGGGCTCCCTCTGGTGGTTACGGCTGGTACTGGGTGACTTTGGTGGGTTGCGGTCTCTGGTTTCCACCTGTCCATCAGAGGCTGGGTGTTTCCTATTTAACCTGGCTTTCCTGTCATTCCCTTGCTGGCTATCAATGTACTCAGATGTGCTCAGTTTGGTTCCTGACTACCTGCTCCCAGATCTCTCAGGATAAGCTAAGTTTTGTTTTTCAGTTGTTTGGTTTTTTGTCCAGCTTGCTAATTATGACTCTATGCTAGCTGGTAGCTCTAGTGGGCTGAGGTTCTCCCCATGTGCCATGAGTTGGCACATGGGTTCTTGTAATCTCAGGATGGTTTTTGATTAGGGTTTTTTGCTGACCGCTCAGACCCCTTTTGTATCATTCTGCTTTCTAGTTATAGCGGGCCTCATTTTGCTAAATCTATTTTCATCTCTATGTGCGTGCCTTCCTCTCATTTCACCGTCAATACATGTGGGGGGCAACTATACCTTTTGGGGTTCATTCCTCTGGAGGCAAGCTAGGTCTTTATTTCCTCTGCAGTGCTAGTTAGCTCTTAGGCTGGCGCGTGGCGTCTAGAATCAACGTAGGCACGCTCCCTGGCTATTTCTAGTTGTGTTTGTTAGGAGTAGGGCAGCGGTCAGCCCAGGTTCCATCACCCTAGAGCTCGTCCGTTATTTATGTTATTTTGCTTGTCCAGTGCGATCCCCAGCCATTGGGATCCATGACAGTATAGCCGGCCCACAAAGTGTTAATTGTTTGGGCTGAAGCAGGAGAAAAAGAAGTGTTTAAGGGAAATTTTTTTTTTTTTTCCCCCTCAGAGTTTTGCTGCCTAGCCCTTAATTGCTGTCTAGCTGCTTCTTACCTCCTCTTAACCCTTGAATGGCTTTGACCTTAGCTGTTTAACATGGATGTCCAGAGTTTGGCTTCCAGCCTGAGTAATCTTGCTGCAAAAGTTCAAAACATACAGGATTTTGTTGTTCACACTCCCATGTCTGAACCTAGAATTCCTATTCCAGAGTTTTTTTCTGGAGATAGATCTACCTTCCTGAATTTCAGGAACAATTGCAAATTGTTTCTTTCTTTGAAATCTCGCTCCTCTGGAGACCCTGCTCAGCAGGTTAAGATTGTAATATCTTTCCTGCGGGGCGACCCTCAGAATTGGGCATTTGCATTGGCACCAGGGGATCCTGCATTGCTCAGTGTGGATGCGTTTTTTCTGGCACTGGGATTGCTCTATGAGGAACCTAACCTGGAGATTCAGGCTCAAAAGGCTTTATTAGCCCTCTCTCAGGGGCATGATGAAGCGGAAGTATATTGTCAAAAATTTCGGAAATGGTCGGTGCTTACTCAGTGGAATGAGTGTGCCCTGGCTGCAAACTTCAGAGATGGTCTTTCTGAGGCCATTAAGGATATTATGGTGGGGTTCCCTGCGCCTACAGGTCTGAATGAGTCTATGGCTATGGCCATTCAGATTGATCGGCGTTTACGGGAGCGCAAACCTGTGCACCAGTTGGCGGTGTCTTCTGAACAGGCACCTGAGACTATGCAATGTGATAGAATTCAGTCCAGAAGTGAACGGCAAAATTATAGGCGGAAAAATGGATTGTGTTTTTATTGTGGTGATTCAGCTGATGTTATATCAGCATGCTCTAAACGCACAAAAAAGGTTGATAAATCTTTTGCCATTAGTACTCTGCAGTCTAAGTTCATTTTGTCTGTAACTCTGATTTGTTCACTGTCTTCCATTTCCGTCGATGCATATGTGGATTCGGGCGCTGCCCTGAGTCTTATGGATTGGTCATTTGCCAAATGCTGCGGTTTTAGTCTGGAGCCTCTGGAAGTTCCTATTCCTTTGAAGGGAATTGACTCTACACCATTGGCTATGAATAAACCGCAGTACTGGACACAAGTGACCATGCGCATGACTCCCGTTCATCAGGAGGTGATTCGCTTCCTTGTACTGTATAATTTACATGATGTACTAGTGCTTGGTCTGCCATGGTTACAAACTCATAATCCTGTCCTGGATTGGAAAACAATGTCTGTGTTAAGCTGGGGATGTCAGGGGGTTCATGATGATGCACCTCTGATTTCAATCGCTTCATCTACTCCTTCTGAGGTCCCTGCGTTTTTGTCTGACTATCGGGATGTTTTTGAGGAGCCTAAGCTCAATTCGCTCCCTCCTCATAGGGATTGTGACTGTGCTATAGAATTAATTCCTGGCAGTAAGTTCCCTAAGGGTCGTTTATTTAATCTGTCAGTGCCAGAGCATACTGCTATGCGGAATTATATTAAGGAGTCCTTGGAAAAGGGACATATTCGTCCATCTTCGTCCCCTCTGGGAGCAGGTTTTTTTTTCGTGGCAAAAAAAGATGGTTCCCTGAGGCCTTGTATAGATTATCGCCTTCTGAATAAGATTACAGTCAAATATCAGTATCCATTGCCATTATTGACTGATTTGTTTGCTCGCATTAGGGGGCTAGGTGGTTCACTAAGATAGATCTTCGCGGTGCGTATAATCTTGTGCGGATAAAGCAGGGTGATGAGTGGAAAACCGCATTTAATACGCCTGAGGGCCATTTTGAGTATTTGGTAATGCCTTTTGGACTTTCTAATGCTCCTTCAGTCTTTCAGTCCTTTATGCACAATATTTTCCGTGAATATCTGGATAAGTTTATGATTGAGTATTTGGATGATATTTTGGTGTTTTCTGATGACTGGGAGTCTCATGTTCTACAGGTCAGGAAGGTGTTTCAAGTCCTGCGGGCCAATTCTCTGTTTGTGAAGGGCTCAAAATGTCTCTTCGGAGTCCAGAAGATTTCTTTTTTGGGGTACATTTTTTCTCCTTCTACTATTGAGATGGATCCCGTCAAGGTTCAGGCGATTTGTGACTGGACACAACCTACATCTGTTAAGAGTCTTCAGAAGTTCTTGGGTTTTGCTAATTTTTATCGTCGGTTCATTACTAATTTTTCCAGTGTTGTTAAACCTTTGACTGATTTGACTAAAAAGGGTGCTGATGTTGCTAATTGGTCTCCTACGGCTGAGGAGGCCTTTCAGGAACTTAAGCGCCGGTTTTCTTCTGCTCCTGTGTTATGTCAACCAGATGTTTCACTTCCTTTTCAGGTTGAGGTTGATGCTTCCGAGATTGGAGCTGGGGCGGTTTTGTCACAGAGAAGTTCCGATGGCTCGGTGATGAAGCCATGTGCGTTCTTTTCTAGAAAATTCTCGCCCGCCGAGCGCAATTATGATGTGGGTAATCGGGAGCTTTTGGCCATGAAGTGGGCATTTGAGGAGTGGTGTCATTGGCTTGAGGGTGCTAGACATCGTGTGGTGGTCTTGACTGATCACAAAAATCTGATTTACCTTGAGTCTGCCAGGCGTCTGAATCCTAGACAGGCTCGTTGGTCGTTGTTTTTTTCTCGTTTCAATTTTGTGGTTTCATACCTGCCAGGTTCAAAGAATGTGAAGGCAGATGCTCTTTCCAGGAGTTTTGTGCCTGACTCTCCTGGAGACACTGGGCCTGCTGGTATCCTTAGGGATGGGGTAATATTGTCCGCCGTCTCCTCAGACTTGCGACGTGCATTGCAGGAGTTTCAGGCGGATAAACCTGATCGTTGTCCACCAGAAAGACTGTTTGTTCCGGATGATTGGACCAGTAGAGTCATCTCCGAGGTCCATTCTTCTGTGTTGGCTGGTCATCCTGGAATATTTGGTACTAGAGACTTGGTGGCCAGGTCTTTTTGGTGGCCTTCCTTGTCAAGGGATGTGCGCACCTTTGTGCAGTCTTGTGAAGTGTGTGCTCGGGCTAAGCCTTGCTGTTCTCGGGCCAGTGGGTTGTTGTTATCCTTGCCTATCCCGAAGAGGCCTTGGACGCACATTTCCATGGATTTTATTTCAGATCTCCCTGTCTCACAGAAAATGTCCGTTATCTGGGTTGTGTGTGACCGCTTTTCTAAGATGGTTCATTTGGTACCCTTGCCTAAGTTGCCTTCCTCCTCTGAGTTGGTCCCTTTATTTTTTCAGAACGTGGTTCGTTTGCATGGGATTCCGGAGAATATCGTTTCTGACAGGGGATCCCAGTTTGTGTCTAGATTTTGGCGGACGTTTTGTGCTAAGATGGGCATTGATTTGTCTTTCTCGTCTGCATTCCATCCTCAGACGAATGGCCAGACGGAGCAAACTAATCAGACCTTGGAAACTTATTTAAGGTGTTTTGTTTCTGCTGATCAAGATGACTGGGTTGCCTTTTTGCCACTGGCCGAATTTGCCCTTAATAATCGGGCTAGTTCTGCTACTTTGGTCTCTCCTTTCTTTTGTAATTCGGGGTTTCATCCTCGTTTTTCCTCTGGTCAGGTGGAGCCTTCGGATTGTCCTGGAGTGGACGTGGTGGTGGACAGGCTACATCAGATTTGGAATCAGGTGGTGGACAATTTGAAGTTGTCTCAGGAGAAGACTCAGCAGTTTGCTAATCGCCGTCGCCGCGTGGGTCCCCGACTTCTTGTTGGGGACTTGGTGTGGTTGTCTTCTCGTTTTGTCCCTATGAAGGTCTCTTCTCCTAAGTTCAAGCCTCGGTTCATCGGTCCTTATAAGATCTTGGAGATTCTTAACCCTGTGTCTTTTCGTTTGGATCTCCCAGCATCGTTTGCTATTCATAATGTGTTCCATCGGTCGTTATTGCGGAGGTATGAGGTGCCCGTTGTTCCTTCGGTTGAGCCTCCTGCTCCGGTGCTGGTGGAGGGAGAATTGGAGTATGTTGTTGAGAAGATCTTGGATTCTCGTGTTTCCAGACGTAAACTCCAGTATTTGGTTAAGTGGAAGGGTTATGGTCAGGAGGATAATTCCTGGGTGGTCGCCTCTGATGTTCATGCGACTGATTTGGTCCGCGCCTTCCATAGAGCTCATCCTGATCGCCCTGGGGGTTCTCGTGAGGGTTCGGTGACCCCTCCTCAAGGGGGGGGTACTGTTGTGGATTCTGTTTTTGGGCTCCCTCTGGTGGTTACGGCTGGTACTGGGTGACTTTGGTGGGTTGCGGTCTCTGGTTTCCACCTGTCCATCAGAGGCTGGGTGTTTCCTATTTAACCTGGCTTTCCTGTCATTCCCTTGCCGGCTATCAATGTACTCAGATGTGCTCAGTTTGGTTCCTGACTACCTGCTCCCAGATCTCTCAGGATAAGCTAAGTTTTGTTTTTCAGTTGTTTGGTTTTTTGTCCAGCTTGCTAATTATAACTCTATGCTAGCTGGTAGCTCTAGTGGGCTGAGGTTCTCCCCATGTGCCATGAGTTGGCACATGGGTTCTTGTAATCTCAGGATGGTTTTTGATTAGGGTTTTTTGCTGACCGCTCAGACCCCTTTTGTATCATTCTGCTTTCTAGTTATAGCGGGCCTCATTTTGCTAAATCTATTTTCATCTCTATGTGCGTGCCTTCCTCTCATTTCACCGTCAATACATGTGGGGGGCAGCTATACCTTTTGGGGTTCATTCCTCTGGAGGCAAGCTAGGTCTTTATTTCCTCTGCAGTGCTAGTTAGCTCTTAGGCTGGCGCGTGGCGTCTAGAATCAACGTAGGCACGCTCCCTGGCTATTTCTAGTTGTGTTTGTTAGGAGTAGGGCAGCGGTCAGCCCAGGTTCCATCACCCTAGAGCTCGTCCGTTATTTATGTTATTTTGCTTGTCCAATGCGATCCCCAGCCATTGGGATCCATGACACACCCCTAACCCTAATCCCAACGGTAACCCTAACCACACCCCTAACCCTGACACACCCCTAACCCTAATCCCAACCCTATTCCCAACCGTAAATGTAATCCAAACCCTAACCCTAACTTTAGCCCCAACCCTAACTTTAGCCCCAACCCTAACTGTAGCCTTAACCCTAGCCCTAACCCTAGCCCTAACCCTAATGGGAAAATGGAAATAAATACGTTTTTTTAATTTTTCCCTAACTAAGGGGCTGATGAAGGGTTGTTTGATTTACTTTTATAGCTGGTTTTCTTTTTATGATTGGCAGCCGTCACACACTGAAAGACGCTTTTTATTGCAAAAAATATTTTTTGTGTCTCCACATTTTGAGAGCTATAATTTTTCCATATTTGGGTCCACAGAGTCCTGTGAGGTCTTGTTTTTTGCGGGACGAATTGACGTTTTTATTTGCAACATTTTCGTGCACGTGACATTTTTTGATCGCTTTTTATTCCGATTTTTGTGAGGCAGAATGACCAAAAACCAGCTATTCATGAATATATATTTTTTTTTTGGGGGGGGCGTTAATACCATTTCGCGTTTGGTAAAATGGATAAAGCAGTTTTATTCTTCGGGTCAGTACGATTACAGCGATACCTCATTTATATCATTTTTTTATGTTTTGGTGCTTTTATACGATAAAAACTATTTTATGGAAATAATAATTATTTTTGCTTCGCTTTATTCTGAGGACTATAACTTTTTAATTTTTTTTTTGACGCTGTATGGCAGCTCGTTTTTTGTGGGACAAGATGACGTTTTCAGCGGTACCATGATTATTTATATCCATCTTTTTGATCGCGTGTTATTCCACTTTTTGTTCGGCGGTATGATAATAAAGCGTTGTTTTTTGCCTCGTTTTTTTTTTTTTTACGGTGTTCACTGAAGGGGTTAACTAGTGGGACAGTTGTATAGGTCGGGTCGTTACGGACGCGTCGTTACGGACGCGGCGATACTAAATGTGTACTTTTATTGTTTTGTTTTTTTTATTTAGATAAAGAAATGTCTTTATAGGGGCAATATATATATTTTTTTTCTAGGAATTTGTTTTTACACATGTGAATATTTTTTTTTTTTTACACTATAACATTGCCCCGGGGGGGCATCATGTTATAGTGTAAGATCGCTGGTCTGACACTTTGCTGTGCACTGTGTCAGATCAGCGATCTGACATGCACAGCAGGGAGGAGCATCCTGCAGGACCCGGATGCAGCCCCGCAGCCATTTTGGATCCGGGCCTGCTGCAGGGAGGAGGAGGTAAGATATCACATCACGTTGCTCCGGGGGTCTCAGGGAAGCATGCAGGGAGCCCCCTCCCTGCGCGATGCTTCCCTATACCGACGGAACACTGCGATCATGTTTGATCGCAGTGTGCCCGGGGGTTAATGTGCCGGGGGCGGTCCGTGACCACTCCTGGCACATAGTGCCGGATGTCAGCTGCCGTGAGCGCGGCCGATCGCTATGATGTACTATCCCGTCGGTGGTCATATGAGCCCACCCCACCTCGACTGGATAGTACGTCTAATGTCAGAAAGGGGTTAAATACTATGTTACTATATATTCTAGGTAAGCAGTCCTAGGTTGATAGCTTCATTTCTTTTTGAGATATGTTGTCACAATGTGCGGCATTATATTGCTTTTATTTCATGTAAATGTTGCCTATTTCCATCCTTAATGCTTCATTGTTCTATTGTAGATTTGTTTGTATTGTACAATATTTTTGTTGTTTTTTTTCTTTCAATAAGACGAGGTTGAACAAAAAAGAATAAGCGTAAAACTTTGTTTGAAAAACGTAACTTTTTCCTTCCTGGTAGATTAATTTTCATCTTGTTGGGACCCGAATTGTGGGTTACTCAGACCATGAGTGTGTGAGGTGTGAATGTGATTTGGAGGGGGGAGGACGGTATGGAAAAGGTGTCTGGAAGCTGAAAGTTAGGATGCTGGAAAACCAGAAAGTGGAAATGGGCTTCAATGCTCTTTTTGAGAGGAGTAGGCAGAAGGATAACTTTGCGATTGTGTGTTAATGGTGAAACTGGATGATCGGAGAAGTTAACCCTTTTATGACCAATTACGGACATGACTAGTGATGAGCGAGTGTACTCGTTGCTCGGGTTTTCCCGAGCATGCTCGGGTGACCTCCGAGTATTTGTTATTGCTCGAATATATAGTTTTCATCGCCTCAGTTACATGATTTACGGCTTCCAGATACGCTGAATACATGTGGGAATTCCCTAACAAACAGGCATTCCTTCAAGACTACCTCTTGAAGCTCATCAAGAGAATGCCAAGAGTGTGCACAGCAGTCATCAAAGCAAAAGATGGCTACTTTGAAGAACCTAGAATATAAGACATAATTTCAGTTGTTTCACACTTTTTTGTTAAGTATATTATTCCACATGTGTTAATTCATAGTTTTGATGCCTTCAGTGTGAATTTACAATTTTCAGTCATGAAAATACAGAAAAATCTTTAAATTAGAAGGTGTGTCCAAACTTTTGGTCTGTACTGTAACTCCCAGGTTTCTAATTCGCCCAAAAAGCCGGGAACACCGCGCCACCTGATGAATAAGAATAGATAAGGTAAAGTCTCTTTGAATTTGTATTTAGACATGAAACTAAATACGAGTTTTTATACAGGCGCTGAAGTGCTTCAAACGGGACATATATATGGAACCAACCACCGTCTGAAAAATTGGAAAAATCGCTACACGTGCTGAGCAAGAATAGCAAAGGTAAGGGTTATATGAAAAACATGTTGAGCACAAGTCCGAGATGAAAAGCATTCATAATGATTATATTTTATTCACAGATCGTAAATTGATGCCCAGGAAAATTGTATTTTCAACAGGGAATATACCTATACGATAAAGTGCAACCACAGGGACTCGAGCGCCCACAACACGACAACCTGTGACACGCCAGCTAATATAGTGCGAGCAGAAGCCCAAAACACCTTTCACGCTCGTAAGTAGTTATCTAGATATTTCTGTCCAATATTTATACATATGTTACACCGGTATCTGACACCTGTATATCACTTTTCTTTTACCTGCACAATGTGAACAAAAAGAAAAACCTTTATCTGTTCTACAACCGCTACTGGAGCGTCAGAACAACATGTGATCAGCGCAGGCCCCAGTACAGTCCCCTATTGGGGCTGTGAGACCACCGCCTCGATCTCCAATCTGTGTGGTGCAGCAGGGAGGAAGCGCAGTGACAGCAAAACAACCCGTAAAGACCTGTCCAAAACCACCCTGCCGAAAATGTGACGTTCAATAGACAAAACTACAGCACCTTTACCAGCCGCAACACTGCAGATCATTTCCACCAATGTCCCGACACAAGTCGTGAAGCGGTCGATAGAGAAATTGATCAGCTCGCTGATGGTAATCACCCGATCATTAATCCGGGTGTTTCATACTGTAGAGAACACAATTGCAGCTCTCAGTTGCTCATCTAACGATTTTAATGCTGTAAGACCTCTAAAGAGACAATGGCATTCATCTCCTACTACAAGTAAAAAACTCACGACATGGAACCGTACTTTAGCCATGCTGGTTGGGTTGGAGCTGGATTACGTTTTTCACGAGCTGATATGTCGGTACTTGATAGTTCTGTGATAGTTATGATATATATTTATCAGCACATCCAACACGTGAAAATATTGCTGAGCTATGCGCACTCAGAAAACAGTATACGGACACAGCGTCAACATCTGTGGACTCAAATAACTCGTTGTAACCGAGGCTGGTTGGTTATCACTTGCAAAAAATGCCTAAAATTCCGATACAGGAGAGTATAATAGGACGAGAGTTATAGAACGAGCTCTAAAGCTGGTGGTGAGTGCTAAGTGGTCACTATCGGCTAGAAGGCGACGAGAAGCCTCTCATGGCGCAGTGACTAAACAGGATCCAACAACAACCTCACCAGGCTTTACACAGTCAAGATATCCCTGCAGATGTTAGCAGCATCAAAATTCACAAAGCAGCTCGCATATTGAATCCCATGCTGAAAATGTAGAGTATTATTGGGGAGATTGCTTGAAACATCTTAAAAGGCCGAGTTCTACTGAAACGGCGACAAAAAAGTATATTAAAGTGTCATAAAGCTATAAGAACTGTAAATGATCAATAAAACAACGCCTCAAGAAAAGAAGCGTCTACTAAAGCAGACCGGCAGCTTTTTAGGCCCTCTTTTAGGCTTTGCATTCCCGATAATAACAAGCCTGCTCACAGGAAAATAATGGAACACGCAGAGAAAATGTATCTAGTCCCCCAAACAGGACCTAATCAAACTAATCCCCCCTAGTGTGAACAGGAGGTCGGCTAATATATTGTATAGAGGATTAGCGCTAGATATTCCTGCCCACTGCAGTAGTGCATTAGATGTAAACTAAATTGAGTTGTCGCTAAAGCCCAGTTTGACTAATAGACAGTAAAAATCACTGACAAACGGCGACTACAGCCCTAAATGCAAAGCCTCAATAATATAATAAGTAATGTCATCAATTGCCTAGGGAATATTGACACCATCCACAGTCGCTATATCCAGGGATAGATTGGATCTTATATTTATATCTTATAGTGAATTATTTCCTTTGCTCGTTGCACTTTCACCTTTGTCTTGGGTAAATACATATTTTATTGTAATACTTAATAAAAGTTATATTTTATAAGGGTTTTTTGTTAGTTAGCTAATGTCTTGTTGGATCAAATTGTTGTTCTGTGCCCGAACCGTTCTGAGATTTACCGTAATTATTTCTAGAATAATAAAACCTTTTAAAACTTATACAATATTCTTTCATTTTTTTTTTTTTTATTTTTTTTTTTACAAACGTATAAAACACATTAATACTTGGGAGGGGTGTTGTGAGAGGTGGATAATAGAATTATTGGTCATATAAACAATAATCTCAAAATCAATTAAAACCATGGTATCAAGAAAAGAATGGTGTGATAAATAAATGAGTTGGGGATATCATTCATATAAAAAACAGGGAATGGAGAAACACACAAGACAGATGGTCTGATAGGGGAGGGACGGAGTGTGTAGAGGGAGGAGAGAGAACAAACACGTTTAGATAGAACTTTGATATTGGCGGGGCACCTGTCACATTATATTCGAGTGATGCCCCTGATTTCACTACTTACATCGATCATTTTAGATAGTAAATGGTGATGAGCGGACGTGCTCGGATATGTTATCTGCCATGCTCGTTTGCTAACCGAGAGACTTTGGCAGGCTCGATAAATGTTTGAGTTCCTAACAAACAGGCAATCCCCCCGTATGCGTTGCAGCTGTCAAACAGCCATGAGACATGTAGTCACGGGTGCGGGGACTGGAACACATTTTTCAAACACGCCAAAGTCATTCGGTTAGCACCCGAGCATCGCGGATAACACCTTATCCCAGCACGTTCGCTCATCACTATTAGTAAACAAAAAAATCGATGGCTGTATGCAGGGGCGGACCGTGATAGTGAAGGGCCCCTGTGCAGGACTTGTGTCTGAGCCCCCCACCATCGAACCGCACCTATATAAACATACGCACATTTACATGTATTAAACACCAATAAAATATGCACATGCCCATTTACACATTACACACATGTACATAGTAAACATGGGCACAAAAGAATATATAAAAGATGCACATACATAATGACATTACTGTGATCCACTTGTCTGCATGTTATTTTTTTATTAATTTCTAGGTGTAACTGTATACAGGCCATTTGGATGTAACAGCGCAGACAATGAGACAGTGGTGCTTAACAATCAACTATTGATTTGACTAACACAAAAGGAAAATCTGTTTGAGTGAATATGTACACACAGGTCAGCACTATATTGTGGGTAATAAGGTTAATACAGAATATTATGACACAATGAGAACACAACGATGCGGCTAAATACAATATCTATTCAATGTTCTATTTGTATACACTCCTTATTATCTTGCAGTTAAACAACGGTTAATCAGTAATGATTGATCTTTATATTTCAGTAGGGGCGGATGCTGACAGCTTGAGGCCCCTGTGCACAAAATGTTTCTGGGCCCCCCTCTATGGGGACTAAGCTGCAGATTATATATACTGTACATTATACATACTACTGTTCCCTAGTGCCCTCTCATTATGTATACTATTGTCCCCTATTACATAGTGTCCTGACATTATGTATACTACTGTTGCCTATTACATAGTGTCCTCTCATTATATATACTATTGTCCCCTATTACGTAGTCTACTCTCATTATACATACTACTGTCCCCTATTGCAAAGTGCCCTCTTGTTATGTATACTACTGTCCCCTATTAAATAGTGCCTTGACATTATGTATACTATTGTTCCGTATTACATGGTGCCCTCTCATTATGTATACTATTGTCCCCTATTACATGGACTCCATTCATTATATATAGTACTGTCCCCTACTAAATAGTACCCTATCATTATGTATACTATTTTCCCCATTACTTAGTCTCCTCTCATTATATATACTATTGTCCCTGTTACATAGTGCCATCTTATTATTACTACTGTTCCCTATTACATATTGTCCTCTTGTGTTATGTTCAACACCGTCCCTTATACATCAGATTCTCTTTATATCTTTATTATTTCTAACAAAAATTTTATGTAAGGGATGATGCTGTGCATAACAAGACACAATACTATGTAATATTGGATGGCGCTGTATATAAGTGGGGACACTATATAAGGGAGTGCTCCGTAAATGCAGAGGGGAAAATAAGTATTTGATAGAATGCCAATTTTGCAAGTTTTCCCACCTGCAAAGAATGGAGAGGTCCCTAATTTTTATCATAGAAACACTTCAACAGTGAGACACAAAATCCAGAATTAAAAAAAAAAAACCTGAAAATCATAATGTGTGATTTTTAAATAAATTTAATTTTATTGCATGAAATAAGTATTTGATCACCTACCAACCAGCCAGAATTCTGGCTCTCACAGACCTGTTAGTTTTTCTTTAAGAAGCCTCCTACTCTGCACTCATTACCTGTATTAATTGCACTTGTTTGAACTAGTTACCTGTATAAAAGACACCAATCCACACAATCGATCACACTCCAACCTCTCCAACATGGCCAAGACCAAAGATTGCAGACCTGCACAAAGCTGGGATGGGAGAGAAGGAAAAACTGCTTGCACAATTATTAGAAAATGGAAGAAACACAAGATGACTGTCAGTCTTCCTCGGTCTGGGGCTCCGTGCAAGATCTTGCCTCATAGGGTAAGGATGATTCTGAGAAAGGTCAGGAATCAGCCCAGAACTAGACAGAAGGACCTGGTCAATGATCTGATGAGAGCTGGGACTAAAGTCTCAAACATTACCAGTAGTAACACACTACGCCATCATGGATTAAACTCCAGCAGGGCATGCAATATCCTTCTGCTCATGCCAGCACATGTCCAGGCCTATTTGAAGTTCTCCAATGACCATCTGGATGATTCAGAGGAGGCATGGGAGAAGGTCATGTGCTCAGATGAGACCAAAATAGAACTTTTTGATATCCACTCCACTCGCAGTGTTTGGAGGAAGAAATTGAATGAGTACAACCCCAATAGCACCGTCCCAATTGTGAAGCATAGCTGGTGACACTTCATACTTCGGGGAAGCTTTTCTACAAAGGGGACAGGACAACTGCAACATATTGAAGGGAAGATGGATGGGGTCATGTATCACAAGATTTTGGCCAACAACCTTCTTCAATCATTAAGAGCATTGAAGATGGGTCATGGCTGGGTCTTCAAACATGACAATGACCCTAAACACTCAGCCAGGTCAACTAAGAAGTGGCTCCGTAAGAAGCATTTCAAGGTCCTGGAGTTGCCTAGCCAGTCTCCAGACCTGAACCCAACACAAAATCTTTGGAGGGAGCTGAAACTCAATGTTGCCCAGTGACAGCCCTGAAACCTGAAAGATCTGGAGAAGATCTGTATGGAGGAGGAGGCCAAAATCCCTTCTGCAGTGTGTGCAAACTTGGTCAAGAATGTCAGGAAACGTCTGACCTCTGTAACTGCAAACAAAGGTTTCTGTACCAAATATTAAGTTCTGTTTTTCTGTTGTATAAAATAATTTGCATTTTATTGCATGAAATATGTAAAAATCATACAATTTGATTTTCTGTATTTTTTTAAAGATTTTGTCTCTTAGAGTTGAAGTGTACCTACGGTAAGAATTACAGACCTCTCCATTCTTTGTAGGTGGGAAAACTTGCAAAATCAGCAGTGTATCAAATACTGTATATACTCTAGTATAAGCTGACATTTTCAGCCCATTTTTGGGGGCTGAAAGTCCCCCTCTCGGCTTATACTAGAGTCATACCCAGGGGTCGGCAGGAGAGGGGGAGCGGGGGCTGTCTAATTATACTCACCAACTCCTGGCGCGGTCCCTGCTTCCCCGGCACCCCAGCTTCTTCCTGTACTGAGGGGTCACATGGTACCGCTCATTACAGTAATGAATATGCGGCTCCACCTCCCGTATTCATTACTCTAATTAGCGGTAACGGTGACCGCTCAGTACAGGAAGAAGCTGCTGCGCCTGGGAACCAGGGACCGTGCCAGGAGCAGGTGAGTATAACAGGGAGGGGAGCACTGCGCGATATTCACCTCTCCTCGTTCCGGGCGCCACTCCGTCTTCAGCGTCTTCTGCAGTGACGCTCAGGTCATAGGGCGCGATGACGTGGTTAGTGCGCGCCCTGAACATCAGTGCAGAAGACGCTGAAGATGGAGCGGCGCCGGAACGAAGTCAGGTGAATATTGAACATGCCGGGGGCCTGAGCGACAGAGAGGTGAGCATGTGATTTTTTTTATCGCAGCAACAGCAAATGGGGCAAGTGTCTGTATGGAGAATCTTATGGGGCCATAATCAACGTTTGTGCAGCACTATATGGCGCAAGTGTCTGTATGGAGCATCTTATGAGGCAATAACGTTTGTGCAGCACTATATGGGGCAAGTGTCTGTATGGGGCCATAATCAACGTTTGTGCAGCACAATATGGGGCAACTATCTTTATGGGGCAAATATCTTTATGGAGCATCTTATGGGGCCATATTTAACATTTGTGGAGCATTATATGGGGCAAGTGTCTGTATGGAGTATCTTATGGGGCCATAATCAAGGTTTGTGCAGCACTATGTGGGGCAAATATCTTTATGGAGCATTTTATGGGGCCATAATCAACATTTGTGCAGCATTATATTGGGCAAATGTGTCTATGGAGCATCTTATGGGGCCATTATTAACCTTTATGCAGGATTATATGGGGTGTATTTTGTATGGAGCATCTTATGGGGCCCATCATGAACTGTATGGAGCATTATATGGGGCTCCTGATTCAATATGGATATTCAAAAACACTTAACCTACTGATGTCTCAATTAATTTTACTTTTATTGGTATCTATTTTTACTTTTGAAATTCACCGGTAGCTGCTGCATTTCCCACCATAGGCTTATACTCGAGTCATTATGTTTTCCCAGTTTTTTGCGGCAAAATTAGGGGGGTTGGCTTATACTCGGGTCGGCTTATACTCGAGTATATACGGTACTTATTTTCCCCACTGTAACTAAAGAGGACGCTACATTATAAGGGACACTGTTTAATGAGGAAAGTATATAATTGAAGACTGTGCTATATAAGAAGAAAGTACACTATATACTAAGGGACAGCGCTATATAACAATAAAGTGTACTAAACACTAAGGGATGGCGATATATATATCAAGAAAGTGCACTATATACTGCCCCTCTGTGCTATACATAATAACGTGTCAGTCCTGTATCCATGTGAAGTGTCGGTGTGCAGGCCGATTTTTTTTCTCAGACAGCACACAGACCCATTGAAATGGACATGCTCTGGAGTATCACAGATTTCATTCTCAGAACTGTGATTTTCACACGTGTGAATGAATCTATGAAACTGAGTCCGTGTGCCATCCAATAAAATAAATCTGGCAGCAGCTACATCACACATGTGAGAATGTGGCCTAAGGAAGGTTCTTTTCCAAATAACAGCGTTACTCCAAGTCACACAGTACAGATACAGAATAACATTTCTATCCGGTGACCGCTGATGTCTCGTCTGATTAGAGACGTTTTGTGCTGTTTCTTCTCCATCTGGTCAGACCTTCATGTCGATGTCTCCCAGCCACGACTCCTCTTGTCACACTGATCACCGCTGCCCTGAAAATAACAAGGTCACATATTGTATGCAGAGATTTCTCTCCCGAATAAAAAAAAAAAGAATCCCTCGCCCTGCGCCCCTTAATACAAATACATTATACAGTTGTGCTCTCAAGTTTACATACCCCGGCAGACTTTTTGCTTTCTTGGCCTTTTTTTCAGAGAATATGAATGGTAACACCAAAACTTTGTCCCCACTCATGGTTAGTGGTTGGGTGAAGCCATTTATTATCAAACTACTGTGTTTTCTGTTTTTAAATCATAATGACAACCCAAAACATCCACATTTCAATTTTCAATTTCAAACATTATAGAGGATGTTGTATTTAGGGGGACCCTGTCGGCTCGTTTCGCCGTCGGGCCTGTTGGGGTCACACCCAGCTCTTTGCTGTCTGGTGGTTGGTCAGATGATATGTTAAATTTTGTGCAGCTCGAGTCAACTAAGGACTGGGTCGACGTTTTTTACTGATTGATCATTTATTGATTATTTATTTATTGATTGGTTATAAGATGTGTTTAAATAAAACCCCTTAATAAAGCATAGCGGGCTGTTTTCACAAATTTATTGTCAATGGTCTTCATTTATATTACAAATATAAATAATTATAAATATTATCATCTAGTATTTTAGCATTTATAATCCCACATATGTTTTTACCCACTCCTGATTTTGGCTTAGAACTACCGAGCTAAAGACTCACCAAACACTCAGCATGTTCACATGGCTTTACACAGCAGCATAAGAGATCTGCATCCTGGTACATAAACTTCCATAGCATTCACACAATGCAATAATAGGTGGATATAAACATATTCTGTTGTACCCTGCTTTGGGTTACTACATCCTGTGACTGTCACATGGCAACACTTTGCTGCTTGATAGATGAAGTGTCATGGTCTACCAGGGAAAGGATGAGTCTCCTCTGGTCCTACGGCTCCCGAAGTCAGTCCGCCATCCGCTGTGATCCTGCACATTGCACCCCAAAGGACAGAAAAAAATTCCTGTTATTGTGAACAGTTAAGCAAGTTGAAAAGGAAATAATTTCCAAAAGGCCTAAAGTTAAGAATGACACATTTCCTTTGTATTTTAGGCCAAAAAAAAAAAATTATATATATTGTGACAGTCACTGGCAAGGTCAGTGATATGAAACCAGAATATTTTCCTCCAGCACGCTATGTGTTGAGAGTATTAAGTTGCATAATGGGCTGGTTTCATGTGGACCTTCATAGAACAGGAGGGAGGAGGTCCACTTTATCTCCAGTGGCAGAGCTGCCAGGACCTGTGTGATGTCATGATCATGTGGTCAGTCACATGATGGAAAGAGTCACATGATCTGGGGCTTATGTAAATGGGCTCACCAGGCAGTCTGGGTTCAGCAAGCTTGGAGAGAGGAGTCTCCGGTGGGTTTGTGTCTTGTAGAGGACAGACTGAACCTGTATTGTTCCACAGCGGAGTGCCACCCGCATACGTATGGACTGTGTTGCAGCGTTTTGTTTTTTCTTTCTTCTTTTTCCTGTTTTAGCCTGAAAGGCTGAGTTTATTTTTCCTCAGTTGGTTTATGCCATTTTATAATAAACCAACCCAGGATTTAAAGAGGTGTTCCTATTTTTCCTTCCTCTGTATACAGCCACGTGAGTTGAACTGCCACAATATATATCTTACATTTTAAAAATTACAAAAAGTAAAATGGCCAGATGCAAAAGTTTGGGCAACCCTTGGAAATTTGTGTGCTCAGATAACTTTGACCAAGGTTTCAGGCCTGTTAGGGTTATGGCTTGTTCACTATCATCGTTAGGAGAGGCCAAGTGATGAACATTTCCCAGCTTTTTATAAAAAACTCATCCTTGCGTCAAAAAACAGCAGCTATGGGTTCTTCTAAGCAGCTGCTCAGCACTCTGAAAATGGAAATGATGGAGGCCCACAAAGCAGGAGAAGGCTATAAGAAGCATTTTCAAGTTGCCTTTTCCTCAGTTCGAAAAGTAATTAAGAAATGGCAGTTACCAGGAACAGTGGAGGTCAAGATAAGCTAAAGTTCAGTGAGAGCTGCTCATTGGATTGCTAGAGAGGCAAATCAGAACCCCCGCTTGACTAAAAAAGATCTCCAGAAAGATTTAGCAAAAAAGATTTAGTAGAAAAATAGCATTTCAGGATTTAAACAACAGTGATTGGAGCTCAGCCGACACCCTCCACGTATAAAGCAGGCTCTACTCCTGCGCCCGCTCTACACTGACCCTGCACCACAGGTCCGGTAACAAAAACCTAAAGAGATGTACTGGAATATAAGTTGGTTTTCATGCAGCGTGTAGACGCATGTTCGCACTGACCACTAAACAGACAAAGCCTAAGCAAAAAATCAAAATAAGCAAATAAATAAACAGCAATAGTGCATGGAAATAATATAGGATACTTTAGGTAACAGAATATGCAGCGCCCCCACTGCCGCAGGGCCGAGGGGTACCCGGTGCCGGGCCTCTGAGGCTCTGTTCTGGGGGTTATCACGGTGGCTAGGCCCGGTCCGTGGCCCTGCCTGTCAGGGGGACGTCCGGTGAAAGGTGGTGAATGGTGGTGTAGTTGTGAAGTGCCGGTCGCAGTAAATAATGAGGACACCAGGTTGCAGTCTCGTTACCTCTTTACTGAAGATCTCTGGGTCCTCAATCCAGAGTACGGTTAACCAGGCTGCGCAAGTCCGGCCGGTCCGATGGCACCTCCAGAGTTCTCTTTGCAGGTGGAAATCTGTGCCTTCCTGCTAGCGCTGTGTGTTGTGGTCCTCCCCTGCTGTGCTTACGGAAAGTCCCCACAACTGTTGTGTCTGTTTCTTATGTTCCCTCACAACTCGTTCGGATGATGTTCTTCTCCTCCGTCCCTCCCGGTGTTATGGTTGGGATGGCACCCGTATGACGGGTAGGCTCGGAGCTCTTCCGGGACCCTAGAGTCGCCCCTCTCCTAGTGCGCCCCCCATGTCTTCATAGGTGATTTAGGTGAGACAGCCCGCCGGAGACTGACTGTCCTGCCGTTGGTTTGAAGTATGGCTTGGAGCACTGTACTTCCTCGGCGTTCCGGCCGCCGGCTGTGCGCCTCAGTAGGATGTTGCCTCAGTCTTACAGCACGACTCCTACTGGTGTTCTCCTTGTTGCTTTGATCTCGTTTCTCACTCAGCACAATATATCTCGCTTCTAATCCTTCCTTGGGCACCGCCGCTATGCTGAGCAGGCACGGTCCCTTGACGTTCTCTCAAGTTGCCAGGCCTCTGTCAGGATCCCACCCCTGACAGGGACCCTACCGAATCTTCCCCCACAACACCCTCTGCCACAAGGTGTTGCCTGGTTCCAACCCAGTCAGCTTTCTGATCTAACTTCCTGCCTGACCCCCAGTTTTACCAGTATGTGAGGAGTGGCCTAGTGAATAGAACCCTTAGCTCCCCCTGGAGGCCCGACTGTGAAATGTATTGGTGTATGTGATACCTGGTCAGATGAACTCCTTCAGTGCCATCAGACGTACCATAGCTCCCCTTAGTGGCGGAGCCACAGTACTGCAACGACCAGGACTCTGGGGCGCTGCAAATATTTTATAAAAAAATAAAAGTAAAAGCCATCCTACCACGTCAAGGTGACCCTATTCTGGAGGTTCCTAACCTCAAGTATTAAAACTTTACCATATGTCTAATGACGCAATGTGAATATGGGCTGAGAATGACTGAGGCTTGTACTCCAGTTCATCTCTTTAGGTTTTTCAGTTTTTTTGCGCTCCCTCTTCCTTAAAGGGAACCTGTCACCCCCAAAATTGAAGGTGAGCTAAGCCCACCAGCATCAGGGGCTTATCTACAGCAATCTGGAATGTTGTAGATAAGCCCCCGAAGTATCCTGAAAGATGAGAAAAAAAGGTTAGATTATACTCACCCATGGGCGGTCCCGCTGCGGTCCGGTCTAGGACCTCCCATTTTCTTACGATGACGACCTCTTCTTGTCTTCACGCTGCAGCTCCGGCGCAGGCGTACTTTGTCTGCAGTGTGCAGGCGCCGAGCCTGACCTTTCCCGGCGCCTGCGTACTGCAGTACTTTGCTCTGCCCTCAACAGGGCAGACAAAGTACACCTGCGCCGGTGCTGCAACGTGAAGACAAGAAGAGGACGTCATCGTAAGAAGATGGGAGGCCCCAGACTGGACCGCGACGCCCATCATACCGGGACCGCCCCTGGGTGAGTATAATCTAACCTCTTTTTCTCATCTTTCAGGATACATCGGGGGGCTTATCTACAGCATTCCAGAATGCTGTAGATAAGACCCTGATGCCGGTGGGCTTAGCTCACCTTCGATTTTGGGGGTGACAGATTCCCTTTAAGCTGGACATCACATTCATATAGTTCCCCATGGCTGGGTGGCCAATAGCAGGGGTTAAATTTTGTGGCTCCAAAGTTCGGGTCCCCATTGGTTTCATTGAGGTGGTACAGGTTCAGGTTCAAGTTCAGGTACAGTTCTGGTACCCAAATCGAACTTTGGGCTAAAGTTCTGTCATGTACAAGAACCCAAACTTCCATGAGTCCGCTCATCTCTATGTAAATTTTAAACCCCTCAAAGTCTGTCTCGCTGCGCTGAAATAAAAACAAACGCGTATTTGTGTAAATTGTTAACCATCGACTTTATCAAATTCTTACAGTTACAAACCTGTACACCGTTTCTAAGAAAATAATAAAAAATAAACCAAAAGTAAACAATAATACTGTCAACAGTGAGATTCACCTTCCTCCCCCCCTCCCCCCCAAAAATATCTTATTTTGGGGGATAAAAATTCTAAAAAATAATCCAGTTCATACATAATAGTTTGCATAATTAAGTTTTCATGTCCAAGAAATGATAACATTTCAAAAATTGTCAATTTGAAACGTACAAGTAAATTTAAAGCAAATGGAAGAGGTATAGAAAATAAAATAAATATTAAAAACAATAAACAACTATCCCAAATTGCATCAAATTGACTAATATTAAAAGTACACGTACAACTTCAAATGCATATTTTGAGGTTCAATACAGGTGGCCGGTAACATTTTGCAAAGGTTTAAAGGAGAATACGGTCGAACTTTTCCTATACCTACAGGAGCTTAAGGGTTAAAAAAAACCTATATACAATTTGTACCTTATTTTACATATATTGTATCAAACAGTACAACATACATCCTTAAGATCTACCTGTTTATAACAGGAAAACACTACAAAATCATTTTTTTTTTCTCATACAGTGCTCAACAATTCTTTCCCTAACAAAAATATCAGTGCAGTTTTTGGGCTTTTTGAAGTGTCAGATACTATGCAAAGTCAACATGAAAGTAACATTTTCAGATTTCAGCCATACAATGAGTCTTAAAAATATAACCTAAAGGGAAGCAGTTTTTTGCTATTTAATTTGAGAGCACCATCATTTAGTGGCAGAAACCCTGATTCCAGGGATGTGTCACTTACTGGACTGTGAGCTGCAGTGTTTTATCAGCAGGAAATTATCACTGCAGGACTAGGTGTCTCCTGCCTCCTAGTCCTCCTGCTCTGTGGAACCACACTCCCACAACTGATTGGTAGCTTACAATAGTGTACACAGGAAGCTACCAATCAGTGGTGTGGGCGGGGCTATACACAGCTCAGCATTCCGAGCTCTGCTAGATCTGCAGCAGAGAAAACTGTGATTTTATTACAACAATTGCACCCAGTAAACTAAATGATATATCGCTGGAATCGGGGTCTCTGTACCTATATAACGCTGCTCTCACATTACATAGCAAAAACTTGATTACAGATTCCCTTTATTGTATTACTATGATATTTGTTATTGCAGTTATTACAGTTATAGAAAAACGTTTTTGAATATTTTCCTAAACTTGAAACTTGTTTGCCAGAATGTTCATACCCAACCAGTAATGAGTTTCAGACCATGTTATTATGGCAAGTAAACACTTCAATTTTACAGAAAAAAAAAACTCTTTGTAAATTCATGAAAACTTTTAACTAACCTTAAAAAAGAAAATAAAAAAAAGTTAAAAGAAAATATCAAGGTGCAGCTTTTGGGATAAAAATAATACAAATAGTTTAATTATTTCTTACTATTGTCATGCTTTCACCTGTTTACCATCTAAATATTCTTAAGTTCCTCTTCCAAGAAATTGAGGATGTTACCTAAATCTTATCTCTGGTAGAGAGAGAAGTTCTGGTTCTCATTGAGGAGATTCAGCTGGTGTATGGAGTGTTAAAGGAAATGCACCATGGGAAATCAAGTATGCAAATTATCTCTTCATAAGGAAAAAAATGAAAACTTTGTCCAGTACGACCTCTAGGTAACAACCCTAAAAGTTAATTTCTATCCCAAAAAGAGCCTGGAAACATGACTAGTGATATTATCTGCCTATAGTTGATGCTAAAGAACGTTTCCTTCCTTCTGGAGGGAAGCCAATTTGAATATCTAAACCTTAAATTTTCTACTACCGTATATTTTAATTCTCCAGAAAAATAAATAAAAAAAAAAGATTCAAAGATTACAAGATTTCAAAGGGCACCAATGAAATATCTATAAGACGACTCCAACCTACTATCTGTCATGATAAATTTTGTGTCTTCCTATGTAGCAGTTCCCCTGAGGAACCAGGGTCTCAATTTGAACACATTGCAAATACAAGCGAGTCAACGTTTTTCTTTTTTAGGTGCACAATCGGAATTGAATGTAACTATTTCAGTCTCTCATGATTTTCAATCTCACCTTGGGGTTTGTTGCTATACATCTCACAAAACTTGCCAACGTATGATGACTTTAAAGAGCACTTGTCATAAGCCATAAATATTTTTTTTTTCATTTTTTTTTAACCTGGTGTAAATGCCACTGTCCTCCTGGTTCTGGCATTGTTTGTTTTGTGCTCCTGCGCCTCTCCGTTCCTAAAATATGGCATCTTCTTCCCTGTATAGACATCTAGCCTTGTTGGCCAACTGCGTGCGCTTCTCAACTCTTCTTTGTGGGAGTCTTCTTCAGTTGGCCGAAATACTAGAATTCAAGACATGGAAGACAGGGCCATATCTCAGGAACGGAGAGGCGCAGGAACAAAACGAAAATGGCACTGGATTGAGGAGAACAGCGGCATTTACACCAGGTAACAATATTGCGTATTTATGACAAGTGACAGGTCTTCTTTGATGCTTTCCTACGGCATGGTATGTAACGTCATAATACATTATTGTCCATGTTGAATCATGTTTGGGAACTTTTTGTCTACCTCAAGCCTAAATTAATCAATTTGTTCTGTAGATGAATGCCATAAATAGGTTGACTAAATATTGATATGCCATTAATGTCCTGACTGTGGGAATACCCCGCCAACAGTAAAATGAAGTGGAATCTCCTGTCTTCTCTTTCTAGACTATGAAGAGATGGATATTGTCTATATTGGACCAGCCACTGGGTCTCTGGAAGACTATTGCAGAGCCCATTTGAGAAGAAGTATCATTGTCAGGGGTTCATGGATTCCCACGGATCAGACACTGATGACATACCAAGTCTACAAGTAAGGCAATTATAGGATACCAGGATGTTATTGAAAGAAAACTGAACCCTACATTACGGCATAATATATCGCGATTGACCTTGCCAGTCATAAGGTTGACTCTGCAAGGTTTGGGCACTGTCTGGTACCAGATACTATCAACTATCATCATCAAGAACAATGGCCACAACACTGATGGCTTCCAGGCAAGATACATCTCTCTCTCTTTACAATTATGGCTTACATATAGATATATAGTATTACTTTTTAGAATATTTGGTAATATTTTCCAGTTCACAATAATTATATATGGATAAAAAGGTGCAAATATAGTGCTAAATAATACAATGACTTACACATATGGTTTAGGAGAAATTTAAATGCCCAATATTCAGCGGTTAGCTGAAAAAGTAAGGTTTTACAATCCATCAAGGGGTTATCTGAAACATTTTTTTTTTTTACTTTTGACCTAAAAACTAATAGGCAGTTAGTTGATAACCTGATCTATGAGGCACTGATTCAGAGTGGTCATTGACTACTACAATGTTCGATTTTGCTGGTTCACGTTAACAAAGCAGCTCTTCTTCTTCCGGCTGCTCTTTCGAAGGGGCATGACTTCCGACGTCTTGCTGATTGATAGTCAACTCCCTACAGTTAAGCAGCGGGGAGCCGTAAGTCAATCAGCATAACATCGGCAGTTATGTCATGACAACAGAGCAGAGCGGAAGAGAATTTGCTGCTCTGTCGACATGATGTCAGCAGAATCTGCAAAATTGCTGGCAGGTCTGGGCAGGTGGTGATTTGCACTGGGCAAAACAGGCAGGTAGTTAGTTCTTAGGCCCAAAGTAAAAAAAATAAATAAAATAACTTCGGACAACCTCTTAAAAGGTTTGTATAAAGTTGAAAAAAAACATGTCTGATTCCTTTCAGTAACAGCTCTTCTCTAGCGATGGGTGAACCCGAACTGTAAAGTTCTGGACCCATACCGAACACAGTCTTCGGCTTTTTCCGGCAGTGTTTGCACACGAACACTGCCGGAAAAAGCCAAAGACTGCCGAGTGCAGTGAATACCGCCGGAAGTTAATGAGCGGCCCCGGAAGCAGATGCGGCTGGGAGAGAGCGGGACGGGAGGACGCGTCGCTGGACAGGTCAGTATAATTATGTTTATTATTAATTTTATGCTTTGTTTTACAGCTTTCCCCTGCCCCACCCCATATCTGTAAAGTCCAAGTTCGGTGTTTGGATGCAAGTTCGCGTCATCTCTGGCCCCGAGCTCGAACTTTACAAAAAAACTCGGATGAACCGGCCGATCCCGATCATTGGGGGGTTCGCCCATCACTACTCTTGTGCATGGACTGTGTCTCGCATTGCAGATCAACCTGATTCAAGCGAATGGTCAATGGACCTTTAGAGACAGGAGATCCAGTCCTGATTAATCCCAACCCCTTCACTATTTGAGGAATTCACTCAAAGGTTAAGGAATGGGGATGAAGTGAAAACTCCTACCTTGGGTGGCAAAATCCATGGGGCCAATTTTTATTTTTGCTAATTTTGCCATATCTTTTCTAGGAATCCCATTAGTAAAGTAGCCCATAGGTGGACAATGAAAAGCTGAAAGTGTCATGTAATTAAAATGGCCATCTAATTACTGCACCATTACATATGGGAGAAGCTGGAGCAAGATTCATAATACTGCTGTAAACAAAATGGCGGCAGAACCATATCCGCCCCACACAATACTGAATGACATGATAGGAAATGGTAAAATAATCTTTAGTATAATACAAGGTTACTCACTATCATAAGTCTGAGGAGTGTGATAAGAATGAGTTTCTATCCTCCATAGCACAGGGGATGACTAATGAGATCAGATACTTAAAAAATGCTACCTACTACGTCATTCTACCTAGACCACCACATTGTGCTATGGGCCATCGCAGAGTCCAGTAGAAAAGGCGAAAGTCTACGGTGCTGATGGCAAGGTGCAGAAAACCAAAAAATGGATAGCGGATACTCTATAAGCAACTACGTCACGAACAATAAGGGATTTCCATAAGAATATGGCTCAGTTGTCCTCTATCACTATCTATATGGCATCATCTATAATGGATGGCCAAGGAATCAGCCTGCGGATCCTGAAAATGGACGTTAATGGAAATGTGCCCCCCTTTCTACACATCACAGGGGGAAAGAAGGCTTTATTTACTGGGGTAGGTGGAATTGATTTTACTTACATTGTAGTGATAATAAAGTGTAAATTAAGCTTAAAGGGGTATTCCATAATAATTCATTTATGACCCCATTTCCTTCATCATGAGAACGTAGGACCTCTATTCCCCAGTCACTAAAAGGGGACAGAATGGAGCAATGATCTAGCTTGTGGCCTGCAACTCTATTCAAAGGTTGTGGCTCATGCCCAACCTCTGCTTCATCCTGAATCCCACCAAACATGTTACATAACTGTCGGAAAAACTATTATTTGGTGGACAACTCTTTCCTCTGATTCCCCATACACAGGAACGATGGGATTGACCTGTGTACTCTATGAGGCAGCCAGCCCTCATAAGGCAGCGGCTTAACGTCACACTGAACAAAAGGATCAACTGTTGAAAATCAACAGGAGGGATCTGTTTTCACCCTCCAAAAATTATCTGTCAGGGGAGAGTCAGAAGGCCCCCAGAGATATTAGATTGTTGACCGATATTGGCAGGTTTGGCCGACTTTAGTCTAATGCAAATGGGGGTCTTAAAGGGAATCTTTCAGCAGATTTTTGCTATGTAATCTGAGATTAGCTTAATGTAGGGGCTAAAAGCCTGATTCCACCAACGTGTCACTTACTGGGCTGTGTGTTGCGGTTTCAAAAAAGTCAGTGTTTTATAAACAGGAGGTTAGGACTACAGGACTAGGTGTCTCCTGCCTACTAGTCCAACCACGCCCCCTGTGGGTGGAGTTATACAGAACGCAGCATTGCTAGATCTGCAGCAGAGAAAACAGTGATTATATAAAAAATGATAGCTTGCACATATCCGGTAGATACAGTAAATGGAAAAGGTTGTGGACTGGAATTCAACTTTTATATATGTTGAAAAGTTGTGTAATGTTCTGATATACTTTGTATTTCAAGTCCTCATCACATTCAAGATCTTTGCTGTTAACAGCATCATGTCCAATGTCTATGCTCAACAACGCAAGTCTTTGACCTGAACTAGCAACCTCACATGATCAGAAAGGTGGCTGTTACATCCGGAATATGCATAAAACAGGTTCAAAACACTCATCGGAATGAGCCAAGACTCAGCTTGACTACCATTCTTAATAAACAGTCATGTTGGAAGTTCTTTTAAAATGGTTTTCCATAGAGTCTTATAGTTTCCAAGAAAATATAATAGAGCCCATCGGATTTTCTGTTGGGTTACGGTGTCTTTGATGTCAAGAATGCACCAGAACCCTGATGGAATGGGAACTAAGACCAATGTGATTAAAGACTGAACAGGCCAAAGTCACTAAGACTGAGCTATAGCTTGGTAATTTTTAAACTGGCGTCTACGATATCCCCAAATGGATGTACTGCACAACTATTGGGAAATATGTTACATACTCAGAAATAAGACTATTGATATAAACATTATTGAGAAATGGCTTTCGTCAGTCTACCCAAAGGTGCCCATTAAAGTTTATATTAAGTTCAACAATTCGTAAGTACTAGAAAATGATTTTAAAAAATTAAGTTCTAATGCTGGTCACACAAATTAGATGTAACTGGGCCAAACTTGCTAATTTTGGTTGCACTAGCCATGCGTCCAAAGGACATAGTGACCCGCAACTGCTTAATCCTTCCATTTTTGGGGTGATAGTCCTCTGCCAGTGGAGTTTGGCAGCAGCTTACCCCCTTTTTTCTACCGAAAACACAGGCATGCTCAAATGTGTATGGAGGTGTCAGCGGAGATACTGTAGCTGTTCATACACACAAGAAAGCTGTCGGCCAAACCTTCCTTTAGTGATCAGCCTAAAGGTTCTATAATCAAGGATTTTTTCTTAGAATGATCGATTACGGAGAAAAAAAGACTTTCTTAAAGTGTTTTGGAAATGATTGAATGTAAAATCAACCTAAGATGTAAGGAAGACCATAATGTAATGCAATACTGCACTATAACCTGAGCTTTATGTGCATTGCTATCCAATATATTCAATTGCTCACATACTTCTACATGAAGTCATCTAACAAAATGTGGGGATCACTTCACAAAAGGTGTAACTTAATGCGTTTTGGGACATGAATGAAAGCTTGATTTTTAGGAGACAACTATAAACCTTCTTGATGGAAATAGTTGTCACAAACACTGTAGGTTGCCTCATCAAAACCACTCTTTTCCATATGATTTATCCAGGCGTATGGACCTCATAACAGAGGTGACCTTCTTAAGACCATCATAAGTAAAAGCAGCTACTGTTCTGGTTCATGGTCAGATAGGAGCCAGATGAGCCTTACACAAGTCTAACTCCTGGCACTTTCCCTTCCCACCATTTTCTGGTATTGCTATCGAATATTAGAAACTGGACCTTCTGGAATTTATTGCCTATCACTAGAAAAAATGGTTGTCCTCATGAAACTTCCTTTTGAAGTTGTAAACTTAAGAGTTAGACCTTGGCCATATTTTTGGTTCAGCTATATTTTATGACTTATCAACCTAGATGGACCCACACCACTAGGAACTTTTTGTGGTCAAGATCATAATCTAAGAAGATGGTGACCACAATTACACATCTCCATAACAACGGACATCATGTATTCCAATCCAATCACCCAACCAAGGTCAGTAACACTCAACAAAGGTTGGTGATAATTTTAGTGGTTGGACATGACCTTCTCTTTATGCAAAATAAATATTCATGTTTTTCAAGGGAAGCAACGAGACAGAATGACGTACAAAGCTCAAGTGACAAAGCCAGTGTTCAACAAGCTCAACTCCTAATGATCAAGAAATAGATACAAGAGTCAATAAATCGATAATGTAAAAGGACGCTCTGTCCACTATTCGAGAAATAATATGGTCTTACTCTTCTACTTTTAATGAGAAGGCTATGTAATCATCAAACATTGTATGTCATTAGATAACTGTTCTCTTAAGGAAACAGATACTCTTGTTCATGGGTTGCATCTAAAATCAATGCCAAATTCACTTGTATGAGACTTGTGTAGAGATGAGCAATTGCCATGGTCCGGTATCCAGTCCGATCATCGGTGGCAGCCGGTCTTCACTTTTAGCCTAGTAAGCATCAAAGGTGCCAATGATTCCAGAACAAGAATGCCAAACACAGATGTAAAGACAGAGGACCGGAATGGACAAAGGATCGGGGTTCATCTCTAGACTGAGGTACAGTACCAGAAAGAGCTCGCGGAAAATAGTAGCGATGTTTTATGAATCAGGTAGCCTTGTAAAAGCTATTTCTTTTCCATGGCCATCAGCAGTAACACCATCATCAGGTAAGGTTCGGACAGGCAGTGATGGGTGGCAAGAGATTTAAAACACAAGCCTTAGGAGAGATTTACAAAATTTGCAGAAAACAATTTGTAGAAATAACTTACTCACAACTAAACAAGATGAGCTGTGTATTATTTTTTTAATCTTTTTATTACATTTTTGGGAAAAAAGACTCATGCTGGCCCTAGAGCCATTTTTTTAAAATATGGCAACTAAATATTTATAGGTATTCATAAAAGGGGATTCCAGGATTGGAAAAACAGGATTCTTTCTTCCAGGAAAAGCTCCAAACCTGTCCAAGCTTTTGATAAACAGGTTGTGGTATTCCAGCCCAGACTATGCTGTCTTATACAGTTATATGAAAACCCCTATTAATCTTAAGCTTAATGTTTTATAAAAATAGTTTTTTTTGCAACAGCTATTTCAGCTTCATATATCTAATACACTGTTGTGGAATGGCCATCCCAGTCCCCAGACCTGAATATCATTGAACATCTGTGGGATCATTTGAAGAGGGCTGTCCATGCTCGGCGACCATCAAACTTAACTGAACTGGAATTGTTTTGTAAAGAGGAATGGTCAAAAATACCTTCATCCAGGATCCAGGAACTCATTAAAATCTACAGGAAGCGACTAGAGGCTGTTATCTACTAAATATTAATGTCACTTTTTTGGTGAGGTGCCCATACTTATGCACCTGTCAAATTTTGTTTGCATGCAGATTGCACATTTTCTGTTAGTACAATAAACCTCATTTCAAGGCAGAAACATTACTGTGTCCAACAGTTATTAGATATATGAAACTGAAATAGCTGTTGCAAAAAAAAAACAATTTTTATAAAACATTAAGCTTAAGATTAATAGGGGTGCCCAAACTTTTTCATATAACTGTATATATGGACATTAAGTGTAAATCCTATTTCACAATACATTTCAAAGGTTTATACCTTTCTTTCAAGTACCCTCTATTACTTTAATCCACAAAAAAATACGGAAGGTCAAAGGGGATCATACAGTAGAATCATAGAATGCTAGAGTTGGAAGGGACCTCCAGAGTCATTGTGGCCAACCCTTTACTCAATGCAGGATTCACTAAACCATCTCAGACAGATGTCTGTCCAGCCTGTTAGCCATGTCCTATCGCTCTCCGATGTTCATAATACGGCTCGTCTACTATGAAAAAGACAGCGATTTATTGCTTCTATAAGTTCATTAAAATGTCCATATGATACATATAACGAACACAGACTTTAGATTATGGTTCTAGTTGGGTTTCTGTAGGGTCTGGAGTTTCTTATGTGAATCACAAAGATGGACCCGAAGAGGAAAACAAAAAGCTGCCATGATGGACAAGGCACGCACATTGCTTAAACACAAAGTGGCTTGTATGGCTAATTACGTCAGATTCTATACATTCTGTCATCAGTCTTGTAGAAGCAAAATCTATGTAAACCATTTTTTGGATTTTTTTAATGACTTTTGTGCTATTCCAGTAAACTATCATTTCATGGATGCAAACGATCATCCTCCATAGTAAACATATTAAAGTGTACTTGTCACATATGCACAATGGATATATTCTGTAGGCATCGGCCAAAATGTAATGCAAGATATTTGTCAGTGTGTCTGATATCTAGACTGTCCCACATCCTTAAAGATGCTGTGAATATCGGGGCATTTGTAACTTGGGTAGATTTACATTTTTTAATAATTTTAGGATGGAGTTTGTGCCACATTACGTTGGGCCTTAAAGGGCTTTTCCCGTCACAGCAATTGGCCCACGAATGCTATGCTATTTCCATAACTATTAAAGAAGTGAATGGATGTTACAGAAAGCGTATAGCCCTACGAGCAAAGCCATTCCCATAACTCCTATAGAAATTAATGAGAGTTAGAGAAAGCGTGTAGCCCAACACAACACTTCCTTGGCTAGTAAAACATGGACCACAAAATGAATCATTGCCTATGACTTTTTATAAGCCTTTGGCCATGAGTTAGTGATGTTGCCTAGTCTAGGTGACTTTATAGGCCATAGTCACCTGGCGATCATGGCCCTGAGAGCTACTTGGCCACAACAAAAGGGAGTAATCCTGAATCTGAGAATATGACACCATCACAAGACTTTTGAGCTTACACAGAGGCGTGCTCTGGGTGCAGGGTGACCAAGGAAGGGCATCAAAAGCCATTTTAACTTAGCTAGGGTATTGAAACAATTCCCAGCGGAAGCTAACTGAATAATTTCCCACCTACCACTTTGCACCTACATTCATGACCTTGTTCATTCCTTTGGCCACGAGATAGTGACGTCACGTTTTATAGGCTGTGTTCACTTGGGCCGATTCCACTGTATATGAGTGCGAAGTAGTGATGACACGTTTTATAGGCTGTGTTCACTTGGGCCGATTCCACAGTATATGACTGAGAGTTAGTGATGTCACGTTTTATAGGCTGTGTTCACTTGGGCCGATTCCACTGTATATGAGTGAGAGTTAGTGATGTCACGTTTTATAGGCTGTGTTCACTTGGGCCGATTCCACTGTATATGAGTGACAAGCAAACATTTGTAACCCGTAAAGGTTTACAGCTACAGAAATCAAATCAATTGATGAGACTTTTTGAAACCTTTATCTTTCGAAATGCAAATTTTTTTTTTTTTATAAGTATTAAAACACTGTGCATACTTTTGGCAATAAATATAACCAACATGTTAGAAGGATTGTCTATTTAATTTTGCAACATATCACTGACATACTGTACTATCAAAAGCCATTGGAGTTCCACAGTCGGCATCCGTTACTAAAAAGTCAGTGACGAACGCGATGACTTCTTGTATTCCCTAGAGGCTAGTCATGAATGGCTATACATACAGAGATAGGATAAAAAAATGGAGCTTGTCACACTTGAGTTTGATGTTGGGTTTCCATGTAAGGAATGTGGGAGTGATCGATTCGAAAGTCGTCTAAACTTTCATAGTCACTTATGGCCACTTCTGTATCTTCCAGTCCACAGCTGGCCGACACGTCTGAAGAAGAAGCACCTACTGAATTGTGCAAGGATAAAGATACATTATCTGTGCTTGTCTTGTCCACCTTTTGGCTTTGGGCAGGCACAAAAGTACTAAATGAATGTCCGGGTTGTAAGCTGGAAGTGTCTATTTCGCTTGAGAGATGATGGGGTGGAAGATATTGGCTGGGGTGAAATTGAGGGCGCCGCCGGCAGTCTGGACTGAGTGTGCTGATCACAGATCTCGGCTGTACTTTAGGAAGGGTATCGTAATGTTCTTGAAAGTCCTCCGGGAGAGGAGGTGGAAGCTGATCTTGACTTAAATAATCTTCCTGATGAGGAGGTGGGTAGTCACTGTCAATGTCGTACCCTCCCAGGTAGTAATCCGTCTCCAGTTCTCTGGTGCTACCATGGTGGGCCGATGACCCATCAGCAGTTTCGTAGTTCGGGGCCTCCTCAATATCAGATAAATGAGCGCTTGGCATCCAATCAGAGGTATCCCAGTGGTACGCTGTGGAGATATAAGGGTCTGAAGTTAATATGAGGATGATGAGAAGCTTTCGGAAAGAGTCATGCTCCTGTTAATGGAGTGGTCAGTCATGCGGCTTGTGTTGAGCCCTCGTCTCGTGCGTTCCTCCAAGCTTACGACATAAAAACAATTTGCACAGGGTAGTGATCGCTTATAATGTAACTCAAACACAATAGCAGTTGGATTAGATAAAATGTTACCAGCATGCTAGAGGGTAGGCGGGGGGAAATGTGAAGGGTGGGGGGTGGGAGAAACAGGCAGGAAAAAAAGGCAAAGCTTGCAAAATGTCGTTTTCACAAAAAACATGTTATGGGCACCAGACATATTAACAAGGCAACTGAATTTGGGCTACAAAATGTCACCTCTGTTGTAATTCTGCCCTTGGTCCAATATCGGAGCTGTTTGGTTCGAAGGGAAAAAAAAGAATAAAACTTACAATTCACAAACATTAATGCAAAATATTCCACTTAGAACCCCATTTCACGGATAAAGGGAATCTATCAGCAGTTTTGTGACATGTAATCGGTGGGCAGACAGATTCCCTTTAAAACCAACAAAAAAAAGTTTAGAAATGCTGCAACAATTTTCTTTTTTTTTTCCGTTTCAATTTTTTCACCTATGGTTTGCATTATCTACTGTATATAGAGGTGTTATCAGTCATTGCACAGGAGGAGGTGAGCTGTGACATCATCTATTGTAAATGGTGGATCCTGTGTTATCTACTGTATATAGAGGTGTTATCAGTCATTGTACAGGAGGAGGAGGTGAGCTGTGACATCACCTATTGTGAATGGTGGATCCTGTGTTATCTACTGTATATAGAGGTGTTATCAGTCATTGTAAAGAAGGAGGAGGCGAGCTGTGACATCACCTATTGTGTAAGGTGGATCCTGTGTTATCTACTGTATATAGAGGGGTTATTAGACATTGTACAGGAGGAGGTGAGCTGTGACATCATCTATTGTGAATGGTGGATCCTGTGTTATCTTCTGTATATAGAGGTGTTATCAGACATTGTACAAGAGGAGGAGGAGGTGAGCTGTGACATCACCTATTGTGTAAGGTGGATCCTGTGTTATCTACTGTATATAGAGGGGTTATTAGACATTGTACAGGAGGGGGAGGTGAGCTGTGACATCACCTATTGTGAATGGTGGATCCTGTGTTATCTTCTGTATATAGAGGTGTTATCAGACATTGTACAGGAGGAGGAGGAGGTGAGCTGTGATATCACCTATTGTGAATGGTGGATCCTGTGTTATCTACATATAAGTTTTATATCAGATTGTTATCCTGCCTGTGATGATAATGAGTTGACTACGGAGAAGTGATCTCTACAGAACTATTTTTCTGATACAGACTGTGACATACAAAAAAAAGAATATTTAAAAAAATATGTTAAACATAACAACTTGATTTAGAAAATACGTAGTTTATTATCACTGTAAGTAAATTGTGCTATTTTCTTTAGTATACATTTATAGGGTACAAAGACAACACATGATACAGATTCACAAATTGCATTATCCATTTCATATAATAGGCAAAGTTTGCAGAAAAAGTGTAAATACCTTCAGTTTCAACATTATCAACAACATTGTTGACTAGATGAATGACAGTCACTATGGAAGCTTGTGGGAGGGAGAAAACACAACACGGGAGGAAGGGAGAAAAAGGGAGACAACAGAAAGGTTAGTATTACACCCCACAAACGTGGTTACTGTATCAATCACCGGATGTCACCGACCCTTAGGCTATGTACCCATGTTGCGCTTTTTAAGCGTTTTTGCGGCGGTTTTCCGCTGTGGAAACTCTTAAAAAAACGCTTACATGAAGCATCCCATTATTTTTAAGGGCATTCCGTAATTGTTGTGCCCATGCTGCGTTTTTTTTCCACAGCGGAAAAGCATTGTGGAAAAAACCGCAGCATGTTCATTAATTTTGCGGAAAATCAGCGTTTTTGCCGCTACTGAATTGTATTTGGACAAATGGGAAAAAAACGCTAAAAAAATACGAAAAAAACGTGACAAATACACGATAAAAATGTGATAAAAGCGCTAAAAATGCCAAGGGAGTCCGGTTTTGATGCATAAAATTCTGCATACATTCTGCAACGTGGGCACATAGCCTTACTGTAAGATTCATGGGTAACATTCATGGAACGGTAGCATTAATGAGCAGTGCTGGGTGATCATCCACCTAGGCCTATATAAGGTATCAAGTCTCTTAGTTTGACCTATTTGCAGTTTCCTCTGCTCCCTGTTTCCAGTCTTCCAGTACCACTGCTACCTGTCTGCAGCCTCCTGGACGTATCTGGTCTGCCTCTGGTTTCCAGTACCTCTGCTACCTGTCTGCGTTCTCCCGGACATCTCCTGTCTACCTGAGGCTTCCAGTGTCTCTGATACCAGTTTGCAGTTTCCATTACCTCTGCTACCTTTCTACAGTCTCTCGGATGTCTACTGTCTGCCTTTATTTATGCTACCTGCTCCTGGTCTTTCATGACCTCTGCGTCCTGTTTGCAGTTTCCTGTACCTCAGTTACCTGTCTGCGGTCTTAAGGATGTCTCCTGTCTGCTTGCAGCTTCCAGTAGCTCTGCTACCTACTCCTCGTCTTCCCAGACCTCTGCTACCTGTCTGCGGTCTCCAGGACATCTCCAGTTTGCTTGCAGCTTCCAGTGTCTCTGTTACCTGTCTGTGGTCTCCAGTACCTCTGCTACTTGTTTGTTGTCTTTCGGATGTCTCCTATCTGCCTGTGGCTTCCAGTACCTGGCATTTGGTCAGTGAGGTCTCTACTTCTTCCGGACATTTCATGAAAGTTGGAAAATAGGTGTTACTTCCCTTAAAATTGGCCTTAGTGTGTCTAACATAGGAAACATGAAAATGGAATCCTATTTTGGACAAGAAATATAAGACTTTCCAATTGAAAAACCGTCAGGAATTCAGCACTCGGCCTTCTTGAATTCGAGAAAGTCCTGGATACAAATGTCTACATTTTACCTAGAAAAATCTGTATGTAAGACTTTATATTTTCCCTAGCGGACTTATGAAACACATCTTTCTTACAGCGCAGCTCCATACACCACGTAGTGGCCATTCTCGTGTACTGCAGCTCGGTTCCTATAGAAGTGAATGTGATCTCAGCTGCAGTACCGATAACGGCCACTACGCGGTGTATAGAACCTTAATGTAGCCCTCTCCACAGTGAAAATTCGGCCACTGATGGAGTTGCAAACAGCTGATTGCAAGAGGTGTCGGTCCCTTTGATATTTACAACCTCTCCTAAGGATAAGTCATCAATTTATAAGTCCAGGACAACCCCTTTAAGGAGATCATTTTTATTTTATTTTATTTTTTTTAAAAGTGCAAATTATTGCTGGTCTCATCAGTCTTCATTAACTGTCGTGCTGTCATGGCATGCCAACCGCTTGTACATGACTGCTGCAGTCGATCGCTGTCATGCCGTACGTGCAGACATCACTGCGGTGACTATCGGGACTGCTAGAGCAGCACGGAATTTACCAGGTAAGTAGGGTTTTTTAAATAATTAATTAAATCTGCGCAAAATACCGTTAATAAATTTAATAGATTTTTAGATTTAATAGATTTTTAAGAACTTTAAGAGCAGAACATGTGAAAAACGATATTTATATGACACTGAAAAAACAAGCACATTCAGAATAAACAATAAAGTGTTGCACCAATATCTTAAAATAGAGACTGTCTTGCTCTCTTATATGGATATAATATCTACAAAACTCAAACTAGGGGTAACTGTTAACCCCTCTGTATACCCTAATAAAAACCTACATAACACTGCATATAGAATAAACGTACATGTATAGCACAGAGAGATCTCTCTAAAAAATACACTTAAAAGCAATAGTTGACCTAAGTAGGGTTTTTTATTGCCTTCTCTGCTTTGAGTGACCGTTCTAAAAATTTTGGATAATCCCCTTAATGGTTAAAAACAGCTGGTAGGTCAGCAGACAGGGGCCATAGAGATGCAATGTCATGTGTATTGATGTTGATGAGATCCCACGTGCTTTTGAATATTTATGTATAGATGTAGCCCACATTATGACGTTATCGTAGCACGCTTCTCACTGAAAAGGCTGCATGTCTGTAATTGCCACTAGAGGGAGCCATAGGGATTTATATGCCTCCCATTGAACTCAATCATGAATACACCTGCACTGAGCTCCCCCTAGTGGTGGCATATAGAAGCTTAACATTTAACACCGCCTTTTCTCCAGAATTGCTGAGGTGATGAGATGGGGGATACCAGAAAACATCTCTAAATGTGACCAGACCCTGAGGTCATGGAAGGATAAGACAAGATTACTACCTACTCATTGCACTAAGAAATATGAACAGAAAATGTGTCCTCGGATAAAACTGACTTTCCTGGAAACAGGTCCTCGAGATAAAAGAGTGGAAATTGTGCACAAAGCAATATCGAAAAGAAGAGGTTGTAGATGCGGAGTCCTTACCATTGTCATCTCCTGAATCCGACTGGAAGGAATTCAAAGACTGGTTCTCGGAATTGTTCCCCTTTGTGCTCCCCACAAAACAAGTCATTTCTTCTGCTGCTTCCAGTCCTTTACCTTGAGATACAAAACCCCGCACAAAAAACTATTATTTTACATCGACCCCATCAGTCACCCCCATTACCAGAGTTCAATGATGACCTCAATTCTACAGAAGAACATCAATTAATGTCATTTTGCAGCATGTGCGCAACTCTCCTTCTGGCCTGTACTTCACTCTTCCCACTCTACTTTGTTTCCACTGTGATGCAGTGACCCCTGTTACAGCTAGGGGGCACTGTATGTGCTCCTCAGGACACGCATGGAGGCGTAATGGGGATGGTGAGACGGTACCCGGCATTGTTGTGAATGGTTGGTATGTGTGTCGCAGAGAAAGAAACTCTGTGCTGTCAGCCTGAAGCGATGTTCTGGGACCTGTAGTCCCACAAGTAATTGTGTCATTCTAAAGGGAGGCTGGCAAGGCTAGAGAGATGGGCGGGTCAAACTAGCCACACACACTCCCACCTAGAGGAGTGGTCAAAGGTATATAATGTGACCAGGGTGTGGGTCACATGGTTCCTATATGGTTCCAGTGTATGGTCCAAGTGCAAGGTCCTGGAAGCCTGTGTTGGAAGTCCTGGGAGAAGGTATCCTGAACAGCACATGGTGGGGCTTTGGACCTGATGGCCTGGGGTGTTGGACTAACGTCCTGAATAGAACCCGGACAGGTCACATGCCTGGGGTGTTGGACTAACGTCCTGAATAGAACCCGGACAGGTCACATGCCTGGGGTGTTGGACTAACGTTCTGAATAGAACCCGGACAGGTCACATGCCTGGGGTGTTGGACTAATGTCCTGAATAGCACCCGGACAGGCCACATGCCTCTGTGTTGGACGGTCCCAGGTGGGATGGATGTCCTGAAGAGCACAGTGTGATCCTGGACGGTCTGTGATGGAAGCTCCTGTGAGTGGAGTCTTCCTGGAGCACCTGAGAGACCGTGGACCTGGACGATCTGTGTTGGGGAAGCTTCCCCTTTGGTGGGTCTGGACTGACTAAGGTGTGCCAGGCAAGTTGGTGATCCCTGTGAGGCAGCTTTCCCAGAAGAGAGGACTGACAAGGAGTCAGCAGGTGGAGCAGGAGCTCCCGTAAGGTACCATAGACTGTTGGTGCTTATGTTGTTCTATGAACTGTGTGGTAACCCACGGCAACTGGTCAGGAGAGGACCAGCGTGTTTAGTTGCCGCAGACTAAGGATGTGAAACTTGATGTGATGTCCTGGTACAGTGTGTAAATGGACTGCACATGATGTGGTTTATGATACCTTAATAAACCAAATAGACTGTTTTGTGTGAAAAACCGTGCCCGTGTCCCCAAATATCGCGGCCAAGCGAGTGTCCCCCAAGACACATGGTAAGCGCAATCTTACACCACCCATATTAATCGTGTGGTGACTGTGAACCCACCACAAGCCTCATGATAGATCGATAAATAGTGACAGTCAGAAAGATAAATAAATAGATACAGTGGCATGCTTACATAGGTCACCTAACAAGGTATGAAGTGACACTTCAGGATCTGTGGAAGCGCTGTTTGCGCAAAACAGCTGTCATCCTACTTCACTACACGTTCTCCCTGTCTGAACTGCTAAATGTCTGTATAAGGGCTGTCCCACACGTCCAGATAATTCCGGTACCGGAATAAATCGGTACCGGAGTTATCCGTGTCCGTGTGCCTGGGAACTCACGGAGGCCATACCTGCGGCACACGTGTGCCGCCCGTATGGCGAGTGGGTACCACACGGAGCGTGTGGTACCCACTCTGCATGGTGCTGAAGCTGCGATTCATATCATCCCTGCAGCAACGTTTGCTGCAGGGAAAATATGAAGAATAGTGTTTAAAATAAAGATCCATGTGTCCGCCGCCCCCCCACCCCCTGTGCGCCCCCCCCGCTGGTCAGAAAATACTTACCCGCTCCCTCGCTGCTTCCTGGTCTGGCCGCGGCTTACTGTATGCGGTCACGTGGGGCCGCTCATTTACACTCATGAATAGGCGGCTCCGCCCCTATTGGAGGTGGAGCCACATATTCATGAGTGTAATCGGCCGCATACAGTAGGAGGCGCGGCCAGACCAGGAAGGAGCGACAGCCGACGGTGGACCCGGATAAGTATTTTCTGACCAGCGGGGGGGCGCACAGGGGGTGGGGGGGCGGCGGACACATGGATCTTTAGTTTAAACACTATCATTCATATTTTCTCTGTAGCAAACGGTGCTACAGGGAACATATGAATGGCGGCTTCAGCACCATGTGGGGGGGACAGCGCTTACTGTAGCGCTGTCTCCGGCACGCCACACGGACCCCAGACGGAGAATGTCCGTGTGAGGTGCGTGTTTTACACGGACCCATTGACTCTATTGGGTCCGTGTAATCCGTGCGCTCCCACGAACACTGACATGTCTCCGTGTTTGGCACACGGAGACACGGTCCGCACACGGTCCGCACAAAATCAATGACATCTGAACAGATGCATTGATTTTTATGGGTCTACGTGTGTCAGTGTCTCCGGTACGTGAGGAAACTGTCACCTCACGTACCGGAGCCACTGACGTGTGAAACCGGCCTAAAGGAATTTTTTATCGGGAAGGTGAGTGCACACCATTTTTTCTACTGTTTGATCATTATACTCTGCTGTTTATTTATTTTTTACCCTTTTTGGATATAGGACTGCCAAGGGTTTTAAAAGAGACGTTTTTTTACGTCCACCCATATGCAAGTCCATACAACTTCCCTATAGGGATACTTTATGAGCGCAGACATATTGTATACAAAAAAATCTTTTTCTTTGTGTCACACCCTGACTTTTTTGGAGGTCCAACTTTTTCTATCTTCCTGTCTTTTAATGTTGTGTGATTTTAAAATATTGTTTCAATAAAGACAAAAATACTTTTTATTCACTTTCCTATGTGTCACTTCGTACCTTGTTAGGTGACCTATGTAAGCATATATGACTGAAGTGCTATTTAACTGCCTACAAAATATTGGATTATGGGATTAAAGATACAGTGGCATGTAAAAGTTTGGGCACCCCTGGTCAAAATTACTGTTATTGGGGACAGTTAAACAAGTTGGAGATGAAATGATCTCTAAAAGGGCTTAAGTTACAGATGACACATTTCCTTTGTATTTTAGGCACAAAAGATAAATATTATCATCTTTTACGTTTTAAACATTACAAAAAGGAAAACGGACAAATGCTAAAGTTCGGGCACCCTGCATGGTTAGTACCTAGTAGTGCCCCCTTTTGCAAGTATCACAGCTTGTAAACGCTTTTTGTGGCCAGACAAGAGTCAATTCTTGTTTGAGGGATTTTCCTCCATTCTTCCTTGGACAATTCCTCCAGTTCTGTGAGATTCCTGGGTGTCTTGCATCCTCTGCTATTTTGAGGTCTCACCATACATTTTCAATGATGTTCAGATCAGGGGACTGTGAGGGCCATTGTAAAACCTTCAGCTTTTGCCTTTAGAGGTCGTCTGTAGTTGATTTTGACGTGCGTTTCAGATCATTATCCATTTGTAGAAGCCATCCTCTTTTCAACTTCAGCTTTTTTACAGATGGTATGTTTGCATCAAGAATTTGTTGAAATTTCATTGAATCCATTCTTCCCTCTACCTGTGAAATGTTCCTCGTGCCATTGTTTGCAACACAATCCCGAAGCATGATTGATCCACCCCCATGCTTAACGGTAGGCGAGATGTTCTTTGATCATTCTGGCAAAATAGTTGTATTTTTTAACTTCATCGGACCACAGGACTTATTTCCAAAATGCATCCAAATCGTTAAATGTTCTTTTGCATACATCTGATGCTGAATTTTATGGTGAGCAAACAAATCTCCAAGGGTGTCCAAACTTTTGCACTGGCCCATTCTCCTATTTGTAATTTTTAATAAAAAAAATTGGCAATATATTTTTTTGGCCTAATATATGTGTCATCTTTAACTTTAAGCCTTTTGACCAGGGGGATGGATGGATGGATAGATAGATAATAGATAGATGATAGATAGATGATAGATAGAGATGATTGATAGATAATAGATAGATAATAGATAGATGATAGATAATAGATGAAAGATAAATAGATAGATAGATGATAGATAGATAGATGATAGATAGATGATAGATAGATAATAGATGAAAGATAGATAGATAGATAGATGATAGATAGATAATAGATAGATGATAGATAGATGATTGATACATAATAGATAGATGATAGATAGATAGATAATAGATAGATGATTGATAGATAATAGATAGATGATGGATAGATGATGGATAGATGATAGATAGATAATTGATAGATAATAGATAGATAGATGATAGATGATGGATAGATGATGGATGGATAGATAGATAGATAGATAGATAGATAGATAGATAGATAGATGATAGATAGATGATAGATAATAGATAGATGATGGATAGATGATGGATAGATGATAGATAGATAGATTGATAGATGATAGATAGATGATAGATAATAGATAGATGATGGATAGATGATGGATAGATGATAGATAGGTAATTGATAGATAATAGATAGATAGATGATAGATAGATGATGGATAGATGATAGATAGATAGATTGATAGATAGATGATAGATAGATGATGGATAGATGATGGATAGATAGATAGATAGATAGATAGATGATAGATAGATGATAGATAATAGATAGATGATAGATAGATAATTGATAGATAATAAATAGATAGATGATAGATAATAGATAGAAAGATGATAGATAGATAGATAGTTGATAGATAATAGATAGATGATAGATAGATGATGGATAGATGATAGATAGATAATTGATATATAATAGATAGATGATAGATAATAGATAGATGATAGATAGATAATTGATAGATAATAGATAGATGATAAATAGATAGATAATAGATAGATGATAGATAATAGATAGATGATAGATAATTGATAGATGATAGATAATAGATAGATGATAGATAATAGATAGATAATAGATAGATGATAGATAGATGATAGATAGATAATAGATAGATAGATGATAATTGATAGATAATAGATGATAGATAACAGATAGATGATAGATAATTGATAGATAATAGACAGATGATAGATAATACATAGATGATAATAGATAATAGATAGATAGATGATAGATAATAGATAGATACATAGGACTTACATTCATTTCCTGAATCCCAAGGTGATTTTCTGATGGAGTCACAGTCAGACCGACATGGGGATACTGATGGCATATTGGGAGCCACGCTGCACACCACAACTCCTCTTCGGGCTGTAAGAATCCTAGGTGATTCCGGGTGGAAGGTTGTCATCTCCTGATGTTCCACCCCAAGTCCATCCACCATCTTATCTAAGTTATTCCTAGATTCGCTCTGGAAACAAGGAGTGTAGGCCATGGGTCGTACAGGAACTTGAGGTGGACCAACCTCTTGATAGATATTTCTACTGTCTCCCCCACCTCGGAGATTCTTAAACTGTATCCCATTGGTTTTATTAAGTAATGCTGCTGTGGCAGGATCTTGGACCAGGGTGATGTTGTTACGGGAGTAATTTTTTCGGAATACTTTTTTGCGGAACACAATGAAGAGGATGATGAGGACAAATATAACAAAAAGCACCACCGCAATCCCAATGAGCTCCTCCTTGCCAACATAAGAATGCCCAGCTTGAATGTTGGGCACCACCACAGGTCTGAGAGCACAGTACTGTCCAACGTAGCCATGAGTGCAATTACAGAAAAACGACCCAAAGGTATTGATGCATGTGCCGCCATTTTCACAGTCTTCTCGTTCACATTCATTAATGTCCTCTTCACATCTACAGAGAAATTTATCAAATGAGAGATTGGTTACAGCTAGACTCTCAACAATGGTCAAAAAGAGATCAGTTACTGATAGATCCTCATCACTGGTCAAGAGAAGATCGGTTACAGATAGATGCTCTACATTGGTCAAAGGGAGATCAGTTACTGATGGACCCTAAACATTGGTCAAGAAGAGACCAGTTACTGATGGACCCTCAACACTGGTAAAGAAAAGATAAGTTACTGATAAATCCTCAACACTGGTCAAGAGCGATCAGTTACCGTACATATATTAGCATAACAATAGTTAAGAAGAGATCAGGGCAAAAGGAGATCAGTTACTGATCGACCCTCAACACTGGTCAAATGGAGATAATGTCTGATGAATCTTCAACAATGGTCAAGAGGATATCACAAGGGAAGATCAGTTACTGATGGACCCTTGACACTGGTCAAAAAGAGATAAGTTACTGATGGATCCATAACACTGGTCAATTATTGATGGACCCTCAACACTGCTCGAGAAGAGATCAGGAACTGATAGATCTTCATCGCTGGTTAAGAAGAGATCACTTACTGATGTCAACAGAACACTGGTCAATAAGAAAGCAGTTACTGATGGTCCCTAGGCATAATTCAAGAAGACATTAACAAGGTTTCTCTAATAACACAATGCCTGGTGGACCTACAACAGTAGTCAAGATTAGATCACTTACTGATTGACCCTTGACACTGGTCAATAGGAGATCAATTACTGATGCATCCTAAAGACTGGTCAAGAAGAGATTGGTTACTGATGGACCCTCAAGACTGGTCAAGAAGACATTAAAGGGTTGCCCTATGAACACAACCCCTGTTGGTTACTGATGGACCTGTGACACTAGTCAAGAGGATATCGGTTACTGATGCGCCCTAAATCCTGGGCAAGAAGAGATCAGTTACTGGTGGACCCTCGACACTAATCGAGAAGACATTAAAGGTGTTGTCCTATGAAAACAACCCCTGTCCGTGTGTCCTATTAGGGCAGGTGGTTGACTGTGAACCCTTCCCTATCAGAGCTGCAAACAAGAGAGGAGGACCCAGCTGCCCACATGGTACATGGTCCGCAGCTACAGAAGAAATGATCAACTTCTGCAATTAATGCGGATTGTGTCTTGGGCAATCGTTATAACAAAAGGCTCACTTGACAATAAGCGGATCACAAAGTGTTCCTGGGCTGGGATCTCCAGCGATCAACTGTGATCCCTGAAAACAACTGGTTTATAATGTTAGTGTTTGACAGGCTGAACTTGGGAACAAGCATTGTTAGGAACACTTGTTTCCTGATTGTTTAAACAGACCAACAATCACCCAACCAACAGGCAAAATCCTCATTCATCGGGTATGAACATTTTTTAGCCAGCTTTAAAAGTAATGTTCTCGACAGCATGTGTGAACAGGACATGTGCTGCCGAGAACAATGAGGTTCTATCCGCACATAGTGATTGTATTAGTGACCGTTGTCTGCCCATAGAAGAACATTTTGCACTGTTTGGCTTTTAGAGGCTTTTTATTTCTCGTCACATTCTACTCTGATGTTGTCATAAATGATGGATTTATAAAAGAGCCACAAACTTCCATTACACTGTGGTGGCGAGCTCACTGACACATTCTCAGCTGACTCAGTTTTCAGCCAGTGGCAGACAATACAATTTGGAGACTATAGAAAGCAAAGGGTGCAAAAGTTATAATAAAACCCAAATGCAAAAATTATTTTTAGCCCCAGTTCCATACATTTAAGAAAAAAAATTACCCCCCAAAACGGTGGACGTCTCCTATGAGTAAACCCCTTTCATAACGGACCCCAAGTGCCGCTCCAAGAACCTGTGACAAATGGTTGGTTTTGCCAAGGGTTAATGCACAGCCAGGATTGTATCTCACAGCGACCTCTGCAGGGGAAATGTGGTACTGCAAGGCAGGCAATGAAATAAATGGCTGTACTAAGCTCTTGATTCTGGATCATAGAGGAGGGTCCTAAGTGGAAAGTGACCCCATGTGGAAAGTGTCCCCTAATTGGAAGCGCCCCTAAGTATAAACCTCCCCCATTATGCTAAAGATGTCCTATAAGGCAGATGGATGAGGGGTTTCTTCACCCCTTTAAATAACTCACACATCTTATCAGACCTGGATCTTAGGCAGTAAAACTCAAAGACCTTGACCACAACCCTTTAAAAATGAGGTAATCCGCAACCACTGCAGAGGAAATGTAACATTACATGGTGCCCTTTGAAATGGCAGGTAGTACCCATGCGGGAAACTTCTCTTTTATCTACTTGCTGTAATTGGACACATGGAAAAAGGTTGTTCTGATAGAAAAAAAAATGTTCTGCGCCCCTCTACATGGCCTTAAAATGAATTGGTGCAATGTTGGATTCCTACGGCCACCACTAGAGGGAGCACACTGAATACAGGCTTCTTACTGAGGTCAGTGAGGCTCTATTATGCCATAAGCAGCTCCACCTAGTGGTGACAATAGGAAGTCAACATTTTACCCTATCACTCCGGATTTCTAGCTCTGTATTACAATAACAAAGCTTTCAAAATATATTAAGAAATTAGTCAAAAAAGACGAAAAATGATAGGTTCCCTTAGTGCTGGCACCCCGCAGTGATATTCGCTACTTACGTTAACCCCCTCAGGCCTGTCCTGCAGGTGCAGATGAACGAATTCCCGATTGGATCACAGGATCCACCGTTTCGGCACGGATTCGGGAAACACGCTGTGATCTCGGACTCGCAGTTTTTGCCGATGTACTGGGACGGACAGGTACACTGGTATCCTGTGCAGAAGAATGAGAAATACGAGTTTACATAGGACTGCCTAGAACTAAATGCATGATGCAAAGAAAAACAATATTACCATGGTGGATAAAAGGAACAGGTAATGGACAAATTCAGCTCTGCTACATACTGTGCTTGTCACCAACTGGGCTGTGTATCAGAGTGAATTCTGCAGCTATTCTGCTTCATTACATGAGCCAACGGTGCCACCTGCTGTCACAACAGTGGTATTACAGAAGAAGAAACACACTCTCAAACAGACATTACTCCAATATTATAGAAGAGTTTCCCTAAACTTATAACAAAATGATTCATTCCACCGGCAACCTGATTACAGGAACTGTGTCTGTGATGGAAACAGCTGCAGCTTCCTAATATTCCTTCTGACTTACAGCAGCAACATGGCCCATAGATAGCAATGTATGTCATTATAAAGGAGGAGGTGAGCTGTGACATCACCTATTGTGAATGGTGGATCCTGTGTTATCTACTGTATATAGAGGTGTTATCAGTCATTGTACAGGAGGAGGTGAGCTGTGACATCACCTATTGTGAATGGTGGATCCTGTTATCTACTGTATATAGAGGTGTTATCAGTCATTGTACAGGAGGAGGTGAGCTGTGATATCACCTATTGTGAATGGTGGATCCTGTTATCTACTGTATATAGAGGTGTTATCAGTCATTGTACAGGAGGAGAAGGTGAGCTGTGATATCACCTATTGTGAATGGTGGATCCTGTGTTATCTACTGTATATAGAGGTGTTATCAGTTATTGTACAGGAGGAGGAGGTGAGCTGTGACATCACCTATTGTGAATGGTGGATCCTGTGTTATCTTCTGTTTATAGAGGTGTTATCAGTCATTGTACAGGAGGAGGAGGTGAGCTGTGACATCCCCTATTGTGTATGGTGGATCCTGTGTTATCTACTGTATATAGAGGTGTTATCAGTTATTGTACAGGAGGAGGAGGTGAGCTGTGACATCACCTATTGTGAATGGTGGATCCTGTGTTATCTAGTGTATATAGAGGTGTTATCAGTTATTGTACAGGAGGAGGAGGTGAGCTGTGACATCACCTATTGTGTATGGTGGATCCTGTGTTATCTTCTGTTTATAGAGGTGTTATCAGTCATTGTACAGGAGGAGGAGGTGAGCTGTGACATCCCCTATTGTGTATGGTGGATCCTGTGTTATCTTCTGTTTATAGATGTGTTATCAGTCATTGTACAGGAGGAGGAGGTGAGCTGTGACATCACCTATTGTGAATGGTGGATCCTGTGTTATCTTCTGTTTATAGAGGTGTTATCAGTCATTGTACAGGAGGAGGAGGTGAGCTGTGACATCCCCTATTGTGTATGGTGGATCCTGTGTTATCTACTGTATATAGAGGTGTTATCAGTTATTGTACAGGAGGAGGAGGTGAGCTGTGGCATCACCTATTGTGAATGGTGGATCCTGTGTTATCTTCTGTTTATAGAGGTGTTATCAGTCATTGTACAGGAGGAGGAGGTGAGCTGTGGCATCACCTATTGTGAATGGTGGATCCTGTGTTATCTTCTGTTTATAGAGGTGTTATCAGTCATTGTACAGGAGGAGGAGGTGAGCTGTGACATCACCTATTGTGAATGGTGGATCCTGTGTTATCTACTGTATATAGAGGTGTTATCAGTCATTGTACAGGAGGAGGAGGAGGTGAGCTGTGACATCCTCTATTGTGAATGGTGGATCCTGTGTTATCTACTGTTTATAGAGGTATTATCAGTCATTGTACAGGAGGAGTAGGTGAGCTGTGACATCACCTATTGTGAATGGTGGATCCTGTGTTATCTACTGTATATAGAGGTGTTATCAGTCATTGTACAGGAGGGGGAGGTGAGCTGTGACATCACCTATTGTGAATGGTGGATCCTGTGTTATCTACTGTATATAGAGGTGTTATCAGTCATTGTACAGGAGGGGGAGGTGAGCTGTGACATCACTTATTGTGAATGGTGGATCCTGTGTTATCTACTGTATATAGAGGTGTTATCTGTCATTATACAGAAGGAGGAGATGAGCTGTGACATCACCTATTGTGAATGGTGGATCCTGTGTTATCTCATTGTAATCCAGTAAGTGATGATTAGGAGCCTGCTGAAAACCATTTGTGAAACGACAGGAACTATAGCAAGTTTTCATCAAAGTGATTATGAAGATTGCCTCTTCAAATGTGGCGGATTCATTAATAGGCATGCACACCTCTGCCTCCAGCATGAAGGATGCCAATCTTGATGAATTTGGGGCCTAGGAGTCTAGACAAACAATTGTCCAAAAAACAAATGGAAGGCCGACAGCACAACTGACAAAAAATTAACAGGAGCAAAAGCGGAGGATGCCCGTCCTATATCCACCGGACCCGAGTGGAAGAGCACATACCATAAGTTGAAGTGAAGGACAGCATCCAGTCAAGGTGAAAGTGAAAAAATTCTTCTTTATTGTGCCATAAATGCGACGTTTCAACCCAAATGGGTCTTTATCAAGCATGATCATGGATGCTGTCCTTCACTTCAACTTATAGACAAACAATTGTGTCAGACTCTGGTAAGAATGTGTCGCATGAGAATGGAAGGATTCTGGGTTCAAATCCCACCAAGGACAACATCTGCAAGGAGTTTGTATGTTCTCCCTGTGTTTGCGTGGGTTTCCTCCCGGTTCTCTGGTTTCCTCCCACACTAATAGGGAATCCAGTATGTGATCCACACTGGGGACAGCGATGATGATGTCTGTAAAGTGCTGCGGAATCAATGGCGCTACATAAGCAAAAAGAATAACTAAGAACGGCTACAAGCTGCAGTAATGTGTGCTTACCGCCAGATGGCACACTGGTACAGCTGCCTCCGTTCTGGCACGGCCTCCGTTCACAAGCATCAGGGTAGAGCACGCAGCCAAGCTTTAATTCAGTCAAGCCGACCACTTCTGCGAAGCTGCTTCTCTTGTTTTGAAGTGGCAGTTCATTGTTATTCAAGATGACTGAATCCAGGCATCCCTGGAAGCCTCCCAGGACCTGCGTGCTCCTCTTGTCTGTCAGGCTTCGGACATTTTCCACTTGCACCTGGGCTCCAAAATAAATCGAGCTATCGGTGCTGAGGGTCTGGTAGTATAGGGGCGCCTTGCGACGCTCCACGTAGCTATCATCCAGCGACAAGCTTGTGAAATTCCGGTTCAGCTCCAAAAACACCGAGTGCCAGTTCCCATCATTAACCGTCCGGCCAGAAATTCCCAGGATTCCTGGACCGCTGCCACAGTCCAATTGGAACCACAGTTTACCGTCCACAATCTGCAGAAAGAAACAAAGAGTCAGCGTGTGAAAGGCCGCCATTCCCCCAATATCAGAAACGATCAGGCCGCGGGGCACAAGACCTGGCGGACATGGTGTCTGTAGACATGCGCCTCATTTCTGTGGAGGTGGCCGCTGCCGTTTCCTCGCTTTCTATGCCCTACATATCAATGTTACCTCTCTCCTGCACCTGATGATTTGTGGGAAGGATGGATGAATCCTGTAGATTGTAGCTCCTACACTCCAATTCCCATCATGTAACACTTACCCAGTGCCAACCTCCCGGATCCAGGAGGACGGTGTCAGACTTGGAAAGCTGCTCCGCTATTCCGGGATGTCGTCACTTTGTCCCAATTTCAACTGCATCAGGATGTAGGTACAGCGGGATACAATGGCGGAGCAGGGAGCCGCCGGCTCCCAGCTCCACCATTCACCCTGTGCGCCTCCGTGCAGCAGGGAGAATGATGTCAGGAAATCAGGCCAGCTGAGTGCAGCCACTCACATCACAGAGCAGCTCATCGAGGGATTGGGGCTAGGGGAGTACTATTTTTTGATTAGATGGGCACTATAATCTGAGGGTCATTGAGGGAGCATTATAATGCGTAGCTGGCACTGCCGCGACATTATGATGTGTGTGTGTGTGGGGGGGGGGGGACAGTGAGGGCTTAAAGGGACTCTGTCACCTGAATTTGGCAGGCCCTTTGTCCGGTCCGATGGGCGGTGTTTTGGGGTCTTTTATTCACCCCTTCCTTTCCCGCTGGCCTCCATAGTGTCTTGAATTGCAGTTGTTTTCCTCCGTAGTACACGCGTGCGAAATGCAATCTTGGCTTGCGCACGCGCAGTATGCTTTGCCCAACTGCGGGCAAAGCCAAAGAGCATTAGTGCGCATGTGCTGCCGCACTATGTCCCGGAAGTATTTTGCTGTGTTCTGGGACATAGTGCGCTGATGCAAAACTCATAGTTTGTAAGCTTGCGAGCAGGGCCCTCATTCCTCCTGGTATCTGTTTTGAACTGTGATTTCTGTTATGCTGTAATGTCTATTGTCTGTACAAGTCCCCTCTATAAGTTGTAAAGCGCTGCGGAATATGTTGGCGCTATATAAATAAAAATTATTATTATTATTATTATAGAATACCCGATGCGTTAATACAGGCCACACAATATATAACACAGCCCACGTACTATATAACACAGGCCACGTAGTATATAGCAGCCATATAGTATATAACACAGGCCACGCAGTATATAGCAGCCACGTAGTATATAACACAGGCGACGTAGTATATAACACAGGCCGCGTAATATATAGCACAGCCCACGCAGTACAAAACACAGGCCACATAGTATGTAACACTGGCCACGTAGTATATAGCAGCCATGTAGTATATAGTACTGCCCACGTAGTATATAGCAGCCATGTAGTATATAGTACTGCCCACGTAGTATATAGCAGCCATGTAGCATATAGTACTGCCCACATAGTATATAGCAGCCATGTAGTATATAGTACTGCCCACGTAGTATATAGCAGCCATGTAATATATAGTACTGCCCACGTAGTATATAGCAGCCATGTAGTATATAGTACTGCCCACGTAGTATATAGCAGCCATGTAGTATATAGTACTGCCCACGTAGTATATAGCAGCCATGTAGTACTGTATATAGTACTGCCCATGTAGTATATAGCAGCCATGTAGTATATAGTACTGCCCACGTAGTATATAGCAGCCATATAGTACTGTATATAGTACTGCCCACGTAGTATATAGCAGCCATGTAGTACTGTATATAGTACTGCCCACGTAGTATATAGCAGCCATGTATTATATAGTACTGCCCACGTAGTATATAGCTATAGCAGCTATGTAGTATATAGTACTGCCCACGTAGTATATAGCAGCCATGTAGTATATAGTACTGCTCACGTAGTATATAGCAGCCATGTAGTGTATATAGTACTGCCCACGTAGTATATAGCAGCTATGTAGTATATAGTACTGCCCACGTAGTATATAGTACTGCCCACGTAGTATATAGCAGCCATGTAGTATATAGTACTGCCCACGCAGTATATAGCAGCCATGTAGTATATAGTACTGCCAACGTAGTATATAGCAGCCATGTAGTATATAGTACTGCCCACCTAGTATATAGCAGCCATGTAGTATATAGTACTGCCCACGTAGTATATAGCAGCCATGTAGTATATAGTACTGCCCACGTAGTATATAGCAGCCATGTAGTATATAGTACTGCCCACGTAGTATATAGCAGCCATGTAGTATATAACGCAGCCCACGCAGTATTTAGCAGTGTGGGCACCATATCCCTGTTAAAAATAAAAAATAGTTACATACTCGCCTTGGGATCCAACGGCGCTCTGGCAATGTGCGCGCGGCTGCCGCCATCTTCCATTCCCAGGATGCATTGCGAAATTACCCAGAAGACTTAGCGGTCTCGCGAGACCGCTAATTCTTCTGGGTAATTTCGCAATGCATCTCTGGGACCGGAAGCTGGCGGAAGGCACGAGCGCATTGTCAGACTACGGAGGGTGAGTATAGCAGGTTTTTTATTATTATTATTATTATTATTATTTTTAACATTAGATTTTTTTACTATTGATGCTGCATAGGCAGCATCAATAGTAAAAAATTGGGGACACACAGGGTTAATAGCAGCAGTAACGTTACCTGCTGCATAGCGCGGTACGTTACCGCTGGGATTAACCCTGTGTGAGCGGTGAGTGGAGTATGGAGCGGGCGCCGGGCACTGACTGCGGGGAGTATGGAGCGGGCGCCGGACACTGACTGCGGGGAGTATGGAGCGGGCGCCAGGCACTGACTGCAGGGAGTATGGAGCGGGCGGGCGTGGGATTTCCGTGACGGAAGTTGCAGACAGAAAGACGGAAGTACCCCTTAGACAATTATATATATAGATCATAATGTGCGTTGGGGCTCTGTAGGAGTATCAGAGGGTGTGAGGGAGACTGTAGGGGCATAATAATGTGTAGGGAAGACTCTGGGGCATAATAATGTGTAGGGGAGACCCTGGAGCAAAATACTGTGTGGGGGATACTCTGGGGGCATTATAATGTGTGGGGGAGACTCTGTGGGCATAATAATGTATGGGAGAGACTCTGGGGGGCATAATAATATGTAGGGGAGATTCTGGGGCAAAATAATGTATAGCGGAGACTCTGGGGGCATAATAATGTGTGGGGGAGACTCTGGGGGCATAACACCGTGTGGGGGAGACTCTGGGGACATTATAATGTGTGGGGGAGACTCTGGGGGCATAACACCATGTGGGGGAGACTTTGGGGGCATTATAATGTGTGGGGGAGACTCTGGGGACATAATGTGTGAGGGAAACTCTGGGGGCATAATAATGTGTGGGGGAGACTCTGGGGGCATAATAATGTGTGGGGGAGACTCTGGGGGCATAACAATGTGTGGGGGAGACTCTGGCGGGCATAATAATGTGTGGGGGAGACTCTGGGGGGCATAATAATGTGTAGGGGAGACTCTGGGGCAAAACAATGTATAGAGAAGACTCTGGGGGCATAATAATGTGTGGGGGAGACTCTGGGGGCATAACACCGTGTGGGGGAGACTCTGGGAACATAATGTGTGAGGGAAACTTTGGGGGCATAATAATGTGTAAGGGAGACTCTGGGGGCATAATACTGTGGGGGAGACTTTGGGGCATAATAATGTGTGGGGGAGACTCTGGGGCATAATACTGTGTGGGGGAGACTCTGGGGGCATAACACCATGTGGGGGAGACTTTGGGGGCATTATAATGTGTGGGGGAGACTCTGGGGACATAATGTGTGAGGGAAACTCTGGGGGCATGGGGGCATAATAATGTGTGGGGGAGACTCTGGGGGCATAATAATGTGCGGGGGAGACTCTGGCGGGCATAATAATGTGTAGGGGAGACTCTGGAGACATAATGTGTGTGAGAAACTCTGGGGGCATAATAATGTGTGGGGGAGACTCTGGGGGCATAATAATGTGTGGGGGAGACTCTGGGGGGCATAATAATGTGTAGGGGAGACTCTGGGGCAAAACAATGTATAGAGAAGACTCTGGGGGCATAATAATGTGTGGGGGAGACTCTGGGGGCATAATGTGTGGGGGAGACTCTGCGGACATAATAATGTGTCAAACATTATAATGTGTAGGGGAGACTCTGGAGACATAATGTGTGTGAGAAACTCTGGGGGCATAATAATGTGTGGGGGAGACTCTGGGGGCATAATAATGTGTGGGGGAGACTCTGGGGGGGCATAATAATGTGTAGGGGAGACTCTGGGGCAAAACAATGTATAGAGAAGACTCTGGGGGCATAATAATGTGTAGGGGAGACTCTGGAGACATAATGTGTGTGAGAAACTCTGGGGGCATAATACTGTGGGGGAGACTTTGGGGCATAATAATGTGTGGGGGAGACTCTGGGGCACAATACTGTGTGGGGGAGACTCTGGGGGCATAATAATGTGTGGGGGAGATTCTGGGGGCATAATAATGTGTGGGGGAGACTCTGGGGACATAATGTGTGGGGGAGACTCTGCGGACATAATGTGTCAAACATTATAATATGGGGGCACTATGAGGCGTCATACTGTGTGAAACATCGTAATGTGTGGGGGAGACTCTGGGGACATCATACTGTGTGAAAAAAACAATGAATGGGACAACTGTTGGGGGCATCCTAATATGTAGGGTGCACTGTGGGAGTATCATAATGCGTGCCGGTCATCATAATATGTGGTAGAGGACGATGGGAGCATCATCATGTGTGTGTGGACACTGTGAGAGCACCAAAATGTATGTTTTTGTGGGGGACATCATAATGTGTAAGGACACACCATGGTGTTGTTTTTTTCACATCAAAATTAGGATCATTCATCTCGTATTCACTTTACCTTCACTCACAGAAAATGGGGGCAATGATAGGAACCGATCAGAATCCCAGTCCAGCAGCGATCTGATGGCTCGTATCAGTGACGAGTGTGCCAGAAGATCCAGACTATAGATCCAGCTGAGCGGATCACACTACCGCTCATTGGTTCCTCGGTATATTTCATGATCCTAGTGACAGGAGACATCATCACTCTTCCCCCCAGTATCAGGAGATTAGAGGATCAGACAGAAGCTGTGCCTGCGCCCGGCCGAGCATAATACACGACTAGTGTGGGGATCAGTGGTCACCGAGGACGAGGCGCCATCATGAGTCACGAGTCCCACCATCACTTGGCCCCCGGTGTAAGATCTGTACCAGAAATGCCAAATGCCCCCTGACTGCAGGGAGGGATTGTGGCTGCCTCCTCCACACCCCCACAGATACCCTCCACCCCAAACCTCATGGAACCAAACTATCATAAAGGACCTTGGTGGTTGGGTTCCTTCATTGTCAGCAGGTTGGCATTGGCAGAAGCTTCTGTGTAAGCCATATTTAGAGTAGGATAGTCGGGAGATTTCGATCTGTGACCTCGTCCCCTTTTCAGGCCCATTCTACGCCCTATTACCCACCCCTTTATATAGGAGGATCGCCCTATATCATTTTCTTTAAATCGCTTGACCCACCTTGGTGGGAGGCAAACTGGACAAATGCCTTATGCAGCTTTTTCTTCGGTTTAGTTTGCTCTCAGAGTTTTCATCCTATCAAAATAATTTAGCGATGTATGGCGGCATTATTTAGCAACTGAACTTTATGATACAAGGGATTTATAGGGAGGTGTCATGTGGGATCTTTAGAGAATTATGTGCATACTGCATATGGTGTGCTATACAATGGTATTATATGTGCTGTATATGGCGGTAATATGTGGGATTGTTAGAGTACTATTATGCACATACTGCATATTGTGTGCTATATGGGGGTATTATGTGGGCTGTATATGGCGGTATTATGTGGCATCCTTACAGGAGTTTTAGACATATATGGCATATTGTGCACTATATTGTGGTATTATGTGGGCTGTATATGGCGGTATTATGTAGGATCTTTACAAGAGTTTTGCGCACATTTGGCATATTGTGTAGTATATAGTGGTATTATGTGGGATCTTTACAGGAGTTTTACGCATATTTGGCATATTATGTGAGATATAATGGTATTAAGTGGGATGTATATGGCGGTATTATGTGCGTTTTTGGTGCACCAAGAAATGGGTGTTATGCCATAGACACAAAAATTGGGGAGAAGAAATCTTACAGAACCAAAACCCGTACTCAGATCCAAATGTAAAGTGACAGTGCAGCAGATTCTATCCAAGCCATATAATTTTAGGGGGAAACATTACCACTAGCTATATAACATAATATTGTGTGTTATATAGTGGTATTATGTGAGCTGTATATGGCGGTATTCTGTAATTTCTTTAGAGTAGTATTATGTGCATATTCCATATTGTGTGCTATAAGGCGGTACTATGGTGGGCTGTATATGGCGGTATTATGTAATATCTTTAGAGTAGCATTATGTGCCCAAACAGCATCATCTACACGGAAAAAAAAACGTTTCATCCGTCCACCTCCCACGTTATCTATCTGCAGACCCTAAAAGACCCTCCCACGTATTACCGGCCTATTCTACAAAGCACATTACATAGATACCTGAGGGAGTAGATCAGCCGCAGCGGGCCCGTCTGTAAGTCCATATACTTAATGCCTACAAGATGTCAGGGGAATTGTGTGGACTTTATGGCGGGTGGATCTAATTAAAATGTTGCTTGTTTCACGACTGGGAGCCGCTCCAAGCTGCGAGATTTGCCAGCGGACAGTAAAAAAAAAAAGGCTGAAGTACCAATAATAAGAACAAGGGATAACACATCTCCTTAACGTCCTGCCAGACTCCATTCACCGCACCGACGAGCGGTGGGAAAAATGGTAAAGAGGAGTAAAGACTCCAGCCACCGCCAAAGACGAAGGTGACTTCACTACAAATTAGGATTCCGGCCGAGAGGCTCTAATCTCATTATACTCCTTAACCTCGCTCAGTTCTCCAGCAGATGTTGGCAGTGAGGACACAACCCTTTCCATATGTTCCCGAATGATTTCCCAAGAACATGTCAGGCCGGGCATCTTGCTTCATTCAAGAGAGGAGGAGGATTAATGACTTTCAGATTGTCTTAGGTATCCTGTGGGTTTCTGGTAGAGTAGGTTGGGAGGTAAGTAAAGGGTTACTCCCGAAATAGTAAATTATACAAGTGCTGATCTTGGGTGTCCGACCTCAGGAACCTCCACTGATCCCGAGAAGAGGACGCGATGGAATATGGTCTATGGGAATATCGGAGCTCTGTACTTGGCTTTCTCCAGCCGTCCCATAGACAATGAGTGGGGCAGAGAATGTGCACCATCTCTACATTCCACCCCCCTCTTGGGGTTCCACATTTTTTATTTCATAGTTTACTACTACTTGCCTAGGTCACTGGTTACCTCTGCAGTCTACTGTATAAGTAATGGCCAGTTTCCTGGACAAAGAGTGTCCACTCTCCAGAACACTGGATCTGGCCCTCTATTATCTCCCCAATGACGCAGAGATAACCTGATCTGCCGACACTAATTATCAATCTTCAGAAGTGCTGCGCCCCATGGCAAGCAGGAAGTCGGGAGGCAGGGTGTTATGACCCCAATGGCGAGGGTCTCAGAGAAACAAGTAAGTCTGCGACGTACAAAAATCCAGCTCATAGGGCAGTGGTAACTGGGTTGACCATATATCTAATCCTAACGCCAACACTAGCAGTAGCCGGGGAACATGCCTACGTTGGTCGCTAGATGTCTCGCGCCAGCCGGAGGACTAACTACCCCTAGAAGAGGAAAACAAAGACCTCTCTTGCCTCCAGAGAATAGACCCCAAAAGTAGGATAGTAGCCCCCCACAAATAATAACGGTGAGGTAAGAGGAAATGACAAACACAGAGATGAACTAGATTTTAGCAAAGAGAGGCCCACTTACTAATAGCAGAATGTAGTAAGATAACTTATATGGTCAACAAAAACCCTATCAAAATCCACGCTGGAGATTCAAGAACCCCCGAACCGTCTAACGGCCCGGGGGGAGAACACCAGCCACCCTAGAGCTTCCAGCAAGGTCAGGAAACAGATTATATACAAGCTGGACAAAAATGCAAACAAAACAAATAGCAAAAAGCAAGAAAGCAGACTTAGCTGAATCAAGCAGGAACCAGGATCAGTAGACAAGAGCACTACAGATTAGCTCTGATATCAACGTTGCCAGGCATTGAACTGAAGGTCCAGGGAGCTTATATAGCAACACCCCTGACCTAACGACCCAGGTGAGCATACAAGGGATGAATGACATACCCAGAGTCAAATCACTAGTAGCCACTAGAGGGAGCCAAAAGGTAAATTCACAACAGTACCCCCCCCTTAGTGAGGGGTCACCGAACCCTCACCAAGACCACCGGGGCGATCAGGATGAGCGGCGTGAAAGGCACGAACTAAATCGGCCGCATGCACATCAGAGGCGACCACCCAGGAATTATCCTCCTGACCATAGCCCTTCCACTTGACCAGGTACTGAAGCCTCCGCCTGGAGAGACGAGAATCTAAGATCTTCTCCACAACGTACTCCAACTCGCCCTCAACCAACACCGGAGCAGGAGGCTCAGCAGAAGGAACCACAGGCACAACGTACCGCCGCAACAAGGACCTATGAAATACGTTGTGGATGGCAAACGACACCGGAAGATCCAGGCGAAAGGATACAGGATTAATGATTTCCAATATCTTGTAAGGACCAATGAAGCGAGGCTTAAATTTGGGAGAGGAGACCTTCATAGGAACAAATCGAGAAGACAGCCATACCAAATCCCCAACGCGAAGTCGGGGACCCACACCGCGGCGGCGGTTGGCAAAACGCTGAGCCTTCTCCTGTGACAACTTCAAGTTGTCCACCACATGCCCCCAGATCCGCTGCAACCTATCCACCACGGAATCCACCCCAGGACAGTCAGAAGGCTCCACATGTCCCAAGGAAAAACGAGGATGGAAACCAGAGTTGCAGAAAAATGGCGAAACCAAGGTGGCGGAACTAGCCCGATTATTAAGGGCAAATTCAGCCAACGGCAAGAAGGTCACCCAATCATCCTGATCAGAAGAGACAAAACACCTCAAATAAGCCTCCAGAGTCTGATTAGTTCGCTCCGTTTGTCCGTTAGTCTGGGGATGGAAAGCGGATGAAAATGACAACTCAATGCCCATCCTACCACAAAAGGATCGCCAGAACCTGGAAACAAACTGGGATCCTCTGTCCGACACAATATTCTCAGGAATGCCGTGCAAACGAACCACGTTCTGGAAGAACACAGGAACCAGATCAGAAGAAGAGGGCAGCTTAGGCAAAGGAACCAAATGGACCATCTTGGAGAAACGATCACATATCACCCAGATGACAGACATGCCCTGAGACACCGGAAGATCAGAAATGAAATCCATAGAGATGTGTGTCCAAGGTCTCTTCGGGACAGGCAAGGGCAAGAGCAACCCGCTGGCACGAGAGCAGCAAGGCTTAGCTCGAGCACAAGTACCACAGGACTGTACAAATGACCGCACATCCCTTGACAAGGAAGGCCACCAAAAGGACCTGGCCACCAGATCTCTGGTGCCAAAAATTCCCGGGTGCCCTGCCAACACCGAGGAATGAACCTCGGAAATGACTCTGCTGGTCCATCTAGCAGGCACAAACAATCTGTCAGGTGGACAAGAGTCAGGCCTACCAGCCTGAAATCTCTGCAACACACGTCGCAGATCTGGAGAAATAGCAGACACGATAACTCCTTCCTTAAGAATACCCACAGGTTCAGCGACTCCAGGAGCATCAGGCACCAAGCTCCTAGACAGAGCGTCGGCCTTCACATTCTTAGACCCTGGTAAATACGAGACCACAAAGTCAAAACGGGAGAAAAACAATGACCAGCGGGCCTGTCTAGGATTCAGGCGTTTAGCAGACTCGAGATACATCAGATTTTTGTGATCAGTCAAGACCACCACACGATGCTTAGCACCCTCGAGCCAATGACGCCACTCCTCAAATGCCCACTTCATGGCCAACAACTCCCGATTGCCCACATCATAATTTCGCTCAGCCAGCGAAAACTTCCTAGAGAAAAAGGCACAAGGTCTCATAGTAGAGCAACCAGGGCCTCTCTGTGACAAAACGGCCCCTGCCCCAATCTCCGAAGCATCCACCTCAACCTGAAAAGGAAGTGAGATGTCAGGCTGGCACAAAACAGGCGCCGAAGTAAACCGGCGTTTTAACTCCTGGAAAGCCTCCACGGCAGCAGGAGCCCAGTTAGCTACATCAGAGCCTTTCTTGGTCATATCCGTCAGCGGTTTAACAACGCTAGAGAAATTTGCGATAAAACGACGGTAGAAGTTAGCAAAACCCAAGAACTTCTGAAGACTCTTAACTGACGAGGGTTGAGACCAATCATGAATAGCTCGGACCTTGACTGGATCCATCTCCACAGCAGAAGGGGAAAAAATGAACCCCAAAAAGGGAACCTTCTGTACACCAAAGAGACACTTTGAGCCTTTTACAAACAAAGAATTTTCACGCAGAATCTCAAAAACCATCCTGACCTGCTCCACATGCGAGTCCCAATCATCAGAAAAAAACAGAATATCATCCAGATAAACAATCAAAAATTTATCCAGATACTTCCGGAAAATGTCATGCATGAAGGACTGAAAAACTGAAGGTGCATTAGAGAGACCGAATGGCATCACCAAGTACTCAAAATGGCCTTCGGGCGTATTGAATGCGGTTTTCCATTCATCGCCCTGCCTAATGCGCACAAGGTTGTACGCACCACGAAGGTCTATCTTGGTGAACCACTTGGCACCTTTAATCCGGGCAAACAAATCTGACAACAGCGGCAAAGGATACTGAAATTTGACAGTGATCTTATTTAAAAGCCGATAGTCAATACAAGGCCTCAAAGATCCGTCCTTTTTGGCCACAAAAAAGAATCCCGCACCAAGAGGGGAAGAAGAAGGACGGATATGCCCCTTCTCAAGAGACTCCTTGATATATGAACGCATCGCGGTATGTTCAGGTACCGACAGATTAAACAGTCTCCCCTTAGGAAACTTACTGCCAGGAATCAAATCTATTGCACAGTCACATTCCCTATGAGGAGGCAGTGCACTGGACTTAGACTCGCTGAAGACATCCTGATAATCAGACAAATACGCCGGAACTTCCGAAGGCGTAGAAGAAGCAATAGACAAGGGCAGGGAATCTCCATGAATTCCATGGCAGCCCCAACTTGACACTGACATAGCCTTCCAGTCCAAGACTGGATTATGGGTCTGTAACCATGGTAAACCCAAAACAACCAAATCATGCATTTTATGCAGAACAAGAAAACGTATTACCTCCCGATGTTCGGGAGTCATGCACATGGTAACCTGTGTCCAAAACTGCGGTTTATTTTTTGCCAATGGCGTAGAATCAATACCCCTAAGAGGGATAGGATTTTCCAATGGCTCAAGAACAAATCCGCAGCGCTTGGCAAATGACAGATCCATAAGGCTCAGGGCAGCACCCGAGTCCACAAACGCCATGACAGGATACGATGACAGTGAACAAATCAAAGTTACAGATAGAATAAATTTAGGTTGCAAATTACCAATGGCGACCGGACTAACAACCTTAGTAAGACGTTTAGAGCATGCTGAGATAACATGTGTAGAATCACCACAGTAGTAACACAAGCCATTCTGGCGTCTATGAATTTTCCGCTCATTTCTAGTCAGGATTCTATCACATTGCATTAAATCAGATGTCTGTTCAGACAACACCATGAGGGAATTAGCGGTTTTGCGCTCCCGCAACCGCCGGTCGATTTGAATAGCCAGGGCCATAGAATCATTCAGACCTGTGGGAATGGGAAAACCCACCATCACATTCTTAATGGCTTCAGAGAGGCCACTTCTAAAATTAGCAGCCAATGCACACTCGTTCCACTGGGTCAGCACGGACCATTTCCGAAATTTTTGGCAATACACTTCAGCCTCGTCCTGGCCCTGAGACATAGCCAGCAAGGCCTTTTCTGCCTGAATCTCAAGATTGGGTTCCTCATAAAGCAAACCGAGCGCCAGAAAAAACGCATCAATGTCAGCCAATGCCGGATCTCCTGGCGCCAGCGAGAAGGCCCAATCCTGAGGGTCGCCCCGTAAAAAAGAAATAACAATTTTTACTTGCTGAGCGGAGTCTCCAGATGAACAGGGTTTCAGGGACAAAAACAATTTCCAATTATTCCTGAAATTTCTAAATTTAAATCGGTCTCCGGAAAACGGTTCAGGAATCGGTATCTTAGGTTCTGACATAGGACTTCTGATAACATAATCTTGTATGCCCTGCACACGAGCAGCAAGCTGGTCCACACTTGTAATCAAGGTCTGGACATTCATGTCTGCAGCAAACACAAGCCACTCAGAGGTAAAGGGGAAAAGAAAAAAAAAAATGAGAGAGAGAAAAAAAACCTCAGAACTTTCTTTCTTATAATCCCGCTTCTGCAATGCATTTAACATTTAATACTGGCCTGGCAAACTGTTATGACCCCAATGGCGAGGGTCTCAGAGAAACAAGTAAGTCTGCGACGTACAAAAATCCAGCTCATAGGGCAGTGGTAACTGGGTTGACCATATATCTAATCCTAACGCCAACACTAGCAGTAGCCGGGGAACATGCCTACGTTGGTCGCTAGATGTCTCGCGCCAGCCGGAGGACTAACTACCCCTAGAAGAGGAAAACAAAGACCTCTCTTGCCTCCAGAGAATAGACCCCAAAAGTAGGATAGTAGCCCCCCACAAATAATAACGGTGAGGTAAGAGGTAATGACAAACACAGAGATGAACTAGATTTTAGCAAAGAGAGGCCCACTTACTAATAGCAGAATGTAGTAAGATAACTTATATGGTCAACAAAAACCCTATCAAAATCCACGCTGGAGATTCAAGAACCCCCGAACCGTCTAACGGCCCGGGGGGAGAACACCAGCCACCCTAGAGCTTCCAGCAAGGTCAGGAAACAGATTATATACAAGCTGGACAAAAATGCAAACAAAACAAATAGCAAAAAGCAAGAAAGCAGACTTAGCTGAATCAAGCAGGAACCAGGATCAGTAGACAAGAGCACTACAGATTAGCTCTGATATCAACGTTGCCAGGCATTGAACTGAAGGTCCAGGGAGCTTATATAGCAACACCCCTGACCTAACGACCCAGGTGAGCATACAAGGGATGAATGACATACCCAGAGTCAAATCACTAGTAGCCACTAGAGGGAGCCAAAAGGTAAATTCACAACAGCAGGGGAGCAGTGCGCTCTAGAGACAGGGGACCAGTGCGCTCCTAGAGATAGAGGACCGTCTTGTGTCATCACTAATCTGGTGCATCCGGATCAGTCTGGCTTTATGCCTGATAGATCTACAGCGGTTAATCTGCGGAGGTTGTTTATGAATCTACAGCTGAAGTCTGATAACTGTGGCCAGAGAGTTATTGCGTCCTTGGATGCCCATAAGGCGTTTGACAGTGTCGAGTGGGGATATCTATGGCAGGTGTTGAAGTGTATGGGTATTGGACCGCAGTTTGTCTCTTGGATTCAACTGCTGTATTCGTTGCCGGTGGCTAGAATCAGGGTAAACGGGGAGCTATCTCAACCTATAAAGCTGGCTAGAGGCACGAGACAGGGATGCCTGTTTTGTTTGCTCTGGCAGTGGAGCCCCTGGCCGCCAAGATTCGACAGTCTGTTGAAGTCCCTGGGTTTAGGTATGGAAGGGTTGAGGAAAAGATAGCGTTATACGCGGACGATATTTTGCTCTTTCTGGCTGACCCGGATGATTCCTTGAGTGGGGCCATTGGGATTATTGAGAGATTTGGATCCTTATCTGGGTTGATGATAAATTGGAGTAAATCGGTTCTGTTTAAGGTAGATGGCGTGGGAGATGATGTGAGTGAGCCTCTGGGGAGGGGCGGCTTAGGGTGGCATCTCATTTTAAGTACCTTGGGATATGGATTTCGGTGCCAGTTACAGATTTTTTACATAGGAATCTGACTCCTGTCCTGGGTGTGCTTAAGACAAAAGTGGATGCTTGGAATAAGTTACATCTTTCAGTGGTAGGTAGGGTTAATCTTATTAAAATGGTGTTGATGCCCAAAATATTATATATCCTTCATAACGCACCAGTTTGGATTCCACGGGGGAAATTTCGACAGATTAATTCCCAATTTAGAGGTTTGATATGGGGGAGGAAATATCCACGTATTGGCCTGGAGACGCTTCAGCGACCCAAGGAAGATGGTGGTTTGGCTTTGCCTAACCCTGAAGTGTATTTTCTTGCAGCCCAGAGTCAGCATTTGAAGGGCTGGGCGCGTGAGACGTCATCCAGTGCAGTACAACACTTGATGGAGGGGGTGACAAACCGACGTCCAGTGGTGCAGTGTCTGGGGGATGGCTCCTTGGGGGCTTTGGGGAAATTATACCCAACTATGCTTTTGATATGTAAAGTGTGGAACAGATTGAGGCAGATTCGGGGGGTTACGGGACTAACTAGATTCTCACCGATATGGTTTAATAACAACTTACGGGAGTTTGCGGCATTGGGGGTACTGCCAGAGTGGCAGTCTAAGGGAATCTATTATGTGCATCAGATAATTCAACGACAAGTGTTGAAATCTTTTTCCTAATTACAGACAGATTTTGGACTGAGACCCACTGCGGAATATCAATATGCACAGATGAAACATGCGTTTGGAGCTCAGAACAGGGGAGTGGGCATTAAGATCCAAGAAGATATAGTATTGGAATATGTGTGTGGTGATGGGACTACAAGGGGGGTTATTTCCACCCTGTATACGGACCTTCTACATACATACTTGTTAGATTTTCCTATAAAAGCGAGAGCTAAGTGGGAGAGAGACTTAGGGTACCGTCTCACTATACGATTTACCAGCGATCACGACCTGCGATACGACCTGGCCGTGATCGTTGGTAAGTTGTTGTGTGGTCGCTGGGGAGCTGTCACACAGACCGCTCTCCAGCGACCAACGATGCCGAGGTTCGCTGGTAACCAGGGTAAACATCGGGTTACTAAGCGCAGGGCCGCGCTTAGTAACCCGATGTTTACCGTGGTTACCAGCGTAAAAGTAAAAAAAAAAAAACCGTACATACTCACCATCTGATGTCCATCAGGTCCCTTGCCGTCTGCTTCCCGCTCTGACTGAGTGCCGCCGTAAAGTGAAAGCAGATCACAGCGGCGACGTCACCGCTGTGATCTGCTCTCACTTTCCGGCCGGCAGACAGTCAGAGCAGGAAGCAGACGGCAAGGGACCTGACGGACATCAGATGGTGAGTATGTACGGTTTGTTTTTTTTTACTTTTACGCTGGTAACCACGGTAAACATCGGGTTACTAAGCGCGGCCCTGCGCTTAGTAACCCGATGTTTACCCTGGTTACAAGCGATCGCATCGCTGGATCGCTGTCACACACAACGATCCAGCGATGACAGCGGGAGATCTGTTGTGAAATTGGATTTTGGGCTCCCCCGGTGGCCACTGGTGGAATTGAACTGGTGTGCATCATCCTCTCTGTTCACCTGTTTCCATCAGGATGTGGGAGTCGCTATTTAGCCTTGCTCCTCTGTCACTTCCATGCCGGTCAACATTGTAATCAGAAGCCTTTCTGTGCATGTTCCTGCTTCTAGACAACTCCCAGCTAAGTTGGACTTTAGTCCTTGTTTGTTTTTGCATTTTGTTCCAGTTCACAGCTGTAGTTTCGTTTCTGTGTCTGGAAAGCTCTTGTGATCTGAAATTGCCACTCTGATGTTATGAGTTAATACTAGAGTCTTAAAGTAATTTCAGGATGGTGTTTTGATAGTGCTTTTAGCTGACCATGAAAGTGTCCTTTCTGTCTTCCTGCTATTTAGTAAGCGGACCTCAATTTTGCTAAACCTATTTTCATACTACGTTTGTCATTTCATCTAAAATCACCGCCAATATTTGTGGGGGCCTCTGTCTGCCTTTTGGGGAATTTTCTCTAGAGGTGAGCCAGGACTATATTTTCCTCTGCCAGGATTAGTTAGTCCTCCGGCCGGCGCTGGGCGTCTAGGGATAAAACGCAGGCTACGCTACCCGGCTACTGTTAGTTGTGCGGCAGGTTTAGTTCATGGTCAGTTTAGTTTCCATCCTTCCAAGAGCTAGTTCTATGTTTGCTGGGCTATGTTCTCTTGCCATTGAGAACCATAACAGTTTGACCGGCCAAAAAGGGTTAAATTAATTGACAGAGAAAGGAGAGATAAGAGAAGTCTGCTGAATATTTTTTTTTTTTTTTTTTTCCTTCAGTTCTGAGTGTGCTTGTAATTGAATCTCTTGCAAGTCTGCCTATGTTGCAGCCTTTCTCTCTCTCTCTCTCCTTCTAATCCTGGAATGGCTCTGTGTTCACCTGTGTAAAATGGATATTCAGAGTTTAGCTGCAGGTTTGAATAATCTTACCACGAAAGTTCAAAATTTACAAGATTTTGTTGTTCATGTTCCTATATCTGAACCTAGAATTCCTTGGCCTGAATTTTTCTCGGGGAATAGATCTTGCTTTCAAAATTTCAAAAATAATTGCAAGTTGTTTTTGTCCCTGAAATCTCGCTCTGCTGGAGATCCTGCTCAGCAGGTCAGGATTGTGATTTCCTTGCTCCGGGGCGACCCTCAGGATTGGGCTTTTGCATTGGCTCCAGGGGATCCTGCGTTGCTCAATGTGGATGCGTTTTTTCTGGCCTTAGGGTTGCTTTATGAGGAACCTCAGTTAGAACTTCAGGCGGAAAAGGCCTTGTTGTCCCTATCTCAGGGGCAAGACGAAGCTGAAATATACTGCCAGAAATTCCGTAAATGGGCTGTGCTTACTCAGTGGAATGAGTGCGCCCTGGCGGCGAATTTCAGAGAGGGTCTCTCTGATGCCATTAAGGATGTTATGGTGGGGTTCCCTGTGCCTGCGGGTCTGAATGAGTCCATGACAATGGCTATCCAGATCGATAGGCGTCTGCGGGAGCGCAAACCTGTGCACCATTTGGCGGTGTCTACTGAGAAGACGCCAGAGAATATGCAATGTGATAGAATTCTGTCCAGAAGTGAACGGCAGAATTTTAGACGAAAAAATGGGTTGTGCTTCTATTGCGGTGATTCAACTCATGTTATATCAGCATGCTCTAAGCGTACTAAGAAGCTTGATAAGTCTGTTTCAATTGGCACTTTTCAGTCTAAGTTTATTCTATCTGTGACCCTGATTTGTTCTTTATCATCTATTACCGCGGACGCCTATGTCGACTCTGGCGCCGCTTTGAGTCTTATGGATTGGTCCTTTGCCAAACGCTGTGGGTATGATTTGGAGCCTCTTGAAACTCCTATACCCCTGAAGGGGATTGACTCCACCCCATTGGCTAGCAATAAACCACAATACTGGACACAAGTAACTATGCGGATTAATCCGGATCACCAGGAGATTATTCGCTTTCTTGTGTTGTATAACCTACATGATGTGTTGGTGCTTGGATTGCCATGGCTGCAATCTCATAACCCAGTCCTTGACTGGAAAGCTATGTCTGTGTTAAGCTGGGGATGTAAGGGGACGCATGGGGACGTACCTGTGGTTTCCATTTCATCATCTATTCCCTCTGAGATTCCTGAATTCTTGACTGAATATCGTGACGTTTTTGAAGAACCTAAGCTTGGTTCATTACCTCCGCACCGGGAGTGCGATTGTGCCATAGATTTGATTCCGGGTAGTAAATACCCTAAGGGTCGTTTATTTAATCTGTCTGTGCCTGAACATGCTGCTATGCGAGAATATATAAAGGAGTCCTTGGAAAAGGGACATATTCGTCCTTCGTCATCTCCCTTAGGAGCCGGTTTTTTCTTTGTGGCTAAGAAAGATGGCTCTTTGAGGCCGTGCATTGATTATCGGCTTTTGAATAAGATCACGGTTAAATATCAATATCCGTTGCCACTGCTGACTGATTTGTTTGCTCGCATAAAGGGGGCCAAGTGGTTCTCTAAGATAGATCTCCGTGGGGCGTATAATTTGGTGCGAATTAAGCAGGGGGATGAGTGGAAAACCGCATTTAATACGCCCGAGGGCCACTTTGAGTATTTGGTGATGCCTTTTGGTCTTTCAAATGCCCCTTCAGTCTTTCAGTCCTTTATGCATGACATTTTCCGTGATTATTTGGATAAATTTATGATTGTGTATCTGGATGATATTTTGATTTTTTCGGATGACTGGGACTCTCATGTCCAGCAGGTCAGGAGGGTTTTTCAGGTTTTGCGGTCTAATTCCTTGTGTGTGAAAGGTTCTAAGTGCGTTTTTGGGGTTCAAAAGATTTCCTTTTTGGGATATATTTTTTCCCCCTCTTCCATCGAGATGGATCCTGTCAAGGTTCAGGCTATTTGTGATTGGACGCAACCCTCTTCTCTTAAGAGTCTTCAGAAATTTTTGGGCTTTGCTAACTTTTATCGTCGATTTATTGCTGGTTTTTCTGATGTTGTTAGACCATTGACTGATTTGACTAAGAAGGGTGCTGATGTTGCTGATTGGTCCCCTGCTGCTGTGGAGGCCTTTCGGGAGCTTAAGCGCCGCTTTTCTTCCGCCCCTGTGCTGCGTCAGCCTGATGTTGCTCTTCCTTTTCAGGTTGAGGTCGACGCTTCTGAAATCGGAGCTGGGGCGGTTTTGTCGCAGAGAAGTTCCGATTGCTCCGTGATGAGACCTTGTGCTTTTTTCTCACGTAAATTTTCGCCCGCCGAGCGGAATTATGATGTTGGGAATCGGGAGCTTTTGGCCATGAAGTGGGCTTTTGAGGAGTGGCGTCATTGGCTTGAGGGGGCTAGACATCAGGTGGTGGTATTGACTGACCACAAAAATCTAATTTATCTTGAGTCCGCCAGACGCCTGAATCCTAGACAGGCGCGCTGGTCGTTGTTTTTCTCTCGGTTTAATTTTGTGGTGTCCTACCTGCCGGGTTCTAAGAATGTTAAGGCGGATGCCCTTTCTAGGAGTTTTGAGCCTGACTCCCCTGGTAATTCTGAACCTACAGGTATCCTTAAGGATGGAGTGATATTGTCTGCCGTTTCTCCAGACCTGCGGCGGGCCTTGCAGGAGTTTCAGGCGGATAGACCTGATCGTTGCCCACCTGGTAGACTGTTTGTTCCTGATGATTGGACCAGTAAAGTCATTTCTGAGGTTCATTCTTCTGCGTTGGCAGGTCATCCTGGAATCTTTGGTACCAGGGATTTGGTGGCAAGGTCCTTCTGGTGGCCTTCCCTGTCTCGAGATGTGCGAGGCTTCGTGCAGTCTTGTGACGTTTGTGCTCGGGCCAAGCCTTGTTGTTCTCGGGCTAGTGGATTGTTGTTGCCCTTGCCTATCCCGAAGAGGCCCTGGACGCACATCTCGATGGATTTTATTTCGGATCTTCCTGTTTCTCAGAAGATGTCTGTCATCTGGGTGGTGTGTGATCGTTTCTCTAAGATGGACCATTTGGTTCCCCTGCCTAAGTTGCCTTCTTCTTCCGAGTTGGTTCCTCTGTTTTTTCAAAATGTGGTCTGATTGCATGGTATTCCGGAGAATATCGTTTCTGACAGAGGTACCCAATTCGTGTCTAGATTTTGGCGAGCATTCTGTGCTAGGATGGGCATAGATTTGTCTTTCTCGTCTGCTTTCCATCCTCAGACTAATGGTCAGACCGAGCGGACGAATCAGACCTTGGAGACATATTTGAGGTGTTTTGTGTCTGCAGATCAGGATGATTGGGTTGCTTTTTTGCCTTTAGCGGAGTTTGCCCTCAATAATCGGGCCAGCTCTGCCACCTTGGTGTCTCCCTTTTTCTGTAATTCGGGGTTTCATCCTCGATTTTCTTCTGGTCAGGTGGAATCTTCGGATTGTCCTGGAGTGGATGCTGTGGTGGAGAGGTTGCATCAGATTTGGGGGCAGGTAGTGGACAATTTGAAGTTGTCCCAGGAGAAGACTCAGCTTTTTACCAACCGCCGGCGTCGGGTTGGTCCTCGGCTTTGTGTTGGGGACTTGGTGTGGTTGTCTTCTCGTTTTGTCCCTATGAGGGTTTCTTCTCCCAAGTTTAAGCCTCGGTTCATCGGCCCGTACAAGATATTGGAGATTCTTAACCCTGTGTCCTTCCGTTTGGACCTCCCTGCATCTTTTTCTATTCATAATGTTTTTCATCGGTCATTATTGCGCAGGTATGAGGTACCGGTTGTGCCTTCCGTTGAGCCTCCTGCTCCGGTGTTGGTTGAGGGCGAGTTGGAGTACGTTGTGGAAAAAATCTTGGACTCCCGTGTTTCCAGACGGAAACTCCAGTATCTGGTCAAATGGAAGGGATACGGTCAGGAGGATAATTCTTGGGTGACTGCCTCTGATGTTCATGCCTCCGATTTGGTCCGTGCCTTTCATAGGGCTCATCCTGATCGCCCTGGTGGTTCTGGGGAGGGTTCGGTGCCCCCTCCTTGAGGGGGGGGTACTGTTGTGAAATTGGATTTTGGGCTCCCCCGGTGGCCACTGGTGGAATTGAACTGGTGTGCATCATCCTCTCTGTTCACCTGTTTCCATCAGGATGTGGGAGTCGCTATTTAGCCTTGCTCCTCTGTCACTTCCATGCCGGTCAACATTGTAATCAGAAGCCTTTCTGTGCATGTTCCTGCTTCTAGACAACTCCCAGCTAAGTTGGACTTTAGTCCTTGTTTGTTTTTGCATTTTGTTCCAGTTCACAGCTGTAGTTTCGTTTCTGTGTCTGGAAAGCTCTTGTGATCTGAAATTGCCACTCTGATGTTATGAGTTAATACTAGAGTCTTAAAGTAATTTCAGGATGGTGTTTTGATAGTGCTTTTAGCTGACCATGAAAGTGTCCTTTCTGTCTTCCTGCTATTTAGTAAGCAGACCTCAATTTTGCTAAACCTATTTTCATACTACGTTTGTCATTTCATCTAAAATCACCGCCAATATTTGTGGGGGCCTCTGTCTGCCTTTTGGGGAATTTTCTCTAGAGGTGAGCCAGGACTATATTTTCCTCTGCCAGGATTAGTTAGTCCTCCGGCCGGCGCTGGGCGTCTAGGGATAAAACGCAGGCTACGCTACCCGGCTACTGTTAGTTGTGCGGCAGGTTTAGTTCATGGTCAGTTTAGTTTCCATCCTTCCAAGAGCTAGTTCTATGTTTGCTGGGCTATGTTCTCTTGCCATTGAGAACCATAACAGAGATCCAGCGACGAAAGAAAGTTTCAAACGATCTGCTACGACGTACGATTCTCAGCAGGGTCCCTGATCGCTGCTGCGTGTCAGACACTGCGAGATTGTAACTATATCGCTAGAACGTCACGAATCGTGCCGTCGTAGCGATGAAAATGCCACTGTGTGACGGTACCCTTAGGCCCAATGGAGAATGAGACTTGGGAGTCGGTGTTGGAGTGGGTTCCACGAGTGTCATTAAGTGAACCGTATAGGCTGTCGCAACTTTACATCATACATAGAGTCTATAAATCTCCGGAAGTTCTGCATAGAGAGGGGTTGCGCGCCGACTCTGAGTGCCCGAGATGTAGGACTGTGAATGCCGGAATATATCATATGATGTGGACGTGTCCGAGATTGGCTGCTTTTTGGTTGGTGGTTCTGAGTCGTGTGGAAGGAGCGTATAGATGTAGGGTTCCGAGGGATCCGATAGTTTGCTTATTGGGATATGTGGATGAAATTGGAGTGGATTACAACTGGAAGATTGCAATTGCTAGGCTATTATATATGGCTAGGAAAGTGATAGCACGGAACTGGATTAAGGAGGAACCGCCTGCGAGGGGTGAATTCCTTCAATATGTAAAGCACGGCCTCAAGTTGGAAAAGGGAGTTTACAAGAGACGCGGGAAAACAGAAACGTTCGATAAAATGTGGTCTCCGTGGATTGAATTGGGGTAGGGTAGGTAAAGGGAATGGGAAGCTAAAGGCCTTTGACTGGTGAAAATTGCTGGATGATTAGGCGGCCTTAAGTGAGTTGAGTGGACTAAAGATTAATCAATTCATTAATATTTTGATAGAGAAGTTCTAATGGAGATGAGCTGTCCTTTGGGGGCTGGGTGGGATTTGTTGGGAATGTTGGGGGTTTCTAAAACTGGAAAATTTTGTATGTAACATTTTGAAATATGGTGGATAATGTAATGTTTATTCTAAATAAAAATCTACTTAAATTAAAAAAAAAGAGATAGAGGACCAGTGCACTCCTAGAGACAGGGGAGCGGTGCGCTCCTAGAGACAGGGGAGCGGTGCGCTCCTAGAGACAGGGGAGCGGTGCGCTCCTAGAGATAGGGGACCGGTGCACTCCTAGAGACGGGAGCGGTGTGCTCCTAGAGACAGGGGAGCAGTGCGTTCCTAGAGATAGGGGACCAGTGCACTCCTAGAGACAGGGGAGTGGTGCGCTCCTAGAGACAGGGGAGCAGTGCGCTCTAGAGACAGGGGACCAGTGCGCTCCTAGAGATAGGGGACCAGTGCACTCCTAGAGACAGGGGAGCGGTGCGCTCCTAGAGACAGGGGAGCGGTGCGCTCCTAGAGACAGGGGAGCAGTACGCTCCTATAGATGGGAGCAGTGAGCTCCTAGAGACAGGGGAGCAGGGCGCTCCTAGAGACAGGGGAACAGGGCGCTCCTAGAGACAGGGGAACAGTACGCTCCTATAGATGGGAGCAGTGAGCTCCTAGAGACAGGGGAGCAGGGCGCTCCTAGAGACAGAGGAGCAGTGCGCTCCTAGGGACAGTGATATCCTAGAGACAGGGGAGCAGTATGCTCCTATAGATGGGAGCAGTGAGCTCCTAGAGACAGGGGAGCAGTACGCTCCTATAGATGGGAGCAGTGAGCTCCTAGAGACAGAGGAGCAGGGTGCTCCTAGAGACAGAAGGTGAGAAGATCTCTTTAAATAAGACTAAGTTTGGTGCATCTTCTAGTTTAACTGAAGAACTGAGTCCCGTCTGCTGGACTTGGGGAGGGGGATTTTAATACTAATAATGGCCCTGTACATATCATCTCTCTTTGCTTTCCTGAATGTTTGCAGAGTAACATAATTTCATTCTTGAGATTCCCAGTAATTAATTAATTGGCCTGTGGCAGAATTGGGAGTCTAAAACCTTCACAATTCCACAATACAAATTCTTGGTTCTGTAATGAGGGACTAATCCACCCCAAAGATGAGCATGGTGTCCTCAGTTTTGAGGATGTTCTAACATGGGCATAGCAATCGTTTCTCTATTTACAGGTAGCTGGAGGCGAGTATATACATAGTACAGACGGGGAACCATAGTAAAAATGAAACTAACCCCTCTCAAGGTTTTGCTCTTTCACGACCCTTTGTCAGTTATCCACCCCCTTGGACATTTCTTTAGGCCTCTTTCCTTCTTTTGTAATGTATTTCCAAATCCGACATTTTTTTTGTTGAAGAGCCGCACTGTACTGTACTTGCCATCCTGTCACTTCCCGTAGACAGAAGTCCTGCACCAATCAATGGATAACCCTCTCTCCAAACATCTCATGGCATAACCATGGGACACCTCTATGGAAAGAACTCAAAAATGCCCCGTCCTTGTGACTATAGTGACAGTTGCTTGAGTCTACCATCTACCGCCTTTTTCTTTAAATGCACCCAATCTTGCAGTCTTTAGACTTTATCCTACTCTGGTGTAAAGAAAGTTAAACACAGGAAAATACAGTTTCAAGCCTTAATTACTTGTAATGACCTAAACGCCCCGAGTGCTGCCTCGCTGTTCTGCAGCAGACTAGCAATTTACATACAAAAGCTTTTTAGAAAACCTTCAAAGAGTCTGCAAGGGGGATGAAGGATACAGCGGTTCTGCAGTCTCAGGAGACAGAAGGCGCGGGTTGGATTTTTCCCCTTTTTTCACTTATTCGGTTTGGTAAACATAAAAAACCTTTATACCATAAAAACAGAAGGCTAGGCGGATTATATACTGTATACAGTGGGCAAAAAAAGCATTTAGTCAGTTCTCCCACTTAAAAAGATGAGCGAGGCCTGTAATTGCCATCATAGGTAGACCACAACTATGAGAGTCAAAATGAGAAAACAAATCCAGAAAATCACCTTGTCTGATTTGGTAATATTTATTTTGCAAATTATGGTGGAAAATAAGTATTTGGTCACCTAAAAACATGCAAGATTTCTGGCTCTCACAGACCTGTAACTTCCTTTTTAAGAGGCTCCTCTGTCCTCCACTCATTACGCAGTAATGGCGTCTGTTTGAACTTGTTATCAGTATAAAAGACACCTGTGCACACCCTCAAAAAGTCACACTCCAAACTCCACTATGGTGAAGTCCAAAGAGCTGTCGAAGGACACCAGAAACTAAATTGTAGCCCTGCACCAGGCTGGGAAGACTGAATCTGCAATAGGCCAGCAGCTTGGTGTGATTAAATCAACTGTGGGAGCAATAATAAGAAAATGGAAGATACAAGACCAATGATAATCTCCCACGATCTGTGGCGCCACGCAAGATCTCACCCCTTGGGGTCAAAATGATCACAAGAACGGTGAGCAAAAATCCCAGAACCACATGGGGGACCTAGTGAATGACCTGCATAGAGCTGGGACCACTGTAACAAAGGCCTACCATAAGTAACACACTACGCCACCAGGGACTCAGATCCTGCAGTGCCAGACGTGTCCCCCTGCTTAAGCCAGTACATGTCCGGGCACATCTGAAGTTTGCTAGAGAGCATTTGGATTATCCAGAAGAGTATTGGGAGAATGTCATAAAATCTGATGAAACCAAAGTAGAACTGTTTGGTAGAAACAAAACTTGTCGTGTTTGGAGGAGACAGAATGCTGAGTTTGCATCCAAAGAACACCATACCTACTGTGAAGCATGGGGGTGGCAACATCATGCTTTGGGGATGCTTCTCTGCAAAGAGACCAGGAAGACTGATCCATGTACATGAAAGAATGAATGTATTGTGAGATTTTGAGTGCAAACCTCCTTCCATCAGCAAGGCTATTGAAGATGAAATGTGGATGGGTCTTTCGACATGATAGTGATCCCAAGCACACCGCCAGGGCAACGAATGAGTGGCTTCGTAAGAAGCATATGATGGTCCAGGAGTGGCCTAGCCAGTCTCCAGATCTCAACCTCATAGAAAACCTCCCCACAGAAGAAACTACAATCAACAGGCTCCAGGGAACCAGCAGTACAGTTAGCCTTCAGTGCCATCTGCCATTACATGGCACAAATTCAAATAAATATCTACAAAACAGGATCTGCTGGCACATTAAGAGTAAGTTCACACTAGGCGTTTTTTCAGCGGTTTTTTTTTTTCTGCAGCAAAACTTGAGCTGCAGAAAAAAAAAGCATTTTTTCCTTGTTTTTTCTTGCGTTTTTGCGTGCGGCTTTGGCATGCTAGATTTGTCTTGTGAGCATGCTGATAAAGTTTAGTGTCCTATTCTATGGAATCAGATTTTGGCACAAAAAAAGGCAGCCAAACCTGGTACCTACGTTTTTTCACCACCAATTAATTTCAATGGGTGAAAAAACGCTGAAAGAAGTGACTTGCTGCATTGTGCAAAAAAACAAGCAAAGCACAAAATCTCATAGGCTTTGCTGTTACTGTAAAACGCAGCTGAAAATTTGCATAAAAACTGCAGCAAAAACGCCTAGTGTGAACTTAGCCTAAATCTTCACTCTGGTTATCAGAGGGGTGCCCCAGTATTCGATGGCTGGGTATCCTAATAGGGTAATTAAATGGGATGTAATAATAGCGATACAGAATCTTTATATCGTATTGTTCTATTAAATATAGCAAAAACTTGACAAAGGATGGTAAAACTAAAAAGTTTCCCAAAGTCTTATTAAGGCAATTCAGGAGCGAAAATCAGAAACCATCATATTTCTTATTATAAGGGGTCCCTGATCTCGTTCTCTCAGTGGCGGTTAGACATAATAATTAATTAGACAGGACGAGGTGGGAGGAGGACGAGGGAGACTCATATAATAAAGCATGTAATTTCGGAGACCTCCGCCTGTGACTTTCCACATACCGCGTGTGTATAATTACACCGTAATATGGCGATGCTTTATTTACACCTCAGCCAATAGCTGTTTTCTCTGATGAATGGCACGTATGATTTTAGGTTATAGGCGACACACAGAGTATGGGAATAAAGCGGACATCACAGGAATCGGCGCTGCGCGGCACATTGGTGAAATCTGGGAACATTCATCTAGATCACTATGTGACGAGTCCCCGCAGACTGCAGGAACACAACCGGCCTGGATTACTGGGAATAATTAATGATGAGCGAACGTGTTCAGATAAGGCGTTATCTGAGCATGCTCGGGTCTTCGGCATGCACAAATAATATGTTTAGAGTCTTCGCGAGACATGCAGCTGCAGGGACTGGAACATATTATTCGAACTATTAATAATCACTCCTCCAATGGTAGAGATCTATTGTGTTACTCATCCTCAGCATCCAAAACCAACAATTGAAAAAATCAGTCGGAAAGAGGAAACAAATTGACGTAGAATAGCTGAGGTCGTCATGATTCATAACGAGTGAATAGAGCGAGCTATTCCTCCCGACTTCTCCGTACACATGCACACTCTCGGCTCGTGCACGTGTTCTTAAAGGGTACATGAAAGTAAGCCGTCGACGAACACTTCCTCAAATGGCTTTTCTTTTAGTACAGTTCGAACGTCTTTTCTTTTTCATTAACGAGTTTTCCTGGAATAATGACCATTTAACAGTATAATCAGATGGTCCCTGTCATTTACTGGGTTCACTTGTCAGCTCTAATGCTCCCCCTAGTGGTGAGTGCAAGTAGACAGAATTTTAGCATTTAAAAGGAATCTGTCAGGAGGTTTTTGCTATTTAATCTAAGAGCAGCATAATATAGGGCAAGTTAGCCTGATTCCAGGGATGTGTCACTTATTAGGCGGTGTGTTGTAGTTTCCATACAATCAGTGTTTTATTAGCATGAGATTATCACTGCAGGTGCCAGACAGTCAAGCTAATGTGTGTAACCCCACCCCCCATCACTGATTGGCAGCTTGCTGACAATGTACACAGGAAGCTGCCAATCAGTGGTGTGGGTGGGGTTATACACACTGCTACATCTACAGCAGAGAAAACAGGGATTCTATCAAAACTGCGCCAAGCAGTCTAGTAAGTGACACATTGCAGGAATCAGGCTCTCTTGCCCTATATTATACTGCTCTAAGATATAGCAAAACCCTGCTGATAGATTCTTTTTAACTCTGTCAGTTCAGGGGATTTGGAGGTGGAATAAAAGCTCTGATTTCTATAAAAAATATATATATTGAAACGTTAAAGAGGTTTTCTAAATAGAAATCAGAGGTTAGGGATCCTAGAAGAAAGAAATAATAGCACTACAATCTCCCACTGATCACATGCTTTCCAATGGGACTGGAAGTGATAAAATCCCAACCACCAGTTACCTGACCTCTGACATCAAGCGACAGATGATTGGTGGTCGGGACGTGATCACTTCTGGTCCTGATGGAGAGCAACGAAATGGAAGGGTTTTCCAATCACAGGGTTTCTACTGCTTTATGTAATTGGCCAAAAGTTGCACATGAGCAGAAGAGAGAATTTGGGGTTCAGATCTTTAAAAGGCAAAGGTGTCGTCCAGAGTTGTACATGGCCCGATAGGTATAATGTGGGGTACGGTTGTGATTTGTAGCCGATTTTTACCACGGACTTACCTTCAGGATCATGCAGGGGTTGGATCTTGTGTACATGATGATGGCGCTGTTCTGCAGAGTCCGCATTCTCAGGCCCAGTCTGAATTCATCTCGCTTGCTGTTCTCGGAGACACGGTATTTGATGTAACTGTTTCCAGCAAAACTTAGTGAAGTGTGTCCTGAAAATAATGAGGAAATATACTGTATTCATTCATACAAATTTGTTTGGCGGATTTAAAGGGAATGTCTAGTATAGAAAAAAAATCATTTTCATACGCCCGAAAAATTTTCATTTTCTAATTGTTTAGAAGACCTGTTATGTCCCGTGATACACAGACATTCCATTCATATGAATGAGTACTGTGTAATTCTTCACTCTCCCTGCGGGGGCACTGTGGGAAAACTGAACACTTCCTAAAAGCATCCCTCACTAATTACAGCTAATCTCTCGATCTCCCATCAGTGGTTCAGTTAGCGATCAGTTTATGGTCAGCTTATTCCTACTAACATGTAGGAATTGTCCGGGTAATTTGTGAGTCAAAAGTTAGCAAAAATGACCCGGTCTCCTGATGGTAGCGTGGCGGGACTGTATACGTCACTGATCTTATACGTAAGTGTAGTGATGACATCCATATACCGTAATATGGACCATCCTCTACGGGTTTGGCTGATGAGGGGGTCATATAGTTTCTACGTGGTATATATGGGTGTCTTTGGGTGGAACTCTCCCCTCTATGATATAGAGCCTGATGGGGCATGTGGATGGAGTTGTCCCATTTTTCGGATGGCTGGGCGCTTCTTGGATATTATGACCCCACATGGTTCCTGAGCCTCTTCATACGGGACGCACGGGGCTTACTGTGACATTAGTACGGTACTACATTCGGACGGCTATACGCTTAACCTTCCACCCCATCCTGACGGCGCCGTTTCTCTCGCCCTAGTCTTATTTACTACCTTTGGGCTCCGGAATAAAGAAATTCTGTAATCCTTTGATATAAAAGTAAATGTTAAAAGCTTCTGTCCGTGTCGGAGATATCCTGTGAATAATGGATTTTACCTGAGCATTCTCCGAGTTTGCCTGGTGGGCACTGGCAGATGAATGGTCTCCGGCTGACTTCGTACCCCACACATTGCATATCCTCGGGACACGGCTTGTTCAAACATGGATCGGCGGAGCCGGGGCAGAGTCCACCTGCAACACACGGAACAGCCTGAGAAGAAAGCCTGCTGTGCGTCTCCTATGAGGATGGCTGATGATTGTGGATGATGTGCGGCTTTATTATCCCATGTAATAATACATATAGTGGAGCACATCAGGCAGCATAATGGTCCAGGCACTGTGGGAACCCTATACAGCACCACAGTCCCTGTGGTTCCATGTCACAGACACTGTGCCGCCATATGGTGCCTCCATGATGTCTCTCTAATATAGCCTGAGATGGAGATAACTGTAAAGTGCAAGGACCCTATACAGCAACCAAAAGAGTGACTTTTATAATATAAAGCCATGGGCAATGTGCCGCCATATGGTGCCTCTATGATACCTCTGTAATATAGCATGAGATGGAGATGACAGTCCCTATGGTTCCATATCATAAACCTGTGGGCACTGTGCCGCCATATGGTGCCTCTATGTTGTCTCTGTAATATAGTGTGAAATATTGATAACCATAATCTAAAAGGACCCTGTACAACATCAAATGTAGTTCCTATGGTTCCATGTCACCAACCTGTGGGCACTGTGCCGCCATATGGTGACTCTATGTTGTCTCTGTAATATAGTGTGAAATATTGATAACCATAATCTAAAAGGACACTGTACAACATCAAATGTAGTCCCTATGGTTCCATATCACCGACCTGTGGGCACTGTGCCGCCATATGGTGCCTCTATGATGTCTCTGTAGTATAGCCTGAGATGGAGATAACCGTAATCTAAAAGGACCCTGTACAGCACCAAATAGAGTCCCTATGGTTCCATGTCACCGACCTGTGGGCAGCATGCCGCCACATGGTGTCTCCATGAAACCTCTGTAATATAGCCTGAGATGGAGATAACAGTATTGCACAAGGAACCTGTACAGACACCAACAGAGTGACTATGCTTCCATATTACAGACCCATAGTAACTGTGCCGCCATATGGTGCCTCGATGATGCTGCTCTAATATAGCATGAAATATACATAACAGTAATGTGCAGGAAGATTCTCCAGTAACCAAGAGAGTAGCTATGCATCCATATTACAGACCCATGGTCACTATGCCGCCATACTGTGCTTTAATGATACTGCTGTAATATAGTATGGCATGGAGATATCAGTAAAGCAATCTGCAGGAACCCTACACAATAGCAAAAATAGTCCCAATTGATTCATTTTATGAATGGATTGACACTATACCGCCATATGGTGCCTTTATGATACTTCTGTAATATATTGCAAGATAGAAATAACAGTAAAGCAGGAACAATGTCAGCACCAAACATTTACCCTATGCCTCCACATTACAGACCTGTAGACACTGTGCCATCCTATAATCCCTCCATGACACCTATGTGCCATAGCGTGAGAATGAGAACAGTAAAGCAAAGTGAAGGGACCCTGTACAGCACCGACCACATGCCCTATGCCTCCATATTACTGACCCATGTTCTCTGTGCTGCCATAACCTCTCTAATACAGCACGGCATGGAGGTCACAGTACAGCAATGTGCAGGGACCCTGTACAGCAACCAACAGAGTGACCATGTTTCCATGTTACAGACCCGTCAGCACTATGCCGCCATACTGTGCTTTCATGATACCTCTGTAATACAGCATAAGATAAAAATAGCAGTAAAGCAATGTGAAGGGACCCTGTACAGCATCAAACAAAGTCCCTATCCTTCCATACTACAGACCGATGGGAATATGCTGCCATATGGTGTCTTGGCGATATCTCCGTAATATAGCACAAAGTGAAGATAACAGTAAAGCAAAGTGCAAGGACCCTGCACAGTAGCAAAAAGAGTCCCTTTGGTTTCATATTACGGACCCATGGTCACCATGCCGCCATATGGTGCCTTCATGATACCTCTGTAATATAGCATGAGATGGAGATAACAGTAAAGCAATGTGCAGGCACCTTACACAGTAGGAAAGAGAGTCCCTAATGTTTCATATTATGGATCAGTTGGTACTATGCCGCCATATGGTGCCTATGTGATACCTCTGTAATACAGTGCAAGATAAAGATCGCAGTAAAGCAATGTACAGGGACCCTGCACAGCATCAAACACAGTCCCTATCCTTCCATACTACAGACTGCTGGACACTATGTTGCCATATGGTGCCTATATGATACCTCTGTAATACAGCGCAAGATAAAGATCGCACTAAAGCAATGTACACACATCCTGTACAGCATCAAACACAGTCCCTATCCTTCCATATTACTGACTGCTGGACACTATGTCGCCATATGGTGCTTATTATAGGATACCTCTGTAATACAGCGCAAGATGAAGATCGCACTAAACCAATGTACAGGCATTCTGTACAACATCAAACACAGTCCCTATCCTTCCATACTATATATTGCTGGACACTATGCTGCCATATGGTGCCTATAAGATACTTCTGCAATACAAAGTAAGATAAAGATCGCACTAAAGCAATGTACAGAGACCCTGTAAAGCATCAAACACGGTCCCTATCCTTCCATAATACAGGCCAGTGGGCACTATGCCGCTATATGGTGTCTTTGCGATATCTCGGTAATATAGCACCAAGTTGAGATAACAGTAAAGCAATGTGCACGGACCTTACACAGTAGCAAAAAGAGGCCCTAATGTTTCATATTATGCATCAGTTGGCACTATGCCGCCATATGGTGCCTATATGATACCTCTGTAATACAGCATAAGATAAAGATAGCAGTAAAGCAATGCACAGGGACCCTGCACAGCATCAAACACAGTCGCTATGCTTCCATGATACAGACCAGTGGGCATTGTGCCGCCATATGGTGCCTTCTTGATACATCTCTATAGTGGCAGTTTTTGCACTACAAGGACTAGTTTCGTTGGACAATCTCACACGATAGACTTAGATACACCAGTCCTGATAATTTCGGCATCACCTATGACCAGTCGTGTCCATCTTTCATCCCGGGGAGCGTTGGTTACACTGCCTCTTCGCGACAACTTATTCTTCCAGTATAACAAAGGTGGAATATATAACCCGAAAGGAAGCATGAGAGGGAAGCCACACAGGGGATCGCTCCGTCACATAAGCGCCATGTGGACGCGCCACTTCACTTCCTACGCAATTAATGAGCATCTGATGGAAGGCCGGGGCAGCGCTGACAGGGAAATGCTCGGCGTACGTCTTCTGGCCGGGGCTCGGATTACTCAGACGATTATATATTTTCTTTCAGAAAAGGGTAAATTACTGTTTTCAGAAATGACATGGTTGAGTTACCGACTCAGACGAGGTCTGAAGTGACGAGTGACAGCCGGAGATTGCACGTTACGGTCTCGCCTGATACACTAGAACTGAATGACGAGACCCCGAGAAGGCAGATTAAAGGGGCACTCCGGAGGGGTATGTCATGTTTGGATGTCATGACATAAACCAAAATTTAGATGAAAGTGTCCACTGAATGTCAAAAATGATCATCCTTACTTGTATAGAGCCAACATATCCCCACCCCCTTCCCCCCTTTTTTGGCTCATTATTAGACGATGTGTTTTCAGGTGGGTGAGCAGAGGAGTTACATCTTGAAAAGTTGTGGCTGTCACTTATGGGGGTTGTGATTATTGTAAACTCACTATATCTGGCATGGGGACTTGCGGTTATTACCTTTATGGCAGTCCAGTGACTGGCACTGTTACTGGGATCTCTTTGGCTGGCACTGTTACTGGGAGCTCTTTGGCTGGCACTGTTACTGGGAGCACTTTGGTTGTCACTGTTACTGGGAGGCCTTTGGTTTGCACTGTTACTGGTAGCTCTTTGGTTGTCACTTTTACTGGGAGCTCTTTGGCTGGCACTGTTACTAGGAGCACTTTGGTTGGCACTGTTACTGGGAGCTCTTTGGCTGGCATTGTTACTGGGAGGCCTTTTGCTGGCACTGTTACTGGGAGCTCTTTGGCTGGCACTGTTACTGGGAGCTCTTTGGCTGGCACTGTTACTGGTAGCTCTTTGGCTGGCACTGTTACTGGGATCTCTTTGGCTGGCACTGTTACTGGGAGCTCTTTGGTTGGCACTGTTACTGGTAGCTCTTTGGTTGTCACTTTTACTGGGAGCTCTTTGGCTGGCACTGTTACTGGGAGCTCTGTAGTTGTCACTTTTACTGGGAGCTCTTTGGCTGGCACTGTTACTAGGAGCACTTTGGTTGGCACTGTTACTGGGAGCTCTTTGGCTGGCATTGTTACTGGGAGGCCTTTTGCTGGCACTGTTACTGGGAGCTCTTTGGTTGGCACTGTTACTGGGAGCTCTGTGGCTGGCACTGTTACTGGGAGCTCTTTGGGTGGCACTGTTACTGGGAGCTCGTTGGTTGGCACTGTTACTGGGAGCTCTGTGGCTGGCACTGTTACTGAGAGCTCTGTGGCTGGCACTGTTACTGGGAGCTCTTTGGCTGGCACTGTTACTGGGAGCTCTTTGGTTGGCACTGTTACTGGGAGCTCTTTGGCTGGCACTGTTACTGGGAGCTCTTTTGCTGGCACTGTTACCGGGAGCTTTTTGGCTGGCACTGTTACTGGGATCTCTTTGGCTGGAACTATTACTGGGAGCTCTTTGGCTGGCACTGTTACTGGTAGCTCTTTGGCTGGCACTGTTACTGGGAGCACTTTGGTTGGCACTGTTACTGGGAGCTCTTTGGATGGCACTGTTACTGGGAGGCCTTTGGCTGCCACTGTTACTGGTAGCTCTTTGGTTTGCACTGTTACTGGGAGATCTTTGGCTGGCACTGTTACTGGGAGCTCTTTGGTTTGCACTGTTACTGGGAGATCTTTGGCTGGCAATGTTACTGGGAGCTCTTTGGTTGGTACTGTTACTGGGAGCTCTTTGGCTGGACTGATACTGGGAGCTCTTTGGTTGGCACTGTTACTGTGAGCTCTTTGGTTAGCACTGTTACTGGGAGCCCTTTGGCTGGCACTGTTACTGGGAGCTCTTTGGCTGACACTGTTACTGGGAGTTCTTTGGTTGGCACAGTTACTGGGAGCTCTTTGGTTGGTACTGTCACTGGGAGCTCTTTGGTTGGTACTGTTACTGGTAGCTCTTTGGTTGGCACTGTTACTGGGAGCTCTTTGGTTGGCACTGTTACTGGGAGCTCTTGGGCTGGCACTGTTACTGGTAGCTCTTTGGCTGGCACTGTTACTGGGAGCTCTTTGGTTGGCACTGTTACTGGGAGCTCTTTGGCTGGCACTGTTACTGGGAGCTTTTTGGCTGGCACTGTTACTGGGATCTCTTTGGCTGGCACTGCTACTGGGAGCTCTTTGGCTGACACTGTTACTGGGAGCTCTTTGGTTGGCACTGTTACTGGGAGCTCTGTGGCTGGCACTTTTACTGGGAGCTGTTTGGCTGGCAATGTTACTGGGAGCTCTTTGGTTGGTACTGTTACTGGGAGCTCTTTGGCTGGACTGATACTGGGAGCTCTTTGGTTGGCACTGTTACTGGGAGCTCTTGGGCTGGCACTGTTACTGGGAGCTCTTGGGCTGGCACTGTTACTGGTAGCTTTGGTTGGCACTGTTACTGGGAGCTCTTGGGCTGGCACTGTTACTGGGAGCTCTTGGGCTGGCACTGTTACTGGGAGCTCTTGGGCTGGCACTCTTACTGGGAGCTCTTGGGCTGGCACTCTTACTGGTAGCTCTGGTTAGCACTGTTACTGGGAGCTGTTTGGCTGGCAATGTTACTGGGAGCTCTTTGGTTGGTACTGTTACTGGGAGCTCTTTGGCTGGACTGATACTGGGAGCTCTTTGGTTGGCACTGTTACTGGGAGCTCTTGGGCTGGCACTGTTACTGGGAGCTCTTGGGCTGGCACTGTTACTGGTAGCTTTGGTTGGCACTGTTACTGGGAGCTCTTGGGCTGGCACTGTTACTGGGAGCTCTTGGGCTGGCGCTGTTACTGGGAGCTCTTGGGCTGGCACTCTTACTGGGAGCTCTTGGGCTGGCACTGTTACTGGGAGCTTTTTGGCTGGCACTGTTACTGGGATCTCTTTGGCTGGCACTGTTACTGGGAGCTCTTTGGCTGGCACTGTTACTGGGAGCTCTTTGGTTGGCACTGTTACTGGGAGCTCTGTGGCTGGCACTGTTACTGGGAGCTGTTTGGCTGGCAATGTTACTGGGAGCTCTTTGGTTGGTACTGTTACTGGGAGCTCTTTGGCTGGACTGATACTGGGAGCTCTTTGGTTGGCACTGTTACTGGGAGCTCTTGGGCTGGCACTGTTACTGGGAGCTCTTGGGCTGGCACTGTTACTGGTAGCTTTGGTTGGCACTGTTACTGGGAGCTCTTGGGCTGGCACTGTTACTGGGAGCTCTTGGGCTGGCGCTGTTACTGGGAGCTCTTGGGCTGGCACTCTTACTGGGAGCTCTTGGGCTGGCACTGTTACTGGTAGCTCTGGTTGGCACTGTTACTGGGAGCTGTTTGGCTGGCAATGTTACTGGGAGCTCTTTGGTTGGTACTGTTACTGGGAGCTCTTGGGCTGGCGCTGTTACTGGGAGCTCTTGGGCTGGCACTGTTACTGGGAGCTCTTGGGTTGGCACTGTTACTGGGAGCTCTTGGGCTGGCGCTGTTACTGGGAGCTCTTGGGTTGGCGCTGTTACTGGGAGCTCTTGGGCTGGCACTGTTACTGGGAGCTCTTGGGTTGGCACTGTTACTGGGAGCTCTTGGGCTGGCGCTGTTACTGGGAGCTCTTGGGCTGGCATTCTTACTGGGAGCTCTTGGGCTGGCACTGTTACTGGTAGCTCTGGTTGGCACTGTTACTGGGAGCTCTTGGGCTGGCACTGTTACTGGGAACTCTTTGGCTGGCGCTGTTACTGGGAGCTCTTGGGCTGGCACTGTTACTGGTAGCTCTGGTTGGCACTGTTACTGGGAGCTCTTGGGCTGGCACAGTTACTGGGAGCTCTTTTGCTGGAACTGTTATGAGGGTCTTACTGTATGTATAGCATTGTTGTGGGAGTCCTGTAGCTGGTACTTCTATAATGACCGTGTGGCTGCCACTGTTATTGTGTCATGTAACTGACATTCACCTAGCGTTTCATGGCTTTCACACCATAGTGGTTCTTTAGCTGGCACTGTTACTAGGCTATCTGGCTGACTTTCATATGAGGTTCCATGTCTGTCATACTTCAGTGATCTTGTGGCTGGCACTGTTACTGGATTATGTAGCTGACACTCAGGGGATTCCGCTGCTGTCACACAATAATGGTACTGTGGCTGGCACTGTTATTGGATTATGCGGCTAACCCACAAATAGGATGCCATGTCTGACATACCATGGTGGTCCTGTGGACACTCCTTTGGTGATTTGTGGCGGTCACAGCCGTAGTGGCCCTTTGTCTGGTCCTATTATGTGGGTCATGCAGTCGTCACTGGGACCAGCAGTGTTCTGGTGGTGTACATGGCTGGCTCTGTTATGCAGATTGTGTGGGTTCAATGCCATGTAGGTCCTGTGGTGTATGTAGTTGGCCTAGCTATAGGGGTCTTGTGGTTGGCCCATTCCTATATATGTATGTGAACAGTAATGCCGCCAGTATTGTCTTTTTTTACGCACGTGTCACTTAATTCTGCATCCTCAAACTCCCAAAAGATATTCAGCAAATGTCAACCTATGTTTATTCATGTCGCCGCTCCTTCACTCCAGCGATGCATCTGAGAAGTATTAATGCCGGAGAGTTTTGCATTTCATAAAACATTGAGATCCGATGAAAACAAACTAATTTTGATGTTTTTAAATGTGTCGGATTCGGGATTTCTACACTTTCCCACCCCTGAGCTTTTCATAAAAAGTGCTAGCCGTACGCGTCACTGTAATGCTGAATGGATTAAAGGGGAAGTCTCCCGGGCCCTTGTGCCTAACAGGGTGGAAGACCTCTCCTCAGAAGCACATGGTAGGTGAAGGCCTGTTACAGATTTTGTATTGGGGCCCAGGAGCTTCCATCTGGATCTAGAGACCTTATCTAGAGACCATCTGGACCTAGAGACCTATATTAACCTGAACTCCCAATATTTTAACCCCAAATCATGTTACATTTTAAGACCCTCTTGCTCAGACCTCCAAAAGTTGGAAAACCCATTTTCATTCATCACATTAGGAAATTCCGAGTTAATAGAGGTGGATCTTCCATTCAAGATCAGAGTGGAGAATGACCACAAAGTGCGGTTCTCTGGAGGACTGTATTGTGTAATGCTTCATTTCTCCTGTGGTGGCACTGTAGGGAAATTGATCAGTTACTGCCAGGATTACGCAGCGATCACAGATGATCAATAAGATTTCTGTGATTAGTATTATATCAAGGCAGCTTTCTAACAAGAAGGCATTGTCCAAAGTTGAGAACCCCTTAAAATTAACTACCGTAACTTAAAACTAATCCTACTTTTACATGATAGTAGTAAAATTAGAGTAATTTTTATGCCGGTAATTACCAACCTGATTTCAGCCATTGTAACACGTTGGAAAATCAGAGCTGATCTAATATAACCTTCCTCTGGCCCTTTGCAATCATTTTTATAAACCTTCCCCTCCATAGTCTTACTCCTGTATTCGGGAGGAGATATTTATTAGAAATTCAGCTTTTAAAGGATTTTGTGGATTCATTTGTCTCAATGCTGCGTGATAAACTACACTGGTTCATCCTTACTTCAAGAGATCGGCCCAAGGTGCTCAGCGCCAGATGGACCCTGAAACTTTAATGTGTGACAGATGTAAGGTTGTGTCCTTTACCATATGGGCCCTGCAACCAGACACGGCAGCAGCGGAACACGGAAAATCTGCATGTAATACACACTCATTCATTATCTACTATGTACCTGTGCTTTACTGAGGTGTGTCACATGACCATAGCATATGACCATAGCATATGACAATGCCCATGTGGTCAGGATCATAGCATATGACAATGCCCATGTGGTCAGGATCATAGCATATGACAATGCCCATGTGGTCAGGATCATAGCATATGACAATGCCCATGTGGTCAGGATCATAGCATATGACAATGCCCATGTGGTCAGGATCATAGCATATGACAATGCCCATGTGGTCAGGATCATAGTGTATGACAATGCCCATGTGGTCAGGATCATAGGTAATAACAATGCTCATGTGGTCAGGATCATAGTGTATGACAATGCCCATGTGGTCAGGATCATAGGTTATAACAATGCCCATGTGGTCAGGATTAACGTGTATGACAATGCCCATGTGGTCAGGATTAATGTGTATGACAATGCCCATGTGGTAAGGATCATAGTGTATGACAATGCCCATGTGGCAGGATCATAGGGTATGACAATGCCCATGTGGTCAGGATCATAGTGTATGACAATGCCCATGTGGTCAAGATCATAGGTTATGACAATGCCCATGTAGGCAGGATTAACGTGTATGACAATGCCCATGTGGTCAGGATCATAGGGTATGACAATGCCATGTGGTCAGGATTAAAGGGTATGACAATGCCCATGTGGTCAGGATCATAGTGTATGACAATGCCCATGTGGTCAGGATCATAGTGTATGACAATGCCCATGTGGTCAGGATCATAGGTTATAACAATGCCCATGTGGGCAGGATCAAGGTGTACGACAATGCCCATGTGGTCAGGATAATAGGTTATGACAATGCCCATGCGATCAGGATCATAGTGTCTGACAATGCCCATGTGGTCAGGATCATAGGGTATGACAATGCCCATGTGGTCAGGATAATAGGTTATGACAATGCCCATGTGGTCAGGATCATAGTGTCTGACAATGCTCATGTGGTCAGGATCATAGGGTATGACAACGTCCATGTGGTCAGGATCATAGGTTATGACAATGCCCATGTGGTAAGGATCATAGTGTATGACAATGCTCATGTGGTCAGGATCATAGGATATAACATGACAACGTCCATGTGTTGAGGATTAATGTGTATGACAAAGCCCATGTGGGCAGGATTAAAGTGTATGACAATGCCCATGTGGTCAGGATCATAGGATATAGCAATGCCCATGTGGTCAGGATCATACGATATAACAATGCCCATTTGGTCAGGATCATAGTGTCTGACAATGCCCATGTAGTCAGGATCATAGGGTATGACAATGCCCATGTGGTCAGGATTATAATGTATGGAAATCATAATGTCATCAGGATCCCAGTGTCTGACTCAGGGCCGGACTGGCCATCTGGCAAATGCCAGATGGGCTGTTGCAGTCATGGGTTGCATTGTCTGCTATGCTGTTAACAGTATCAGTGTCCTCAGATTGCAATTGACACGGAGCACCAGGGGAAGGAACAACGTGGTCCTATGTGCTTTCAATTGCCAGGGCTGAATTTCACTCCCAGTCCGTTCCTGGTCTGACTTGACAATGCCCATGTGGTCAGGATCATAGGGTATGACAATGCCCATGTGGTCAGGATCATAGGGTATGACAATGCCCATGTGGTCAGGATCATAGGATATAACATTGCCCATGTGGGCAGCATTATAATGTATGGAAATGATAATGTCGTCAGGATCATAGTGTCTGACAATGGCCATGTGGCTAACATCAAAGCTTATGCTAACCTCCATGTAGTCAGGAGAATGCCTGCGTGGTCAGATCATAACGTGTTACAATGCTCATGAGGTCATCTAGGACAACCAAAATAACAAAGTAGGGCACCACAAAGAAGTAAAACCATTACTTAGAACACAATACATAACACATAGAAGTATAACCATTCCTTAGAATATATTACAGAAGTAAATCATTAATAACATCTTCCAATGCTAATGCATATTCTGGTACTTTGGAAGATCAATATTTGTCCTTCCTTGCCCTCTTGCCTCAACATATTTTAGGATAAATGGAGGGAAATGGCACTGACTATGCTCCATGTGTCTATATGCAGACACCCAGTGGTTGGGATGCGGGTAGAAGCCTGTCGGGAAATTTAATAGAAAATTGAATACGTATTCCAATCTCAAATCTGCAGAAATATCAAGGTGGACACATCTGTAATTTACATTTCAAGTATCCGTCTATATCTAGGGACAGTTGTGAGTCTTGGCGGCTATTTTGCAGACTATAGAATATTGCATTTTTAGAATATTGTCACTCAGTCAACGAAATTTATACTATTCACCTCCCAGTCTTGATGTCTCCCAACCTTGTGTATGTTTTCCCATAGACATTTCCTCAGCGCTAAAAGCCTACTCTTAGTCATAACCATAAGGTGTAAGAAGCTTGGCTTACTTTTTGTTGACATCTTTGTGGCTTATTTTGTCCCCTTATGCTCAATTTTGATACCTTACCTTCCTTTGCAAGGAAAAATAACACAATGATCTTTGGGGAAATTCTTCCTTGCCATTTTTGCTCAATCCAATGTACCTATGGGGAGGGATATGCTTAGTCCCGCCCCCGAGGAACATGTGTAGATTTAACATAAGCAGGAGCCTGGTTTTCAATGGGCCCGATGGTTGTCTTATGGCACATAAATACATCTACGGATACAGTAGCTGTGTACACTGTCTATGATTTGGGTCTGCAAGCATAGATTAACATTAGGGATGGTGCAGAGCAATACCGCACTACAATATTCATGCTTTCTAAAGTCACCATGGAGCATGGGCTTGTCCGGCCTTACACTGGAAACTCGTTCCCGTACAGAAGAGAGCTCTGCCGTATTGCAGCCGCCTGGAAAAGAGTGATTTCAGCCACATTCCTCTACGTTCAGCACCATATGGCATTCATCAACTCAATATGTTCTAGATTACGGCTAATTTAAATGTTCATGTGTCTTCACTAAACCTGATTATAAGATGCAAGGCGGTGGGATTAAAGAACACTGCCGAGCATCCTTTTTTTACGAGGGTGACCCCCGTGCTTATATTTACCGTCGCTAGGTTGGTTACACTTTCACATCTGCTTTTAAGTTACTCAAGAAATGTATGTAGGGAGCAGGTGCCGTCGGTGCGCCGTCAGTGTTCCGTCGGTGCACCGTCGCTGTCTATACACCACTTCACTTTATTTTTCTAGAATTTAACCCCCAGATCTTTTTCATATGGTGCATTTTAATCTGGGAGTATAACATACATGGCCTGTTTGTGTTGAACTTTCCCAAATTATGAGCAGAACTGTTGACTTTGAGGATTTCTTTTGATTTGTGGCTGCTGCTCTATCATGTTCCTTCATTGTTTATCTGGTAGTCATGTAAAACTACATTTGACCTGCAGGGTAAAAATGTCTGACTGGCTGCAGCTTCAAGAGACTGCCAGAAAGCACATTTTTTGATTATCCCGACAAATTGAATCTGCCAGCAGATTTTTGCTTTGTAATGTGAGAGCAGCACAATGTAGGGGCTGAGAGCCTGATTCCAGTGATGTATCACTTATTGGACTACTTGGTGCAGTTTTGATAGAATCCCTGTTTTATCTCCTGTAGATCTAGCAGTGCTCGGAATGCTCAGCTCTTTATAACTCCACCCACTTCCACTTCCCTGATTGGCAGTTTCTTGTGCACACTGTTAGCAAGCTGCCAATCAGTGGTGGGGGTGTGGTTATACAAATTAGCTGGACTGCTGGGCATGAGACACCTAGTCCTCTACTGATACTCTCCTGCTGAAAAAAAACACTGATGGTAGTGAAACTACAGGAAGCTGCAAAGAAAGTGACGCATCCCTGGAATCAGGCTCTCTGCCCATGAATTATGCGGCTCTCGGATTAAATAGCAAAAATCTGCTGACAGGTTAGCTTTAAAGCATTTTTTTTTAAATAATGGCAAAAACAGGGAGATAGGACTAAAATCACTCCTAAGGTGCGTTCAGACGTCTGTACAAATCGGTCTGAGGTCAAACCGCAATGCACGGACTGGCTGTGAGACAGCTTCATATACTTTTATGAAGATGTCAAGTTCGGGTCGGCAGAACCGAATCCAGTCCATGCATTGCGGTCCGGTCTCGGATTGATTTGTAAGGACGCATGAATGTGCCCTTAGTCTGGGGTTCACATTGTATCATTGTATGGGATTTCATCTGAAGCCCTGAAAAAGCGCGATTCATGCGAAACGGCCGACAGGAGTGTTGAATTCACCTTGTGGTCTTTCTCACCTGCTTCTTGGCATATTTCATATACGTTTGTCATGGACAAAACAAAAAAAAAATTCAGCTACGTTGAACAAAATGTACGGATGATTGCAGGTACAGGTCTTCGACTACGAAAACTGAGCCTCACTATTATATTTTGTGTTATCTTTTATAATTTACAGAGGCGGGAAATGAAAAGGAAACATTTCATCCCGCGATAAAACCATTAGGATTCCATTAATGACCTCGTTACATTCGAGAGGGGGAAAATGCCTCAAAGGGAGGAGGGGAAGTAAAGCCGTGAATGTCACGGGGTTGGGAATTAATACATTCCGGAATTTTTCAGCAATTAGACTATGTCATAATAATATGACAGGAATGTGAAAATCTTCCGTGTTGCGGCACACAAACCCCGGAAGGCTCCTAACGAGGGAGCGCACGCAGAAGGTTTCAGTTTTTTTAATTTGTGGCCACAAGAAAACGATTGTTTCGGTAAGTGCTATAAATACCAGGTTGGCAGCGCTGGCGTCCATTAATGCATTCAGTAGTGAACCTATGTTTAGGCTCTCGGGCCGTACAAGAGGGGATCGTCCGTGTTCCCCCCGCCTCAGCAATCCTGAAGAATGACGAAACAATAGCCCCAGCTGTTCCTCTGCTATTACTTCTCTTGGTTAGACCTACGGCTTACTGGAAGTATATAATTAGACGGAGACGGCTACCGCCGATTGACGGTGATTTTCTAAAAATACTAAACCCTACAATCATTCTCGGCATGGAGCGGAGTAGCTAATATATTGGTTTTTTAGATTTCTGCTTGTTGAAGCATTTTTGGCCATGAGTCATTAGACCCAAAGACATAATATCAACACTTAAGATGCCTGTCTGTATTAAAGGGTTGGTCAAATATCATTTTTTTTTAATTCTCAAAATAGGTCCATGTTAATTTCAAATAAAATAAAAAAAAAAGAAATTAAACTACCATACCTCCCTCCCCCACACCATTTCTCCGTCCTGCTGCCAGCATTGCCCCGTGGGTCTCCTTACTTCCTCTTCCGCTGGGTGATGTCACATGACCAATGCAGTCAATCAGCAGCCACTGCTTGGAAAGAAGTCTATTGATTGGCTGCAGTGGTCAAATCATATTTCACACCGGAAGAGAAGTGAACAGGCTGGTAGGACACAGAGGGGCAGCAGTGCTGAGCAATTACAGGGGTCCAATAGGTGAGTATCTGGTTTCTGCTTCTTTGTTCTTATAACCAAGATTAGCCTTCGTTCAAGGTGAAAAAATATATATAGGACAATCCCTTTAAAGTGTTAAGACGTCTTAAGTTGCCTTAAATGAACTGACCAGTCTTGTGATAAATGTCTGCAATAACTTTATGTGACTGCAGAATTTAGACTCTTAAAAGTGCACAAACAACACACTGTCAGGAGTCTCCGGTGTTAAGGCCGGTAGCGGGCGCTCATGTGACTGCAAGTATATGATTTGCATAGATCCAGCTACATTCCGACTAGACTTGCCCAGCCTCATTCAATACACTTGTATTGAGCAAGACTGTGTACGTCTATTCGGCATGTGACCGCATGTATACGATGCATACTTCCGGCCACATTCCAACTAAACATGTCCTAACTCATTCAATATACTTGTACTGAACGAGGCTGTGTTCGTCTAGTCGGAATGTGACCAATGTATATGATTTGCATACTTCTGGCCACATTCCAACGAGACATGTCCAGCCTTGTGCAGTACACTTGTATTGAGTAAGGCTGCGTATGTCTGGTTGACATGTGACCGCATGTCTATGATTTGAATACTTCTGGCTACATTCCAACTAGATATGTCCTGAGTACGTCTAGTCGATGCCTCATCACTGAAGAATCGTGAATGCATGAGGTGCGCGCACTGTAAGGATTCAGAAATCGGCAGTCACACAGTCTCAAGGCATGAGATAGCAAACTTATGGCAGATGTCAAAGCGTCACATAATGTCTCAATTCACCCAGAACTGTGTACAGGGCCAGTCTTATGTAGAACGATGCTCTGTTCGGTACACAGAGTACAAATAACCACGCCATAGAGTTGCCAATTAAAAGCGATATACAGTTCATTCTAGCACCCAAACAACAGTACCGTTATCCAACTCTACATTGGCAAATTATCACTTACATAATTGCCTATTTAACAAGAGGCCATAATTAAAATTCCAACAGGGAGTAAATTATGGACCTGTTACAATCTATCACCTGCGACCCCCAGCAACAATGGGCAGTTTATTAAAAGCAGTGCCCAAAAAAGAGAGGTTTGTGTTACACAATTAATCAAAAAGTAGATCTAAATATGTCCCTACTACCAACATTGCCGGAGAAGTCTTTGGTCATGTCCTCAACACAGCAATAAAGTGCTGGACCTGACCTTACAGGTGCGCTATACACAGACGTGACCTGCCTTACTTTTCCTCTTGGCTCGACATATCTTTTAGATCAGTGGCTCAAGAAAACTTTCACAAAAACCAAAAACCCAATTTTTGCGATACTCTGTCAGGAGATAATCATTCTATTTATGCCTTTAAGCAGCCAACTAGTGGTTATGATATGAACTGATTAAATAAAAAATTCCCTACCAGTATAAACCAGGGCGCCATTACTCACCATTGCATATACAGCGCACGTTCCTATAAAAGCGGGGGCATACGAAACTGATTCTGGCTGTGCTGTAGGTCATTAGCGAGTGGGAATCTATCGACAACGTCTGTTCACAATGTTGCTCCTGACAATCCAATCCCGAGCAATTCTTTTCCAGGATTGTTGATATCCGAATCACATTTTCCAAATGTCTCCTTGCATTTGAGAGCTTCTGAATCAAATACGCCGGCTTGTAGAAACCTCCGCTTTGCATTTGTACGGCGAACAGCATGTCCAGCTGGTTTGTGCCTGCCACCGGCTGGATGCTGATTATATACAGGCTGTCCTCTTTCTGTGTGAGAACCGCGTTCCGGACGGTACGTCGAAAGCCGTGCAAATGAAGCCCCACAAAATCCTCGGGAGAGATGTTCTCGAAACGTATGGTGACGGCATTGTACAACATATCCTGGATCAACTGCTCAACGTGGACCGTCACATCGACCGATACCTGGTAGCGGCCATCACTAACCGATATGTTCAAGTTGTATTTTCCCCCGTCAAGACCTCCAAGGGCGATAACCTTGCCGTCGTGATTGTTCACTTTGAACAAGCTCTTCTGCTCAGATTTGAGGGCGTAGGAGAGGACGTCGTAGACATCCTGATCGGTGGCGTGAATCTTGCCTATGACTCCTCCCGGGAAGTCATCTTCCATGGTGACGATGTATATCTCCAGTGGGGTGGCAGAAGGTTTGTGGATACTCTCTTCGATAACTCTTACATGTACATAGGTTTGAGAGGTCATCGGTGGTTTACCTGAGTCTTTCACCTGTTCGGAGAAAAGAAAAATTAAGTCAATTTTTTGAAAAACAAAAGGACCAAAGGGTGGGGTTGTCAAGAAAACTTAATTATGTCTTATAAGTTTTTGGCAATCTCTTTTGCTGAATCTACTTCTTCACTATCATGGATTTAAGCCTTTCTTCCTCATTTAAATTCATATCCAAATCCTGTCCCTCTTGCCCACTAAAAACATTGATAAATTGGTGACATCATGGTTGGGAAAATCATGTAGGGGCCATTTTGCTAGAAGCTACGATCATAAGTCTTCTAATAGGTGGGGTCTGATGTAATATGACATTTGACATAGAGACTGAAGTCATAGATATCTTTAATCCTCTGCAGGGTCCTCTCTCCTGTAGAGTGTCAGCTCTTATGTGCAGGATCCTCTCTCCTGTAGAGTGTCAGCTCTTATGTACAGGGACCTCTCTTCTGTACAGTGTCAGCTCTTATGTGCAGGGTCCTCTCTCCTGTAGAGTGTCAGCTCTTATGTGCAGGGTCCTCTCTCCTGTAGAGTGTCAGCTCTTATGTACAGGGACCTATCTTCTGTACAGTGTCAGCTCTTATGTGCAGGGTCCTCTCTCCTGTAGTGTCAGCTCTTATGTGCAGGGTCCTCTCTCCTGTAGAGTGTCAGCTCTTATGTGCAGGGTCCTCTCTCCTGTAGAGTGTCAGCTCTTATGTGCAGGGTCCTCTCTCCTGTAGAGTGTCAGCTCTTATGTGCAGGGTCCTCTCTCCTGTAGAGTGTCAGCTCTTATGTGCAGGGTCCTCTCTCCTGTAGAGTGTCAGCTCTTATGTGCAGGAACCTCTCTCCTGTAGTGTCAGCTCTTATGTGTAGGGTCCTCTCTCCTGTAGAGTGACAGCTCTTATGTGCAGGGTCCTCTCCCCTGTAGAGTGTCAGCTCGTATGTGCAGGGTCCTCTCTCCTGTAGAGTGTCAGCTCTTATGTGCAGGGTCCTCTCTTCTGTAGAGTGTCAGCTCTTATGTGTAAGGTCCTCTCTCCTGTAGAGTGTCAGCTCTTATGTGCAGGGTCCTCTCTCCTGTAGAGTGTCAGCTCTTATGTGCAGGGTCCTCTATTCTGTAGAGTGTCAGCTCTTATGTGTAAGGTCCTCTCTCCTGTAGAGTGTCAGCTCTTATGTGCAGGGTCCTCTCTTCTGTAGAGTGTCAGCTCTTATGTGCCGGGTCTTCTCTCCTGTAGAGTGTCAGCTCTTATGTGCAGGGTCCTCTCTCCTGTAGAGTGTCAGCTCTTATGTGCAGGGTCCTCTCTCCTGTAGAGTGTCAGCTCTTATGTGCAGAGTCCTCTCTCCTGTAGAGTGTCAGCTCTTATGTGTAAGGTCCTCTCTCCTGTAGAGTGTCAGCTCTTATGTGCAGGGTCCTCTCTCCTGTAGAGTGTCAGCTCTTATGTGCAGGGTCTTCTCTCCTGTAGAGTGTCAGCTCTTATGTGCAGGGTCCTCTCTCCTGTAGAGTGTCAGCTCTTATGTGCAGGATCCTCTCTCCTGTAGAGTGTAAGCTCTTATGTGCAGGGTCCTCTCTTCTGTAGAGTGTCAGCTCTTATGTGCAGGGTCCTCTCTCCTGTAGAGTGTCAGCTCTTATGTGCAGGGTCCTCTCTTCTGTAGAGTGTCAGCTCTTATGTGCCGGGTCTTCTCTCCTGTAGAGTGTCAGCTCTTATGTGCCGGGTCTTCTCTCCTGTAGAGTGTCAGCTCTTATGTGCAGGGTCCTCTCTCCTGTAGAGTGTCAGCTCTTATGTGCCGGGTCTTCTCTCCTGTAGAGTGTCAGCTCTTATGTGCCGGGTCTTCTCTCCTGTAGAGTGTCAGCTCTTATGTGCAGGGTCCTCTCTCCTGTAAAGTGTCAGCTCTTATGTGCAGGGACCTCTCTCCTGTACAGTGTCAGCTCTTATGTGCAGGGTCCTCTCTCCTGTATAGTGTCAGCTCTTATGTGCAGGATCCTCTCTCCTGTAGAGTGTCAGCTCTTATGTGCAGGGTCCTCTCTTCTGTAGAGTGTCAGCTCTTATGTGCAGGATCCTCTCTCCTGTAGAGTGTCAGCTCTTATAGTCAGGGTCCTCTCTCCTTCAAGCTTTTACATGCAATGACCTCTCGCTTATAAAATATAAACTCTTAAGGACAGTGTCTTCTCTGTATCTCGTCTACCTCAACAAGTTAGACCTTGAAATACCTGTATGTTCAGGAGATGCTCATTCGCGATCGTGTGTTGAAAAACAACAGCAGAACGTAAAACCCCCGACTGATCCAGAACGAACCGGCCGCCTTCATTTCCACTTATTATGGTGAATGTAAATGGTGGTCCATTATGGTACGAGTCTTTGTCGGTGACTACAAGCTGGAGGATACTAGTCCCGGTAGGCTTGTTCTCCTAAAAGATAAAGCAATGAGTTGTGTAGCATAAAATAAAGGAACTTGTTTTCTAGTCAAATCCCAAAAACTTTTACGTTAGGTTACACCAAGAGTAGATCTGTCACCAAAATGTCCAATAATATATTTATATTATTCTACTAGTTAACATGGAGATTTAAATGATTTTCTAAGTTGGCATGGTTAATATACTAATTCAGGAAGGCATCCGGCGTGTCTTGGTCTGCACAAACTACATGACCTAGATAAAGGCTTCGGCATCTCATCAATTCTTTAGCTTTTGATGCAGAAGAAGAATTTCCAGTATTTCAGTACTGAGCTTCACAAACCTTTTATGAAACCCCCTTTAAGGAAGCTTTTTGCCATTACATGTCCAGTGACATATCCTGATCTACAAAGATGGGTTTGATCATATACTGTATGTTGATAAATGAAATTTACAATATAATATGGTACTACACCACCTCCGTGTTATGTCAAAACGGCTTAATTGGATGTCATACCCTCGAAAATAAAAGCTTGGTTTCTGGGGGAGAATACTTCTATTGAGTTTATTACATTTTAGAGATCTGGAGGTACAATAATGCAGCAATGCACCCCTACAAAGCCCTGTTATGTGGAGTTAAGCAGAAATGATTTGCAGGACCTTGGTCCAGCAGCCTCATCCGTAGTCTACCGAAGTAGAGCCTCCTAAACCTTTTCCTATCTACTTAATTGTATGACATACCCTCAGTAGTAAAAGCTTTGTTTCTGTGGGAGAATACCTTTATTGGGTTTATGAAATATTAGATATCCAGAGGTACATTAATGCTGCCACGCACTCCTACAAAGCCCTGTTATGTGTAGTCGAGCAAAAATCATTTGCAGGACTTAAGTCCAGCAGCTACATCGGTAGTCCACCAATGTAGAGCTCCGAAAACCTTTTGCAATCTCCTTAATTGGATGTCATACCCTTGGAAGTAAAAGCTTTGTTTCTGGGGGAGAATACCTCTATTGGGTTTATGAAATTTTAGAGATCCAGAGGTACATTAATGCTGCCATGCACGCCTACAAAGCCCTGTTATGTGGAGTCGAGCAAAAATGATTTGCAGGACCGTAGTCCACCAAAGTAGAGCTCTGCAAACCTTCTCCTATCTCCTTAATTGGATTTCATACCCTCAGAAGTAAAAGCTTTGTTTCTGGGGGAAAATGCTTTTATTGGGTTTACGAAATTTTAGAGATCCGGAGGTACAGTAATGCCGCCATGCACCCCTACAAAGCCCTGTTATGTGGAGTCTAGCAAAAATGATTTGCAGGACCTTGGTCCAGCAGCCACATACTGTAGGTAGTCCACTGGAGTAGAGCCCTGCAAACCTTCTCCTATCCACCACACTACTTCTGATTGGTAGGCATACTAAGACTATAGTAGGCTCAGTATTAGGGCATAACACATGTACAACAACATGCCTAATAAGAAGAAGCACCAGAGATGCTGGCGGATCGGTTTTACTCTAGTATGATGGTCACAGGATAACGACGTGGCTGCTTTGTCAAGGTCCTACACATTGTTTTGCCCGACTCTATTAATATGGATATACCTTAATAATGAACCCACATCTCCTCCATATTTTGCATTGTATTGGCCTAGTTCGGTCTTGGCGGTTGATTTTAGTGCCAAAACGCCTTGTCCGACCATCGATTATGCTGAATATTCTCTTCTTAGCTCAAATAAACATATCAGTGAGTTCCTCTTGTTCATATCTCCAGATTTATATTTAAAAGTCCATTAATCAATATCCGAGGCCTGGCAGCGTGACGTATAAGCCGGGCTCATTCATTACAGTCCAGTAATGAAGCTCTCGGCTAGGGACTCACAGAAGTGATTCATAAGGCACAAGTCACATTTAATCCTCGGTCAAGAGATTAGTGGATACCTCGGCTTGTTTACAAGACTAACCCGCCCGTGACCTGCGTTACCTATTAAACATCTTCTTCTTAGCTTCACATATATTGGGCAAAGTGGATCATTCTCAGCAGACGGTTAGAAAAGTGATTGTGTTACCGATAATGCATAAAGGGAAGGCATTCATCTATTTATTTCACCCAGAATAGAAAGGCAGGAGTTTTCGAGAACTTGGTTTGTCATGGAGGCGTCTTACTTTAGTGCATGCCTCTTGTTTTCAAGTGTTTTAATTAGAATTAATTAGACTTTCTGGGATTAGAAGAAAAAAAATGTGTTTTTATTTCCACAGACACAGCTCCCCTCTAATCTTCAGGCTCTAGGTGGTATTGCAACTTAAAAGCAATGGACAATTTTGACATGGAGGAAATGATTTTTACATATGTTTGTGCAATTTTATTAACTTGTAATAGCTACTAAGTTTTAGTCAGCAATCTTCATTCTTTTTCAGATCCTCTGATATGCAGTTTTCAAGTTTTGTATTTTTCCATTGTGGAAGCGGTTTTCCCAGTAATATAGGCTGGATGTGGGCTCTGTGTGTATCCAGGTTTCCTGTTGCTTCAGTAACACATCTATCAGCACAGCTTCTATCCTGAACTTATTTTCTCTCCATGTTTCCCTTCTTTTCATTTTTCAAAGCCTGTTTTCTCTGCCCTCTCTGAAACTGTAGACTTTCTCTCTTGTAGAGATCTCTGTATAGTCCCCTTTCCCCCCCTGCTGTTATCTCTAAAACTGAAGGAAGGCAGGGATGAGCAAAGCCATCCACAACTGCACTCATAACGAGAAAAGACTTACAGACTTTCTCCCAGTAATATAGGTTACATGTGAGCTTTGTGTGTATCCAGGTTGCTGTTGTCTTTAGTAACACATATATCAGCACAGCTTCTATCCTGCGCTTATTTTCTTAATGTGCTTTCCTCAGGCCTGTTTTATCTCCCCTCTTTGAGACTGTAGATGCTTTCTCTATTGAACACATAGTAGGGATCTATGTATAACCCCTGTTATCTCCAATATTGATGTAAGGGAGGAATGAGTAGAGCTGTCCAGACCTGCCCTCAGCACAAGAAAAGACTTACAGACTTTATCCCCGTAATAAAGGCTAGATGCGAGCTTTGTGTGTATCCAGGTTGCTGTTGTCTTTAGTAACACATATATCAGCACAGCTTCTATCCTGCACTTGTTTTTTCTTAATGTGTTTTCCTCCTTTCCTAAAGCTTTTTTTCTCTGCCCTCTCTGAAACTGTAGATGCTTTCTCTCTTGTTCACACAGTGAAGATCTGCGTGCAATTCTCTTTCCTTCCCTGCTGTTATCTCTAACACTGAAGAAAGGGAGGAATGAGCAGAGAGTGTTGAGAATTGCACAAACGAAAACTTTTCAGACAGTCGCTTGCCTTAGGAGTTAGGAAAGCAAGTGAACAACAAAACGATTGTCGCAAAGGAATAACCTTTAAAGGGGTATTCCGGACGCTAACACTTACTGGGTATGATGTATCAAGAATGGCGTAGCACAGGCTCGCACTGAGACAGTCTTGATGGAGTGGAAGAGGAGCCCAATTTATTAAAAGGCACAAGCCACTTAATGAATTTGGTGCCTTCATGGGCTGCACCAGATATCCTATTCCAACCAGGGCGTTTGGTGGAGCTGATACAAAGTGTCACAAAATTTTTGCGCCAAAAATCTTGAGTTTTTTTCAAAGCTTTTACTCCACATTTGTGGCATAAAACTTTCACGAATTGTCCCCATTACCTATACACAGGATAGATGAAAACTAGCAGATCAGCGTTGAACCCCAATTGATTTCTTAATTATCTGGTGGACAGTTTAATTGCAATACCAGGAGCAGCCTGAGAACAATGGTGGTGCTAGTGATAAGTAATATGATCATAATAAGCAAGTCAGATCACTGTAGCCTACCTGTATGACGGCGCTGTAGTTGGCCGGTGTAAACTGGGGGCTGTTATCATTCACATCTGAAATATCGATATTTACTGTCACGGTGGATGAGAGCGGTGGAAAACCACTATCTCTGGCTTGAATCAAAAGTGAATAACCAGATACCTTGAAAAAAAAGAAAAAAAAAGAAAAGTAATAACACATTTCTATTGGTAATGAAATGATGACAGCAGCGGGAGAAGAGTGAGCTGAACTTGCAGGAGACAGTGACCTGTCTATATGTGTGATTTTAAGGACATAACTAGGCACCTGGGCACTGATGTTTGAGGGGCCTCAAAGGGGTAGTAATGCTACATATGATAAAAAAAATAGACTTTTCGTAGGTCCTATGAACTTCACGCTATGCCTCGTCTATAGGAATATTTATAGTTGTAAGGTATTACATATTATATGTATATTATTGTGATTACAGCATTTCTATACAAAACTTGATAAAGCACAGTCCAAAAATGTATATAAGCGTAGCTCAGAATCACAGGACTATCAACTGCTTGGCTGGGAAATATAATCCTAGGCCATGGACCTCTTGGGAACATATGATGAATTGATCTGACGGTGTGAAGAGTCATCCTTCTCAGCTTCCAGGGGACTCGTCACTTCACACAAGGCTTCCTCTAGTGACTGCGTCGTAATTCTATTTGGTTCCCGGAGATATGTTACTAGAAATCATCACGGTTACTTGCAGCTGCATCTCCAAATGTTATTTATCTAGAACATTAGAGGGTGATATAGAATTTTTAGGACTTAAAGAGAACCCGTGAGGTTGATTTTACTACTGAATCTAGTGGTATGGCTGTATAGATCCTAGTTCAACAATAAAAATGACACTTGGCTTGTATTAATCCGATGTACCGGCACTGAGAAATCAAGCTTCGAAGCATCAAGTCAATTAATCAGGAAGTGCATTTGTGGGCGTGTCTATGTACTCTGTGTATGGACACGCCCCCAGACTAATTTGCACGTGAATTCAACGTTCGATTTCTCAGCGCCAGTACATCCGATTACTACAAGACAGGTCTCATTTTTATTGTTGTACTAGGACCAAGACTAGGAACCATACCACTAGTCTAAGTAGTAACATCGTCCTGACAGGTTGGATTTAATTGCTGTATGATTAAAGGATATTCCTCTTTCAGCATGTTATATTTTCTAATGTACTTTGTACAGTATATTCTACTATGCAAAAGCATAAGGCAAATCTGGAAAAAATGCAGGAAAGTAAGAATGATTTTAAAAAACAGAAGTGTTAATAGTTTAAAGGGAATCTGTCACCAGGTTTTCCCATTATAAACTCCAGCCATCACCTTTAATGCCTCCTTTAAAAACAGTCCAGCAACCTGCATATAAGTCTCCAAGCTCCTCTGCATATCCCCAAAAAATACCTTTTATTATACCCCCCATATGGTGCTGTCCGGTCCAATGACCATTGCTGGCCTTGCTCGGCACCTCCTCTATTCCCAAAATCGCCGTCCTTCTACCCTGCTTGATATGGATAAATCATCCACACAGCGCCCCCAACGCATGTGTCACTAATTTCTCGGGTCATTGGCGCTCTGTCTTCTCACTGGGCATGAGCATTACAGTTCTTTGCTCTGCCTACAGCATGGAAGCAGAAGCATGCCTGTGCATGAGCGAGATTGGGGACGCTGGGTGGATGACATAGGATGCGTCATCCACACAATGCAGGGCAGAAGGATGGTCGATGGCAAGGATAGTAGAGGCACCGAGCAAGACCAGGGGCGCCCATCATACAGGATCCCTTTAGTGAAGTCAGATGACCGTATAACCCGAACGAGGATCACAACGCAATGCTCGGACAGGCCGCCGACTCTCCCGACCTGGGCGTGATAACTGCATAGAAATACATGCAGTTGGGAGAGACGTCGGCCGTCCAAGCATTGAGTTGTGATCCTTGTCTTAGTTATACAGCCATCTAACACTTCCCTTAATTTTATCAATAAATAAAATAAACAATTTCATAAAATGAAAAGTGAATGAACAGAAGCGACATCTCCATCAAATCAATATTTATTGTGACCGCCCCTTGCCTTCATCAATTTTTCTAGGTACACTTGTCACTCGCTTACAGTTTTTGAAGGAACTTTGTAGGGAATTTGTTCTAAAAATCTTGGAGGACTAACCATAGATCTTAGTGCACATATAGCCAATGTCATTAAGAACTATTCTCAGCATAATGAAGTACAAGGAGTCCTGGAAATGATGATCCGGCCCCCACAGAGCCCGGATCTCACATCATCGAGTCTGTCTGGGAGCACAAGGAGAGACAGAAGGATCTGCACAAGCCTCATACACAGAAGATCTTGGGACAGTTCTCCAAGATGTTTGGTACAACCTCCTGCCGAGTTCCTTCAAAAACTGTTTACAAGTGACAAGTACCTAGAGGAATGATGAAGGCAAAGGATGGTCACCAAATATTGATCTGATTAGATTTTTCTTTTTGTCCATTCACTTTGCGTTTTACTAATTAATAAAAATAAACTAGTAACACTTCTATTTTTTAAAAGGGGTTGTTCACTACTAAGACAACCCCTTCTCATTCCACATGCTTGGCAACGATAAAGTAAAAAAGCCTATACTCACCTCCTGTGCCAGTGCTGTTCCAGCGGTGTCGGCACTCGCGGTCCCGGGGCGATTGTGATGACACGAGAGCCTGGCGCCCAATCAGCGATGGAGTCACTTTGTCGAACTGGACATGAAGAGGGAGTCAGAGATCGGCCCCTGCCCTGGTTTCCTCTTCATGTTCGATTTGTCCAACAGTGACACCAGGGCTGATTGGGTGCTGGGCACCACGTGTAATACAACTGCACAAGAGCACCGGGAACGCGAGCGCCAACACTGCTGGAACAGCGCCGGCATGGGAGGTTAGTATAGGCTTTTTTTTTTATTAGGGCAGAAGAAGGGGTTGTCCTAGTAGTGGACAACCCCGCTAATCATTATTACTTTGGGGCATTTTTTCCACACCTGCCTAAAATTTTTGCACAGCAGTGTACACCTCTGCTTGCTTTAGTGAATTGACTACTAATTTTTTTTACAATTGCGTTGATGGGTCAATCGGCCTCCTATGAATTTGGTCCGAGAGCATGTGCCTGTATTAGATTGGGAGAGAGAATGATGCAAGTGATGACAATCTCTGTACAACGCTGACATAAGTGTTGGCGCTATATACGGTATGTAACATAAATAAATGGATAATGTGATGAACACAACGGTGTACGCAGACTCTCCAACTGTCTCCCGAATCAACCCGGAAAATAGGAGTGGAGTGTTGCAAACCCACGTCCATATGATAACATTCTGGTTTTGAATGCTATGAGAGCAGGGATTAAATGTCTCGATTTTTTAAATTTGTGAGGCCATGTTCACACATGCAGTATTTGGTCAGTATTTTACATCAGTATTTGTAAGTCAAAACCAGGAGTGGAACAATCTGAGGAAAAGTGTAATAGAAACACGTCACCACTTCTGTATTTATCACCCACTCCTGGTTTTGGCTACAAATACTGAGGTAAAATACTGGCCAAATACAGAACGTGTGAACATGGCCTACTGGTAAGTATGTGATCCACTCATGGCTGTACTTTAATGAGCAGGACAGATGTTTACATGCTGATTTTCTCACAAATTTTCCACAGATTATACCGCTGACATGGGTAAAATTGGTGTTGTGATAATCCACAGCCTGTCCTGTAAGAGTGGAAAAATCCACTAGGCCTCATTTATCAAAAACTGTTGTAAAAGAAAACCGCCTGTGTTGCTCATAGCAACCAATCACAGCGCAGCTTTCATTTTACCAAAGCAGTTTAAGAAATGAAAGCTGAACTCTGATTGGTTGCTATAGACAACATGGTCATTATTTCTTTTTAGGCAGTGATAAATAAGGGGCCAATTATGTAAAGGTTTCAGACATAAAAATGTTTGGAAACCATAATGAATACCTTAAAATGGTAGAAGGGACCGGCTTTAATTACATTTTCCCTATAGCGGCAAAAGTAGTGTTCCATAGCTACCATTTATATGGCCGACCAGGGAATGAACAGACATCGCAGCAAAATAAACAATATGTCCCCGTACCCGCTCCCGGTCCAACTTGTCCTTGACTTTTATCAGTCCTATGAATGGATCCACCATGAACTGTTTATCTTGGTCACCGTTAACAATAGAGAAAGTTACGTATCCATTTGATGGGCTGTCCAGGTCTTCAGCAAAGACCTACGATTAAAAATGATACGGCAATTAGCAATAATGAAAATATTAAAATGGATTTACATAGGACTGCAGGTAAACCTCCTGCATAACCTGGAAAGAGCTTCATGTAAAGAAACATATGAAAACTTATCATAGACTTTGTGCCCGGTTCATCACTTGCAGGGTTTTTTTAAGTCACTTTTTTGTTGGGCGTCTGTTTTAGCCAAAAATGTGCAACTTTTTAGATGTTTTTTTATAACTCTCACTACTGTTCAAAAAAGCACATGCAGCTTAGCAAATAGGGGTCGAGGCCAAAACCGTGACACAGGTTTACGGTCATTTATGCCAGAAATTATTAGAGATTATACCAGTAACGTACACCAGCTCATACAGATATAGCAAGTGCTGACAATACCTCTAAATCATGTTACTGCCAATGTGCACTGTCATTGTGCAGCTGCGCAAAGTGTGCAGGGAGGCCGCTTGGTCACTTTATATTGGAGCTACACTGAGGGTTTATTGATAAATTACTATATCTGTACTAGAATGGATTATACCTTATGATGCAATACTTTCCATCTTCATAAAGAGCTGTGCACCCCTTAATTTGGCGCATAATACTCCAGAAGATTTCTTTTTTATACTGGGGTCATTAACGGGTTATTCCCATCTTCCTTTAATCGGTATATCGTCAGATATTGATTGTAATACAAGCAATTTACTTAATATTAAAATTTCAAACGTCCTTAAGATATTAACACTTTTCTCTTGTTTACAGCTTGTTGCCTTGGAGACCGACCACAGACAACAGAAAAAGAGCAGCGTTTACAAGCTCAGTTTTATTGAGCTTGTAAGCACTGTTTAGAAGCTGTCTAGGATTGCTGGAGTGCCACGTTTCCTCCTAGTCCCGGCCAGCTTCAGCATAGTGCTTGCAAACTAGACAGCAGTGGTGGACGGTCTCCAAGGCAACAAAGCTGTAAACGGAACAAAACTTTCAATATCTCAATAACAGATGCAAATTTTTATGATCAGCAAATTGCAAAAGTGCTTGTATTTACAATATCTATCTATCTATGAAGATGGGAATGACCCTTTAAATAACTCCTCCCCCCCAAAAAAAAAAAAATAATTGGAAAGTTGCCAACAATTTTACTATATAGTGATGAACTGGGTGAGAACCAGAATGGCCATCATTTTAGATCTCACAAGAGTTGTCACCCAGCTTTCCTGAATAGAGATTCTGTCTGGCTGTAGAGTAACACGGTGCGGCGGATGCATCGCTGCACAGATAGGCGGATTTACCATTCAGGAGTCTAAAAAAGCTGAGTGACAATCCTCTATGAAAGATCTAACAGCAGCAAAATTGGTTGTCACTCAAATTTTCCGGTGTTAAACATATCTAATATAATGTCGAACACAAAGTTGGACAGAAAAGGGCAAATCAAGGTCTTCATTGGAGATTATTTTTATTGGGAAGGGGGGTGTCAAATAACCATAGCAAATACAGTCCAAGAGGAAATGACTTTGCCCAGTGTACGGCTTGTGTTTATCTTGCTGCTGCCCCATAAATGTAATTAGGTTTTATAAAGGCCCTCTAGACGCGTTTCTTATGGCCAACGCATTTCAGTACAAGCTATAATGTTTGCTTACAAGAAGCGGACATGTTTACTCACTCAGTCAGTAAAATTCTTATTACATTTTATTAGACCATTGTAACCGGCGTGTTGATATTTGTTTTATACCGTGACCTTGGGTAGGACACGAGTCGATCAGGTAAGCAGGAAATCATAAAATCCCGAGCAATAAACACTCAGCGACATAAGAGTTTTAATAGGTTCTTAAGTAAAGTTCTAACCCTGACACTTACCATAATGACAGAATCTCCGATAGAGGCGTCTTCGCTGATGACAGCGCTGTAAACCTCCTGGCTGAACGTCGGGGGATTGTCATTCACATCCGTCAAGTTGATGTTTACCGTCGCCACTGCGCTAAGTGGAGGGCTGCCGCCATCTTTAGCCTCCACCACAAGAAAAAAGTTTTTACAGCCTTCATAGTCCAGAGGATTGATGACTACAATCGCTCCTGGAAAAGAAAATAAGTTGGATGGATTTTTATTTAGGATTCTACATTAAAAAAAAAAAAAGTTGGTGCTGACCATTATGGCCACCTTTACTAGTGCGATAAGGGATGATATTAAGCTTTTCCAAAACCATTATGGACCATAATGTCGCCAATCACTACTCTGCTCCCTCCATGTCATTCTAAGATGACTAAGCAGGGCTGTGGAGTCAAAGTCGTGGAGTCGGAGTCCATTTTGGTGGAGTCGGAGTTGGAGTCATGGAAATTGAGGAGTCGGAGGTTTGGCTTACCGACTCCACAGCCCTGTGGCTAAGGCAACTCTAGTGTTAGGGGCCTCACTCAACATGATCAAAACTCACCAAAGAGTCTTGGAAATTGATAATTACTGCCTTTTACCTGTCTTGGGATTGATCTTGAACTTCCCATGTTCATTTCCGGTCCTGAAGCTGTACATTATTTCTGCATTTGAGCCAATATCCTTGCTGGCGGCAAATACGAACATCACTTGGGAACCAATGGCCGTGTCTTCGGGAACCGTGACCAGGTAATCTCTCCTTTCAAATACTGGAGGGTTATCATTGACATCCAGGACCGTGATTGTAACAACTGCAAATGAAGATAACGGCTGAAGGGGGCTCCGATCTGAGGCTTTCACTGTTATATTATAGGAGGACTGGACTTCCCGGTCTAGGGGCTGCTCCAGGACAATGATGCCGGATTGCTCATCCATAGTGAAATGTCCATCTGCTGAGCCAACCAGGGAGTAGATCACCTTGCGGTTTATGCCTAGAATATACAAAAGCAAGATGGGGATTAAATAGCTGTGTGCTAAAGATGACGTATAAGGAAAGAAGGGAAAGGGAGATAAGGGGGAAATTACAAATAATGGGTGATAAAGAGGTAAATTAAAGGAAGAATGTAAAAGAGAAATAGAAGAGAAGTAAAGGGAAGTGAAGCGCAAGATGGGAGATTGGGAAAATAGATGAAAAAAGGAGAAGGAAAGCATAATGGAGATAGGAAAAAAGGTGAAAATGAAGGCACTGAATGAAAAAGGAAAGAGGGGGAAGAAAAGCAGAGGAGATTAGTGCAAAGAAAAAGGAAAGAAAGGAGAGAAAGGAAAATGAAAGATGTGAAGAATAGACTGGAAGTAGAAAACATGACGGCAGAAGACAGAAAAAAATCTATGTGGAAGGGAAATGGGGAAATGAGAGGAGAGGGTAAGAAAGAATTGGACAGGAAGAAGAAAAAGGAAGATGAAAGTGGAGAGGAGAGAAGAAAGAGAATGGAATGAAGGAAGGAATGGTGTGGTAGAGAGAAGAAAAGGAAGGCAGTGAAAAGAAAGAAGGTAAGGGAAACGTGGTGAGGAGGGAAGGTAAGAAACGAGAGGAGTGAAAGACAGAAGAAAAGGATCAGAGGGGAGAGAAGAGAAAGGAAAATAATATATATATGAAAGAAAAGGAGAGGAGAGGAGAGAAGGATAAGAGGAGAGAATAAAGGGAAGGAAGGAGATGAGTGAAAGAAAGAAGAATTTGAAGGGAGGGGATAGAAGAGAAAGGGAAACAGGAAAGGTGAAATGGAAAAGAAGTAAGGAGAAAAAAGAAGGATAAGAGGAGAGAAGAAAGGGAAAGAAGGAAAGGAGTGAAAGAAAGAAGAAAAGGGAGAGAAGGAAGGTTTAAAGAAGAGAGAAAAAAAAGGAAGAAAATCAGAAGTAACAAAGGAGAGAAGAGAGGGAGTGATGAGATAAGGGCAGAGTAGTGACTGAAGAAGAGGAAGGAGACACAGGTAAGAAGAGAGGGAAGATGAACAGTAAGGATGGCAAGAGAAGGAGTCAGAAGAGGGACGATGAGTGATGAGGGAAAAGTAAGAAAATAGGGAGAAAAGGAGGAAATTAGAATAGGAGACAAAAAAAAGGGAAGGAGATCACGGAATGGGTAGTTAAGCAGAAAAAAAGGGTAAAGTTAGAACAAGCAGTTTATTTCAAAAGAAGTTAGAAACTAATTTAGCAGGCTTGAATGCCTTTCTTTATCATTTCTTGCTGTGTAGAAGTGTAATAGACAATATTGTAGCCTTGTTGTTGTTTTGTGACACCATTATTTTTCATTGCTGCTGTCAGTTTGATATCTGGGGGAGTTTAGTTGTTAGACATCGGCCTTCGTGATCAGAGAAGTTCCCCACCAACCTATAATCTGCATTCTTATGACTGGCCGCCTACATGCAGACAGCAGGTGCACATTTATAATACAATATCATGCTGCAAAGCCTGTGCAGACACCATCGAAACATAGGTCATGCAAAATGGAAGCCAAATGGACAGCTTTATCCTTCTGCCCAACAGTACTGACAGATGGTAGCACAAGGCTTCACTTACTGATTGCACACAAACACCACAGTTATCAGAGATGAATTCCTAAAAGATACAACATAGATATAGCACACAATTATGTCCCTCAACTGCAAAATCTGTTACTTGTCTTTTCAGATGGAGCTGCATGTTTGCTGTTTTCTGGCTTATGTTTACAAGGTAACCCCCTATTAGTTATTGCCCATGTTTGTCGTGGGACACCCGTATATGAAGCAGCTCTCACTACATTCTTAGCTTCATGTAATACCACATCTCTCCTGTAGTGGGCACTGCAGAGGGAATGCACAGCTGGCTGCAACTGATCGCTGGAGGTCTCCAAAGCTAGACTTGCCACAATGAACTAGTCGCTGCCCCGGCATCAATTGAATATATGATCATCTTAATTCACAGCCTTTAAAGCGATATTCAAGGACACATACATTAAGGTGTACTGCACCTAAAAGGGAATATATATATTTATTATACTAATATTCTCATCATCTCGATTCGTTTAATTGCTGTTCTCTATCCTCTCTTGTTTGGGGTCATCCATAGCATTGAAGCTTCACTTGAAAGTGGAGGCCGCTCACAGCTTTGTGCAATCCATAGTGACAGCCTCGACAATCAAGTGATTCATCTTCGGTATGGCCCATCATCACCATCTCCGAGATAAGAGGGAACCAGACATGTCCCCTTACGATATGAGCATGCAGATATAGGGTTAATCAGCTGGTAAATAGATTTCCACTGTTGTCCGGTTGCCTTAGAGTATGTTTCCACGGGCAGAAACCGGCAGCACTTTGGACGCAGCACATGTCTTCTCCGTCCAAAGCGCTGCCGGCTTTTGAACGCCAGTGATTCCGCCCAATACATTGGACGGTGATATTTATCTTGCGGAGACTGAGCGTCTCCGAAAGATAAATAGACCTGCTGCAGTCTGGAAAGACGCGCCGCATGTCCGTCTCTGGAGGGAAGCCGCAAGCGTCTCTGCACGCATTGTGGAGATGGGATTTCATGAAATCCCATCCACTATGCTATAACATCTGGCTGCTGGGGGTTGGACGCTGCGGATGTACACAGCGTCCAACCAGCATCGTTTACTGAAACGTACCCTTACTGAAAGCCCAGCTACCGGGAGAAAATTAACTTTTTCCCTCATGGCAGCAGACAACTTTCAGAGGTGCCACCATCGAAGCTACAGTCATCGCTCTGAGTAGAGGCTCTAAGCACATCCAGCTCATTTTTGGCAGATCACACTGCAGCGCATCTTTTCAGAATGAGCTGTCAATCAAAGTGTCAGTCATGCTGATAGTCGCTGCTCATTGTGTACTGTGTAGTGCATCTGTGCACAGTGAGTTGTCAATCAAAGTGTCAGGGTGTGCTGACAGCCGCTGCTCACTGTGTACTGTGTAGTGCATCTGTGCACAGTGAGCTGTCAATCAAAGTGTCAGGGTGTGCTGACAGCCGCTGCTCACTGTATACTGTGAAACGCATCTGTACACAATAAGATGTCAAAGTGTCAGGATGTGCTGACTGCCGCTGCTCACTGTGTACTGTGTAGTGCATCTGTGCACAGTGAGCTGAGCTGTCAATCAAAGTGTCGGGGTGTGCTGACAGCCGCTGCTCACTGTGTACTGCCTCTGTGCCCAGTGAGCTGTCAATCAAAGTGTCGGGGTGTGCTGACAGCCGCTGCTCACTGTGTACTGCCTCTGTGCCCAGTGAGCTGTCAATCAAAGTGTCGGGGTGTGCTGACAGGTGCCACTCAAAATGTTGTGGGCGGTGACTGTAGCAGCTCCAGGCACATCTCTAAGACTGAAAGCTGATGGCTCCTTAGGAGGAATTAAGTCAATTTTTAGAGATCAGCAAATCCGAACCTAAATGTTCAGTGTTCGTACCGGACAGTTAGTTAGAACACGGAACTCTCCCAGACGTCCATTTCAATGTTCGGAGTTCCGGGGGAAGTCTGGGAAGAGACAGTTGTAACGCAAGTTCCGAAGTACTGGAAGGCAGTTCTGGGAATCGTACAGAGAAAGTTTTGGTCTCCATTGTTTTCAATGGGGTTGGGGTTCAAGTTCGAGTACAGTTCTGGTACCTGAGCAAGAGTTTTGCATAAGTTCGGGTGGGGTACCAGAACCTGAAACTCTCTTCCCCATTCATTTTCTCCCAGTAGCCACAGTTTCAGTAAGATGGCCGCACAGAATTGAGATGCTGCTCACCTGCAGATTAACCCTATATCTGCTCGTTAATATCATTTGGGGACACAGTAAGTTCCTTTAAGCAGGCAGTACCGGGGGAATTCTGCAGCGTGTGACTACGCCCCCATTTATTTGTGTGTGGATTCCCCTCTGTATCAGAAGGTTGCATTCGGCGGTGCCACATCTCCCCGAATCTGGGCCAAGCTCTTCCCACTTAGCATTGATTCTGCTGAGCTGGCCCCTGACAACCTACGGCTTTGTGCTGCACATCTGCATTCGGAGCCTGTCTGTGCTAATGAGATCTGAAGGGAAGGAATATGCTTGCTTGCTTCTTCCGCTCAAGCCGAGTCGTTTTAGAGCTAATTAAAACAGAATGCAGAAGCCGCCGCACACCCAGCCAATAATTTATTCTGTGTCTCGGTAGCCGGGGTGTTGCTGGTTTAGGGAATATTTATAAAGCGCCACATTCCAACGCATCCGCAGCTTAGAGGCGCAAGAATAACAAATTACATCAGGTCTAATAGAGGCGCTGACTCCTGCACATTCCGCCAAGGGGACGGGGCCTGGCATACAGCTCTGTGCGGGAGAAACTGGTGTTTATGGTGAAACATATTGTTACACTAAGTGTTTATTATACACTACAAAGTACTAAGGGCCGTACATAACACCACACACACTGTCAGGTATACGGATCCCTGATCGAAGCTGGTCATGAGGAAATAAGGAGGAAACTGAAGCGTCATGGCAGTCATGGATTGTATGATATGAAAAAAAGTCTGCAGCACCTGAAGCCTCGGGACATTGTGTTGCCAAACACCTTTAATCTTCACCTCCCTTCCTCTCCGTGAAAATGATGTGGACACAGATATTAGTTTGCTCCTCTCTCGACGAAAAATTATGCGGCACAGATAGTACTGTGGTCCTCTTTCATCTGAAAATAATGTAGATTCAGATAGTACTGTGTCCCTCTTTCCCCTGAAATTGATGCAAATTCAGCTAGTACTATGGTCCTCTTTCCCCTGAAAATAATCTAGTAACAGATAGTACTGTGTTCTTCTCTTGCCTGAAAATAATATGGGCACAGATAGTACTATATCGAATCAGCAAAACTCAGCCTAGTAAGTGACACATCATTGGAATCATGCTCTCTGCCCCTACATGCTTCTTTCAGATTACATAGCAAAAACCTGCTGACAGATTCCCTTTAAGAAGCTTTTATACAACAACCATTAAACTCAGTGTAGTTATCTGTCACCACTGAATTTTCATCTATTATCAATGTAAAATCCCACAATGTAAAACATTATCTGGAGGATCTGTCAGTGGATCTATCAGTTTGTCTTTGTCTGGATTAAGGGCAAAGGTTTGGTGAGAACTTCTTTTTTTTTTTTAAATCAATATTCCTATGTTCAGCTTATGAACCTGTGCAATTTTATATACCGTACCTAAGGCCACGTTCACACGGTCAGTATCTCTCTGGCACATCAGGTTCACCCATGAATTACATGTAGGCAGCCATTTAAACACAATTAAATACCACATTCCCCCTGTAGTGGCCGCTGCAGGGAAAATGAACGGTCAGACACAATCATTCCTGGCGGTAATAGCTTCTTCATCTGGGTTTCAGAGGATTCTGAGTTTTTCAACAGTCTGGGATTTTTAGCTAGTGGCTGAGCTGAATTCATTGGCAAACGTTAACCTCTTTAAGAGCTATTCCTTAAATAGTCAGTTACCCCCATCCATAAAACTAGCCGAGCGCTGTTTGGCTTTTCCCCATTGTCCTATAGTCAATGAACAGAGCGGTGGTTGGGCATGTGCAACTACACTTCATTCAGAACGATGCTCTGCAGAGGACCATCCAGGGTTCCAGAGCCCTGTTCTCAGGATTGATGGGGATCCCAGTGGTCAGACCACCAGCGATCAGTAAGATATCCTATGTACAGTAGATAGGGAATAGCTTCCCATCTTGGGAATAACTCGTTAAGGCGAAATGAATGCCTAATTACCTATTTAATGTTGTTGCTAGCAATGCTCCCATTCAGACAGCAGTAAAGTAGATTTGACTGTTTTAGGACAGACTGGAATCCAGACAAAGACTCGACAAGAAAACCCTGGCTAAATGTAGGGACCCACATTAATTTAGGGGACCCATATTGATTTGAGCAGGGGTAGACATAGACAGCAGATGACCCCTCTGCAAAACACTACATACTCTTCAACAGCTCATCCTAAAACACCCCTTGTAAGTTACCCCGGTAGGACGATTTGCCAATTTCAGCCACGCTAATAGATGATGGGATGCTGCTTTTAAGATGGCAGTGGGTCCCCCTAACCCTCTGGGTACAAATATTGTATCAACCAGTTCTCAAAGAAAACCGCAAAAAGAATAGTGGCAGGTTAAGGCAAGGAATGATGAGAGTGGACGACGGCCGTTTCGCACCGGCTGCCCTTCAACACCTGGACCCATTGAAGCGCGGCCGGCGCGAAACGGCCATTGTCCACTCTCGTCATTCCGCACCTCGCCTTAACCTGCTGCCTCTGTTTAATGTCCTCAACCCATGGAGAGTAAAATAAAGGACTACTGAATACAACACTACAGGGTGAGTGCCACATCTTTCTACAAATATTGTATCTCTGCCACTGGATCTGGGTAAAAACACTCTACGGAAGACAGGCGGCCCAATGAGAGCAAGTCTAGAACAGATGGCTGTCATGAACAGCACCTAGTAGACTTAGATCTATTTAAAACAGATAGTAGGTCTATAAAAACACCTTGATGATTTAGAGGATAGGTGATAACTTACTAATTGGTTGGGGTTCGAATGCCGGGACCTGCACGGATTGGCAAAATGGGGAACTTTGATCGCCGATGGGGGCACTTTAATCCCCACTATAAAATGTATTGGCAGGTCGGATATGCTGCACTCGGCTTTTTCAGACAGGCCTATAGAAAATAAATGGAGTGTTGGTTGGACATCCTCTATTCCGAGGATAAAAGGGCCCTGTTTTTCTGTTCAGTGAGGGTCCCAGCAGTTGGACCCCCAAACCCCCAAGATCAGCGAGTTATTACCCATCCTGTGGATAGGTGATTATTTGTTTTCACCGGATAACACTTTTAAGTAATTTAAGATTGGTTATTTCTATCTTTCCGGTCGTTTTATCTAACGAAAACTTAGAAACTTTTTTTAATAAAATCTGGACCAAATTTAATAAAGGCCTTCTGTGAAAGTTCCCAAGTTTTACAGAACCTCAGGATTTGAGGATGAAGCAATTAAGGTGCGTATTCTAGACACTTTTGGTGGCCTTTAAACCTCTGTCAGATCCAGCAAGTCTCGCCTTTGAACTATGCATCACTTTGTAAAAAAAAAAATCTTCTAAAAAATGGAAAGTCTACAAAAATGTCATTTTAAGAGCATCAGTAAGAATATATCGTGATGATACAGCCTTCCTTTTGATTAAATTGCCAACACGAAAAGTTCAGGCTGAAGCGACTGGCAAGAAAAGAGAGGAAGAAAAAATAAAATGTTCTAGCTGCGGGGTACAGGTTCTCTGCTACATCAGGATGAACCGGAGAATGGCTTTGTGTTTTAGAACAATTACTTGCAGATATTCGCTTTATGCCCCTGATCTGATCTACGACTCCGATAACTACTACTGTCAGCTATACCCAAGAAATCCATTAATGTTCAAGATAAAACTCTGACTCGGGAGCTGAAGGATGCCGTTTATAGCCAGGAAAATACAACATGTGCTTACATTGGAGACATCTAGTGTCCCCCGGACAAAGGGGACACCTCTTGGGACTTCAGCAGAACTCAAACTTATACCTAAACTGTCTGATGTTTGAGACGCATGGAACTAAAGTTTGGTACACGGCATTCGGATCACAAATGTAACCTGCCTGGCAAATACAGAACACAGACCACCCCTAATCACATACGGACAATACAGCAGACCACCGAAACTGAGATGGACAGTAGATATTAATTATAGGGACAAAGTTCAAACAAGACCCACCCTCTATACAGACCCCAGGCCAGACCCACCATCTATATAGACCCTAGGCCAGACCCACCATCTATATAGACCCTAGGCCAGACCCATCCTCTATACAGACCCCAGGCCAGACCCACCTTCTATACAGACCCCAGGCAAACCCACCTTCTATACAGACCCCAGGCCAGACCCACCCTCTATACAGACCCCAGGCCAGACCCACCATCTATATAGACCCTAGGCCAGACCTACCCTCTATATAGACCCCAGGTCAGACCCACCTTCTATACAGACCCCAGGCCAGACCCACCCTCTATACAGACCCCAGGCAAGACCCACCTTCTATACAGACCCCAGGCCAGACCCACCCTCTATATAGACCCCAGGCCAGACTCACCCTCTATATAGACCCCAGGTCAGACCCACCTTCTATACAGACCCCAGGTCAGACACACCTTCTATACAGACCCCAGGCCAGACCAACCCTCTATACAGACCCCAGGCAAGACCCACCTTCTATACAGACCCCAGGCCAGACCCACCCTCTATATAGACCCCAGGCCAGACCGACCCTCTATACAGACCCCAGGCCAGACCCACCCTCTATATAGACCCCAGGCCAGACCGACCCTCTATACAGACCCCAGGCCAGACCCACCCTCTATACAGACCCCAGGTCAGATGCACTCTCTATACAGACCCCAGACCAGATCCACCCTCTATACAGACCCCAGGCCAGTCCCACCCTCTATATAGACCCCAGGCCAATCCCACCCTATATACAAACCACAGACCAGACCCACCTTCTATACAGACCCCAGGCCAGACCTACCCTCTATACAGAAGCCAAGCCAAACCCACTCTATAAAGACCCCAGGCTAACCCACCTTCTATACAGACCCCACACCAAACCCAACCTCTATATAGACCCCAGACCAGACCCACCTTCGATACAGACCTCAGGCCAGACCTACCCTCTATTCAGAATCCAAGCCAACACCCTTCTATACAGACCCCAAGCCAGACTCACCCTCTATATAGACCCCAGGTCAGACACACGTTCTATACAGACCCCAGGCCAGACCCACTCTCTATACAGAACCCAAGTCAAACAAACCCTCTATACAGACCGCAGGCCAACCCCACCCTCTATATAGACCCCATGCCAGACTCACGTTCTATACAGACCCCAGGCCAAACCCACCCTCTATACAGAACCCAAGCCAGATCCACCCTTTATACAGCACCCAAGCCAAACCCACCTTCTATATAGACCCCAGGCCAGACCCACCCTCTATACAGACCTCAGGCCAGACCCACCCTCTATACAGACCTCAGACAAGATCCATCTTCTATACAGACACCAGGCTAGACCCACCCTCAATACAGATCCCAGGTCAGTACCTCCTGAATATTGAGCCCAGACCAGACCTCCTAGTATACAGACCCAATGTAACACCAACCCATATAAAGAAACCAGAACTGACCCCAACTGATCAACTAAGGTTTGCAAATTAACATAAATGTTGCAGTCTAGAAAACACAGAAATAACTGTACATGCCTTTTGGTAGAATTCATACTGGGATCATTTTGGGATGTGGTCAAATTATTAAAGAGATGGGCAAAGATCTGAATACTGGCCCTTTTGCATTCACGACAAATTCTCCTTGAGGAACGTTCTATAATATAGGCATGTACAATGTACATCTTACCTGCTATTAATTTGTTCTACAATAAAGGTGTAGATACCATCATTGACTGCAGCTTGGCTACACTGTCAATTGGAGTCTTTGGTAGTCTAAAATCTTTCTCCAGTCTCTTGAGGCTCAGGGGTTTGCTCTACATCTCCTTCGTCTGGCCTTTACCTGTCACACCCCTGCTTTAACTTCATTTTCAAAAAATACATAGTATGTTGCTGACATTAAAACTCATCAAGGTAATTTATACAGAATAGGTCTTGCCATGTTATAATCGGAGCGACTGAAAGTCCTTAAGCTTGGCACTATGGATTTCACTAAGATGTCCTTAAACTATGTTTCCTTGTCATATCCTTGCTGTTTCCCAACCATGATTCATGAGGTTCCTAAAAATATAGTCAAGACTTCTTTGGAAGATCACATTGAAGGAAACCTACAAGATGCTTGACATATGAGTTGGAAACCATCTTCCAAAGTGTAGAAATTAGAAAGTAATGTTTTGGTGTCCCCTCATCTAGTATCTTTGAGTTAGAGGTTGGAATTAAGGATTCAAAGTTTTCCCAGTGGAGATGAACTTAAGAACGTGCATGACCTTAATTAGGTTCACTCACCAACATCGGGGTCATTAGCCTGCACTCTCGTCAGCAAAGCTTTGGTGACTGTATTCTCGTAGACACTGGCAGTGTAATAGTCAGCCGAGAAGACTGGAGGGTTATCATTGACATCTTCCAGAATTAAACGGATTTCAGACTGGCAAAACCTTCCTCCCCCATCCGTGGCTCGAGCAATTAAATTGTATACTGGAATCTTCTCGCGGTCCAAGGGGGCCAAGGTCTTCAGCTCACCTGCAATTGTTTGGAAAAATAAAAGATGACAGCTCAGCTTGTAGCATATGTCCCGTTCCATCTCTCCTGTGGCTGCTACCAACAACGTACACAATTTCATTCTAGGTCTTCGCGAAGAGGAAGCCAATTAAGCCCGGACTGGAAAGGGACAACGTGTTTTCAGAATCAGACCCAAAAGATTTTGATAGTTTTGTAAGATTATTCTCTGACTCTCACCAGCTTTATCTCCTCAGCATTTAATTAAAAAACATGAGATCAGCCAAATGCAAAAGACAGAGGTTGGTAACTTAACAGCTCTGTAAAATCCCAGAAGTTAAAAAAATATGGGCAGACTGCCAGGCTCGTAAATGTGTGTTTTTTGTTTTATTTTTTTATACCTTGATCACTCACTTTTGAATTTGTTCACCAAGCAAAACAATTTTCCCCTTAGTGACCGGGCAACATTTTACAAATCTGACATGTCATTTTGTTTGGCAATACCTCTGGAATATTTAATCATTTCCCACTGAGTCTGAGACTATTTTTTCATGACACATTCTACTTTATGTTCCTGGTAAACATAAGTTGACATGTTTTGAGTTTTTTTTTGTGAAAATATCAGAAATTTTGTCAAAATTTAGAAAAATTAGCCATTTTTAAATTTGGAATATTTACACCCTTACCCAACCAGATTGTTGTACCACAAGAAATAATGAATACATATAATTTACCATGTGCTTACTTTACGCCGCCATTATTTTTCAAATGCCCAAGTATTTTATTAGGATTTTAGACGATTTAAGAGTCTAGCAGCAATTTTTCATTTTTCATGGAAATTTAGAAAACTTATATATTTTTTTGTAGAGACCTAAAAGTGACTTTGAGACACCATTTTAAAAACAGCAGTTCTCAAAATATTCGTAACTGTTGTCCGGTAGATTGCTAACCCTTCAGGTGCTTCACAGAAAGGGGAATGAATGAAATGAAAAATTATATTTTTTTCCATTAAAATGTTGCTAACATCCCAACAGGCCACCATATCTCATACTGTAGACCCTGAGGCCATTACCTGGCGACCATCGAGACCATACAATTGCGATCTCGGGGTGCCATTGGGGTTAACGAGAAAGCCCCCTCTCTCTGTTAACCCCCTAAATGCCGCTGTCACTATAGACCGCAGCATGTAGGGGATTATACCACCATGATCAGTTTCATCACCGACCATGGCCAATGCAGCAGGGCATCAGCTATCGTATAAATATGGCACCTAATATCTAGTCACCCATCGGGGCCTCCTATTCTTTTATTTCTCGGGTCAATAAAAAGGTATATTGGTGGACATTAAATAGTTAAAGGGGCATTCTCCAAGCGTTTTTTTTAAATTATTTTTATATGTTATTATAGCTCCAACCAACTTCATACCCCATGAATAAGATTATGGACTACCTGTTAATATCTGACTCGAATTGGAATCTCAAGAAAAATTTACATTGTTACAAAAAAAAAAATATATTTTTAAATAAGAATTTGCATTATTGGCCTCTCCTCAAAATCATCAATCAACGTGTGATCGGCGGAAGTGTGACCACAGCAGGCTAAATAGAGAAGAGTATCCGGGTCCATCAGTGATCCCGTTAGGTGCCCCATGGTGACAAACCCCACACTTATAGGCCACCAGTGAGGACACGTCATCAGCATAAGTTCTTGGGGAAAAAAAACCTTTACAAATATTTGGACACTTTTCTGCCTCGGTAGCCCTGACAATAGCTCATCTCACCCTACTATCTATACTTACCACTATCAGCATCTAAATAAAAGTTATCAGCACCAGCTCCGTGCAGAGAATAGCGGATCTCAGAGTTGATCCCAATGTCGGCATCTTTAGCACTGATTTTTAGAAGCATCTTATTGGGAGGAATGTCTTCCGGAAAGGAGGCTGCATTTACAACCTATGGAGAGAAATGATACCGTAAAATCACAATGGTTCAGTCTGTATGGAGGATCCTTCCTGTAATGCTGCTTATTTTGTGTTTTTATGTAGCATATTCCGTGTAGCCATGCTTTTCTATTCCAGTCTATATGAAGCATGCTCTCAATAGTCCTGCCTGTTTAGTGTCTCTATAGAGCATGCTCCCTGTAGTCATGCTTTGGTGTTTTTATACAACGTATCGTTCACTGTTCGTACATTATAGACCATGCTCCCTATAGTTCTGCTTGTTCAGTGTCTTATAGAGCACGAAGTCCTGCTAGATTGGTGTCTCTATAGACCATGCTCCCTGTAGCCATGCTTCTTTGGTGTCTTTATATAGCTTATCGTTCACTGTCTGTACAGTATTGACCATGGTTCTCATAGTTCTGCTTGTTCAGTGTCTTTAGAGAATGTCTCCAGAGGTCCTGCAAGTTTGATGTCTTAAAAGCTAATGTAGCCATGCATGTTCAGTGACTCTACAGAGCATGCTCCCTGTGGTCCTGCATGTTCAGTGTCTCTACAGAGCATGCTCCCTGTAGTCCTGCATGTTCAGTGTCTCTACAGAGCATGCTCCCTGTAGTCCTGCATGTTCAGTGACTCTACAGAGCATGCTCCCTGTGGTCCTGCATGTTCAGTGTCTCTACAGAGCATGCTCCCTGTAGTCCTGCATGTTCAGTGTCTCTACAGAGCATGCTCCCTGTGGTCCTGCATGTTCAGTGTCTCTACAGAGCATGCTCCCTGTAGTCCTGCATGTTCAGTGACTCTACAGAGCATGCTCCCTGTGGTCCTGCATGTTCAGTGTCTCTACAGAGCATGCTCCCTGTGGTCCTGCATGTTCAGTGACTCTACAGAGCATGCTCCCTGTGGTCCTACATGTTCAGTGTCTCTACAGAGCATGCTCCCTGTAGTCCTGCATCTTCAGTGTCTCTACAGAGCATGCTCCCTGTGGTCCTGCATGTTCAGTGTCTCTACAGAGCATGCTCCCTGTAGTCCTGCATGTTCAGTGACTCTACAGAGCATGCTCCCTGTGGTCCTGCATGTTCAGTGTCTCTACAGAGCATGCTCCCTGTGGTCCTGCATGTTCAGTGACTCTACAGAGCATGCTCCCTGTGGTCCTACATGTTCAGTGTCTCTACAGAGCATGCTCCCTGTAGTCCTGCATCTTCAGTGTCTCTACAGAGCATGCTCCCTGTGGTCCTGCATGCTCAGTGTCTCTACAGAGCATGCTCCCTGTAGCCATGCATGTTCAGTGTCTCTACAGAGCATGCTCCCTGTAGTCCTGCATGTTCAGTGTCTCTACAGAGCATGCTCCCTGTAGCCATGCATGTTCAGTGTCTCTACAGAGCATGCTCCCTGTAGTCCTGCATGTTCAGTGTCTCTACAGAGCATGCTCCCTGTAGCCATGCATGTTCAGTATCTCTACAGAGCATACTCCCTGTAGTCCCGCATGTTTAGTGTCTCTACAGAGCATACTCCCTGTAGTCCCGCATGTTTAGTGTCTCTACAGAGCATGCTCCCTGTAGTCCTGCATGTTCAGTGTCTCTACAGAGCATGCTCCCTGTAGCCATGCATGTTCAGTGTCTCTACAGAGCATGCTCCCTGTAGCCATGCATGTTCAGTGACTCTACAGAGCATGCTCCCTGTAGCCAAGCATGTTCAGTGACTCTACAGAGCATGCTCCCTGTAGTCCTGCATGTTCAGTGACTCTACAGAGCATGCTCCCTGTAGCCATGCATGTTCAGTGTCTCTACAGAGCATGCTCCCTGTAGCCATGCATGTTCATTGACTCTACAGAGCATGCTCCCTGTAGTCCTGCATGTTCAGTGACTCTACAGAGCATGCTCCCTGTAGCCATGCATGTTCAGTGTCTCTACAGAGCATGCTCCCTGTAGCCATGCATGTTCAGTGTCTCTACAGAGCATGCTCCCTGTAGTCCTGCTTGTTCAGTGTCTCTACAGAGCATGCTCCCTGTAGTCATGTATGTTCAGTGTCTCTACAGAGCATGCTCCCTGTAGTCATGTATGTTCAGTGTCTCTACAGAGCATGCTCCCTGTAGTCATGTATGTTCAGTGTCTCTACAGAGCATGCTCCCTGTAGCCATTCATGTTCAGTGTCTCTACAGAGCATGCTCCCTGTAGCCATGCATGTTCAGTGTCTCTACAGAGCATGCTCCCTGTAGCCATGCATGTTCAGTGTCTCTACAGAGCATGCTCCCTGTAGTCCTGCTTGTTCAGTGTCTCTACAGAGCATGCTCCCTGTAGTCATGTATGTTCAGTGTCTCTACAGAGCATGCTCCCTGTAGTCATGTATGTTCAGTGTCTCTACAGAGCATGCTCCCTGTAGTCATGTATGTTCAGTGTCTCTACAGAGCATGCTCCCTGTAGCCATTCATGTTCAGTGTCTCTACAGAGCATGCTCCCTGTAGTCCTGCTTGTTCAGTGTCTCTACAGAGCATGCTCCCTGTAGTCATGTATGTTCAGTGTCTCTACAGAGCATGCTCCCTGTAGTCCTGCTTGTTCAGTGTCTCTACAGAGCATGCTCCCTGTAGTCCTGCATGTTCAGTGTCTCTACAGAGCATGCTCCCTGTAGCCATGCATGTTCAGTGTCTCTACAGAGCATGCTCCCTGTAGTCCTGCTTGTTCAGTGTCTCTACAGAGCATGCTCCCTGTAGTCCTGCATGTTCAGTGTCTCTACAGAGCATGCTCCCTGTAGTCCTGCATGTTCAGTATCTCTACAGAGCATGCTCCCTGTAGTCCTGCATGTTCAGTGTCTCTACAGAGCATGCTCCCTGTAGTCATGTATGTTCAGTGTCTCTACAGAGCATGCTCCCTGTAGCCATTCATGTTCAGTGTCTCTACAGAGCATGCTCCCTGTAGTCCTGCTTGTTCAGTGTCTCTACAGAGCATGCTCCCTGTAGTCCTGCATGTTCAGTGTCTCTACAGAGCATGCTCCCTGTAGTCATGTATGTTCAGTGTCTCTACAGAGCATGCTCCCTGTGGTCCTGCATGTTCAGTGTCTCTACAGAGCATGCTCCCTGTAGCCTACATGTTCAGTGTCTCTACAGAGCATGCTCCCTGTAGTCCTGCATGTTCAGTGTCTCTACAGAGCATGCTCCCTGTAGTCCTGCATGTTTAGTGTCTCTACAGAGCATGCTCCCTGTAGCCATGCATGTTCAGTATCTCTACAGAGCATGCTCCCTGTAGTCCTGCATGTTCAGTGTCTCTACAGAGCATGCTCCCTGTAGTCCTGCATGTTCAGTGTCTCTACAGAGCATGCTCCCTGTAGTCATGTATGTTCAGTGTCTCTACAGAGCATGCTCCCTGTAGTCCTGCATGTTCAGTGTCTCTACAGAGCATGCTCCCTGTAGTCCTGCATGTTCAGTGTCTCTACAGAGCATGCTCCCTGTAGTCCTGCATGTTCAGTGTCTCTACACAGCATGCTCCCTGTAGTCCTGCATGTTCAGTGTCTCTACAGAGCATGCTCCCTGTAGTCATGTATGTTCAGTGTCTCTACAGAGCATGCTCCCTGTAGTCCTGCATGTTCAGTGTCTCTACACAGCATGCTCCCTGTAGTCCTGCATGTTCAGTGTCTCTACAGAGCATGCTCCCTGTAGTCATGTATGTTCAGTGTCTCTGCAGAGCATGCTCCCTGTAGTCCTGCATGTTCAGTGTCTCTACAGAGCATGCTCCCTGTAGTCCTGCATGTTCAGTGTCTCTACAGAGCATGCTCCCTGTAGTCATGTATGTTCAGTGTCTCTGCAGAGCATGCTCCCTGTAGCCATGCATGTTCAGTGTCTCTACAGAGCATGCTCCCTGTAGCCATGCATGTTCAGTATCTCTACAGAGCATGCTCCCTGTAGTCCTGCTTGTTCAGTGTCTCTACAGAGTATGCTCCCTGTAGCCCTGCATGTTCAGTGTCTCTACAGAGCATGCTCCCTGTAGTCCTGCATGTTCAGTGTCTCTACAGAGCATGCTCCCTGTAGTCCTGCATGTTCAGTGTCTCTACAGAGCATGCTCCCTGTAGTCATATATGTTCAGTGTCTCTACAGAGCATGCTCCCTGTAGTCCTGCATGTTCAGTGTCTCTACAGAGCATGCTCCCTGTAGTCATGTATGTTCAGTGTCTCTGCAGAGCATGCTCCCTGTAGCCATGCATGTTCAGTGTCTCTACAGAGCATGCTCCCTGTAGTCCTGCTTGTTCAGTGTCTCTACAGAGCATGCTCCCTGTAGCCATGCATGTTCAGTATCTCTACAGAGCATGCTCCCTGTAGTCCTGCTTGTTCAGTGTCTCTACAGAGCATGCTCCCTGTAGTCCTGCATGTTCAGTGTCTCTACAGAGCATGCTCCCTGTAGTCATGTATGTTCAGTGTCTCTACAGAGCATGCTCCCTGTGGTCCTGCATGTTCAGTGTCTCTACAGAGCATGCTCCCTGTAGCCTACATGTTCAGTGTCTCTACAGAGCATGCTCCCTGTAGTCCTGCATGTTCAGTGTCTCTACAGAGCATGCTCCCTGTAGTCCTGCATGTTTAGTGTCTCTACAGAGCATGCTCCCTGTAGCCATGCATGTTCAGTGTCTCTACAGAGCATGCTCCCTGTAGCCATGCATGTTCAGTATCTCTACAGAGCATGCTCCCTGTAGTCCTGCTTGTTCAGTGTCTCTACAGAGCATGCTCCCTGTAGTCCTGCATGTTCAGTGTCTCTACAGAGCATGCTCCCTGTAGTCATGTATGTTCAGTGTCTCTACAGAGCATGCTCCCTGTGGTCCTGCATGTTCAGTGTCTCTACAGAGCATGCTCCCTGTAGCCTACATGTTCAGTGTCTCTACAGAGCATGCTCCCTGTAGTCCTGCATGTTCAGTGTCTCTACAGAGCATGCTCCCTGTAGTCCTGCATGTTTAGTGTCTCTACAGAGCATGCTCCCTGTAGCCATGCATGTTCAGTATCTCTACAGAGCATGCTCCCTGTAGTCCTGCATGTTCAGTGTCTCTACAGAGCATGCTCCCTGTAGTCCTGCATGTTCAGTGTCTCTACAGAGCATGCTCCCTGTAGTCATGTATGTACAGTGTCTCTACAGAGCATGCTCCCTGTAGTCCTGCATGTTCAGTGTCTCTACAGAGCATGCTCCCTGTAGTCCTGCATGTTCAGTGTCTCTACAGAGCATGCTCCCTGTAGTCCTGCATGTTCAGTGTCTCTACACAGCATGCTCCCTGTAGTCCTGCATGTTCAGTGTCTCTACAGAGCATGCTCCCTGTAGTCATGTATGTTCAGTGTCTCTACAGAGCATGCTCCCTGTAGTCCTGCATGTTCAGTGTCTCTACACAGCATGCTCCCTGTAGTCCTGCATGTTCAGTGTCTCTACAGAGCATGCTCCCTGTAGTCCTGCATGTTCAGTGTCTCTACAGAGCATGCTCCCTGTAGTCCTGCATGTTCAGTGTCTCTACAGAGCATGCTCCCTGTAGTCATGTATGTTCAGTGTCTCTGCAGAGCATGCTCCCTGTAGCCATGCATGTTCAGTGTCTCTACAGAGCATGCTCCCTGTAGCCATGCATGTTCAGTATCTCTACAGAGCATGCTCCCTGTAGTCCTGCTTGTTCAGTGTCTCTACAGAGTATGCTCCCTGTAGCCCTGCATGTTCAGTGTCTCTACAGAGCATGCTCCCTGTAGTCCTGCATGTTCAGTGTCTCTACAGAGCATGCTCCCTGTAGTCCTGCATGTTCAGTGTCTCTACAGAGCATGCTCCCTGTAGTCATATATGTTCAGTGTCTCTACAGAGCATGCTCCCTGTAGTCCTGCATGTTCAGTGTCTCTACAGAGCATGCTCCCTGTAGTCATGTATGTTCAGTGTCTCTGCAGAGCATGCTCCCTGTAGCCATGCATGTTCAGTGTCTCTACAGAGCATGCTCCCTGTAGTCCTGCTTGTTCAGTGTCTCTACAGAGCATGCTCCCTGTAGCCATGCATGTTCAGTATCTCTACAGAGCATGCTCCCTGTAGTCCTGCATGTTCAGTGTCTCTGCAGAGCATGCTCCCTGTAGCCATGCATGTTCAGTGTCTCTACAGAGCATGCTCCCTGTAGCCATGCATGTTCAGTGTCTCTACAGAGCATGCTCCCTGTAGTCCTGCTTGTTCAGTGTCTCTACAGAGTATGCTCCCTGTAGCCCTGCATGTTCAGTGTCTCTACAGAGCATGCTCCCTGTAGTCCTGCATGTTCAGTGTCTCTACAGAGCATGTTCCCTGTAGTCATATATGTTCAGTGTCTCTACAGAGCATGCTCCCTGTAGTCCTGCATGTTCAGTGTCTCTACAGAGCATGCTCCCTGTAGTCATGTATGTTCAGTGTCTCTACAGAGCATGCTCCCTGTAGCCATGCATGTTCAGTGTCTCTACAGAGTATGCTCCCTGTAGCCCTGCATGTTCAGTGTCTCTACAGAGCATGCTCCCTGTAGTCCTGCATGTTCAGTGTCTCTACAGAGCATGCTCCCTGTAGTCCTGCATGTTCAGTGTCTCTACAGAGCATGCTCCCTGTAGTCATATATGTTCAGTGTCTCTACAGAGCATGCTCCCTGTAGCCCTGCATGTTCAGTGTCTCTACAGAGCATGCTCCCTGTAGTCCTGCATGTTCAGTGTCTCTACAGAGCATGCTCCCTGTAGTCATATATGTTCAGTGTCTCTACAGAGCATGCTCCCTGTAGTCCTGCATGTTCATTGTCTCTACAGAGCATGCTCCCTGTAGTCATGTATGTTCAGTGTCTCTACAGAGCATGCTCCCTGTAGTCCTGCATGTTCAGTGTCTCTACAGAGCATGCTCCCTGTAGTCATGTATGTTCAGTGTCTCTGCAGAGCATGCTCCCTGTAGCCATGCATGTTCAGTGTCTCTACAGAGCATGCTCCCTGTAGTCATGTATGTTCAGTGTCTCTGCAGAGCATGCTCCCTGTAGTCCTGCAGGAAATAGAAAAAAATCCAGCTCAACGAGGTGGTGAAAAAGCAAAGTCTTGGTACTTTATTCACTTCATATCAAAAAATAGAGGATAAAACAACAGCACAATATAATTAAAAACACTATCTACGCGTTTCTGGTGACATGGCACCCTTAGTCATGAAGTCACAGCCGCCTCCTGGTAATATAGCTGTTAATATTGAACCAAGAACCAGTCTCATGAAAATCCCCCCAAAATGACATTTCCTCTGTACCTGGTCACACACAGGGCTGTTATCATTCACATCGGTGACGTAAACTTCCACAACAGTTTGAGACACATAAAGTCCGTCGGTTGCTGTAATGTTGAGGAAGTACGTGTCCTGTTCTTCCCGGTCCAAGGATCTCTTCACATAAACTTTCCATTCATTTTCTATCAGCCCTAAGGCAAACTTCCCCTTGGGGTTACCTCCTGGAAAACAAGACATAATAATCAGATACTAATCAGATACCATTGCATATCTTAGAGCAGCAGTTTGTGCTCCAGAGCGGCACTGAAAGAGAGAAGAGGACGTTACAGCCGACGTCAGATATTTTTAAGGCTACGGACAAATGGTTTTTGTCACCCAGTCACATATACAACCATAGGCATCTTGCTGCCCTCTCCTTTCTCATCTCCTTCCATGTCTGTCACATGCAAGATCTTCTGACATGAGCATCCAATGGGGGTGTTACACTCTGTGCTCACATATCCTGCAGCGCCACCACAGGCGGAATGACAAATTTCATAGTGCCTACTGAAATCAATGCATCAAAAAACGTTTCCAATACTATACTGGCCAATATTTGATAGTCCCAAATAAGTAACGCCCTCTATACATTTAAACTTTGAAGGAGAGAATAGCTAATGAAATCAATTATTAACCTTACATAAGCTAGTAATATATGTGGTGTGGCAAAATGGCGTCTACATCCTGGAACTACGCCCTGGAATCCTTGGAATGTGAGGTGGATACAGTGAAGACCATATATGGAATAGACCTAACATGGACCCATCACAGACTGATGCAATGGCGGCTGAGAAGCTGTGCAACGCCCTCTTCCTGCCCGCTAGAAGATCTTTGGTTTATACTAATAAAGTCCATTCTGTGCCAGCTCTTGCCGTTAGAGGAACGCACATCTGACCCTGCGTCCGATGCCTTTCTTTTATGCATGCACTTGGCTCATATTTATCAGGTCAGGGGCAGGCAATCACTAAGATCTCACTTTAAAAGATTATCAACAAGACTACCCTAAAAAGGAAATCGGAATTATTTTTTTTTTACAAACCTTACAACCAACTAACCACTAAGTGTTACAGTGTAGGCCATAGGGTATGTGCACACAAGAGTCTTTTAAAGTGGTTCCTCTCTCAAAAACTCCAGAAAAATTGCTAAAAATAAAAAAAAAAGTGCTCACTCTTCATTTCTACTGTAAAGCCACTTTGCGGTTCATACGTTCACTCTTTTCAGTATTTTTCTTTCACCTCAGGTTTTGAAAAACGGCCAGCGTGAAAAAAGTGCATGATTGGGTATATCCAAACTGTGGCCCCGATTCATCACAACCAAAGTTTTTCACGGAAGCGGGATGGAGGCCGATGTGCCTGATTCACTGCGAGGCTCTTAATTAATCAGGTAAGGTGATAAGCGGCGTGCACCTTCGTGGGCTTCGACAAAAAAACATTACTCTGGTCAGGGACTAGAGTAAGATTTGTGCACCGTTTGTAATGAATTTGATGCCATGACCCTTCCTGTCCAGTCAACCATCAAGAATGAGGACCCTGTTGGAAATTTATGTCTTTCCATGATTTACCAATGAGGGTTTTGGAGGCAAATTTTGTACAGGTGTACAAAGAAAGGATACCCCCTTAAAGAGTACCTGTCACGTGTCCCCCAAAAAATATTTTGTCACTTTGCCAAATTCCCCGTACTCCCCTGAACCTGCCACCATATTCCATTTGTCATTTCGTCCCATATGTCCGTTATCTTTTTTAGCACCAAGTGGTCCAAGAGGGCGTAATACAAAACGTTTAGTTCAGGGCTCGCAATCCTCCACCCTTTATGATGCTATCCAATTGCCCAAAGGGTAGATCTCCCTAAAGAAGGGACAAAATTAAAAATACGGAAAACAGCAGCGGGTTCAAGGAAACAAAGAGATTTTGGCAATTTTACAAACTCTTTTTTGGACATGTGACAAGTTCTATTTAAAGGGAAACAGTCAGTCTGTTTTTACATAAAGAAATAGTGCTACAACTATATAGGCGCTTACATGCCAATAAAAATGATACCTTATTTATAGAGATCCAATGTGCCAGTCATGAGAAATTTAGTGTAGAAGCCATATGAAAATCAATCTGGAAGTGCACTGGGCGGGTCCTTCCTGCACTTCCTGCTTGATTTGCATATTACTTCCCTGCTTGATTTCTCATAGCTGGCACATCGGATTTCTACAAGAAAGGTATCATTTTTATTGGGAGACAAGCACCTACACAGGCATAACACTACTATCATATATTATATCAGCTGACGGGTTCCCTTTAATAATGCTTTCATTTATGGGGTGATCATACAGATGGACGCCTGTAGAGACATAACGAGGGGCCATGTGAGGAAGAGTTCAATGACAAGCATTTCAATTAGGTGGAATTTATCGGGATGAAAGCCGTAGAGGAGATCGGGAGATGAAGCAGAACCACCTTTTATTAGCCGGGAACGCTGACATTGAGAATAGCAATCACATTTTTCGACATCATTAACCCACACGGAGACAAATCCTCCTAGCTTAAGCTGTTCTGATGTCCTAAGAAGAGGCATAGATGTTCACAAAGGAGCATGAGGCCCCAATGTGATATAGCTGAGCTGTGTGCGCCAGTCCCTGTAGGGTAATGTGACGCTATAATTATTATTATTATTATTATTATTTATTGTTATAGCGCCATTTATTCCATGGCGCTTTACAAGTGAGGAGGGGTATACATAATAACAAGTACAATAATCTTGAACAATACAAGTCATAACTGGTACAGTAGGAGAGAGGACCCTGCCCGCGAAGGCTCACAATCTACAAGGGATGGGTGAGAATACAGTAGGTGAGGGTAGAGCTGGTCATGCAGCGGTTTGGTCGATCGGTGGTTACTGCAGGTTGTAGGCTTGTCGGAAGAGGTGGGTCTTCAGATTCTTTTTGAAGGTTTCGATGGTGGGCGAGAGTCTGATGTGTTGTGGTAGAGGGTTCCAGAGTAGGGGTGATACGCGAGAGAAATCTTGTATGCGATTGTGGGAAGAGGAGATAAGAGGGGAGTAGAGAAGGAGATCTTGTGAGGATCGGAGGTTGCGTGTAGGAAAGTACCGGGAGATGAGGTCGCAGATGTAAGGAGGAGACAGGTTGTGGATGGCTTTGTACGTCATGGTTAGGGTTTTGTACTGGAGTCTCTGGGCAATGGGGAGCCAGTGAAGGGATTGATAATGAAATGTCACGTCGCACCTAATGGAAAGTATTCACACTGAAATCCACCAAATATGGATTTCCGACAACTGATGTGCCGTGACCGATGCTGACTTCGGGGTCACAATGTAGACCGCGTTCACTATTGTTCACCGCAATGTAGACGTTGTAAAAAAAACTTGTGTAGCCCTAACCAAAAGGTACAAAAAAAAACAACTTACTAGACTTTAAAAAGGTTGTGGACACCTGTATGTAATAATGTGATCAGCTGATCGCCGCAGATGATCAGCTGTGAACCGTACATTTCCACTACAGCGGCCACTGCAGGACAAATGTAGTATTACATGGTGACCATTCAAATTAATGGCCATCCATGTATTACAGGGACGGTCCGTGTCTATCAGTGGGAATTTCTGATGCAGAACTGTCACGTCCTAATATTGTAGATTGAAAGAGGTGATTTTATTAAAAAAAAAAAAAAAAACTCGAAATTAATTTTTCCTGAGGACCAAGTAAATGGGAAAATCAGAAAAAGCTCACCGTCCTGTTTTCTCAGCTTTAAATTTATAGATTCCAACGTTAGTTGGTGTTGACCCTACCTTAAAGGCAAGGGTGGACATATCATTGGTCCAACCTGTGCAGCTGTACAAGGGTCTAAGAGGTCGGGGGCCCACTTTCTCCTTCAAAGCAGGTTTGTCCAGTCTCATGAGTTATTGGACTGCAATTGTTCTTGCAGAGGGGCCCTCTTCAATCTTTGTTCGCTCCTGCTTAAAGGTGTCATCCAGGACTTACATATTGAAAAACTGCCCTCAGTATTAGTCATCGGTATCAGGTCACTAGAGGTCTGACACCCAGCACCGGCACCTCTATCAATCGGCCTTTACTTGCTCTGCAGATATATGTAAGTTCCGGACAACCCCTTTAAATTACAAAATCAGCTCTACAGTATAACACAAATGACCATTATGTAAACAGAATGTATTGCTATGAGTTTAAGAGAATAGTAAGCTGTAAAACCCGCTAACGACTCGGAGGATGTGGTAAGGACTGGCGCTCGGAGGTTCCGCTGGATGGCTCAGTCCTTATGTCTGGCGCTCTACATTGCAGCACAATCAATGATCATTAATCATAGGTGTTACCCGATAACGACGGCAATGTATTTTCCGTACACTTCACAAGATGCACCGCGTTAAGCTGCTGTAGTGGCAGAGATAATGGCCACGTACATAAATAAAAAATGCGCAGGATATAAATAATGATGGAGGAACTGCGAGTGAAAATATTCATCAATTTTTAAACTGCAAAGGAATGAGATATTTCATATAAAAGGAGGCCGGTGGCATTTAAAGATGTAGATCTTTCTAGTGTTGCAGATAGATCCCCAATCACAGCTGTGCGGAGAAAATCTGGAGGTAAAGCGCGTCGAGGCTGTGGCCACACATGACGTCACATTGAGACTCTGTAACATTGAGCTCTTCTTTATGTGTCTGTGATGAGGTTGTCCGAGGACTAAATCTGTTTTTTAAAATTACCCCTCAAAAAAAAAAAAGAAAAGAAATGATACCCATCCTCATCGATTCCCTACAGCTCCCATTCCAGTGCTTACCGCATACCCGTTGGTCTCTATTTCCTGGTCCTGTCTCTCTGGAAATAGCCCTCTCAGCCAATCAGTAGCCACAGTGCTGACTCACTGCAGAAAGTGAATGGCTAATCATGCGCCGTTCCTGTGTGTCAAAAAAAGACCAGAAAGTAAAGCACTGCATGGCCTATAAGTCTCCTTACACTTGGGCATCCTCCTAGTTAAGGTCTATATGGTGGCTTTCTTCAGGTCAAAGACTATCTGCCAGATTCATTGGATTGGACCCCTAGCAGGCCAATCCCAAATTCTCTTTGACTTCAGTCATACATAAATTACATAGGAATATATATGATGGCTGTCTTAATATTAGGGAATCAATCTACGCACAAGGCACTGCCAGACTTTGGTTCCTCTGTATCACCAGGGGTAAAGATCCTGAGACCCATCCTCCATATATACCATACTTGTCAACTTTTTGGAAGATGGGAAGACCTCCTGGATTCCTAGAAGATATGATATATTTCCAAGGGACGACAAAGGCCTCCCAAAACCCTCATGGAACAAAAATTTTGGCTCACTACTTCATGAGCTGAGGTCTTGCACCTCCTGGGAGGCCATCAATAAAATTGCCAAGCCTTATCTATACAGAACATGCAACGTGATATTCATTTTTAATTGCATTTTACACATCAATAGGTTTTGACTTTTGTCAAACATTTGGGTTCAAAGACCAGATCCCACGGATGATCCTTTTGTGGAATAGTATGAAAATGGCATTGGGAAGCATTTTTCTGTTGGGTTAACACCCATTTGTCCCAAAACCTTAAGAACATTAAAGGCTAAATCCATAATTTGGAAGTTTTTTTTTAAGTCACTTTCGTGAGGGCTCTTTGCTTCAAATTCTTCAAATTGGCAGAAAATAATAAAAAAAAAAAAAGTTTTTTTTCAAGTCTTTTTGCAACTTTGTAATCACAAAAAAATCACGTTCCCCTAAAATTTGGCATAAAAAAAATCAGATGCACATAAAATCACATAAAATCATTCTAGGAGGGAGCTAGAGTGCATTTGCAGAAGAATTTAGCAAGTTTTTTTAAAAATTCGCAAAAAACATCTGGACACCCTAAACCCCGACCACAAGTAGAAGCTTTAAAAAAAAAAAAAAAAAAAAGCAAGCAGGTAACAACACATACAATATACTTAAAAAACCAGTTGAAAAAAACAAAACAATAACGAGACAACAAAAAAAGGAGCAGATGCAATAATGAATTGGTTCCTCAAGAATTTTTGAACATTCGTCTCCTGTTTTTGCCGTTTCCTTTGTGCTTTGTTTTGTGCCCATGTCTCCTGTGCAGATGCCCTAGAGAACACATACTGCCTGGGTCGTTATATAATGTAATGTGCTTGTTATTGAGCAGAATACTTTGGCTTTCGAAGCTATTCTCGGTGATTGAAGGCGCCAATATGCGACTCGGCACCGGAGCTGTCAGCAACTTTTACAGTTGACCGTAAATTTTCCACCCATTCTCCAGTGTATACATACTAAAGTGCCTCTCTACAGGAGAATGATTAACAATACTTCATTAATTTCTAGTGCAATTCTCAAGTCAGCCGCAACGTATTGTCAAGTAAAGGACGGTAAGGAAAAAAAAATCCAATTAAAATCCGCCGATGGTTGACGCTGTCGTGTATTAAAACCGCCATCATTAGAGTCTAGGAGGGTTTTAACAACAGATTTGATTAAATATCCCACAGATTTGCTTCCTGAGTCATATCCTAACAATCCGGCATCTTTTATCCCCGCCAAAGACTTGTAAGTCATCCAGGTAAGCAAAAGACACAATATTATTTTCCTTCGCAATCACCATTAAAACAAATCAAGTGGATCTCATTATACGTACAATTATTATTGGTTTTGGTAAACCTTTGTTAGAATGTAAAAAAAAAATGATGGAATGGATAATTTGGATGTGACATAAGTATTACCGAAGAGCTAAGTGCTGTGCATTTCCGGAACGCGCTAGAATAATTGTATTGATTTTTGCTTCATTTTAAAAGCAGTTTAGACCGCCGAGAATCCCAACGGCTGTTAACAAACTTTTTAGAATATATGCAGAGATGAGATGAGTGCTCGGGGAGTTAGAGGAGCGTCTGTGTGCTGTAAGACTATAAAATCTCAATGATATCGTTTCATTTACTTTACTCTGTAGGTGTTTAAACCTCAAGTCAATGATTCGGCTTTCAAAAAACTATTAGGAAGAAACCGAACGATTGATGGAATAACGATTTGTCAAAATTGTGAGTTACGCAAACGACGGGAGACTTGTAGCCTTGGTGGCACACAGCGTTGGATCATTCACCCAAATGAGAAGAAAGTGAAGGAGTCATCCTTCCAAGATTGGATTGGTACATACGGTATGTGATGCTACCATTGTAGGGAGGAGAACCAAGTTGATGGTCTCTCCTGCGTATCTGGGCCGGAACCGTCGGGGCTGTCACCAGTGTTGCAGGGGGAAGAGATTGCTGACCAAAGCAAAGCAGTACAGGGCACTTGACTGATTGGGTCGGGTCGGACTTAAATAGCAGTTTGAGCGGGAAGACAGGACACTTAGCGGGGACCGAGCTTGTGAGTAGTAAGACAGTTAACTCCTTCTTCATGGACCCACGCCTGCTAGCTGTGCCTATACCCCCAGCTAGCCAGACTTCCGACGCTTCCTACTCTCAGCCCAGAGAGACTTCCTCACCAGGTAATGACCAGGATAAAGTACAGACCTTCGCTCCGCTCACCACCGCTTAGTCCCATCCTTGCGGTGCCTGCTGAGGACCGGTCCGTGCCTGTGGCTGTGTCCTCCTACTGCGGCCTTGCTCACTGAACTTTCTGCTTCTTCTTCTGAGCCGCCTATCATCACCTCTGCCTTACCGTGCACACGGCAGCAGGAGATCGAGTGCCAAGGAACCTGGAGGATTCGTCATCGCCAGGAGAAAGTGCATCGCTCATCTGCGGGACCGGATCGGAGACATCTCGTGCCACCTGAGGCGCCGCCGTGGGATCTTCCAGCCGCGTTCCTCCAGCGCACAGAGACTGATAAGTTAACCTGTTACATTCTATTGCATTTGACTTTCCCCCTATCCTCCAATCACATTCCTTACCCCCCTGCTTGTACCATTACTGTTCCTATACATAAAGAACCTGTTAACCCTAGTTCTGCCTCCTGTGTGTCACTGCATCCTACGCACCTGCTAGCATCCTACACCATCACGGGGCACGAGAAGTACAGATTAGTGATGAGTGAAGGTGTTATCTGAGCATGCTCGGATGCTAACCGCGTGACTTCAGCGTGCTCCAAAAATATACCACTTTGAAGAATGTGGTGCAAAAAAAAAAAAATCAACAAATACCACAAGACAAAAAAAAGAAAATTGACTTAAAAAACTTTTCAAATAATTAAATTAAATGTCAAATTTGACATAGGATCCATCGTTTTGGTTACTGCCCTGTTCGCATTGGCAAATTGAACAAACTATACAGTCATGGCCGAAAGTGTTGGAATTGTTCCAGAAAACTAAGTATTTTTCTCAGTAAATGATTGCAAATGCAAGTTTTGTTCCTTTGTGTGTATTGGAATAACACTTTTGGCCATGACTGTATACTTGGTGCTCTTAGTGGGATGGTATGGGGGTGCTCTACTGCCCCTTCTTTGCAATATTCTCTTACAATAGACATGATTTTTTTTTCCCATAAAACTAATAATTTTCAATGTTCATTATCTGAATGCCAAAGCAAAAACCTTCAAGAATGTCGGAATTTGAATAACACATGCATCATTTTGGTTCTCTCTGTTGTGTATTTTTATTATTCTTGATGTTTTCTCTGGTTCCTAATTGGCCCGGTCAAAGTCTCAGCCACTACTTTAGGTAATGGATACTCTTGAAAGAAGCAGGAGGTCATCACTACACAAGAAAAGCGGAGGATTTATTGGCGTACAGTAAATTAATCCAGGTGTTCTCATGTGAAACATCCAGGAACGTCTCTTATCTAATCAGATGCAGCCACTGTATAGCAGTGACCTATGTCAATGACTTCCATCTGCTCCTCCAAGATGCTGGTTTCCTAAAACACTACTAGAATCACTCCAATTAGCATGCACTCCATCGCCTAGCCTGGCTATGGAAATGAGCTTCCTTAATTAATTGATTTGTTACACGTTAATTGAATCAATTCTAAAAACCTCAGAGTAAGGGTTGATCTGGGTTGACTAACCCGCTGATGGCAGACATTCACATTTTGCCTGGTTTATTTCTGGCATTTACAGCAAAATTGTCACATTGCAGAATTGATATTAAGGCTGAAGAAATGAGCTCCCATTAATACCGTGCCCCCCATGATTTAATGAGAACCAATTTTGCAATCTGTGCTACAGAAATAGAGACAATGCTCGTGACCTCACAAGGAGACTTTCTTAAGATGAAGCTTCTAGTTTTTTTGTTTTTTTTTTATCCCATGTCATGTCCATGTTATGTGACAATGCCCTTTATAGGGTCCCCAATGGGTGGCGCTAGAGTTTCCTCCGATTCTTCAGCTGATAGGAAGAGAGAAGACGGGAAGTTCCATCTCTTCATAAACCTCACCCTCCTTGCAGTAAAACAAGCACACGCATTTTGTGCTCCTTCCTATTGAAGCAGAACCACTCTTGCTTACAGTCTACACTAAATTTGCAAGAGTTGCAAGTCCCCCTCCTACCAAAGTCATTTCCCCCTTTGCCTAGTGCTCTACGGGTCTGTACGGGTGTTTTTGCACTAGGCATGTGTATGGATGGTGGACTGTAGTGTTCCTACCCTGAATACACCAAGCGCACTGTGTGTAAATAGAGTCCTGCGTCTTTGTATATATTGTGTCATGTGAACTGTGTTGTAATGTTTCTCATAAGATAAGTAATGTTAGCAATGTACAGTATACAGTGTATAAAATATGTAGTACAGGGATAGAGAGTTGACCGTAGTTTAGGTAATGTCATTAGCATAAGATAGAGTTAATGTTTGAGACTAGCCCGTAATGGGAGGGGCTTAGTGTTAGGGCAAGTGACTGCTTCCTGTAGTATCAAGTGAGCAGTGCTGTCAAAAAGGGGTGATCCACAGAAAATGAGAATAAAGGTCAGGGACAGCGATATCCTGAAGAAGAAGTGACGGACTAGTCAAAGTGGCCTTCCTTGGATAGGACGTCGAGTCATGAACCCCGAGCTTTCAACACCAAAGGTAACGGGCGTAAACAGGACTGAGTTCGTGGGACTAGTGGGGGTCCCGAGCGGTAGATCCAAGGCGCCAGTAGTAGAAGAGCTAAGATGTGGAACTGCGGAGAAACTAGAGACTGTGGCGTTCAGGCTGGGTTGTGGCGATGAAGGACAACACAGTGTGCTAAACCAGTAGTAGATTACAGAGGAAGGATATGATGTAAGGGGAAAACGCTTTATGCCAAGGAGTAAACATCCATGAGACTTTGCTATCCCTTGTATATAACCTTTGCCAAGTTATCGTTCAGCAAAGACTCTGTTTGAGCGACGGTCTCCTTTCTTAAACTGTGGAACCTATGGTCCTGGCCAACCTGCACCACCGGCTATGTGCAGCCTGCATGGGCGTGATGCCCTCAGAAACCAAGAGATGATGTTTCACCGGTGGATACCACCCCATACCGCGATACACGTGCCCCACAGTAAGAATTGCATGCTTTCAGGATAGTTAATCAACACGTTGTGAGGACTGGCGGAATGCACAGAGTTAATATGGATGTTATAATTGGTGCGTTCGCAGCCTGGGGTCCACCGTGCAGAAGACAACCTGCTGCTACAAAATGACGGCACTATATGGTGGTATAAGTGAACTCAGCTACTTCACTGAGTCACACAGAATAGAACACGCTCTGCCCTGTTAGCGTTACAGGGAAACACAGCTAACTGCTGAGCTGATGGCAGTCAGTGGTCACGCACACAGAGAAGCACACAAAAACTCCTCACCGGAGGTGCCGGTATTCTAGGGGCTTATTTCAGCCGGGTCCCTGAATACAATCATACAAACTCCTCACCGGAGGTGCCGGTATTCTAGGGGCTTATTTCAGCCGGGTCCCTGAATACAATCATACAAACTCCTCACCGGAGGTGCCGCGGTATTCTAGGGGCTTATTTCAGCTGGGTCCCTGAATACAATCATACAGGCGCGACCACAATTAGCAAGCTCATAACATGAAGTGATACTAGCGCATGGCCGTGCGGCCATGCAAACCTTTTATAGCTGCAGGTGCTTCGGGACCTTCCTAGAGGACCAATGGAAGCTGCTACAATACCAGAGCAACTTCAAGACCTTCCTAGAGGACCAATCGGAGCTGCTGCAGTACCTGAGCATGTGACCCCTGACCTCCAATGAGAGGTCTTACCTTGGGCATGCTCAGAAGGGAAAAAGCAGGACTTAGTCCCAGAGACGTCTGCTCACCGCTGACCAGTACTGGCTACAATGGCTGAGCCTGGGAAAACAACAGAAACCATCCGCACAGCATCAGGCTGAGCCAGACGCTGGGATTGACGTCTCCTCTGAGCAGGCTCCACTGCGGCTGGAGAAGAATGGGAGACCGCAGAGGAGATGGCTCGAGATTCCCCCTGTGCAGCGGCGGGAACTCGACCCCTAACACACGTTTTGCACAATAACATAGATCCCATAAGATTATGCATGCTATACCATCAGTGGTCCCCAACCTTTCTTACCTTGAGAGCCACATTCAGCTCTGAGAGATGATCCCAAACCACATCCTACCCCATTCCCTCCTTCCCCACCTTAGTAACACCCATAGGTCCCCATTACCGACATAATGATAACCAAAGCTTCCCCATCTCCAGCTGACCATATTTATTTCTCCCTCCTTCCCCCGACAGTATGTGTACATCCACATCTGCTCTTCTGTACAGGCCTACTCATGAAAGTCTCCATCTAGAGACCTATTCTTTATAGCTGTTTGCTAAACCTGGCACTAAACTGGAAGACAGCCGCAGACCACACATCACGGTCCCGGGAGCTACATGTGGCTCCTGGGCCAAAGGTTGGAGACCACTGCCGTACATGAAATCCAGAAATGACTATAAATAGTGTGCTTTGTCTCCTGGGATCCCATATCTAATATTGAGATGTTCCAGTTTGGAGTATTGTCAATCAGGATATTTTGCAGTCTGTGTGGCAGGCTATACCCAAACTACAGAAAATGAGACTAGAGTACACATTTTATATTTTTGGTCTTATGGCATTTGTTGACTTTTTTGTTCTAAATTTTTCAAAATGGTGTATGAGAGTGATGAATTTTTTGCACAAAACAAAAATTATCTTTATTTTTCCGTTAAGCTTTTTTGCGCCTTTTCAAAATATCTCAAAATTTGTACAAGTATACCAGGTATACTTATAATTGCCGTACTCTAAGTGGGGGGACTGGAGTACATTTATGCAAAAGTTTTGTGACTTTTTAAAAAGTTGCTGTTGATAAATCGTCCGAATACATTTAGAGAGCAAAAACGAGACCCACAATTATGAATAATTAAAAAAACAAACAAACAAACACAAAAACAAGCAACATATACAAGATAGACCTCGAAAAGGAGACAAATTAAAAGAATGGAACACATCAAAAACAGGCTAAAAATACCAAGAAGTAAATAAAATGGAACAAAGGCAATAATGCTTCGGAGCCTCCAATATGTTGTTTAGGCTTTTCTCAGAAAATACGGCAAAACCATCTGTGCAGTCTGATTTGACATTTTCCCTTATAGGATTATGGTGATGATAATAATAATAATAACCATATGATATATCAGGAGTAGCCGGTTTTATACACAGAAAAGGGGTTATTATTAATTATGTTCATTAACTGAAAGAATTAGAAGCTTCTCCACAATTATGTCGTGGGAAGGACAAACTTTATGAGGCATATACTCATTATCCATCATTATTCAGTCCTCACTGGTCCAGAATATAAAGTAGTCATGTACTGTCAGAAGAAAAAATTATGGAAAATTATTATTTGCTCCAAGTCACATCATCAGGAGTTTAAAGGCTACAACCACCTATTTTTTTTTGGATACCCTGCTGGTTCAGTGTCTTTAGAACTTATGTTCTCCTGTTCTGCATTGTGTTCGAAATATGATCTAACGATAGTCTAACGTGAAAAAAAATGCTTCGACTTCTGTTTGTTACTGGCTTTAAAGAGGACCTGTCACTTTCTCCCAAAAAATTGAGTCAAATACATTGTAAAAATCCTTGTACTCCCCTGATTCTGCCCCTTTTTTCCGTTTTGCGCTGCATTGCCCCATTGTAAAGATAATTACATTTGTTATGCATTATGTGAAATCTCTGCTTGTAGTGCAACTGTGTGTTTCCTCAAAGTCTTCTCTGGGGGTGTGCACTTTCATACCTCCCTCCCAGATGCCACCAATCACAGCTCAGCAGTGTCTGCGACTGCTAGATAAGCTGCCTGTGACGCTAGTCACTACTCAGTGTGACACTAGTCATTACTCATGGACTTGCCGTGAGACAGGATAGTCAAGAGGTCCGAGGTCGGTACCAAGAGGGCTCATAATAGACAAGGGGAAAAGATAAAAGTGTAGTCAAGTCACAGTCAGAGAATCAGGAAGGTAGCAGATGAAGACAAAGAGGTAAGTCAAGTGGATGGTCAAAAGTAAATCCAAGGTCAGCAACGGAGATCAAAATTCAACTCAGAGCATTGATCAAACACACACCACTTAAACAAAGCTACAATTGGCAATGGTCTGACTCATGTTAGTTAAATAGTCCTGTAATCACTCAGAACAAATGACACCTGAAGATCCCACAGACCCAACCAGATAGGACGGCTGAGCTGTCATTCACAATACTCACACCTCTGCCTCAGATTCCGTGGCAGACCTGTCATTCACAATCCTGACAGCTCAGCAAGCCCTCGATCCCATCGAGCGGCAGAGCTCTCATTCACAGCGTCCATAGGACACCGTGAATGGTGGAATCGTGACACTGTCGAGCTGTGTCAGGGAGGGAAGGGTGAAAGTGCACTTCCCTTGAGAAGAATATGAAGAAATGCCCAGTTGAACTGCAAGCAGAGAGTTCACATGCTGCTCTCCAAAAGTAACAAATGTTAATATCTCTGCAATGGAATGACGCAACGCACAACAATAAAAAGCTGCAGAATTAGGGGAGCTCAGGGATTCGATCAGGCCATGCTTGTAATCTGTATTCGCTGGATAGGAACCCTGAGAACAGCCATCTGAGGCTGTTATTTTGATTAGACAGCATGGCTTGATGTCACATCTGTGTTATGCCTCAACAATAAACTTGGCAGGTTAATCAAAAGAAGAGCCACAGATGCATAGAGGTATAAGGCAGTTCTTAGGGCTCCTGTCCACCGGTCACAGATTACTGACTGAAGACTTTCAGACCAAGTCCTGTGAACCAATTTCCACTACCTCTAATGTTAAAGTTTAGAAAAGACAGAGGTCCATGCAGTTCAAACTATTATTCTAAAGTTTTGATCCCGAGAAAGGCAAAACAAGATGAGGCAGCTGTTACCCCATATTAAGGGAAACTCTCTTTTACAACTGCAGATATGGCGATCAAACTAGTTCCCCGGAATAATGTCACATCACAGAAGGGAAATAAGTGACTTACCTGTAATATGATAGCTCACTTGACGGTTTATATCGGATGTGTCTTCATCCCAAGTACTAAGTATTCCAACCACCTCTCCTGGGGCATCACTCTCCTTCACAAATCCTTTATAGGTTTCTTGTTCAAAGATGGGTCCATTGTCGTTGATATCTGTGACAGTCACTGAGACAATGGCAGAAGTAGAGAAAGATAATGCTTCTCCAAGATCAGCTGCTACAACAGTGAATATATAGGTAGGATTCCTCTCGTGGTCTAATTCTTTCAGTGTACTTATCCAACCAGTATTTGAGTCAATGGTGAATGTTTCTAAGATTTTGTCTTCATCCCGTTCTGAAATGAGGCTGTAAGTGACTTGCCCATTGGCACCCCAGTCGGCATCGGCGGCTTTCACTTGGATAACACTGGTTCCCATTGACAAACCCTCCATGATCACAGCATCATAGTGTGTGGAGTCAAATAATGGCTTGTTGTCATTCAAATCTAAGATCTTGATCTCTATGTCAACAGTAATTAATACATCAACATTATCCAGAGGTATAGAAGCAGCCACCTTGAAATGAAAAATAGGTATAGATTCATGGTCAACTTTTTTGTCCAATTTTAACACTCCCGTATCCTTATCGATGACAAAAATGTTGTCCTTGTTATTTTCAGGATATTCACCATTGACTACGCTGTATATAGCATCTTGAATGGGTTTAATAAGGAATGAGTCTATTATAGTGCCAATCAAAGTATCTTCTGGGACAGAGAATGTATACTGAATTTGGGAAAAGGTAGGCAGGAGAGTATCTGAGGGTACGACATGTATGTATACAGGAATAAGAGAGTGCTTCATAGGAATGCCCCCATCCACTGCTTTTACAAAAAATGAAAGAACTGTATTTTTCAGCTGATTGAAGTTGCCTTTTGTCACCATCCATCCATTGTCAGGGTCAATTTCCAAAAGATCTGCTACTGAAACAGAAGCCTCACTGTATAATGAGTAGGTGATTCGAGAATTGGCACCATCATCTTCATCGAAGGCTTGCACCTGAGTGACGAGATGGCCTTTCTCAACATCAGCTTTGACACTTGCATGATATTCCGTGGCTTTAAATTGTGGAGCATTGTCATTTTCATCCACCACTAATACTTGGATAGTACAAAAAGCTGCCCGACCACCACCATCCAGAGCTCTAAGGAATATATGAATGTCCCGCTCGAGTGGATTTTCTCGATCAAGCTTTTCGGTAGTTACAATCTGTCCTAATGTGTCAATGAAAAATCGATTTTTGGCCAAATCATTTATTATTGTGTAGGTAACGTGTCCATATAAGCCTGAATCTCCATCTGTTGCCTTGACATAAATTACTTTGGTGCCAACAGGGGCATTTTCTCTAACTTCAGTCACATAAACACTTTGTGCAAAAACAGGGCTAAAAAGATTGGCACCAAGGATCTTCACATGGACTTGTGCTGTACTGGTGAACAGGCCATCAGACACGGAGATATTTAAACTATGCATCGGCTCCATTCGTTGCTTACGATGGTTAGATAGGGTTATGACGCCACTCTTACTATCCATGAAAAAGTTCATACGGTCATTTCCAGACAAAATGCTGTACTCCAATCTATCAACGTCTGTACTGTCTGCGTCAGAAGCTTGGACACAGGTGACAAAATGTCCTCTGGGAGCCAACTCACTCACATATGACTCATAGATCAACTGATTGAACACTGGAGGATTGTCATTTAAGTCTGTAATATAGATAGTAACTAGGACCTCGCTACTTAGAGATGGAAATCCATTATCTGTTGCCCTGATTTTCAGGACACTTTGCTGGGAAACCTCATGGTCCAACAGACGAGCTGTAAGTATTAAACCACTGGTACTGTCTATGTGGAACGAATCAGTGTTGTTAAAAACGTCCTGAACAATTTGATACCTTATGACTTTGTTATTATAGGAGTCGGCATCTGTGGCAACTACTTGCAGAACTGGAGTCCCAATAAGGGAGCTTTCCGATAAAGTGGCATTGTATGACGGAAACTGGAAAATAGGTGGGTTATCATTGACGTCGTTGATGCTGATATCTACAATGACTTCGGCCCGAGCACTGGTGAGTGAATCACTGGCACGTACGGTCAACTTAAAGGAGGGGTTTGTTTCAAAATCTAATGGGCTCACTACACTTAAAACGCCTGTGTCAAAATCAATGTTAAACTGGTTATAGGGATCGCCATCAACAATGGTGTAGATGATACCTTGGCCTTCTGGGCTTGTGGCATTAATGCTCAAAATTGGTGTATGCATCTTGACGTCTTCATTTACGGAAGCTGTGTAAAAGGCTTTGTCAAATACCGGCATGGCTTTGTTGACAATGGTGACTGGGAGCTCAACCATGGCGGACAATAAAGGATCCCCACAATCTTTGGCAATGATAATTAACATGTACTCTATGTTTGAGAGATCTGAGTCGAAGGTCATTTTTAAGGTAACACTTCCGTTTTGCTTGTTGATTTCAAAATGGCCGTAATCATCTTCCAAGAAAAATGATAGCTCACCATTTTTACCCTTGTCTTTATCTATCGCAGTCACCTTATATATCAAAGTCCCTGGCTCAGCATCAACCTGAACAGCGGCATAGTATGGAAGACCTACAAAGACAGGAGGATTGTCATTTATATCTTCGATGTTGACCTTAACAACAACTCGAGCCACGCGAAGATTATCTAACTCCCTACTTGCTTCTACTACCAATTCATAGATCTCCTCTTCTTCTCTGTCAAAAGAAATCCCTGTGGTCTGAATAACTCCAGAGGTAGACTTAATTCTAAACTTATTTCCTGGGTTTAGTATAGTATATCTTAGGGGCTCGTTCAAACGGTGGCCCACAGCATTCACAACGGCTATCTTTGTGATATTGGTGGTGTTTTCCGCTATAGAAGCAGAGTAAAAATCTTGGGTGAAGTAGAGACCACTGTCCATAGCTTCTTTTACCAGTATAGTCACAATGGCAGTACTATAAAACTTTCCATCTGATACTTTAACCATAAGCATGTAATGATCTTTAGATAAACTACTGTTTTTTACAGTAATGACCCCACTGCTCGAATCGATTATGAAATGGTTGAGGTTTCCTTCCGTTAATGAGTAACTCAACTCTGGCGGTATTGCTAAATCTGGATCTCTTGCGCTAACTTGCAGAACTTCTACGCCTACATAGGTTGGTAAGAGTAAAGTTGTTTCAAAAACAGCTTCGGTGAATACTGGAGGGTTATCGTTGACATCACTTACTTCAATTGAAACTTCAACTGGATTTTCGGCAGTAAGTTGGGGACTTCCACTATCCCTTACATGTACATGGAAATGAAAGTAGGCTATGGTTTCATGGTCCAAGTAAGCTATAGTTCGGATGGCACCGGTGCTGGAATCCACCGTGAAATACTTTTTGGCTGTTGACTCAACAATCTGGTACACAAGCAAAGCATTCTGGTTGCTATCTGCATCTGTTGCTCTTATTACTAATGGGTTTTTATCGGCGCTTCTCACGATGCTATTTATGGGGGCTGCTTCACTGATCGTACCTACATACTGAGAACTGAGAAAGACTGGTGGGTTGTCATTCTGGTCAAGAATCTGGATGTTGATTGTGGCGTTAGATGCCATGCCTGCCATATTTGTTGCCTGGACAATAAGCTGGTAAGAAGATAATCGTTCATAATCAAGCGGCTTCTGAGTTGTGATGACTCCAGAGTATGGGTTGATGGAGAAAGTTCCTTCCATGTTACCAGATTTGATTTCGAAAACCAAAGTAGATTGACTTATTGCAGACACCAACACAACCGGTGTGCCGACTTCTACGTTCTCATGAACTTCAGCTTGATATTCCATCTGGGTGAATTTTGGATTTGAATTATCAGACATGGATAAGGAAATTCGAACAATAGCTGCAGCAGAGAGCGGTGGGCTTCCTCGATCAGTGACTTTGACGGATAGAACGAATTGACCCATTGTGGATAAGTCTGGCTCCTTTGACACAGTGATGATGCCCAGAACTGGTTCGATTTTGAACATATTCCCAGTGTTGCCTAAAAATAAAAAAAAAAGAGGGATTAAGCCAAGAAGTAAAAATAGTAAAAACAATCACACGTCAGTTTGTAGAGCAGTTGCAAACGTCAAACATTACACGCTCACGATGGCCTTATAGCACAAGGTTACCCTGTAGAGAGATGAATTGCAGGCTACCGTATGTCACTGCTATTGGATGATGTGCCTAGTGAAGTGTGAAGGATCAGGTCACTACTGACAATTTATTCTGAGACAGGTGAGTGCTTTATGATTTGCAATTACCGAGTACCGCCATGTATGTGTTTTGTCTCAATAATACACTATAAAAAAAGAACCTATTTCAAATCTATATTTGCTTTTTAATTTCTCCAGAATTATTTGAAATAAAAATATATTTTTTAATTTTATCTTTTATTTATCATTTTAACTTTTCTATTTTATCTCATACTAAGTACCATACTGTAGGAAGCCCAATTAGACTTTGTGTATGCTGTTACTTACAAGTGACTGACTGCTATGGACAACAAAGACAGGTATTCCTTTAAACAATTTTGATAAATCTGCCCCAATTAGCGCATGATTACACACATGGACAATAGTTGTTGGTACCTTCTATTAAAGTCAGAAAAACTCACAATGGTCACTGAAATAATTTGAAAATTGCAAAAGTAATTTAATTTAATTTTATTGAATATCAACTGATGAAAATCAAACTTTTGGTTTTGAGTTGTGGTTCAACAGAAAATTAAGAAAAAAAAAAATGAACCTGGCCTGGACAAAAATGATTACACCTGTAACTCAATATTTTGTTGCACAACTTTTTGAAGTAATAACTGCAAACAAGCTGTCAATGAGACGTCTGCCTCCGTTCACAGGTATTTTGGACGCTATTTGTGAGCAAACTGCTCCTTGTCTCAAGAGTGAAGGCACCTTCTCCAGACTGCAGGAGTCATCTCCTTCCAGAGATGTTCAGTAGGATTTAGATCAGGGCTCGTAGAAGCCACTACAGAAGAGTTCGATGCTTTGCTCTTAGCCAATCTTGGATATTTTAAGTTATGTTTTGGATCATTATCCTATTGTAGGACCCCTGACCAGTGACTCAGACGGAGCTATCTGACACTGGGCAGCACATTTCACTCCAGAATGGCATCATAGTCTTCAGATTTTATTGTACCCGTCACATATTCAAGACCCCCTGTGCCAGATGCAGCAAAACAGCCCCAAAACATAACTGTGCCTTCTCCATATGTCACAATAGGTACAATGTACTATTCTTTATACACATTTTTGCGTCTGTAAACATAGAGCTGATGTGATGCCAAAAAGCTCCAGTTTTGTCTCATCTGTTAAAAGAATGTTCTCTCAGAAGCTTTGTGGCTTGTTAGTATGTGCAGCGCCCCAGAGTCCTGGTCGTTGCAGTAATGCCGCTCTTCCACCAGGGGGAGTGATGTTACGTCTGATTGTACTAAAGGAGTTCACCTGACCAGGTATCACAGTCACACACTACACTTCACACTCCAGTCCACCAGGGGGAGCAAAGGTTCTATCTATTGGGCCACTCCTCCCACACGGGTAAAACTGGTGGGTTGGATAGGAAGTCAGTCAGAAGTTGCCTGGATTAGACCCAGAGAGGACCCGTCAGGCAGACAGGGGGAGAAGGAGGAACATCTGAGCTGCAGACAGAGGTCCCTGTCAGGGGTGGGATCCTGACAGAGGCCAAGCACGAGATAGAAAGTTACGGAGCTGCGCCTGCACTTCATTGCGGCAGCATCCTAAGAAAGGACACGAAGCGAAGTATATTGTGGAGAGTGAGAAACGACATCACAGCACAAGGAGATAATACCGGGAGGAGTCCTGCCTTAAGACCGGCAACATCCTTCCGAGGCGCGTAGCCGGAACACCGAGGGAGTAATAGGCTCTACGCATTACTTCAGAGACCGGCAGGACACTTAATTCCAAGTTGGCTGCCCGACCTTAATACCTATGAAGACAACGGAGGGAAATTGTGGGAGAGGGGCATCTCTAGGGTCCCCATAAAATAGCTCCAGGCCTACCCCGTCATACGGGTGCGTCCTATCCATATCATCTGGGGGACAGAGAGAGGGAGAGAGAGAGAGAACATCAGAAACATGCACGAAAGTTGTGAGGACTATCCCGTGGTGCACAGCAGGGAGGTACTACAACACACAGGTGCTAGTAGGGAGGCTACTGATTTCCACCTGCAAAGGGAACTCTGGATGTGCCTTCGGACCAGCCGGATTCAGCCAGCCCTGTGAACAGTACTCTGGACTGTGGACGCTGAAGTCTTCAGTAAAAGGTAAAGAGACTGCAACCTTTGTGTCCTCGTTATTCCTAGCGCCTTACGACGTCCACCATCACCACCTACACATCTGGGAAGCCATGGGGACATACTTCACCTGTGGGAAGGTACACCATCTAGCTGCCATTCCATCACCCCAGTGGACCCTTAGCAGCGTCGGTCACCCTGACCAAACACCACAGGTGGCGTCACAAACACCGCACAAACAACTACACCTTTAATTGGGCGCCCCTCAGAAGGGCCACGGACCGGGTCGGGCCACCGTGACATCCCCAGAACCGAGAGAGACAGATCCGGTACTGAGTACCCCACTGCCCTTACGCATGGGGGCGCTCCAAACTTTGGCATCACGAACAGGATCTACTTAAGTCCGAGAATCGGGTCATGTGTGCCTTGGAACTGTGCCAGAATTGTGCTTGAACTGTGATTTATTGCAAAGATTGTGTATTGCCATTTGCCGCCAAAAATTCCCGCCAAAACCGCCGCCATTGCAGCGCCACGAGGAGCGCAGAAGAAGAAGGACGTGGAGTTGTGGGCGTTAACGAACTGAGAAGCGCGAAAGATAATGGCTGCCCAGTCTAAATACTTCTGTATCCTGAGGACGTGTCTGTCAGCGGCCGAGATCCGCCTCCTAATTCTCTATGGGGGGCGGAGACCGAAGAAATGAAACTATGACTCAGAAGGAATGGAGCCAGCAACCAGAGGGGACCTCCGAAAAAGGATGGCCCCGCACAGACCCCTGTCACCGGAGGATTACTCCGACATGCCACCGCTGGAGAGCCTGGACCCCTGGGAGTTGCCAATGGGGAGTCCGCTGCTGGTGCCATTACCAGCTCTGGCGCCTTCCTCGGAGGAGTGGAGTGGCGCCGGAGGGGTCACCGCAAGTGCGGGCACCCGGTATCGTAGCTTCCGGTGAGATCGCCTCCCCTCCGCACCTGCTCCGCCCAACACCGCGACTGCTGGGGCCCCGGTATCCCCATTACCTGACCCCAGACCGCCGGGGGGGCATGACCTCGGGCCCTTCCCATGGGGAGACTGCCGGAGGCACCTGATCGCGGAGTATGTGAGGGAGGGGGAGAGAGAAGTTCGAGGTGAGCTGCTGGATGGCTCGTTGCCTAAATGGGGTGTCGTGATTGTATACCAACCCCAGAGAGGGAAAGGGTTCGTGCAGGAGATCGGGTCGTCGGTGAGGGTCCACATCACCCGGGAGAAAGTGGAATCCTGCCTGAGCGGAGATGGTGCGGATCCCATCCTGAAACCCGGGGACGCCGTCACCTACCGCCGGTACCAAAAGGGGAACGGCTGGTGGGCCCGGGATATCCAGAGATGCACAGATCTCTTGGCGGTCTCCAGAACCCTGGAAGAAGAGCTTGCCGCTGAAACTGCCGCAGCTAGTCCTACCGTCCCCGGCATCATCCACCGGACCACCCAGACCTTCATTGCCGCGCATGACCTGGTTGTGCAGAAAGAACAGACGCATGGAGTGCACCTGGCACCCGGAGTGGACTTAGATTTGAGTCTTCCCAAGCCGCAGAGGGCTACCTGTCCGGTAAAGCCCTGGTGGAGGCCTCCAGACTTATAAGAATAAACCTCGGAGCTACAATTATGTAAATAGTTAACGGTTTGCTTTCTTGCTTTTGCTGCTAAAACACGTCTAGGGTTATTTCTCTTAAAGGGATCCCTTTGTTGACCCGGGATCCCTATTGTTTCTAAGTTTTGCACAAGTTTTCTACGTTTATCAAAGGACTGCCGAATCATGGACGGTGAATGGTTCACAAACTGTCGCTGTATATAGTTTGCACCTTCTTAAAGGTGCTCCCTACTGGTTTTACAAAGAAGAGCTTTTTGAAGAGACTGTTCCGGATTACAGCGTGAAAGTTCTTGCTTGAAAGTTAATAACTGACTTGTTGATTGTTTGCACTACCTCAGAAGAGACTTGGTTTCCTTTTAAAGGGAATGTTTAGTTGTTGCACTTCGCCTAAAAATGATAATGTTGCCTTAACTAGTTAGATAGTACTAATGTTCTTACATAGTGATAGTATGTAGTTAGAAGTAGAAATGTTAATAATGTTCTTTGAATAAAAATTGAAGTTAAAGTAAAAATTAGAATTTTATGAGAAGAAGTTAAGGGAAGATGCAGTAGGCCCGTAGGGGTAGACAAATATTTAATCCTGCATACGTAAAGTGGAAGCAAAGTAAAGAGAATGTTGAGTTGCACTTTTGAATCTTATGGTATACCTTTACTGGGTACACGCCCTTAAAGGACAAGTACTGTTTTTGTAGATAGTATACCTGTATGGGTAATAATGGTTATTCATAGTTAGTTAGTTAATAAGTGTTATTTAAATTTATATGCACCATGTAAATATGTTTTTGTTTGCAACGTTCAAGTGTTCTCACCTCCCATAAAGGGAAGCATTGTTATATTTACTTGTTTACAGCATTCCAAAAATTTTGTATGTCTTTTGCTAACATGTATTGTTGTTCTTTTCCCAGCCCGGGAGTGCTGGATTTAACGGGGGGGAGTGCAGCGCCCCAGAGTCCTGGTCGTTGCAGTAATGTCGCTCTTCCACCAGGGGGAGTGATGTTACGTCTGATTGTACTAAAGGAGTTCACCTAACCAGGTATCACAGTCACACACTACACTTCACACTCCAGTCCACCAGGGGGAGCAAAGGTTCTATCTACTAGGCCACTCCTCACACACGGGTAAAACTGGTGGGTTGGATAGGAAGTCAGTCAGAAGCTGCCTGGGTTAGACCCAGAGAGGACCCGTCAGGCAGACAGGGGGAGAAGGAGGAATATCTGAGCTGCAGACAGAGGGTCCCTGTCAGGGGTGGGATCCTGACAGAGGCCAAGCACGAGATAGAGCGTTACGGAGCTGCGCCTGCACTTCATTGCGGCAGCATCCTAAGAAAGGACACGAAGCGAAGTATATTGTGGAGAGTGAGAAACGAGATCACAGCACAAGGAGATAATACCGGGAGGAGTCCTGCCTTAAGACCGGCAACATCCTTCCGAGGCGCGTAGCCTGTGGCCGGAACACCGAGGGAGTAATAGGCTCTACGCATTACTTCAGAGACCGGCAGGACAATTAATTCCAAGTTGGCTGCCCGACCTTAATACCTATGAAGACAACGGAGGCAAATTGTGGGAGAGGGGCGTCTCTAGGGTCCCTATCAAATAGCTCCAGGCCTACCCCGTCATACAGGTTGTCCTATCCGTATCATCTGGGGGACAGAGAGAGAGAGAGAACATCAGAAACATCCACGAAAGTTGTGAGGACTATCCCGTGGTGCTCAGCAGGGAGGTACTACAACACACAAGCGCTAGTAGGAAGGCCACTGATTTCCACCTGTAAAGGGAACTCTGGATGTGCCTTCGGACCAGCCGGATTCAGCCAGCCCTGTGTACAGTACTCTGGACTGTGGACGCTGAAGTCTTCAGTAAAAGGTAAAGAGACTGCAACCTTTGTGTCCTCGTTATTCCTTGCGCCTTACGACGTCCACCATCACCACCTACACATCTGGGAAGCCCTGGGGACATACTTCACCTGTGGGAAGGTACACCATCTAGCTGCCATTCCATCACCCCAGTGGACCCTTAGCAGCGTCGGTCACCCTGACCAAACACCACAGGTGGCGTCACAAACACCGCACAAACAACTACACCTTTAATTGGGCACCCCTCAGAAGGGCCACGGACCGGGTCGGGCCACCGTGACATCCCCAGAACCGAGAGAGACAGACCCGGTACCGAGTACCCCACTGCCCTTACACGTGGGGGCGCTCCATATGCTTTTGGCAAATTCTAGTCTCGCTGTTTATGATTTGCTTTCAACAGTGGATTACTCCTTTACTCCTTGGTTGTCTTCCATGAAGTCCACTTTGGCCAAGACAACAAAGGATGGTGTCATCTGACATTAGTGGCCCCTGACCTTGGAGTTCACCTCTAATCTCTTTGAAAGTTGTTCTGAGCTCTTTGGTTCTCATTCGTATTATCCGTCTCTTTGATGTGTCATAATTTTTCCCCTTGTAGCCACATCCAGGGAGGTCGGCAACAGTCACATGGACCTTAAACGTCTGAATAATAAGTGCAACTGTAGTAAGAGAAACATCAATCTGTTTGGAGATGTCTTATAACCTTTACCTTTAACATGTCTGTCTATAATTTTCTAGCTAATCTCCTGAGACAAATTTTTCCTTAGCTCTCTTTGGTCCATGCTCAGTGTCACCATGACACCAAACAGCACAATGACTACTTTTCACCCTGTTACATAATCAGACTAAGTGATTACAAGTTTCTAGACACTTCTGATGCTAATTACAGGAATCACCTTAACTTTCACTTGTCCCTATACTCAAATTATTTTCAATCTTTTCTAGGGACACAATAATTTTTGTCCAGGTCAATTTCATTATTTTTTTTTTATTTTTCTGTTGAACTACAATTCCAAAGCAATGCCTGACTGTCATTAGTTGATATTCAGTAAATTGAAAATTACTTTTGCAGGTTACCAGTTATTTCATTGACCATTTGAGTTTTTCTTACTTTAGCAGGAGGGTGCCAACAATTTTGTCCATGTTTGTATAACCTAGGTTTGAATCCGTGCCTATATGTCGAAGATTTGATGCAAAAGACATAAAGGTGACCATGAAGAACCATGTCACCTTCCTAGCCGAGTCTGTACAATATACATAACACAAGAGACAAGTATCTTTGCTATGAGGATAGTTATCCATAGACGATGTCATCAGACTGTCAGGTCCATTGACCATATAAAATATTGTGAATGGAAAAGCACTTTTGGAAAAAGCACCATCCCTGAGTACAATGTCCTTCTATAAGTCATAGAACGGGCCGAGATGAAAAGTGAGAAAATATATCCATCCTTAGAGTGTAACAAATCCATGAAACAGTCACCAAACAATGAGCATGTTGGGCAATAAATTACGAAAATTTAGAATTATATGCAGCACAAATATAAAGGGACCTGAAAATCGTACACAAGGCTATCAAATGACCACAGAAGATTCATGGTCTTCTACTTTTTCTCTATAACTTTTTGACTAAAGTTTCAAATTGGCCAAATTCTAAAAGTTCCTAACTGTAGATAAGTCGATGCCAGAGCTGTCTGGCACTGATTGTCTCACCCCTTCCCGGTAGAAACACATGTATGCGTGGCCAAGCAAAAAGTTTCTTTTTATGGGGGGAATCAGGAGAGATAGCGGTCTGCTGAACAACACAGTATACACACTCCTCAACAATAAAATTGCAACTCCAAGAAGGAAAATTTGTGGAATTATGGAAATCACAGGATGGATAGACAGGTTACTGATCTGCAAATAAGGAAAAAATTGAAACATTTTCAAACCATCTCGATTTATTTAGTCTGGAGTATGAGCACCACGTGTAGAAATCCCCATACTTACAGCCTTGGCCACATCACTGAAGTTATCAAGGGTTGTTTGCGGAATGTTCTGCTGCAGAATGCACTTGGGTGCAAAAATCATCAAGATCCGCTGCTGGCAGCATCCTTTGTAACTGCCAAAAAAATAGCTGCGGATCTTGATGATTTTACCAAATGCATTCAAGACAACAGAACATTGCTCAGGCGACCATTAATAACCTCGATGATAGCAGCAGAGGCTGTAAGTGTGGGGATTTCTGCACGTGGGGCTACTCCAGACTGATTAAATCTAGGTACGTACAAAATATTGATTTTAGTTTATCATCATTTGCAGATCAGTAATAAGTTGATCCATCCTGTGATTTCCATAATTCCATACCTTTTTAATCTTGGTGTTTCCATTTCAATGGTAATGACTGTATTAATACATAGCAGTACCACGAGAGTGTTTTTTCTAATACTCGTCTTCATTTTCCCCAGAATATGACCCCTTCTGATCACAGACACTACTGTATGTTTCACTGTGACATTTAGAAAATGTCATTGATTTCACAAAATTTGTCCAATGTGTGAAATGGAAACTGTGAAGTGTAGACATCTGCAGATACAAAGATCGCGGGTAATTAAACTTTACAAAGTTCAATTTACAAGATATGGAACATGGACGGATGTCTAGAAGACACTGAGCATCATATGTATACTGTACAGAACAGGAACCTCTCAAAGGTCAGACAACCTTATGTACAGCGTCTACCTACACATTCAGATAGATAGGCAGACGGACACATACAGTCACCGCCTAAAGTGTTGGCACCCTTGAAATTGTTTCAGAAAATGAAATATTTCTCCTAGAAAATTATTGCAGCTACACGTGTTTTGTTATAAACATGTTTATTTCCTTTGCGTGTATCAGAACAACACACAAAAAAAGGCAAATTGGATATAAGTTCATACAAAACCCCCAAAATGAGCCAGAGAAAATTGCTACGGGGCAGTGGGAAGAACCGGGCAAAGCTCCACAATTGGTGCATCTAATAGATGCGCCTTTTCTGGGCAGCTGCAGTTTTTAGGTTGGGGGGGCCCATATCCATGGCCCCTTAACAGCATGAGAATAGCAGCCCGCACCTGTGAGTTTTGCCGGGTTGGTTGAAAAGCAAAGGGGGGACCCCACGTCGGGTTTTTCTTTCATTCATTGTCCCCTGTTCACGCTGCTCGCCGGCTGAGCAGGAGAGGAGTAATGACAGCCGCGTTCAGCACCACACGCAGGGGAACAGCGCTTACTGTAGCGCTACTTCCCCGGCGGCCTTCTGTGCACACGGAGAACAGTGTACACTGATCTCCGTGTGCATGTGTGTGGCACGTTTGGTGGGCCGTGTGTCCGGGTAAAAACGGACATGTCTGCATGTTTTGCATTTGAATGGGTCTACGTGTTTCAGTGTCTCCGGTACATGAGAAAACTGTCACTGCACTGACGTGTGAAACCGGCCTTAAGGACAGTCCACATATAACCCATTAGGTCTTAGGGTGTTACGTTTATGAATCCAGTCTAATCCCTCCATTTTGAGCAGTTTCTCTTTCCCCACCTGGGGCACATGACTTAAAATACAAAACTCTAATCCCCTTCTTTGTGTCCCAGTTAAAAAAATAAATTTGATACAGGCAACTCTAATTTTTCTTTCTAATTGTATATCTATGATGATTGAAGGGGGTCTTATAATCCCATCTTGTTTCTCCCACATATACATTTTTACAGGGACATAAATGATCTCATTTACTTTGCTTGTACTGTAAAATACTTTTTTTTTTCACGGCAAAAATGCCACGTGTGAATATCCTCTTAGACTATGTTCCCACTATGAGTTTTTCAAGCTCCATGATTTAAAAAAAAAATTCAAGTAACCTATTTTACTTAACTGGTGCAGAAAATCAAAAACTCACCAAAATCGCATCATGGGAACTGAGCCTCAAAGAACAAAATACTACTGGTATTTTCTTAGTGGACTAAAATCCACTGATGAATTCCTTTTACTTGCCACTTGCTGTAGAAATTGATAGTTTTTTTGCCGCTGTTCTCCTGAATCCGACGCCGTTTTCCTTTTTTTCCTGCGCCTCTCCGTTCCTGAGATATGGCCCTTTATTCACTGAACACAAATTTGACCTTTTGTAGCCAAGTGGGCTCGGTTCTCGTAAACATATCAATAGAAAACAGTTGAGGATCACGCCCAGTTGGCTAAAAAGACCAGATTTGTATACAGGAAAGATTGGGCCATATCTCAAGAACGGAGAGGCGCAGAAACAAAAGAAAAGCATCGCCGGATTCAGGAGAACAGCGGCAATTACACCGGGTTCAAAAATATTGATTTATAGCAAATGACAGGGTCTTTTTAATTCGGGCCCCCAATGTACTATATTTTTAGAATATGAGACCTACTGACGATGACAAAACTAATTTAATTACTCTCGTTGTGTGAAGTGCTTGTGTTCACTTCCCAAGAGTTTCTCAATTTCCTTCCGAACCAAAACATATTAAAGATTAATTGGTTTCCTATGAAATTGACCCCAGCGTGTGTAATAAGGGGATGAGATTGTGAGTCCACCAGAGACAGGGATCTGTGTACCTCGCTGCAGAATGTGTTGGTGCTATATAAGCGATAGGAAGTAACTAAATTAGTGTTACAGGTGGTGAACCTTTTACTGCTATACTTCCCAGAGAAACAAGCACGGGCAATTCCCAGCCGCCTGCCATGAAGTTGTCTGATGCATTAGTCATGTGCAGCAATATAGCTCCGGGGCGCGCTCGGTGCAAACAAATACACAATTATATGCTTGGCTACGGATCCGGGCTACGAACTGCTAAAACAATCTGCTTAATGAGTTTACCATAGAAAGCTGTGGCTCAGGTATAAAATGTCATGTACAACAGGCTGCCACAGATAGAGGCGGCCGGCTGCAAACGATTTCCTCTCCCGCAGATGTTTCTGAGGACCGGACCGTGTAATGCAGATTTATATGAGAGAGGAAACCTGGGGCGAACCTGACACCCTCTGCAGTCACAGAGGTTGTTATATTAGGGTTCGGTTTAACCCCCACGAGTATTATAAAAGACTGTATTCATTATGTATTAGTGTAACTGGTGGGGTACCGACATAGTAAATGTAGGGGCCCGACAAGGGATAAAGATGTATTCTTCCTAACATCCACAATCGTGCCCCACTAATTCCTAGCACATGGCATGATTTCTAAAAAAAAAAGGGTAACAAAAATCTGACTTCCCAAACGAATGAATTTAACTTTTTTGTTTTGCTTCATTGGCCCCTAACAGGAGGAGCATGGGAACTTCACCCAGAGCCTTGAGCTGGCAATGGGTGGCCATCCGGTGGTTGCCAGTGCTTGCCGGAGATCTCCAACTCGGGAGAGACTAGGGGAGCACCTAGGGAATTTAATTTTGACCAGGGAAGTGACGGGCATGTGACAGGAAGTTCAAAACCATGAGGGTTCCAATTTGGGAAGAGAGAAACAATAAGCATTGGGTGGGCATTTATCAAAGCTTGCCAGGTATCTCCACCTCAGGGGAGAGCTAGGGGGACACCTAGGAAATATCATTATGAACAGAGATGTGACGGACGTGTGGTAGGAAGTTCAAAACCATAGGGGTTCCAATTTGGGAAGAGAGAATTAATAAGATGCAGTAGAGTTGGTGCAAATTGATTTGTAGGACCCAGTACGGTGGACAAGTCGGTAATCTGTGGCCATCGAAAAGGAGCCCTACGGACCACCTCCTACCTCCCAGCATCTGTGACACTCCCTTCGATTAGCCAGCCTGGCATCATGCACATCTGACATCGCACCAGGCAGGCTAATCGAAGGGATGCTGGGAGGTAGGAAGCGGTCCGTAGAGTTCCTTTTCGATGCCCATAGATTACTGACTTGTCCACCGAACTGGGTCCTACGAATCAATTTGCACCATCTCTACTGCATGTTATTGTTTCTCTGTTCCCAAATTGGAACCCCTATGGTTTTGAACTTCCTACCACATGTCCGTCACATCTCTGTTCATAATGATATTTCCTAGGTGTCCCCCTAGATCTCCCCTGAGGTGGAGATACCTGGTAAGCACTGGTAACCCCTGAATGCCCACCCACTGTTTTTCGTTTCTCTCTTCCCAGATTGGAACCCCTATGGTTTTGAACTTCCTACCACATGTCCATCACATCTCTGTTCATAACGATATTTCCTAGGTGTCCCCCTAGCTCTCCCCTGAGGTGGAGATACCTGGCAAGCACTGGTAACCACTGAATGCCCACCCAGTGCCTATCGTTTCTCTCTATCCAAATTGGAACCCCTATAGTTTTGCACTTCCTACCACATGTCCATCATTTCCCTGTTCATAATGATATTTCCTAGGTGTCCCCCTAGATCTCCCCTGAGGTGGAGATACCCGGTAAGCACTGGTAACCCCTGAATGCCCACCCAGTGCCTATCGTTTCTCTCTTCCCAAATTGGAACCCTCATGGTTTTGTGATATCGGGATTTTTTATTACTGACCTGGCCACTGGATTGGGACCTACAAATGGATTTGCACCAACTCTAGGAGGAAGGTGAATGCTCAGATATGAATCATTTTCAATCGCTACATGCATTTGTGACTTTTACAAAAAAAAATGGTACGTTAGGTCAAACCAATAATATGAGGCTCCAAAATCTGCAGCAGGATCCCTCATCGCGACCCATTATTATTATACTTTTCTGGGTCAAAGGGAACTTTTTGCCCTCAGAGACTACTTCTGTAACCCTGGTAGGTCCTCCTCGATGTCTCGGGTATGAGGGGAAGGAGGTAGATGAGAGGTAGAGGAATATAGATTACTGAAAGGACAAGTTAGGGGATAAAATGCCCAGGAGGCAGAACAATCATCATGATACTCACCTCTCACGAGACTCATGCACACTCAGAGAGTCTGAAAATGGACCTCTCACCTCCCCTTTCACAGCACAGATACTGAGGGAGAGGTCCTCACACTACATGGATTTTGGAATAACTCAGGAAGTTTACGTATACAGTGCACCCAGAAAAAAAAAAAAAAAAAGAAGCATGGCAGACGTGCCCTCCCTCACACTTACGTAAATTTTATGTAGGACTCCAATTTTTCAGTATACTATTCCCATACTGCTAGCAAAACCTTTAACAGGCTGCAACTCGCCTCACAGCCACCAGATGGCCACATAGAGACACCCATAACAAACATCTCCCTACAGAGTATCACAAAAACACGTTTTTTTTTTTCAGAGCTTTTCATCTTGCACCAATCTTCTTGGGAAAGTAAACGAAGGGCTGATAGATTATGTATATTCATATATATTATTTTCCAGCACTAATAATGATGCTGTGTCAGTTACCTGTCTCTATCGAGTATATAAGTTCAGCATTTTCTCCTTTGTCTCGGTCTAGGGCAGTGACTTGTATGACGGCCGAGCCAATGGCGGCAGATTCAAACACAGAAGCTTCGTACAGAGGACTGGTGAAGTACGGGCTGTGGTCATTAGTGTCTTCTACGGTAATTGTAACGCGAGCCAGGTTCCGTCTGTACGGGAATTCCTGATCTTTCACCTTTTGGAAAGAATGGAGAAAGGATTGTGAATTATTCATAAGCGCGGAGCCTTTTGTTGTTAGTGATCGTTATTGCAGCGGAAATCAGAGCAACCTCGGAGAAAAAAAAGGAGCGAGCCAAAATACGCGCAGATGTGAGATGACCTGGTGCCACCGATAACAACCTCCTATAAAAATGGAAATATCACAAATTAAATAAATATTTATACAAGGATGGACTATGGCTGGAAAAGGAAAAATTGTCAACCCAGAATGTCAACACTTAAAGATTAACCGTCACTTTAATTTTCCAAAAATCAATAGTACAAGTGCAAATAATCAACTTTGCAATATGTCTTATCAATATTTCTCCTCCGGGACGGATCGTTCATTCTCAAAATTCTCGAATCTCGGGTAAAATCTGTCGTCGGTGAATACAGACTTTCCCATTTCTGAGATAGGAGAAGACAGTTGGTGCTCATAAACTTCTATGGAACTGGCAGTAGAATGTCTGTGTCTGCATCTATAGAATTTTAAAAGCACCAACTGTCTTTGTCAGGAGATGATCTGAGAGTGAATGATCAGTGCAGGAGGAGGAAAACAAAGATATCTCTGATTAAACATATTACAAAGTTTCTTATTTTCATTGATTTATAAAAGAAACATTAAAATGACGATTACTCTTTAAATATCCTCTAAATAAACCCCCAAATATTCTGTGCAGATTAAAATGTCTTCAAAGCGGCTGGAACCTTGTTTCAAAATACAGAGAAAAGACATAAATTAGATGCTAAGATTTTATCTCTCCGTGGCCACCACTAGGGGGAGCCTAGGAGCTTACTGCATACAATTTTTGATTGAACTCAATATTTAACCCCTTAGCACCCTAGACAGCATTGATGCAGCATTTTTTTTTTTCTTTTTTTTTAATTCTTGTCTCCCAAAAGTCACAACTTTGTCATTTTTTGCATCAAGCACACTTGGTAATACTTGTTTTGTGGGGGAGGAAGGGATGGAAAAAAATCAGCAATTTCCACAAAAAAATTAAAGCTTTGTTTTTTGGGAGGTTTATTTATTTATTTTTTTTCCGTTGATGGGGCTGTCTGAAGGTTAGTTTTTTTTTATAGGATGAGGGTAGGCTATGTTCCCATGTTGCGTTTTTGCGGCTTTTTTTTTCAGCGGGCAAAACCTGCTCTCATGGCGGTAACAAGCTGCCTTCAAAAAGCAGATTTTGCCGCGCTTTTGCTGTTTTTGGGGTGAGTTTTTGTGGGGTGGATTATAGGTGTCATTTGTCTACAATACATGTTTAAAACCAGTTTTATTCAGCAAAATTGCATGGTTGTGTTTTGTTTTATTTTTGTTTGCAGTGTTTTTGCACTTTCCCATTGCTTTCTATAGTGAAAAAACAATACAAAAACAGCTCAAAGAATTGACATGTTGATTGGCTGCAGCGGTGATCTGATGCCACACACTTGGAAAAAAAAAGAAGCAAAGAGACTGGCGGAAACACCAGCAGCAGTAAGGTGAAGTGGCAAGGAGTCTAGGGGGTGATTTTTTTGTTATATTTAGGCTGTGTGCCCACATTCAGGATTTTTCGCCTTTTTTTCGGCCATTTTCCGCTGCAAAAACGCTTACATTAAGCATCCAATCATTTGAATGCATTCCGCAATTTTTGTGCACATGCTGCGTTTTTTTCCACGAAAAAAATGCATAGCGGAAAAAAAACACAGCATGTTCATTAATTTTACCGATTTTCTGTGTTTTAGCCGCTATATTATTGCATTGGGAAGCTCCGGAAAAAGACGTGAAAATCTGCAAAAAAAACCGCACAAAAAAACTAGCAAAAAACACGATCGGATTTCCTGCGGAAGGAGTCCGGTTTTGATCAGGAAAATTCTGCGCAAAATCCTGAACGTGGGCACATATCCTTAGGATCATTTATTATTAGTCGTAGAAAATACTTTCACATTTCTTTTTCGTCCCACTATAGGACTTGCACTTGCGATCCTTGACCACTCAATTGTTAGCCTGAAAATACCCAATGCATATGATCATGAGATATCCAACAGCTGATGATTTCCACTTAAAATTATGTCAAGATAACACATTTGATGACCATAGTCCAGGCTGCTGGGATCTCACCATTACAGTGAGGATGTGATGGGCCTGGGTCTCGTGGTCCAGTCGCTCCGCCGTGTACATTGTGCCGCTGCCGGGATCAATGCGAAACTTCCTCATGCTGTTTGGGTCGATGCTGCTGTGGATGATGTAGCTCAGCTTGTGGTTATCATCTTTGTCTGTGGCCTTGATGTGCAATATCTCAGTGTCGGGGAGGACGTCTTCTGAGATGACGGCGTCATAACTGGGCTGGAAGAACTCTGGGCCGTTGTCATTATTATCGAGGACTCGAATTAGAACCTGAAAGAGGAAGAGAGAAAAAAAGAAAGAAAAGTGAACGTGCTCAATAGAAACACAGGGGAAGGCTCTGCTACCAATGGTGACCCATCCAGCTAACCCATCCGGCTGTTAGGGCACCATGAGGGCAGAGCAGCCCCCTATCCTCCTACCCCAGGAGCTCCCTAGCCCTCCTACCCCAGCACCATAGCTCTATCCAATGGGCTACACTATTCATTACTCCAGAACTGCAGATAGACAGACAGATGACAGATAGATAGTGTCACGGATGTGTCAGAGGCTGCAGACCGTTGCACTGCATCTGTCTGCAGAAGGTCTCGATTGTTTGCTTTGCAGACTAGTGGCCACCTCCCCCGGTGGTAATGACCACACCTGGACCAGGGTGTTATAACTCCCTACTTTCTGCTGGGAGGTGCTGGTGTTATTTCCTGTTTACACTTCTCTGTTGAGATTTGGAGCTGTAGCAGTCTGGTAGCGTCCTCTTTGAGTTTGGAGGGCATCGGCGTGTCACCCTGAGTCTACTCAAGCTAAGTGTCCCCTGGTTTCAGTTATCCTTATTGTCTTTAGTGGTAGTGGGATTGACTAGCGTCATCCTGTCCTTCTCGGTGCAAGGCATATTGCCAGGGTCACACAGGGACTAGGTATCCTGTTCGGCGATAGCTGTGGAACCTATATAGGGACAGTAGGGCACACAGGGTGATGTTCATCAGTTGAGGGATCTCCACTTACCCCTTCCCTAGTGTTTGATTCCCCTTCCTTTATCCCTTTGTGCTGCACTTAGTCTGTCCTACACTGTGCATGATAGATAGAAAGATAGATAGATAGATGACAATAGATAATGGATAGATAGATAATATATGGATGAGATAGATAGCTAGATAATAGATAGCTATATATAGAGATAGATAATAGATAGATAGATAATAGACAGATGATATATAATAGATAGATAATAGATAGATAATAGACAGATAGACAATAGATAGATAGGTAATAGATAGGTAGATAATAGATAAATGATAGATAGATAATAGATAGATAATAGATAGATAATAGGTAGATAGATGATAGATAATAGATAGGTAGATAATAGACAGATGATATATAATAGATAGATAATAGACAGATAGACAATAGATAGATAGGTAATAGATAGATAGATAGGTAGATAATAGATAGATGATAGATAGTTAATAGATAGGTAGATAATAGATAGATAATAGATAGACAGATAATAGATAGGTAGATAATAGATAGATGATATAATATATAGCAGACTGACAGATTAATATATAATCAACTTTAATTTGGAAATAAATAAATAAATAAATACATAAATATAAATGGAGACTTTCTCTGGAGTAGCTGGAAGCCTACGATGATGACATCCTGACTCGGTGTCACCGGCACGTCCAGTCCTCGGGGGTCACTCTGCCACCAGTCATCTAATCTATTCAGATCTGTCATAAAGAAACCCCATAAAGGGCCGGTGTGACCCCGAGCTGCAGATCTCCTTTGACCATTGTGCCTCACACAAAACCCCCTCCCTCCCCTGTACCGGCGCTCTCTGGATCCGCCGCCTCCATCTGTACTCCGCTCACGTCCCGTCTTACTTGCCTGAATTTCCCACACTTACAAAAGTTTTAACAAAAGGATCTCTTGGTCCAGTAGTTGCACAAATGAAAGACGTTATGGCCTGATACTCGAGCTGGCAATTATACAGGAGCGTAACCACCGAATAAAGGCGCATACAGTAACACCCAGTAAAGTGGCCGCCACCCGGACTGTGGCCGCAGTGTAACCCTTTAATGACGCTGACAATTTCAATTTCTGCTTTTTTGTCTTTTCTCCTTTTCTTCCAACAGATGCAACTTTTTTTTTTATATTTCTATCGACATCGACATACAGGGGCTTGTTTTTTGGGACTTTCATCTTTTTTTATTTTTCCATTGCCAGGACTGTATTATGACGGCTTTTTTTTTCTGAGCTCTGCGATTGATATTTTTATTTGTACCATTCTTGAGTACATACAACATTTTGATCACTTTTTTTTTTGCAGAGGTACGTTTTGAAAAATTACAATTCTGGTCTTTACTGTATGGGGTAGACCATTATGTTTTGATGAATCTAACGTTTTATGGATGCAGCTGTATTGAATTTACGGCGCTTATTTTTTTAAATTTTCATATTTTCTAAGGTGGAAAAAATGTCGATTGTGCAAATGTTTCTTATTATTTTTTTATTATTAATATTTTTAGTCTTCCTAGTGATTTTTGGTACTATATACTGGAACACTTCAGCATTGCAGGAGATTGTTATTTATACTATCTCCTATGAAGGCATTAACAAAATGGGATTTAAAGCATATGCCACAAACGTCTGATACATGGGGGGGTCTTATTTCTGGAATCCGTACCTATGTGGAGAATGGGGCTCCTGTTAATATACCATAAATGTCCAAGATGGGAATACCATTTCAGTTTATGTCTGCATGGAGCCACCACTAGAGGGAGCTCACTACAACGGGAGATGTGAATACAGTTTATGTCTGCATGGAGCCACCACTAGAGGGAGCTCACTACAACGGGAGATGTGAATACAGTTTATGTCTGCATGGAGCCACCACTAGAGGGAGCTCACTACAACGGGAGATGTGAATACAGTTTATGTCTGCATGGAGCCACCACTAGAGGGAGCTCACTACAATGGGATATGTGAATACAGTTTATGTCTGCATGGAGCCACCACTAGAGGGAGCTCACTACAATGGGAGATGTGAATACAGTTTATGTCTGCATGGAGCCACCACTAGAGGGAGCTCACTACAACGGGAGATGTGAATACAGTTTATGTCTGCATGGAGCCACCACTAGAGGGAGCTCACTACAACGGGAGATGTGAATACAGTTTATGTCTGCATGGAGCCACCACTAGAGGGAGCTCACTACAACAGAAGATGAGAAAACAGTTTATGTCTGCATGGAGCCACCACTAGAGGGAGCTCACTACAACGGGAGATGTGAATACAGTTTATGTCTGCATGGAGCCACCACTAGAGGGAGCTCACTACAATGGGAGATGTGAATACAGTTTATGTCTGAATGGAGCCACCACTAGAGGGAGCTCACTACAATGGGAGATGTGAATACAGTTTATGTCTGCATGGAGCCACCACTAGAGGGAGCTCACTACAATGGGAGATGTGAATACAGTTTATGTCTGCATGGAGCCACCACTAGAGGGAGCTCACTACAACGGGAGATGTGAATACAGTTTATGTCTGCATGGAGTCACCACTAGAGGGAGCTCACTACAATGGGAGATGTGAATACAGTTTATGTCTGCATGGAGCCACCACTAGAGGGAGCTCACTACAATGGTAGATGTGAATGTGAATTGCAGTGAGCTCCCTCTAGTGGTGATTTCAAATGCTATGACACTATGATGGGAAGGAGTTAAAGTGATAATCCGGGAATTTGATTTTTTTTTTCATATGTGGCTAAGCACCTGCCAGCAAGTAGTTGCTAACTACCTGCCATTTGACAGCCGGCATCATCAGCATTAGCCCTGCAAGTAAAAGCCCAATACATATACTAAACAGGAAAGAGTTAAAGGACAAACTTGGCTCTGCTACGTCAGTACGCAGCTCTCATGCCTCAGAAAACAGTCATTGTTCCCTGCTTCACCGGCTTCTTCTCCAGCCTATTAAGATGTTCCACTTCACCCCAGAATACCAATTCTCCGCCAGCCTTTATGTTTGCACAGTGTCTGCACAATTAGTTCCCCCTGGGTTTGATTATATTCCTGTAACCCCCTCCTTCCTTAAATCTTAGACCCCCTCCCGGGGCACCTTAATCACGCCGCTTGCCAGTGTGATTGGAAAGTAGGTCTGACTCATTTTTTTAGTTTATCTTTGTATGTTGCCGGTCTGTGTGGCATCACCATCGATGTGTTCTACTTACACACACAAATCCCTTTATTGTTATTCTGCGTCGCTAAAACTCACATCAAAGGAGAAAACTTTCAGCTATGGTAATTTATCAGGATGAGAAATCATTTTCTGGCTGCTGAGTGTATGGGATAATATTATCAACAGTGATAATATCCAACTGCAGTGACTGCAGGGTCTAAGATATACTACAGAGAAGGCCCGGACTGGCCCACGGGAGGACAGGTAAATCCCCTGGTGGGCCCCTCTAAATGAGAAGTAATAATCAAAATACTATCGATTCACTATGTACAAAGGCGGAATCATCTCATCATTCTGTAACCAACTACCTAAGTTATTATCTAGAAGCAGAGGTAGATTTGTGACTCTGGGTGATGTAATATTTGCATGTAGTTGAATAGTGGCCCCCAGAGTCCATGTTACACACAGTCTGACACTGGTACAGAATATCATTTCTTTTCACAAATACTTCAAAAAGTCACTACCCCTAAGTATCTGTAGTCACGTCAACTGGGGTGTTGTACAGCTGCAGACAGATCTGCCCCCTAGTGGCGGCAATAATTTTGAAAAAATACATACAAAAATTATAAAAAATATATATAATATATAATAATATAAAATATGTATTAAAAAACATAACAAATACAAAAAGGAAAAAATATATGTGTATATATAATTCTTATATACTTGAAGAAAAAAAATAAAAATAAATAAATATATATATATATATATACATATATATATATATATCATCAGCAATAATTTACATTCTGTAAACGATTGTCCATCTCTGTAGACAATTATTTTTTTTACTGAAATTAATCTATTTGGGACTAGAAATTATTTTTAGAGTTAATTTTAGACTGTTTTGCTTTTACAGGTTTTTTTTTCCATCTGCAATTTCAACTTTGATGTGATCTATGGTTATATATCAGATGAGAAGAGATCAGAAAACCTGATAAAAGAGTTACAAACCCTATCATTTGACCATTAGGAATGATCTCACTGATGGAATCTCACTTAACTCATTCTGCCATCAGCAATACGGAGACTACAGAAGGCCAACGATGCAAAATTTTTAATGAAACCCAACTGCAAAAATATTTTTGAGCTAAAAATACATTATTTTAAGTGGACAATCCCTTTAAAACTCACACACAGGCAACTTTCCACTGTAGATTTTTTTCAGTAGTGCAGCAGATAAGATTTGGTAAAAATTTCCTCCAATTTTGCCGCTAATGCAGATTTTACGCCCACAAATCCGAAGGTAAATCTGCAATGTACCCGCCTTGTGTGACCACAGTGGGTCTAGAGGGGCATGTTTTTCTTAATATAAGTCGCAGCGGCGTTTCAGAGTAATAAAACTATGAAAAACCGTCTGGGAACTACAGTATGTACCTCAGATGACTAGTCGGTGCGTGCCAAACCGTGGTGGAACAATTGCTGTACGTTTATGACGGATGGTACTTGCCCGAGTTGATGCTTCCTGTTAATGGTGCTCATGTAGTAAAATGGTCTCGTCGTACATGGCAGACACTTCATCCTATCCACATCCACATTCAAGGTAAAATTGAATGTGGAGCTCCTTGTGATCCGGGAGGTTACTGCCGGTTCCAACACCGGGACATTGATTGATGTCCTCCATTAAACGTCACGCAAGGTTAGGTAGAACATACACCTCACGCTGTCGCTGGGTGCAGTGACACAACGCGCTGTCACATCCTACATTTCATGGTGACGAATGGGAATTTGTACACCACAAAAATCAGAATTTCTAGCAAATGGTTTTTTTTGTATTAGATACTTAAAGGGGCCCTGTCCGAAACCTAACTGAAGGCATGAGCGTAAAGCCCCTTTAAGGCGTATTACCTTCATATCTTGCTTGTAGTATTCAGCATTTTTGAGAAATCCGTCCTTGAAGTTGGGGTAAGGACTGCACTTGCAGATCTACTGAGCTCTCTACCTTTTCCCCTCCAGTCTTTGACGGGTCACTGTTCTCTCAGCGTCCCTTCTTCCATGTGCAGGTGCCGTCGTTGCTCATGATGGTTTCATCAGAAACGGCGACGCATGCGCAGCAAGCTCCTGATGATGATGGAGGATCAAGATACCACCTCCTGCATTGTCATTACGAACCTACTGCCCATTCTAATGAGACGAATTCGGGCTATGCTGACACCTGGTAAAACGGGTCACTGTTCGCTCAGTGTCCCTTCTTCCATGTGCAGGTGCCTTCGTTGCTCATGATGGTTTCATCAGAAACGGCGACGCATGCGCAGCAAGCTCCTGATGATGATGGAGGATCAAGATACCACCTCCTGCATTGTCATTACGAACCTACTGCTCATTCTAATGAGACGAATTCGGGCTATGCTGACACCAGGTAAAACGGGTCACTGTTCGCTCAGTGTCCCTTCTTCCCTGTGCAGGTGCCTTCGTTGCCCATGATGGTTTCATCAGAAATGGTGACACATGCACAGCGAGCTCCTGATGATGATGGAGGATCAAGGTACCACCTCCAGAACTGTCATTACGAACTTACTGCCCATTCTAATGAGACGAATTCGGGCTATGCTGACACCTGGTAAAACGGATCACTGAGAATACAGTGATCTACTAATGAAAGACCAGAGGGGAAGAGGTAGAGAGGACAGTAGAGCTGGAAGTGCCTTGCTTACAGCACTGTACTTGCGATCTAAAATTCGAGGATGGATTTCACAAAAATGCCCCAACGAAATACAACAAGCAAGTTAAGAATGCAGTCAGCATTAAAGGGACTTTCTACTCGTGCCTTTATTTAGGGGTCGAATATCCTTGTGACAGGTCCTTTTTAAGCAAAATTTCAAACACTTCTAAACAATTTCTTACAGAGTAAAAAAGTTTTTTTTCAGAGGCCAATATAATGTTCAGCATACAGGACTTTGATTTATGATGTCATAAATAGGTGGAGATGCTTTACGTCATGCTGCAAAAGGTATGATCATCCCCTAGAAAAAGGAAGGATGACATTTGGCAGCTATGGGTTCTGAAGGTGCCAAGACTCCTTAGCTAGCAGTTGGCAGAAAGCTCGTTTGGCCAAGATCTCTCACCTACTGTCTCAGCCATAGACTGGGCCAAGCATGAATGTATATTCAAAAGGAATTGCGGCTTAAATAGGTTTTCCAGCCTTGGAAAATCTCTGTCCCATGGCGTCTCAGATCTACTCACCTGCCACAGGTCCGGCACTTAGTCTCCATTGCGGCTACCAGTGAGTTGTGGCTCATGCTATCAACTCGAACAAGACACCTGATATCACAGGCTGCAGGCTGTCGAAGTAGCATCAGCATTGCAAACCATATCAGATACTGGGAACTTCGGAAAATATTTCGACCCGCGGAGAGAAAGGCCAATTTTTAATTTATTTTTTAATCATGCTGCATCCACAGGACAAGGCTTTTCTACACCTGGAAACTTCCTTTAAGCTGTTGCCAGACACTTCTGGTGGCTTACATCCCGTAGGAGCAAAAGTATCGGCCATTGCATTTAACATGCCCAATCCTTCTACGATAGGATTGCACAGGCCCCCATATACTGTACATTAGGTAGGTGACTAGTCTTGCTGAAATCCACATATTTGGCAACATTTAATCTAATAGAGCTCATGGACTCTTGGTGGTATTTAGACTTTCCAGGACTCAGAGATCACAGTACTTTTTATATTCAATGAGCACAGTATATTTTTTGGTCATTTGTAAATTCACTAAGGGGAGCCTGAAGATCTTTTTTTCGCCAGGGGTGTCCCATGTCCAAAAAGAGTGAGAAACACTAGTCAGATGTGTATAGTAGCCCCCCAAATCTTCCCTTACATAAGGATTGGGCACATCAAGTTTCATCTCCCGATCCTTTCGTTCTCCCAAGAGATAAGTCGCCATTGGAAATTCCTGACAGCCATTGAGAAAGTTGACGACAGGTAGAAATTGTTGTTGTCTGAACGGTGGTTTGGCCAACAATAAAGCCGATGATACACATTAGATGGATGTCGGCCAAACCATGTTTCAGCCCATCGTTCAGCCGGCAGTCATTATGGATGGATTTCCTATACACAGAAGCACATTTACGGCTCAGCCCTCCTTTGTTTTCAATGAGAAAACCGCCAATTGACACGTCAACTGGCAACTCATCTATGGCTGACCAATGCGATCAGCAGTTCAAAATCAGACATGTCCGATCGACATCTCTCCCAATGATTAATTGGCTGGTGCCACCATTAGTCTATCGGCCGAACCCAAAGATATCCTCTAATGTGTATGGTGGACTTAAAGAAACTTTTGCATGGGTCAACAATGGAAGAACATGTTTGGGTGGATTGTTGTTGGATGTTTATCTGTGATAATGTAAAATGGATTGTCTGGCATTAGGCAACTCCACATTAATAGAGGAGAGCCTCTCAACCAGGTTCTCCATCAATTACTCATTGGTTACAAAGGATCTCTTTTGCTTGCAAATCTGATCATTTCAATGGGCATACTTTATTAAAAACTTACAAAAGTCTGAAGCCGACCTGTGGTTTAGCCTTTTTTTCAGCAATTTTTTTTGTAACCCAATTTGCATTGGAGGAGCCTATTAAAAAATTCTGAAAAAAATGCAAAACATACAGAATGGACATTAAAAAAAAAGCAAAATGTTCCAAAAAAAAACCATCTGGTGGCATAAAAGGCTACAAAAAATGGACCAGACGCTATATGTGATGCCTCCTATTTCCATGAATAAACCTTGTTTTTTAAATATGTTCATATCCACGTTCTTTTTCTAGCACTGAAAACTACATCCATCACACGAGTCGCCATTTTTAACTAGTCTGCTTTTCCCGGTGAAGCATTCCGGGCCTCAATAAGGATTTTCTGATAAGAAATGTCCATTTTAAAGGCGGCATGAAGTAATACATCAAACAATAATTGTGCTGTTTGTCTCAGACATGTGTCTCGGAAAAGAGCTGAATTAACAGATGCGGTGCAGGACAAGCGATAATGAAAAAGGTTTATTGACGGAGGAGGCAGCTCCTCACCGATCAGGGAGATCTGGCCAAAGGAGCTGGCACAGATTGAGATAACGAACCACTGCTCGTACATCACATGCAGAAAACCCCAGAAACTCGGAAAATTAAAGATTCTTCATTAGTGCACCAAACCCCTGCCGGCTGGTATTCTAACTCGGCCGGCACACTTGGAAGTTACGACAGATCATGTATAATCACGCGGTTATGTTGCTGTGTTCGAATTGTTACACTCAGCGTGGTACAACCATACTAAAAATGCAGTATAGGGGTCAATTTGCAACATGATTGAATTTTTGTTTTTAGGGTGTTTTTTGTCACTGGTGCTCTTTTTGGAATCTTTTTTAAAGCAAAAACCTCAGTCCATACAACTAAAACAAAGGGCTAATTCATTGTTGTCTTTGCGCCTGTTTTTGTTGTTGCGTTATTGGTGTTTTGTGCCTTTTTCATTTACGCCATATTCATTGAGCTTTCCTCCTGATTCATCATTTGCAACTTTTCAAATAGTCACAAGTTTTCTCGCAAATGTACTCCAGTCCTTCCCCTGGAAGGATTTTATGTATGCTGTGTATTTTGGCACAATTTTTGCAACATAATAGCAGAAGGTGTGACTTTTTTGCACTAAAAAAAAAACTCACCTTCCCTTCCAGTAGAGAAACAAAGACCTGCCCTCACTTCCTTCAGAGAGTCAAAGACCCATCCACATTTCACTCCTACTTACTGTAGAGTTATAAAGACCCAACCTCGCTTGCTGTAGAGTCAGAGACCCACCCACACTTTGCCCCTATTTCCTGTAGAGATATAAAGACCCACCCTCACTTCTTGTAGAGTCAGAGACCTACCCACACTTTGTCTCTACTTACAGTAGAGATATAAAGACCCACCCTCACTTCCTGTAGTCAGAGACCCTCTGACACTTTGTCTCTACTTACAGTAGATATAAAGACCCATCCTCGCTTCCTGTAGAGTCAGATACCCATCCACACTTTGTCTCTAGTTACTGTACAGATAGAAAGACCCACCCTCGCTTCATGTAGAGTCAGAGAACAATCCACTTTGTCTCTACTTACTGTAGAGATATAAAGACCCACCCTCACTTCCTGTAGAGTCAGAGACCCTCTGACACTTTGTCCCTACTTCCTGTAGAAATATAAAGACCCATCCTCACTTCTTGTAGAGTCAGAGACCCACCCACACTTTGTCTCTACTTACTGTAGAGATATAAAGACCCACCCTCGCTTCCTGTAGAGTCAGAGAACAATCCACTTTGTCTCCACTTCCTGTAGAGATATAAAGACCCACCCTCACTTCTTGTAGAGTCAGAGACCCACCCACAGTTTTCCCCTACTTCCTGTAGAAATATAAAGACCCACCCTCGCTTCCTGCAGAGTCAGAGACCCACCTACAGTTTTCCCCTACTTCCTGTAGAGAGAAAAAAACCTGCCCTCACTTCCTGTAGAGAAATAAAGACCCTTCTCAATCTTCTATAGATAGAAAAAGAGCTGCAGTCATTCTCCACAGAAAGACAAGACCCTCCCCCACTTCCCATAGAAAAAAATAGACCCACCCGCACTTCCCACTGAGAGATAAAGCCCCACCACCACCTCCTATAATCTGTTTCTTTGGTACTACAGATGGATTACACCTGTATGGGAGCAGCATAAGGGAACATATGTGCAATAGGAAAGCAGTCACCTATGATAACCATTCGAGTTGTACTTGCACATCAGAGGACCTTAGGTGGCCCCCGTCATGTCTTGTCACTTTTCCTGGAGACTGGCTAGAAGATGACTGCAGCATGCAAATACATCTTGATACAAGAATTAACCACAATTTAATGCCAGTGGCCGGGCTGATGATTTCTGTGCTCACATTACTCTGCCACATAGCTTTTTGTAGGTAATTTAACAGCTTAATTGTCATCCATAAAGTAATAATGTGTCCGTCGCCATAGTTCAGGTTGGATGAAAGTATTTAACCTCAGTCTACCCCATACTTAATAACACCAATAAAGACAAGCAGAGGGAAACAAAGGACCCACTTTTCCTGGACGATGACTCGGATAAAAACCCGGTAAAGTGCCATAAATGAATTTAACAGGCTGCAGTATACAGTAATAACCGATGGGAACTAAACTACACATATGGAAACATCACGTCATGGAGGGTTACTTGGCGTCTCAATGGAAAAGTCATATAGTAAGAGGAAAGACCATCAGAGTAAGGTTGGTAAGTGTGAAACAGACTGATTTGTATTTATGGTAAAAAGGTCAGTATGTATAAAAAAATAACAATGGTAATTTCTTGGATATCCCACCCTCTGTTCTATGTGCCCTATTTGTGGACCTAGAAGTACTGGAACCATTTCCTGGCATGGTAACACTATATGTTACCTAGCTTCTACAAACAGAAGCTCACTTTATGATGGATGTGACAGTGAGTGAGAAAACATATTATATTATACACCTTCTTATACGGCTTATTTGGTGGTTTGAGTGAGAAAATAGCCAGGGAGAGACACGAAAAGATCGTACTTCTGCTTTCCAGCAAGTGTTTATCTTATCCCAGAGCTGGATTCACACTAATGCTGCTCAGTACTGTACTGTCTTTCGCTCTGCTGCTTCTGAAAATGTGTTACCGTATAAAGAGACCGGAGAGCAGAAATTCCTCATGTCTGTGTGTGCGGTGTATGGGAGACAGCATATCAGCTACTAGCTCGGAGACAACTGAAAATGAGAGATAAAGGTGAAAACTCCTGGAATCGCCAGAAATCGAAGTATCTGTCATGACTACACAAATGACAGAATATTCTAAAGTGAGCTCTAAATTGTCATTATGCCCTATTATGACATTTGCACATTACAGTGAGATGTCTTCAAGAGAAGACGCCTTCTTTTATCCAGACCCGAGACCTTCTGCAAATTCTGTCTCCCTTTCTGGTGACTCAGTACAAAAACAAATATCGTATCGGGCCACCGAGCCATGTAAAAAAGCCGCCGTGTAATTTCACATTTCTCCAGCAGTGGGCACTCTTGGTAATAACAGAATACGCAAATCCCTTCATGTACGTTGGCAAACAAGTCTGTAATAACATCTGATTGCAACAGCAGCGGGACTCCTGACATTATTTTCTATTTCGATAGGGGAGGCTACATTTATATGGTAGTTGGTCAGAGGCGGTTGAACACTGCTCAAAAAAAGGTTCCCCAATAGCACCATTTTTATTATAATAATAACTCCGTCATGGAATCAGTGATCAGTTTTGCGCCTCTATCAAGTTATCCCCAATCCCAAAGGTATGGGATGACTTCCAAACTTGAGAAAATAGGTGCATCTTCGAGTGATTAATGGGGTTGTCCCGGACTTCCTCTTCATGGTCAGTTTGTCCGAAGGCGGAGACAGTGACACCAGCGCTGTTTGGGCTCTGGGCGTCATGTGTCACAACACCACATCACAGCCCCGGGGAGAGCGAGTGCCGACACCGCAGGAACGGTGCCAGCACGGGAGGTGAGTATAGACTTTATGACTTTATTGTTTTATCGGTGCCTAATATTTAGTTTAAGAAGGGGTTATCCTAGTAGTGGACAACCCATTTAAAGTTATACATTCAGTCTTGTTGTCCTTTCTGGTCGGAGGTCCGTATTTTTATTTTATTCACTTATATAGCGCCATTAATTCCAGCGCAATTTAACAGACATCATCATTGTCCCCATTGGGGCTCAAAATCTATTTCCTATCAGAATGTCTTTCGAGAGTAAACCAGAGAACCCAGGGAGAACTTATAAACTCCTTGTAGATGTTGTCCTTGGTGGGATTTGAACGCAGGACCTCAGTGCTGCAAGGCTGCAGTGCTAACCCCTGAGTCACCATGCTGCCCACAAGAAACTTGCATTACCTACAATCCTGTCCCTCAAAATTGGGAATTATAATTGACCTAATTGGGCTATGTGCCCACAACGTCATTTTTTTCCCGATTACGGTAGTTTTTTTAGGCTCCGGTGGTCATTTTCTTGAAGCAGCTTCGTTGGCGGCTCTTACAATCTTATATTGTCGTGGTGTTTTCTAAGATATGTAAAAACTATTGTGACTGGCGGGTCGTGAATAGAGGAGATCCCTGTTATGGTTCTCAATGGCAAGAGAACATAGCCCAGCAAACATAAGAACTAGCTCTTGGAAGGATGGAAACTAAACTGACCATGAACTAAACCTGCCACACAACTAACAGTAGCCGGGTAGCGTAGCCTGCGTTTTATCCCTAGACGCCCAGCGCCGGCCGGAGGACTAACTAATCCTGGCAGAGGAAAATATAGTCCTGGCTCACCTCTAGAGAAATTTCCCCGAAAGGCAGACAGAGGCCCCCACAAATATTGGCGGTGATTTTAGATGAAATGACAAACGTAGTATGAAAATAGGTTTAGCAAAATTGAGGTCCGCTTACTAGATAGCAGGAAGACAGAAAGAGCACTTTCATGGTCAGCTGAAAACCCTATCAAAACACATCCTGAAATTACTTTAAGACTCTAGTATTAACTCATAACATCAGAGTGGCAATTTCAGATCACAAGAGCTTTCCAGACACAGAAACGAAACTACAGCTGTGAACTGGAACAAAATGCAAAAACAAACAAGGACTAAAGTCCAACTTAGCTGGGAGTTGTCTAGCAGCAGGAACATGCACAGAAAGGCTTCTGATTACAATGTTGACCGGCATGGAAGTGACAGAGGAGCAAGGCTAAATAGCGACTCCCACATCCTGATGGAAACAGGTGAACAGAGAGGATGATGCACACCAGTTCAATTCCACCAGTGGCCACCGGGGGAGCCCAAAATCCAATTTCACAACAGTACCCCCCCCTCAAGGAGGGGGCACCGAACCCTCACCAGAACCACCAGGGCGATCAGGATGAGCCCTATGAAAGGCACGGACCAAATCGGAGGCATGAACATCAGAGGCAGTCACCCAAGAATTATCCTCCTGACCGTATCCCTTCCATTTGACCAGATACTGGAGTCTCCGTCTGGAAACACGGGAGTCCAAGATTTTTTCCACAACGTACTCCAACTCGCCCTCAACCAACACCGGAGCAGGAGGCTCAACGGAAGGCACAACCGGTACCTCATACCTGCGCAATAATGACCGATGAAAAACATTATGAATAGAAAAAGATGCAGGGAGGTCCAAACGGAAGGACACAGGGTTAAGAATCTCCAATATCCTGTACGGGCCGATGAACCGAGGCTTAAACTTGGGAGAAGAAACCCTCATAGGGACAAAACGAGAAGACAACCACACCAAGTCCCCAACACAAAGCCGAGGACCAACCCGACGCCGGCGGTTGGCAAAAAGCTGAGTCTTCTCCTGGGACAACTTCAAATTGTCCACTACCTGCCCCCAAATCTGATGCAACCTCTCCACCACAGCATCCACTCCAGGACAATCCGAAGATTCCACCTGACCAGAAGAAAATCGAGGATGAAACCCCGAATTACAGAAAAAGGGAGACACCAAGGTGGCAGAGCTGGCCCGATTATTGAGGGCAAACTCCGCTAAAGGCAAAAAAGCAACCCAATCATCCTGATCTGCAGACACAAAACACCTCAAATATGTCTCCAAGGTCTGATTCGTCCGCTCGGTCTGGCCATTAGTCTGAGGATGGAAAGCAGACGAGAAAGACAAATCTATGCCCATCCTAGCACAGAATGCTCGCCAAAATCTAGACACGAATTGGGTACCTCTGTCAGAAACGATATTCTCCGGAATACCATGCAAACGGACCACATTTTGAAAAAACAGAGGAACCAACTCGGAAGAAGAAGGCAACTTAGGCAGGGGAACCAAATGGACCATCTTAGAGAAACGATCACACACCACCCAGATGACAGACATCTTCTGAGAAACAGGAAGATCCGAAATAAAATCCATCGAGATGTGCGTCCAGGGCCTCTTCGGGATAGGCAAGGGCAACAACAATCCACTAGCCCGAGAACAACAAGGCTTGGCCCGAGCACAAACGTCACAAGACTGCACGAAGCCTCGCACATCTCGAGACAGGGAAGGCCACCAGAAGGACCTTGCCACCAAATCCTTGGTACCAAAGATTCCAGGATGACCTGCCAACGCAGAAGAATGAACCTCAGAAATGACTTTACTGGTCCAATCATCAGGAACAAACAGTCTACCAGGTGGGCAACGATCAGGTCTATCCGCCTGAAACTCCTGCAAGGCCCGCCGCAGGTCTGGAGAAACGGCAGACAATATCACTCCATCCTTAAGGATACCTGTAGGTTCAGAATTACCAGGGGAGTCAGGCTCAAAACTCCTAGAAAGGGCATCCGCCTTAACATTCTTAGAACCCGGCAGGTAGGACACCACAAAATTAAACCGAGAGAAAAACAACGACCAGCGCGCCTGTCTAGGATTCAGGCGTCTGGCGGACTCAAGATAAATTAGATTTTTGTGGTCAGTCAATACCACCACCTGATGTCTAGCCCCCTCAAGCCAATGACGCCACTCCTCAAAAGCCCACTTCATGGCCAAAAGCTCCCGATTCCCAACATCATAATTCCGCTCGGCGAGCGAAAATTTACGCGAGAAAAAAGCACAAGGTCTCATCACGGAGCAATCGGAACTTCTCTGCGACAAAACCGCCCCAGCTCCGATTTCAGAAGCGTCGACCTCAACCTGAAAAGGAAGAGCAACATCAGGCTGACGCAACACAGGGGCGGAAGAAAAGCGGCGCTTAAGCTCCCGAAAGGCCTCCACAGCAGCAGGGGACCAATCAGCAACATCAGCACCCTTCTTAGTCAAATCAGTCAATGGTTTAACAACATCAGAAAAACCAGCAATAAATCGACGATAAAAGTTAGCAAAGCCCAAAAATTTCTGAAGACTCTTAAGAGAAGAGGGTTGCGTCCAATCACAAATAGCCTGAACCTTGACAGGATCAATCTCGATGGAAGAGGGGGAAAAAATATATCCCAAAAAGGAAATCTTTTGAACCCCAAAAACGCACTTAGAACCCTTCACACACAAGGAATTAGACCGCAAAACCTGAAAAACCCTCCTGACCTGCTGGACATGAGAGTCCCAGTCATCCGAAAAAATCAAAATATCATCCAGATACACAATCATAAATTTATCCAAATAATCACGGAAAATGTCATGCATCAAGGACTGAAAGACTGAAGGGGCATTTGAAAGACCAAAAGGCATCACCAAATACTCAAAGTGGCCCTCGGGCGTATTAAATGCGGTTTTCCACTCATCCCCCTGCTTAATTCGCACCAAATTATACGCCCCACGGAGATCTATCTTAGAGAACCACTTGGCCCCCTTTATGCGAGCAAACAAATCAGTCAGCAGTGGCAACGGATATTGATATTTAACCGTGATTTTATTCAAAAGCCGATAATCAATGCACGGCCTTAAAGAGCCATCTTTCTTAGCCACAAAGAAAAAACCGGCTCCTAAGGGAGATGACGAAGGACGAATATGTCCCTTTTCCAAGGACTCCTTTATATATTCTCGCATAGCAGCATGTTCAGGCACAGACAGATTAAATAAACGACCCTTAGGGTATTTACTACCCGGAATCAAATCTATGGCACAATCGCACTCCCGGTGCGGAGGTAATGAACCAAGCTTAGGTTCTTCAAAAACGTCACGATATTCAGTCAAGAATTCAGGAATCTCAGAGGGAATAGATGATGAAATGGAAACCACAGGTACGTCCCCATGCGTCCCCTTACATCCCCAGCTTAACACAGACATAGCTTTCCAGTCAAGGACTGGGTTATGAGATTGCAGCCATGGCAATCCAAGCACCAACACATCATGTAGGTTATACAGCACAAGAAAGCGAATAATCTCCTGGTGATCCGGATTAATCCGCATAGTTACTTGTGTCCAGTATTGTGGTTTATTGCTAGCCAATGGGGTGGAGTCAATCCCCTTCAGGGGTATAGGAGTTTCAAGAGGCTCCAAATCATACCCACAGCGTTTGGCAAAGGACCAATCCATAAGACTCAAAGCGGCGCCAGAGTCGACATAGGCATCCGCGGTAATAGATGATAAAGAACAAATCAGGGTCACAGATAGAATAAACTTAGACTGTAAAGTGCCAATTGAAACAGACTTATCAAGCTTCTTAGTACGCTTAGAGCATGCTGATATAACATGAGTTGAATCACCGCAATAGAAGCACAACCCATTTTTTCGTCTAAAATTCTGCCGTTCACTTCTGGACAGAATTCTATCACATTGCATATTCTCTGGCGTCTTCCCAGTAGACACCGCCAAATGGTGCACAGGTTTGCGCTCCCGCAGACGCCTATCGATCTGGATAGCCATTGTCATGGACTCATTCAGACCCGCAGGCACAGGGAACCCCACCATAACATCCTTAATGGCATCAGAGAGACCCTCTCTGAAATTCGCCGCCAGGGCGCACTCATTCCACTGAGTAAGCACAGCCCATTTACGGAATTTCTGGCAGTATATTTCAGCTTCGTCTTGCCCCTGAGATAGGGACATCAAGGCCTTTTCCGCCTGAAGTTCTAACTGAGGTTCCTCATAAAGCAACCCCAAGGCCAGAAAAAACGCATCCACATTGAGCAACGCAGGATCCCCTGGAGCCAATGCAAAAGCCCAATCCTGAGGGTCGCCCCGGAGCAAGGAAATCACAATCCTGACCTGCTGAGCAGGATCTCCAGCAGAGCGAGATTTCAGGGACAAAAACAACTTGCAATTATTTTTGAAATTTTGAAAGCAAGATCTATTCCCCGAGAAAAATTCAGGCAAAGGAATTCTAGGTTCAGATATAGGAACATGAACAACAAAATCTTGTAAATTTTGAACTTTCGTGGTGAGATTATTCAAACCTGCAGCTAAACTCTGAATATCCATTTTAAACAGGTGAACACAGAGCCATTCCAGGATTAGAAGGAGAGAGAGAGAGAAAGGCTGCAATATAGGCAGACTTGCAAGAGATTCAATTACAAGCACACTCAGAACTGAAGGAAAAAAAAAAAAAAAATCTTCAGCAGACTTCTCTTTTCTCTCCTTTCTCTGTCAATTAATTTAACCCTTTTTGGGCCGGTCAAACTGTTATGGTTCTCAATGGCAAGAGAACATAGCCCAGCAAACATAAGAACTAGCTCTTGGAAGGATGGAAACTAAACTGACCATGAACTAAACCTGCCACACAACTAACAGTAGCCGGGTAGCGTAGCCTGCGTTTTATCCCTAGATGCCCAGCGCCGGCCGGAGGACTAACTAATCCTGGCAGAGGAAAATATAGTCCTGGCTCACCTCTAGAGAAATTTCCCCGAAAGGCAGACAGAGGCCCCCACAAATATTGGCGGTGATTTTAGATGAAATGACAAACGTAGTATGAAAATAGGTTTAGCAAAATTGAGGTCCGCTTACTAGATAGCAGGAAGACAGAAAGAGCACTTTCATGGTCAGCTGAAAACCCTATCAAAACACATCCTGAAATTACTTTAAGACTCTAGTATTAACTCATAACATCAGAGTGGCAATTTCAGATCACAAGAGCTTTCCAGACACAGAAACGAAACTACAGCTGTGAACTGGAACAAAATGCAAAAACAAACAAGGACTAAAGTCCAACTTAGCTGGGAGTTGTCTAGCAGCAGGAACATGCACAGAAAGGCTTCTGATTACAATGTTGACCGGCATGGAAGTGACAGAGGAGCAAGGCTAAATAGCGACTCCCACATCCTGATGGAAACAGGTGAACAGAGAGGATGATGCACACCAGTTCAATTCCACCAGTGGCCACCGGGGGAGCCCAAAATCCAATTTCACAACAGATCCCTTCATAATGGGTGGGCAAAAATGAATCAGTCTTAATGGCGGGTTGGAATTGGACCCTATCCTTGCTGTATAGCATCATCTTCTATCCCTTCTAGCTAGAAAATTCTATTGGGGTCCATGATCTGTACTCTACACTATTGTGGATGTCCATCTAGTATAACAAGCAGCGCCCATCTAAGATTTTGAAGATTCATAGTGGGGAAAAATTAATGGACCAAGCGGCAAATTGTCAGTAATGCCTGTACGCGACAATACAAAGAAATAAATGCATTGCATGTACCCCAAAATAACACATGAAAATTACAGCTCGCCAACCAAAAAATAAAAGCCCTCACACAGCTCTATGAACGGAAAAATAAAAACGGTACGAATCTCAGTAAATGGAGACACAAATAATTTTTTGGGGATTTTTTTTAACCACTAAAAACTGTTAAAAAAGAGTTGTTATCACTATAATAGTATTGATCTGAAGAATAATAGAATGATGTCTCCAGGTCATTTTTTTTTTATCACACACTGTACGCTGTAAAAACAAAGCCCAAATAAACAATAGCGTTAATACGGGTGTTTTTACCAGTTCACAGCACTTAGGATTATTTCCTGGTATTCAGTACATTGTATATATGGTAAAACGAATGGTGTCATCAAAAATACAACTGATCCTGCAAAAAAACAAGCTCCCATATGGCTATGTCACTGGAAAAATAAAATTACAAATAAAATATAAATTAACAAATAACAATAAAAATATGTAATAAAAAGGTTATGGCTCGTGGTAGAAGGGGAGGAAAAAACGGAAGTGTGAAAAAAATAGTAAAAAGCCGCACTTACACAGTATATATATGTGTGTGTCTGTCTGTCGGCTCGGACTGGCCCATCGGTGAGCAGGTGAATTACTCTGGTGGGCCACTCAACCCTATATGAACTGCCTCACTTATACAGTATATGTGTGAGTCTGTCTGTCGGTTCGGACTGGCCCATCGGTGAGCAGGTGAATTTCTCTGGTGGGCCACTCATCCCTATATGAACTGCCACACTTACACAGTATGTGTGTGCCTGTCTGTCGGCTCGGACTGGCCCATCGGTGAGCAGGTGAATTACTCTGGTGGGCCACTCAACCCTATATGAACTGCCTCACTTATACAGTATATGTGTGTGTCTGTCTGTCGGTTCGGACTGGCCCATCGGTGAGCAGGTGAATTTCTCTGGTGGGCCACTCATCCCTATATGAACTGCCACACTTACACAGTATATGTGTGTGCCTGTCTGTCGGCTTGGACTGGCCCATCGGTGAGCAGGTGAATTACTCTGGTGGGCCACTCAACCCTATATGAACTGCCTCACTTATACAGTATATGTGTGTGTCTGTCTGTCGGTTCGGACTGGCCCATCGGTGAGCAGGTGAATTTCTCTGGTGGGCCACTCATCCCTATATGAACTGCCACACTTACACAGTATATGTGTGTGCCTGTCTGTCGGCTCGGACTGGCCCATCGGTGAGCAGGTGAATTACTCTGGTGGGCCACTCAACCCTATATGAACTGCCATACTTATACAGTATATGTGTTTGTGTGTCTGTCGGCTCGGACTGGCCCATCAGTGAGCAGGTGAATTTCTCTGGTGGGCCACTCAACCCTATATGAACTGCCACACTTATACAGTATATCTGTTTGTGTGTCTGTCGGCTCGGACTGGCCCATCAGTGAGCAGGTGAATTTCTCTGGTGGGCCACTCAACCCTATATGAACTGCCACACTTATACAGTATATGTGTGTGTGTCTGTTGGCTCGGACTGGCCCATTAGTGAGCAGGTGAATTTCTCCAGTGGGCCATTTAACCATATATGAACTGCCACACTTATACAGTATATATGTGTGTGTCTGTCTGTCAGCTCGGACTGGCCCATCGGTGAGATTCTCTGGTGGGCCACTCATCCCTATATGAACTGGTACAATTCACTTTATGTAGCTGGACAGTGAGCCCTCAGAGTAAATGGTACTGGGGGATCTCTTGGCACTCCAGTCCGATACTGTATATAGTGCTTAATAAAGAAAAAAATCCAAATATGCATATATATCTATAGATTTATAAGTCGGGCCTAATAAAGGGAATTTTTCCTGTATGGGGTAATGTATTAAAGTCATTCTCTATTTTTCCCTATTCTTCACTCCTCAAGGCAGCTGAGAAATGTTCCAAGTATTATTCCACTACGTTACTTGTGAACACTTCTTAAAGGATATGTCCTCCTTAAAAATTATTTGACATGGGTGTAACTATAGGGGGTGCCGAGGTTGGACCTAGAGTCCCTCTGTCTGCATCACACCAGTATATTATAGCTGGCGATACTTGGGAGGCGGCTGGAAGCCACAAAAATATCCCTGTAAGAGTTGTTCCCAGTCAACATCGCAAATGATAAATTCAGCTCTGCTGCATCTGTAGCGGGGAAGGAACGTATGAAGGAACGTATCGTCTGTCACCGGGCCGTGCACTTAGCCCCATCCTGCAATCCATCAGAAAAAAATACGGCAGGCTTTCATCAGTCACCAGATGTAGCAGAGCTGGGTGTGTCGCATGGAAGAAGTGAGATCTGTGCTTATTATCACAGGACAAGCTCAGATCATTTATTAAAGGGATTGTCCAGGACTGAGGGACTATTCCTAAGGTTGTGAATATCAGATTGGTGGAAGAGCTAATGCCTGAAAGGATACAGTGCATGGAGCCCGGACTGCAGTGCTCCATACACCATGTAGTGGCCACTCTCAGGTACTGCAGCGCAGCTCCTATAGAAGCCAATGTGATCTGTGCTGCAGTACCGAGAATGTCCACTACATGATGTATGAAGCAGTTTGTGCTCCAGCTCTGTGCAAGGTTTATCTCAGGTGACCTCAGCAGCTCGAACACCCATCACTCTGTTACTGAGGACCTGCCCTCACTCTCGGACCATCCCTTTAAGTTATTTCTAAATCTGCTGCTCTGTCGGTGTGACGTCAGTGGCGGCAGCTGAATCGCCGGAAGGAGCGGTCTGTGAACACTTTGTGCCAGCAGAGATCGGTGCCGGGCTCAACAAGCAGGGAGGTATCAACTACCTGCCTGTTAGTTCTTAGGCCAGTAAACAAAAATTAAACAGTCCTGGATAACTCCTTTTTAAGTGATGTTTTATGATAAGGTAATGGGAGTTTTCCACTTTTGGGGACAACTTTTTAAAACTTCTTTCAACTTTTTTAAACTTCTTTAAACTTTTATAAACTGAAATACATGTACGGTATTTAGGGTTTAAATTAATTTTTGCAATTGGATTTTATTAACAATTTTGCACCGTTTCTCTCCTACAGCCTCTGCACTGCACTGTGACTTGCTGGCTGCAGAACGAGTTAACTGAAAATCCATCAGTGAGCTTATTTTGAGGGATAGTTTGTATCTTTTCTCAGATGATTAATAACCACAGACCTGATCAGAGTTAAACATGTGGGAAAATAAAAACTAACAAAAAAAAAAAAAGGCAAAAATTCTTTAATGAAACTCGATTACGAAAATGATTATGTTTTTCCCCAAATGCATGCATTTAGGTGAAAAAAAAGTTCTTAAAAAAGGTGAACAATCCCTTTAAAATTACTCCCCGGTAGGTAAAATCTGAAGAAACAAAAACAGTCGCAGGAATTCCATCTCTTAATGAGTAAATTAGTTCGGAGGTTGGGATTATAGCAAAAGACCTGTCGATCCGTCGGTAAAAGGCGTCAAGTTACAGTCGGATTTTATTCTAATTGCTTCGCTCGTGTTTGCAGAAAACAGTCCCTGTTATGGCTCCTTTCATCCACCTTCGAAATGCATTTATTCAAGATGTGATGAATGGCGTTCACCTTCCGTCTGGTGGAAAAAAAAAAAAAAGTAATCACTTTTCCAAACATGGCCCTGAGCGATGATGTATTACGCCGCGGCGCGGCACACGGGCGTGCATGTCATCCGCAGGCTGGAAAAATTCATCATCCTCAAGGAACTTTGCTCTGCGGATACATTAGATGCCATGTCGTAGCACCATTGGGGGTCACATACTGGAGGTCACGTTGGGGGGTTGAAGTGATTAAGTGATTACATTACCCCCGTTAGTGAGCTACAGGTAATTAGCAAAAAAAAAAACCAGTTTTCGACCAGGCAGGAAAGAAAGTAATACTCTAATCACGGAAGCTGTGCTCGTGTGATTTTTAGTTTTGGTGGGGACGCCATATCCAAGTCCATATTATAGGTTTTCGTCTGCAATCACTTGATCCGTAGCTAATCAGGGGGGTATTTACATATGTCGGGGGTCTTTACTTGGCTATCGGTTAAATCAATCTCTAAAACAATATTATCAAAGTATAATATTAATCGGTGACCCATAGAAAAACACGGGCGAAATGAGAGATAATGGAGACCATGTGTAGGAGGACGGGAATCAGGAGTGACGCAAAGTTTGATTACTAAGGCAATTAAGTGACGAGAGGCTGAGGACGTCTAGACAGAGACTTAAAGAAAACTTAGGGGGGGGATTCGATACTTGCCCCTTAGGAGACCCTGTAAACTAACTGCCTGGTCTATAAACCTCATTTTCATAATTAGGATCCAAAATTAGCAGTGACGAGGAGAAGTTCTCGCTGTGAAGGTCCCAAAACGGCCATTTATTACTCAATTTAATAAGTGTGGTGCAGTTTAGCGCAACCTACACCAGGGGGTGCTGGTGAGGGAAGAGAGGTTACACACTAACAGCGTAGTAACACTGAGCAGCTGCACAGGTGTCACAGGTAACGAAAGAGTGGTCAGACGAGCAGAGTCAAAAACTGTCAGGAGCAGAGGTACCAGAGGTCACAGTATGCACGAAGACAGAGACAAGCCAGAAGTCAGAGCCAAACGGGAGCGCTGCATCCGAAACGTGACACGTAAGATGAAGTCGGGATACAAGCCAGAAGTCAAAGCCAGTCAGGGAACGAGGTATCCGAGATGGAAAGCAAGAACCGAGTTCAGAGATCAGGCCGAGTCATACACTGTAAGGAAAACCACCAGACAAACACTACATCAGGGATAGGGAATAGGTCTCACACAAATACTGGAAGTCAGAGGCAGAAGGATCACCAGGGTATATGGGTCAGCTGCTGTAGCCTGGAAGCATGAACCATCACTGACGCTGGCCAGCAGACTGCAGAGGTCTGAAAAAGACCAGCTAGCTCCAAAGCGAGGCAGAGGGTGCTAACCCTCGAATGACCAGTCCAGAGAGGGAATAACAGAAAACAAACTCCGGACTGGATCATGACAGTAAGGTTATGCTTCTTTTTACCACTGGAGGTGCTGCAGGAGAACTGAACAATTTCTGCCGTTCAGACTAAATGGGTTGTCAGGTTTAAGAAAATGATTGGATGAGGTTGGATGACTGCTCACTTCTCTCTATTCATTGGCTGTAACAGCGAAGGGGTGTGGCTTAGATCAGTCATCCAGCCTCTTATACGCAGTACGCACGGGGGAAAAAAAAAGTGAAGCTGATGAGCCCATTGCCGGATGAGATAGTTGAAAATATGATAAGGGAAACATATGGGTAAGTCGTATCCTTTATTTTATATACTTATACATATAATTTTTGCTCTAATGGTCAAGACCTTTAAATCTGATCACTTCGGGAGGGTCCAAGTTTTAGGACACAATTAAGAGCAGATGTAAATGGAGGAAGTTCCCTGGACGAAAACGGAATATGTGCCCCTTGTTCTTCCAGAACTCATTGTAGAGCACTTGCTTTCAGAAGTCTGGGTGGTTAAAAGGGTTGTCTTGGACTTTAACATTGATGGCCTATCCTTAAGATAGCTCATCATTGTCTGATAGGTGGGAGTGCTACACTCGGCGCTCCCGTCAATCAGCTCTTCCTGTTGTCGGCAGCGTCCGGAGCTGCTTAGTTGTGGAGATACACAGCTCCGTAAACGGAATAGTGGCCGAGGCTGGGTACTGCACATCCGCCCCCTATAGATTTAAATAGAGGGTGGAAGTGCAGTACCCGGCCGCAGCCACTATAGAATCGATGGCGCTATTAGCTGCATCTCCGCAGCTGATCAGTTCTAGCCACCAGGAACAGCTGATCGTCAGGGGTGCCGCCAACACCTTAAGGCATGATGTTTTCACTTACATGATGAATATAAATTATCAATAAAGTAACAAATCATTGTTTTTGCAATTGTTCGCAATCATCTTGGTTGAAGTGGTATCAGTATAAATTAGCCTTATTGTAAAAAATAATTTAAAGGGGTTGTCCAGGGTTGGGACTCAAGCCTGTCATTACTCTATGCACAGAGCGCGCTGTCAGGATTCTTCAATGCCGGAGCCGGGAACAGGCGGGCATGTGACCACAAGTATGTGATCTGCATACCTCCAGATATATTTCGACTAAACGTGTCTGACCTCACTCAAAACATTTCTATTGAGTGAGGCAGTACATGTCTAGTCGGCATGTGACTGCATGTATGCAAAAGATACACTTGTACCCCAACCCTGTGAGTTTCTTTAGATAGGAATGTTTCATAATGACGATGATGATAGTCGTTGATATAACCATATCACCTAGACTGGTACTTGTGTTACACAATTATCCAGAGATTTTCCTAAATTAACTTTAGTTAAATAGTTTAATTTACTTCTCTATAGCAGTGGTTGCACCCAGTGACCTAAAGTGACCATGTTGCTCAATTTCCATGGATGCACTATGCCTAGTCTGAATTGCCATAGAGGGCAACAATTCTGCATATTATGATTTTATTAGTATTTTTCAACTTTTTACAGATTCCACAGCTTGTTGAAAAATGTCTAGATCATAAACTCTATTGTCACGTCTCCACCAGGACTTGCTCCTGTGCAGTCTCCTTCTGTCGCCATGTGCTACCGTATTTATTCTGGGGATGGCACTAGTGATAGAAGGTATGGTATAACCAGAAACTCTGGATGGCGCAGGCTTCGTCCAACCACTAGGAATAGCGTGGCTGTTACCTGTAGTGATGTCCACTCTGGCAGTACAGTTGTGTGTGCTTTCCAGCTGATGTTATCAGCTCCCTGTTCCAGAAAGTTGGAGAGCACCACACCTTACTTAAGCTTCCAGCTTACTGCTGGAAGCTGCCAGATATAGCCCTGTGCTTCTCTGGGTCAGTGCTGTCAGTTTTGCTCCTTTATAGAGTGTTTGTTTCCTGTTTTTGACCTCTGTTTTCTTTTATTGACTATTCTTGCGTTTTCCGATTTTGTACTTTTTCTGACCAAAATATCGGACCATTCCTGCCAGCCTGAGCCACCGCACATCAGCTTATTCTGTGACCCGAGCCTAGGGACCCCTGTTTAAGTTCAGAACCCCATGCAAGGGTTAAAGGTTGAAAGCCAGGGTAACCCCTAGTATCTGGTATGTAGAGTGGCTTGCGCTGACCCTGTCCATGGTAGCCTTTTTAGATCTACCAGGCGACCACTGACAGAGCTACATTACACCTATTCTAATCTTCAAACCATCGATATCCAGAAAGCAGCGCTGGACGATGAGATAAAATTCTTATAAATTAGGCACTGAGATAATTGTGGCCATGGTATATATATTTTTTTTAATTCCAGACGGGGCGAGATCATGAGGATTTTGCTGAGCGAAACGCGTGGGACTTGTAGACAGATGATTGTCAGGTTATTTATGACGCCTGTGATACAATAGCAATGTGTTAAGTCCATTATGACTTCATCCTGCCCGATCCAATAACACACATGCTGATCACATTACAATGATCCTGTTGTCTGTAGGATTACGGCATCCGTTACCCCAACGCTGAGCTAAACCTATATAAAGAATGTGTCAAAGAGAATAGAAAGCACATGTAATTGTCCCGAGCTCTAAATTACCAATGTAGACCGTTGAACTTTGCGCCTATGGAGAAAATCCTGTACGATGGAGTGCGAAACAAAGACTGGGGATGTAAAGAAATGCAAATGGGAGAACATTAGGGTTTTATGAACAGCTCCAGAAAGCGACTAAACATGAAACAAAGACGCAGGAGGTGTAATATAGCAGAGCCGATCTGCGTCTACATTTTAGGACCCTTGAATTAGAAGACTGAAATTTTCATTGCTGCCTTTTTATTCAGTAGCTCAGAACATGTCAGGAGCAAATCATGAGACAGAACCCAACTCATTATCCACGAAGGAAACTTTTCGCTACTTTCTCATCAAGGAATCTTTTTGGAGTGGTGGTGCTTGATCTTTCATTTTTTGCCCATGGTTTGGTACAAAAATGGTCTTAGTAGGCATGACCCTTCTATGGCCACTAGAGGCATATGCAATAAGCATACACTTCCTGTTAGGTACAGCTCGCTTTCATGCCTGCTGTAAAGACAATATTTTCAGAAATGTTAGAGCCTATATAAAAGGGGCAATGCACAGTGCCCACACTTCGGCATGCAAACATATTTACCGGCCATTCAATCGGTGCCCTTACGGGTTTTTCCGAGAGTTGAAGGAAAGCATCATACTCAACTGTCCTCTTTGACATCTTCACTTCTGACAGTTCCTCACTATAACTGCATTATATTTTTTTTGTGGGCCTGATATCCAGTATTCAGATTGATGAGAAGTAGTCAGAGCACAGGGAGGAGAATTTGTGAAGCTTTTAATCTTGTATAAATCTGGAGGTCACATTCAGTGGAAGTAGATGGTGGTCACGGCTCAGCTATACAACATGAACCAATTGATAATTATTTTTTTTATAGTTATAGCAACTTTTAGAGGAGACCATAGAGACTTTTTATTTCCTAAATGTATATTGTACTGTTATACCCTGATATTGTATATTTTCTATAATTTATAGGTATTAATAGTTGTATCCAAATCTTCATAGCTCCAAAAACAAATTATATTCAAGACGTTTCTGCTTTTTTTTAAATGTCTTTTAACAAAAAGTTGTTCACCGTTCATGGTGCGTTGTGAGCAATTCTTCCCGGCATTTCTCCAGTCCCATTCCGCCATATTGTGACCACAGCTTCTGAATGACCGGAAGAGGTAACGTCACAAGCTCTCAATGTGAGTCTTTGAGGACCTCATTCTTGCTTACATTGAGTTGCGACTTCTGGATTGTCCCACCAAACACTGAAGAGATCCGACAGGTGACAACAGACTAGGGCAGAGATCTTAGATTAGTTGCACCAGTCCAGCATTCCAAATTAGAAACAAAACGCTGGAGTGGTGCTTGAGGCATTATACTGTTCCCACAATGGGTTGTCCATGTAATGCACAAACATGCTAGGTCTCCAGAAGACCCCCTTTGTAGCCAATTTCTTTACTGACTAGTAGATAAGAGCCCAAAATGGGGGTAACCCGATACTTTAATTCATAATTCCCTAACGCTGTGAGTCTTGTGAACCAGATAATTCCATTGAAATTTTCGAAAAATTGTCTCAAACCATTTTTTTTTTTTTGAGTGTATATAATAAACCCAACTCACGTTTTGTACTGGAAGTCGTTTATTTGTATTTCATTGGCATTCTGGGAAGGATTATATGACTCACTTGTCAGTGTATTATCGCATTTCATCTTTACATTTCATTTGTAGAGATTAAAAATAATGCAAGCACAGAAAGCTGATTTACCAAAGTCAAAAACCACGGGTCACTTCACAGCAAGCTGAAGGGCTTTATGCAAACTTTTCGACAGTATGAAAACTTTCAGTGACTCAATGCATTGAACGTTATGATATATTTTAGCATTCTAATTACCAAGTGTTTTTTAAAAGGAGTAACTCCATCATATTAGGTGATTAATCGACAGGGGTCCCAATTCTGCAACTCTTACAGATCTTCAGAAGGAAGCAGCCACAGTGTTTCCCTTCCCAGTGATAGTCCGGGACACCAGCCATGCGATGAACTGGAACACAGTCCCAGAAACTTAATTGGGAGGAACCGTGCTCTTCATGATTACTGCTGTTTACACAGTATGAAAAATAGGAGGAGAGTTGAGTATAAAGGGTTAAAAAAGAGATACTTTATTAATAGATCTGTCAAATGACATAAATACAATACAAAAAATAAAATTAGAAAAGGATGATGTGTATGATCACAGGTACCATCAACCCCCCCATACGTACAGCAAGTCTCTAGATAGCGGCAAGCATGCTCACCATATAATGCACCTATATAGGGACCAAGTGGTTTGTATAAACAAAATAAGTATATTAGAGCAAAGCTTACCGAAAAGGTCAACAGAATATTAAAATGGACGGGTTGTGGTACCAAATTGGATCAAAGAACTCCCCAACGCACGTTTCGCCTCTTTAGTGTGCCAGCTTTTTCAAGGGGATCCCCTTGAAAAAGCTGGCACACTAAAGAGGCGAAACGTGCGTTGGGGCGTTCTTTGATCCAATTTGGTACCACAACCCGTCCATTTTAATATTCTGTTGACCTTTTCGGTAAGCTTTGCTCTAATATACTTATTTTGTTTATACAAACCACTTGGTCCCTATATAGGTGCATTATATGGTGAGCATGCTTGCCGCTATCTAGAGACTTGCTGTACGTATGGGGGGGTTGATGGTACCTGTGATCATACACATCATCCTTTTCTAATTTTATTTTTTGTATTGTATTTATGTCATTTGACAGATCTATTAATAAAGTATCTATTTTTTAACCCTTTATACTCAACTCTCCTCCTATTTTTCATAGTATATATGGAGTGGGTTATAAAAATGTGTTTCCTCCTGGGGAGGTGTTGCCTGATGTAAAGGTACACAGGACATAGTCATAATGTGGTTGTCTGGTATTCTGATGATGTTTACACAGTATGTCACAGAATATAGAGCAACAACTGTAGACAAGTCTTAGCCATAGCTGGCCATTTTGGAGTCACGAAAAGAGACTTCTGGTCACCCAGTCACCAACATTCTAATACACTTGCCTGACAATTTCAACTTCTTAAGGATATAATGAGGTGGTGTAAAAAATTGAGACTTGCATGTTCCATATAACAGATAAATAGCACTAACCAAATCGTTTAGGTAAAATTCCTTTATTCCAACTGGTTTGGACATAAGTTGGGTGGCATGCAGGTGTACGAGAGAGCAAGGCAAGGAGGATGGACGCCGGTCGTTTCACGTCTAGCCGACCTTTCTACGGGTCCAATCGGACTAGTAGAAGCGTCAGCGAGACGCGAAATGACCGACGTCCATCCTCCTCCCCCACCTAGCTCCCTTGCACACCTGCATGCCGCCCAACTTATGTCCAAACCAGTCGGAATAAAGAACTTTTATCTTAACAATTTAGTAAGTGCTATTTTTCTGTTTTCTATGGAACAGGAGTATGTTGCTTCTTCCACATTCACTGCCCTATAGTGCCTTGGATAATTGTAGAAGGGTAAGACATTCCTGGACTTAGAGACTTTCCACACGACAGCCCACATACTCCCTTACACCCTCAGAGCTAGGAATGGATCTCTTCTTCTGGCACTTTGGTTTCTGTTCATGTCAACAGAGGTCAAAGCACTTGAGTAACACAACCCAAAATAATCTCACGAGCCTTGATCATATATTCTGTGATTTCACCATTTGTGTTTAGCGGATTGGAGCCAACCAACAAAGAACAATCAAATCATAAAGAGTAAGACTTTTTTACACTCAAGCTGGCCACACACATCAAACTTATATTGGCCGAACCCGCCGGGATCGATGGGTTTCGGTCGATGGTCTTATGTTGTATGGGGAAGGCGGTCAAATGATGATCGGGAGTGATGTTGATCAGGCATGTCCAATTTTAAATTACCGATCACATTGTTCTCCCAGGATAAGCTGTCGATCGATGTATCAGTCAGCAGCTTTCTTACCAAGAACACTGGCGCGCTCGGCCGAACGAGCACTCATGTATGGGAGAGTTGGCTGAGATGGCTGTTGGCCAAATGATCTTTCACCTTACAGCCATCAAATGTGTTTGGCCAGTCTTAGAGACTTTCCACATGACAGCCAACATACAGCTCAGAGCTAAAAATACAATTCTTCTCTAATTTAGGTTTCTCTAGTAACCCCCCACGACAGCACACCTGGAGGATGTTACCCCTTTCCTAATAGGGACAGGAAATGACAAGAGGTTAAATAACCCCTCCCTCATCCTCCCTTCAGTGTTCTTTCCTGTCCCTACTAGGGATGAAGAGGTCATCCCAGGTGCACTGTGCCGGCAGCGGTCACCGGGGGGTATACAGACAATCTGGCCGGGCAGCTGGGATCAGACTTACGTCCATTCCCTGTCGCTGCTCCCGTCTCCTCTGACTCGGGACTCTCCGCCGCCATTCCGCACCTGCGGGTAAGGTCTGGGGCGTTCTTCGGCTGGAGGCCTCTCGGAGCTCTCCAGCCCTTCTCCTCCTCCGTACACGCGCGCGTGTAGGTACTTCCGGTCTGAAGCCGGCGGCCGGATATGACGTCAGACGCCGGCCGGCTTCTTTGAATCAGGAAGTTCCTCGTGCGTTCCAGCCAGGAACGCTAGGCAGATAGCAGGGAAGACGTCGGCGTCCTCCCCCCACGTACTTCCGGACACCGGAGGAGGAGGTCCTCATGCAGGAGGACAGGTGCTACGTCCGGTCGCCTATATATTCAGGCCCTGGACAGGAAGACATCGCAGGTAGGACCACTGTGTGGTGAAGACTATGGAGATGTCTGCTTCCTCGCGCTCTGCACCTGCAGAACACAGCACCATCCCGGCCCCAGTGAGTAATCTGGCCCCGGGTGTCCATTCCCTGATGTGGGTTGTAGTCTTATGATTCCTTCTCCCCTTCCTTTTAGGGGGACAAGGAACCCACATCAGGAAGCAAAACAAAAATGACCCGCAAATGCGCAGTCTGTATGAAGAAGCTGTCCTCTTCATATAAAAAATCTTTGTGCAAAGAATGCACAGACAAAATTGTCAGCGAGGAACGGCCATCCCTGATAGAAGAGATTAAAACCTTAATCCAGCAGGAGATTAAAACATCTCTAGCCACTCTTTCCCAACCTACACCATCTCCTAGTGCCCCTCCTGAGGCTAAGAAAAGAAAACTTAATCCACAGGAGGAAGAGCAGGAGGACTCTCAGGGAGAGACATCGGACGAACCCCCAGAGGAGGGTGAATTATCCCTGGACTCTGAGACTGTCCAGCAAGAAAGATACTACTTCTCTTCATCTGATATGGAAGAACTCCTTACGGCTGTAAGGAAAACTATGGAGGTTGAGGAAGAAAAGACGGCCCACTCGGTGCAAGAGGAGATGTTTGGAGGACTTCGTTCTAGGAAGCGTCAGGTGTTTCCTATTCACCAAAACATCCGAGATTTAGTTCTGGACGAGTGGGAATCCCCAGAAAAGAAGCTGACTACTCCAGCAGAAATTAAAGACAGATTTCCTGTAGATGCCGAAACAGCGTCATGCTGGTCAGAAGTCCCAAAAGTTGACGTCCAGATTGCCAGAGTAGCCAAAAAGACCACGCTACCATTCGAGGATGCCTCCCAACTGAGAGACCCTCTGGAACGCAAGATGGACGGACTACTAAGGAAGTCGTGGGAGACGTCAGCATCTTTACTGAGCATCAATTCAGTATCCACTTGCGTTGCTAGATCGATGCATCGCTGGCTGGGACAGCTAGAGGAGCACTTGTCCTCAGGTACTCCAAGAGAAGATATTCTGGCCTCCTTGCCTATCTTCCAGAAAGCAACAGGCTTTTTAGCAGATGCTTCTGCAGAATCCGTGAGAGTGACGGCGAGATCATCCGCACTGTCAAACTCAGTAAGGCGTGCACTCTGGCTAAGATCCTGGTCTGGGGATATGACTTCCAAGATGAGGCTGTGTTCCATTCCTTTTAAAGGAAAGTATATGTTTGGACCAGCCTTGGATGATCTTTTGGAAAAGGCTTCAGACAAGAAAAAGACCTTACCTGAACCTAGAAACCCTAGGAAAAGACCCTTCCGCGCTCAGCAGGAGCATACCCCTCAATACAGAGGGAAGGGTAAAACAGGTCGCTGGAGCTATCCGAAAGGAGGGAAAGACAGGAATCTTTTTCTTTCACAACCCCAAAACCAGAGAAAGCAATGACGCCGTCATAGTGGGGGGTCGGATTTCGAACTTCCTCCCAGTCTGGCAAAAGATCGGGGTGGATCAGTGGACCTTAAAATTGGTCAAAGAGGGGATGAAAATAGAGTTTACATCATACCCCCAAAAAAGAATGAAAACTACAACGTTATCAACACCAAAGCTACAGTCCACCCTGATAACTGGGATAGAAGATCTCTTAATCAACAATGTGATCTCCCCAGTCCCAAAAGACGAAAGAAACAAGGGCCATTATTCCAGCCTATTTCTGATAAGGAAACCAAACGGAACCCATCGGATGATAATCAATCTGAAACCGCTGAATCAATATGTAACCTACAGAAGATTCAGAATGGAGTCCATCAGATCAACAGTACCCTTAATAGGGCAAGACTTCGTCATGGCAACCATCGATTTACAGGACGCATATTACCACGTCCCAGTCCATCCAACCTATCGGAAATTCCTAAGGTTTGCAGTCACCAGCGGAGAAGTTATAGACCACTTCCAGTTCAATGTCCTCCCATTCGGACTATCAGCAGCTCCAAGGATCTTTACAAAGGTCATGTCCGAGGTGATGGCGTACATCAGAAGTCGGCAGATATGCATAATCCCATACCTCGACGACCTCTTGGTAGTGGGCCCCACGGTTCCAATTCTACAGGAACACCTTCAGACAACAGTCCAGATCCTGTCATCCCTGGGTTGGGTGATAAACCCCAAAAAATCAGATATGGTTCCATCCACAACAAAGATCTTTTTAGGGGTCTTATTAGACTCCCACAGACAAACCTCTTTCTTACCCGAGCAAAAACGGTCCCTGCTTACATCAAAGATAAGAACATTACGGGACAAGAAGTGTGTATCTCTAAGATGGGCCATGTCGGTTCTAGGTACCATGACATCTTGCATCCAGATGGTGGCATGGGCTCAAGCCCACACCAGGATACTTCAGACATTTATTCTGTCAAGCTGGGACGGATCCCCAGGTTCTCTAGACAAAAAGATCCGGATACCACCGTATGTAAAGTCCTCATTAACATGGTGGCTACAAAAAGAGAACCTAATAAGAGGAGTTCCCTGGTTGCAGGTCCCAGCAGTGACCATAACAGTAGATGCCAGTGGAAAAGGTTGGGGAGCCACGGTAGACCAGCACATATTCCAGGGATCCTGGTCAGCCGAAATAGCACAAAAATCCTCAAATTTCAAAGAGCTAAAGGCAGTGGAAGAAGTCCTCAAAACAGCGGTAATTCTTGTACAAAATTCCCACATAAAAATATACTCAGACAACATGACAACAGTTGCCCACCTTCGCCACCAGGGAAGTACAAGACACGAAGATCTAAAGACAATATCAGCAAGAATATTTTCGTGGGCCGAAGAACATGTTCTCTCCATATCCGCCCTACATATAAAAGGGGAGATAAACGTACAAGCCGACTTCTTGAGCAGAACAGAGGTCCATCCAGGGGAATGGAGCCTAAACCCAGAAGTCTTTCAGATACTAGTCAAAAGATGGGGTCAGCCAGAAGTGGACTTGTTCGCAAACAGCCAGAACACAAAGGTAGACCAGTTCTTCTCGCTAGATCCGATGAATCCGGGGTTAGCTGTGGACGCATTGGTCCAGCCATGGACATTCACGCTAGCATACGCTTTCCCGCCATTGCCAGTCCTACCAAAAGTCCTGCAGAAAATAAGGGCAGAAAAACTCAAGGTGATCCTAGTGGCTCCACTTTGGCCCAAAAGAGGTTGGTTCGGGGCCCTCATCAGTCTAAAGATAGATGGGCCAATAGCACTTCCACCGGTCAAAGACCTTCTCTACCAGGGGCCAATACTGCATCCAGATCCCGAGAGGCTACACCTAAATGCCTGGCTTCTGAATTCTCAATTTTGAGAACTAGAGGACTATCAAAGAGGGTAATTAAAACATTACAAAAGAGCCGCAAAACGGTTACTAATTCTATTTACCATAAGATCTGGAAGACGTTCATCACATGGTGTGCTCCTGAACAACCTAACCCAGATAAGCCAAACCTAGCCAAGATCCTGGATTTTCTACAAGATGGGCTAGAGAAGGGTCTCAGACCCAGCACCCTCAAGGTACAAGTAGCAGCCTTGAGCTCCTATTTTGACCAGTCTTTAGCGGAACATAGATGGGTAAGAAGATTCATGACGGCGGCATCCCGCATATCTCCAAGACCCATAAATATAGTTCCATCCTGGGACCTGAATATAGTCCTGAAAGGACTTACACTGCCACCGTTTGAACCCTTATCTTCCATAACCATGGATAAACTCGCTTGGAAGACCACCTTCCTAGTAGCCATAACAACAGCCAGAAGAGTGGGTGAACTACAAGCCCTATCAATCAATGAGCCCTACATGAAGATTCTTCAAGACAGGCTTATCTTGCGATTAGACCCATCCTTTCTCCCAAAGGTAGTCTCCGATTTCCACAAATCGCAGGAGATAATTCTTCCATCTTTCTATCAAGAACCAAAGGATGAGGAAGAGGAACATTTCCATACCTTGGATGTTCGAAGAATGGTACTCTATTATCTTCATGCATCAGAGAAGTTTAGGAAAGATCAAAATCTGTTTATTCATCTTCTCGGCCAGAATAAAGGGAAGAAGACTTCCAGATCCACAATTGCAAATTGGATAAAACGAGCAATCCTGGAGGCTTATCAAATTCAAGGCCTTCCACCACCAGGAAAGCTCACAGCCCATTCTACTAGAGCAACAGCTGTCTCCTGGGCCGAGAAAGCCAGTGCTTCCATCGAGCAAATTTGCAGAGCGGCTACGTGGTCCTCGGTCCATACGTTCTCCAAACATTACAGGCTTGACCTGATGTCAAAAGAAGACTTAGCCTTCGGAGAAAAAGTCCTTAGTGCTGTAGTCCCTCCCTAAAAATTACTCTTGGGTACTGCTCCAGGTGTGCTGTCGTGGGGGGTTACTAGAGAAAATAGAATTATTCTTACCGTTAATTCGGTTTCTAGTAACCCACCACGACAGCAGGAGTAATCCCTCCCTTTGCTTAATATACGTTCTGAAAAGAATAAATATAATTTGAAGCATTCATTCTCCTGTGGTCCTTTATAATAACACTGAAGGGAGGATGAGGGAGGGGTTATTTAACCTCTTGTCATTTCCTGTCCCTATTAGGAAAGGGGTAACATCCTCCAGGTGTGCTGTCGTGGTGGGTTACTAGAAACCGAATTAACGGTAAGAATAATTCTATTTTCTGTCCATGTCAATAGAGGTCATAGAACTTGAATAAAATAACCAAAAATTATGTCACGAGCCTTAATCGTGTGTACTGTGAATTCACCAATTGTGATTAGCGAATTGGAGCCAACCCACAAAGAACTGTCAAACCATAAAACTCTTTCGAGGGGGCGATAATTCAGATTATTGCCCCTTACCCTTTAAATGCTCCAGTTGAGATGAGAATATCCACTTTACATAAAAACACATTGATCTTATCAGGATTTTACCTGGGTGGTGGCCACATTCGTCCCATCGGTGACTTCGACAGTCATATTATAGCTGGAGCGCAGCTCGGCATCCAATGGCTTAGCAATAACAATCGTCCCTACTCCTTTCTCGATGTCAAAAGCACTGTCCATATTTCCTCCTATACAAAAGATGAAAATATTGTTATAAAAACTTTATTTTCACAAGTTTCCACATGTAACTGTATGAGCTATTTGATATAAGTCTGTGAAAATGGGAAAACGTGACAAGTGTCATTGGGCACTTATTATGGAGTAATTTGATCAAAGTAGACGTCTGGTCAGGTCAACATGATTGGTGGCCATCAAAATAAGAAAACTGATATTTACTTAACAGCTATGGTATGGAGAAGTTTTAGGTGAGAACCCTCTCCACAAACCCTGTCCCATGGTATAGAAACAATGGCCCATGACCATGTCTCCAAACATCACACCCTAACATCTCAGGAACCTAAGCTTCATATCAATAAACACCATCTTTCAACCTTGAGTATTGCACATGGCTCCAAACTAGTTCTGAAATGCACCACCATTTAATTTTATATAGCTTTGTAACATAGGGCCATAAGGCGGCACTACATGGCGGAGTGCCTATGGCATCATATCGTAAAGTAGATAACATTTCCATTAAGTGACATGTATTTTTTTTTCACCGAAAAATTTTCAAAGCTTCTTTAAAACATAAATGCTCACCAAATTCCTCATTTGAATAGTAAAGTGGATTTTCCATAGAAGTTAACAGGAAGAGGTTTCAAAGTATTCTTAGGGTATGTACATGGCGTCTATTTTAGGCTGATTTAGCTTGGAATCCGCCAGAAAAAGCGCTGCAAATGCGCTCCATAAAAATGAGCATAATGCAGAGAAATGTCAAAGTGACATTATTGTGCACAGGTCCCATCTTACGCCACACCTTTCAACTGATCCAGGGATTGGAAATAGCGATGAGTGAGCGTGCTTGGATTAGGTGTTATCCGAGCATGCTTGTGTGCTAACCGAGTGTCTTCGGCATGCTCGAAAAATGTTAGAAGTCCCCGCGGCTGCATGTCTCGCGGCTGTTTAACAGCCGCAACACATGCAGGGATTTCCTGTTAGTTAGGCAATCTCAACATGTGTTGTGGATGTTGACCAACAGAGAGACTTACAGTCGCTCGTACATAGTATTCGAGAACGTCAAAGTAACTCGGTTAGCACCCGAGCATGCTCATCACGTTCATTCATCACTATTTGCAAACTCTTAAAGGGAACCTATCACCCCGTTTTTTAAAAATTAGATAAAAATAGTGTGAAATAGGGGCAGAGCTGGGCTTTACATTAGGGCCTTTTTGGTGCCTTTACACCCCCGTTAGGCTGCCGAAATACCTTTGTGAAGTGGCCGTTTTCTGCTGTCACTCAAGTTGGTCAGGTCGGATGGGCGTGGTCACAGCACTGTTTCTCCCCCAGAAACCTGCTCATCATTACGTTGGTGGCGTAGTGGTGTGCGCATGTCCAAAGCGAAGATCCACTGCCCAGGAGATTCAAAACAGCGCGGTCTTCGCTATTCGCCGTTTACCGGTGGGCGCAGCCATCTTTCCTGTGGCCGCGCGTGCGCAGATGGAGCGCTCTGCTGCCCGGGGCTTCAGGAAAATGGCCGCGGGATTCCGCGCGTGCGCAGATGGAGATCGCGGCGGCCATTTTCCTGAAGCCCCGGGCAGCAGAGCGCTCCATCTGCGCACGCGCGGCCACAGGAAAGATGGCTGCGCCCACCGGTAAACGGCGAATAGCGAAGACCGCGCTGTTTTGAATCTCCTGGGCAGTGGGGATCTTCGCTTTGGACATGCGCACACCACTACGCCACCAACGTAATGATGAGCCTGATCTGGGGGAGAAACAGCGCTGTGACCACGCCCATCCGACCTGACCAACTTGAGTGACAGCAGAAAACGGCCACTTCACAAAGGTATTTCGGCAGCCTAACGGGGGTGTAAAGGCACCAAAAAGGCAGTAATGTAAAGCCCAGCTCTGCCCCTATTTCACACTATTTTTATCTAATTTTTAAAAAACGGGGTGATAGGTTCCCTTTAAGAGATCAAATAAAGTAACCTTGAAAGTATAGAGTAAAAGAACCCAGCAGCGGAGCCACGGCAGAAGAGCCGGCGAAGCCACTTCAGGAAACAGACTGCCTGCATTTGTGGTTTTGCCTGGGAAAACTCTGGGGGGTGCACATACCCTTCATTGAGTTTTTGAGAAGGATTTTGGGACAGAATTACTCCAAAAAAAAAGAAAAACTCCTAAAAAAAATTCCATCTAGAAAAGACTTGGGTCCTGGGCTTTTGTCCACATGGAGTGTTTCAAAGAGATTTTTTGGACTTGGAGTCTACCATAGGCTGTGTTCAGACTGAAGTTTTTGAAAATTGAAAAAACATTTTTTAGCAGGTCCACTCCAAAATGCTTGGATAACTTCCTACTAATTTTTATCGGAAATCCATTTTGCTGCTAATATGAGGTGGTGTTAAGCATTTTTTTTTAAATAAGAGGTGTTGAAAAGTGTCTGATGGAGTAAAAACTTCATGTCACTTCTTTAAAGTGCATCCTGATAAAGTCTACTCCAAACTAAGTACTGTTAAATTAAAGGGCTGTAAAAAATGCTCAAGGGAAAAAAAATGCTCCAAGAAATTAAAGACATTTTTGTCCAGGCCAGTGTCATTAGTTGTTTTTTTAACATTTTTCTTTTGAAACACAACTCAAAAACACACAAAAGCGAAGTCTGATTGTAATTAGTTGATATTCTCTAAATTTTACTTAAACATTTCTTCTGGCAGTTTCAAGTTATCTCAGTGACCAATGTGTTTTTTTTTTACTTTAACAGAAGGGTACCAACAATTTTGTCCATAAATCTTCATACATACTTGTATAATTCCGTAATAATGCAACCATAAAAACTGTTGACCTGACTGTCGAATCAGACATTGACTTACAGGATAGCTGCCTCCACAAGGTGGCAATAGTAAGAGCACACTCTATAGGATAAAATTAAACTAATTTGTATTTTTTTTTTTTCCCATAGAGCATTGCCAGACTCTATACTCTGCTGGTCTCCTTAAGGAGAGGTAGTCCTATCAAAAGTTACTACCTATTGGTCTGTGAATGAAGCAGATCAGGGGGTTACATTATCTTGAGTCAGGAACAACGAGATGTTGATTTGTATAAACTAAGTACCAAATATATGGCTGGAATTTGTCATCGGGGCATCAAATAGGGGTCATCTTCCGGGAGCCCAACCAAGGTGACCCAAGGGTCTAATTAACATGTGAGAAGGGGGTTTCCTAAGTGTTCTGAGTGGAGAGGTTATGGAACGTCAGATTATACAGTTTCTACATAATAGGTGGCACAACGTCTTATTCCGAGTGTCGATATCCAGAACAGATCTCCAAAACAGGTTTGTAATTGGACTTTTGATTCATTAGACGTCGTTCCACAAAAAGTCCAACAGACAAGGTAGGAACGGCCCACACACTCCAGACTACCGTAACTTAGCATGGCCCAGAGTGGAAAATGTCTCACGGTCAACAATGGATGCCCTGGTTATTTCTGTCAGCATCTAGGAATGAGGAAAGTTGATGAGAGAATTCCATTTTTTACACAGGAGACATTCTAGGTATTCCGGGGTTATCTTAAGAAATCTGACACAAATGGCTTACTGAAAGAAAAATCTATCAAGTCCACAAAAAAGCGGCTTTTTTAAGAAATCTGTCAAATTATGAAAGAAAGCACAAGCGGTAATGTATTGTATATGTTGACATTGATAAGGACAAATCGCCTGCTGCATTCAGGTCTTGGCCTCCTGCTTGGCCCTTATTATGATGAACAACTCCACAGTTGACAATGTCGTATATTATAAAAAGTGCATAAAAGTTCAATAATTAAAGGAATTGTCCACTTTCTCCAGAGTAGCCAACTCTGGTAACATTTCAAGGAGACTCCAAGAAACAGGGGAGATATTTTAGACATCTGCTAGAAGTCTTACGTATTCACTTCTCCCCATTCTCAAAATTCCATTAGTTTGGCTTCAGGATTTTGTCCTTGGTGGTCATGGGAAATGGAAGAAAGCTGAAGAATGAGGGAGAAGTTGGCAGATAAATGCCTGGTCTTAAGTCTGATAAGTTGTCGTTTGGACTCTGGATTGGAACCTGTAAAAGGATAGAGGCTGGTCTTGGGTCTATATAGAAGTTTGAAACCATGGGGGAATCTGATCTTATGTCTAAAATAAATGTTGGGGCTGATCTGTATTTTTAAAAGGAGTCTAGTTTAGGGAGTTCTGGTCTGGGGTCTCTATTTTCAGAATATATGCAATCCTTTAAGGGGATCTATATAAACAGAAGAGTAAGGCCTGGGGTCTGCCTATGGGGATGTTGTGACGCTAAAGTGTATATACAAAGGGGTTTGGTCTGATAGCTCTATAAAGGGCATGTCCGTGTAAAGAGGAGTTTGTAGTTCATAACGTTATTATTTATTAGGGGGTCTAGGATATATTTATTTTCAGGCTTTTTATGTTCCTTTTCAGAATCTCCTTAATGAATCTTCTCAAATGGTGGCAATGATGACTTTTGACAATTTTCTCTTTCATCAAACAAATCCTTTGATGGCTAAGATATCTCAGGGTGGTCCTGCAGTTGGGACCCCTGATTGTTAGTGCTTATATCCCTGATAAAACAAAGCAGCATAAGCATAATCAATAGGGATCTATATAACATACAGAAAATAAATATTCCCATATGATGGACCGATGGAATCTCCACTTTTTAATGCTACGTCACTTATGGGTCCAACATTTTCTGAAGAATTATTTCCTAATATCCTAATCTATATTTATAGTGAACTTCATTTTTTTCATACAAATGCTGATTAAACATAGCTCAAATATTAAGTCACCATTAGAGGGAGATTACTGTAGACTTTTTATACACTGACCTCCATATAAAAACAGTATACAATAAGCCTTTGGGTTCCCACAAGTGGTGGCTGTTCGCAGTAAGGATTTAATTGCGTAACTCTTTGTGCAGTGAATCGGAGGCTTGTTTGAGAAAAATGGAGCTCAAACCACTATAAAGGAATTTTGGTAAATAATTTTGAGGAGAAAGTTAGACCTATAATTGACCTGGCATTTAAAAGAAGAGGTCGCCTTTAACAAGAGGTCAACCTCCTAGGAATATTTATTCCTTCTTATCTACAGAGTGCCTCAATGTTCTATTAGTCTCATTTGTGTGTTTGGTTTCTAATGGCAACCCATTAGTCCACCAGGACCTGAAACTTCAAAGGATTTTGGAACATTAAAAGCCAGAGGGTATCCTAGTGTTAGGAGCTTGGCATGTTGATGGCAAGGGGCCATCCTAAAGTGCTAGGAAGGTCAACAATCTTGGGAATTTGCTGATAAGTGGGCAAAGATCCCTGGATATTAAGAGTAGAGGATTAAGGAACATACTAAACTGCAAGGAGCTTCATGGATCTTGATTTTAAAAGGACATCCTAACATTCGAGAAGCCTTAAAGATCTAGCCAGAGTTTGTCATAAAGTGATAGGAACATTAAAGATCTTGAGATGTTGATGGCAAGGGGGCATCTTAAACTGCTAGGAGCATTGACGATCTTGGGATGTTGATTCTAAGAGGTCATCCTAACGCATAAGAAGCCTCAATGATCTAGCAAGAGGGTGTCAAAGTAATAGGAACCTTTAGAACCTTGGCATATTGATGATCTTTGTGGCATTCTAATGTTCTTCAACAATCTTGAGATATTAATATGGAGGCAAGCAAACATGCTAGGAACCTCAAAGATCTTGGAAAGTTCATAGTAAGGGAGTTTCAGACAGTGATAGGAACTTTAAGGATCTTGAGATCTTGTTGTAAAGGACCATCCTTAAATGCTAGAAGCTTCACAGATCTTGGTATATTGATGGCAAAACCCAATGTAAAGTGCAAAAGCCTTGAGGGTCTTGACATAATGGTAAGAGGGTGTCCTAAAGTGCTAGGAGCCCCAAGAATCTTGGGAAGTTCATGGTAAGATGTCATCCTAAAGCCAGTAACCATATGTAAGTTAAACCTCTCTTTTCAATGTGTATCACTATTTTAAAGATTATTTTCTATAATTTCAAAGTTTGAGTCAAACCAGAATCTTGATTACTGGATTCAGCAAGGCTGTAATTACTAGTTTAAATAATAATTACACAGGAACAAAAGAGGGAGAAGAAAACACAGATCTAATCAAAATTATGCAGATTAATCTCATAAAATAATTATATTTCATTCTGCTTAGCACATTAAAACGATGCAGATGAAAGTTCCCTCATCTAACTTGATCGTCGTTACGGCTGCCGAAGTAGAGAAAACTTATTTTGCCAGTACTAAACTTTATGAGGTTCTCCAAACTTTAGCCCTTTAATCATAATTGCTTCTTTGCTGCTCTAAAAGCCTCAGCAGAGGAAGCTGACATATGGGCTTTGTGGGGAGCACATAGAATTTTATGGTGTTCTCATAGCTAATGGCTTCTGGGATCAAGTCTGAACAGGTGGAAGGAACTGCTGTAACACTGATTCCACTGATGAAGGACACGGAGGTAAAAATATGAATTTGCTGAAGTTTTGAAATAAAAGTTTAGTAGTTGAGTCATTGCCAACGTAAAAGTTTCAACATTTTCAGGGGCTGATTGTGCCAGGAAATTCACCCATATCGTGGCAATGTAACCTTTTCGTATTATTTAGTAGGCTATCATCAATTCACTGCCCCAACAAAGGACTGTATACAAACATAGACTGGAGTACCCATCCATTAGTTGCCCCTATAGCAAGGTCGTAGGGACAGGTGATGCTTATGCACTCGATCTTAAAGCAAAAATGAGACAAAATCTCATAAAAACATACCATTATTAGAAAACAGCACAAGATGGGTGTGTGGTTTAGTTTAAGACTTTACATTCTGCTCTACGGTTTACTAAGCACTGGATCAAATATCACCATAACCTTAGACTGGCATTGGCAAATCTCCAATGTCAGACGCAAACCAGAAACAATAATGCTACAGTTTCTTGAAAAACCTGACCTTTATTCCTAATCAGATGCAGTCTTAGGATAAGTTCAAATCATGTTTTAGCCACTTTTAGTCAAAAGCTCCATCGGGGCTTCCAGTTGAAACCCTGAAAAATGGGATTCGGTTATATCCGCCAATGTGGCCGTCGACTTTAATAAAGCAGATAGTCATTGTGTGCTGTTTCATCTAATTTTTAGGTACAGGGGTATAAATGGCGGGCAGGAGTGGCAATTGACCTGTGCACAGCCAACATGGGGGCGCCATTGTGCCGTCTACTACGGCAGTCTGAAATGTTCCACAGATGAAGGAATTTTGCTGCCCCATGTGAATTAGTTTTGTCCATTCTCCAAGATAGTTGTCAATCTGACAGGCGGCTCAGGAAACATGTAAAAGGATGGCCCCCTGCATTCAATTGTACTTGTGTCTTTAAGGTGCAAGCACAATTGAATCTCTCTGACTGCTGTCACTTCCAGGTCAGGGTGACACCATCAGTATGATCAAATTACCTGATCACGCTATTGACGTCACTCCTGCGCCACAGAAGAGAATTGTAATTAGGTAGTTTAGTGCATAATAGTGCTGAAGAAAGTGAAGTTTTATGAGGGGGATCTTGTGAGGGGACAGTATGGGGTAAAAAAAGTGCGAAGGAGAAAATCTTGTGAGGGGAAAGTATGGAGTAGAAAAGTTGTGAGGGGACAGTATGGGGGGTGTGAGTAGACATTATTGGGGAAAAAGCGTGGGGGAGTAAAATGTGATGGGACAGTTTGGGGGAAAAACATGTGAAAGGGGAGAAAAGTGTGAGGGGACAGTATTTGGGGAAAAGCTGGAGGGAAAAAAGTGTGAAGGGATAATATGTGGCAAGGGTGAGAGGGGACAGTATGGGAGAGAAAAGTGTGAGGAGACCCAATGTTTTACATAAGTTAGAGGGGCCTAACCGTATTAAGATCCTCAGAGGTTGTATATATGGACATGTGTCAGACCCACTAATAATGTGTAGGACATAAAAAGGAGTAGGTCTTATACAAGAACAGAATGGCAAACTCTCTGGCAACTGGTTCTTCTCAATATTACACCCTTGTTTCAGGACAATCTAGTACTGATTCATCTCAATTACAACGGCTTGCAAAACAAAAGGCACATAGAACTTTAGCCTAATTTGGAAGTCCCAGAGAAAAGAGAGAATTGTGCAGGTTGCCAAAACCATTGAAAAAAAAGAGTGCATCATCAATATTTGGGCCCAATAACAGTCATTTTGGCTGTCCATAAATACAGCTATGCTCAAAAGTTTACATGTCCCGGCACAATTTTTGCTTTCTTGTCCTTTTTTTCCGAGAATATGAATGATAACACCAAAGCTTTTTCTCCACTCATGGTTAGTGGTTGGGTGAAGCCATTTATTGTCAAACTACTGTGTTTTCCCTTTTTAAATCATAATGACAACTCAAAACATCCAAATTACCCTGATCAAAAGTTTACATACCCTGGTGATTTAGGCCTGATAACATGCACAGAATTTGACACAAATGGGTTTGAATGGCTACTAAAGGTAACATCCTCACCTGTGACCTGTTTGCTTGTAATCAGTGTGTGTGCAAAAAAAGCTGAGTAAGTTTCTCGGATTCAGACAGACTCTTGCATCTATCATCCAGCCACTGACATTTCTGGATTATGAGTCATGGGGAAAGCAAAAGAATTGTCAACGGATCTACAGGAAAAGGAAGTTGAACTGTAAAAAAACAGGAAAGGAATACAAAAAGATATCCAAGGAATTGATAATGCCAGTCAGCAGCGTTCAAACTGTGATTAACAAATGGAAAATTTGGGGCTCTGTATAAACAAAACCACGGTCAGATAGACCAACAAAAATTTTGTTCACAAATGCCAGGAAAATTGTTCGGGATGCAAAGAGAAACCCACAAATAACATCAGCTGAAATACAGACTCTATGAAAACTAGTGAAAACTAGTATGTGGCTGTTTCTAGATGCACAATAAGGAGGCACTTGAAGAAACATGGGCTGCATGGTCGAGTCGTCAGAAGAAAGCCATTACTTCACAAATGCCACAAAGTATCCAGCCTACAATACCCAAAACAGCACGGAGACAAGCCTAAAAACTTCTGGAACAACGTAATTTGGAGTGATGAGACCAAAATGTAACTTTTTGGCCACAGCCATAAACGTTACATTTGGAGAGAGGTCAATGAGGCCTATGATGAAATGAACACCATTCCTACTGTAAAGCATGGAGGTGGATCGCTGATGTTTTGGGATGTGTGAGCTACAAAGGCACAGGAAACTTGGTCAAACCAGAATGAAAGATGAATGCAGCAAGTTATCAGCAAATACTGGAGGCACTCATCAGCCCGGAAGCTGCGCATGGGACGCAAGAGCAAGAAAATGCAAAAAATTTCAACCTCTGATCATTGTAACACAAGTTATGACGCAATGGGGAAATGGGGAAAAATGTGAAATGTTTTCAGTTATCTCCTATATTAATAGAGACTACTGCTCACCGCTTTCCGTATGCCTGTAGGCCAATGGAAAGAGCAAGAAAACACAAAAAATTTCAACCTCTGATCATTCTAACACAAGTTATGACCCAATGGGGAAATGGGGAAAAATGTGAAATGTTTTCAGTTATCTCCTATACTAATAGAGACTACTGCTCATGCTCACCGCTTCCCGTATGCCTGTAGGCCAATGGAAAGAGCAAGAAAACGCAAAAAATTTCAACCTCTGATCATTGTAACACAAGTCATGACCCAATGAAATGACAACGATCCAAAACACAAGGCCAAGTCGACCTGTCATTCGCTACAGCAGAACAAAGTGATGGTTCTGGAGTGGCCATCTCAGTCTCCTGACCTCAATATCATTGAGCCACTCTGGGGAGATCTCAAGCGCGCAGTTCATGCTAGACAGCCCAGGAATTTACAGGAACTGGAGACTTTTTGCCAAGAAGAGTGGGCAGCTTTACCATCTGAGAAAATAAAGAACCTCATACACAACTACCACAAAAGACTTCAAGCTGTCACTGATGTTAGAGGGGGCAACATACAGTATTAAGAAATGGGGTATGTAAACTTTTGATCAGGATCATTTAGATGTTTTGGGTTGTAATTTTGATTTAAAAACAGAATACACAGTGGTTTGACAATAAATGGCTTCACCCAACCACTAACCATCAGTGGAGAAAAAGTTTTGGTGTTGTCATTCATATTCTCTGAAAAATGGCCAAGAAAGCAAAAATTCTGCAGGGGTATGTAAACTTTTGAGCACAACTGTATATCAAGAAATATAATCCTTGTATGCGGAGTTGCAACTATCTTGGAAACACTGACATGAAATACTGCAAGCTGGATCGCGTTATGAGTCATCTAAGAAAATGATAAACCAAAAGTGTTTCTTCATTTTGAAAATCTACAAGCAATATTGGATTAAAGATTTATAAAGAATAAGTCTTTCTAAGACACTGATCTCCCTAGGAGCATTACTGGTTTCACCAGCCATGTATGAATAATAATAACTGACAGTCAAGGTTTTATTCTAAGAAAAGACAAGAACTGTGTAGCAGAATGACCCGGGAATATCTGGACAGAAATACTGTAGATCCTTTTATTGAAGCCTTGAAGGCGTGGTACATGCTGGCTTTCTATGAGGAGGTAACTGTAAATCTGGATGTAGGTAATGCGGCTGATGTGATTTATCTGGACTTTTTAAAGGTATTTGATGCTGTACTAAACAGCCTTGGGGGAAACTATATGCAGGTGGGTAAAAAATTTCTTAAAGTACAAGGAACAAAGATTCGTAAAAGGTACATTCTCTAAATGTGATAAAGTCAGCATTGGGGGCAGCAAGGATCAGCAGCGGGGGGCACAAGGATCACTGTTAGGACCTATTCTTTTTCATCTTTTTATTAATGACCTTCTGGATGGGATTTAGAGTAACCGGTCAGTCTGTCCTGTTGGATAATAAAAACTGACCTTGATAGTACAATATTATAGAACGATCTGGATAAGAATGGGTAAAAACTTGGCAGACGAACTTTAATATTGATAAATGTAAAGTAATGCACTTGTGATGGAGTAATCCTATTGCTGCACATACATTAAATGGAAGTATACTCGGGACTACAGAACAGGAGAAGGACAGGGGATTCTGGTTCCAAGTACCAAATGTCAGGCAGCAGCTGCAAAAGCAAACAAGATTTTAGGGTGTCTAAAAAAGTTATAAATTCCTTGGATCTAAATCTATTGTTACCCCTCAGTAAATCACTGGTGAGGCCACATCTGGAATACGGGATCCAGTTTTGGGCGCCACATTTTAAAAAGGATATTGTAAAGTTAAAGTCGGTTCAAAGGCGTCAACTAGATTATTACAAAAACATTGCAGGAAAAGTATGCTCAGCCAATGACTGTCAGAGGCAAGTCACCTGCGACACTAGTCACTTCTAGTGAGTCAGGATAGTCAAGGAGGCCAAAGTCAGAAGCCAGGAGGTTAGGTCATAAACAGAAGGAAATTTAAAAAAAACTGACCGTCACATCCAAACATAGACTAAGTGTGAACAGGTGCAGAACCTAGAGTCACCAACTCGTACACAGTCAAATAAACAAGGCAGCACACTGCAGCGCTAAAACATGCAAACATGAAACATGAGATCGTTTAGCGCATAAATTGGCCAATTCATGTGTACCTGGTAGCCACATTAAGGCATCTCTCAAAAGCGTAATCAGGTAACATTTTGAGGTCAGAATACCAGGAGGATAGCAGATCAGAGCAGAAAAAGTTAGACAGATGGTCAGAATGAAGTCCAAGGGCAGGCGACAAAAGATCAACATACAGAACACAAGACACAGAAAGAACAAACCACACTTAGCTGAAGGTATGTGTAGCAGAGGTCTGGGAAAAACAGCCCAGTTAAGCAGCCAGGAAATCACCTGGGATAATGAACACTTGGAGACAGCCAGCACCTCCAGTGTCAGATTGGACAGCCGAGCTGTCACTCAAAACACTGACAGCTCAGCATGCCCCTGCACCAGACTGGACAACTAAGCTGTCAATCAAAGCACCAACAGCTTCAGCACGCCAATGTACCAGATTGGATGGCTGAGCTGTCAGTAACTACATCCCAGACACACTGAGGGGTAGAACCGTGACATCACCACTGTGACCAGTGATCGGTTGAGATGGCATTTCCTTGCTTTTCTGGTGCGTCAAAATTAAACCAAGAAATAGAGACCAGGAAAGTCTCAGCTTTTTTTTAATTTTTAGACAAGATGTAATGATTTAACAATTAAGACTTGGGTTTTCTGGGATTGCCTATAGGCCATATACCTTAGATAGCCTTCAGCTTAAAGAAGCCCTCCTCTCATCACAGTTTTTATCTTCTTAATATATTGCAGTCATCATATTATATAGCAAGGTGTACTTACAATTGCTCATTTTGACATTCTACCCAGTTAATTCTTCTCTTTTCCATTAAATCTATGACATCACTTGATTGAAAACTGACTAGCTGAATCCTTCTAAGCTCTGTATAGACATGGGAAGTCTCTTTTCCCTGCATGAGTCATCATTAGAACTACAATTCTACTTCACTACAGAGTCCCTGGCATCCCAGCTCCACCTCCTCTTCAACTCCTGGCCCACATGCTCCGCTCCTCCCGCTGCCACAGACTTTGCATGGAAGTACTTCATTAATAATCTTTGAGTGGCCCTTTGTTCTTAATCAGGAGTGAGAAAAATAAGTTGTTGCCAGACACCTCCGATGGTGGCTTATACTCTGCGAGAACAAAGAATCTGGCATGCCAATATCAAACATGCCTACTTTTTCTTTCCCTCCTGTATCTACCATGCTGATAAAGTCATAACTCTACAAACAAATTTGATGGCTGGATGGCAAGAATAAAGCTACTGTATGCATTTAGAGTATTTGCTCTAACATCTTATCGCTTTTCCAACTGTCTGTATTACTGATGTGAACATACACTGTGTAATGTTTCATTTCTCCTATGGAGGTGCTGCAGGGAAATTTAACACTTGATGGCAGAAACTCTAACAGATATGATAGTCCAAGGTTGTGCGTCCCTTTAAGGATTTATTTTCAATATTTTTATTGATATTTTTGCTTTGAAAGGAGGAGAACCCTTAGGTGTGTTAGCCTTTTAGCTCTTGCTATTTACTTGGTCTTGCTCTTATCCACAGTCAAATTGATAGAATTTACAGAAAAATTCTGAAAAACCCAAATTGCAAGGAAAATAATGTTAAATTGTCATTTTTTTTGGTTCTATCTTTATACTACCACAATAGTCATCATCAATACATTCATAATTTTTTGCAGGCTCATAATTGTCCTTGACATTTCATTTTGGAGGAGGTAGAGATACTAAGGCAGCCTGGAACGGCTACGAGATTACATGCCTTTTTTTTTTTTGCATTTTATGCTAAGAAGACATGGCATCTTCCAATTAACGTTTTAATTGATTTGCTTGGGAAATGATGCAAAAAAAAATTGACTGTAAAATCGTTTGAAGAATAGAGTTTCAAGGAAAAGTCTTTAATTGAAAGCCTTGGGAGAGTATAGCATTTTTTTTCAAAGGGAATACTTTGTTCTGTTAATTAGAAGAGAAAAATAAAATAAGCATAAAAATTTCAATGGCGTAGCCGGAGATGAAAAGCAAAAGCTTAAGGTACAGCCCGCTGTAAAATTATTCATCTTTCAAATGATTTTGGCACTTTGCTAAATAAAAGTTATTGTAGACTTGCCTGCAGAACTTTTCGCTAAGTATGGCTACAGAAGAAAATCAACAAAGTATATACAGAAAAAAAAGAAAAATTTCAAAAAAACTCTAATAACATTTTCCAACTTTAATGGCAACATCTGCCTTTTAAAACAAACTAATTTATCACAAATGTCTCTGCTATTAAATGAAATACAATTCAGGAGAACTTCCTTTTATTGTTTTAAAGCAGCAAATAGATGGGTCCAGTTGTTTGTTGCAAGCATCTCTTTGACCTGATCCCCAAGGCAAAAGATCACTCTCTAGGATTTCCATACTCCCAAGGCCACTTTTGCCATGAGGTAAGTATCTTGCCTCAGGGATCTCTCTGAGATGTCCCTCAGGAAGGGGGGAGAAAAAATGCCTCCACATGCCGAGATCGCAGCCTAAAAACTCTGAGTCAATCATACTGCAGATGAGGTTAGAGTGTTGGGAGCGGGCTCAGGAGCTGAGCCAGTGCCATATGTGGTAGATGCCGGCTGTGTTAAATAGCTGGCATCTGTTTTTAGCAGCAGTAACCATAGCTCAGCTTCGAAAGCTGCTGTTAACCATTTAGATGCCTCTATCAATTTCTTACAATGGCACTTAAATAAAGCTTTGACCAGTTCACACATACTGCTTCCCATTGGACCTTTGTGACATGCGGGTATAGATGGGTGGCAATTGCAGCCTGCTAAAAGACACTGTTGCTGCCATTTTAGCTTTCCTGACTGGTTTTATATACCGCAATACTGTGATGTTGCAGAATATAGTATAAGCAATCAAAGAATTGTAGGTTTGAGCCCACTAGCAAGACTAAAAAATACAGACAGATAAAGAAACATTTTTAAAAAGAAAAAAAAAATTGAAACACACACCTTCACCCCGCATTAAAAGTAAAGACATTTAAAAAATAAACATATATGATATTGTCACTTCTCAAACTGTTCATTCTAAAATAAATAGGAAATTAATTAACCCACATGGTAAATTCAGTAAAGAGAAAAAAGAAAGGGAACGCCAAATTGCCTTTTTGATCACATCACCTTATATCCCCCCAAAAATGCAATACAAATCTAACAAAACGGCATATGCACCCCAAATTAATATCAATAAAAACGTCATCTCGCCTTGTAAAAAACAAGCCCTCACAGAGAGAGCTCCATGGATGGAGAAATAAAAACGTTAAAGGGAACCTGTCACCCCCAAAATCGATGATGAGCTAAGCCCACCGTCATCAGGGGCTTATCTACAGCATTCTGTAATGCTGTAGATAAGCCGCCGATGTTACCTGAAAGAGAAGAAAAAGAGGTTATATTATACTCACCCAGGGGCGTTCCTGCTGCGGTCCGCTCCGATGGGCGTCTCAGGTCCGGTACAGCGCCTCCAATCTTCATTCCATGACGTCCTCTTCTGGTCTTCACGCCGCGGCTCCGGCACAGGCGTAATTTGTCGGCCCTGTTGAGGGCAGAGCAAAGTACTGCAGTACGCAGGCAACGGAAAGGTCAGAGAGGCCCGGCGCCTGCGCACTGCAGTACTTTGCTCTGCCCTCAACAGGGCAGACAAAGTACGCCTGCGCCGGAGCTGCGGCGTGAAGACCAGAAGAGGACATCATGGAATGAAGATAGGAGGCGCCGGAGCAGACCTGAGACACCCATCGGACCGGACCGCAGCGGGAACGCCCGTGGGTGAGTATAATATAACCTCTTTTTCTCCTCTTTCAAGTAACATCGGGGGCTTATCTACAGCATTACAGAATGCTGTAGATAAGCCCCTGATGCCGGTGAGCTTACCTCACCATCGATTTTGGGGGTGACAGGTTCCCTTTAAGGGTTTCAGAAATTGACAACACCAATCCCATTTTTTTTTGTTTACAAACTCCAATTTTTTTTTTCACCACAACAATAAAAAAAAAATCTATGCAAGTTTGACATTGCCGTAATCAAACTAATCATGTTGACAGGTCACTTATACATACAATGAATATCGAAAAAGCAAAACCCAGAAATAATGGCGGAGTTGCGTTGGTTCACTGTAAGTTTCTATTGAACTGCGAGGAGGAACGCCATTTCAATTTTCAAGCAGCAAGAAAGCAGGAATAGGATCTGTATACTACCTTTGGTGGTTAGTGAGATGAAACCTTAAATTGTAAAATTCAGGCTGACACTGAAGGTTCCCATAAACGTCAGATATGAGTTGACCAAACCAGTCGATTTTGGGGTTGCCATTCCATCATGACAATGACCCAAAACACACAGGCAGGCCAACTAAAAAGTGGCTCCGTAAGAAACATTTCAAGCTCCTAGAGTGGCCTAGCCAGTCTCCAGACCTGAACCCAATAGAAATCTTTGGATGGAGCTGAAATTCAAAGTTGCCCAGTGACAGCCCCGAAAGCTGAAAGATCTGGAGAAGATCTGTATGGAGGAATGGGACAAAATCCCAGCTGCAGTGTGTGCAAACTTGCTCAAGAACTACTGTACAGGAAACGTCTGACCTCTGTAATTGCAAACAAAGGTTTTGCTATTGTATTAAATAATTATTTCTCTGGAAATGTTCCTACGATAAAAATTATAGAGCTTTCCATTCTTTGTAGGTGGGAAAACTTGTATGATCGGCAGTATCAAATACTTATTTCCACCACTATAGATGACATTAGGAAGAGAAGGATTTGGTCTTCTAAAAATTCAACAGCTGATACTTTTATTCGTCATGGAGATAAGCAGCTACCAGAACTCAGGAATGCTTGTCCGACTTCTCTTTTAAAATCTATCTAAAACTATGTGGTTTTAATCTGGTACAAACACACAAAGTAAACTTCCTCGGAGGGCTTAACGGTATCTAGTGAACTCTTACAGGAGTCCAGCAGGTCTTCCTCTTTTTCCAAGAGACTCTAGAGTGTTCCGATACAGTAGGTAAATTTGCTCATATTTATAGGATTGAACGGACCTTTTTTTGGTGAAATGTAGGAATTATAAAGATGGTTGTAATCCATTTCAGGCCTTAAATGACTGTTTGTGTAGATATCGCTCAACAGAAGGAGGTAGATAACGTCAGTCCTACAAGATCAAGGATGGAGTAAACACTTGGCAAGTCTATACAAATGCCAATGGTCGACAAGCATAGGGTGTCCCATCGCGATCTCTATAAACATTATCAACATTTTGGAGCCTCCTATGACTTTGGCATTAAAAGGACCACCTAACCCTAAACTAGGGTCTATTCAAGATGGTTAAAAAAGCTTCAGTTCCAGTTAAATTGACCACTTTGAGATGCCTAAATTATTAGCCAAGCTAACTGAAAGTAATTATCTATGGGCAAAACTAGGCTACCATCAGAGTCAGAATCAAGATGATGCCCCCTACTACGTTCAAAGAATCAACATTAGCATATTATATGTAAGACAGGAAGCATATTAATATGTGCCCATAAATTATGAACCCAAAAGTCTGTCAAATAAATTATATATAAGGTCTCAGAAGAGACCATGCCGCTCCCTACTGCTTCAAATTATATAATGTGTACATAAATATTGGTTTCGCTTGTTCAGGAGCGAATTCACTAATTCTATCCATACCTCGGAAACAGATCAATTAAAAAAAAAAAAAAACTGCATAGAACATCTGGTCTGACAGGCTATAAAATGCAAGATTGAACCGTACTTATTTTCTGCATGGTAGGGTATAAAAGCTCCGAGCCACCGAGTTTCTCTTTGTCGGCAATGGCCTGCTAGGAGAGCAATTTTAAGATGGAAACTGAAAATTACGGCTTGCAGTATAGACGCATATTTAATGTGTGCTCATAGACTTTCGATAAAAATCTAGTAGGATTAGAAGAAATATAGAACAGAATGAAATAAACTTACTGGGGCTGTCTGAGGACTTGATTTACTGTACAAATGCAAATGAAATGGTGGCTTGTCCAAGTTTGGAAGCATTAAATCGCAAGGAAGTTAGGAGTAGAAACTTTTGAATGTTGGATTCCTACTGAAAGCAAACACAAAAAACTTAAAGGAAAACTATCACCCATATAAAGTACGGCCACCACCTTTAAGCCCACTTTTTAAGCATTCTAGTATGCTGTATGTATGTCTCCAATTCCGCATGCAAGGCACAAAAACGTCCTTTTATTATATATACTCCAAGATGGCAAGTTCTGATGCGATTGGCGCCTCTTGTCTAGATCCGATGCCTCCTCTCTTCCTTCAATCATCGTCCTCCTTCACAGCTTCATGTGGATGACATATGCTACATTATCCTGTGCCCGGCATTGTGCTCCTGCGCAGGTACAATTCTCTCTGCCCTGCCAAGAGCAGAACAAAGTATTGTAGTGCACATGCGCCGGCTTTACCTAGTGGTCATCTGCGCTCTTCAGTTTTTCACGGCAAATGTGAACTACAGTAATTTGTTCTGCCCTCGTCAGGACAGAGACAAATGGGACGGCGTAGGAGCGCAATAGGGGATAATGTATGGATGACGTAGGACGCGTCTTCCACATGAAGCAGGGAAGTAGGAAGGGGGTTGTAAGTTGAGAGGAGGTGCCAGATCAAGACCAGCAACGTCCATTGGACCGCCCCACCCCATAGGTCAGTGAGTCTAATAAAAGCTCCTCTTTGACCCTTGAGGTGCGGATTGGGAACATGCATACCAGAATGCTATAAAAAGGACTTAAAGGCGCTGGCCCTACTTCATATTGGGAAAGCCTGATGACAAGTTCCTTTTAAGGGTTACCCAGTCATATAAAAGGTTGCTTAAAGGCTATGACCACCTCTGATGTATAAGAAACGATTTTTACAAATGTTAGCGGTTAACTTTAGTCAATAAAATTGTACTAAGTTTCGGTCTATGATCTTCATTCTCTCATTCATGTTTAGACTACCTGATTTACAGTTCACAGCCTGATAAAAGTTTCTGATTTTACACTAGTGGGCTAAAAGAAAGGCACTAGTATTTTAATAGTAGATGGTGGATGAGGCAAATGTTTTTTTTTTTTGCATTGGGTTCATTGGGGCTTTAAATAATACATGAGTCATTTTGCAAAATGGAGGAGTCTACGAGTTTCATATGTGGGCCAATTCTGGGTCACAAACACAAAACTCATGGTCATATATTATTGACATTGTTAAGCTTGACAACACATAAGGTGGATATCTGGAGATCTAGGTCATGTTGTTTATGAATAGAGTAATCATGTGAAGCTACAGGTGATGTTGCAGTAACAGCGCGACAGATATAACCAGGGTTTATGAGCCTGATATCTTAACCTTAGCCTCATAGTTTATGTTCTGTTATATTTCAATTTCCAAAATGTTATTCCGTTTTCCATTTAGTACTCTGCAAGGTTTGCAATATTTGTTGATAAACTGCTTCAACATCTAGGTCATTTATGCAAGAAAAATCTGTTACATTTTCATATTCTCCTTTAAATTAAGGGGATAATGCGATCAAAGTAAACTCCACAGAGAGGCGAAATGCGTTAGTCCCTGCTGACAGATACTCACTGTATTTCCATAGTATTAATTAGGATGGCACCTTGGAAAACAGCCAAGACTATTTAGAACATGAAGTGTCTCAGAATAAACTATTGTGTTTATCTGGGTCATCTTTTTTTGTATCTTTCAAGTAACTAGTAGTCAATGGACTGAAAAAACATACATGTATGCCGACCGAAGCCAAGACTTGTGAGTCCTTTCTAAAAAGACAGGTCTAGTTGAAGGTAAATTTGATGGCTGTTTTCAATAATGTTGGGTTCACGTAGAATGCTGGATCCTTTTGCTGTAATAGAAAATGAACCAATAAAGGGCACCTCTACTCTTAGGCTGGGTTCAATAGGTGCATACGGATGAAAATAATGGACGACAGAGCACATGGTGACTCCATCTGCATCATTATAGTCAATGGCCCCATCAGTCCATACGCCCGAATGCAGTTTTGTGGGGAGTTTGGACCTCAGCCCCGACAGAGCCTCTGACCGTTGAAGAAAATTCTACGTGAACCCAGCCTAAGAGTGGAGATGCCCAGTATCGGTTCATCATCCATGAAGTTAAAAGGATCAGATATTATCCATCTCTCCCTCAACATTGGAGAAGTGTGAGTAGGACCCAGTAAACTTTAGGTGATCAGCTGGTCCCATCGAAATTGGACGGTGTATTGTCAACCTAAAGCAGGCTTAGAGATGAAAGTTAACCATAGTTATTGAATCATTTTTAATCATTGTGGTTGGCTTATAGGGCACAATAAGTCAACTTTAAGAGATTACAGAAATTTGCAGTATCAACTCAATTACTTAGTTTTCTCTACAGCCGTCTAAAATAAATTTTCCTAAACTTTGATGTAGATAACAATTTCTAAGAACCAGATCGGAAATTAAATGAATTGCATGATCTGAATGAAGGATTCATGGTGCACCAAACTAATCGGATATTAATTACCTATCCTAATGAAAGGTCACCACCAGTATTAAATTCCTTTAAGCTCATTACTTGTGCTCTTCTAATATCCAAGATCAAGTTTGAAAGGAGCAGAGGGTCATTTTAAGCAACTTAAAAAAGTTGTCCTCTACTTTTACACTGATGACCTATCCTTACGATAGGTCATCAATGTCTGATCGACCAGAGTCCGAAACCCAGTACCCCGCTAATCAGCTGTTACAGGTGACGGCGGCGGCCGTCAACCAGGAGTGCTCACTTGCCGAGCTGCTCCGTCTACTTGTAGTGTTTGCTGTAGGGTACTACACATACTACCTCCTATTGATTTGAATATCAGGTGGATCTGCAGTAGCCAGCCCAGGCCTCTAAAAGTAGACGGAGCAGCTCGGCAAGTGAGTACTTCCAGTTGGGGGCCACCTATAACTGTTGAGAGGCGGGGGGTGCCGAATGTCGGCCCCCGGCCGATCAGATATTTATGACCTATCCTAAGGATAGGTCATCCACGTAAAAGTAATGTACACCCTCTTTAATTTATTCCGAGCTCTAGAATTCACCATTTGTCATTATTAAATTCACATACCCACCATCCAATCTCACATTTGTAGTATCTCCAATGTATTCATATTAGATATTTACTTCACAATTTTACTTTTCTTGAGCCACAGGCACAAACTTCTCTGCTAATCAGGTCAACGTAACGAATATGATAGAAGACCCCGGAGCAATAAAAAAAGCCAAAAAACACTAACTCTAATAAAACGGTGTATTAAAATTGTCACACCACTTAGGGGATTTAGAATGTTTTTATGCAAAAGCTACCAATTAAAATTACCATTAAATTGTAATGACTTGGCCTTAAAAAGTAAGTTTTTTAAATTTTTTTGAAAATTGGACTTAAAATTACATCAAGAAAACTGCATTTTGTCTTCGCTCGTGAGGCCTCATCTTTTGTTATATATATATATATTTATATGTATATAATAAAAAAACATACCGTATATATGTATATATAAAAAAAACAATTTAATACTAATGAAAAATATAAAAAAATATAAAAAGTGTATATAGTTGTTTTTTTAATACATCTGTTTCTTTTAATTTTTACGTCTTTATTAATCTGAATTTTCTAACTAATGCAGCTATTTCATATGCTATTAAAAATTTAAAGCACGGTATATATTTTTTTCTTGCATCTATAGCTAATACACACACACATATATATATATATATATATATATATATATATACACACGTTTGTGAATGTATATTAATATATGAACCGGTATATAAATGACTGAATTATATGTACAATAAAGAATATATATATGTAAATATACACACTCTAAGATAGTTTCTTTGTGAGACAATATTTAAATAACTGTATATACTGTATTAGAAAATGCAGATTAATAAATTCATTAAAAAATCTAATTTAAATTATTTAAAAAAATGTATACTTTAATTATTTGTACATTAAAATGTATAGCCTTAAAATATATATATATATATATTTTTTAAGTATAATTTTTAATTATTTGTCCATTTTAAAAAAGTAGGTTCATAAATACAGAAAATGTAAATAAAATCAGATTTACTAAAAACCTAGATAAAATATGACTATTTAAATATTTAAAGCATTTTAAGTCCATAAATAATGAATTAAAAAAAATGTGAATGATTATAAATTTGTTGTTATTTCAATTAAACTGTAAAACTAGGTGTTTATAGCCTGCAGACTCTATTATGGGTAAAATATTCTATTTTGTCCAGATTACAGAGAATAGATATCGGGAGTCACAGCATGAGGAATGATAGTGATGAAAAAAAAATAATTGGATACCGACTTGAAAAAAAAAAAACATATATAGAAAAATAATTAAAAAAAGTTGAATATAGAATTTTGCAAAAAGATTAATATACTGCCTGAGAGATATTTATGAAACACAATTTTAATGGCTCGGAGAGGGAGAAGAGGAAAAAAAAAAGTCTAGGTGAGATAGCAGCAATTTAGCAAAAATGTATTTTGCACCAATAATACCTTCTGATGAGCAGTTCTGCCCACAAGCTGTCTGCAGAATATAGAACATCTCTCGGGCATGCTTGCCACCTTGCAGCAGGGCAGTCAGCAGAAAAGCAAAGAGACAGCGGTAAAGGCAGCGAGAGAGAAGAAAGAGAGAGAGAAGTAAGTCAAACAGGACAAGATTACTGCACAACCAATTAAGGGATTAAATCTGACAACACAGAAAATAGGAAAGAAAGAAAAATAATTAGAAAAAAAAGTTTTACGACATCGGTGAAAGCAAAGCAAGTGAAATATCTGGTAACTGCGCAGCCGGTCAGAAATATTAGTCAATAGACACTGCTTATAGAATAAGGATGGGATATGCGGTAAAACTCCTATAATCCAGCTTGCACAGGATCTAATATGCCAAATTAAACGATATTTTGGATTATTGAAGTGCTAAAAAAGATCGGTGGAGGTCCAGCAGGCAGTGTACGAAACCGTGAGAAAACAGCTCTTTACACCATGTAGTGGCCATTCTACGGTACTGCGGCTCAGCTCTTATTGAAGTGAATATGATCTGAGCTGCTGTAGATGAGAATGGCCACTACACGGCGTAAAGAGCTGTTCTATCCCGGCTTCAGAAAGTTCTAGTAGCGGCATCGAGGATAAGCTGATGTTGTGATATTCCGTATTTTATTGCAGTTTTGTGCTAAAAAAATGAGATGCCGGATTAAAGGAATTGTACTGCATAAACACAGAATTGTCAACGAATAGCCAAGCTCATTCTGGTCTTCGCCTCGGAATAACATGTTAAATCCTTGGCTTTGGGATGGTCTCTTTAAATAGATCAAATTAAATAAATTAACAGATCTTAAGTTCGAGATGTTAGAATTTTATTGGCGGGGAAGGGTCATGTTGAGTTGACTTGTTCTTACCTTCGACATCGAACCAGAGAGGAATATTGGAAGGCTGCACGGTGACGACCCCCACAATCTCCGTCACTTTATCACTTTCCATGACTGTAAAATTGTAGAAGGGTTCGTCGAAAGTAAGGGGCGTGGGTGAAGGCGGAGGCTTCTTTATCCATTCAATATGGAGTCGTGCGGTGGAGGACTTCTGAGGACGACCGTTGTCAACGGCCTTTATCTGAATTAGGAAGAAACAAATAGGTGTTACCTATCGACTATAGAAGTAGCTTTCAGAACACGTCTCAGGCGCCTGGGGACTTCTTTTATTAACAACTCTAGGAGCCCCCATTAGACAGGTGCAGAGTTAAGACTCACAAGTTTTGGATGTCATTGTAAGCCTCACTAATACATACCTACTAAGATTGGTAAACTAAGGAGGTGTAAATCTCTCCTCCATTCCCACCAGAGAACAGCCCAGAAACGTCACCAAACTGAGTGACCCACTCACTTTTGGATGAGATATGATCCCTCCTCTATCTGGAAAAAGCAACCACCGATTGACACAATCGAATGAATGGAGTCACCGTCCAAACTGGATCAGCTTCTCATGTAACTCCCATAGACTAGAGTGATCACCACTCCATTCTTAGTCCGGCCGGAAATGACGTTTGACTGCGACCTCACCCAATGATATGGGAGTAGGGAATCATCTGTTCTCCTGATTGGAAGGACCCCCGTTTTTACGACATTTAATTCATATCGTGTATATTTATATCGTGTCAATACATGGTTATCCTACAGTCTGATTATGTCAGAAACTTTAAATCCCTCTAAATAATGTATATGAACGTGAAGACCTTTAAAATATAAGCCAGTAAATCCTTTTATCACACCTAAGCTCCATCAGTGAGAAATCGCATATCAAGTTGTGCATGGAAGTGCACTGGCGAGTGAGGATGCACTTACAGCTTCTCATCCTCATGCTGTAATTACTACCTAGCAGCACCTTCCACTGGCTGATTGACAGCTCAATGGCCATGTACCATAGATAATGACCTGTCAATCAGCCATAGGAGGGAATAAAGAGTATGGCTAGGTGCAGACCACCGTGGATTCTCTCATCCAAGACCATTAGGTAGATTATGCAAATCACAATCTGATCAAGAGCCAATTCTCTTTGACGAGGAGGAGATGGGAGAACAAATAAAAAATAATTAAAAAAATTCCCTATCTTCTCCATTCTGTCAGTCTGTAGAAATTGGACTGTACTCAGATGTTATCCGAGTGCGGTCCGATGGTTTCCATGCACTCACTGACTTGCATGACTGAGTGCGATCCAAATATCAGATCAAGCTCGGGTATGCTGTGATTATTTTTTTGAACCACTCATTCCGAATTAAAAAAATCAGACATGTGCACGACCCCATAAAATAACACTGGTCCCAGTGAGATCTGATGTTTTGTTGGATCGCCCTTGGACAGAACGTACGGTCATGTGCACAAGCCCTAAGGCTGAGAAGCTGTAAGTGCATCGTCATGTCCCAATGCACTTCCAGACAACTTCAACATGTGATTTCTTGCTCCGCGAGCATAAAGGCATCAACTGGCTTTTCATTTTAAAGGATTACACAATCAGATTAATGGTTTGCACAGGGTAAACAATTCTGGAATGACACCATTCAAAGTTCTTAGAAAAGACACCCCGGAATGTTTATTTCATGCAGCTTTAAAACTTTTTTCAAAAAGTGCAAAGATGGCTTTAATTACTTTAATTGACCCTGCTCGACCTTTTGAATATATTTAAACATTTAACCTGAAGATGGGTTTAATCATTAAGATTTTCCATGAAAATGACCAAAAAGTTTGGTTTTCTGGAAAAAAAATTCTGTAATTAGGGGACAATGGAAAACGAAAAGGTTAAGTCATGATAGACCCTTCCAATGAATTTTAATATATCTATTTCTGTTTTTTAGCCTAAATGGTTGAGCACGTTGTACGGCAGATCTGTTTTGGATTAAAGACAAATGTATCATTTATGGCAGCATGCTGTTCTAGCCTTTCTGGCTCCCGGGGGATCTGGCCGCTTGCACTTGCAAATTTAAAATACAAGTAGGTAGTGAAGTGTTTTGATTTTGCATTAGCCTTGTAAATAACCTTCTCCGGCTCACTGTTAAACAACGTGAAAAGAATGGATAATGAATTCTTACTGTTAAGATGTCGTAACTCCCAGCGGAAAACTGCTTTCTCGAAGACACCATGCCGGTTTTAGGGTCGATAAAGAACTTGCCGTCTTCGTTCCCGTCAACAACGGTGTAGGAAATTTCGGCATTGGGACCTTCATCCTTGTCAAAGGCGAAAGCTCTGTAGATGGGTTCTCCTCTTTTCTTACGGTCTCTCTCTGGAAGTTTGATCTGATAAACCTTTTCAGGGAATTGGGGTTTGTTATCATTTTCATCCAAGACTTGAACCACCACCCAGACGGTGGAGTGCTTGGGTGATGGACCTCCATCACTGACGGTCACCTGTAGGTAAAAGATGATGAATATTAAAAAAGTCAAATCCGATCCCAGGACTCCTAATACAGTTATAAAATTGATATTCAGAACCCATAAACACTCATGGTATCAGGTTCAAACTTTACATGAACAAATGGTCAAAATGTCCTAAGAGAGTACAAGTCCTTCATTCCACATTTTCAAAACATCTGCTAAACATATATCTGTATTGCCTCAATGTTGGTTTGGGGTGGTTCTAACAGTCTAAACCAAAAAGTGAAAACTTTGAGTCAATTGTGGAAAAGTTAGGTCAAAATTTTATAAGAGCATTAGTGGTGACAACTTCAACAAGGGTTCACCAGTTGCACAGCTTTATCATTACTTTAGATTGTTTCCCTTATAGCCTACGAGCCATAAGGTCCACATGCTCAATAACATCAACTAAGCAATTAAAGGTAGACATGGACCAGTGCTCTATAGCTTAAAGCCAACTGGAAAAAGAGCTTGTCAAGTGATTTGTGGTTGGCAAGAACATCACCAGGGTTCAGAGATCCAAGAAGAAATGAATCGCTCATTCAATAACTTTTTATTATTAGAGTCTTAGAATAAGCAACACATTTTGGAGAACCAAGAAAAGAAAGAGAGACAAAATACAACTACTACAGATCCGCTTTAAAAACGTAAAAAAAAGATGAAGAAACATTGATTATTTTCACATGCTTTCAGTACCTTATCTGTGACATGTTAACCTCTGAACACTCTTGTTTGGTTTTGTCTATTTTATCCTCTGCTGCTGCACTACGTATAAATTAAAGAGTGCCTGTCACTTGTCATAAAAATGTATTTTTTTTCCCCCTAGTATAAATGCCACTGTTCTACTGCATCTGGCGGCATTCTTATTTTCTCCATGTGCCTCTCCATTCCTGGGGTAAGGTTCTCTCTTCCCGTTTAGAAATCGTCTTTTTAGCCAAATGGGCATTGTCAACACAAAAAGTTGAGGACCACACCCACTTGTTAACAAGGCTAGATTCACATACAAGGAAGATGGACCACATCTCGGGAATACAGAAACTCGCGAACAAAGGAGACAACCATGCCAAATTCAACAGAACAGCCCTCAGAATCCTTCTTACTTGCGGGCCCAAGGTAACAAATTTTTCCACCTCTTCATCCTGAAGGCCATAAGTTAACTGTAAGGGTATGTAAACAGAATTTTTTTAGATGCCGGCGTACCCGCATAGTTTAATGTTTTTACTATGAGCCTAAAAAGTAACAGGCAGGTAGTTGCTGACTACCTATATGTTTTGCTCTGAGTTGATCTCTGCCGGCACAGATAAGATTCAGCAGCTTCCATGAACGTGACGTGGACAGATCAGCTTCTTCTTTTCTGCTTTGCTGATGGACATGACTGCCATTGTCATGCTGATTGTCAGCTGGCTCCCCACTGTCTTAACTGCAGGGAGCCGGATGTCAATCAGCATAACGTCTGCAGTCACGCCCTGTCAACAGAGCAGACCGGAAAAGGGAGAATTGCTCTGTTGACGTGGAACAGCTGAATCGCCAGCAGGAGCGGTCCGTGATTGCTCTGAGCTGGCGCCGGATAAAAAAGGCAGGTAGTTGTATCTGCTACCAACTACCTAGCTGTTAAGTCTTTATGCCTATATTAAGAAAATAAATAGAAAAAATAGTGATAAAAGATGGAGAATGTGCACAGCAATATTGTTTTGACATTGCAGTGCATTATGTTCATTTTTTGGACTTCCAAATGGAATCCGCTCGAAAAAGATGTTGTGTGCACATACCCTTATGAGTCAAAAAAAGCCAAAAGAAGAGGAGATTGTGCATTAAAGATACTCCATATATGATTTCTACATCTCGAGATTCGCCAGTCACAGCTGACAATTATTTGTTATATTTAGAAGCCACCAGATAAAGATGGAGTGAATGCAATTAGCTGATTAGCCTGGCACGTGCCAAGATGGGTAACCGAGAGGGCTGATAAGGGTTACAAGATGCTATGAAGTTCTTACGTTCTTTACTCCATTAACTGTGTATTTCAGAGAACCGTAGGGCTTGGAATGACACATCAGAGCCCCCTGTTGTTTCCACGGCTCGGAGATTTATAGAGTTTACTGATCTCTTTATCTGGACAATTCTGTCAGTGAGACTATCAGAGCTGCGATGGCCGCTTTCCACACTGTTCAGTCAGGTAATTTTGATTATTACACATTGATTGTCATGCTGTTTATCAACTCCGCAGCTCACTGCAGCATAAAAGGCTCTCCCACTGGATGGGCTATTTCACAAAAAAGCTATATCCAAGTGCAATTTCACATTGTATTATCTTCCCTGCTGGAAAGTTAATACTGAAAATCCCACTGCAGTTACAGACTTATTCCTAGACCCGCTACACTGCTAAAAATCAATATTAACAGGGGATATACTCCTCAGTTCATGAACAATAATGTGATTTCAGAAACAGCTTAAAGGAAATGTCTACCATACTGTGCTGATATATTGTCTTAATATATGTTAATTTATGCCATATACCACAAGGGGGAGCTTAAGAGCTTACTATTTACTGTTTATATATATTATGCTCCCCCTAGTGGTGGCTGTGGGCGTAGCAGAGTCAATCAAGTGGGCCTAACATAGACTGCATAAAAGCAGAAGCAATGAATGCAGCAGTCATTTTGTGGTGAATGTGGATACTGAAATTACATTACAGCTCAGAGATACAGATAAGGAGAAAAAGTCATAAAACACTGAATAAACATTACAGATAGTGCGTGACAGGACAGCAGTGAAGAACAGTTTCCCAAAGCTATATATGTTAAGAGATCACTTGGACATTACTAAGGCTGTGTTTGTGTTAAAGAGTTTGACAAAGGTTTAATACATGAAATGCGATTTCATAATTAAAGCTCTGTCGTTTATTTTACAACATAATTGCCTTTACTTCAAGACTTCCCCCTATCTATAGCTCCAAGGTCCATGATGGCGGCCTGCGCACCTTCCTATGTCAACTTTTTCCTGTGGTTGTGGGAGATCTTTGTAACAGACCCACTACATTCCATTTACCAGGTCTTACAATGTAGTCGTTACGTAGACGACATCTTCATGATATGGCAAGGTTCCATGACTGAACTTGATTCTGTCATCTCCACTTTGAATAATAACAATCTTAAAGGGGTTGTCCGGTCAAAACCAATAAGTCTGCAGTCATTCTGTGTGACTTATGAATCCCCCTAGCGCATGCACTATGTGCTGTGGGGATTCTCCAGTTTCAGACCCGGGAAAGGAGGGTATGTACGCACTATACATACCCCCGGCAAGAGGGCGCAGTCTCGCTCTCCATACACTTGTTTGGTGCGAGGCCGCATCCTCTAGTCGGACAAGCCCACTGGTAGGGCACGTCCTTGGCTTAATACAAGCGTATGGAGCGAGGCTGCGCCCACTGGGCGGGGGTATGTATAACTCATACATACTCTCTGGTGTGAAACCAGCGAATCCAGTGAGTGTGCCGGTGGGATTCTAACATCTACAGTCACACACAGTGACTGCAGTCTTATCGGTTTTGACCGGACAACCCCCTTTAACATCAAGCTTACATATCATACTAGTCCATTAGCAAATTACTTTTTGGATCTTTCGATACAGGTGGATGCACGGGGCTTATCACAGACGGACATTTGTTGTAAAGAGAGTTATATAAAATGGGAATTAACTATATCTATACCCCTTATCTAAAGTGCCATGGAATAAATGGTGCTATATTAAATACCGTAATAATAATAATATTAATATAAAAAAACTACTATCTTACAATTTTTTAAATGATTTCATTTTTATATATGTAAGATCAACCATAGCTTATGCCTTTAAGAAAAATGGAAATGTGATAACTTTTGTAAAATGTACCCATCTGTAACTTTTGAAAAGTTGATTTTACTGTATTGTCATACGAGGATTTCGAGAACATAAAGTATCTTGGAAATACAAAGTAGCAAAGTGCGCTGTGCCTGGCTGGTCGCTTCCCCCAGAATCCTGTCCGAGGGTGTATATCTGGGATAAACAATTCAGCTACTGAGGTCGCGCTAAGCCTGACAGGCGGCTGAAAGTTCTGACAGTATCGGGAGACACTCTGCACTCTATGTCTAAAATAAATATATAAAAATCCCCTTAACCACAAGACCTTGAAGCCCCGAGCGCAAAGTTCATATCCTGAGCCAGACAGGGAGGCCATAAACAACAGCAAAGGAAAATCAATTCTCCTGAAATTGTACAGTTGCCGCCCTCAGCAATCAATGATACAGAGGGTTCTTCAGATCCGAGCCATGGAACACCCAATAACAAAGGTTTGATATAAAGGTTGACATACATTCACAGTCGTAAGATAGTTATATAAATGTGCACGTTATATATACCGGATAAACAAAAACTAATAAAACACAAATTATCTATGTCAATGTAATAATAAAAGCCTAAAGTACAAAAACAATGCAGATCTCTAAAATTGAAGAGGACCTGTCAATTGTCAAAAATATGTACTTTTCTTTACCAGGTGTAAATGCTGCTGTTCTCCCGAATCTGGCGTTGTTTTTCTTCTGTTCCTATGTTTCTCCATTTCTGAGATATGGTCCTCGCTTTCCTGTGTATAAATCTACTCTTGTTAGCCAAGAGGGGTGTGTTCCTGAAGAACACGCCCCCAGGAGAAGTGAGGAGCACACCCACTTGGCTAACAAGACTAGATTTATGCACAGTGAAGAAGGGGCCATATCTCAGGAACAGAGAGGCGCAAGAATATAAGAAAAACAATGCAGAATTCTTGAGAACAGGGGCATTTACACCAGATGAAAGAAATACATATTAATGACAAGTGACAGTCAGCCAATGGGACGTGTTACTGCTGTCTGTTGTCACACAACACCGATGGCATAACATTTGGTGGCACCTAACGGCTCACCATCTTTCGTCTATAATAGTAACATCACAGCTGGGGACACCAACGAATGACACAGCCACTTGACATCATGGTACTATATGTGAACCTTTAATAACACTTTAATGAACTCTCTAATTCTTGTGACGCTAATTCCATGTTGGAAGATAGGCAGAGAGGTTTTCCAGGACTTAAGATAGGCTGTTATTATCAGATTGTTTGGAAATTATGATCCTCCGCTGATCAACTAATTAAAAAGTCTGAAGTTCTCCACCAAGAAGCGCATCCTCTTGAAGGTTTATCAGTAGGGCGTGGTACATTGTGTAGTGTTGGGCCTGATACTGCAGCTCATTCCTGGTCACATTATTGGGACAAAGCCGCAATGACCTGCCTGTAATACTAGTCCCTGTTACTACAACATATATAGTGATGAGTCTGCAGGACCATGGAGAGGATGCGGTGCTCAGCTAATCGCTGTGGGTTAGATACGAGCAAATCTCCTGAAATTCGGGAGATTTGCTCAAACCGGCCCACAGATTTGATTCACTCTGAAGATAATTTGGCTTAAATCAAATCTGACCTGAAAAGACATTTACTATTCATTGAGGTTTCATCAGATCCCAAAGCTTAATAAACAGGGGGCCAATGAGGGGCTGAAAAATGTAATAGTCATCTGTCCTAGGCCCATCAATCTCAGTCCAGCGCTTTTTTCAGAATGGTCTTTTATTCGGTCTTAAATCCAGATGTTTTTGGTGCTGACCAAAGAACGAAGAGAAGATCAATCTGAAGCGAGTGAAGGAACAAGCAGGGAGCTGTGCTGGCATTACAGGTTAGCGGCTTCACTTGGGTAGGACAAGTGAAGAATGTTTCAATACTATGGATGTCAAGAAGAACAAACAAATCAATCCTGGAAAAAATTTTCAAGCCAGACATGTCAACTGAAGCCAGGATCACCAAGCTACGACTTGCCTACTTTGGACATATCATACGAAGAAAGCAATCACTGTAGAAGGACATCATGGTAGGAAAAATAGATGAAACAGGGTGAAAAGGAAGACCAGCAACCAAATGTCTTGATACAATGGAAATAACGGCGGAGAAGACCTTGGTGAACCTATCTAGGCTTGCACAAGATTGATCTTCCTACAGATCATTCATCCATCAAGTCGCCATGGCTCGAGATTGAGCCTTCAAAAGAATCAATGAATATGACATTTGTGTTAGGTGTCGAGTTCCCGCATCTGCACAGGGGGAATCTCGAACCATCTCCGATGCGGTCTCCCATTCTTCTCCAGCCACAGTGGAGCCTGCTCAGCGGAGACGTCGGTCCCAGCGTCTATCTCAGGCTGATACTGGGCGACTGGTTACTACTGTTCTTCCAGGCTCTGCCTTTTGCTGATCAGCGGCGAGCAGATCTTTCTGGGACTAAATCTTGCTTTTCTCATACTGGGCATGCTCACGGGATGACCTCCCATTGGAGGTCGGGGGGTCACATGTGCAGGTCCTAAAGCGGTTCCTATTGGACCACTAGGAAGGTCTTTAACTGCTAAAGCTATAAAAGGTTTGAATGGCCGCACGGCCATGCGCTGGTATCAACCTATGTAATGGGCTCAGCGCCAGTGTGGTCATGTTTGCATGTGGTCTGGGTTTGGCTGAAATAAACCCCTAGACTACCGGCACCTCCGGTGAGGAGTTTTCTGTATGTGGATTCAGGGCTGGCGTAAAGCCACTAGAATTCCGGCTCCACCGGAGAGGAGCTGCGTGTGTGCTATGTTGACTGCATGACCACTATCGGCTCTATTAGGTAGCTGTGTTCCCCTGTGAAGTTAACAGGGCACAGCATTCTCTTTTCTTGCGAATCTGTGAAGTAACAGAGTTTATACCGCCATATAGTACCGCCTTTACTAGCAGCAGGTTCTATCCTGCACGGTGAACCCCGGGTTGCGAACGCACCTACTACTTCTAATATACTTATTCAGTGCGTTCCGCCAACCCTAACAATTTGTATGGCCCTCCATTTTTCTGGATTCATCCAAATCTCTAGAAATCTGGACTCTGGTAAATCTAAGTTTTTCAGGAAATTTAGAAATTAATTTGATTTGTTAAGAATCAATCAGTTCATCTTTAGTAGGGGTTAAGGATAAATATCAAGGTTCAAAAAGGAAAACCTTTAAAGATTCAGACAACCTTAAAGCCAATGTTTTAACCACCAAACATCAGGGAATAGGCAAAAATGTGCAAATAAATATTATTCACTTCCTAGGGGTCTTCGTTGCCTTTTTTGAGGTAGTTCTAAAAATCTTAACAGCTAAATCTTTCCTAATCCCGTATCAATTACTGCCCATATTCTACCCGCTGGCGCGCAGCCCCCTTGCATTTAATACTATGATTTATTCCGTTTAACTGGTCTGTATGGAGAATATCAGTTCGGCCTGGCAGTCGCATGGAGGAATTGGCTCGGTCTTGCTCTCATTTATTTTAAGGCCATATGGCCTACCTGGTGAGAACAAATCTGTTAATGATTATACAGCGCGTCTTTTACTAACCATGGGATTAGGGAAATATAATTATGAATTGCATTGCTCAGGGGAAAAGTAATTACATTTAAATTGTGTATTTCTAGGTAGTAGGCTGAACTCGATCGTTTCTCAGCTTTATTCCTGGTTATTAAATTTTTAACTTTCTGGAAAGTACATTTTGTAACACAGAAGAAATTAGGGAAAGAAGCAAATCCCGGCTTCAACAAGGTGTGACGGAAACTAATGGCACCGCTATGATACAGTCCAAGTAATCCTGACGGAGACCACTTATAATCAAATTAGGTTAATTCCCCTACCCTTTATTTATTTTTAGCACTTTGGATAGTCAACAACAGTCTGATGATCAGGTTTAATGATATTTGGTCAAGCTAGAATTTGTAGGAATTCGTTCATAATCAATGGCCTGTGTAAAAGCGGTAGTGATCAGTCAACGAAGGTATTGGTCTACATCATGGAAGGGGAACCTCAGGCCTGCGGGCCGTTCCTGGGCACTGTAGTGCTTGGGCCAGCACCTGTCTTTTAACGGCCCCCCGGACCATTAATTTCTTCTTGCTCTGTGTGTTCACTACTCAACGCTGAGGTGCATGCAGTAAAAGATTACGACCTGACACCAGTGCCAGTATCAGGACGCACTTTGTGGGGAGAGTTAGTGCGCAATTTGTACGGCCCCCGAAGGATGGTATAAATATCCAAATGGCCCTTGGTAGAAAAAAGATTCCCAACTCCTGGTCTACATAGAAGACGAGATCCTTCAACGATTCAGCAGATTGTCAAACAGAGTTGGTGCGAATAGATTCGCGTATACCAGTCGATCGGCCATGACAAGCGGTTGGTGGCCGCTGGAGAGGCGCAGGAGAAGTGCTTCTTCTTTGACAGCATCTCTTCTACTGATTAGCCGCCCTTGCACAATGTCACATGAGCTTCACGCCATAAGTTGGCTAATCTAAAGTAGATTACAAACCACTGTCATGGATGATGGACTGGTACATGCAAATCGATTTACACAACTCTGGTTGACGATCCAGTTTTGACTCGTTGACTGATCACTTCTTCGATGTAGGTAGACTTTTTATATAGGGGATCAGTGCTCATTTTCTGGGAATCTGCCCAAATAAATCTTCAGACTATGGCCAGAACTGATTTCATTAACCCTAATCTTCCATACCCCACCATGTCTCACTCACAGAAGTCCTGGAAAATGGGATATGATTGGCTTTTTGAAGAGATCTCTGAAATATGTATGAAAACTACTCAAGTTATCCCACCACTGGCAAATACAGAAAGAATAATATATCGGCCCTTTGCAGTCCAATAATTCATCACAGTACAAGTTTCACCTGCTTTGGGGGTAGAAGTGGTCTCCTTTCTTCTTGGACCCCTGTGTAGCTGCACACATTACACCAATGGTATGTCCACCCTGGTTCCCACCATATTACTGGTGGACGCAACACCTACAAGGCGATGACCAAACAACTTCTTAAACGTCAGCTTTTCATTCATGGGTAAATTTTGTAGGTTTTCAGAGCAGAACAGTCTCATGGGCATGCCAGTCCTATGCACATTAGGCAAGACATAGCGAACCCTTGGCTCCGTACTATATGCTCACATATGGTGCCGCACAATGACTGTAGGGGAGAATACATCTGTAAATCGGCACACGATGGTGCATGCCATGATTTTTAATGGTACAAGACTATGGGTGCTCTATTATACACATACAAAATGGTAAAATCTATGTTTGTATGAAGCCAATAAAATTAATCTGTCATCGGGTTTTTGTTATGTAATCTGAAAGTAGCATGATGTAGGGGCAGAAAGCCTGATTGCAGAGATGTGTCAATTACTTGGCTGTGTGCTTTGGTTTCAAGAGTTTTATCAGCAGGAGATTATCCCTATAGCACTAGTTGTGTCACGCCTCCTGGTCCAACCCCGCCCCACCACTGATTACAGTGTACACAGAAAGCTGCCAATCAGTGATGTGGGCGGGGTTATACACGGCTCAGCATTCCGAGCTCTGCTATATCTTTAACAGAGAAAATTGTGATTGTATCAAATTGACAGCATGCAGACTAGTAAGTGATACATCCCTGGAGTCAGCATCTCAATCCCTACATCAGGCTCCTATCAGGTTACATAGTAAAATCCTGCAGGAAGATTCCTTTTAGTATGTGACCCTTGTTTCAGAGGACATAATCTTTATAGGCTTAAGGTTACATGAACACATGAGATGAGAAGAAGAAGACTTCATACAAGTATATAATGTAGTTCACACCCAAAAATATGCAAATTACGTGTCTCTTATTTACATATTTAATCTTTCATTCCTCTAGGTTGTTTTTTTCTTTCTTACAAGAATGTCCTGCCAAACCGGTGACAAAGCCGGGAAGTACGCCTCTCCATCTCCTACTCCACCAAGGTATTCAGTCAATTTACTTACTGTATCCTCACCCATCCCTTGTAGATTGTGAGCCCTCGCGGGCAGGGTCCTCTCTCCTCCTGTACCAGTTGTGACTTGTGTTGTTCAAGATTATTGTACCTGTTTTTATTATGTATACCCCTCCTCACATGTAAAGCGCCATGGAATAAATGGCGCTATAATAATTAATAATAATAATAATAATTAAGCAATTATGTAAACCTAAGGGAAATAGCTAATTACTTAAGATTGGGTACATGGCGACATCTCTCATGCTATACTTTGGCCTTGTCGATATATATAATCCAAACAGAGGTCCAATCACAACATAGCCTTTATTGAGGCAAGAAGGTGGTGGACACTTTTTAAACTCTTGCCCTCCAGAGCTGGCCACACAGTAAAGCTATAAACATAAAGATGTGATGTACTTTTTACATTTAGTCCATGTTTGTCTGGTTGGTCTAGGGACTGACATAAAATAATCCTGGTAGCCAAATGGATAGTGTCAAAATTAAATTTTATTCATTATTGATGGTTTTTATTTTAGTTGGACCTTTAACAAGGAGGATTGAGAGTAGATCCGATAAAAATAGTGACCAGCTCAAAGCTTAATTGTTCTTAAATGATACGTGTCTTTTTAATAAACTTTGTATAATTCTAAATAGTCCAAGTGATATATATTTTATCACTTTTCCTCTCGGATACCTCCTGAACTCAATATTGCTTTATTATGTCCTCCAAGTTGCTGCTTTCTAGTTAAGTGTTTAATTTCACTAAAAAGCTGGATTCACAACTGCACTGCTCAGTACTGCTCCATAATGTCTTCCATGCTGTTGCTGCTTTTGAACATGTGCTACATAGAGAATAGAGAGCAGGAATCTCTCATATATTTGTGTACTATGCATGGGAGACTTGTATTAGAAGGTCTCTACCCACTAACTCAGAGACAATTGAAAGTAAGAGAGGGTGCTTTCACACAATGTTCTTCCCCTCTCTCAGTGGTCCCGTCGGAGCTTACGTCTGAACCCCCTCTCTGCAAACTAGGTTTCAGACATATGTTCCGACTGGCCATTGATTCTAATGATAAAGACGGAGTCATCCTGTGCTCTATTGTGCAGCATTTTTAAGGAGTATACGCCTCCTGGAGGCGGACACAAGGCGTAGAGTAGACTGTGTTCAGATGTCCACCTCCAGTAGATGTGTAAGCCTGAAAATGATGCTCGACAGAGCATAAGGTGACTCAGTTTGTACCATTATAGTCAATGGCCCAGCCAGCGCATTTAACTGAATCCCGGTCTGCAGGATGTTCGGACGTAATCCCCAACGGGACCACAGAGTGGGGAAGACGCAGTGTGAAAGCACCCTTATTCTGCAGGCTCTCGCTCTTACTTTCAGTTGCCTCTGAGCTAGTGGGTTGAAACTTTATCCTCGATGGAGCCACTGAAGAAAGCATAGTTGGTGCCTTTTATTGCAGCTCAGTCCCATTTAAGTGACTAGGACTGAGTGCCTAGTGACTAGGACTAAGCTGCAATATCAGACACAGCTTTTGGATAAGAGTGTCGCAGTATTAAAAGTTGACTAAAACTACAACATTCTCTCCCGTTCTTCTCTTTGCTCGATGTATTCAGGCGTCTACACGAAAGCAGAGGAGGAGCGCTAAATGAAATCTCTCACAGCAGCTTGTTTTACTCACGGTTATATTGCATCAATCTGAAAATATCCAGCTTTTTTACGATAATTTTCAATATCAGCAGGGAATAAATACTTTCACTCTGTCTTATTTTAATTGTTCGGATTGCTTCCCAACATTGAGAACAGATGGCCCCAATTTACCCAATCGCGGGAGATCTTTATGCTGGAGCAGCGGTGAGCCGCGATGGTCGTCTATTACATGTTACAACGCTATAATTGTCCTACACGTGGTGGAAGAAAGGGACATTGTGACGATGCAGGTGTGGGAGAGCCGCAGTTCTGCTGGGTCTATAGCTGCAGATTAGGCATCCTCAGTTTATTGGCTCATTATGCCTTTTGTAGCCCATTTGATTTTTTATTGTTTTTTTTAATCTTTTTAATTTTTGGTTGATTTTATTACAATACAGAGACCAAAATGAAAAACCAACAATTATACACCACAATTAGATGAAAAACAATTTCTCTGGTCTTAAAGAGCAACTCCAGTCATGATAGGTATTAAAAATCGAGCTATCATCTCTCCTTAGGCACCTGTAGATCTATGGAAACAATGTAGTACAGAACATAGAGTTGTTATGTAATCTACAGATTTTGCCTTCTTTCCCCTCTGCTTCAGATGCGGTTCCTTTACTTTACTTATTTTGTCATAGTCCATCCTTAGGTTCAGCATTAGGCATAAAGCTTTATTTCAGTGTTCCTTTAGAAAAGCCCTCCTCCTCCCATCAAAATTTGTATCTTCTTAATATATTGAAGTCATCATATTATACAGCACTGTGTACTTACAATTGCTCATTTTGCCTTTCTACCCAGCTAATTTTTCTCTTTTACATTAGGTCTATGACATCACATGATTAAAAACTTACTAGCCGAATCCTTCTAAGCTCAATGTAGAAACAGGAGGACTGTTTTCCCTGCATGACTCATGAGTCACTGCACTACTCCCTGGCAGGGGCAGAGGTGGGAGCAGCTGGGTCAGGAGTTGAAGCGGGGAATGATTAATGCAGGCACAAGAGACTTCCTGTTTCTACATAGAGCAGAGAAAAGAGAAGAATTATCTGGGCAGAAAGGCAAAATGAGCAATTGTTAAGGACACAGCGCTATATAATATGATGATTGCAAAATAGTAAGAGGATAAAAACTTTCTTGGTAGTACTCTTTAAGAACTTAAAGAGTACTTGCACTTTCATTAAACTTTTTGACATGTCAAAGAGACATGAAAGAAGTTTCGATCGTGGTGGAAGATGACACTGTTCGCTAAAACAAAAGAAACAAAAGCACTCAAACATCTACTCTTCACCTCGAAGACTAAAGATGAAGTCATTGACCCTGACTCATCAAGACTGGTGGTTTTCACGCTAGACTTGATGAGGAGACCTGATTCATTAAGTGGTGAGGTACCTGATTCATTAAGTGGTGAGCGCCTCTTAATGAATCAGATGAGGCACGAGGTGTTGTATGCCTCCATATTCACCTCACCGCAAATCAAACTCCAGTGAGAGAATGCCACTGCTCATCATGAATTTGACGTGGAGAGGCCGCCACTCCCCGTCTTGCCCCATCCTGCCCACTCTGTAGAAGCAGGGCAAAAATGGCGTGAAAACCCCAAAAGTCACAACATTTTGAGCAACTTTTCGTTGATCAAAAATTTTGCAACTTTTCAAAGCTTTTTAAATGTTTTGATGAATCTGGGTCTTTCTCTTGAGTCCGTCTTCAACTTATTGAGGAGAGAGCGCTTCTGCCATTTTGTTTTAGAGACTGATGGGAGTCTCAGCCCTCAGACGGCCATAGATCAAAACTTCTGAAATGTCTCCATGATATGAAAATATTTTTGTGAACGTGGAAATGCTCTTCATGGACATTACAGAAACAGTCCAAGAAAGTGTTCAGCCTAATGCATGGTGGATAAGAGAGGAGGATGAAAAAGGAAATTAAACCAAGGAAAAGTAGAGGGGAAGGAAAGGACAAAAGAGAACCTGAAGGATGATACATGCCATCTGATCCACAGGCAGCATGTGTCAGGAACAGTCTGTAGAATTCAGCCAGGTATGTTTGACTCCTAAGGCTGTGTTCACACGTTGCGTTTTTTTCGCGGTTTTTCCCGATAAAAACGCTATAAAACCGCAAAAAAACCACATACAATAAGCATCCCATCATTTAGAATGAATTCCGCATGTTTTCTGCACATGATGCGTTTTTTTCCGCAAAAAAAACGCATACCGCACAAAATCCGGACATGCTCTATCTTTTTGCGGTTTTTTTGCGGATTTCCCACTCCAAAATGCATTGGGAAGTGTCCAGAAAAAACCGCGGCAAAAACGCGTCAAAACCGCGGCAAAGACGCATGCGGTTTTCTTGCGGATTTCTTGCAGAAAATGTCCGGAATTCTCAGGAATTTTCTGCAAGAAATCCTGAACGTGTGCACATAGCCTTAACATTGCGGCAGTTTAGAGAAAAACATACTTTAAAAACCGCCATGGACCGAGGTGCATGGGATACTAGTCCCCCTTCTCGCTGCCCCACATTGACAGGTCTCTGTCTACATGTGAATATATCCCAAGACCTGTCAATCCAGGACAGGGTTTGGGCAGAATACGACTTGTCTTCCTTGCCGGTCTGTCCTCGATGGCTTACAAAGTATGTTTTTTTGGAAACACCCCATCACGGAGTCAAACATATCTGGCTGAGTTCATAAAGCTCCCTTGAGTATTCTGTTTTCTCCTTCCTCTGCCATAAGGTTCCAGAGATATGGCCCTTTTTATTTTGTGCACATTTTTCTGGTCTTTAGAAACAGGTCGTGGGAGGTTCACAGGATAAGAATACAGACCAACCAAAAGACATGCCCTAGGAGTACCCCATATATTTAGAAATGTACTCAAGGATGGATTAATTTAAATGTTTTTTCCTATCGGATTTGATTCAATTTGTAATAATTGTATTGATTTTTTTTTTAGTATTTTCTTTTTCTTTTAAATTATTTTTACCTTATTTTGTTTTTCTGAGCTTCGTGATCCCCATTAGCAGCAAGCAGTGGTACAGATGCCATTATGTACCAGGAGGAAAAAAAATACTTTCAAAGTTGTAAGAGCAGAAAACTTTTTATCCTTTGGTGTGGAAAATACAAAGTTGAAAAGATGGTATGGGGGCACTCCTGAGGTTCCTGGCAACAGTAGGAAGCAAATGTGACATAACAGTAAAGACGGCAGTAGAAGTGCGTGGCACTGAGATAATTGTGTAGTGTGGGCTTGCCTAAAGGGCTGAGAAAGTATAGTGATCTGTGCAATAATAGAGCAGAGAAAGTTCCACCAGCGAGGACTCATCCTCTAAATGATTAACGCAACAACACACAAAATCCAAGCTCAAGACCAAAAAGTTATTTATTTTAGCAGATAAACAACATTTAAAGGAATATAAAAAAATAACTCACATCATTTACTTTTTTAACAAGTCAACCATGCAGCAAAAAAAATCAACAAGGGCAGTCTGTAGCAGGCATTCTACAAATGAGAAGGTTCCTTCCCCAAAGATTGGCCAACACTCTGGACCAGAAAGTAATGCAAAGTTCAAGGTTTGATGGCCTCAAAAAGTTATGGGAGAACTTGTCTTTCTCCTGGGCTTCCATCTGACTTGTTACTTCAATTTTCATCAGAAGCTAAAGTCAAGGTTTGGTTCCCCAGAAAGGGAGAAAGGGTTGCAATGCGGTAGAGCATGAGGAACCTGATGGCCATTTTCCATAGACCTCCTCCCATGGCATCCTGAATTGTCCTTGTCACAAAAAAATGTGGAACTGATATGAAGTAGATGACAACCATGCCATTGCCACCTGGACATCACCCTCCGAGTTGGCCAATAAATGACACACACTGAATTACAGTGTCCTTCATTCAGGCCCTTTTGTATTTGCCAGAGGAGACAGCAGCAATATGCAGCTTCTCTCTCCATAAGGCTGGCTGCAGACAAGCGCATGAAAAATGGTCCAAGTTACATCCAGAAACATCTGACAATTTTCAACTAATTTTCACTCATGTGCCATCCGTGTGTCCATTTTTTACGTCCTTGTGACATCCATGTGACATTCGTGTGCGATCCTTTTTCACACATCTTCATTATAAAATGTACATAATCAAATACAATTTGAGATTTCTAAGAGAAATTAGTTCATAAAACTCGGATGCCATTTGGATGGTCTTAGTGGGATCCAATTTTTTTTTACATATCTATAGACTTGAATTGGTGAGTCTCATCCGATATATACAGGAAAATGGTGAATGCTGTGACAGTCAGGCCGAGAGTAAAATTGTTCATCTGAACATCCCTACTTAACAACATGGGTCAATATGCTGTATGATCAAAAATCAGACAGCATGAATCCAATTTATACTCTATGTCCATCTGCATGAGCATTAAGACCTGACTTACTGTATCTGTGTATTAGATATACAGCAGATTGACTTCAATGAGACAGTTGTAGTGCATTAGCTCTCTCATTATGATAAGAATTTACATTTGTTGACAGTTTTTAGTGTTTTCTTCTCCAGTCACATCTAAAGTTTAGCTTGCAAATTTTCTGAAAACTATACATTGTAGGATGAGAGCTAAAATATGAATCTTTGAAAAATCCTGGCGAACAGAAGTCCCAGAAGATTGGAGAAGAGCAAATGTTGTCCCTATCTTCAAAAAAGGAAAGAAGATGGGACCAGGAAATTACAGGCCAGTGAGCCTTACTTCTATACCAGGAACTATCTTTGAACAAATTATTAAACAGCATGTATGTAATTACTTGGATAAGAATACAGCAATTAACCAGAGCCAGCATGGGTTTGTAACAAACAAGTCATGCCAGACTAATCTAATTTCCTTTATGATGGAATCACTGACTGGTTGGATCAGGGAAATGCGGTAGATATAGAATATGTTGATTTCAGCAAACCTTTTGATACAGTATCTCATACTATCCTTATCAAAAAATGACCAAGTATGGGATTGGCAAGTGTCGGAGATGGCTGGAAGCAGAAAATGCCTTTACTGTGGAAGATGTTATACAGGCATTCCTTATAGAACAATTTCTTGCCAAGTGCCCCGCAGAGGTACGGGAATGGGTCCGGGAGCGCACGCCGTGCACCATGGATAGAGCTGCAACCCTGGCCGATGAAGCCCTTACTATCCGACCGCAATGGAGGAGGCTTCTGGACAATGAACCACGGCCTTCGACCGCGCCCCGTCCCCCTCCGATTATATCTGCCCCTCCACCCAGCCACAGGCCGATGACAATCACAGCTTACAATCCTGGGCCCCAACGGTTCCGACCACGACCTGGGGGTATCACAGAGAGGAGATTTTACGGGTGTGGGCAACCTGGACATTTGCAGTTTGGCTGTCCCTCAAGGATTCGGAGGGAGCCCCACCTCATCCAGTGTATCTTGTGTACTACATCCCGCCTGAGGAAGAGCTACCACCACCCCCACCAGAATGGACCACTGACCACGGCACCATAGATACCCCTCCTGGAGTATACGGACTCCAGCCTTTGTCCATCAGAAATACACAGCAACGGCTTTGCCACCTGCAAGATGTCTTAATTGATGGATACAAAGTGTCAGGATTTAGAGACACGGGGGCATTCCTGACTATCGCTGACCCCCGTGTGGTTCGACCCGAGGCAATTCACCAGGGCCCGGGAATTCCTATTGTCCTGGCAGGGGGTGTCCGCAAATATATACAGAGAGCTTTGGTAAGTTTAGATTTCGGTTTTGGAGAAAAACTGTGTTGGATTGGCGTTATGGGAGGACTTCCTGCAGATATCCTTATCCTCCTTGGAAATGACATTTGGGAGTTGCAAAGTCATTTTGTGGGAGCAGAAGGTCCGTGGGCCTCTCCTTCTTCTGAAAGAACAATTGGAGGAAGATATCGCAGACACCGGAATGCCCATCATTCCCTACGTTCTAGAGTTCAGAGACTGTCTTGCCCAGCTAGCTACCTTGGCTAATGAACATCAGCGAACGGCCCAGTCCAGTCAAAAAGCCAGGACCCGGGAATTTATGGACAAGTGCTCATGATTATTGCAACCCCTGCCACTGTACAAGGAACTATTATCAGTGGAGCAAAGTGGACTAAAGAGAGCAGGCCAGAGGTCTGTGTAGACCTAATGGCGTGCTCACTTATTATGAGGGGGGAGAGGTTGTGATGGTGTGATATGCTATGTGGGTATAATTTTTGTGTATATTTCTATTTTACTGATTATCATGGTGTTACTGTATCTTGTAGGATGAGTTGTTATTTGCCATCTGATATTCTCCCCACAGTTCTTTATTGTTATCTCTTCACAGGGTCAGTGAATAATGTTGTTTGTTAATATGCTAATGACATGTTGACCTAGCTTGTTGAAACAATGAGCCCCTGAGACCTTCCCCCTCCTGGCCTGTGAATGAGGGGGGAGACTTGTAAATATCAGGGAGGTGAGACACAGAGTTCAGTCTGATGTGGAACCATGATGTGAAGAGCATACCAGAGAGAAAGAAGGCAATATGGACTGTTATCCTCTGTGCTGGATTGTTGGACTTTTATCCTATTACTGAAATGCATTCGTGTTCTGGAATATTTTATCCTTTGTGTGATGGATCGTATATATGGACCTTTCGTGTTTTGCCAAAATAAAGGTCTTGGAATTGTTCACTATTCTCTTGCTCTGTTGATTGTGTGATACTGGAGAAGTAACCCGTGACAGCAAGGCTATGGTTAGGTGGATTCATAACTGGCTCAATGATTGTACTCAACGAGTGATAATAAATGGTTGCACATCCAATTGGAAGACTGTTTCAAGTGGGGTCCAACAAGGCTCTGTTCTGGCCCCAGTGTTGTTAAAGGGAACCTGTCACCCCCAAAATCGAAGGTGAGCTAAGCCCACCAGCATCAGGGACTTATCTACAGCATTCTGTAATGCTGTAGATAAGCCTCCGATGTATCCTGAAAGATGAGAAAAAGAGGTTAGATTATACTCACCCAGGGGCGGTCCCGGTACGGTTCTGGTCCGATGGGCGTCGTGGTCCGGTCCGGGGGCCTCCCATCTTCTTACGATGACGTCTTCTTCTTGTCTTCACGTTGCGGCTCTGGCGCAGGCGTACTTTGCCTGCCCTGTTGAGGGCAGAGCAAAGTACTGCAGTGCGCAGGCGCCGGGCCTCTCTGACCTTTCCCGGCTAACCTCTTTTTCTCATCTTTCAGGATACATCGGGGGCTTATCTACAGCATTACAGAATGTAATACAGACCTGATCACCCTTCAGGCTGAGATACACTGAGATAATCCAATAAGAGTCAGAACCACTGTTCCAAATATTAACTCCGAGAACCCATCTCAACCCTACTTGTCAGCAGCAATATGCATCAATCTGAAAAACCAGTCTGTATGTTTCTACAAGGTTTCTACTGTCAGATAAATAGATATTAAAAGAAAGCATCTCCATGTATTCTGCTTCTGCTTTGTATTCAGGCGTGATCTGGCAATGTTCTCAAGGTCGCACTCCCCCGGGTGTGATCCAAAGTGATAACAGCTTTGTAAAATTAACATTTGCATGAAATGTCAGAGTGTTTGTTATTTCTAATAACCAATGTGGTGTTGTAGAAAAATAAAACAGAAACCTTCAAAAATTTATAGGAAAAAAAAAAACACATAAAGACAACTTTTTTTTGTAAACAACATATTTCAAGAGCAAGTGTTATTATGAAGGGAGAATAAGTTAAAAACTGAAAAGTAACCTTGGAAAGAAACACTGAAGGACATACCAATAATAACCAATCTTCCAACTTCCCTACCATTTCTACAAGGGGACGAACATGGACTGAGTTTTTTTTAAAAAATGTGATCATCATGGCCAATAACCAAAGGCGTATGTGACAATAACCGTAACCAAAAATGTAAACGGGCCAAGCGCATGGCTCTGCCATTGTAGACCATAATGTAAAGTTATGTGTGACTACATCTTCTTTGTGATTTAGTTGGCTACACAGATAAACTGAAACTTAAGAAAAGTTGATCGATAATCACAGACAAGTCATGCAGGCGTAAATGAGCCCTAGGAGAAAGGGGCAAAGTTTTCTGGTTAAATCTCCTTTGTTACTCTGAAGCAATAACCTTGTTGTATCTCATTCACGCCCCCGAATGTGCTTTTTGAGGCAAAAAAAATCCTTTCTAATTTGGCTTGTAGGTTTCAGGGGTCTTTGCCATATCTTCAGGAGTTCATCCTTTGGTACAACATTTTCCGCTATAACTGCTGCCTCTATTTCAGACTTTGACTCCTCGGGGCACCCTGCTGCATCCCAACTACATTCCCAGAATGTGCTTTTTGGCCCCACCAAATTCCCCTGCCTTCATAGGTTTTGGGAGCCTTTGGATTCCAAGAGTTGCCATTTCTTCAGAAAGTCTTCGCTTTTTTAAAGAGCCTCCAGGGAATCTTAAGAGAGCTGGGAACTATGCAATAACCACTGCAGGACTTTCCTCCATCTTAGCAAACAAGAGGGTGGGGAATTAACTTGTTGGATATAGAATTGGTCCGAAGGGGAAAATAATTTCCAGGCCTTTCAGTGGCAAAACTGATCTTTGCAAATCTTCTATGTATGATGCCTCTAATGACAACTGGACGATAAAGGCCCCATACACACTGCACTTAAGTTGGCTGAACCTGTTGATATCGATGGGTTCAGACAACAGTGGAGGATGAGGATGCCGGCTGACCGATTATAAGGAGAGACGTAGATCGCACACGTCCAATTTCAGACTGATGACAGCATTGGTCTCCCTTAGTTAATCACCAGATGGCATATCAGGCAGCTTTCTCATAAAGAACACAGCAGCGCTTGCCTGAGCAAGTACTCCTATGCATGGGTGGAAGACAGGAGAGATGGCTGTCGGCTAAACGATCGTCTGAAGCATCAATTGGCCTACAGTCATCAAGTGTGCATGGACACATAACTATACAGAGAAAAGCAAGATCTTGTACTGCTTGACAATAATCTAGTAAGATGATGTTTGGTATGCGCTATATACTGTACCTATGACTAGAGATGAGCAGATCTTTTTAAATTCAAATACGCTGGCTTCAACATATTTCCCCAAAAGTCCGATTTGTGTCTCTCAATACTGGAGAGCATGTAATTACTGGGTAAATACACACGGGGACAGAGTATACACTTTACAGTAGAGAGAGAGAGAGGACCCTTTTGACCATAAGAACTTACACTCTATGGAAGTGATATAGCAAACCCTGTTGATCATAAGAGCTTACACTCTACAGGAGAGAGCGAGGACCCCGCTGACCATAAAAGCCTACACTATACAGAAAAGAGAGAGGGAGAGAGGACCCCACTAATCATAAGAGCTTACACTCTACAGGAGAGAGAGAGAGCCCCACTGACTATAAGAGCTTACGCTCTACAGGAGAGAGGACCCCACTGACCATAAGAACTTACACTCTACAGGAGGGAGAGAGGACCCCGCTGATCACAATAGCTTACACTATACAGGAGAGACAGGACCCCACTGATCATAAGAGCCTACACTATACAGAAAAGAGAGAGGGAGAGAGGACCCCACTAATCATAAGAGCTTACACTCTACAGGAGAGAGAGAGGACCCCGCTGACCATAAGAGCTTACACTCTACAGGAGAGGACCCCACTAACCATAAGAGCTTACACTCTACAGGAGAGAGAGAGGACCCCGCTGACCATAAGAGCTTACACTCTACAGGAAAGAGAGAGAGGACCCCACTAACCATAAGAGCTTACCCTCTACAGGAAAGAGAGAGAGGACCCCGCTAACCATAAGAGCTTACACTCTACAGGACAGAGAGGACCCCGCTGACCATAAGAGCTTACACTCTACAGGAGAGAGAGGACCCCGCTGACCATAAGAGCTTACACTCTACAGGAGAGAGAGGACCCCACTGACCATAAGAGCTTACACTCTACAGGAGGGAGAGAGGACCCCACTAATCATAAGAGCTTACACTCTACAGGAGAGAGAGGACCCCACTAATCATAAGAGCTTACACTCTACAGGAGAGAGAGGACCCCGCTGACCATAAGAGCTTACACTCTACAGGAGAGAGAGAGGACCCCACTGACCATAAGAGCTTACACTCTACAGGAGAGAGGACCCCGCTGATCATAAGAGCTTACACTCAGAGAGACGTACCCAGTTGCGATGGAGATGAAAAATGACTCTGCCATACAAAATGTGCACCGCTGGAAACCGCTGATCTGTGATTGCCCCAGTCATAAAACGCTAGCTATCATAGCTGCAGGGCATTATGAGGAAACCCACGCAGCTATGCAAAAAGACATTAGGTCACTCTCTGATGTTTCAGTAGTGTGGGAAATGGTGCCGGGCAGGTTTTCTTCTTTTTGCAATTCGCAAATCGAATCTCAAAGTGTTTGAATTCATGTGAAACCACGAATTTCAGAAAATTCAATTCTAAGTTGATCGTCCATGGACTCATCTCTTAATATGACATCTGACCTTATTACCATTCAAGCTGGCATCACACCAATTTGCCCAGAGGAACTTCTGTACTTAAAGGTCATTGGCCCTGCGGCAAAATTTGCTACAGGACTCCCCTCTATGTTCCATTTATGATGGTGGCATCTATGCGTGTACTGTAGTATCAAGACCATTGGACAGCATCAGGCACCAGGGTCTCTAACTATATTTTTATACTTTAATGCGCTGCCTAGCTCTATACAAATCAATATTATCAGAGTTCCTGATGGAGAAACATGCCAAACCCATCAAATGCACCGAGCGAAAAACATGCCTTCATTTTCTCAGTGTGTGCACACATCCGAAGTGCTTAGACCTATTACGACGCGGATGCAGAGAAGAACTTGGCACAAGGCAGCGCAAGACACAGGAGACATTGTATGCTGACATTTAGACAGGAACAGGTGCGGCACCCCACCTCTAATTGGTCACCGCGGAGGCAAGTACCTCATAAATGATAGCACAGTGAGCGGCAGTAAGGTTGATGAGGCATCTGTCAATCCGAATAGTGAAGTTAATCGGGCGGTGGCAGCTATATAGTCTAATCTGAATATGCATAAAGCTCACATGGTGTATATGAAAAGAAAAGCAATAGGTTTCTGGAACGGAAATATCAGCGGCCCGTCAAGTCCCTCAATCAGTTCAGCAACAAATACATTATGCACCTGTCATGTCTACATAAAGAAGAGATGTGGGCAGCCGATCAACACTCAAGTTCTGGAAAAGAGACAGGTGCTTTTTCCTAGAATCCATAACTGATCAAACAAGCAGAAGATAAATTGTGGAAAATGGAAAAACAAAGCAAAACAGGACAGAAAAAAGTCTAAGCCACATTGTACTAGTTGTAAACCGTCAATATATCCTTCCTCAACTTTCGATATTTCAGATGGCTACACAAAAACACCACCGGTGTGTGAGCGATCTTCTCAAGGACCTATCTGAGTGTCTCCTAGATGTTGCTGGTTATCCATAAGGAAAAAAATCCATGAATTAGAAAACCGAAGCATTGTGTCCATCAGACATTTATTCAACATGTAAGAAAGTCTCCTTGATTGTCAGAAGTGCTCATTATCTCTGTTGTACACGACTAAGGTCAATCGTGGCTGTCAACTCCGAATGGTCAAAGCAACTCTCTGTAAAGCAATTACCCTGGATCAAAAGATTAGAAGGAGTGGACATCTCTTTGGTTTCAGGAGCTAAAAGTTGTTTAGTACCTGTCTTTTCATGCAGATTATGAAGATTTTAGCATTCAACTCTACTGAGAACTTTCCCCAGTCTAGCTGTCCTATCAGCTTAGTCCATAATTAGGTCATAGATATGAGATTTTTGGAAGAATCAACAGGTTTTGCCGACACTCTTATATCCATCTTAAGTCTTATGTTGCTCAATGGCCGTACATAACTCCAACCAGGAGGCGTTCTCCATGCTGGACATTCCCAACTTGTTGAGAGGTGGATGGATAAGAAATAAGGGGCACTCCCTGCGTAACAACGTGGACAACAGGTGAGGGTGAGTTGGAGGGTTGGGTGGCACAACTACGTAAAGAGTGACGTATAATTCAATCATGGCTGCTGCTCTGGTCACCAAAAGGAGAGAGGACATAACAAGTAAAGGAGAGAGGAGTGCGGTGGATCCCAGACGTTGCCGCAGACAAAGGTTAATCCAAGCAGTAAAATTTATATATTTCAGGGTAGAACCTACTCCTTACTCAGGCATAACAGAAAAGGAATCCCCTCCTCCCTTATAAAGGGGTCGGAAGTAAAGTTTAAAACATTTTTAAGAACAAATTATTAAATTAAAAATCTGAAGAAAAAAAACAAAGAAAAAATGTGTGAAAAAAACAAACAAAAAAATTATATAAAAAAAACAATAAACATGCATATATACATACACATTTATCTAGTCATATATATGTATACATGCAACGTCACCTCCTCCTTTATAAGGGAGGGCACGATTCTTTTCTGTTAAGCCTGAGGAAGGAGTAGGTTTGGTCCAAAACGCGTTGCAATAAATTGCAAGGTTTTTTATGACACTTACAGTCTTGCTTAACCTAAGTCAGCGGCAGCACCCGGGATCCACCGGACTGCTCTCTCCTTAACTTGTCACAAGGGTCATTTGATATTAAGTCGATGACAATTATCTCTCTGCTGGAATTCCTAACGATCAGTGACCTGTCCTCCGGATCCTTCAATATAAAATAAAGCCATCATCTTCAGCTGATGGCACAACGACAGCGCTGCAGCTAATCAATGAGCTCAGTAGCTCTGAACAGCTCAGAGTCTCACCTCAGTTATTGACTGCAGCGCTGTTAATGTGACGTCGGCGCTGCGTACAATAAGACATTGAAAGCAGCGGTGCAGGCTCAGAGATGGACCGGGGAGAGTGAGCAAAAAGTGTAGCTGGAGGACAGGGCTTATCCAAAATGGAGAAATTATTTTAAAGGGTTTGGCCTAAGTTTTCAAGTTCTCTGCTATTTTTGGGAGCGCTGTACTCGGCTATCTCCGACTGTCCCCCAGACAGGATCGGGATGGATTCCGAGGCTTGTACTTCACTTTGGGAAATTCAGACAAATTTCCACATCACAGAACAAATAAGAATAGGAATTGTTAGAAACCCATTCCTCCCTCAATTGTGGGGTCTGGGGAAAAAAAGTGCAATCTAACACCTGTATCGACTTTTCCAGGGACTATGCCGGCTAAATTGTATCAGTATGACACGTTAATAAACCCTCGCTGCGGGAGCCTGAGATTCTATAATTTCTTCTCTATAAAAGTCTATGAACATGGCTATAAACCTTGCAAGTGCACAGCATGGCTCCCCAGCTCATCTGGTATGGAGAACGTTACCCGTTAACATACATTAAGCCCCCGCCTTACAGCCATTGGTGATCAAACAACGAGAATGTAACCTCTAAAGAACAATCCCAATCTTATCAACTTACAGATGCGCAACGATAAAAGCCGAGCAAATACTGATACAGCCTGGCAGGTGCAGCATCATGTACCAAAAGACCTCTTATTTCCCCATAACCGTCTCTGCAAATGGCCAAGTCAGGCAAAAAGCAACAGCAAATAAAAATATAAAATGTAAAGCAAAAACGTAATGAGCAAAATGGGATCTGCTAAATAAGGTCACGGAAAAAGGGAAACTACAGCAGCACTCGGTATATAGATTAGCAAATAGGCAACCACTTTCTGGACTGAAGTGAAATTGCACCAAATTTTGTAATTTTTTATAAGTCACAATTGATGAATCAGGTGAAAATATCTGGAGTTGCTAAACTCCGCCAGTGAGGCGAAAAAAAAAGTAATGCAAATGTAAACTAGACTTTAAAAAAAGACACAAATACAATAAGGAATTAGATGCAAACAACAACAAAGACACAAAACTAGACAAAAATAGGTGCAAAAGCAATGATGAATGAAGGCCATAGTTTTTCCTGGGGAGACAACCTCTGCTGCAGTTTTCCGCAGCAGCAGTTGTCAAAACCTTCCCCCTCAGTCAGTGATTAGCAGTTATTGACTATAGATACCACACACTAAAAGTAGGGGGGTTACCTTTCATTGTACTCCATATCTCGGGGGATGACGACCCTTCTCTCAGAGTACACAGCACTAGATGAAAAAAAGATATTTCTAATGATCTATTTTTTTTATTACAGTGCATGCATGAGATTTCAGAAATCTCATTCAATTTGCGGGTACATTAAACCGCAGAGTTTTTTTTTTACTGCAACAAAAAAAGCGGCAAAAACGCAGGATATGAACAAGCCCTATGACTACCAGATTCTGGAGGTGGAACATTGATCCAGGGAACGAGTCTGAATGGAGCCTAGTTTGGGGCAGTCAATATTTTCCTCAAAGGTTTTTTGGCTTCTTGGATCAACATTTTAGCATTACAGGTTGGTCTTTTTTCAGCCTTATCAACTAAGAAACTATGCTGACTCGACTCTCTTGGCCAGTGTGAAAACTGCAATATTTCAGGTACCACAATACAATTTGTTATTGTACATCAGGATGTCTTGTTAATATATATATATACTAGCTGAAGAGCCCGGCGTTGCCTGGGCATAGTAAATATCTGTGGTTAGTTATAGCACCTCACTTCTCTTATTTTCCCATCAAGCCTCTCATTTTCCCCCTCTCATCTCTCATTTTCTCCCTTACACCTCTCATTTTCCCCCTCACTCCTCTTATTTTCCCCCTCACTCCTCTCATTCCCCCCTAACACTTGTCATTTCAACCTCACATCTGTCATTTTCCGATCACTCCACTATTTTCCCTCACTCCTCTCATTTTGCACTCACACCTTTTCAATTTCACCTCACATCTCTCATTTTCCCCTCAGTATATACATCTTTGTCATCTCCCTTATATATAGTATACACCTGTATGTCATCTCCTGTATATAGTATATACCTGTATGTCAACTCCCCTGTAAATAGTATATACCTGCTGTATGTCATCTCCTCCTGTATATTGTATATACCTATGTGTCATCTCCTCCTGTATATAGTATATACCTGTGTGTCATCTCCTCCTGTATATAGTATATACCTGTATGTCATCTCCCCTGTATATAGTATATACCTGTATGTCATCTCCCCTGTATATAGTATATACCTGTATGTCATCTCCCCTGTATATAGTATATACCTGTATGTCATCTCCCCAGTATATAGTATATACCTGTATGTCATCTCCTCCTGTATATAATATATAGCTGCATGTCATCTCCTCCTGTATATAGTATATACGTGTGTCATCTCCCCTGTATATAGTATATACCTGTATGTCATCTCCCCTGTATATAGTATATACCTGTATGTCATCTCCCCTGTATATAGTATATACCTGTGTGTCATCTCCTCCTGTATATAGTATATACCTGTATGTTATCTCCTCCTGTATATAGTATATACCTGTATGTCATCTCCTCCTGTATATAATATATAGCTGCATGTCATCTCCTCCTGTATATAATATATACCTGTATGTCATCTCCTGTATATAATATATAGCTGTATATCATATCCCCTGTATATAGTATATACCTGTATGACATCTCCTTCTGACTGTCAATTTGCCTCCAACACTTTTCCTTTCACTTTTTCCCCATTATGTAGATAGAGGCAAAATTGTTTGGTGAATTGGAACGCGCGGGGTTAAAATTTCACCTCACAACATAGCCTATGACGCTCTCGGGGTCCAGACGTGTGACTGTGCAAAATTTTGTGGCTGGCTGTCAATTTGCCTCCAACACTTTTCCTTTCACTTTTTCCCCATTATGTAGATAGGGGCAAAATTGTTTGGTGAATTGGAACGCGTGGGGTTAAAATTTCACCTCACAACATAGCCTATGACGCTCTCGGGGTCCAGACGTGTGACTGTGCAAAATTTTGTGGCTGTAGCTGTGACGGTGCAGATGCCAATCCCGGACATACACACACACATACACACATTCAGCTTTATATATTAGATATATATATATATATTATATATATATATATATATATATATATATATATATTGTGATGCAGTGACCCCTGTTACAGCTAGGGGACGCTGCATGTGCTTCTCAGGATATGCATGGAGGCATGTCTGTGTTTACAATGGTTGAACTAGCCACCTCCGAACCTATGGGAGTGGCTACAAGTATATAATGTGACCATCTGGGTCACATGGGAGAAAGATGGATGGACCTGAGTGGTCAGTGTGCCAGGTCCTGGAGGGCCTCTGTGTTGAGAGGTCCTGGCAGTAGGACTAGATCCCTGAAGAGCACATGGGGGAGGCCTTGGACCTGGGGGCCTGTGTGTTGGACGGTCCCAGGTGGGGATGGAAGTCCTGAATAGCGCACAGAGAGGACACATGTGCAGGGTCCGTGATGGCACTGCATTTGGGGAAGCTACAGCCCGTCTGAGGATCTGGACTGTCAGGTGGCCTGGTGAGCAAGGCATTGCCCGGGACGGTGATCCCAGTTCGGCAGCTTCCCTCAGAGAGAGAGTACTGACAGGAGTCAGCGTATGGAGCAGGAGCTCCTGGAAGGTAACCCAGCATATGGGGAACCGTGCAGTCACCCATGGTAACTGGACGGAGTAAAGTCCAGCATGATTAGAGACTGCAACAGTAATGTCGTATGTTGGGGCCTGTTGTGCTTCATGGACATTAATGAACTGTATGACGTGCGGTCACCCACGATAACTGGACACAGAGGTTCGGTGTGTTTAGTGATCGCGTTTCAAAGCCGTATTGTGAAGATTGATGTAAAGACTGTTTGCTTGTTGATCATATTTCTGTGGCTTATGACTCCTTAATAAACCACATGGACTGTTAAAGTGAAAACCCGTGCCTGACTACGTTAATCCGCTGCCAAATGAGTGTCCCCCAATACACACAGTAAGTGCAATCTTACATTATATATACACTCACCGGCCACTTTATTATGTACACCATGCTAGTAACGGGTTGGACCCCCTTTTGCCTTCAGAACTGCCTCAATTCTTCGTGGCATAGATTCAACAAGGTGCTGGAAGCATTCCTCAGAGATTTTGGTCCATATTGACATGATGGCATCACACAGTTGTCGCAGATTTGTCGGCTGCACATCCCAAAGATGCTCCATACAAGGCAGGATGGATCCATGCTTTCATGTTGTTTACGCCAAATTCTGACCCTACCATCCGAATGTCGCAGCAGAAATCGAGACTCATCAGACCAAGCAACGTTTTTCCAATCTTCTACTGTCCAATTTCGATGAGCTTGTACAAATTGTAGCCTCAGTTTCCTGTTCTTAGCTGAAAGGAGTGGTACCCGGTGTGGTCTTCTGCTGCTGTAGCCCATCTGCCTCAAAGTTCGACGCACTGTGCGTTCAGAGATTCTCTTAGGCCTACCTTGGTTGTAACGGGTGGCGATTTGAGTCACTGTTGCCTTTCTATCAGCTCGAACCAGTCTGCCCATTCTCCTCTGACCTCTGGCATCAACAAGGCATTTCCGCCCACAGAACTGCCGCTCACTGGATTTTTTTTCTTTTTCGGACCATTCTCTGTAAACCCTAGAGATGGTTGTGCGTGAAAATCCCAGTAGATCAGCAGTTTCTGAAATACTCAGACCAGCCCTTCTGGCACCAACAACCATGCCACGTTCAAAGGCACTCAAATCACCTTTCTTCCCCATACTGATGCTCGGTTTGAACTGCAGGAGATTGTCTTGACCATGTCCACATGCCTAAATGCACTGAGTTGCCGCCATGTGATTGGCTGATTAGAAATTAAGTGTTAACAAGAAGTTGGACAGGTGTACCTAATAAAGTGGCCAGTGAGTGTATATATATATATATATATATATATATATATATATATATATATATATAAAAATACATTTTATAGTTAGCAAATTCCTAATTTGATTGCCAAAAAAGTGTCCTTTAAGGAAATTAGATCGTTGTGTGACAAAACTCTCTCTAAGAGTAGTAGACTAAGAAATATATAATAAAGCCAAAAAATGTATAGAATTACTTTATAATCCCTTTTAATAAGTTAATTATAGTTAGGGGAAAACCGATTAGCAGGATGTGGTCCATCGTCCAAGTGAGAAATCTGGGAGTCGTGAGGACCTCCCCTTACCTGTCGGCACCGGCGGCTCTTCATTTGATTAGTCAGCCTGACGCAATGTTATTGTTGTGACCATCTGACGCTCATGTGACAAGGCCGGCTAAACAAAAGAAGAGTTGCGGATGACAATGGGTAAAAGGAGGCTCTCCAGCCTCCTGTTCAACAGTCACACACCAATGTCGTGGTCGATGGACCGGGTCGTGCAAAACGATTCGCACCAATTCTAGTTTATTATATATCACAAAACTAAAATAAAGTATAAAAAAAGGCTTTTTTTAAATAAAGGACATCCCCTTAAAACATCTTGTAGAAATATAGGGCAGATTCCTTTGTCAATGGTTATTTTTTTCCCATCTGTCGCAGATGCTGCAGATTCAGCAACTTTTGGAGGTGAAATCTTTCCAAACACAAGATCAAAGAACTCTCGGGGAATATGTAAAATCAAAGCGTTCATTACATATTCAAGCTTTCTCCTGGCTTCCCAATTCTCATTAGAAATCATGAAATGAGCTTTTATTTACACTCGCCCCATTTACGCGGCTTCAATGGCAAGGATTCAAAGCCATTTAAGAAGAATTCTGCGGAAAGCCTGCTAATTTACAAGCCGGTCGTGCCGCGGTGCTAAGGAAGACGAAAACGAAGAGAAGAGGAAATATCACGTTTCTAAGCTCATAACGAAGCGTTGACGAGAGGTTATATCAACAATGTTCATTCCTACTGTTTATTACATGGAAACAAGACCTCCGGATACTCGAAGGACAGCTTCCTTCTGGAGAACATGTAAAACCAGCCTGAAGAAGAGCACATTTAGAGCTGCTCGCTAATCTACCGGCCTGGCTTGATTTGCTTTATGTATTTAATTTTACTGAAGGATTTTATCTACAACATAAAATTTTATGTTGTGTTTTACACACAGACTTTCACTGATGCGCTGCCCGGTAAAGCAAGCTTTCGAGATTTTTCTCAAGATAGTAAAAAATAGGGTTTTCATTTTTTTAAAGGGCTGTCATGTGGATTTTGTCATGTCCTCACTGCTAAAAATATGAAGAAGAAGAAAGCTGTTAAAAATAGTATTTGCTGTGACTCTGCAAAGAAAGGAGATGAGGATTTGTTGCCAAGAAGAAAAATTGGCTACAAATTAGTAGATCAGATATTAGAAGAGTAAGATAAATGTAGTAATTATATCACCAATGTTTCCATTTTACTGTGGCATAATTTTTTTTATAAAAGTGGAATCCATTTTCTTTACTGCACACATGTTGATAGTTACTTTAGATTTAACATATTTTAATTTCAAGCTCCACCCTTGAGGAACGACCGACATCACCAATCATCTAGGATCTTCTCAGCTTTGTGTCCGAGAAGAAAAATTGGCATAGATTACTAGTTAAAGGAGTAGACTCAATTTGGGAATTACATCGGCGATGTTTCCATTTTGTAGCCTCCATTTTTATTTTTTATAAAACTGAGAACATGAACTGCAGCCATATTGATTATTATTTTTTACTAGCTGTACTACCCGGCTTCGCCCGGGTTAATGACTGCTGTTAGCAAAATAGAATGTGTTAACAAAAATTTATTCTGCACACAAAAACCACAAAACAAATAGATAGAAATGTAATTATTAAAAGGCAAAAACTAAGCAAATAGAAGCATTTCACAACATATATTAGCTTTGTTATACTGAGAATGTCTTTGTTGCCTATATTAACCAATCAGAGCTCAGGTTAATTAACTGTAGCAAAATAGAAGCTGAGCTGTGATTGGTTGCTATTGGCAGCCTGATAAATCCCCAGCCAACAGGAAGCCCTCCCCCCTGGCAGTATATATTAGCTCACACATACACATAATAGACAGGTCATGTGACTGACAGCTGCCGTATTTCCTATATGGTACATTTGTTGCTCTTGTAGTTTGCTTATTAATCAGATTTTTATTTTTGAAGGACAATACCAGACTTGTGTGTGTTTTAGGGCGAGTTTTATGTGTCAAGTTGTGTGTGTTGAGTTGCGTGTGGCGACATGCATGTAGCGACTTTTGTGAGATGAGTTTTGTGTGGCGACATGCGTGTAGCAACATTTTGTGTGTTGAGTTGCATGTGACAGGTTAGTGTAGCAAGTTGTGTGCAGCAAGATTTGTGCATGGCGAGTTTTGCGCGTGGCGAGTTTTATGTGTGGTGCATTTTGAGTATGTGCAAGTTTTGTGTGAGGCAACTTTTGCATGTGGTGCAACTTTTGTACATGTGGCAATTTTTCTGTGTGTGCAAGTTTTGCATGAGGTGAGTTTTCCATGAGGTGAGTTTTGCACGTGTGGCGAGTTTTGCGTGAGCCTAGTTTTGCATATGGCGAGTTTTGCATGTAGCGAGTTTTGAGTGGTGACTTTTGTGTTTCGACTTTTATGTGGCGAGGTTGGTGTGTGTGTGTGGTGAAATGTGTGCTGAGGGTGGTATATGTGTTCAAGCACGTGGTAGTGTGTGGCGCATTTTGTGTTTGTGTTCATATCCCCGTGTGTGGTGAGTATCCCATGTCGGGGCCCCACCTTAGCAACTGTACGGTATATACTCTTTGTCGCCATCGCTCTCATTCTTTAAGTCCTCATTGTTCACATCTGGCAGCTGTCAATTTTCCTCCAACACTTTTCCCTTCACTTTTTCCCCATTATGTAGATAGGAGCAAAATTGTTTGGTGAATTGGAACGCGCGGGGTTAAAATTTCACCTCACAACATAGCCTATGACGCTCTCGGGGTCCAGACATGTGACTGTGCAAAATTTTGTGGCTGTAGCTGCGACGGTACAGATGCCAATCCCGGACATACACACATACATACATACACACATTCAGCTTTATATATTAGATATACCTGTATGTAATCTCCTGTATATAGTATATACCTGTGTGTCATCTCACCTATATATAGTATATATCTGTGTGTCATCTCCTGTATATAGTATATACCTGTATGTCATCTCCTCCTATACATAGCATATACCTGTGTCATCTCCTCCTGTATATACTATATACCTGTAGGTAATCTGCTCCTGTATATAGTATATACCTGTGTGTCATCTCCTCCTGTATATAGTATATACCTGTATGTCATCTCCTCCTGTATGTAGTATGTACCTGTATGTCATCTCCTCCTCTATATAGTATATACCTGTGTGTCATCTCTCCTGTATATAGTATATATCTGTGTGTCATCTCCTCCTGTATATAGTATATACCTGTGTGTCATCTCCCCTGTAAATAGTATATACCTGTGTGTCATCTCCTGTATATAGTATATAGCTGTATGCCATCTCCTCCTGTATTAGCCCTCGTTCACACGTTATTTGGTCAGTATTTTTACCTCAGTATTTGTAAGCTAAAATGGCAGCCTGATAAATCCCCAGCCAACAGTAAGCCCACCCCCTGGCAGTATATATTAGCTCACACATACACATAATAGACTGGTCATGTGACTGACAGCTGCCGGATTCCTATATGGTACATTTGTTGCTCTTGTAGTTTGTCTGCTTATTAATCAGATTTTTATTTTTGAAGGATACCAGACTTGTGTGTGTTTTAGGGCGAGTTTCGTGTGTCAAGTTGTGTGTGTTGAGTTGCGTGTGGCGACATGCATGTAGGGACTTTTGTGAGATGAGTTTTGTGTGGCGACATGCGTGTAGCAACTTTTTGTGTGTCGAGTTGCATGTGACAGGTTAGTGTAGCAAGTTGTGTGCAGCAAGTTTTGCGCATGGCGAGTTTTGCGCGTGGCGAGTTTTATGTGTGGTGCCTTTTGAGTATGTGCAAGTTTTGTGTGAGGCAACTTTTGCATGTGTTGCAACTTTTGTGCATGTGGCAATTTTTCTGCGTGTGGCAATTTTTCTGCGTGTGCAAGTTTTGCGTGTGGCGAGTTTTGCACGTGTGGCGAGTTTTGCATGTGGAGAGTTTTGCGCGTGGCGAGTTTTGAGCGGCGACTTTTGTGTTTCTACTTTTATGTGGCGAGGTTGGTGTATGTGTGGTGAAATGTGCACTGAGGGTGGTATATGTGTTCGAGCACGTGGTAGTGTGTGGCGCATTTTGTGTGTGTGTTCATATCCCCGTGGTGGTGTGATTATCCCATGTTGGGGCCCCACCTTAGCAACTGTACAGTATATACTCTTTGGTGCCATCGCTGTCATTCTTTAAGTCCCCCTTGTTCACATCTGGCAGCTGTTAATTTGCCTCCAACACTTTTCCTTTCATTTTTTCCCCATTATGTAGATAGGGGCAAAATTGTTTGGTGACTTGGAAAGCGCGGGGTTAAAATTTCACCTCACAATATAGCTTTGACGCTCTCAGGGTCCAGACGTGTGACTGTGCAAAATTTTGTGCCTGTAGCTGCGACGCCTCCAACACTTTTCCTTTCACTTTTTCCCCATTATGTAGATAGGGGCAAAATTGTTTGGTGAATTGGAAAGCGCGGGGTTAAAATTTCACCTCACAACATAGCCTATGACGCTCTCGGGGTCCAGACGTGTGACTGTGCAAAATTTTGTGGCTGTAGCTGCTACGGTTCAGATGCCAATCCCGGACATACATACATACATACATACATACACACACACACACATTCAGCTTTATATATTAGACTAGCTGTACTACCCGGCTTCGCCCGGGTTAATGACTGCTGTTAGCAAAATAGAATGTGTTAACAAAAATTTATTCTGCACACAAAAACCACAAAACAAATAGATAGAAATGTAATTATTAAAAGGCAAAAACTAAGCAAATAGAAGCATTTCACAACATATATTAGCTTTGTTATACTGAGAATGTCTTTGTTGCCTATATTAACCAATCAGAGCTCAGGTTAATTAACTGTAGCAAAATAGAAGCTGAGCTGTGATTGGTTGCTATTGGCAGCCTGATAAATCCCCAGCCAACAGGAAGCCCTCCCCCCTGGCAGTATATATTAGCTCACACATACACATAATAGACAGGTCATGTGACTGACAGCTGCCGTATTTCCTATATGGTACATTTGTTGCTCTTGTAGTTTGCTTATTAATCAGATTTTTATTTTTGAAGGACAATACCAGACTTGTGTGTGTTTTAGGGCGAGTTTTATGTGTCAAGTTGTGTGTGTTGAGTTGCGTGTGGCGACATGCATGTAGCGACTTTTGTGAGATGAGTTTTGTGTGGCGACATGCGTGTAGCAACATTTTGTGTGTTGAGTTGCATGTGACAGGTTAGTGTAGCAAGTTGTGTGCAGCAAGATTTGTGCATGGCGAGTTTTGCGCGTGGCGAGTTTTATGTGTGGTGCATTTTGAGTATGTGCAAGTTTTGTGTGAGGCAACTTTTGCATGTGGTGCAACTTTTGTACATGTGGCAATTTTTCTGTGTGTGCAAGTTTTGCATGAGGTGAGTTTTCCATGAGGTGAGTTTTGCACGTGTGGCGAGTTTTGCGTGAGCCTAGTTTTGCATATGGCGAGTTTTGCATGTAGCGAGTTTTGAGTGGTGACTTTTGTGTTTCGACTTTTATGTGGCGAGGTTGGTGTGTGTGTGTGGTGAAATGTGTGCTGAGGGTGGTATATGTGTTCAAGCACGTGGTAGTGTGTGGCGCATTTTGTGTTTGTGTTCATATCCCCGTGTGTGGTGAGTATCCCATGTCGGGGCCCCACCTTAGCAACTGTACGGTATATACTCTTTGTCGCCATCGCTCTCATTCTTTAAGTCCTCATTGTTCACATCTGGCAGCTGTCAATTTTCCTCCAACACTTTTCCCTTCACTTTTTCCCCATTATGTAGATAGGAGCAAAATTGTTTGGTGAATTGGAACGCGCGGGGTTAAAATTTCACCTCACAACATAGCCTATGACGCTCTCGGGGTCCAGACGTGTGACTGTGCAAAATTTTGTGGCTGTAGCTGCGACGGTACAGATGCCAATCCCGGACATACACACATACATACATACACACATTCAGCTTTATATATTAGATATACCTGTATGTAATCTCCTGTATATAGTATATACCTGTGTGTCATCTCACCTATATATAGTATATATCTGTGTGTCATCTCCTGTATATAGTATATACCTGTATGTCATCTCCTCCTATACATAGCATATACCTGTGTCATCTCCTCCTGTATATACTATATACCTGTAGGTAATCTGCTCCTGTATATAGTATATACCTGTGTGTCATCTCCTCCTGTATATAGTATATACCTGTATGTCATCTCCTCCTGTATGTAGTATGTACCTGTATGTCATCTCCTCCTCTATATAGTATATACCTGTGTGTCATCTCCCCTGTAAATAGTATATACCTGTGTGTCATCTCCTGTATATAGTATATAGCTGTATGTCATCTCGTGTGTCGAGTTGCATGTGACAGGTTAGTGTAGCAAGTTGTGTGCAGCAAGTTTTGCGCATGGCGAGTTTTGCGCGTGGCGAGTTTTATGTGTGGTGCCTTTTGAGTATGTGCAAGTTTTGTGTGAGGCAACTTTTGCATGTGTTGCAACTTTTGTGCATGTGGCAATTTTTCTGCGTGTGGCAATTTTTCTGCGTGTGCAAGTTTTGCGTGTGGCGAGTTTTGCACGTGTGGCGAGTTTTGCATGTGGAGAGTTTTGCGCGTGGCGAGTTTTGAGCGGCGACTTTTGTGTTTCTACTTTTATGTGGCGAGGTTGGTGTATGTGTGGTGAAATGTGCACTGAGGGTGGTATATGTGTTCGAGCACGTGGTAGTGTGTGGCGCATTTTGTGTGTGTGTTCATATCCCCGTGGTGGTGTGATTATCCCATGTTGGGGCCCCACCTTAGCAACTGTACAGTATATACTCTTTGGTGCCATCGCTGTCATTGTTTAAGTCCCCCTTGTTCACATCTGGCAGCTGTTAATTTGCCTCCAACACTTTTCCTTTCATTTTTTCCCCATTATGTAGATAGGGGCAAAATTGTTTGGTGAATTGGAAAGCGCGGGGTTAAAATTTCACCTCACAATATAGCTTTGACGCTCTCAGGGTCCAGACGTGTGACTGTGCAAAATTTTGTGCCTGTAGCTGCGACGCCTCCAACACTTTTCCTTTCACTTTTTCCCCATTATGTAGATAGGGGCAAAATTGTTTGGTGAATTGGAAAGCGCGGGGTTAAAATTTCACCTCACAACATAGCCTATGACGCTCTCGGGGTCCAGACGTGTGACTGTGCAAAATTTTGTGGCTGTAGCTGCTACGGTTCAGATGCCAATCCCGGACATACATACATACATACATACATACACACACACACACATTCAGCTTTATATATTAGATTTAGCATATTTTAATTTTAAGCTTCACCCTTGATGAATAATCCACATCCCCAAAAATATATATTGGATCGTTCATGCGTATGTAGCTGAGGAGAAACATTGGCTATGGAATAATAGATTATGTTAGAAAAGTAGGCTAAATTTGGTAATTATATAGAGACTTTTTCCATTTTGCTGTGGCCATATTTTATGACAAAAGTCACAACATGAACTGCAGCCGTATTGATGGTTACTTTTGATTTAACAAATTTTAATTTTAAGCTCCACCCTTGAGTAACAAGCCACATCCCCAAATCCCCATCTATTTAAGATCTTTTCGGATTTGAATAGATGGAATAATAAATCAGAAGTTAGAGGAGTAGGCTAAATTTGGTTATTATATTGATGATCTTTCCATTTTTCTATGGCCTCTACTTTTTTTACGACAAAAGTGGTAACATGAACTGCAGCCATATTGATGGTTAGTTTTCATTTGGCATATTTTAATTTTAAGCTCCACCCTTGAGGAGCATCCCACACCCCCAAAGATCTATAGTAGTCCTGAAGGAAAAAGATAGTAAAATAAACTATGCCTCAGATGTGGCTCAGTATATGGGACTGCTATCAATTATGCCAGAGGTGACTGTCCACCCTTACCTCTTGAAAAATGTAATTACCAACTCTAATTAGTACATTTTGTTGTGTTAGCAAAATCCTCAACTTGAAGGCTGTAATTCACATCTCAACTATTGGAAGACAAATATAGCATAAACATCTCCTAACACAGTATCAGGAAAATTATTTTTTCCCCCAAAAGCTCTCCATTTTGTTCCAATCATTTCACAAAATGTTCAGCCAGAAGGGAAAGTAAGTAAGGACACATCTGTAATTCCGAATGAAAGGATGATCATTTATCATTTTGCCAGCATGCTATCATGGTTGTGGACAGGGTTTCTTCCCTGTCCTTTTGGGGTTAATTTGTATAGCCTCCTTTTGGTTTGGGGAGGGCTACTTACCGGCCTTCATCTGGGGTCCTTGTCAGTGACACATCTGTCTTGGCTGTGTGTCTGACCCCTGGTGTGCTTACATACTGTTTAGCCAGATTGCTTTCTTGTGTATGACTCGGCCTGTTTTCTCGTTCTGAGCTTTGCCTTGTGACTCTGTGCTTATTGTCTGTTTCTGGCTCTGACCTTCAGCTTGGTACTCTAACTTCCCTCCTGTCTGCCCTGTTTGTACTGCACTGCTCTTAGGCTCCCTGACCTTTTTGCTACGTCTAACCCTTTTGGCACTTCATCTACCTCCCGTCTTGACCTCGGCACGTTCAGACTACTCTCCGGCTTCGTCGGTCACTGCCGCTACTCAGCATCTGGCCCGCCTCCGTCCACTCCCCCGGAGGTCACGTGCTTCAGGTCCTGCGCTCCGGCAGGTAACTCACCGCAGCACTCCGTCTGTAACATGTGCAGAGACTTCTGCTGTAAGTCTGCAGCTTGGCTCTTGACTCATGTTTTATCAGAAGAGAAAGAGGAAAAATAGTTAACGTGAAGGCTTCTATACAGATTGATGATGTCATGGGCACAGATTGTCCTCAGTAGCACAGGAATTACTTGGAAATCTGTATTACAGATCCATAGGCCATGTGTTGCCAAATGAAGTGTAAAATTTGACCACTGCACAAAATTTTGTTTTGGGTTATTACGACAAGGAACAATGGAAAAATCTTTGGGGGGGGTCTACAATTGGTTTGCTGATTGGCCTAAGCTTGATCAGTTTTGCAAATTACCATATATTGGACAAAATTCTGCTTCCTTATTGCCTGGAAGATTTTCTTTTAGCAGAAAAAGGAAAAAAAATCTCTTAAGTCTTTTACAGTACGCTGTAGGCAAAAATTACAACAATTAAGAAAGGAAACGCTAATGACTGTGGGTGGGGGTTGACTTTATGCCAGTTCCTAATTAGTAGCAGGCAGCCAGCCACGTACTAATGGACTGTTAATGTAGAAGCGTCATTAGAAGGCAAAATGAATACCGTGTGGGGGGCAGTCAACGACGATGACTTACCCAACCAGTATGTGACATTCCCAGTAATGAGAGAATTTACCAAAATTTCAATTTCCAAATATAAAATCATTTTGAAAAATATCGAACTTCTCCTCCGTCCGAATAAACATTGGTATGACTGTTCTCTCCCAGTTACTTCCCAGCATTATTTGCGTTGCTGGCAGCAGATTCAGTTTTGTACACAGGGGTGGGCTGTCCACAATAATGAAGGAGAGGGAGAATATCTGATAACACGACCATTGGAAGACAGAAATTAAAGTACAGTAAATGAGCATCCATTAACTTCTTATATTGTCATTTACAGACGTGGACAATTTATCTGTAGAAGAACACTTGAATATAATCTCCACTGTGGAGCCACTAAGTCTTTAAGGGGAAACTGTCAGCAGGTTTTTGCTATGTAATCTGAAGACAGCAGGAGATAGAGGCTGAAACACAGGACTCAGGAATGTTTCACTTGTCAAATAACTGTGAAGGATTGATCACTAAGAGATTAACGTTGCTGGACTAGTCCGGCAACGCCCACTCCTGTGATAAGCAGCTCACTGTTTAAAGAGTTTGTACATACAGAGCCTGGTATGGGCGGGGTTAGCTTCCTCAGCTCTGCCTCATTCTAAATCTGATAATCTGCGTCAGAACGGCTGCACCCAGTAATCTAAGTGATACATCGTTGGATTCAGGGTCTCTTTGCATACATCATGTTGCTGACAGATTCCCTTTAAAGGGCCACTGTCACCCCCTCCAGCCGTTATAAACTAAAAGAGCCACCTTGTGCAGCAGTAATGCTGCAGTCTAACAAGGTGGCTCTTTTAGTTTTTGATTCATTTATTACCTCAATAAAGCGCTTTAAAAATTGGCCACAAATACCAGATATTGTACCTGGAGGCGGTCCGAATCGTCCTCTATGAATCTCCCAACTGCCGTCACTCTTCTCTTCAGGGGCGATGGTCGCCGCCCCCTTCGCGGTGTTTCTTCTTAAATCCGGCGCCTGCGCTGTGCGTGCCTGCCTGGGGCCTGCGCAGTCTTCATTGTCAGTCACAGCTCAGACGCAGGGTGCCTGACTGCGCCTGTGCAGCCACCCTGTTACTGAATCCCTGTCCCGCACTGTGTTATTCATTATGCACAGTGCGGGGCTGGGGTTCCTGGGAAGGCGGGGGAGCGTCTGAGCTGGGGAAGCGTCTGAGCTGGGGGAGCGTCTGTGCTGGGGGAGCGTCTGTGCTGGGGAGCGTCTAAACAGCGCAGTGCGCATGCCCAGGAATGCCAGCCCCGCACTGTGCATAATGAATAACACAGTGCGGGGCGGGGATTCAGCAACAGGGTGGCCGCACTGCCCGCACAGGCGCAGTCAGGCACCCTGCGTCTGAGCTGTGACTGACAATGAAGACTGCGCAGGCCCCAGGCAGGCACGCACAGCGCAGGCGCCGGATTTAAGAAGAAACAGCGCGAAGGGGGCGGCGACCATCGCCCCAGAAGAGAAGAGTGACGGCAGTTGGGAGATTCATAGAGGACGATTCGGACCGCCTCCAGGTACAATATCTGGTATGTGTGGCCAAATTTTAAAACGCTTTATTGAGGTAATAAATGAATCAAAAACTAAGAGAGCCACCTTGTTAGACTGCAGCATTACTGCTGCACAAGGTGGCTCTTTTAGTTTATAACGGCTGGAGGGGGTGACAGTGGCCCTTTAAGTATGTAAAGAAAACCTAATAGCCAAATCATGAAAAGTTAAGAAAATGTCCAAAACACTTTTTGTTCCTGTTCTCTCAATATTTTCAAGTGTCAGTGCTTACAGTCAGTGTTTATTACAAATGGAATTGGGTTGATGATAGATAGATAATAGATAGATGATAGATAGATAGATGATAGATAGATGATAGATAGATGATAGATAATAGATAGATAAATAATAAATAGATTGATAATAGATAGATGATAGATAGATAATAGATAGATAGATAATAGATAGATGATAGATAGATGATAGATAGATAATAGATAGATGATAGATAATAGATAGATAGATAGATAATAGATAGATGATAGATAGCTAGATAATAGATAGATAGATAATAGATAGATGATAGATAGATGATAGATAGATAATAGATAGATGATAGATAATAGATAGATAGATGATAGATAGATAGATAGATAGATAGATAGATAGATGATAGATAGATAATAGATAGATAATAGATAGATGATATATAGATAGATAATAGATAGATGATAGATAGATAATAGATAGATAGATAGATAGATAGATAGATAGATAGATAGATAGATAGATACTTTGGTGGTAGAATGCCTCTTATGAGAAGAATCCCATTACCTGGAATCCATCCAGCCTTCTTCAGTTAGATTCCGTTGTGTCACACATAAACTGCTGCCAACAGTTCCTTCCTAAATATTGCTCTGATGTCGGATTGCTAATTGAATTTTCAGGAGCTGCAAAGTGTTACAACAGTCCCCTGTACATATGTAGAAAATGAAGACCGTCACCAGGGTTTCATTAAAGCGTCACCAATACTTTTCCAGAAATTTATAAAACGGGATAAAAATGTTGAAATAATGTCTGAAATACCCTCACAGTTTGGATATGATGTGGCTACACTGTGCACATACAACACTGCCGTATAGTGCCCAATTCCTACTATTGACACCTAAATAATTCCACCAATATTGTAATTGTATTATCTATGATAACAGCAGGAGAAGACAAGTGTGCTGATCTTCCAGGAAGCAGTGACCGCTCTGCTCATGGCAGCTTATTACTGAGTTGAAGGCTGTGTAAGGGGTAAAGCTTCTCCTTCTCCTTGGGAGACTACGCCCCTCCACCCCCACAGCCGGGCGTGCAGTGTTCCCCTGGGAAATTAAAGAGGTAAGTAGCCTCTTAGGAGAGGAAGAAGGAAATGTAATGCTACTTATTGGAGGTAGCAATCCTAAAAGTCAGTATTGATCCTTTAAAGGGCCTGGGTACATGAGTGAGGATAGGCATTAAAGGCTATTTGTGATTGATGCAGTGTCAGGAAGCAGTCAGAAATGAAAAATTAGATTAAGATGACGATAACAGCAGGAGAGGTGTTTGCATGATTTTGTGGGCGGTAGTGACTTGTTTACTTATGACTTTATTTTACTGAGCAAAGAGCCGCAGGTGATTGGAGTGGTGCCTGACGGTGAACAGGTTTCAATTAAATCAGATTCTGATAATGATGACAGCAGGAGAGGAATTTGCTGATTTTGCAGGAGTCAGTGACTTGACCACTTGTGAGATTGTTGTAGAGCGCAGAGCATGTGATTGGAATAATGCCTTGAAGCAAATAGAAAATTAAGAAAAACATCTGATTATTATAATGATGGCAGCAGGAAAAGAGTTTGATGATTTTGCAGGAGGCAGTGACTTGTCCACTTGTGAGATTATGTTAGTTAGCATAGAACATGCACCTGATTGGAGTAATGCCTTGAAGTGAACAGGAAAACAAAAACATACAGAATGATAATAATAATAGCAGCAGGACAGAAGATTGTTGATTTTGCAGGAGGTAGTGACTGATCCCTTAGTTAAATTATATTACTGACTATAGAGGTGCATGTGATTGGAGTAGTGCTTTAAGGTGAACAAGAAAAAAAACCGAAAAAAAAAACCAGATTATAAAAATTATAACAGCAGAGAAGTTTGTTGATTTTGTAGTAGAAAGTGACTTAGCACTTACAAGATTATGTCATTGTGAACTTGGTCTCTGTCCGTTGGCACAGTGTCATAAAAAAGAGCAGTAATTGAAACTTTGCAGCCATCTAGATCATTGGGGAATAATGGGAACAGCAGCAGAAGACTATGCTGATTTTGGAGGAAGCAGTGACCTGTACTATTATATGACTTGATCAGCTAAAAATAATAAAGTAAAAATGTGATGAATTCATAACTTAGGATTCTTGGTTTATGAAGATTATACTATACATACCCCACTGTATGTTTGTGATATAACAGGGCCTGTTCACACTTATGGAGCGGCAGTATGTACCTTTAAATATGCGGAGGATTACGTATAGGACGGCCATATGCTTTACTGAACTTCTATTAAAAATAAAGTGAAACTAATCCCATAAATACCGATGAAACATTTTACCTTTAAAATCGCAATCTGGCTCCTGGGAGGAATAAGCCTAATGTCGTTAACTGCGGCCCGCGGTGCCTTATAATGAAGCTGATAAAACTCGCTGTAGGGTAATCTACCATGTCACAGACACGGATTGATCAGTGTGATGTCAGATTTAAGAGCCGCGTTAACACCAGATAACGGCCACGGGAGCCATGGGATTTTAATTCCAAGATAAATCTGGTTCTGTCCTTTTGTTATATCTTGCACCAGTTCCTACGAGTGGAATATTTTATAACCTTCCCACTAATGCAGATCTCATCTAAATCTTCATGTAACTGAGGCCCGATGACAACATAATCCCATAAAGCAAATTGGAGGTCTCCGCGGAGCCATGATGGGAGCATCCGGATACGGTAGAGACAGTCATCGATTCCTGGTATTTCCTTGGATTGTATTGTTGAACAGCAAATTGACGGCTTACTCTATTGTTACAAGATGCTTGAAAAAAACATTTCCAGGAATTCTTGAGGGACACGAGTCTTGTTCTATGAAAGGTCCCTTGACAATAACCACATCACAATATGTCCGTTTGCTGGATTCCTCAGCTTTTATCTGTTGGTGTCCCAGCCCCCATGTACTACCAGGTGTGGGGAGCGTCACACTGTCTTGTAGGCCGCAGGCCTCTGCTGTCTCCAGGCCTCCATCTTCAGGAGCCGCCGCACATAACTCAGGGGTCGTGTAGTTCGTTTCAACAAGCAAACGTTTACTGGACAGCTCAAGTTCATCAGATGGTAACCCGCAGAATCGGGCATGACACTTCTTATTTCTTGCTTCCTTAGGACAGTACATCTTCAGCATCACTATCCGCTCCTCCTGGACTATCCCTATATTCACTGTTCCTGTCAGCCCCTGGAATTTCCCTTCCAGTCCTGAAGTGCATCCAGGATTTGTTTCCTTCCCTTCACGAGGTTCCATGTCCATCGTCCCCAGTGCGCCAGATACAGCACTCCTCGTAGTCCCTGTACCGAGCCTTGAGCTCCGGACGTTGCAGGAATGTCCTCAAGGGTTCCCACTGCCCCGAACGATCGATGCTCACCAACTGCAACTTGAACTTGACTTTGGTTACTTTACTTCCCTATATGATTAACTTTGAGGAAGCAGCTATTTCTTACTGTGGCTTGCCCCTCCCACTGTGGGCTAGTCCCAAATTTTTAACTATGTCTGTAGCTGACAGATATACATTTACAAACCTTATGCACGGCATATATTAAACATATTATATTTAGACTACTTACCAAAGTCTATCTTATCCTATGCATTAAATCAATTATCTTATATTTTACATTCCCTACAGCCGTGCTGCACACTATGCCGATTATTCTGACAATGCTTATCACACTCTATACATTATACATCACCATATCACATAAAGTACGCCTAAAAGCGCAATACTCAGTTCACACTCCACATGTCAAAGTATATGGAAAACCACATGGTGCTATTCACATTGTAATACACAGCAGAGGGCGACTGGTGTCTTCAGGGGTAGGAACATAGTACAGTCCACCACCCTTACACAACTACTATCTCTACACACCCTCCTGTTTGGCAACAGAGCCTGCATACAACTACTACATTTATACACTCATCTCCTAGGCACCAGGGTCAGGATACATCTACTACCTCTACACATCCTACTCCTAGGCACCAGAGCCTGGAGTCAACTACTGCCTCTACATACTCCCCTGCTAGGCATAAGAGCCTGGGTGCAACTACTGCTTTTATACACCCTACTGCTAGGCACCAGAGCCTGGAGTCAACTACTACCTCTACACACATCCCTGCTAGGCAAAAGAGCCTGGGTGCAACTACTGTCTATACACATTTTCCTTCTACACACCGGGGTGCAACTACTACCCTTACTCTTCCTTCAGCAAGGCACCAGAGCCTGGGTGCAACTACTATCTCTACACGTACCCCTGTGAGGCACCAGAGCCTGGGTGCAACTACTATCTCTACACGTACCCCTGCGAGGCACCAGAGCCTGGGTGCAACTACTATCTCTACACGTACCCCTGCGAGGCACCAGAGCCTGGGTGCAACTACTATCTCTACACGTACCCCTGCGAGGCACCAGAGCCTGGGTGCAACTACTATCTCTACACGTACCCCTGCGAGGCACCAGAGCCTGGGTGCAACTACTATCTCTACACGTACCCCTGCGAGGCACCAGAGCCTGGGTGCAACTACTATCTCTACACGTACCCCTGCGAGGCACCAGAGCCTGGGTGCAACTACTATCTCTACACGTACCCCTGCGAGGCACCAGAGCCTGGGTGCAACTACTATCTCTACACGTACCCCTGCGAGGCACCAGAGCCTGGGTGCAACTACTATCTCTACACGTACCCCTGCGAGGCACCAGAGCCTGGGTGCAACTACTATCTCTACACGTACCCCTGCGAGGCACCAGAGCCTGGGTGCAACTACTATCTCTACACGTACCCCTGCGAGGCACCAGAGCCTGGGTGCAACTACTATCTCTACACGTACCCCTGTGAGGCACCAGAGCCTGGGTGCAACTACTATCTCTACACGTACCCCTGCGAGGCACCAGAGCCTGGGTGCAACTACTATCTCTACACGTACCCCTGTGAGGCACCAGAGCCTGGGTGCAACTACTATCTCTACACGTACCCCTGCGAGGCACCAGAGCCTGGGTGCAACTACTACCTTTAAACACTCTCCTGCTAGGCACCAGGGTGCAACTACTACGTCTACACACACCCCTGCTAGGCACCAGAGCCTGGGTACAACTACTACGTCTACACACACCCCTGCTAGGCACCAGAGTGCAACTACTACGTCTACACACACCCCTGCTAGGCACCAGAGCCTGGGTGCAACTACTACGTCTACACACACCCCTGCTAGGCACCAGAGTGCAACTACTACCTCTATACATCCTCTTGCTAGGCACCAGAGCCTGGGTGAAACTATTATCTCTACACAGCCTTCTAGGCACCAGGGTGCCACCACTATCGCTTTACCTCCTTCTCCTAGGCATTTGCATACAACTACTACCTCTATACATCCTCTTCTCAGGCACGAGGGTGCAACTACTATCTCTACACTTCCTCCTCCTAGGCATTTTGGCACAACCACTACTTCTACGCATCCTCTTGCTAGGCACCAGAGCCTAAGTGCAACTACTACTTCTACACAGCCTTCTTCTAGGCACCAGGGTGCAAATACTACCTTTATATACTCTCCTGTTAGGCACCATGGCCTGGGTACAACTACTACTTTTATACACCATACTTCTAGGCACCAAATCCAGGTTGCAACTACTACCTCTACACTCTCTCCCACTAGGCACGAACATCTGGGTGCAATTACTTCCTCTGCACACCCTGCTGCTACGCCTGCAGCCTTAACATCATGACTAGGGACAAATGTTGCACATAAAATGTACATGAATTGTGTTATTTATGCAAATATCTCCGGCAAGCTACGTTACAATCTTCAGTCCTATTAGGATATCACACGCACTTGCGCTAATCATTTTATTAATGCCAGTGCTCCCTTTGCATTACAGCGCGAGATGCAGACAGTTAATCTATAAGCACCATTTCATTTTATGACACAACATGAACTTATCAAACCCAGGACCAGGCATAAACCACGGGAGGCTGACACTAGATGTCAACCTGGATTTCACGACTTAGAAACAACTGCATTTGATATAGGTCGAAGGATAAGTGACGTTGAAAAAAAAAAATGATTTCCTATTGCGAAACTGCATAAAAAGTCATGAAAAAGAAAGAAACCAGTGATCAAGTGACTGCACGTATTACTAAATTAATATCATTACATGACGGAACGAACAGGATGAATGACAAGTGCAAACGACAGTTAGAATCGCTGCCCTAAATAACAAAGCAAGCATTACCATAGTTTAGCTTTAATCTTCTCTTTCTTACTTTTCAGAAGATATATCATCGGAAATGAAAAGGTAACATTAAAGAAAAAACATCCCGCCACCAGTCCTAAAATAAGGATGCTTAAGACCTGCCCCGGACCGCCCAAGCCCAGACGCTAACACCCACTTTTGGGTTGGGTTTAAGAAAACCCCTCCCCGTTTCAGACAAGAGCATGCTTGATTATTTATGTAAATCTGGTATGATCCTGGTAAACAGTTGCCAGTAAAGAGTCGGATACATGGTCGTACCCAAGCAGGAGAGAAAGGCAGCATGGCCATCTGGTTGGCACTTTTCCTTCGGTTTCTAACAGTGCGGGCCAGTTTCCTTACACAGAAAGAAATGACTTTTCGCCACCATGTGGGAATGAGGGTCAGACCACCTTGATATGGGACTTTGTGCCCTTGGGTTCCTTCTATAATACGATTTTCTTTTCGAGTAGATATTCAGGAAGATCGTTGGTGAATTTACTCTGAAATCGGGGGCGTAGCTATGACGCTTTATAGTTTGAAGTTATACGTAGTTTGGTGTCCAAGATGGTCCAATAAAAAATTAGAAAATAACTTACCGTACACTATTGATTTTAATAATATGAAAGCACTGAAATATAAAGTCCCTCTACTGATCTGACCACTGATGGACACAGACAGAAAAGGGCCCCTGTGGAAGAACAATATATGGGCCCTTTGCAGTCCCAGAGCTCCTAAAAATACAAAATTGCACCTGCCTTGGAGGTAGAAATTGATGAGAACACAGACTAGAGAAGACTCCTACATAAAAAAGAATATTTTCAGACTTTCCTACCATTATAACCCTCTTCAACTCAGTGGAAGGAGAAAACGACGATATAGGACTTAACTTCATGCAGATCAAAGACCTAGAAAGGCAGTAGAGTAGGCCACCACCACACATGGTCCTTGGCATCTTACTTCTCAAGTCTGGAATGTTGAACCATTAAACTATGGCGGAAACTATGTAGATCCATAGCTAATTGATGGATTACCAACTTCTAAAATGAAACCCTAAAGATCTAGTCATCTACTCATGGCTGGCCTTAGGGAAGAGTGATTATTCATGGTGGCTCAATCGACCTTGCACCTGCAAACCCAACACATAGGCGGGACTCACACATCCGTGTTTCAAGGTCCGAGCACAGACCGTGATGCATAGACTTCCACAGGTCTCCTGACCTGAACATGGCAGCCTCACATATGTCTATGAGGCTTTCAGAAGACCTGCGGCCGGTATGTGCATCATGGTCCGTGCTCTGACCATGACACATGGATGTGTAGATACACTATGGAAAGCAAACTAATAAAAAGTGATGTGTTGGCAACTTTTCTTGTGAACTATATAATTATATTATTTGGGCACTATATGGTAAATCATAAGAGTAGGCTAACAAAAGTACATTACTGGGAGCTATGACCGTGCACGGACCAAATGGAGAAGTACCAGTGCCATTAAAATCAACATTAGCCCCTCCAGATCTATCCTGTAGATCTGAAAGAGTTCTTAGAACATCAATGACATTCGGACCTCATTATTAGTAGGGCCGGTGAGGTGACACTCCCTTTTATGTAGCCGGACTGATTAAAGAACCATCTTATAGTACTTGGACATTATTTATTAATGCTAAAACGCTTCACAATTAGTGTTGAGCGATACTTTCCGATATCGGAAAGTATCGGTATCGGAAAGTATCGGCCGATACCGTCAAAATATCGGATCCAATCCGATACCGATACCCGATCCCAATGCAAGTCAATGGGACGAAAATATCGGAATTAAAATAAACCCTTAATAAACTTGTAGGTTCATTCTACATGAAGGAAAACAACTAAGAATAATGTAGGATGTATTGGGGGACGTGGCGGAGATATTAAAGGGACAGAGGTTTAGCCCAATGTAATAGAATAGCAGGATTTTTTATTTTTTTTTATGAAGTTCGGCGTTAGAAAGAATTTGACTATGTTATTTTTTTTTTTTTTTATGTCAGATATTGATGTTTCACTACTTCCACGCCCTTCACCTTCTTTTTTACTTCTCCCACGCTTTCTTCTTAATTATCCTCATCATCAGCTTCTTTGACATCAACTTCTTCACCTTATTCATCTTCTTCTTCATCTTCTACCTATTATTTTTTGGGTTACATTGTTCATATTCTTTTTATTTTACTATTATCTTCATCATATTCAACTTCTTCATCATATTCTTATTTGTGACAGGCATTCCCGTAGTTGTTATCTATAAAAGTTTGAAGATTACACCTTCCGTTCTGCCTGTCACAAACCAGTTACATTTGTCCGCGTTCAGTTTGGCCTGCAGCATCAGGCTTTATCCAGGGGCACCACGAGGAGGAACGGACTCACCCCCATACACTGCTTAGTCTTCTTCTGCTTATAATTTACATAATATTTTTTTGCTCTGATATTTTGTGTTATGCTTAATGTCCTTCTGCTCTTTGTTCTGCAGCCTCTTGTTCTTCTGCTTCTCGGTCTTCCAGGTCGTCGTCGTCTCCAGGGTCGTCGTCTCCGGGGTCGTCGTCATCGGGGTGGTCTCCGGGGTCGTCGTCATCGGGGTGGTCTTCAGGGTCATCGTCTCCAGGGTCGTCGTCATCACGGTGGTTGTCGTCTCTGGTGTCGTCGTCATCTTAGGGGTGTTCTTCCGGGTCATCGTGTTTAGTCTCTTGAACTTGGAAATGTAGCAGAAGGTACAAGAAGGCTGAGAAAATGCCGAGAACCAGCTGATGGAACTGGAACTCGGATGGCTACCCGAAGGTCCAAGAGCCAATGGAACTACCGAGGACCAGCTGACGTTACTGGAACCCGGTTACTAAGCAGGAGGTACCCGTGCCTGAAAGCACTACCAAGGACCACCTGACGTTGGTGGAACTCGGATACCCAGAGGGAGGCACCTAAGCCAAAGGCTCTGCCCGGAACCAGCTGACGGTACTGGAACCAGGATGGGGAGCAGAAGGTACAAGAGCAAAAGACACTGCCGAGAACCAGCTGACGGTGCTGGAACCCGGATGGGTAGCCGAAGGTCCAAGAGCCAATGGAACTACCGAGGACCAGCTGACGTTACTGGAACCCGGTTACTAAGCAGGAGGTACCCGTGCCTGAAAGCACTACCAAGGACCACCTGACGTTGGTGGAACTCGGATACCCAGAGGGAGGCACCTAAGCCAAAGGCTCTGCCCGGAACCAGCTGACGGTACTGGAACCAGGATGTGGAGCAGAAGGTACAAGAGCAAGTGTCTGCGTGGCTTTTGCAGGACACGTTGCCGGCTGCACAGCAGGGGAACAGCTGGCGGTGCTGGACCCCACTGACACATTGGCGAGGTGTTTGGCTCTGTGCAGCCAGCACTTCCGGACAGCAACGAGCGGTGTTGTAGCCCGGGCTCTGCAGGGGGAGCAGAGTGTAGGCCGAAGCCTACTTGAACCAATTTCAAAGGTAACCTTTAACCCCCCCTCAGGGGTTAGAAAGTAGAAGAGCCACAGCTTATGCAGCAGTAGTGCTGCACAAGTCAAAGGTTGCTCTTTTAATTTCGCTCCTTGCACACGCTGAATGAAACACGTATAACATTTAGCCCTTTATACAGTCAAACTGTGTTGGAGGCGCGAGTTCCCTTTGTAATGAGACGCAGCACAGGTGTCAAGAATCCCACCTTGGTGCTGGGTGCAGCCTCCTGAGCGTTGTTATTTGCTGTACAGGAGTCTGCGCTGTCGTGTTATCCCCTGGCCTAGCGCCGTTAGCGCTGCCCATCTTCTGGCATCATGTAATGTCGGCCGGTGCGGTTCGCGATGCCCATGAATCCCAGCCCCGCAGTGTCTTAACATTGTTAAAACACTGCGGGGCTGGGATTCAGGGCCTGGCGCAGCACATATGTTCGCCTCTCACACTCGGGTCCTTACACCCGCTTCAGACTGTGCGGCGTCATCTGATCCCTTATCGCATGCCACGGCCATGAAGCCGCACAGTCCGAAGAAGGCGGAAGGAGAGGAGGGACAGGCGAACTGATGCACTGATCCTGCCCATCAATCACACCCTCGCAGTCCCAATAAATAAGACACCGAGGGGCGTTGTGTGGGTCAGGGCGGCCGCAGAGGCGCAGGCAGCCAAACCATGATGCCAGAAGACGGGCAGCGCTACCAAGGGGGTTGCAGCGTGTCATTACAAAGGAAAGTCACACCACCGGGACGGTTAAATGGTCACACAGAGGACACATTGCAGACGTGTTTTCAGTTCCACATGTGCGAGGAGAATACGTTTCTGAGCCACCTTGCACACATGCAGCATTACCGCTGTACAAGGTGGCTGGATAACGTAAAAACGCCTGGGGGAGGGGGGACAGGTTCCCTTCAATTTCAGTTCTTGTGTCTGCGTGGCTTTTGCAGGACACGTTGCCGGCTGCACAGCAGGGGAACAGCTGGCGGTGCTGGACCCCACTGTCACATTGGCTGGTGTTTTTCTCTGTGCAGCTAGCACATCTGGGCAAAAACTGGCGGTGTGTTAGAGCCCAGGGACAGCAGGAGGAGGAGCAGGAGGAGGAGGAGCAGGGGGAGGGGAGTGTAGGCCGAAGCCTGCACAGGCGGCAGCTTTGGGTGTGTTGTGTCTGCGTGACTTTTGCAGGACACGTTGCCGGCTACACAGCAGGGGAACAGCTGGCGGTGCTGGACCCCACTGACACATTGGCGAGGTGTTTGGCTCTGTGCAGCCAGCACTTCCGGACAGCAACTAGCGTTGTTGGAGCCCGGGCTCTGCAGGTGGAGCAGAGTGTAGGCCGAAGCCTAATTGAACCGATTTCAAAAGTCACCTTTAACCCCCCCTCAGGGGTTACAAAGTAGAAGAGCCACAGCTTATGCAGCAGCAGTGCTGCGCAAGTCAAAGGTTGCTCTTGTAATTTTTCTCCTTGCACACGCTGAATGGAACACGTATAACATTCAGCCCTTTAGACAGTCAAACTGTGTAATGGAGGCGAGAGTTCCCTTTGTAATGAGACGCAGCACAGGTGTCAAGAATCCCACCTTGGTGCTGGGTGCAGCCTCCCGAGCGTTGTTATTTGCTGTACAGGAGTCTGCGCTGTCGTGTTATCCCCTGGCCTAGCGCCGTTAGCGCTGCCCATCTTCTGGCATCATGTAATGTCGGCCGGTGCGGTTCGCGATGCCCATGAATCCCAGCCCCGCAGTGTCTTAACATTGTTAAAACACTGCGGGGCTGGGATTCAGGGCCTGGCGCAGCACATATGTTCGCCTCTCACACTCGGGTCCTTACACCCGCTTCAGACTGTGCGGCGTCATCTGATCCCTTATCGCATGCCACGGCCATGAAGCCGCACAGTCCGAAGAAGGCGGAAGGAGAGGAGGGACAGGCGAACTGATGCACTGATCCTGCCCATCAATCACACCCTCGCAGTCCCAATAAATAAGACACCGAGGGGCGTTGTGTGGGTCAGGGCGGCCGCAGAGGCGCAGGCAGCCAAACCATGATGCCAGAAGACGGGCAGCGCTACCAAGGGGGTTGCAGCGTGTCATTACAAAGGAAAGTCACACCACCGGGACGGTTAAATGGTCACACAGAGGACACATTGCAGACGTGTTTTCAGTTCCACATGTGCGAGGAGAATACGTTTCTGAGCCACCTTGCACACATGCAGCATTACCGCTGTACAAGGTGGCTGGATAACGTAAAAACGCCTGGGGGAGGGGGGACAGGTTCCCTTCAATTTCAGTTCTTGTGTCTGCGTGGCTTTTGCAGGACACGTTGCCGGCTGCACAGCAGGGGAACAGCTGGCGGTGCTGGACCCCACTGACACATTGGCTGGTGTTTTTCTCTGTGCAGCTAGCACATCTGGGCAAAAACTGGCGGTGTGTTAGAGCCCAGGGACAGCAGGAGGAGGAGCAGGAGGAGGAGGAGCAGGGGGAGGGGAGTGTAGGCCGAAGCCTGCACAGGCGGCAGCTTTGGGTGTGTTGTGTCTGCGTGACTTTTGCAGGACACGTTGCCGGCTACACAGCAGGGGAACAGCTGGCGGTGCTGGACCCCACTGACACATTGGCGAGGTGTTTTTCTCTGTGCAGCTAGCAGTACCGGGCCCCAACTGGCGGTGTTGGAGCCCAGGGTCAGCAGGAGGAGCAGGGGGAGCGGAGTGTAGGCCGAAGCCTGCACTCGAGCAAGTTGAAAGGAAACCTTTAACCCCCCCCCCCCCCCCCAGGCGTTTGTAGCTGAAAGAGCCATTGTGTACAGCACTAATGCTGGAAAAGGTAAACTTAGCTCTTTTAATTATGGTCCTTGCACATGCGGAACCTAACAGTTATGAAATGTGTCCCCTCACAGCGTTAAACCGTCCGGTAGGTGGAACTTTCCTTTGTCGTGTGACGCAGCACAGCCATCATTTTTACCCCCTTGGCGCCGTGCGCCGCCTCCTCAGCGTTGTTTTAATCTGTCCCGGAGCCTGGGCTGTTAGGTTAGCCCTTGGCCATGCACACATTTTGCGCTGCCCGTCTTCTGACATCATTTGGTGTCAGGCTGGCTGCGCCTGTGCGGGTGCGCTGGCCGAGATCCCGCCTCGCAGTGTCGTCTAATGTAATCCCACCGCGGGCCTGTGATCCGTGCCCGTGCGCAGTGCATATCCTCTCCTCTCACTCCCCTCCCTACGGCTTTTTCAGACTGTGCGGTGTCACGGCCGTGGCATGCTATTAGGGACCAGCTGACATCGCACAGTCTGAAGAAGCCGTAGGGAGGGGAGTGAGAGGAGAGGATATGCACTGCGCACGGGCACGGATCACAGGCCCGCGGTGGGATTACATTAGACGACACTGCGAGGCGGGATCTCGACCAGCGCACCCGCACAGGCGCAGCCAGCCTGACACCAAATGAGGTCAGAAGACGGGCAGCGCAACATGTGTGCATGGCCAAGGGCTAACCTAACAGCGCAGGCTCCGGGACAGATTAAAACAACGCTGAGGAGGCGGCGCACGGCGCCAAGGGGGTAAAAATGATGGCTGTGCTGCGTCACACGACAAAGGAAAGTTCCACCTACCGGACGGTTTAACGCTGTGTGGGGACACATTTCATAAGTGTTTGGTTCAGCATGTGCAAGGAGCATCACGAAAAGAGGCACTTTTTCCCTTTGCATCATTACTGCTGCACAAGGTGGCTCCTTCAGTAACAAACGCCTGGGGGGGGGGGGGGTCAGGTTCCCTTACATTTAACTTGTTGTGCCTGCGTGGCGGTCGCAGTACACGTTGCCGTATACACAGCAGGGGAACAGCTGGCGGTGCTGAACCCCACTAACACATTGGCGAGGTGTTTGGCTCTGTGCGTACAGCACTTCTGGACGGCAACTGGCGGTGTTGGAGCCCAGGGGCAGGTGGAGGAGGAGGAGGTTGGAGGAGGTTGGAGGAGGTAGGAGGGATTGCCACACACACAGCAGGGGAACAGCTGACGTTACTGAACCCCAATAACAGAGGAGGGACTGTTGACTGTGCGTACAGCACTTCTGGACGGCAACTGGCGGTGTTGAAGCCCAGGGACGGGTGGAGGAGGAGGAGGTTGGAGGAGGTAGGAGGGATTGCCACACACACAGCAGGGGAACAGCTGACGTTACTGAACCCCAATAACAGAGGAGGGACTGTTGACTGTGCGTACAGCACTTCTGGACGGCAACTGGCGGTGTTGGAGCCCAGGGACGGGTGGAGGAGGAGGAGGTTGGAGGAGGTAGGAGGGATTGCCACACACACAGCAGGGGAACAGCTGACGTTACTGAACCCCAATAACAGAGGAGGGACTGTTGACTGTGCGTACAGCACTTCTGGACGGCAACTGGCGGTGTTGGAGCCCAGGGACGGTTGGAGGAGGAGGAGGTTGGAGGAGGTAGGAGGGATTGCCACACACACAGCAGGGGAACAGCTGACGTTACTGAACCCCAATAACAGAGGAGGGACTGTTGACTGTGCGTACAGCACTTCTGGACGGCAACTGGCGGTGTTGGAGCCCAGGGGCAGGTGGAGGAGGAGGAGGTTGGAGGAGGTAGGAGGAGGTAGGAGGGATTGCCACACACACAGCAGGGGAACAGCTGACGTTACTGAACCCCAATAACAGAGGAGGGACTGTTGACTGTGCGTACAGCACTTCTGGACGGCAACTGGCGGTGTTGGAGCCCAGGGACGGGTGGAGGAGGAGGAGGTTGGAGGAGGTAGGAGGGATTGCCACACACACAGCAGGGGAACAGCTGACGTTACTGAACCCCAATAACAGAGGAGGGACTGTTGACTGTGCGTACAGCACTTCTGGACGGCAACTGGCGGTGTTGGAGCCCAGGGACGGGTGGAGGAGGAGGAGGTTGGAGGAGGTAGGAGGGATTGCCACACACACAGCAGGGGAACAGCTGACGTTACTGAACCCCAATAACAGAGGAGGGACTGTTGACTGTGCGTACAGCACTTCTGGACGGCAACTGGCGGTGTTGGAGCCCAGGGACGGTTGGAGGAGGAGGAGGTTGGAGGAGGTAGGAGGGATTGCCACACACACAGCAGGGGAACAGCTGACGTTACTGAACCCCAATAACAGAGGAGGGACTGTTGACTGTGCGTACAGCACTTCTGGACGGCAACTGGCGGTGTTGGAGCCCAGGGGCAGGTGGAGGAGGAGGAGGTTGGAGGAGGTAGGAGGAGGTAGGAGGGATTGCCACACACACAGCAGGGGAACAGCTGACGTTACTGAACCCCAATAACAGAGGAGGGACTGTTGACTGTGCGTACAGCACTTCTGGACGGCAACTGGCGGTGTTGGAGCCCAGGGACGGGTGGAGGAGGAGGAGGTTGGAGGAGGTAGGAGGGATTGCCACACACACAGCAGGGGAACAGCTGACGTTACTGAACCCCAATAACAGAGGAGGGACTGTTGACTGTGCGTACAGCACTTCTGGACGGCAACTGGCGGTGTTGGAGCCCAGGGACAGGTGGAAAAGCAGAGGAACACAATGTAGGCCGAAGCCTGAGAAAGTCGAAAGGGAACCTTTAACCCCCCCCCAAGGCGTTTGTAGCTGAAAGAGCCAGCTTGTGCAGCACAAAAGATGCAAAAGGAAAAGGTGGCTCTTTTCATCATGCTCCTTGCAAACACAGAACTAAACACTTATAAAATGTGTCCCCTGCAACCGTAAAACCGTCCCGGAGGTGGGACTTTCCTTCGTAATGTGACGCAGCCCAGCCGTCATTCCTACCCCCCCGGCGCCGCGCACCGGCTCCTCAGCGTTGTTTTATTCCGTCAAGGAGCCTGCGCTGTTATGTTATCCCGTGGCCAGGCACACTTAGCGCTGCCCGTCTTCTGGCATCATTTGGTGTCTGGATGGCTGCGCCTGTGCGGCCGCGCTGGCAGAGAGCCCGCCTCGCAGTGTCTTCTGATTTAATCCCACTGGGGGCCTGGGATCCATGGACATGCGCACTGCATATCTGAACCTCCACCTCTCACTCATCTCCCTATGGCTTCTTCAGACTGTGCGGTGTCACGGCCGTGGCATGCTGTTAGGGACCAGCTGACACCGAACAGTCTGAAGAAGCCATAGGGAAATGAGTGAGAGGTGGAGGTTCAGATATGCACTGCGCATGTCCATGGATCCCAGGCCCCCAGTGGGATTAAATCAGAAGACACTGCGAGGCGGGCTCTCTGCCAGCGCGGCCGCACAGGCGCAGCCATCCAGACACCAAATGATGCCAGAAGACGGGCAGCGCTAAGTGTGCCTGGCCACGGGATAACATAACAGCGCAGGCTCCAGGACGGAATAAAACAACGCTGAGGAGCCGGTGCGCGGCGCCGGGGGGGTAGGAATGACGGCTGGGCTGCGTCACATTACGAAGTAAAGTCCCACCTCCGGGACGGTTTTACGGTATCAGTGGACACATTTTATAAGTGTTAAGTTCTGCGTGTGCAAGGAGCTAAACAAAAATAGCTACCTTTTCCTTGGGCAGCATTACTGCTGCACAAGGTGGCTCTTTCAGTAACAAACGCCTTGGGGGGGGGGGGACAGATTCCCTTACATTTCAGTTGTTGTGTCAGCGTGGCGGTCGCATGACACATTGCCGGCTACACAGCTGGGGATCAGCTGACATTACTGAAACCCAATAACACTGGGTCGTATGTTTTGACTGTGCAGACGGCACGTCTGAGCCTCAACTGGCGGTGTTGGAGCCCAGGAATTTAAGTTCAGGTGGTAGAAAGATGAACACAACAGGAGACCTGGATAACGTATACAGTGACCTAATTATTCAATCAGGAGGAGGAGTGGCAAATTCCGGCGAGATCCAGGCCTTGTTCATTTTCAGGAAAGTAAGCCGGTCAACGTTATCGGAGGATAGTCGCATGCGACGGTCAGTTAGTACACCACCTGCAGCACTAAAGACACGTTCCGATAATACACTGGCCGCAGGGCAAGACAGCACCTCCAATGCATACTGGCTTAGCTCTGGCCATGTATCCAGCTTTGAGACCCAAAACTTGAAAGGGGAAGAGCCGTCTGGGAGTACAGCAAGAGGGCAAGACATGTAGTCTGTCACCATCTGACGGAACCGTTGCCTCCTGCTGACTGGAGCCGTCTGTGATGGTGTAGACTTTTGTGGCGGGCACAGAAAACTGTGCCACAGTTCGGCCATACTGGTCTTGCCTTGGGCAGAGGCACTGCTTCTGCTCCCTCTTTGTGCAGAGCCTCCACCACGGCCTGGACGCACTGAGCTGCTTTGGAATGCACTAGCAGCACTTCTCTCAGTTGGAATGGAGAAGATGATGGAATTGACCAGTGTGTCTTGGTACTCCCGCATTTTTCGCTCCCGGTTCAACGGTGTGATGAGGCTTTCTACGTTGTCCCGGTAGCGAGGATCGAGGAGGGTGAACACCCAATAATCAGACATGTTGAGAATGTGGGCGATGCGGCGGTCGTTTCTCAGGCACTGCAGCATGTAATCCACCATGTGCTGCAGACTGCCAACTGCCCAAGAAACGCTGTCCCCTGCTGGAGGCGTGATCTCTGCCCGCTCGTCATCACCCCACCCTCGCTGTACACACTGAGTACTGGACAATTGTGTAACTCCCTCCTCTGGACGGATGTCTTCCTCCTCCATTGACTCCTCCTCATCCTCCTCACAAACGGTCCCCTGCCTACGCGTTTGTGAGGAACCACGTGGCGCTGACTGTCCAGAAGATGATGGAAATGGTGAATCCTCATCCTCCACCTCTTCCACAACATCATCCCTTAGCGCTTGCAGTGATTTTTCAAGCAGGCAGATAAGGGGGACAGTCATGCTGACTAGTGCATCATCTGCACTCGCCATCCGCGTGGAATAATCAAAGGGACGCAAAACCTGGCAGACGTCATTCATAGTGGCCCACTCTGTGGTTGTGAAGTCTGTACGGCGCTGACTGCGACTTTTTTGCGCCTGAAGCAGCTGGTACTCCATTACAGCTTGCTGCTGCTCACACAACCGCTCCAACATATGTAACGTGGAATTCCACCTGGTAGGTAGGTCACATATGATGCGATGTTCCGGCAGGCGGTGTCGGCGCTGCAGAGCCGCAATGCGCGCTTTTGCCGTGCTGGAACGCCGCAAGTGAGCACACTCTAGGCGGACCTTGTGCAGCAGTGCATCAAGATCCGGATAGTCCCTCAAAAAGCTCTGCACGACCAAATTGAGCACATGTGCCAGACATGGGATGTGAGTGAGGTTGCCGAGGCCCAGAGCTGCCACCAGATTTCGGCCATTATCACACACTACCATGCCTGGCTGGAGATTCGCTGGCACAAACCACACATCGCTCTCCTGCTTGATGGCATTGCAGAGCTCCTGCGCTGTGTGGCTACGATTCCCCAAGAAAATTAATTTCAAGACGGCCTGTTGACGTTTGGCCACGGCTGTGCTCATGTCGGTCGTAACAGGTACACGTTCATCACGGGTCCATGTGGAGGTGGACTGTGACGGCTCCTGCAGCGATGATTCTGAGGAACTGGTGTAAGAGGAGGAGTCAATGCGTACAGAATGGATTCCTGCAATCCTTGGAGTGGGCAGGACACGTCCTGCGCCACTCGCACGGTCTGTACCCGGCTCAACGACATTAACCCAATGGGCAGTGAGGGAAAGGTATCGCCCCTGTCCATGTTGACTGGTCCACGCATCGGTGGTGAGGTGGACCTTGCTACTGACGGCGTTCAGTAGCGCGTGTTTTATGTGTCCCTCCACATGCTTCTGCAGGGCAGGGACGGCTTGCCTGCTGAAGTAAAAGCGGCTGGGCACTTTGTACTGTGGGACTGCCAATGACATGAAGTCACGGAAGCTGTCAGTCTCCACCAGCCTGAATGACAGCATTTCCAGTGACAGAAGTTTGGCAATGCCTGCAGTCAGAGCCTGTGCTCGTGGGTGGTTTGACGAGAAAGGCCGCCTTTTCTCCCATGCCTGTACTACCGATGGCTGTAGACTGGGCTGGGAGTGTGTGGATGACTGGGAAAGTGGCGCTGCGGGTGGAATTACAGCGGGTCTCTGGACAACAGGGGCAGAGGTTCTTCCACGGCGATCCTGGGAGGACGCCGAACCAGCTGCGTGTGAGGTAGAGGAAGAGGCAACACGAGCTGAAGAGGTGGTAGCTGCCGCTGTTGGTTGGCCTACCTCTTCAGTGTGTTTTTCTAACTCCGCCGGGTGCCTGTTGCGCACATGTTTCCACATGTTGGAGGTATTGAGGTTGCTGACATTTCGACCTCTTTTGACTTTTTGATGACACACGTTGCATCTGACATAGCAAATGTCATCTGCAACTGTGTCAAAAAAGGACCAGGCACTGCAAGTCTTGGGAGCGCCCTTTTTTGCTTTTGGAAGAGACATGCTCCTAACGGGTGCCAAAGCGGAGGCTGCAGGATCCGCAGTCTTCCCCCTCCCTCTCCCTCTTTGGGCCGTACGGGGAATCTCTTCCTCAGAGCTGCTCCCACCACCTTCCTGTCCCTCACGCCAAGATGGGTCGAGGACCTCATCATCTACACTACCCTCTGCCCCCAACTGCTCCTCCTGGGTAGTCTCAGCAGCAGAGCACGCACCAGTAAGTGGCACCTGAGTGTCATCATCAGCTGATGCGGCCTGCGATGTGGTGACCGGAGCCACTGGCCCACCCGCCTCTTCAGAGGAAGACAGAAAAAGCTGTTGGGCATCACTGCACCCTGCCTCTTCTTCCATTTCTCCAATGCTGCTTGGCTGGCCCCCTGTTTCCAAGCCAAGAGATTCAGAGAACAGAAGTAGAGACGGCTCCTGTCCTGGGCTCTCTGTCTGCCTGGGCAATTTGGCAGGTGGTGAAGAGACAGATGGCTGCTCTCCAGTGCTCTGTGTCTGAGAGGATGTGGCACTAATGGAAGTTGATGCATTAGCTGCCATCCATCCGACAACAGCTTCAATTTGTTCTTCACGCAGCAGCGGTGTACGGCGCTCGGACACAAAGCTTCGCATGAACGACTGTTGCCTGGTGAAAGTGGGTGCTGATGAGTCACCGGTGCCCGCAGCAGGCACAGAATCCCCACGTCCCCTCCCTGCTCCGCGACGGCTCCCACGCCCCCGTGCCTTACTCACTGCCTTCTTCATCTTGGTTGACTGATAAAGATAAGCAGAAAAGTACTAACGGATTTGTGTGCTTATTCCTGAGCAACTCCTCCTAACAGGTATAAGAAGCACTAATTATCTAAAGTGTGGACTAGACACAAATATGAGCTAATGTGGCCTACAGAAATGTAAAGTGGTGTAACTGGTGTGTTTGGTGAACTTTATTATTTATTTATTTTTTGGGGGCTGAACTGACAACAGATAGAGCTGCAGTCACACGGAGACCGTGCAGACAGACGTAAACGGCGCTACAAGGCCCAAAAACCCTCCTCTACTTTATCCTATGTAGTGTTTTTCCACAAATTAGCTGGAGACGGGTGGAAAGACACTAATAGGATTTTTTTGAATAAATTAGCAGCAGACTACACTATTTTGAAAAAAAAGAAAATTGATTTGGCGGTATGACGCAGTGAAAAACCCTGAGCTGGAGACAACCAGGCTATAGCTGCTCACAGATTACAGGGCGAGCTGCAGTCACACGGAGACCGTGCAGACAGCCGTAAACGGCGCTGCAAGGCCCAAAAACCCTCCTCTACTTTATCCTATGTAGTGTTTTTCCACAAATTAGCTGGAGACGGGTGGAAAGACACTAATAGGATTTTTTTAAATTAATTAGCAGCAGACTACACTACTTTGAAAAAAAAGAAAATTGATTTGGCGGTATGACGCAGTGAAAAACCCTGAGCTGGAGACAACCAGGCTATAGCTGCTCACAGATTACAGGGCGAGCTGCAGTCACACGGAGACCGTGCAGACAGCCGTAAACGGCGCTGCAAGGCCCAAAAACCCTCCTCTACTTTATCCTATGTAGTGTTTTTCCACAAATTAGCTGGAGACGGGTGGAAAGACACTAATAGGATTTTTTTAAATTAATTAGCAGCAGACTACACTACTTTGAAAAAAAAGAAAATTGATTTGGCGGTATGACGCAGTGAAAAACCCTGAGCTGGAGACAACCAGGCTACAGCTGCTCACAGATTACAGGGCGAGCTGCAGTCACACGGAGACCGTGCAGACAGCCGTAAACGGCGCTGCAAGGCCCAAAAACCCTCCTCTACTTTATCCTATGTAGTGTTTTTCCACAAATTAGCTGGAGACGGGTGGAAAGACACTAATAGGATTTTTTTAAATTAATTAGCAGCAGACTACACTACTTTGAAAAAAAAGAAAATTGATTTGGCGGTATGACGCAGTGAAAAACCCTGAGCTGGAGACAACCAGGCTACAGCTGCTCACAGATTACAGGGCGAGCTGCAGTCACACGGAGACCGTGCAGACAGCCGTAAACGGCGCTGCAAGGCCCAAAAACCCTCCTCTACTTTATCCTATGTAGTGTTTTTCCACAAATTAGCTGGAGACGGGTGGAAAGACACTAATAGGATTTTTTTGAATAAATTAGCAGCAGACTACACTACTTGGGAAAAAAAAAAAAAAAAGGAACAGTATGAGGCAATGAACCACCCTCCCTGAACTGAATACAACCAACTATGGATGGCCTATGTGGCTGCACTCAGACTGGAGACTGGGCTGCACTCACACACACACACACACAGACCCTGCAGATCGCTGTGAAAACAGCGCTACAAGGCAAAAGCAAGGTGAATAGTAGGTGAACACAGCGGTTGCTAAATTAGCCTTTGGAAAGCACAAAGAAGCAAATCGCTATCTCTAAACTGTCCCTCAGTCAGCAAACAGCGTCCTGTCACTAACTGAATTCACAGCAGAGTGATCGCAAAATGGCGCCAGCGACTTTTAAACTGCATCATGACATCATTACACCAGCCAATCACAGCCTTGCCAGTAGTTTCATGCCCTCCATGCTAAACAGGATGTGCCCACACTTGGAATCAATCTCATTGGCTGAATTTCTGCTTTTTGAATCTTAGAACTTCCGATTCCGGTATCCGATACGCGGCAAGTATCGGAATCCCGGTATCGGAATTCCGATACCGCAAGTATCGGCCGATACCCGATACTTGCGGTATCGGAATGCTCAACACTATTCACAATGCGAAGACATTTTATTACCTGGCATTGACTACAGCACAAATGAAATAACTTAGAATAAACTCTTAGTCATTACCTCAAGAAAATGCTCTGCTTGTTGTTCGCGATCCAACTTTCTTGATGTCGTGGTAATGAGACCTAAAGGAAAGAAAAAAAAAGACAACGTTTCACTTTCTTCTATAATCTTCAGCATAAGGGTTGGAAAATTTGTCATTAAGTCATTTATGGCTGTAGAAATATCACGGCTCGAAGACTCTTAGATCCATGCAAAGCATAATGGCCAATCGCGGCACCGTTTAACCCCTTTCTTTTACGACTGTCACTAAAGTGTATTATTAGGATGTACGGAAGGTGGTGTAGAATTGGTCAAGTTTCTGACATTTTATGGTTTCGGCCTTCGAAAAGGCTCTAAATGGCGTGGTTGCACTGGAGACAACAGAGATGATCAAGTGATCGCTGGGTCAAGTTTCTGGCATATTATGAATTCTGCATCTGAAATGGCTCTAAATGGTGTGGTTGCATTGGAGATGACAGGGATGATCAAGTGATCGCTGGGTCAAGTTTCTGGCACGTTATGATTTCTGCCTCTGAAAAGGCTCTAATTGACATGGTTGCATTAGAGACAGCAGAGATGATCAAGTGATTGCTAGGTCAAGTTTTTGGCATGTTATGATTTCTGCCTCTGAAAAGGCTCTAATTGGCATGGTTGCATTAGAGACAGCAGAGATGATCAAGTGATTGCTAGGTCAAGTTTTTGGCATGTTATGATTTCTGCCTCTGAAAAGGCTCTAATTGGCATGGTTGCATTAGAGACAGCAGAGATGATCAAGTGATCTCTTGGTCAAGATTATGGCATTTTATGGTTTCTGCCTCAGAAATGGCGTGGTTGCACTGGAGACAGAAGAGATGATCAAGCGATCGCTGGGTCATACTATTATTTTATTCAATTACTATTTATTACAAATGGGTTTGTAGCTTTTTTTCTGATGTCTTATTTTGCAATTTATTATACATTTTTTGCTTTGTTTTGCATTTTATAGTATATATACTACTTTTTGCCTTACTCTATTGTGATGCCAATTTTTTTTGCCACCTAATGTCATCACCCTAGTCTACACATTTTTTAAATATACCGTAATTGATGCAATAAAATATATTTTATTTTTCTACTCTTTGGGTCTTCTTTGCTTTTTTTCTACATGCTTCTATGTTATTATTCGATGAGTTGAACCTCTTTTCCTTTCTCGGTAAGGGCACATTATATATTTATTACACATAAAGATCTGATGCATGTAATGCAAATTGATAGATTCATCTAGGATCATTTTCATGTGTCTCAATTTCGCAGTTTTCAGGGTTGATTCGCATTCATGTTACAACATTTTAAGGTAAGGGAGGAATGTGTCAATGGGTCTAGTCTTCAAAAATGCGGGTGACTTTTACCAAACATTTTCTCAACTAAAATCTCCATACCTAAGGCCATGCCTTTGAGTTTTACCAACCTGACATTTCAATAGAGTTGGATTTATATTCCGGTTTTCCGCCAATACTCCAGAGACAAACTGACAATGGGGACAGTGATGATAATGTCTGTAAAGCGCTACAGAATATGATTGCGCTATAAAAACGAGTAAAATAAAAAAATACATGTACACAAGTATCTATTATTGGTTTCAAGCAAAAGTAAAAATAAGGTAAATTGTACAAAGTATCAGGCTTTGCAGACAATGATCTATTCTGAAATGCTCGGAGTAACCGGGGGGCAAACTGTCCAAACAATATCCTAGTAATAAACGGAAAACATAACTGTCAGGAGCTAATGTACCGGCTGCATCGGCTTAATCTTAATAATTCACATACTCGGACTCTGTCTGTGGCTAAACGTGGTAGGAAAGAACAAAATGGATCAAAACGGAGAATCACATGTGGGAATACTGGAGAAGTACTGGAAGATCTTCATAAAAATATAAAAATCTCTACTGAGATATTAGCAGTTTAAGTCTTATTGCGCCGGCGCCCCTATGATTACATCTTTTGCTCCTATGATTTAATCTGTGAAATTTGCCCTAATGGTATTTTGTATTATATGTGATGGAATATACTGCTCCAGTAACAGAAACCTGATGTTTATAGGGTAGGGAACCCACACAGGTCAATAGGAATGCATTTTATAGGGGATCTGAGGTAAGAAGCGGCTGCTCCCACTACTGTCCACCCTGTCTGTCTGATCTAATACTGGATTTACCATGGGTGCTGAGGTAAGAAGAGACTGCTCACACTGCTGTCCACCCTGTCTAATACTGGAGATATCAGGAGTACTGAGGTAAGGGGAGGCTGCTCACACTGCTGTCCACCCTGTCTATCTGATCTAGTACTGGAGATAGCAGGGGTGCTGAGGTAAGAAGAGACTGCTCACACTGCTGGCCACCCTATCTAATACTGGAGATATCAGGAGTGCTGAGGTAAGAAGAGACTGCTCACACTGCTGTCCACCCTGTCTATCTGATCTAATACTGGAGATACCAGGGGTGCTGAGGTAAGAAGCGGCTGCTCACATGGCTCTCCTCCCTGTCTATCTAATCTAATACTGGAGATACCAGAGGTGCTGAGGTAAGAATAGGCTGCTCACACTGCTGTCCTCCCTGTCTATCTGATCTAATACTGGACATACCAGGGATATGAGGTAAGAAGAGGCTAGTCACACTGCTGTCCACCATGTCTATCTGATCTAATACTGGACATACCAGGGATATGAGGTAAGAAGAGGCTGCTCACACTGCTGTCCACCCTGTCTATCTGATCTAATACTGGAGATACCAGAGGTGTTGAGGTAAGAATAGGCTGCTCACACTGCTGCCCACGCTGTCTATCTGATCTAATACTGGAGATACCAGGGGTGCTGAGGTAAGAAGAGGCTGCTCACACTGCTGTCCACCCTGTCTATCTGATCTAATAATGGAGATACCAGGGGTACTGAGGTAAGAAGAGGCTGCTCACACTGCTGTCCAACCTGTGTATCTGATCTAATACTGGAGATACCAGGGGTGCTGAGGTAAGAAGAGGCTGCTCACTGCTGTCCACCCAGTGTATCTGATCTAATACTGGAGGTACCAGAGGTGCTGGGGTAAGAAAAGGCTGCTCACACTGCAGTCCACCCTGTCTATCTGATCTAATACTGGAGATACCAGGGGTACTGAGGTAAGAAGAGGCTGCTCACACTGCTGTCCACCCAGTGTATCTGATCTAATACTGTAGGTACCAGAGGTGCTGGGGTAAGAAGAGGCTGCTCACACTGCTGTCCTCTCCGTCTATCTGATCTAGTACTGAAGATACCAGGGTTGCCGAGGTAAGAAGAGGCTGCTCACACTACTGTCCTCCCTGTCTATCTGATCTAATACTGGAGATACCAGGGGTGCTGAGGTAAGAAGCGGCTGCTCACATGGCTCTCCTCCCTGTCTATCTAATCTAATACTGGAGATACCAGAGGTGCTGAGGTAAGAATAGGCTGCTCACACTGCTGTCCTCCCTGTCTGTCTGATCTAATACTGGAGATACCAGAGGTGCTGAGGTAAGAAGAGGCTGCTCACACTGCTGCCCACCCTGTCTATCTGATCTAATACTGGAGATACCAGGGGTGCTGAGGTAAGAAGAGGCTGCTCACACTGCTGTCCACCCTGTCTATCAGATCTAATACTGGAGATACCAGGGGTACTGAGGTAAGAAGAGGCTGCTCACACTGCTGTCCAACCTGTGTATCTGATCTAATACTGGAGATACCAGGGGTGCTGAGGTAAGAAGAGGCTGCTCACTGCTGTCCACCCAGTGTATCTGATCTAATACTGGAGGTACCAGAGGTGCTGGGGTAAGAAAAGGCTGCTCACACTGCAGTCCACCCTGTCTATCTGATCTAATACTGGAGATACCAGGGGTACTGAGGTAAGAAGAGGCTGCTCACACTGCTGTCCACCCTGTGTATCTGATCTAATACTGGAGATACCAGGGGTGCTGAGGTAAGAAGAGGCTGCTCACACTGCTGTCCACCCTGTGTATCTGATCTAATACTGGAGATACCAGGGGTGCTGAGGTAAGAAGAGGCTGCTCACACTGCTGTCCTCCCTGTCTATCTGATCTAATACTGGAGCTACCACGGATATGAGATAAAATGCTGCTCACACTTCTGTCCAACCTGTTTATCTGATCTAATACTAGCAATATCAGGGATATGAGGTAAGAAGAGGCTAGTCACACTGCTGTCCACCATGTCTATCTGATCTAATACTGGACATACCAGGGATATGAGGTAAGAAGAGGCTGCTCACACTGCTGTCCACCCTGTCTATCTGATCTAATGCTGGAGATACCAGGTGTGCTGAGGGAAGAAGAGGCTGCTCACACTAATGTCCACCCTGTCTACCTGATCTAATACTGGAGATACCAAGGATATGAGATAAGAAGAGGCTGCTCACACTGCTGTCCACCCCGCCTATCTGATCTGGAAATACCAGGGGTGCTGGGTTAAGAAGAGGCTGCTCACACTGCTTTTCAATTCAATTCAACTATTTTAAATTTTGAGCAACTGGTGTGACCTGGAGATAATCTATTCTACATATAACCTAAGCCTATACCACGCTACCTCCAGGTCACACAGGAGAGCTTCTTACAGAGTCCTATCAACAATCTAGCACATTTACAATGTGGAGGAGATTGGCCAGGTTGCATGTGATATGTACCCAAAACTTTAATAGGGTTGGCTTTTTGTGTCTTACATGTTGAGGTCACGACTCCATTTACCATAATTGGATGTGAAGTCGCAAAGTGACATTGTGATCACCCTGTTGGACAACCACAGATGCTATATAGCCCTTTCCGTAAATAAGTATGGTAATATAGGTAAGGGAAGCAATATTTTTTCAAAATTTGACTCATAATCGGACTCATTACTTTTCAGATGAAAGCCGCCTGGTGGCATGAAACTAATTCATTATTGTAGCATCATACGGTGGCTGCTATATGTTTGTAAATGATTGCAATGACAGTGGTGATAAACCCCATTACCAAACCTGGCCAGATTTTGACGGCAGATACTAATGCCGTGTGTCACAGCGAAAAGCCACTTTATTTCTGCGCTGTGTCCAGAGTCTGCCTTTTAATTAAAACACATATTTTCCGCTTCTAAATGAAACAAACGTCATTTGCGAGCGGCGATCTGCGGTACAGCAAATTCCAGATGGAGATGCTGCGTGTGCCAAAAATTTCTACGGAACACCGTGCAAGGACGCAATTTTTGCATTTCATTTTTCCTAACTAAGTATTGATCATTGCAAAAGGGGGGGAGGGACGCACTTTATTTAACGCTGCAAAAGGAAACTCAAGGAGACTTTGAAAAGCTTAAGAGGTCAGCTGAAAGGACCTCGAGGAGCCGCTCATTGGAGCCGTTAGACCAGCGGCGCTCCTTTCATTCAGCACACAAAACCCCCCAAACAAAGGCCGAGACAGAAATGGGGGCCGAGCCACCTGTTGCCCATTACATCATCAGCCAAGATGAAACATTTTTTTTGCAAAAGGGAGAAGGCAGGATAATTCAGATGCCTCATTGAATATAATCCTCTGCCCAGAAATAAGCGCCGGGTGCTTCACAGCTCCGCTCCATCCGAATTAAGTAAATCCTGACCCTCCATAAAAGATGGCAAATATTCTGGGTAGGGATACAGCACAGGACAAAAACAAGGGAGAAGGAATTATGAGGCTAGGTTCACATGTTATATAATTGGTGCAGATTTTATGGGTAAAATCCACAGTATTTTACAGTACTAGGCAAAATGGTGAGTTTTAACTGATCATCGTCCACACGCTACTTTTTTTGGGGGGAGGGATGCAAAGTCCTTGGGGAAATTAGATTTTTCTTTTTTTTTAATTCGAAGCATGTCAGTTCTTACAGCAGAATCAGTGGGGATTTCACCCTTTGCAAAATCCACATGTATTCTACATGATTCTGCTGGAGGTACACAGGGGAAATATTCCCACCCAATAAGTAACATGCCTTTTGAAGCAGTTTTTACCCGTTCATTTTAATGGTGTTCCTGAAATCCACTGGACTGACAATGTTCTGCCAATTTTTGGGGGCATGAATAAATAGGTAACTATGTCCACAGTTTTGTTGCGGAAATGATGCCGATTTCGATTGATAAATCCATGTCTGAAATCTGCACGGTGTCTATTCAACAAACGTTGAGTTTCTGCAACAGAAATAAACATGCTGCGGTTTCTCACCAAAAACAAACAAAGAAAAAAATACAACATGTCGATGAGATCAACTTAAAGAGTAATCTTTTTTGTTTTTGCTGGGTAATCTGACAGTATGATAAAGAGGCTGAGACCCTGATTCCAGCAATGTATCACTTACTGGCCTGCATGCTGTCATTTGGAAACCATCACAGTTTTCTCTGCAGCAGAGCTCCGAATGCTGAGCCTTGTATAACCACGCCCACACCACTGATTGGCTGCTTCCTGTGTATACTGTATATTGACAGAAAGCTGCTAATCAGTGATGAGGCAGAGGTTGGACCAGGAGGCACCAGACACCTAGTCCTTTAGTAATAATCTGATGATAAAACACTGATTTTAATTGAAATAGCAAAACATAGCTCAGTAAGTGACACATCGCTGGGATCAGTGTCTCAGCCCCTACATCATGTTGCTCTTAGATTACATAGCAAAACCTGCTGACAGATTCCCTTTAAAAGTCATTCACTTTGTTGGTACTGTAAAATGCTTTTGAATGAATTTGTGGAAATCCCTCCTTTAGGACAAGTTCTGATTTAATGGTGCTTAAATAGGACCTCAATCTGACCCCAACATACAACCTCATATGTGTCTATGAGGCTGTTAGTTTGGGACGGGAGACCAAGGGTCAGTCTGGGCATTGCGGTTCATATATCGACTATGAAATATGCCGGTCTAAAAGTGATCTCCACTTAGAACATAAAACTTTCCCCAATTTTCCCCCTTGCATACGATACATAGATTGCAATCTTCCTTTCTTGTCTGCACTTTTACCACCTTGCTTTCTGATGTTTTGTTAATCTATGACATTGAATCTTCGTTCCACCCTTAGGCCTCATTCAGACGTCCGATCTTTCCACGTACGAGAAAAACGGACCGATGATTCTGATCAGAGTTTGGTTCGAGTGTCATCCAACTTTCTTGTACGAAGAGAAATTTAAAAAAACAAAAGTTTTCCACCTTCTCCTTCCTGAGAGTCCGTGAAAATCGTCATCTGAGTCCGATTTTTTTCACGGACCCATTGACCTGCATTGTCGATTTTGATCCGACCCTTGGATAAATATCGGACATGTCTCCGTGAAAAAAAATCAAGGACATGGAAATGTCCTCATAGACTATCCCAGGTGTGAGTGCTACCCGTGAAAATCACTCGTCACCTTGGACATGTGCATGAGACTTCACACAGTTTCCACCTTTCCAGATGAAGAAATGGAATTAAATTGAGAGGGAGAAGGTATAGATTAGACATTAGGAAAAAAAAATTGACAGTGAGGGTGATCAATGAGTGGAACAGAATGCCACGAGAGGTGGTGAGTTCTCCTTCCATGGAAGTCTTCAAACAGAGGCTGGACAGACATCTGTCTGAGATGGGTTAGTGAATCCTGCACTGAGAATTGGTTGGACACGATGACCCTGGAGGTCCCTTCCAACTCTAACATTCTAGGATTCTAAGATATCTTCTCTGATCAATGAGGGTCTCAAACCTACCAACATTTTACATGCAAAGCCTTGCACAATGAAATATTCCTTTTGGCGTGTCATTTTTCCTGGACGACTCCTCTTGTCTTCCAATTTTTGGGACTGTCTCAATAAAATCGAGTTATAAGAGGCTGTTGAGTTTGGATCAGTAGATCCGAGACCGGTCTGGAAATCACGGTCATCCTCGGACCGTGAAGCACCAATGTTTTAACGAAACCTTCGTCCGTCCTTCTGATTTCATGACTCCACTTGATTCCCCGTCACCGCAGCCTTCCCTGGCTCTTCAGAGCTCGTCAGCGTAGGAGGCCGATGGCGGAGACATTGTTCTGTCAGGAGGACAGGACGGCTTTTTCAGCCCTGTCATCACACTCACAGTTGTGAACCGTAATGACTCCTGGCAGACGCTCCTCTCATCTATTGCAGCTTTATTAGCAAGCTGTCAGGACATGGGAACGTTCAGCAAAAACAATTTAGGGGCCAGATAGGAGAATAGATGAGGTAAACACTGTATTTTATGTAAATATGGCACCACAGCTAACCATCGCTATAACCGTACCAATATGAATCTCACCGACTCTTATTTCCCTCTACATTGTGAGCTGTAACCTGAAATTAAAAGGCTGTCAAAAATTTGGAAAAACTTGGCCGAACAGCCCCACACCCATCTTCTGGTTTTGTTTGGTATTGCAGTTTCTTTGAAAAGAATTGGGCGGACCAGCAATACCAGACACAACCTGGGGTCGGGTGGGGGCGCAGGTTTTCTGCACTGTCGGGACTTTCTTTTAGGCCGGCGTCACACTAGCGAGTTTTACGGACGTATGAGAGGTGCAGAAACTACGGATTGCATACGGTACAATGATTCTCTATGGCCCAGCTCCTATCTGCCGTATTTTACTGATCCGTATTATACGGTCTTGTACAGCTGTAGAAAATCGCAGCATGCTGCGTTTGTCACCGTATTGCGCAAAAAAATCACCAATGAAAGTCTATGGGGGCGAGAAAAATACGGATTACACACGGACCATGCATGTGACTTGCGAGAAATACGCAGCGGTGTTCTCTAGAAAAGCCGGCAATTCAGTGCGGTGTACAGTAAAATAACACTGACAGAATAGAAAAGGTAGAATAAATGTCTACACATAGAATAGGTATATACACTCACTGGCCACTTTATTAGGTACACCTGTCCAACTTCTTGTTAACACTTAATTTCTAATCAGCCAATCACATGGCGGCAACTCAGTGCATTTAGGCATGTAGACATGGTCAAGACAATCTCCTGCAGTTCAAACCGAGCATCAGTATGGGGAAGAAAGGTGATTTGAGTGCCTTTGAACGTGGCATGGTTGTTGGTGCCAGAAGGGCTGGTCTGAGTATTTCAGAAACTGCTGATCTACTGGGATTTTCACGCACAACCATCTCTAGGGTTTACAGAGAATGGCCCGAAAAAGAAAAAAAATCCAGTGAGCGGCAGTTCTGTGGGCGGAAATGCCTTGTTGATGCCAGAGGTCAGAGGAGAATGGGCAGACTGGTTCGAGCTGATAGAAAGGCAACAGTGACTCAAATCGCCACCCGTTACAACCAAGGTAGGCCTAAGAGCATCTCTGAACGCACAGTGCGTCGAACTTTGAGGCAGATGGGCTACAGCAGCAGAAGACCACACCGGGTACCACTCCTTTCAGCTAAGAACAGGAAACTGAGGCTACAATTTGTACAAGCTCATCGAAATTGGACAGTAGAAGATTGGAAAAACGTTGCTTGGTCTGATGAGTCTCGATTTCTGCTGCGACATTCGGATGGTAGGGTCAGAATTTGGCGTAAACAACATGAAAGCATGGATCCATCCTGCCTTGTATGGAGCATCTTTGGGATGTGCAGCCGACAAATCTGCGGCAACTGTGTGATGCCATCATGTCAATATGGACCAAAATCTCTGAGGAATGCTTCCAGCACCTTGTTGAATCTATGCCACGAAGAATTGAGGCAGTTCTGAAGGCAAAAGGGGTCCAACCCGTTACTAGCATGGTGTACCTAATAAAGTGGCCGGTGAGTGTATATATATATTTATATTTCATACAGCGCTGGATATCATAAAAGCAGGTAATTCAATTGCCGGCTTTTGCTCTCTCCTTCCCAAACCCGACAGGATATGAGACATGGGTTACATACAGTAAACCATCTCATATCCCTTCTTTTATTACATATTCCACACTACTAATGTTAGTAGTGTGTATGTGCAAAATTTGGCCCTCTAGCTATTAAATTAAAGGATTAAATCGCGGAAAGAATTGGCGTGGGCTCCCGCGCAATTTTCTCCGCCAGAGTGGTAAAGCCAGTGACTGAGGGCAGATATTAATAGCCTAGAGAGGGTCCATGGTTATTGGCCCCCCCTGGCTACAAACATCTGCCCCCAGCCACCACCGAAAAGGCACATCTGTAAGATGCGCCTATTCTGGCACTTGGCCACTCTCTTCCCACTCCCGTGTAGCGGTGGGATATGGGGTAATGAAGGGTTAATGTCACCTTGCTATTGTAAGGTGACATTAAGCCAGATTAATAATGGAGAGGCGTCAATTATGACACCTATCCATTATTAATCCAATAGCACAAAATGGTTAATAAAACACACACACACACATTATTAAAAAGTACTTTAATGAAATAAAGACACAGGGTGTTTTAATATTTTATTAGACTCTTAATCCACCTGAAGACCCTTGTTCTGTAAAAAAGGAAAAATAAAAAAACAACAATATCCCATACCTTCCGTCGTTCTGGTCACGTCCCACGAAGTAAATCCATCTGAAGGGGTTAAAGCATTTTACACCCAGGAGCTCTGCTAAAGCAGCTGTTCTCCTGGTTGTAAAAAGATGGGGAATGAATGGAGTGCAGGGGAATGTCCTGTAGTTACTTTGAGTCGCGGTGATGCACCCTCTGCTGGATGTCCTCGCTGGAATCAGGGTCTCTGCCCCTACATCATGCTGCTTTCAGATGGGGCAGCAAAAACTTGCTAAATGACTCCCTTTAATTCTCCATAGGGATTGTCATCTATTTTTTTTTAGAAAACGAATGCCAGAATATTTTAGCTATTGCCACTCAGTTTTTCCAGAAAGAGCGATGTCAGATTTTCTGGACTATTGGATGCCAGATTAGAAGGAATTACTTGAATATAATACAATATGATAGCGGGATACACTGAGTTTTAATGTCTACTATTAAAGCTATTGGATGACGGATTACAGAGATTTTGTTCTCTCTCATATATATTGTAAGAGTCATGTCGGTCTGGTAGTCGGGGGCAGGTATATCTCGCCCAGGTATTTGTCCTATGTGAATTAGGCCGCTCAGTGTCTTCAGGATACCGAGGGGTTAATAAGTGCAGGAAAAAAGCCTGACCAGCTGGAGGTTTCAGGTGTCAGCCTGGGGCACACAGAATGCCTGTCTGTGTGAGACAAACGTGAGTGAGAGCTGTGCTCATGATCTGTGTAATGTTAGCTGGGAGGGAGAAGCCCCCCCAGTTGTTAGATAGCAACGTATTTGTTTAGTTAGCGCCGGACAGGCTAGGATTTATTTTTATGTTTTGTTTTCTGTATTTGCTTTCACTTTAATAAACCTGACCTGAGGTCAGTTAACTTGGAAACCTGCTGTCGCCTCAGAGTTCAATGCACAAACCACGTGACCTTTGACCCCAGCAAAGGCGATCCCGGAGTGTTTTGTTACATTGTGGTGGAGAACGCGGGCATCGCGTGGCACAGGCGACAGTATGGAAGACGTGGTGAAAGCCCTAGTACAGTCCACTGCCGTACAGCAGCAGGCCACTGCCGCACAGCATGAAGCTAATCGCTTGATGGCCGCACAGCTGAAGGAGTTAATGGACATGACGGTTGCAGACCGCCAGCTTCTCCAACAGGTGGCGCAGCGCCTGGTGAGCATGCCTGAGGTAGACCCGGAAGCAGAGTCCAGAAGGATCCATGTGAGTCGGTACTGGCAAAAGTTGACTGCAGAAGATGACGTCGAAGCATACCTGACAACGTTTGAGCGGACGGCGCTGAGGGAGAAGTGGCCGAAGGCACGATGGGCCGATTTGATTGCTCCGTTTCTCTCCGGCGAGGCCCAAAAAGCTTACCATGACTTGGACCCGGAAGTCGCTCAGGACTTTGAGAAGCTGAAAGTTGAGATCCTGGCCCGGCTAGGTGTGACGACGGCTGTCCGTGCGCAGAGGGTACACCAGTGGACATACCAGCCTGATAAACCGCCGCGGTCTCAGATGTTCGACCTGATCTACTTGACAAAGAAATGGCTGCAGCCCAAGGTACTGACAACCCCAGAAATAATCCAGCGGGTTGTCCTGGACAAGTACCTGAGAGTGCTACCTCCAGCGCTGAAAAGGTGGGTAAGCCAAGGAAATCCCACGACAGCGGATCAACTTGTGGAGTTGGTCGAGCGTTATTCCGTGGCAGAAGGACTTCCCGACGAAACCGCTAGCAACCGGCCTGTGCCTTCTCCTCGTGGAACCGGTAAGACTGTTCCAGCGACTGCGGGTGAAGGAAAATCGCCAAAAACTGTGGGGGAGGAACCCGGGACTGCTCGCACTCCGAGACCGAGAGTATGGGACGGTGGTCTCAGTAGGGGGCCTGTTAGGTGTTTCCATTGCCGTGAGAAGGGCCATGTTTCTGCGAACTGTCCTGTTACCACTGAACCCATGCAGTGCGATGTTATAGACTCTAAGAAACGCATGTCTTTGCTTACACGGCTGGTGAATGTGAATGCGGGCCAAAATGATATAGCAAAACACCTGTGTGAATTATCTGTTGATGGGAAAAGTGTTGTGGCGTTACTAGACTCTGGAAGTGTGGTGACTCTGGTGAAAGCTAGTCTGGTGGCACTTCCGTCTGGTTCGTCTGACAAATTCTCTGTAACATGTGTGCATGGTGACACCTGCTCGTACCTAACAGCGGTCATACTGATTTCCACTCCCTATGGGTCTGTGCAACACAAAGTGGGACTCGTTCCTGCATTGTTACATGATATAATCCTGGGTAGGGATTTCCCCCATTTCTGGCAGTTATGGGAGAATCAGTTGCTCCTTCACGGTAGCTGTGAACCTTCCCCCATGCCATCTGGAGGTCCCGAGTTCCTAGACGAGACCCCACAGGAAGACGTTACTGGGGAGGTTATTGAATCTAACCTTCAGTTCCCCTTCTCAGTTATGGCGGGGGAACTGAGGAAACTCAGCGAGAGGCAGAGGCAGGCAGCCATCCAGCACCCTGCCTACCAGATTTGGGAGTCCAGTTGGATGACTTCCACAGCGAGCAAATGAGAGATCCTACCCTGACTCCGGCTAGGAAAAATGTAAAAATGATAGATGGGGTACCCGTAGAACCTGACACTAGGCTAGCGTACCCGTACATGGTTCTTGAAAATGATTTACTCTACCAGGTAGAGAAAAAAGGGGAAGATATTGTGCAACAGTTAGTGGTACCCAAACCTTATCGGCGGAAGGTACTGGACCTGGCCCACGGACATATAATGGGGGGACATCTGGGGGTACAGAAAACCACAGAAAGGATATCGCATTGTTTTGTGTGGCCCGGAATACATAATGATGTGCGTAACTATTGTGAGTCCTGTCCAGAGTGCCAAGTCTCTGCGCCTAAAACTCGGTTCTGTAGCCCTTTGGTACCCCTCCCTATCATTGGGGTCCCTTTTGAGAGAATTGGGATGGATCTGGTTGGGCCCCTTCCCCGGTCCGCACGTGGGCACCAACATATCCTCGTCATCATGGACTATGCCACTCGTTATCCAGAAGCCATCCCTTTGTGTAACACTGCTACCAAAACGATCGCCAAAGAGTTGGTACAAGTGTTTAGTCGGGTGGGAATTCCAAAACAGATACTCACCGACCAGGGGACTCCCTTTATGTCAAGGGTGATGAAGGAGCTCTGCAGGCTCTTACAAATAGACCAGTTGCGTACGTCTGTCTATCACCCTCAAACAGATGGGTTGGTTGAGCGGTTCAATAAAACCTTAAAGCAGATGCTCCGGAAGGCGATAGACAAAGATGGGAAGAACTGGGATTACTTGTTACCCTATTTGCTGTTTGCCATTAGGGAAGTTCCCCAGTCTTCCACAGGGTTCTCGCCTTTCGAGCTATTATACGCCCGTCGTCCCCGTGGACTGTTGGACGTCGCAAAAGAAACCTGGGAAGGTAAAGTCACTCCCTTTAAAACGGTGATAGACCATGTAACGCAAATGCAGGACCGTATTGCTGCTGTCATTCCCGTTGTTAGGGAACATATGTTACAGGCCCAGGGAGCCCAGAGGCTAAGTTATGATAGAGGCGCCAAGGTCCGTACGTTTGCACCCGGGGATAGGGTGTTGATCCTAATCCCTACGGTGGATAGTAAATTTCTGGCGAAATGGCAGGGCCCCTTTGAGGTCATGGAACGAGTTGGAGAAGTGAACTATAAAGTGCACCAGCCTGGTAAGAGAAAACCAGAACAGATTTATCATGTGAATCTGATAAAACCCTGGAAAGACCGCGCTGCCCTAACAGCGGATCTGCCCCGTCCGGTTTGCTCACCTACCGTACCGGAGGTGCAGATTGCCGAGACTCTCTCTGAACGACAAAAATCTAAGGTTAAGCAGTTTTTGTTACAGAACCAACAGTTTTTCTCGGAAAAACCTGGCCAGACTAGGCTAGTGAAACATGAGATTGTCACAGAGCCTGGTGTCACAGTTCATGTGAAGCCATACCGGATTCCGGAAGCACGCCATGAAGCCGTCTCCCGGGAGGTGAAGGCAATGTTGGACTTAGGAGTCATTGAAGAGTCGCACAGCGCCTGGTCCAGTCCAATCGTGTTGATACCTAAGCTGGATGGCTCTATACGGTTTTGCAATGACTTTAGGAAACTGAATGCGGTTTCTAAATTTAGATATATAGTAATACACCAGCGCTCCCCACAAAGACACTGAGCTGCAAGAACCGAGACAGAGAGGGGCTTCAGCTGTCGATTAGTGAATAAAATCAATGTAAAAACAAATGGGTTCGCGCTATAGTGTACAACAACTAAGGATATGCACCTAATACTGTGCTTAGGTTGTGCATAGTGTGCCAGTAAAATAAATGCCAGAAAAAAGAGTGCTGCAAAGCCCAGCACAACACGGAGCCACCATGGACCAGATACCGATAGTTAAAATTGCAACCTGGTGAGCCTGGAGAAGCCTGTGAACGAATTATGCACTCACCGTTCTGTTGCAGCGGTCCGGTGTGCGGTAAGGGCTGTAGGCTCACCAGGTTGCAATTTTAACTATCGGTATCTGGTCCATGGTGGCTCCGTGTTGTGCTGGGCTTTGCAGCACTCGGTTTCTAAATTTGATGCCTACCCTATGCCCTGGGTCGATGAGTTGATCGATCGGCTGGGTAAAGCCCGATACATTACGACCCTGGATCTAACAAAGGGGTACTGGCAGATCCCTCTGGCCGAGGCGGCATTTGCTACACCGGAAGGGCTGTTCCAGTATATCTACATGCCGTTTGGACTTCACGGAGCCCCAGCAATGTTCCAGAGATTGATGGATCGAGTCTTGAGGCCCCACAGGCAGTACGCTTCTGCCTACCTAGACGACATCATAATTTACAGCGTGGACTGGGAAGCTCACCTCCGGAAGGTACAGGCGGTGATTGATGACCTGAGAGACGCAGGCTTAACGGCGAATCCCAAGAAATGTCACATCGGCCTTGAAGAAGCCCGATACTTGGGCTACGTGATTGGCAGAGGAGTGGTTAAACCCCAGATCGACAAAATACAGGCAATTCAGGGCTGGCTGCAACCAGTGAACAAGAAACAAGTTCAAGCTTTCCTGGGCATTGCCGGCTATTATCGCCGGTTCATACCCAACTTTGCGGCCATGGCTACCCCCTTGACGGATCTTACCAAAGGGAGGGATTCCGTCATGGTAAAATGGTCCTCAGCGGCTGAAGAGGCCTTCCACAGTCTGAAACGGGCTTTGTGCTCTCAGCCCGTACTAGTGACTCCTGATTTCAGCAGCGAGTTTGTGGTGCTTCTGATACTGGTGTCGGAGCTGTACTTTCCCAGGTAAGGGACGGAGTCGAACACCCGGTCCTCTACCTCAGTCGGAAACTGAATGTACATGAGCAGAGGTATGCCGTGATTGAAAAAGAGTGCCTAGCCATCAAATGGGCTCTCGACTCCCTCAAATATTACCTGGCAGGTAGGAAGTTTAGGCTGGTCACGGACCATGCCCCTCTCAAGTGGATGCATCTCCACAAGGACCGTAATAGTCGGGTAACCCGGTGGTTCCTTGCCCTGCAGGCTTACTCTTTCACGGTGGAGCACCGCCCCGGGGTGCAGATGGGGAACGCTGATGCCCTGTCCCGAGTACACTGTTTTGAGAGTATTCTTGCTCGACCTGAGTGGTCTGAGCAGGGGGGGAGGATATGTAAGAGTCATGTCGGTCTGGTAGTCGGAGGCAGGTATATATCGCCCAGGTATTTGTCCTATGTGAATTAGGCCGCTCAGTGTATTCAGGATACCGAGGGGTTAATAAGTGCAGGAATAAAGCCTGACCAGCTGGAGGTTTCAGGTGTTAGCCTGGGGCACACAGAATGCCTGTCTGTGTGAGACAAATGTGAGTGAGAGCTGTGCTCATGATCTGTGTAATGTTAGCTGGGAGGGAGAAGCCCCCCCAGTTGTTAGATAGCAACGTATTTGTTTAGTTAGCGCCGGACAGGCTAGGATTTATTTTTATGTTTTGTTTTCTGTATTTGCTTTCACTTTAATAAACCTGACCTGAGGTCAGTTAACTTGGAAACCCGCTGTCGCCTCAGAATTCAATGCGCAAACCACGTGACCTTTGACCCCAGCAAAGGCGATCCCGGAGTGTTTTGTCACAATATATACACATACAGGTCCTTCTCAAAAAATTAGCATATAGTGTTAAATTTCATTATTTACCATAATGTAATGATTACAATTAAACTTTCATATATTATAGATTCATTATCCACCAACTGAAATTTGTCAGGTCTTTTATTGTTTTAATACTGAGGATTTTGGCCTACAACTCCTGATAACCCAAAAAACCTGTCTCAATAAATTAGCATATCAAGAAAAGGTTCTCTAAACGACCTATTACCCTAATCTTCTGAATCAACTAATTAACTCTAAACACATGCAAAAGATACCTGAGGCTTTTAAAAACTCCCTGCCTGGTTCATTACTCAAAACCCCCATCATGGGTAAGACTAGCGACCTGACAGATGTCAAGAAGGCCATCATTGACACCCTCAAGCAAGAGGGTAAGACCCAGAAAGAAATTTCTCAACAAATAGGCTGTTCCCAGAGTGCTGTATCAAGGCACCTCAATGGTAAGTCTGTTGGAAGGAAACAATGTGGCAGAAAACGCTGTACAACGAGAAGAGGTGACCGGACCCTGAGGAAGATTGCGGCGAAGGACCGATTCCAGACCTTGGGGAACCTGAGGAAGCAGTGGACTGAGTCTGGTGTGGAAACATCCAGAGCCACCGTGCACAGGCGTGTGCAGGAAATGGGCTACAGGTGCCGCATTCCCCAGGTAAAGCCACTTTTGAACCATAAACAGCGGCAGAAGCGCCTGACCTGGGCTACAGAGAAGCAGCACTGGACTGTTGCTAAGTGGTCCCAAGTACTTTTTTCTGATGAAAGCAAATTTTGCATGTCATTCGGAAATCAAGGTGCCAGAGTCTGGAGGAAGACTGGGGAGAAGGAAATGCCAAAATGCCTGAAGTCCAGTGTCAAGTACCCACAGTCAGTGATGGTGTGGGGTGCCATGTCAGCTGCTGGTGTTGGTCCACTGTGTTTCATCAAGGGCAGGGTCAATGCAGCTAGCTATCAGGAGATTTTGGAGCACTTCATGCTTCCATCGGCTGAAATGCTTTATGGAGATGAAGATTTCATTTTTTAGCACGACCTGGCACCTGCTCACAGTGCCAAAACCACTGGTAAATGGTTTACTGACCATGGTATTACTGTGCTCAATTGGCCTGCCAACTCTCCTGACCTGAACCCCATAGAGAATCTGTGGGATATTGTGAAGAGAAAGTTGAGAGACGCAAGACCCAACACTCTGGATGAGCTTAAGGCCGCTATTGAAGCATCCTGGGCCTCCATAACATCTCAGCAGTGTCACAGGCTGATTGCCTCCATGCCACGCCGCCTTGAAGCAGTCATTTCTGCCAAAGGATTCCCGACCAAGTATTGAGTGCATAACTGAACATTATTATTTGATGGTTTTTTTGTTTGTTATTAAAAAACACTTTTATTTGATTGGACGGTTGAAATATGCTAATTTATTGAGACAGGTTTTTTGGGTTATCAGGAGTTGTAGGCCAAAATCATCAGTATTAAAACAATAAAAGACCTGACAAATTTCAGTTGGTGGATAATGAATCTATAATATATGAAAGTTTAATTGTAATCATTACATTATGGTAAATAATGAAATTTAACACTATATGCTAATTTTTTGAGAAGGACCTGTATAGCAATTTTTCTTGCAGAGAGTTTGGGAGAATCGGTGTCATGTCAATATTTTGGTTCATGTTCTGTGCACAAATCAATTCCATTTCTAAAATCCACATAAAAAACCTTAAGGGTATGTTCGCACTGACTTTTTTTATGCAGATTTTTCTGACTGAAAAATCCACTTCCAAATAAAACGCTTCTGTAAAACATGTTTTTTTGTCATAGTCTTATAACAACATGTAGGTGTTTTGATGCGGGTTTTTCTTTCCACACGGTTTATGATGCATCTGATCGTGGCACTCTCATAGAGAATCCAGGAGAGAAGCCACCACCGGAGGTGTCTGACAGCGGCACTCTCATAGAGAATACGGGAGAGAAGCCACTACCGGAGGAATCTGACAGCGGCACTCTCATAGAAAATCCAGGAGAGAAGCTGCCACCGGAGGAGTCTGACATCGGCATCCTCACAGACAATCCAGGAGAGAAGCCGCCACCGGAGGAGTCTGACCGCGGCTCTCTCATAGAGAATCCAGGAGAGAAGCCGCCACCGGAGGAGTCTGACAGCGGCACTCTCATAGAGAATACGGGACAGAAGCCACCACCGGAGGAGTCTGACAGCGGCACCCTCATAGAGAATCCGGGAGAGAAGCCACCACCGGAGGAGTCTGACAGCGGCACTCTCATAGAGAATCCAAGACAGAAGCCACCACCGGAGGAGTATGACAGCGGCTTTCTCATAGAGAATCCAAGACAGAAGCCACCACCGGAGGAGTCTGACAGCGGCACTCTCATAGAGAATCCAAGACAGAAGCCACCACCGGAGGAGTATGACAGCGGCTTTCTCATAGAGAATCCAAGACAGTAGCCACCACCGGAGGAGTCTGACAGTGGCACTCTCATAGAGAATCCAAGACAGAAGCCGCCACCGGAGGAGTCTGACAGCGGCTTTATCATAGAGAATCCAAGACAGAAGCCACCACCGGAGGAGTCTGACAGCGGCACTCTCATAGAGAATGCAAGACAGAAGCCGCCACCGGAGGAGTCTGACAGCGGCTTTCTCATAGAGAATCCAAGACAGAAGCTACCACCGGAGGAGTATGACAGCGGCACTCTCATAGAGAATCCAAGACAGAAGCCGCCACCGGAGGAGTCTGACAGAGGCTTTCTCATAGAGAATCCAAGACAGAAGCCGCCACCGGAGGAGTATGACAGCGGCTTTCTCATAGAGAATCCAAGACAGAAGCCGCCACCAGAGAAGTCTGACAGTGGCACAATCATAGAGAATCCGGGAGAGAAGATGCCACCGGAGGAGTCTGACAGTGGCACCTTCACAGACAATCCAGGAGAAGCCACCACCGGAGGAGTCTGCCAGTGGCACCCTCATAGAGAGTCCAGGAGAGAAGCCACCACCGGAGGAGTCTGACAGTGGCACAATCATAGAGAATCCGAGAGAGAAGACGCCCACCGGAGAAGTCAGACAGTGGCACAATCATAGAGAATCCGGGAGTAGCCGCCACCGGAAGAGTCTGACAGCGGCTCTCTCATAGAGAATCCGGGAGAGAAGCCACCACCGGAGGAGTCTGACAGCGGCTCACTCATAGAGAATTCGGGAGAGAAGCCGCCACCGGAGGAATCTGACAGTGGCACAATCATAGAGAATCCGGGAGAGAAGCCGCCACCGGAGGAGTCTGACAGCAGCTCACTCATAGAGAATCCGGGAGAGAAGACGCCCACCGGAGAAGTCAGACAGTGGCACAATCATAGAGAATCCAGGAGAGAAGCCGCCACCGGAGGAGTCTGACAGTGGCACAATCATAGAGAATCCAGGAGAGGAGCCGCCACCGGAGGAATCTGACAGCGGCTCACTCATAGAGAATCCGGGAGAGAAGACGCCACCGGAGGAATCTGACAGTGGCACAATCATAGAGAATCCGGGAGAGAAGACGCCACCGGAGGAGTCTGACAATGGCACAATCATAGAGAATCCAGGAGAGAAGCCGCCACCGGAGGAGTCTGACAGCGGCACTCTCATAGAGAATCCAGGAGAGTAGCCACCACCGGAGAAGTCTGACAGTGGCACAATCATAGAGAATCCGGGAGAGAAGCCACCACCGGAGGAGTCTGACAGCGGCTCACTCATGTAGGACACAAGGATGCTCAGCCGAATCAGACATACTGCTTATGTGGGAATCGGGGGAGATAGATGTATGCCGAATGATTGTTTTAATGAGTATGGAGGCCTATAGTTTCTAGTATTTCTGGACTATTGGATGCCGGATTACAGGGAGTTTCAATGATATAATGGCCTGCTGATCCTGAAATAAACATCACCCCCCACCCTCCCCCACAGATGACAAAGCTGCTACTTTACACTGTAATAACATGTGTTTCTGGAGCGAGGGGCACAGACAATTAATCTTCCCATTGTTCTCTTAATGTAAGGAACGTGTTGTTTCACACCTCGAACATCTGACGCGGTGACACATCATTAATCAAAGTATTTCTTCGCTGCGACCCATCGCCTCGCTCCTTCCATATTAAAGAATGTTAAAATTACAAAAGAAAATCCTGGAGATTTAGAAAATCCGTCTCTGCTGATATTAAACTTATGTAATTCACGCCTGACAACTGTGCCGTACCTTAAAAAAAAAGACTGAAAGCTATGCAGCCAATTACCTGCTCCTGCAAAATGAATCATATAAGATGCCAGAGCGCCCCCCGTCCCCTGGGGATGATATTTTTTAATAACGATTAGTTGCCATGAAGTTCTGTAAATCTCGGGGTTACCGGGCACCATGCGGAGTCAGACAGTTATCTGTAAAATATACCAACATTCTGAGGTTGCCATGGAAACCTGCAGGTATGTATCAAGCCTAATACCGGCGCAGCTTATTCATCTCGTGTGGCAGGGGTGTGATTATTTCTTAAGACCGGTCACATATTAACTGGAAGCATATGTGAAATGGCGTAAGATAGACAACTCGGGTTAGGAAAATGTTTCCATTATCTAAAGACTTTACCAGTGCGGTAGATGTAATTGGTAAAGAAAATATTCAGTAATTATTCACAGATCAATGTCTGTGATGCTGTAAAATGTTAGTTATTTTGCCATATAATGCCAACATGCTGCTATATAGTACAAAAATAATTTTACAGCCCACATAATACCACCATATAGTGACCACATACTACCATATAGTGCTCACATAATACCACCATATAATGGCCACATAATACCACCATATAATGGCCACATAATACCACCATATAGTGACCACATACTACTATATAGTGTTCACATAATATAATCATATAATGTCCACGTAATACCACCATATATTGGCCACATACCACCATATAGTGTCTACCTAATACCACAATTTAGTGTACACATAATACCACCATATAATATCCACATAGTACCACTATATAGTGACCACATAATACCACCATATAGTGTCCACATAATACCAGTGTTCATATAATACCACCATATAATGTCTGTTGTGAATTGACCTTTTGGCTCCCTCTTGTGGTCACTAGTGATATGACACTTTGATATTCCTTCCCTTGCTTGGTATCCACCTGGCCTCGTTAGTCCAGGGGTGTCGCTATTTGAACTTCCTGGATTTTCAGTCTGGTGCCTGGCATCGTTGTAATCAGATCCTTCTGTTTGCTCCTATCTGCTGGTCCTGGTTCTATGCAAAATTAAGCTAAGTCCTGCTTTCTTGTTTTTGGTTATTTTCTGTGCTCTTATTTTTGTCCAGCTTGTACTAAATTTGATTCCTTATATTGCTGGAAGCTCTAGGGTGCGGATGTTCTCCCCCCCCGTGCCGTTAGACGGTTCGGGGGTTCTTCAATATTCCGCGTGGAGTTTTTGTGAGGGTTTTCGCTGGCCATATAAGTCATCTTCCTATATTCTGCTATTAGTTAGCGGGCCTCTCTTTGCTAAAACCTAGTTCATTTCTTGCGTTTGTCTTTTCTTCTTACCTCACCGTTATTATTTGTTGGGGGCTTGTATCCAACTTTTTGGGGTATTTCCTCTGGAGGCAAGAAAGGTCTTTCTTTTCCCTGCTAGGGTTAGTTAGTTCTCCGGCTGGCGCGAGACGTCTAGAATCAACGTAGGTACGTTCCCCGGCTGCTGTTATTTGTGTGCTAGGTTCAGCTATATGGTCAGCCCAGTTACCACTGCCCTATGAGCTGGGTTTTATGTTTGCAGACTTCGCTATTGTCTCTGAGACCCCCTGCCATTGGGGTCATAACAGTACGCCAGGCCATAAGTGAATATTTAATGCATTGCAGAAGTGGGATTATAAGAAAGGAAATTCTGAGTTTTTTTTTTTTTTTTTTCTTTCTTTCCTCCCCTTTATCTCAGAGTGGCTGGAGCCTTGCTGCAGACATGAATGTCCAGACCTTGATTACTAGTGTGGATCAGCTTGCTGCTCGTGTGCAGAGTATTCAAGATTTTGTTACTAGCAGTCCAATGTCAGAACCTAAAATACCTATTCCGGAATTGTTCTCTGGAGACCGATTTAAATTTGGAAATTTCAGGAATAATTGTAAATTGTTTCTATCTCTGAGACCTCGTTCGTCTGGAGACTCAGCTCAGCAAGTAAAAATTGTTATCTCTTTCTTACGGGGAGACCCTCAGAATTGGGCCTTCTCGTTGGCGTCAGGCGATCCGGCTTTGGCAGATGTTGATGCGTTTTTTCTGGCGCTTGGGTTGCTATACGAGGAGCCCAATCTTGAAATTCAGGCAGAAAAAGCTTTGCTGGCCATCTCTCAGGGCCAGGATGAAGCTGAAGTTTATTGCCAAAAATTTCGGAAATGGTCCGTGCTTACTCAGTGGAATGAGTGTGCTCTGGCCGCAAATTTCAGAAATGGCCTTTCTGAAGCCATTAAGAATGTGATGGTGGGTTTCTCCGTTCCTACAAGTCTGAATGACTCCATGGCGTTGGCTATTCAAATTGACCGGCGTTTACGGGAGCGCAAAGTCGCTAATTCCCTGGTGGTGTTGTCTGAACAGACACCTGAGTTATTGCAATGTGATAGAGTACAGACTAGAATTGAACAGAAAAATCATAGACGTCAGAATGGGTTGTGTTTCTACTGTGGTGATTCTACACATGTTATATCAGCATGCTCTAAACGCTTAACAAAGGTGGTTAGTCCGGTCGCCATTGGTAATTTGCAACCTAAATTTATTTTGTCTGTGACTTTAATTTGCTCATTGTCTTCCTGTCCTGTTATGGCGTTTGTGGATTCAGGTGCTGCCCTGAGTCTTATGGATCTGTCGTTTGCCAAGCGCTGTGGTTTTGTTCTGGAGCCTTTGGTTAATCCTATTCCTCTGAGAGGTATTGATGCTACGCCATTGGTGGAAAATAAGCCGCAGTTTTGGACACAGGTGACCATGTGCATGACTCCTGAACATCGGGAGGTGATTCGTTTTCTTGTTTTGCATAAAATGCATGATTTGGTCGTTTTGGGTCTGCCATGGTTACAAACTCACAATCCAGTTTTGGATTGGAAGGCTATGTCTGTGTCAAGTTGGGGCTGTCAGGGAATTCATTGTGATTCCCCGTCGGTGTCTATTGCTTCCTCTACTCCTTCTGATGTTCCTGAGTATTTGTCTGATTATCAGGATGTATTCAGCGAGTCCAGGTCCAGTGCTCTTCCTCCTCATAGGGACTGTGACTGCGCTATAGATTTGATTCCAGGTAGTAAGTTTCCTAAGGGAAGATTATTTAATCTGTCTGTACCTGAGCATACCGCAATGCGTTCGTATATTAAGGAGTCTCTGGAGAAGGGACATATTCGTCCATCCTCTTCCCCTCTTGGTGCGGGATTTTTCTTTGTGGCCAAGAAGGACGGATCTTTGAGACCTTGTATAGACTATCGGCTTCTGAATAAAATCACGGTTAAATTTCAATACCCTCTGCCACTATTGTCGGACTTGTTTGCCCGGATTAAGGGTGCCAAGTGGTTCACGAAGATAGACCTTCGTGGTGCGTACAACCTTGTGCGCATTAAGCAGGGAGATGAATGGAAAACTGCATTTAATACGCCCGAAGGTCATTTTGAGTACTTGGTGATGCCTTTTGGGCTCTCTAATGCTCCTTCAGTGTTTCAGTCCTTTATGCATGACATCTTCCGGAAGTATCTGGATAAATTTATGATTGTTTATCTGGATGATATTCTGGTTTTTTCTGATGATTGGGACTCCCATGTAAGGCAGGTCAGGATGGTGTTTCAGGTTTTGCGTGAGAATGCTTTGTTTATTAAGGGCTCAAAGTGTCTCTTTGGAGTACAGAAGGTTCCCTTTTTGGGTTTTATCTTCTCCCCTTCTGCTGTGGAGATGGACCCAGTCAAGGTCCGAGCTATTCATGATTGGACTCAGCCCACGTCGGTTAAGAGTCTTCAGAAGTTCTTGGGTTTTGCTAACTTCTACCGTCGTTTTATCGCTAATTTTTCTAGCGTTGTTAAACCTTTGACAGATATGACCAAGAAAGGTTCTGATGTTGCTAACTGGGTTCCTGCAGCCGTGGAGGCTTTTCAGGAGCTGAAGCGCCGGTTTACTTCGGCGCCTGTTTTGTGTCAGCCTGATGTCTCGCTTCCCTTTCAGGTTGAAGTGGATGCTTCTGAGATCGGTGCAGGGGCCGTTTTGTCGCAGAGAAGCCCTGGTTGCTCAGTAATGAGACCATGTGCTTTTTTTTCTAGGAAATTTTCGCCTGCTGAGCGGAATTATGATGTTGGCAATCGGGAGTTGTTGGCCATGAAGTGGGCATTTGAGGAGTGGCGTCATTGGCTCGAGGGTGCTAAGCATCGTGTGGTGGTTTTGACTGATCACAAAAATCTGATGTATCTCGAGTCTGCTAAACGCCTGAATCCTAGACAGGCCCGTTGGTCATTATTTTTCTCCCGTTTTGACTTCGTGGTCTCGTACCTGCCTGGTTCAAAGAATGTTAAGGCTGATGCTCTTTCTAGGAGCTTTGTGCCTGACTCTCCTGGAGCCTCAGAGCCAGTTGGTATTCTTAAAGAAGGAGTAATCTTGTCGGCCATTTCTCCGGATTTGCGACGTGTGTTGCAGAGATTTCAGGCTGATAGACCTGACTCTTGTCCACCTGACAGACTCTTTGTTCCTGATAAATGGACCAGTAGAGTCATTTTTGAGGTTCACTCCTCGGTGTTGTCAGGGCATCGGGGTATTTTTGGCACCAGAGATTTGGTGGCTAGGTCCTTTTGGTGGCCTTCCTTGTCACGGGATGTGCGGTCATTTGTGCAGTCCTGTGGGACTTGTGCTCGGGCTAAGCCTTGCTGTTCTCGTGCCAGCGGGTTGCTTTTGCCCTTGCCTGTCCCTAAGAGGCCTTGGACACACATTTCCATGGATTTCATTTCGGATCTTCCAGTGTCTCGGGGCATGTCTGTCATCTGGGTGGTATGTGATCGCTTTTCCAAGATGGTCCATTTGGTGCCCTTGCCTAAGCTGCCTTCCTCTTCTGATCTGGTTCCGTTATTCTTTCAGAATGTGGTTCGTTTGCACGGCATTCCTGAGAATATCGTGTCTGACAGAGGATCCCAGTTTGTTTCCAGGTTCTGGCGATCCTTTTGTGCTAGGATGGGCATTGATTTGTCGTTTTCATCTGCCTTTCATCCTCAGACTAATGGCCAAACTGAGTGAACAAATCAGACTCTAGAGGCTTATTTGAGATGTTTTGTTTCTGCAGATCAGGATGATTGGGTGACCTTCTTGCCGTTGGCTGAGTTTGCCCTTAATAATCGGGCTAGTTCCGCTACCTTGGTTTCGCCATTTTTCTGCAACTCTGGTTTCCATCCTCGTTTTTCCTCGGGACATGTGGAGCCGTCTGACTGTCCTGGGGTGGATTCTGTGGTGGATAGGTTGCAGCGGATTTGGGATCATGTGGTGGACAACTTGAAGTTGTCACAGGAGAAGGCTCAGCATTTTGCCAACCGCCGCCGCGGTGTGGGTCCCCGACTTCGCGTTGGGGATTTGGTGTGGCTGTCTTCTCGCTTTGTTCCTATGAAGGTCTCCTCTCCTAAATTTAAGCCTCGCTTCATCGGTCCTTATAAGATTTTGGAAATTCTTAATCCAGTGTCTTTTCGCTTGGAACTTCCTGTGTCGTTTGCCATTCACAACGTGTTCCATAGGTCCTTGTTGCGGCGGTACGTTGTGCCTGTGGTTCCTTCTGTTGAGCCTCCTGCTCCGGTGTTGGTTGGGGGCGAGTTGGAGTACGTGGTGGAAAAGATCTTGGATTCTCGTCTCTCCAGGCGGAGGCTTCAGTATCTGGTCAAGTGGAAGGGCTATGGTCAGGAGGATAATTCCTGGGTGGTCGCCTCTGATGTGCATGCGGCCGATTTGGTTCGTGCCTTTCACGCTGCTCATCCTGATCGCCCTGGTGGTCCTGGTGAGGGTTCGGTGACCCCTCCTTAAGGGGGGGGTACTGTTGTGAATTGACCTTTTGGCTCCCTCTTGTGGTCACTAGTGATATGACACTTTGATATTCCTTCCCTTGCTTGGTATCCACCTGGCCTCGTTAGTCCAGGGGTGTCGCTATTTGAACTTCCTGGATTTTCAGTCTGGTGCCTGGCATCGTTGTAATCAGAGCCTTCTGTTTGCTCCTATCTGCTGGTCCTGGTTCTATGCAAAATTAAGCTAAGTCCTGCTTTCTTGTTTTTGGTTATTTTCTGTGCTCTTATTTTTGTCCAGCTTGTACTAAATTTGATTCCTTATATTGCTGGAAGCTCTAGGGTGCGGATGTTCTCCCCCCGTGCCGTTAGACGGTTCGGGGGTTCTTCAATATTCCGCGTGGAGTTTTTGTGAGGGTTTTCGCTGGCCATATAAGTCATCTTCCTATATTCTGCTATTAGTTAGCGGGCCTCTCTTTGCTAAAACCTAGTTCATTTCTTGCGTTTGTCTTTTCTTCTTACCTCACCGTTATTATTTGTTGGGGGCTTGTATCCAACTTTTTGGGGTATTTCCTCTGGAGGCAAGAAAGGTCTTTCTTTTCCCTGCTAGGGTTAGTTAGTTCTCCGGCTGGCGCGAGACGTCTAGAATCAACGTAGGTACGTTCCCCGGCTGCTGTTATTTGTGTGCTAGGTTCAGCTATATGGTCAGCCCAGTTACCACTGCCCTATGAGCTGGGTTTTATGTTTGCAGACTTCGCTATTGTCTCTGAGACCCCCTGCCATTGGGGTCATAACAAATGTCCACATAATACCACCACTTAGTGTCCACATAATACCACCATTTAGTGACCACGTAATACCACCATTTAGTGTCCACATAATACGACCATATAGTTTCCACATAATACATCATATAATGTCCACATAATACCACCATTTAGTGCCCACTTAATGCCACCATATAGTTTCCACATGATATCACCATAGTGTCCACATACTACCACATTTAGTGACCATGTAATACCACAGTTTAGTGTCCACATAATATCATCATATAGAGTCTACATAATATCATATAGAGTCCACATAATATCACCATATAGAGTCCACATAATACCACCATAAGGAGTCCACATAATACCACCATATAGAGTCCACATAATATCACCATAGAGTCCACATAATACCACCATATAGAGTCTACATAATACCGCCATATAGTGTCCATAAAATACCACCATATAGAGTCCACCTAATACTACCATATAGTGCTTAAATTATTTAAGGAAACAACATATTCAGCAAATCTTCACAAAACAATGTCTCTGATGGTACAGTGTTACCATGACACTGCAAATTTCTTTAAGCAATTTCGGGCCCTATAATACCCCTTAGTGATGAGTAACGTGCTCTGATAACATGGCGTCTTATCTGAGCATCTGGGAGTGCTAGTATATTATATTGGAGTCCCTCCCTCCCCTCTAACAGTTGCAGGGACTCGGACATAAAATACGAGCACACCCAGATACTCTGATTACACTTGAGCACAGGATGATATCTGCGCACATTCACTCATCACTAATACCACTGTATTGTCATATAGTTCAGGGATAGTTTTGCCATAAAGCCCACATAATACTACCACATAGTACCCAAATAATATACTATATGGTTACAAACAATTTAAGGAAACAAAATATTCAGTAAATACTCACAAAACAATTTTTAACATGACACCGTAACATTTTAGGGATTTCGGGTCCTATAATACCACCGACATCATTTTCCCTTATACTGCCCAGATAATACTACCACATAGTGACCAAATAATATGTAATGTCCAAAAATACTCTCTTAAAAGAAATCCACATTATACTACAATGTTGTCTACACATAATGCTGTAATTCACTTTCCAAATATTCCCGCCAGCGCTGCCGTATAATACAACACTGGAAGGTTTTAGTTTGTTACCGATAGCAAGCAAGAGAACTGAGTAACTTCCCCGTTTGCAACCCACTAACGCTGGTATAGGTCAATGTCAGTCTGCTGCCGCATCAGCACAGGGAGATCCTAATTCCCTACACGGCCGTCTATTAGTATCCGCATGCATCATCACTAAGCGCAGCACTTTTAACAATGAGATAATATTAGGGTCTGATATTTCCCAAAATAAAGACGAAGACTTGATGGGAATATGTGATTAGTAAAAGATCAACTGTTCGAGGGAGGATTTTATGTTACATATTTAATTTTTTTTTACATTTCTTTATATTTGTTTTAATTTTTCATATCACCATATTGAAAAAAAATAAATTTTTCCACTAATCACTAGTCCAAAAACTAGACTCTTAATCCGGTTATTCACATGAATATTAGCAGCAATACACTAATGCAGATCTTATTTGTGTGCATAAAAGCATTATCTGAGTCTGTCTAATCTGGGCCAATTGTTATGATCTGGTGGCCTAAGAGCAGCATGAGACATACTCTGGAGAAGGTGGTACCTGTACTGACCGCAGACCCTGAACTTAACACCGCAACTAGAAGTAGCCGTGGAATGTACCTATCACTCCCTAGACATCTCGACACAGCCGGAGGACTAATTACCCCTAGAGATAGAAAAGGGAAAACTATCTTGCCTCAGAGAAAATCCCCAAAGGATAGACAGCCCCCCACAAATATTGACTGTGAGAGGAGAGGGAAAAAACATACACAGACTGAAATCAGAATTTAGCAAAGGAGGCCACTTCTAGCTAAATAGAAAGGATAGGACAGAGTACTATGCGGTCAGTATTAAAACACTAGAAAATATCCACCACAGAAAATACAAAATCTCCACAGCTAACTAAAGATATGGAGGGTATATCTGCATCTCCAGAGATACCAGCTTCGCTAAACAAATCCTTATACAGACCAAGCTGGACAAGACAAAAACATGGAAAAGAACTGAACAATAAGGCCACAGCATGTGGACAGAAAAAAATCAAGGCCAGAACTTATCTTTGTTGAAATGAACAGCAAAGCAGGAGAGACCAGGCAGAGATGTGAATCCTCCAGGAACAATGGCCAACTGGCACTGACTAAAGGGTCAGGCAAGACTAAATAGCCCAGTCAGAATTGCAAAAAGTAAACACACCTGATAAATGCTGAGATTCAGAGACAGCAGCGCTACCACTTACAACCACCGGAGGGAGCCCAAGAGCAGAATTCACAACAGCCAATTTCATTGTACAGGAGGAGGAGGTGAGCTGTGACATCCTCTAAGGTGAATGGTGGATCCTGTGTTATCTACTGTATATAGAGGTGTTATCAGTCATTGTACAGGAGGAGGAGGTGAGCTGTGACATCACCTATTGTGAATGGTGGATCCTGTGATATCCACTGTATATAGGAGGTGTTATCAGTCATTGTACAGGAGGAGGTGAACTGTGACATCACCTATTGTGAATGGTGGATCCTGTGCTATCTACTGTATATAGAGGTGTTATCAGTCATTGTACAGGAGGAGGTGAGCTGTGACATCACCTATTGTGAATGGTGGATCCTGTGTTATCCACTGTATATAGAGGTGTTATCAGTCATTGTACAGGAGGAGGTGAACTGTGACATCACCTATTGTGAATGGTGGATCCTGTGTTATCTACTGTATATAGAGGTGTTATCAGTCATTGTACAGGTGGAGGAGGTGAGCTGTGACATCACCTATTGTGAATGGTGGATCCTGTGTTATCTACTGTATATAGAGGTGTTATCAGTCACTGTACAGGAGGAGGAGGTGAGCTGTGACATCACCTGTTGTGAATGGTGGATCCTGTGTTATCTACTGTATATAGAGGTGCTATCAGTCATTGTACAGGAGGAGGTGAGCTGTGACATCACCTGTTGTGGATGGTGGATCCTGTGTTATCTACTATATATAGAGGTGTTATCAGTCATTGTACAGGAGGAGGTGAGCTGTGACATCACCTGTTGTGGATGGTGGATCCTGTGTTATATTCTGTATATAGAGGTGTTATCAGTCATTGTACAGGAGGAGGTGAGCTGTGACATCACCTGTTGTGAATGGTGGATCCTGTGTTATCTACTGTATATAGAGGTGCTATCAGTCAATGTACAGGAGGAGGTGAGCTGTGACATCACCTGTTGTGGATGGTGGATCCTGTGTTATCTACTATATATAGAGGTGTTATCAGTCATTGTACAGGAGGAGGTGAGCTGTGACATCAACTATTGTGAATGGTAGATTCAATGGTAAATACTATATTTAGAGGAGTTATGATCAGTCATTGTAATCTTGTCTGTGATGACAATGAGACTGCTGTAAAGTCATGTGTGCAGAACAGGAAGTATGAGTCTTACGTAACATGTAGTCGTCATTGTGAAAACTGTAATATTTCTGATGACTTTTTAACATAAAATCCTAATTGAAACATTAGGTTTTTTTCTCATGACACATTGTCTTTAAAGGGAACTTGCTATGAGGACGACTTGGCATAAAAAAAAAAAAAAAGAGCAGCGACTTAATATCCAGGACAATGACAGGTTCACAATGACGTTCTTTTGTATTTTGGAGAATTTTCATTACGAAAAAAATGTTTCAATTCTGCTATCAAGTACTGGTTTTATATATTGTATATTGTTTTTTGCTGATATAGGGCCCTTGACGAAACTGTCCAAAAATTTTACAGGCCCAATATATGTACTTGCATGAGGACTGTATGAGATACGACAGATTAACTAGTGTTCTCCGTCCATGACTCAGTGCACAACGAGATCTTCCATCGAGGCTTTGTCTTCTGCTCAGTGCAGGAAACAACTGGATTGTTTATGAGAAGCTCGAGGCGCAGGAAAATTATTTCCCGTGCTGGTTAAATCTCAGCCCATGCTGCGTACAGTGATGCTAATTACATGCAAAATTTATTTTTCCATTATTTTTCTTTAAATATCTTGCAATATGGCTGAATACAATGTACTGTGTTGTTTAGAGAGTTTTTCTGATTTGCCAGAAAACATCACGGGATTTATATCCACCTTTTGAACGTCACTTTTATATCTACAGATATAATGTACATAAAAAGATAAGTAACTCCGTAAATACAGTGAATTACAAAAGTAAGCCTGCCATATACAGTACTCCAGAGCTGAATTCATAATTCAGCAGGTTGACACTGGAAACAGTCAGTAAGCTGATTTGTTACTCACCCTCTTAATAGTTCTTATAATGAATAGGAACAATTACTGTTCTCATCATCAGATTACTGCAAATGCATCACCAGATCACCCAAACAAGTTCTATACTGACGACCCCAAATCAGTTCCGTCACTTCAGGGAATCCTGTCGTCACGCACAAGAATCCCTGTAATTTGGGAGGTTTTTGGAATGCCCAGGTGATTTGCCAGTTCTCTAGGAGTCTGGAGGGACTCCCCTTTTTCGAGAGTCTTCCAAGATGTTCTTCAAGAGTTGACAAAAATGTATTAGGATGGGCTACCAATGTTTGATATGTGGTGGGGCCACCTTCAAGGACAAGTGGTGTAAAGACGCGAGAGCGGATCCAATTATTGTCCCAAGGAACCAAAAATGGACCTCCATTATGCTCCCCAGTTGGCCAACCAAGGACAAGGTCATTTTATGACTCTTGGGGGCAACTCGTTACCTACTTTCTTAAAGACCTACAGAGATTCTTAACACCCATGAGGAAGGTTGATGGGGCCAAACAAGATTGGGATCACTTTTTGCTACAGCATGGTCTTCTTCAATGATATGTCCCCTGCTGTATGGAAGAACCACCAAAACAAATGGTCACATTATAGCCCCATACATACCAGTATGGCCGTGCCTGGTACTGAAGCTCTGTCACTTGAAGATTGAGCTGCAGTTCTCATGGCCAAGCTACTATGCCATGGATCCTACAATGTTTTGAGGTCAGAACCCACTAAAAAAGTTGAAGGCCCATCTTAAGTTCTTGAGAACCTCTTTAAGCATTGTTCTCCAGGTACAATTATTGGTCATTCTATAAAATAATCACTAATCTAAACAAATAATGAAAAATGACTCATGGGTTCCAAAAATTGTGACTGCTCTTCTTTTTCTTTTATTTTGCCTGTCCCAGAATTTCCCGTCCAAACCATGGGAATACCGCATTAGCCTACATGCTTAAGTCAGCCCCTAGGCGAAAGAGCAAACCCATAAAATGTAAGGTTATCCCGTAAGTGAATAAAAACATGTCACTCGCTGCATGTCAACATCGATACAAAGTATAAAATAATAGCACGCGACATTACCGTGGTAAGTAGATGGGAAACAGATGGTCCTTTTATGTACGCGTTGTTTCCTCTGCATACAAATGCTTTTGGGGGGGATCTAATTAGTCTTCCACAAAACTCAAACTGGGTAATTACTATCATTATCCCCTTTTCAAATAAATCTGAAGTCTAAACCGCAATTACGTTTTTAATCTCGCCCGTTCATATTCACACAAACATTTTTTTTTCCACTTTAGCAAGATGAAAAATATAAGTTGTGAAAAGTTCTCAAGAGGTAAAATTGAGGCATCATGCAAATTGTTCCAGGAATTACTGACTCTTCTCAGTTTCTTGACACATAATAGCTTGGAAAATTTCAGTAAAGTGTTGGATGCTTTAACAGTATATCGGTATGCGGGATTGATGGTGGGTCTTACATTCTTGTCATTGCTTTATATATGTTAAGAGAGATCAAGAATTAGACTGGTGAAGACCTGGTTACAGGGGTGTAGAGGGTGCAGAAACAACAATTTTCAGAGATCCTGGTTCCTACGGCAGACATACACATAAGATAAATATGGTTCGAAGAAGAACAGGTAAGACTATCACTGCCTACATTGGCAGCTTTGGATTTTCTTTGACCATTGATGTAGCCAATGCTTATGATCACCTGAGAAAAAAAAAATCATTGACTGACCGGTATTTTGAACACAAACATTTTTTCAGGTAGCTGATGATTGTTCATTATTTTGGGTCTCGTGTGGGTCTTTAGAAGAAAGCAGACACATAGAAGATTGATGGCACACAGGCTATACCCTACAGTACTTGTTTGCTTAGGCATATTTGCCAACATTCCGAAATTTGCAAGGATAGTCTTACATTTTTTGAGATGGTGTTCTCCAGGACTTTAACATTGATGGCCTATCCTTAGGATAGGTCATCAATGTCTGATTGGTGAAGATGTGACATTCGACACTCTCACCGATCAGCTGTTTCCCATGCCGGCCGTGGCTGGAGCTGCTCATTTGTGGAGCTGTGCAGCACAGTTCTGTCAACAAAATAGTGGCCAAGCCTGGATATTGCAAATGCACCCTCACAAATCTGACACTGATGACCTATTCTTAGGGAAGAGTCAGATGGCCATATAACTTGGACAGGGATTACAAAGCAATGCTTGAACTGGCCGGCGGCTCTCCTGACTCGAGAGTGACAGCATGTATTTCTATGCCACCGTCATGCTAAGGTCGGGAGAGCCGACAGCTAGAGCATTGCGTTGAGATCCACTTCTGAGTTATACAGCTGTCTGATTCTTCCCTAAGGATAGGCCATCAATGTTAAACTCTCGAACAAACTTTTAAACAGTCCCGACATATTTTGGTACCGGTATATCCTTGTTCAAGAAAGGGGTTGGGTTCACGAGAAAACCACCCAAAAGTCTACATTCCCACCAGATTTTAGGTGGATTTGGGAGGTGAAACTTAAATTTCTCCATTTTGCTACTGCCGTAAATCCCAAACATGTTAACATGGCATTCTGAACATCTTGTGGTATGCAAAAATAAATAAAGAACTCTGGCATAAAGAATTTGATTTCGGTTATGGTAAAAATTTCATAAACAGTGACCAACGCTAAACTCAAAAAACATCCTACAGGGCTAAGAACCACAGTTTCTTAACATCCAATTACTTGAATTTGCCAAAATGAGGAATGTTTTTGGTTGAGTTCACGTTTCTCAACCTCTTCTGTTCATGGTTTTTCTTTTACGTTTATACAATACTCAATTTTTTATGTAATTTTTCTTCTCTGTTCTTTTTTCTTTTTCGGAGATCGTTTTTTGGCCACTTGCTTTGGTTATCCTCACGTTGCTTCTGTTCTTTCTATTTTGGGGCATTTACATCTCGAATTTTCTAGTTTATCGTTAGAAGATGTAAAATACTTTCAATTGTTACCCCAAAAAAACACAAACCAAGTATACATTAAAGGTAGTGCATTCAGCTCCTAAGGGGTCTTCGTAAAGTGGAGAGCCAGCACTGAGAAATCCCATGACTAGTTCAATTGGGTGGGAAAGTGGAATTGGGATAAGGATCTTAAAGAGGGTGTTGTTGGAGATCACAAACATCAAGATCTTGCATTTATGGTGGCAAAACCCTGCACCTAAGGCTTCTTTCACACTTCAGTTGTTTGGCGTCAGTCTGCTCCGCCATAATTACGGATCGATGGATCCGTCACAATTGCTGAGAAAACGGTTCTAACGGATCCGTTTTTTTGACGGATCAGTTACTTGTGGGTTGTATATACTTTTTGGAGCATGCACAATTGAAAAAACGGATTGGGGCGACGGATCCGCCGAAATGACGGTCACGACGGATCCGTCGCCCATAGGTGGCCATTCTATGGAATGACGGTCGCGACGGATCCGTCGCCCATAGGTGGCCATTCTATGGAATGACGGACGCGACAGATCCGTCGCGATCCGCCATTTCAACGCAGACAAAAAACGTTGCAATGACCGTCAATGTCTAGATGACGTCCGCCAAATTTTGCCGGATCCGTCGCATGACGGATGGAACGGACGACCATCCGTCACAATCCGTCGCTAATGCAAGTCTATGGGGAAAATAACGGATCCGTCACAAAAAATGACGGATCCGTTATTTGAGGAAAATGGCGGTTTTAGACTGACGCCAAACAACTGAAGTGTGAAAGAGGCCTTAATGGTATCTCATGGTCAAGATGACCCCATATATACTCTGTCCTCATTTCTTTCGATCGGATAATGCGTTCAACATTAACACAAATTTAAAGGTAAAACGGATTATGTCATTAAAGAGATTTACTAATGTATGAATCCATTATGCATGATGCCTCCTCCATTAAGATGCTCGAAAAACAGAACAGGAAGAGCAAATAGACAATGGCAGGAAGCTTTATTGATCAGAGTCAATTGGGAAATAACAAATTGGTAAAAGTAAATCCACAATACATTTTATGAGGCTCCAGTGATGTAGACGGTAACAGAATTTTGGGGATTTGTGTATGGAAGACATCTGATTAAAATATTTTTTTTAGAACATGATGGTTCTAATTTAATCCTTTCCAAGTCTTGGACCTTCTTCAGAAACTGGGGTAGACGTACCATGAGTGCAATTGAATAGAAGCCCAGTAAGTAGGAAGAAACAATGCCACCCAAAAGTTGTTTCCGAAATGTCCATTAGATTATGTATGAGAGATCAATCTCATAGATGAAATTGCTCACAATTACTGGTAAATTTTTTACAGGATGAACAGACTTAAAGGGAATCTGTCAACAGGTTTTTGTTATGTAATCTGAGAGCAGCATGATGTAGAGGCTGAGACCCTGAGTCCAATGAGGTGTCACTTACTGGTTTGCAGGATGTCATTTTGATACAATCACTGTTTTCAATGTTGTGGGTGTGACTGGACAAGGAGGCATAAGACACCTAGTCCTCAAGTGATAATCGCCTGCTGATCAAACACTGATTTGATTGAAGCTACAACACACAGTCCAGGAAGTGACACATCGCTAGAATCAGAGTCTCTGCCCTTATATTATGCTGCTTTCAGATTTTATTGCAAAAACCTGCTGTTAGATTCCTTTAAAAGACATGTTTTGGAGGATTCGGCCCCATGTATGAACTGAAAGTCATCGTCTGTGGCAAAGTACTCAATTCATCTAAATGTTGTAGACAATTTCAACCCAATATGTCAAAAAATGATGATACATATCAATTTAGATATTTCTGAGACCATATGGTCCTGGTGAACCAGTGACTAGGTGCAAAAAAAACCTGGTTTGATGGAGGACACCATCAGCAATCAGTAGTTTTGAGGAACAACATGGTTGGTCATTGATGGCCATCTCCATAACTGCTCACACTCTTAATGCAGGGCCATGATGAATTTGATGTTGTCCATGTGTAAGAGACACCGGACCGGGGGTACCTTTCTAGCCCCGGGTTCGGAACTGTCAGTGCTGTCACCTTTGCTGTCTGGGGGAAAGCTTAGAGACCCGGAGGGATAAAAGGGAGAGAGCACGCGAAACAGTGGAGAGACTTAGCGGGAGCATGCAGAACACAGCAGGGGAGGAAGTTTGGTGCTCTGTCCTCTGAGCACCGTGGCAGCACAGGCCCACGCTATATTACCCTGTTGCCACTTACAGAGACTGTGACCGGAGAACTGTATTTTGCCCGTTGGCTCCCACTACTATGATGCTACGGTCCAGTAAACAACGCGCGTTCCGCCTAAGAAACCCCGGGTGACTTACCGCGAACTGTCCCCTTTCTCACGCGCCTATTTCTGCCAAGCTTCGTTAAGCCCCGACAGTGTTGGAGACCACTTTTCACTCTCAACCTACATCCTGGACCCAGGACCCCGTGCAAGACGTCAAGGACCCATCACCATCGCCAGGAACCAGATCATCAATGCCTGCAGGACGACACCGGATTCATCACGTGCCGACTGCATGGGCACCACCGTTAGTACCTAAGACTCTGCAGACAGGAAGCCGTCAGACTGATAAGTTTACCCTTTATGAACAATTTTTATATTTTTGCCCTCGTTACCTCCCTCAGCACACCTATTGTGCTCCTATGACCTGCCGTACCCCTGCCTCTACTTTCCCCTCCCTGTATGGAGTATAGCGCTGTATTAGTTAAGTTAACTTTAACCCTTGCTCTGCCTCCTGTCCGTTACTGCATCCCACAACCTGCTCACACATGCCACTGGAGTTGTACTACTCTTCTTGACGTTCTGCAAAGTCATCAAATTCTAGAGATTATTCTTTGGGAGACTTCAACTTAATGAACCTTCATGATAATGGACCATAATTCTCAATGGAACCCAGGTAGAAGAGGACTACATTCTTCATAGAAATGGACAAAAATTTAAGGCACATGTCCTCCTTTATGCTAGATAGTCCTTGGTCCTCCATAGACACTAGGGTCTAAGTGACAAATTTTACCCCTTTTACAGCAGAGAACTTCAGTTTCGTATCTCGCGAACAACATTTTAAAATAACAGGTAGTCCTAAGCTACATTAGGTACTGATTCCAGCCATATTGACCACTTTAATATGTCTGGAACCAGTACCTAGACCACTTCCAAAATACTGAAGTCAGGTGTGAAAAACAGTAATGGCCGAAAATGTTGGCACACATTTGTTCCAGAAAATGAAGTATTTCAACCAGGAATTTTTTTGCAACATGTTTTGTTATACACATGATTATTTCCTTTGTGTGTAGTGGAACAATACAAAAAAGAGAGACAAAAATGCAAATTGGACATAATTTCACACAAAACTCCAAAAATAGTCTGAACAAAATTGTTGGCATCCTTAATTTAATATTTGGTTGCACACTGTTTGGAATACCTGCAATCAATCACTTCCTATAACCATCATCAAGCTTCTTACACCTTTCAACTGGAAGTCTGGACCACTATTCTCTTGCAAAATGCTCCAGGTCTCTCATATTGGAAGGCGCCTTCTCCCAACAGCAATTTTAAGATCTCCCCACAGGTGATTAATGGGATTTAGATCAGGACTCATTGCTGGCCACTTCAGAACTGCTTTGTTTCCATTCATTTCTGGGTATTCTTGAAGTATGTTTGGGATCATTGTTCTGCTGGAAAACCCATGAACTAGGACGCAAACCCAGCTTTCTGACACTGGGCACTACATTGCGACCCAAAATCCGTTGGTAATCTTCAGATCTCATGATGACTTGCACACATTCATTGCAACCAGTTCCAGGGGCAGCAAAGCAACCCCAAAACATCTTTGAACCTCCACCATATTTGACTGTAGGTACTGTGTTCTTTTCTTTGTAGGCCTCATTCTGTTTAAGGTAAGCAGTGGAATGATTTGCTTTACCAAAAAGCTCTATGTTGGTCTCATCTGTCCACAAGATGCTTTCCCAGAATGATTTTGGCTAACTCACATACATTTTGGCAAACTGAAGTCTAGCTTTTTTACGTCTCGGTCAGCAGTTGGGTCCTCCTAGGTCTCCTGCCATACTGTTTCATTTCATTCAAATGTTGACGTATAGTTCACGCTGAGACTGATGCACCCTGAGCCTGCAGGACAGCTTGAATTTCTTTGCAACTTGATTGGGGCTACTTATCCCCCATCTGGACTATCCTGCGTTGCAACTTTTCATCAATTTTTCTCTGCTGTCCATGTCCAGGGAGATTAGCTACAGTGCGATGGGTTGTAAACTTCTTGATTATGTTGTGCACCTTGGACAAAGCAACATCAAGATCTCTGGAGATGGACTTCTAACCGTGAAATTGTAGAAATGTTTTAACAATTTTCGCTTTCAACTCCTCAAACAGTTCTCTTCTCCTCTTTCAGTTCTCTATGTTTAGTGCGGAAAACATACAGACACACAATGCAAAGTATGAGTCAAATTATCCCCTTTTTATCTGGTTTCAGGTGTGATTTTTATATTGCCCACACCTGTTACTTGCCACAGGTAAGTTTAAACGAGTATCACATGCTTGTAACAAAGTTATTTACCCACAATTTTGGAAAGGTGCCAGTTATTTTGGGGTTTTGTGTGAGGTTACATTTAATTTGCTTTTTTTTCTGTTTTTTTTTTTTTTTCGTGTTGTTCCAATATGCGCAAAGGAAATAAACGTATATAATAAAACGTGTAATTGCAATAGCGTACATAATAAAACGTGTAATTGCAATAAAATTGTGGGAGAAATACTTCATTTTCTGGAACAATTTCAAGGGGGTCAACACTGCACATGGTTTTTGCATGACCCTTCCTGCCCTGGTGTTTTGACCCTGGATACGATAATACCAATGGAGCCAAAAATTAGTGGCAAAAGGGTCCCAATTTTCACTCATGAAACTTAATGGGCACAATACGCCACTGCTTTTTGGTGCCGTGACCTAAAGCTGCAACTTCTGGCTGCTGTTTTGAGCGCTGACATTAATGTATTCAGCTCACATGGAAGACCTGCTGATTTTTGACTCTGTTTCAATCAAGAGCTCTTGAGGGAGCTGTGACCTGCCTGTCCGTTCTCTTGATTTGTATGAATGTTATTATTTTTATGCAGGGCCGGATAAAAAGCTTTATGAACAGCTCCATAAACTATTTTACACTGTGTCAGCGAGAGTTCTCTCATCAGCCATCAAGCCGGAGTTTATTCCGGCCACAATCGCGTTCCTCGCCAAGAAGTTCACATCCACGCTCCTCATTTAAAATATATCATCTGAAGTCATATTGATCCATCCTTAACCCCTCGGAGGCACAGCTCTACACCATTTATTTCTTAGGATACTTTTTTTTATCTGTTTTGACAAAGAGATAAAACATTAGAAATAACGAAAGTGAATCTTCCAACTGTTGTTTCAGGTGATCGGATGTGTTTTTTACGAAACGATGGGTCAATATTGGAGCTTTACAGGAGCAGTGGGTCTAGACAGGACGGAGTATGAGAGACGAAGAGAGTGCCCGAGTGGCAGTTCCAGGGCGTTAGTAGAAGAGAAGATAAGTAAAAGCCATACTGGTACCATAACTCCCCTAAGGGGAGCGAAAATGCTGAACTGTTGGTTGAGTAAAGGATTTAGCTAAACAGGACTGTAGTGTAAAGAAGACAGAGAACAAGTAAAGAGAGAGAAGAGAAAGGGAATTAATTTGAGAAGATATGTGCCCCTATCTTCTGTATCTAATCCTGACTAAGTTAATGCTCAGTAAAAGGTTTATTTTAAATTAGTGGTCTCTCTTCCTGAAATGTTCAAATCTGGTCCTGGCCAACCAGCAACATCGGTTACATGTGCCCTGGAAGGAGCCCCACCTTCATGTAACGTGCCATGGCGTAAGAGAGGACTACCTCGCCCATGGCCACCGCCCAGCACCATGTTACAGATGACGTACTGATATGGGGAATCTGTGGATGATGCACTGTTATGGAGACTAGGAGTTGGGGTCCTGAGCACAAATATCTCCCCTCTTACCTTTTTACTATCTTGACATTGAACATATTTGTTTCTTCCGGAATATCTAAAGCCGCAGTCTGCGGTGGTATTAGCTGCCTCCGAGGACGATGGATGTGGTTTATCGACTGCTGTTTTATGTGTTATTACATATGTTCTTCCCTCTAATAGCAGCGAAATTTATCAGCTCGACACATTAAAATATGGTCATAATAAGTAATGTTTATTGCCTGATCTAAGACTTTACGGGCGGCAGATAAATAACGTTTTAGGTGAAGTTACTTGTCTTCTGCTCCATATTTAAACTTTAGGTTTTTGTGTGCAGCCGGTGAGTTTCAGCGTTCGGGATTTCGATACTTCTGTTCAATGGGTCAAAAGACTCCTTTGCACCCAACATAAGCCTAAAAAGGTGTTATACTGTATCTATCTATACATGTTTTACCATTGTGGCTTATGGCATACGTCAGCATTATATATGTCAGGATTTTATTTTGCCGGGAGATGTGTACGATGTGAAGCCTTACGGAGCTCGTGAATAGAGGTAACATAAGTAATAAATCTATTTAGAAGGATACAGTGCATAACTAATAAATCTGGGGAAAAAAGTGACTCCCTCTTTATTCCCGAGAGGCAACGGAGGTTGTCGAATCCATCTGATGCCACTCATTTCTGTGCAAAACAGTAGTCACCGTCCATATTTGCTAACGGTTACGAATTTTAACACACTGCTCCAAATTTGGACATGTCGTGTACCCCAAAAAAGCAGACTTTCTGCAAACTCGACCCAAAAGTGGGTGTTTCTGCTTGGTTAGGAGGAGTCACCTAGTTGGTCATAGGGAAAGGATTTAATAGTCTGTGGCCTCTAGGAAAGAGCCCTGAATACTTCCTCCTGCCAGAATCCCTGGCATCTCTTCTGACTTGTAACCCCCGCTTGAAGTCATCGTTATGGCATGACATCGCTCCAGACCATCTATTCAGGAGAGGCACAGGCGATGCCTGAAGTTGAGATAGGTTTCTGGTCTAGTGCCACAGACTACTGACGTGGCCGCTGGACCATGGTCCCGTGAAAAAGTTTGCTCAACTTTTCTGATAACTTCTGGATTATCAAATATTTGGATATCTGTAGGGCTGGAGAAAAGTTGGTAAAATTAACACATTTGGATGAAAAACCTAAAAGAATTAAGAAAAAAAATTAAATCCTAAATAAAATAAAAAAAAAAAATAAATAAAATCCTCATGTCAGCTTTCTCCTCCGCAATCTAAACACAACTAAAAAAAATAGTCATCACAGAAACCGCTGGTAAAATTATTGGATGTGTTATGCAAAACGCATGCCTTACACTTTTTTTTTTTTTTGATGACTGGTCTGTCTTAAAAGAACACCATTAACATTCCCTTGCAAATATTCCCCAGGTTAAATACATGGGTCTAAAGGTTAAAAACATTATACGGAGTATTGAGATCCTAAAAAAAAGTCCACCAGAGTCAATGAGGGTCAGGCGTCCGACAGCTGATGGACGTGGTTATTACACCTTAGGACCTAGCGTCCTCAATTCCAGTCAAAAAGTCACCACTAAGTATGTCAGTAGCTGGTTATTAACTATTCCCTGTTCCCGTCCGTCTGCTTCCTAGAGTAAGAGGACAGCGCCTGACGGAGCAATTGCATTAAATACATGCTGGAGATGCGGCCTCCGGTGCCATTCTCTGTGTTGACAGCTCTTGTCCGGAGGTGCTTTTTATAAAGAGGATTAATGTCATTGCACTAAGGGCAGCTCATAGCTCTGTGTGCCGCCGGTGCCCACATTGAAGCTCCCGTTATGGAGTAGTTTATGACTTCTCGAGTCTGTATCTAGAGCCGCGGCCAATTGCAGTGCATTCGAAGGGTAAATCTGAAGACAGACACTATATTTATATAGTCAGCAAAACATAAAATGCTGAGGCCGGAGTACAGCTCAAAGAAAAAAAATCCAAAAATTGATGTGTGGTTCTTGGATAACTGGAAGACCGCATCCAGATTGTCCCTTCATATTTTCTAGGGTGTAGGGAGTAAGTATCAAGGAACTGGGTTCTGTTATCGAATAGTGAAGGGCACAATGATAAAATAATATTGGGGACCCCCTTTCTTTACCAGGCAGAATAGTGTTTGGATTGGACAAACGTTTGCTAAACCCCTTGGCCAACTTCAACAAATGTCACCAAGCAGTTGCAAAGGATATGAAGGTCAATGGTGGTTGGGATTTTTGGTCAAGCTCATTCTGTTGAATGTGTCCCAAAAAATGGAGACATAGAAATACTTGGCACTTGAGTGATATATGGTTTGGGACCCAACTTGTGCACCTTACCTTGGAGTGCCGCTATCTTCTAGCTAAACAATGGCGATGACATGGAGACATCCCCAACAATCAACTGATCTGGAAGGGTTCCATGAAAAAAGGGTAATTGAAAGGGACTTGCTGACCCAGGAATACCCAAAAATTAGATGAACACCCACTACTTTTGTTTTTTTATTTTTCCAAGCTTTAGCCCTTTCAGCCATGGACATGACAACATTTTCCGAATTATATCCTAAAACTTTGGAGAGTCCTAATAAATTAGGGACTATTGGCATCCCATGAATAGAAATGTTCCATGTAACACAGAGTCTTCATTCAGGAGACTTTTCTTATAGTTCTAATTTCCAGATTTCTTATATTTTTAGCTGTTCTCTATTTTTTCATCACTTTGGCACATACCCAGCTTGGCACGAATGGATGTAATATCTGCATTTTTTCTGCCTAGATTTAAACCGGGCACATTGCGATTTTCTACTAATTCAGTAAGAACATAATTGACCTGTAAAAATACGCTTTGATTCCTACCTACTTCATTAAGTAGGAGGTATGAGGACATTTGCTCTGAAATAGCTGAAAAATATTGGACCTGTCACAAAAAAAAATCAGGCTTCAGAATCAAATAACTGAATATTTTGCATTTACACATAGCTATGGATGTATTATTAAAGCAAACACAAAATGTGAACTGTCATGCAATACTTATTTCTACCAATAGATGGCCCGTTAGAAATGTAGTCCTCATCCCTGTTGAATATCAGCATGATTCCCACAGCTCACCAAGTGGTCAGACATGGTATTGCATGTAAGACATAACAATAGTTTAAAGAGGTTATTTCAGTACCGACATCGATGACATATCCCAAAAAAACTTGTAGCTCAAAATGCATCACCTCCTCCTATGTTAGCTTGGCTAGGCTCTGTATATATGGCTCCCAGTTTCCAGAGCACAAGCGAATTATGAAATATTTTTGACAAGCTAATAGTAGAGCTCCACTAACAAGAGCAGGAGGAGAGAAATGCATGTCATCCTTGGAGAACAGTGGTCAGGATCTTCCTTACCAACCACAATACAATTTTTTGCCTATTTTTATTTTATTTTTACCTCCTGCATTTAAACTTTAAGAAGTGTTGCCTCTAAGGACACATTCACAGGTCAGTATTTTCCACTTATAAGAAAAACAGACTGATTATTTTGATCGGAGTGTGGTTCGAGTTTCATCATTTTATTCTTATACGTGGAAAAACTTGCATAGCCGATTTCGATCTGATGCTTGGATCAAAATTGGACATGTCTCCATGATTATCTGCGGACTGCAGTCTACGAAAAAACACACTGTCATTCTCCCTATTAAAGAAGCTATACGCGAAACGCGCGTCGGGGTCGATGGCTGCCGCGTTGTGACCACCCACTCAGGTTTGTGTGCACTTGCACCCTATGTAGACACTATGCCTATTCATCTGCCCAAGGCTTAAAGGCTAGATAGTCCATGCACAGCACTTGCACCTTATATTTGCTTTTACGTTTACTTACCTGTCTAGGATCTAATGGTTAGTTAGCTCAGCACAAGCACTTTACACTTTATTTATGTCTACCCAATGTATTTAGGATTTATTAACTGGACAGTTTAGCATAGGACTTCTGTTGCTGACCTTGCAATATGGTGCATAATATTACATTTGGCATATATATTTCTATATACACCTTTATTATTATAATGAAATCCTCTTTTTAACATCTTTTGCACAGCACTTTATTTATTAATCATGTATATGTCCATTCAATAATATTCTTCACTCGATTATATTTATTTAACTGTTTGGACACTACACATATTATGTATGTATTATTTTTTGTTATATAATTTGGATTCATCTGTGACCTGTATGGCTTCTCCTGTTTTCCATCTCCACCATTTTTGTATTTTTTAAAGAATTTTTCTTGTCTTTTTATTCATTACTAATAAACATTATAAATTTTACTTTGGCTCAGTACTTCTATTTTCCCCTGTAGGTTATTTTAGAAATCCTAACAGCGAGTGTTCAGTTTCACTACAGCGCCATCACAGGGGGAAATTAAGCATTACATATGGTCCATTCCATTCTATGGGTACTTTGGATAATGCAGAACAGGACCAGTCCTCCAGAGAGGGAGACGCTCTTCGTAACTGACTCAATTTTGGCTTAGGGACGAGTATCCAGAACAGAAGACCCTCGTCCTCTATTGACTCAGAATTCTCTACCGGGGTCTGTAAAAATGTGTTTTCTGTATTAGACAACCCCTTTATGATGATAGACCTGTTACTAAAATGCCAAATAAACAGGCAAAAAATGATATTTGCCGAGGTGGGAACCTACATGTCTGGCAAAAGGAGAATGATTAGATTTATCTAAACCTGTCGTATAGAGAAGAATGACTAATATGAAACAAGACGCTCGACCCTCGGCGCCCGCTCCTGCTAAACAGGATGATATTATCAGCCGCCATCTCTGAAGTCAGTGACCTCACATGTTTATATTCAGGGCGACCATCAGATTCCAGCCGAAAATCTGTTTATTGTGGATTCTTTCATCTGTGGCTACAAGACGTGAGATAAGCCGCGAGTAAGAGGCGCTCACGTCCCTTCACCCTTCGCTACGCTACAGACCTTTTCATTTTTCCTCTTAATCTGCCAATTTCAGGTGCGGGCGTGCGGCAACTAATAAAAATAAAATGAAATTTCCATTTTTAAGTCAGTGGGATAATATAGACCGTTGCCAGACTTAATTTCCTCTCCAATCTACGGGCTTGCCTATTGACACATTCGAGAGCAAATCCGATCTGGACACAGGTCTGTTGACGGAGGAAATATATTTCGGCTGACAGTGGACGAGGATCTCGAGGGAACGGTGATGGATAAATCTTGCAAGAGCTATTTGACAGATTTAAGCGTCTCGCTACAAAACAAACAAGTAGCCGGTCAATAAGGATCTGATGAAATGGAACTTTTGAGTCTCTTGCCAGTCAGGATGGGATTTTAGGAAAAAAAGAAAAAGAAAATGACCAAAAAATATACAACAGTATCAATAGAAGACATAATGTCCTCACATATTTCTGAGGGTATCTAATGACCTTCCGAGTTCCCACCCTTCCACTGTTAGTGTTTGTGAAGCAAAAACCTTGGAGAAAGAGGTGGATCCAATACACAAAGTCATTGTGTGGATCAAGAGGTATATACAATTTGCCCCCCTTTGGTTCACGTGAATTAGTACGTTTGGGGAGGAAGCTAGGACCAATGCAACACAAAAAATCATCACATGAAGCAGTTTAGTTGCCCTCGCATCACTGCTAGTGAATATGAAGCATTTAGCTTGCGGAATGTGATCTGACCAACATAACTTAGAAAGTCATCATATATCCTATAACCTATACTGTTTTTAACCCCCCATCCAGTGCTGGCGCACGTAGAACAATAAGCTTGATGTATGAGGAGCTTACGCTGTTTTTTTCTGGTTGGAGAAACAACTTGCTGCAGCGGAAACCTCCCCCATAAAGCTAACCATACATAATAAGTAGCTATTCTCCCGTTAGCTATTTTCCCCAACGCCCCCAAACATTGAAACTCTCTAATCTGGCAGAGACTTATTTACACGCCGAACAAAAGGTTTTCTGTTGATTCTTCTCTACCCTGACATAATCTTTTGGGGGGAGACTCAGGAGGTCCTCATACACTTTAGAGGAAAATCGGTTAGTTTGGCTGACATTTATCGATTGACTATGGGGCTCTAACCTGAGACTGCTGTATACATTTCACATGTACAAACACTTCACTTGGTGCCTCCTCTGCTCAGATCGGCGTTCCATTCATCCTGCTTCCAAGATATCCACTGCATGGAAATTCCAGTGGTAAGTCTAAGCCATGCCTTTTGACTTTTCTGCATTGTGTCAAATCAGTGTTTTTGCAGCCTTTTATTTCACCCTTAAAAAGCAATGAAAAATTGCAAATCTGCTTTTTGCATTTTTTGTACCGTCTTTGGGGAACAAAACGAACTTCATTAAACATGTACTGTGAACAAATCACATATGTAATCCTCACCCCCCCAAAGAAATGCACCAAAAAAGCTGCAAAAACTGAGAAAAACCCTGTTGACCATAGACTTATTAGTTCTGGATCTTACCTGCCCCTTAAATTTGTAGGTTTTTGGCTCAGCAGATACATATCTGATGGAAATGTTTAGGTCCTCATATATATATATATATATATATATATATATATATATATATATACGGTATATCTCATTTATTAGGGATGAAATCCAGGAGGCACTACTGAGGATGGACCATCTGGAGAACATCTGAGGAGCACAAAGTTCCTCCAGTGGAGAATTATATGGAGAATTATGTAATTTTATTTCATATGTTTGCTACGTGACTTTTCAGGAACCTGAGCACTGCTGAATACATTTATATGTGGCCGAAGAATGTCTCCTTCATAAATCCCAAGTCTGCGTCTCTCTTACGTCAGCCTTTGAAAGTTACGTATCAAACTTAGCAAAAGCAACGAGCTGACAAGTACATGGATTATGCGGGTTGTCAAAGCCTTTTAGACGCCTTTTAAGTGTCAGGAGGAACTGTGTGGCCTTCAGATGTTCTCCAGGAGGTTCGTTCTCGGCAGTGCCTCTTGTTTTTCATTCCTAATAAATAAAATACATTTTGACACTGGAAATTTGAAGATAGGGGGTCGCTTTACATAAGAAATACTACTGAAAATAAAGAGAAAAATCAAGCTGCGGTCGGTTTCCTCTGAACATATGAACAGCTCTGGATGCCCAAGGCACAATTTTATATTATATATTTAGATGACATTGTGTTTCCTTAGAAAAAATAATTTATAAAACTGGTTAAAAAAGGGAATGTGTGTTGCTTGGTTATGTAAGAGTATTATTTGGGTATTGTGACGACTCAGCATAAATGAGGAAAATCTGACCACCTGTGCGGGGGTCAACTATTCGTAATTATGCCAGACGTACTATTTCTTGTTCAGCAAATCATGGACATAAGCCATTGTTTTGTGTGACCCTTTTTGTATGTAAATTTGTAGAATGCCTGCTGACTACATTGCATCAGCCCCCTGCAGTGTACTAGTCTGCAACATTTGGGGACCAATTAGACAGTCTAATTGATCTAGCGAACAATGAAGGAATAGCCATGATTATCTCCCCCCAATTCTGTGGAGCACAATGCCCTGAAATGGGAGCAAAGAGATATAAAAAAAGGACCTGCTCATGTTACCGGTGTTTTCTACTGGACTTCAGGGACCATGCTTCCAGTTGGCGGATTACAGTACTGTTCCACTGTCCAACACTGAGCACATTAATTCGCTTGGATAACCCAGGTTGGGACAATCCGGTCACCAGGCCACATACCTCTCTGTGCTCGGTCAGCTTCCTAAGCTTGCCGCTACCTCCTCTCAGCGGGTGACCGCCAAAAGCGGGTCCTGCTGGTTGGCACAGCTGGTGCTGGAGGCCCCAAAGTTGTTTAGGCTCTAATCCCTGGTGAGCCAGCAGAAGGGTGAGACTCTGTCACTTGCACCATCTTGTGTCCTTGCTGGGAATGTAATACCTACTTTTAATTGTTGAGGACCCAATAAAGTTTTACCGGAGGGTGGTACTCTCACTGTGTGTGTTGTCTGAGTAGTGTTCTGCCCATGGGGAAGGAGCGCGGGAGTTCAGTGGGATGAGACCCGGCCATGCGGTGTTTCTAAAGACAGCCAGGCCAGCAGACGAGTGTACCCTCATGTCTCTACAGGTATATATTAGTATTCTAAGTATGGATGAGTCTCACATGGCTATAAATGGGTATCATGTGGCTATACATGGGTATCAAAAGAATATATCTCTATAACATGGGTATTTATGAGTATGATACAGGTATAAATAGGTATTATAGGTTATACATATATGGGTATTATTTGAATATACCATGGGTATAAATGAGTAATATAAGGGTATTTATGGGTACACATACAGCTCTGGCAAAAATTAAGAGACCACCACATCAAATCCCTGTCATGGGCAGCCGAATCTCCAGACCTGAACCCCACTGAAAACCTCTGGAATGTAATCAAGAGGATGATGGATAGTCACAAGCCATCAAACAAGGAAGAACTGCTTACATTTTTGCGCCAGAAGCATTGTGAAAGACTGGTGGAAAGCATGCCAAGACGCATTTGTATTTGTAATGTATTTATGAGTATTATATGGCTAGAAATGAGTATTATATGGATATGCAGTGTTACACTACTGTTTCAGCCTCTGCTGTCAGGCCTTCTACGCCAGATCAGGTTGCAGCATGCCACAGAGTAGTCAGATACTTGGCATCTTAACTACTACTTTAGCTGGTCTCTGCTATGCCATAGTGATTCATCTGACCTATTCAACTCTGCTGCATTGTCGGGTTCTGCTACATATCCACACTAAGTCACCTCACCTACTTAACGCTGCTTCATTGCTTGGCTCTGCTATATCATAACACTCAACCACCTGACAACTCAATTTGGCTACATTGCTGGTCTCTGTTATACTACAGTACTTTAATTATCCAATTCATGGGACCTACTCAAGTCTGCTACATTGCTGGGTTCTGCTACATAACTGCTACTCAGGACTCTGTGACAAACTATGCTTTACCACAGAGTCTTCTCCGCTACACCGTTATCTTCACTATGCTTCATCGGTCTCCCTTTGCTGAGTCTCAGACTTCCTTGTAGTCTACTGCTCTTCTCCTCCAAACGCCAAGCAGCCATTACAGCCTCCATTATTCCTTCCTTTCCGTTCCGCTGCACCGCCGCATCTGTCCGTGCTGCTCACCTGGAACAAGGGCTCGGACAATCCACTTTCCCATGTGTACATAACTTTGAGAGTGTGTATAACTATATGTGTATTATATGGGTATTAAATACGTATTTTAAGAATATTTAGCCACTTTAAAGCAATAAATGTGCAGTATATGGATTTGCATGGTATCATGGGTATATATGGGTGCACATGGCAGTGCCAGGGTGCAGCACTCCGCGGCAGCACTGGGGATCCTGGAGAGAAATGGCCTCAATCTAGGTTCATCTTGTCCCAGTTCCAGTTCACTTTTCTTTATACGGATGTCATCATGTTGCTGTGTGTTTAAGCCCTTTCCCGAGGTATGGCCGTCGTAAAATCCAAACGCACCGGAAATAAGTGTTTGCAGAATTCCATATCCATGTGTTATACTGGAGATTTACACAACAGTAAAGTGGATGAAATCCAGTTTATATATCGGGTTTATTTTCCATTTAATATCCACATTCTATAACTTTATGGCTGGGACTAAATTGTAATCGGTACCTGGCTGATGCACGGATTAATGCACGTACAGATCGGTAATGCAGACCGGCACGTCGTCTCCTAAATCAGCGCTGGCCCCGTCACTGAGCACTTCCATCTGACTGATGGATTCTGCTCTTTGTGAGATGAACCCGCCATATACAGCAGCGCCTCAACTTTATGTTTATACACTTCCATAATCATATTTCACAGTTGTCTAATGCCAAGTGACATATGATCAGACCGTCCACACATTCAGGCCGGGATTAGCACAATTCCTTAAAGGGAATCTGCCCCTTATTTCACAATGTTGTTTGCGGATACAAGACTCTGCATTCATTTATTTCTGATCTTTATATTCACTATTTGGAGAAAAGTGGTGTTACATAGGTCTCAATCATTGAATTCAGGTTTTTCCGTCAGAGCAATTGTCACCTGGTATATAACATCCAGCCCCTCGCCCCTGGTGTATAACATCTGGCATCATTTCCCCCTGGTATATAACATCCGGCCCCTCGGCACCAGTGTGTAACATCTGGCTCCATTTCCCCCTGGTATATAACATTCGGCCCCTTGCCTCCGGTGTATAATACCTGGCACCATTTAACCCCTTGTGAATAACATCCAGCCCCTCGGCTCCAGTGTATAACATCTTGCTCCATTTCCTCCTGGTATATACCATCCAGCCCCTCGCCCCTGGGGTATAATACCCGGCTTTGTTTCCCCCTGGTGTATAACATCCAGCCCCTTGCCCCCGATGTATAACATCTGCCTCCATTTCTCCCTGGTTTATAACATCCGGCCCCTCGCCTCTGGTGTATAATACCTGGCACCATTTCTGCCTGGTATTTAAAGGGAACCTGTCACCTGAATTTGGCGGGACCAGTTTTGAGTCATATGGGTGGGGTTTTCGGGTGTTTGATTCACCCTTTCCTTACCCGCTGGCTGCATGCTGGCCGCAATATTGAATTGAAGTTCATTCTCTGTCCTCCGGAGTACACGCCTGCGTAAGGCAATATTGCGATCTCGCTATGTGTGACACGTACCAGCGATCAGGCCCCTGCTGTGAGATCGCTGGTCGTGTCGGAATGGCCTGGACCTTTTTTTGGTCGTTGAGGTCCCGCTGACATCGCTTGATGTCTTCACTGGTAACCAGGGTAAACATCGGGTTACTAAGCGCAGGGCCGCGCTTAGTAACCCGATGTTTACCCTGGTTACCAGCGTAAATGTAAAAAAAAACAAACAGTACATACTCACCATCTGATGTCCGTCAGGTCCCTTGCCGTCTGCTTCCTACTCTGACTGTCTGCCGGCCCTACACTGAGAGCACAGCACAGCAGTGACGTCACCGCTGCGCTCTGCTCTCACTGTACGGCAGCACTGTCAGAGCAGGAAGCAGACGGCAAGGGACCTGACGGACATCAGATGGTGAGTATGTACTGTTTGTTTTTTTTTACATTTACGCTGGTAACCAGGGTAAACATCGGGTTACTAAGCGCGGCCCTGCGCTTAGTAACCCGATGTTTACCCTGGTTACCCGGGTGCTGCAGGGGGACTTCGGCATCGTTGAAGACAGTTTCAACGATGCCGAAGTCGTTCCCCTGATCGTTGGTCGCTGGAGAGAGCTGTCTGTGTGACAGCTCCCCAGCGACCACACAACGACTTACCAACGATCACGGCCAGGTCGTATCGCTGGTCGTGATCGTTGGTAAATCGCTATGTGAGACGGGGCCTTATGACTGCACCTAGTGCACAAGGTCAATACAGACATGGTTGGAGGAGTTTGGCGAGGAAGAACATGTCCAAAGCCCGGAATGAACTAGACAGGAGATTGTGATCCCGTCCTCTCCTCCACCATGAGTGTTTGACTTCACAAATCCTCTTGTCATGGTTTATTTGGAAGTTTTGACTGGTACCTCAGGGGTTAAGGCTTTTTGGCCTCTCTGGCATTGAGAGGGCTTTAAATGGCCTCAGCTGGGCTCCAGTCTTTGCCAGTTATACTTCTGCTCTAGGCTGAGTACTTTGACCCTTGTGTGCTTGTGCCTTGTGCCTGCTTTTGTATGTTATCCTGTTATTGACCCGGTTCTGTCCCCCGTTTATTGTTGTCTATTGATTCGGTTCTGCTCATTCGTTTGCCTGGTTACTGACTTCTGCTCCATCGTGACTACCCATTTGCCTGTCCCCTTGGTACTTATGCTGCCCTCTCTGGTTTCTGACACTTGGCTTGTGTTTGATTCAACCGCTCCCGGTTCTACCCCCTGCAGTCACGTGCCGCAGGTCCTACACGTCAGTGGTCGCGCCCAGTTAAGCTTTCTGTGCGCTGCCCAGCCCCACTCATCTGGGACATTGCGGAACATGTGTACTGAGTGAGCTATATCAGTCACGGTGTTCCTTATACCTCTTATAGATGAAAGGGAAAAAATTTCCACAGACATCTCCAAAATCTTGTAGAATGTCTTCCCAGAAGATTGAATATATTTTCAAATCAGTATGAGCTCTATATTTCTGATACAGAGTTCCAAATCTCCTGCAGATTCCACAGAAACCCACCAATCGATGAAAATACTTGTCAAAAAATGCACCATTCAGCAGACAAGAGTGCTCACAGACATCCAGAGATTGTCTATTGTGCCCGCACACGGCTCTGGGGGCGCTGATGCAGGAGCTGAGATCTTCTGTCTTCTGAACTTAGCGCTTTTGCATGCAGGGCAACAAACTTTTGTAGGGGTCTAAGGACCTTGACCAAAGCGATCTACACAGCATTTAAGCGCCTATGAAATATTAAACATCGTGAAAGTGTGAATATACAATAAGGTCACAAGTGCTCAGTTGGTGGCCCCGAGCTCAACAACTCAGGTTCTTCTCAGTAGTCTCTGCCCGGAACTTACTGATTCATCTTGATTGGCAGGTCAATCATTGTCCTTCATTACAATGCTTTACTCTAAAATCTTTCACATGAGCAACTTTGTAGATGATCTATCACAGAACAAATAGATATCACGTAGATTGACAGATATTTAGATAGATGGAAAGTAGTGAAAGTAGAACATGTGTAAAATGTTACTACTGTATGTAGAGAAACTCTTCCAGATTATTCCTATAAACCAAAGGGTAGGACACAACCAGGGGCCTAAAAGCCTGAGAACATATCTTCAAAACCGGAGCCTGTCCTTTGAAATCCAGAATCTGCTACATTCCTCGTGTCCATGACCCTCAAAACATATCAGGCCAACAATATAATAGATATGATCTATCTATTATGGTAAACAGCATCACACTCTCTCCCGCATCTGAAATCCGCTGCCTAGGGGGAACTCTCGATTCTGCCCTGTCCCTCAAACCGCACGTCCAAACTCTTGCCAACTCTGTTGTGAATTTGGATTCTGGGCTCCCCCGGTGGCTACTGGTGGAATTGAACTTGTGTCATCATCTTTCCTGTTCACCTGTTCTCATCAGATCTGGGTGTCGCTATATAACCTGGCTTCTCTGTTAGTTGCTTGCCGGTGAACAATGTTATCAGAAGCCTCTCTGTGCTTGTTCCTGCTCCCAGACATCTACTAGATAAGTTTGACTTTCGTCCTTGTTTGTTTTTGTTTTTTGGTTCCAGTTCACAGCTGCAGTTTCGTTACTGTGTCTGGAAAGCTCTTGTTGATCAGGAATTGCCACTCTGGTATTATGAGTTAATGCCAGAGTCCTAAAGTAATTTCTGGATGGTGTTTTGTTAGGGTTTTCTACTGACCATGAAAGTGTGCTTTCTGTCTTCTGCTATCTAGAAAGCGGACCTCAAATTTGCTAAAACTATTTTCCTGCTGCGTTTGTTATTTCATCTAAAATCACCGCCAATATATGTGGGGGGCCTCTGTCTCCTTTTTGGGCATTTCTCTAGAGGTGAGTCAGGTCTTATATTTCCCTCTGCTAGCATTATTTAGTTCTCCGGCCGGCGCTGGGCATATAGGGATAAAAAGTAGGACATGCTACCTGGCTACTTCTAGTTGTGCGGTAAGGTTTAGTTCATGGTCAGTACAGTTACCATCTTCCAAGAGCTTGTTCCTATATAGGCTTATGCTAGTTCTCTGGCCATGGAGATCATGACAGTTTGACCGGCCAACTAAAGGGTTAAAATCCTTGGCTGAGAAAGGAGAGAAATAAGAAGTCTGCTGAGAGTTTTTTTTTTTTTTTGTGCTCTTAATTGGATCACTTGCCAGTCTGTCTATAATGGATCTTCAGAGTGTAACTGCAGGTTTGAATAATCTCGCCACGAAAGTACAAAGTTTGCAAGATTTTGTTGTTCATGCTCCGGTATCAGAGCCGAGAATTCCTTTGCCGGAATTCTTCTCAGGGAATAGATCTGGCTTTCAGAATTTTAGAAATAATTGCAAGTTATTTTTGTCCCTGAAATCTCGTTCTGCTGGAGACCCTGCACAGCAGGTTGGGATTGTGATTTCCTTGCTCCGCGGCGACCCTCAAGACTGGGCTTTTTCATTGGCACCAGGGGATCCTGCGTTGCGCAATGTGGATGCGTTTTTTCTGGCCTTGGGGTTGCTCTATGAGGAACCTCATTTGGAACTTCAGGCAGAAAAAACTTTGATGTCCCTATCGCAGGGGCAAGATGAAGCTGAAATTTACTGCCAAAGATTCCGTAAATGGTCTGTGCTTACTCAGTGGAATGAGTGTGCCTTGGCGGCTACTTTCAGAGAGGGTCTCTCTGATGCCATTAAGGATGTTATGGTGGGGTTCCCTGTGCCTGCGGGTCTGAATGAGTCCATGACAATGGCCATTCAGATCGATAGGCGTCTGCGGGAGCGCAAACCAGTGCACCATCTGGCGGTGTCCACTGAGAAGACGCCAGAAAGCATGCAGTGTGATAGAATTCTGTCCAGAAGCGAGCGGCAGAATTTTAGACGGAAAAATGGGTTGTGTTTCTATTGTGGGGATTCTACTCATGTTATATCAGCATGCTCTAAGCATACTAAAAAGCTTGATAAATCCGTTTCCATTGGCACTTTACAGTCTAAATTTATTTTGTCTGTGACCCTGATTTGCTCTTTGTCATCTATTACCACGGACGCCTATATCGACTCTGGCGCCGCTTTGAGTCTTATGGATTGGTCCTTTGCCAATCGTTGTGGGTATGATTTAGAGCCTTTGGAGACTCTTATTCCTCTGAAGGGGATTGACTCCACCCCATTGGCTAATAATAAACCACAATACTGGACACAAGTGACTATGTGTATTAATCCGGATCACCAGGAGACTATTCGTTTTCTGGTGCTGTATAATCTACATGATGATTTGGTGCTAGGATTGCCATGGCTGCAGTCTCACAACCCAGTCCTTGACTGGAGAGCTATGTCTGTGTTGAGCTGGGGATGTAGGGGGACTCATGGGGACGTACCTTTGGTTTCCATTTCATCATCTATTCCCTCTGAAATCCCTGAGTTCCTGTCTGATTATCGTGACGTCTTTGAAGAACCCAAGCTGGGTTCACTACCTCCGCACCGTGAGTGCGATTGTGCTATAGATTTAATTCCGGGTAGTAAATACCCAAAGGGTCGTTTATTTAATCTGTCTGTGCCTGAACATGCTGCTATGCGAGAATATATAAAGGAGTCCTTGGAAAAGGGACATATTCGTCCATCGTCATCTCCCTTAGGAGCCGGTTTTTTCTTTGTGTCAAAAAAAGACGGCTCTTTGAGACCATGTATTGATTATCGGCTTTTGAATAAAATCACGGTTAAATATCAATACCCATTGCCGTTGCTGACTGATTTGTTTGCTCGCATAAAGGGGGCCAAGTGGTTCTCTAAGATTGATCTCCGTGGGGCGTATAATTTGGTGCGGATCAGGCAGGGGGATGAGTGGAAAACCGCATTTAATACGCCCGAGGGCCACTTTGAGTATTTGGTGATGCCTTTTGGTCTTTCTAATGCCCCTTCAGTCTTCCAGTCCTTTATGCATGATATTTTCCGCGATTTTTTGGATAAATTTATGATAGTGTATCTGGATGATATTCTGATTTTTTCGGATGACTGGGACTCTCATGTCCAGCAAGTCAAGAGGGTTTTTCAGGTTTTGCGGTCTAATTCTCTGTGTGTCAAGGGTTCTAAGTGCGTATTTGGGGTTCAGAGAATTTCCTTTTTGGGATATATTTTTTCTCCCTCTTCCATTGAGATGGATCCTGTCAAGGTTCAAGCTATTTGTGATTGGACGCAGCCCTCTTCTCTTAAAAGTCTTCAGAAATTTTTGGGCTTTGCCAACTTTTATCGTCGATTTATTTCTGGTTTTTCGGATGTCGTTAAGCCATTGACCGATTTGACTAGACAGGGTGCTGATGTTGCTAATTGGTCCCCTGATGCTGTGGAGGCCTTTCAGGAGCTTAAGCGCCGTTTTTCTTCTGCCCCTGTGTTGCGTCAGCCTGATGTGGCTCTTCCTTTTCAGGTTGAGGTCGACGCTTCTGAGATCGGAGCTGGGGCAGTGTTGTCGCAGAAAAGTTCTGACTGCTCCGTGATGAGGCCTTGTGCCTTCTTTTCCCGTAAATTTTCGCCCGCTGAGCGGAATTATGATGTTGGGAATCGGGAGCTTTTGGCCATGAAGTGGGCGTTTGAGGAGTGGCGCCATTGGCTTGAGGGGGCCAGACATCAGGTGGTGGTATTGACTGACCACAAAAATTTGATTTATCTTGAGACCGCCAGGCGCCTGAATCCTAGACAGGCGCGCTGGTCATTATTTTTTTCTCGGTTTAATTTTGTGGTGTCATACCTACCGGGTTCTAAGAATGTTAAGGCGGATGCCCTTTCTAGGAGTTTTGAGCCTGATTCACCCGGCAACTCTGAGCCCACAGGTATCCTTAAGGATGGAGTTATTTTGTCAGCCGTTTCTCCAGACCTGCGGCGGGCCTTGCAGGAGTTTCAGGCGGATAGACCGGATCGTTGTCCGCCTGATAGGCTGTTTGTTCCTGATGATTGGACCAGTAGAGTCATCTCTGAGGTGCATTCTTCTGCATTGGCAGGTCATCCTGGAATTTTTGGTACCAGGGATTTGGTGGCAAGATCCTTCTGGTGGCCTTCCCTGTCACGAGATGTGCGAGGCTTTGTGCAGTCTTGTGACGTTTGTGCTCGGGCCAAGCCTTGTTGTTCTCGGGCTAGTGGATTATTGTTGCCCTTGCCTATTCCTAAGAGGCCTTGGACGCACATCTCGATGGATTTTATTTCAGATCTGCCTGTTTCCCAGAAGATGTCTGTCATCTGGGTGGTGTGTGACCGTTTTTCTAAGATGGTCCATTTGGTTCCCCTGCCCAAATTGCCTTCTTCTTCCGAGTTGGTTCCCCTGTTTTTTCAAAATGTTGTTCGTTTGCATGGTATTCCTGAGAATATCGTTTCTGACAGAGGAACCCAATTTGTGTCTAGATTTTGGCGGGCATTCTGTGCTAGGATGGGCATAGATTTGTCTTTTTCGTCTGCTTTTCACCCTCAGACTAATGGCCAGACCGAGCGGACTAATCAGACCCTGGAGACATATCTGAGGTGTTTTGTGTCTGCTGACCAGGATGATTGGGTTGCTTTTTTGCCATTGGCGGAGTTCGCCCTCAATAATCGGGCCAGCTCTGCCACCTTGGTGTCCCCGTTTTTCTGTAATTCGGGGTTCCATCCTCGATTTTCCTCCGGTCAGGTGGAATCCTCGGATTGTCCTGGAGTGGATGCGGTGATGGAGAGATTGCATCATATCTGGGGGCAGGTGATGGACAATTTGAAGTTGTCCCAGGAGAAGACTCAGCTTTTTGCCAACCGTCACCGTCGTGTTGGTCCTCGGCTTTGTGTTGGAGATTTGGTGTGGTTGTCTTCTCGTTTTGTCCCTATGAGGGTCTCATCTCCTAAGTTTAAGCCTCGGTTCATCGGTCCGTATAAAATATTGGAGATTCTTAACCCTGTTTCCTTCCGTTTAGACCTCCCTGCATCCTTTTCTATTCATAACGTTTTTCATCGGTCGTTATTGCGCAGGTATGAGGCACCGGTTGTGCCTTCCGTTGAGCCTCCTGCTCCGGTGTTGGTTGAGGGTGAGTTGGAGTACGTTGTGGAGAAAATCCTAGACTCCCGTGTTTCCAGACGGAGACTCCAGTATCTGGTCAAGTGGAAGGGATACGGCCAGGAGGATAATTCTTGGGTCACTGCATCTGATGTTCATGCCTCCGATCTGGTTCGTGCCTTTCATAGGGCCCATCCTGATCGCCCTGGTGGTTCTGGTGAGGGTTCGGTGCCCCCTCCTTGAGGGGGGGGTACTGTTGTGAATTTGGATTCTGGGCTCCCCCGGTGGCTACTGGTGGAATTGAACTTGTGTCATCATCTTTCCTGTTCACCTGTTCTCATCAGATCTGGGTGTCGCTATATAACCTGGCTTCTCTGTTAGTTGCTTGCCGGTGAACAATGTTATCAGAAGCCTCTCTGTGCTTGTTCCTGCTCCCAGACATCTACTAGATAAGTTTGACTTTCGTCCTTGTTTGTTTTTGTTTTTTGGTTCCAGTTCACAGCTGCAGTTTCGTTACTGTGTCTGGAAAGCTCTTGTTGATCAGGAATTGCCACTCTGGTATTATGAGTTAATGCCAGAGTCCTAAAGTAATTTCTGGATGGTGTTTTGTTAGGGTTTTCTACTGACCATGAAAGTGTGCTTTCTGTCTTCTGCTATCTAGAAAGCGGACCTCAAATTTGCTAAAACTATTTTCCTGCTGCGTTTGTTATTTCATCTAAAATCACCGCCAATATATGTGGGGGGCCTCTGTCTCCTTTTTGGGCATTTCTCTAGAGGTGAGTCAGGTCTTATATTTCCCTCTGCTAGCATTATTTAGTTCTCCGGCCGGCGCTGGGCATATAGGGATAAAAAGTAGGACATGCTACCTGGCTACTTCTAGTTGTGCGGTAAGGTTTAGTTCATGGTCAGTACAGTTACCATCTTCCAAGAGCTTGTTCCTATATAGGCTTATGCTAGTTCTCTGGCCATGGAGATCATGACACAACTCCTGTCGTCTCCAACTCAAAAACATTGCCAGAATCTGTCCCTTCCTCAGCCCACAATCTATTAAAACTCTTGTGCATGCCCTCATCATCTCCCGCCTCGATTACTGCAACACCCTCTTCTGTGGCCTCCCCGCAAACTCCCTTGCACCACTCCAGTCTGTCCTCAACTCTGCTGCTCGGCTAATCCACCTCTCTCCTCGATACTCCCCTGCTTCACCCCTCTGCAAATCCCTCCACTGGCTCCCAATTCCCCAACGAATCCAGTTCAAACTACTAACACTGATCTACAAAGCCATCCACAACCTGTCCCCTCTCTATATCTCTGAACTAATCTCCCACTATCCTCCCTCACGTAATCTTCGATCCTCCTACTCCCCTCCACACTTATTCATTCCTCACACAACCACCTCCAAGATTTCTCCCGAATATCCCCCATCCTCTGGAATTCCAGGCCTCAACACGTCCGATTATTCACCACCCTCGGATCCTTCAGACGGAACCTGAAAACCCATCTCTTCAGGAAAGCTTAAAGACTGCAATAACCATTCTGCCGCCTCACCAACCACCCGAGCCGCTTCCGCCTCACCAACCACCCGAGCTGCCGCCCCACCAACCACCCGAGCTGCTTCCGCCCCACCAACCACCCGAGCTGCCGCCTCACCAACCACCCGAGCTGCCACCTCACCACCATCAGAGCTGCCACCTCACCACCACCAGTGCTGCAGCACACCGACCTCCTGTCTTTTCCCCATTATCCAGAAGAATGTAAGTCCGCAAGGACAGGGTCCTCTTCCCTCTGTACCAGTCTGTCATTGTAAATTTGTTTACTGTTAACGATATCTATAACCCTGTATGTAACCCCTTTTCACATGTACAGCACCATGGAATTAATGGTGCTATATAAATAAATAATAATAATAATAATATTGGTCATCTCCGCTCTTCAGCAGGTCAGCACTAACTACTCAAAGTATCATTACAGCATCTACAACCTAAACTGTGAAGTATTGAAAGAGGTTCTCATGCTCAAAAAAAATATATATGTCCTTACCGTAAAAAAAATAAAATAATGGCCCCTTTTCCATCACTCAACTATCAAAGAGCACCATAGATGACTTTAGGGTATGTGTGCTTTTGACAGCAATATTAGAAAGGGGGGAAAAATGGGTAAAGTAAATATGTCTCCTTAGACAAAATTAGTTAATTTTCTTTCTTTTTCAATTTTTTAAAACATTTTTTTTAACGATATTGGACAAGGAAGATGAAGTCATTGCAAAGAGTATCTTTAGTAGCCCTCTAAATAGATTCCATAAAGGGTCAAAAAACGATCAATGGTAGACACAGCTTTCTATATTTTCTCCATTTCAAAGCAGCAACTTTGTACGTGAAGCCTTACCAGAACAAAGACAACAAAATCTCTGAACTTCAAATCCCCCTTCCCTATCCCTGAAGTGTTCGGGAAAGTTGTCGATATTTTTAGATCAGTGAGGTCCTCCTTTGTGAAAGGTTAATGTTCCTCGGTGAGGTCCTCGGAGTAGATGTCCAACCTTTGAGGGGGGATTTGGTGCCCTCTCTTGTGGCTCACAGCCTAAGTATAGAGCACGTGAAAAAATTTAAAGATCGATCGCTTCTCCGTATGGATCCTTCTGGTTTTGTCGCGAAGGCTAGATGACTACCACTCAAGACTCACCTTGTTACAGTATGTAGAGAGCTGTGTACATACATCCTCCTTCATGGATCATGAAATTTTAAAGCATCATTTCAAATTACTCTTCATATATATGAACATTAACACTTTTTCTGGCCATTATATGACTTGTATTCTGCATCTGTTACCAGTTTTCACCTCTGCAGGCTCTATCTCTGGTTTTCAGTTGTCTCTGAGCTGGTGGGTGGAGAATAGCTGAGAAGATGTCTCCTATACACAGCACACACAGACATTGAGATTCCTGCTCTCCTATATCATGTTCAGAAACAGCAGCAGCAGCATGGAGGACATTATACCGCAGTACTTAGAAGTGTAGTCTGCCTCTTATTACCTCTCACTTTGGTCCTACATCCTCCTCTTCCTCTCCTCTTCATAGTCCTCAATAGGCAGATGTGTACTCTGATCCCTCAGTGAGATATGAGTCTATTTATTTTGACCAAGAATTATGATTTTTTTTAGCAGTTTTTCAGGATAAATGATGAGTACAGGAGGCAGAAAAAAAGGATAAGAAGTGGCTCATAAGTGGAGAAAGAAGCAGATTTCTGCTAAAGGTTTTGAAAATGATGTGACTATTTAAAGAAGTCTTCTAAAGAAATTGTGAGAATGAAGAAGAAGCAGTGTTGATGTTCCCTATCCCTATAGTCCCTGCATAGTGACTATCTAACCTAGCAAAACTATACTCTGACCTTATTAACGTGAATGCTGCAGATAACGGGGGATGCAGCATTAGACCAGTCCTGTGCAGTCCCTCCATTTCTAGAATTGGTGGTGGCCCTGGAGGTTGGATGTCCATCAATCCTAAAGTGGTGGCATATCTACATTATTTCAATGAGCAGTATGTACTGTAATTCTTTATTTCCCCTGAGGTGGCGTAACAAAACAATTCCATGGACAGCCTACGGACTAGCGAGAAAAGAAAAATAAAGCTTATGCTATAACGATGGACAATTCCTTTAAGAGAATGCATAGCATAAGCATTTTCTCTTATCCGGAGTCAGTTCCACCACATTTCTCTTTTTTACACTTTTATTTTATATCTAGCAAATAACGAGATACCGAGGAGGCTGTAAATTTGGCATTTTTTACTTTTTTTAAAAATTTTACCTTTGAAGTTTTGTTCCCGTCATCTGTTCGTGTTTTCACTAATATGTACAGCATCTGAATATGATCCTCAGCCTCCGGCGGTCTGTCTTTCAAGATTATACATTTGGGTTACATTCAGAGGAGAGATAGACTTTTCGGCTTTTGAAGTTTTTGTGCCATTTTTCTTCATCTTATTTAGGTATATTCTGCTCACTGGTTAACATCTTATAGGGGGATTGCAAAGTAATGAACCCCCCATCCCACCAGATCATACATAGTGAGGGGTTATGGGACCAATTCCAAAAAATGTATGTACGGACGGAACATCATGCTGGATTTGACTCCATGACCAATTTTGGTTTTTGCACCTTCCTCTTTTCCTCCCCTTCTTCCAAGAGCCACATTGTTTATATTATTTCTTCGACAAAGCCGTAGGAGTACTTCTTTTTTGCAGGACGCGTTGTAGTTTATTATTTTTTTTATGGTAACATTCATTTTACCGTATAATGGACTGGAAATATTCCAAAGGGGGTGAAAATTTGAGAAAAATGCAACTCCAACATTGTTTTTTTTTGTGTGTTTAGTTTATACCGCATTCATTGTGTGGCAGGAATGATTTAATTGTTTAGGTCAGAAGGATTACCGTGATATCAAACTTGTACAACTTTTGTAAAAAAAAAGAAAAAAAATGTGGTTTCAATCGCCACTTTCTTAGAACTGGACCTCTTTATTTTTCCATGGATGGAGCCGTGTTAGGGCTTGGTTTTTTGTTTGCTAAGCTGATGTTTTTATGTATTAATTTTTGGGACACAAACGATGTTTTGATCACTTTTAATTGTATTTTTCATCGAGGTGCGTTAACTAAAAATTCACTAATTTTGGGGTCCATTCTACAGATTATTTGATTGTATATATTGATAGAGTTGACTTTTACAGATTTGATAATAGTTTTTGTGGTTTTTATACCTTTTTTTAAATTCATTTATTTTTGTATTTGATAAAGAGTGGTAACTCAATTTTTGTGTTTTTTTCTATACATTTTTGAAAACTTTTTTTAAGTCTTTTTTTATACCATTGTTATGCCCCCCTTATGGGACTTGAACCTGCAATTGTTTTATTGCTTGTTAATATTACAGTCTTGCAGAGAATGTTGGGAATTGTGGTCTCCTATGAAGCTTCACAGGAATACCAAGATGGCGGCAATGGTACAGCAACCCATCGGTGCCCTATGAGTGCACAGCAGGAAGCATGGTGGGCACAGAAGCCAGGTAACTTAAATGCTACTGGTAATTCCTGTAGTTATGCTCGAAGACCACATTTGTAACAATGGTGATCAGAAGATGCTACGACGACCGGTAGGGTGACTGTGAAGATCAGAAGATAGAACAAGGACCGGACAAGTGACAGCGAAGATCAGGAGATATGACGATGACCTGACAAGTGATAGCACGGTCAGAAGATAAGACGAGGATAGGACAAGTGTTTGTGAAAATCAGAAGATGCAACGAGGACTGGACAAGTGTAGGTCAAGATCAGGAGATGTAAGAGAATCAGACAAGTGACAGCAAAGATAATGAGATATGACGAGGACCTGACGAGTGATGGCGACAAACAGGAGATACGAGGAGGACAGGACGAGTGACTGCGAAGTTCAGAAGATGCAAGAGGATCGGACGTGACAGCAAAGATCAGGAGATATGATGAGTATCTGACGAGTGATGGCGAAGATCAGGAGATATGACGAGGACCGGACGAGTGATGGTGAAGATCAGGAGATATAACGAGGACCGGACGAGTGATGGCAAAGATCAGGAGATATGACAAGGACAGGACAAGTGACTGTGAAGATCAGAAGATTCAACGAGGACCGGACGAGTAACAGCGAAGATCAGAAGATGCCACAAAGATTGAATCAGTGACGGTAAAGATCAGGAGATACGACGAGGACTGGATGAGCGACACCGAAGATTAGAAGATGCGACGAGGACCGGACGAATTTCGGTGAAGATCAGAAGAGCAAACCTCTGCTGGTAGGAGCAAGTGCAGACTGGATAACACAATTGCCGTATAAGGTGAATGCTCAGCTCCTGAGTCAGCTCCACACATTTGCACTCAACATGGGACACACCAGCAAGTTGTATGTCAGAAAAGGCTTAAACATGTCCAAAACTATGGAGAAAAGCAGCATCAGATGTGTCTCTTAGCCGATTATCACCATTTCAATAAACGCCAATCTGAGCGTACATTTTCTAAGCTGAGACACAGAATGTCCAATATCTATTGAATGTGGATATTCTTATGGTATTGATAGACTTGGGGGCCTATATGTGTTGGAGGTATATGTCATAATATACTCCCAACATAAACCTTCTACGTGCTCAAACAGAAGCCAAGACAGAACCTTACTCTGCCATGGTAAGTGTTGGGTTTTACCACCATGAAGTCCATTTTCTGAGGGGCACCATCTGTGCATATTTTACATATTCCTCCCATTCACTGACAGCAAGCAAAGATTAAATAAATGAGGATTTTTCATTATACAGCAATTAACTCTTTTGGAACCAATAGCTTTGGTGGACATGCTGGCTGAGTGTTCATACTTTCAGTGAGGAAAAGGTAATACTCTGCTGAGAGATGACCACTGTCGATCCTTCCTTACACAACGCCAGGGAGGGAGAGTCAGGAGAGACCCCCATATATATCGTATATACAGCCAGTTTGGCCCACTTTCCCCTATTGTGTAATGACTACCCATCCTCCCACATAAAGATTTCCTATCAGACAGTAGTCTGCAGCTGCGCTCCCCTCCTCCCCCCACACCCTATCAGGCCTTTGATGCCTGTACTTTGTCAGCAGCGGCTCAGTCTCACTGTATTAGACCTCCTTCGACCTGTCAGAGGAATAAATCTGATTGTGTTCTCCCTGAAGGATTCTTTGATGGTTTGATCAATGTCAACTTTGAGAAAATGAGAAGTTTGCCCTTATAGAAAACCCGTTGAGAGACATCATCCCAAATTATATCTGCAGGCTGTTCGGGAGCGCGCCTATTATTAGTGATTTGTACGACTTGGACAGATACAAACACATAACCAGCAAAAAACAATTCTCTCCTGACGGTGAATAGAGAGTCACAGACGTCTACAGCAATCATTGTCATCTAATATGGCTGCTCCACCGCTGCTGTCCCCCATAGGCACTGCCACCCCCATAGACACTTCCACCCCCATAGGTACTGCCACCCCATAGACACTGCCACTCCCATAGGTACTGCCACCCCATAGGCACTGCCACCCTCATAGGTACTGCCACCCCCGTAGGTACTGCCATCCCATACGTAGAGCCAAACCTACAAGCACTGCCACCCCATAGGTACACTGGGTAAGGAAAGTATTCAGACCCCTGTAAATTTTTCACTCTTTGTTTTATTGCAGCCATTTGGTAAATTAAAAAAAAATCATTATTTTTCACACTCTGCACCCCATCTTGGCTGAAAAAAAAACTGAAAAAAACCCCAGAAATGTAGAAATTTTTGAAAATGTGTTAAAAAAGAAAATCTGAAATATTACATGTACATACACATACACACTGCACATACACATGTATATACACACTGCACATACAGATGTATACACACACACATGTATACACACACTGCACATACACATGTATATACACACTGCACATACATTATTTATATAATTGCCTTAAATTGTCTGTCATCCACTTCCGTCTGGACGTCCTCGAATCCCACAATACACCGCACCGCACCTGAAGTACGCCGACCACTATATTGGAATACCCAAGTGATGGGTATTCCAATATGGCACCCGTGGGTGGTACCAGGCCCTTGCGCAGTACCACCAGCGGGTCATTGCCGGACCTTTCGGGTCAGCGTGCGAGGGGGAGCGGCAGCAGTGAGATCATACTCACCTGCTCCCGGCACGTCTTTGCATGTCTCTGCTACTCCGGCGCCCACAGCTCTTCCTGTGTTCAGCGGTCACGTGGTACCGCTCATTAAAGTAATGAATATGGACACATTCATTACTGTAATGAGCGGTACGATGTGACCGCTGAATATAGGAAGACGCTGCTGGCGCCCGGAGACCATCTGTCAGGGAGAAGCTGCCAGGGACCGCACCAGGATCAGGTGAATATAATGGGGGAGGGTGAGCATTCCGATATTCACCTGTCCCCGTTCTACCGCCGGGCGCCACTCCGTCTTCTGCATCCTCTAGCTGTGACGTTCAGGTCAGAGGGCGCGATGACGTGTTTATTGTGCGCGCCACCCTCTGCCTGAACAGTCACTGCAGAGAGATGGAAGACAGAGCGGCGCATGGCGGTGGAACGGGGACAGGTAAATATCGCAAGTGCTGGTGTCACCGCCTACTCAGGACAAGAAGTGAGTATGTCATTTTTTTTTATCACAGCAGCAGCATATGGGGCATAATATTCTATGGAGCATCTTATGGGGCCATAATCAACCATTATGTAGCATTGTATGGGGCTTGGGGACAAGAGATTCTCTGTGTTACAAAGCCTGCCTCCATCGGGACGTCACCACCCTCCATCTAGTATGAATATATACACACACTGCACATACACATTTATATACACACACACTACACATACACATGTATACACATACCACACATACAGTACAAACCATCATGTCTCCTCTTCAGTTCCTCTCGACTCCTGCAGTTAAGGAATCTTAACCTCACAATAAAAACGCTGGGAGCCCCTAAGAGAGTGGGGTCCCTAGGCAACTGACCAATTATATCCCCCTTTAACGCCGACCCTGACTGTAAGCAGGGCTTATTTTTGAAGTAGGGCTTATATTTTGAACATAATCCAAAAATCCTGCAAAATCATGCTAGGGCTTATTTTCGGGGTGGTTGTTATTTTCGGGGAAAAATGGTAGATGGAAAATAAACAGGTGCACTTAAATATTTGGCTGCACCAAGGGTCCACTGAGCGCTCATGCTTGGTTTGAACAGTCATTATGTGCCGAGAGCTGTTGGAACTATCCAGATTGATACTTACCCTGATACACTGTAACAATCTTGTCATTCGAGAGACTTGTGATGTGTTTTCCTCCCACTCTGGATAAAACTGAAGCAAACTCTCAGCTGTGTAAGTTTCTGGTATGTATGGCTTTCCAACAGGGCTGATCTAGAACATTTTTACCCCCATTGTGTGGGATTTAGCAAGACTACAACCATAAATAGCTGTTTAGGGAATGTTCCTGGCAGGTTTCCTGCTCAGGTATCTGGAAAGCGATCACGGCCTTATACACAACTAACCATATACTCTGAGAGGCGAGCCTGACCGTGTGATGATCTGTGCAGACCCCTGGAATTATGGGGGTATGGAGATAAAAGTAATATAATTTTCAGAGCTTCAGGCAGTGGAAATATCTATAAAAAAGACCCAAAAAGAAGCGAGATCAGATGTGATAATGGAAAATTAAAGGGACGCAGAGCGTGACCACAACATGTGCTGTAATTAAATGCGGCACAAGACTTTAACCGTGAGGCTGTCAGTCTGAATTAATCTTCTCCGAGATTATCTCTACACACACATATATATATATATATATATATATATATATATATATATATATATATATATATATATATATATATATATATATATATATAGTACTATGCAGCTTTGAGCAGAAAAAATTCTGCAAAGTGAGAAAGCTTTAAAAAAAAATAGTAGTGTTAGTGTTTTGTTCATTCACTTTGCATTTTGTTAATTGATAAAAATAAACCATTAAGTAAAATTAATACTTGGTGTGACCGGTCTTTGCCTTCTAAACAGCATCAGTTCTTTCCGGTACGCTCACACAAAGTCAAGGTTATAGTTAATGATCATTTTCATATGTAGGTAGAAGCACTATGATTACCTGAAAGAGATACAGCTGTGTAGGAGGCTTCAAACTGGGTGAAAAACAGCGAAACTCTGCTACAAAAGCTCATACACCGTGGCGAGATTGAGCACAGAAACAAGACACGAGGTAGTTATACTGCACCAGCAAGGTCTCTCCCAGACAAAGATTTCAACGCACATGGTTTTCATTGTTCAAACTCTTCTGGAAAAGCACCAAAAATGGACAACATCGGAAACCTTGGATGAAGTGGTCAGCCAAGGGAACGTATTATAGTGCAGCATGTGAAAAGAGACCCATCGTACTCACTTCCTTTTAAATTGGAAGATGACCAGCAGTGCCATCAACACAGAGCTGGCAGTAACCAGTGGGACCCAGCTACGCCCATCTACTGGTCAAAGAAGTCTGCCCAGAAGTGGTCTTCATGGAGGAACTTCTGCTCACATGAGCACTGAGATACAGGTAACAGTTCCTCATGGAGGAATGTTTCTTTGCAAAATTGGACCCAAGAATAATAATCCAAGTAGAACAAGCCTTCAAATGCAATGTTCTTTCATTGTTTTATTTACTAATTGTTAATTTACTAATTAAAAGTCATTAAGATTTTAATCTCTATGATCAGTTCCATAAACCCGGCCGCACCTGTTCACAGCAAGAAAGTAAATTACGTGCTATAATCCCATCCCCCATTGTAACACTATAAAGTCCTACTCCAGAGATACCATCACAAATCAATCCTTCCATTCCCGCTAAGCTTTGATTAAAATCGAACTGCATTTCAGCAGCTTCGGCAAGGAAAAAGTAGTTGGCCTGGAAGTAAATGAGGTCAAGCTGCGGTACCACACATAACCGGTAGGACAGGTAGGGTTCTGGTTTTGGAAGAAACAAGACATTTTGTGTTAATCCTATATGGCTTGTTAAGTGTTTTATTTGAATGAACATTAATGGCCCATCAGTGTTTTTTTCTAGACACAATGGCGCCTAAATACATGAGGCCCTACACGTCAGTCCTCTTCACTGGCAACAAAGCTATTTAGTACCTGTAGCCACCACTAGAGGGAGCTAACTGTATGCTGTATTATAATTTATATCGGTATACAGTCAGCTCCTAAGCTCCCCCTAGTGGTGGTTGTAAGCAGCCAGTACCATAAATGCTAGACCTTCCTTACTCTAATTTCCCATGAACTGTTCTTGATCTGTCCTAAATTAACAGCTCACCTATTGTTCCGCTTATGTATTTTGATTGATAGTCAGAACAGCAGGAGAAGTGAGATAAACACCCACCAACCCCCTTCATGTAGAAACACAAACATCTTCACTCCTTTTTGGCCAAGAAAAATGAAAACATTTCCGTAGAAATATAAAGACCCACCCACACTTCTTGCAGAGATATAAAGCCCCATCCCCACTTCCTGTAGAGAGAAAAAGACCCACCCACACTTCCTGTAGAGAGATAAAAACCCACCCCCACTTCATATGAAGAGATAAAAACCCACCTCCACTTCCTATAGAGAGATAAAAACCCACCTCCACTTCCTGTAGAGATAAATACCCACCTCCACTTCCTGTAGAGAGATAAATACCCACCTCCACTTCCTATAGAGAGATAAAAACCCACCTCCACTTCCTGTAGAGATAAATACCCACCTCCACTTCCTATAGAGAGATAAATACCCACCTCCACTTCCTGTAGAGATAAATACCCACCTCCACTTCCTATAGAGATAAAAACCCACCTCCACTTCCTGTAGAGATAAAAAGCCACCTCCACTTCCTGTAGAGAGATAAATACCCACCTCCACTTCCTGTAGAGATAAATACCCACCTCCACTTCCTGTAGAGAGATAAATACCCACCTCCACTTCCTGTAGAGAGATAAATACCCACCTCCACTTCCTGTAGAGAGATAAAAACCCACCTCCACTTCCTGTAGAGATAAATACCCACCTCCACTTCCTGTAGAGATAAATACCCACCTCCACTTCCTATAGAGATAAAAACCCACCTCCACTTCCTGTAGAGATAAAAAGCCACCTCCACTTCCTGTAGAGAGATAAATACCCACCTCCACTTCCTGTAGAGATAAATACCCACCTCCACTTCCTGTAGAGAGATAAATACCCACCTCCACTTCCTGTAGAGAGATAAATACCCACCTCAACTTCCTGTAGAGAAATAAAAACCCACCTCAACTTCCTATAGAGAGATAAAAACCCACCTCCACTTCTTATAGAGAGATAAAAACCCACCTCCACTTCCTGTAGAGATAAATACCCACCTCCACTTCCTATAGAGATAAAAAGCCACCTCCACTTCCTGTAGAGATAAAAAGCCACCTCCACTTCCTGCAGAGAGATAAAAACCCACCTCCACTTCCTATAGAGAGATAAAAACCCACCTCCACTTCATATGAAGAGATAAAAAGCCACCTCCACTTCCTATAGAGCAGTGCTCCCCAACTCCGGTCCTCAAGAGCCACCAACAGGTCATGTTTTGAGGATTTCCTTAGTATTGCACAGGTCATTGAATGCTTGCCTGTGCAGGTGATGCAATTATCACCTGTGCAATACTAAGGAAATCCTGAAAACATGACCTGTTGGTGGCTCTTGAGGACCGGACTTGGGGAACACTGCTATAGAGAGATAAAAACCCACCCCCACTTCATATGAAGAGATAAAAAGCCACCTCCACTTCCTATAGAGCGATAAAAACCAACCTCCACTTCCTGTAAAGAGATAAAGACCCACCTCCAGTTCCTGTTGAGAGATATTGAACTGCCTTACTTACTGTGAAGACAAAAAGACGTGTCGCCACTTCCTGTAAATGGATAAAGACACACCTCCACTTCCTGTAGAGAAAAACTGACTAGACATGAGTGAATATTGTCAGATCGCTCCTTAATTCGGCTCGCTAATAGAGACCGAATAGCTGCAGCCAGAACCCGGATACCTGGATTGCGGCTGTGTGACAGACACAACACATGCATGGAGAGCCTGTATGTTGTGACTGTCAAACAGCTGTAAAACATGCAGCTTCGGTGCCGAACACCTGATTATCGGCAACAATCCGGGTATCCGGGTTCCGGCTGCAGCTATTCGGTAAGCTCTATTAGCGACCCGAATAAGGAAGGATCTGACGATATTCACTCATGTCTAATACTGACTGGCTCCCACTTCCTGTTGAGAGATACTGACCCGCACCTACTTCCTGTAGACAGATGATTACCCACCTTCACTTCCTATAGGGAGATATTGACCTGTCCCCACTTCCTGTAGACAGATAAAGACCCACCTCCACTTCCTGTAGACAAAGACCCACCTTCACTTCCTGTAGGGAGATATTGACCTGCCCCCACTTCCTGTAGACAGATAAAGACGTGTCCCCACTTCCTGTAGTGAGTTAAAGCTCCAATCCCATTTCCAGAACAGACAAAGAGATAGAAAGACAAAGATTTAGATTTTTCAGAGCTAAGACAGCATAATGCATAAATAAGGTGAATTATAGATTATTTATCACATCATCTGTCAAATCAAATAACATCAAGATGTCTGAACATACAAGACTTCATTTTTGTTTATTGCTCTAATTAAACTAAGTCCTGGTAAACCCCTTTAAATACGTGCCTATGCAGGGGGCTTGGTGCTTTGTGTTAGGAAAATGTAAGTCTATAAAAAGAAACAGTTGGTGTCGAATAGGATGGTGTGGACAAGTGGTGGTGATCTACTACATCTGAGGTTGCGTCTTCTTCTGAGCCTTGTCTACACGACTAACAGGACTTACGTTGGAAACGAGGAAACTTTTGCTTGGAGCTCTCGGCCCTATAAGTGCAATTACATTGTCACATTTAATATCCTAATTGTCAGCGAGACGCTCGCAGCGCTGATAATCCTGTAACTATTACACATCATCTATAGAGAGAGTCTAACAGGATAGCGGCGGATTCATCTCCAAAAACGCTTCCAGGAGACGACGTTCTCAATCCGAGCTGTGAAGTGAGAAGGAACAGACGAGCGGGCGTCAATCTTATCTCAGGGTGTCAGATCTGCAAATGCAATGTGATTACCTCATTCGCGCTGAATTAGTACTTATGCCAATGAGGAACTGTAGGAACGCGCTACCTGAAATATTCAGCTGCCTAATACATGACATTATCTCAGCACGAGCCGTGGTGCCCATCACAGGCAAGCAGAGGTAGCCATCCTCCTTAACATCACTTACAGCTGCCTACTATGCTTGGAAAAGAGGACTACTGCTGTAAACAAAAAAACCCTAGTCCTACGCGTTTCGAGCCCTTAAGCATTTTGATCCAATTACTGAAACATTGTTCACCTGTTTTGACACATTTGGCACAATCCCTCCTCTCAAATAATGAATTGAGCGCTTTAAGGGGTTGTCCACTACTCGGAAGACCCCTTCTCAATCTTCATGTTTCTCCTTTCACTGATGATACACTGATGGCACACTGATGATATACTGATAACACGCTGATGACATACTGATGACACGCTGATGACACCGATGATACACTGATGATACACTGATGGCACACTGATGATACACTGATGGTTCACTGATGATACACTGATGATATACTGATAACACGCTGATGGCACACTGATGACATGCTGATGACACACTGATGATATACTGATGACACGCTGATGACACACTGATGATATACTGATGACACGCTGATGGCACACTGATGATACACTGATAACACACTGATGGCACACTGATGATACACTGATGGCACACTGATGATATACTGATGATACGCTGATGACACGCTGATGGCACACTGATGATACACTGATGATACACTGATAACACACTGATGGCACACTGATGATATACTGATGATACACTGATGGCACACTGATGATATACTGATGATACTCTGATAACACACTGATGGAACACTGATGATACACTGATGGCACACTGATGATGTACTGATGATACACTGATGATATACTGATGATACACTGATGATACACTGATAACACACTGATGATATACTGATGATACACTGATAACACACTGATGATATACTGATGATACACTGATAACACACTGATGGCACACTGATGATGTACTGATGATACACTGATGATATACTGATGGCACACTGATGATACACTGATAACACACTGATGACACACTGATGATACACTGATGACACGCTGATGATATACTGATGATACACTGATAACACACTGATGGCACACTGATGATGTACTGATGATACACTGATGATACACTGATAACACACTGATGATACACTGATGACACGCTGATGATATACTGATGATACACTGATGATATACTGATGATACACTGATAACACACTGATGGCTTACTGATGATATACTGATGACACTGATGATATACTGATGATACACTGATAACACACTGATGGCTTACTGATGATATACTGATGACACACTGATGATATACTGATGATACACTGATAACACACTGATGGCTTACTGATGATATACTGATGACACACTGATGATATACTGATGATACACTGATGATATGCTGATGGCTTACTGATGATATACTGATGACACACTGATGATATACTGATGATACACTGATGATATGCTGATGGCTTACTGATGACACACTGATGATATACTGATGATACACTGATGATACACTGATGATATGCTGATGGCTTACTGATGATATACTGATGACACACTGATAACACACTGATGGCACACTGATGATACACTGATGGTTCACTGATGATACACTGATGATACACTGATGATACACTGATAACACACTGATGATACACTGATGGTTCACTGATAACACACTGATGATATACTGATGATACACTGATAACACACTGATGATATACTGATGATACACTGATGGCACACTGATGATGTACTGATGATACACTGATGATATACTGATGGCACACTGATGATGTACTGATGATACACTGATGGCACACTGATGATGCACTGACAACACACTGATGGCACACTGATGATGTACTGATGATACACTGATGATACACTGATAACACACTGATGACACACTGATGACACGCTAATGATATACTGATGATACACTGATAACACACTGATGGCTTACTGATGATACACTGATGATACACTGATGGCACACTGATGATACACTGATGGTTCACTGATGATACACTGATGGTTCACTGATCATACACTGATGATATACTGATAACACGCTGATGGCACACTGATGACACGCTGATGACACACTGATGATATACTGATGACACGCTGATGACACACTGATGATATACTGATGACACGCTGATGGCACACTGATGATACACTGATGATACACTGATAACACACTGATGGCACACTGATGATATACTGATGATACACTGATGGCACACTGATGATATACTGATGATACTCTGATAACACACTGATGGAACACTGATGATACACTGATGGCACACTGATGATGTACTGATGATACACTGATGATATACTGATGATACACTGATAACACACTGATGATATACTGATGATACACTGATAACACACTGATGATATACTGATGATACACTGATAACACACTGATGGCACACTGATGATGTACTGATGATACACTGATGACACACTGATGACACACTGATAACACACTGATGATATACTGATGATATGCTGATGATACACTGATGGCACACTGATGATGCACTGACAACACACTGATGGCACACTGATGATGTACTGATGATACACTGATGATACACTGATGATATACTGATGATACACTGATGATATACTGATGGCACACTGATGATGCACTGATAACACACTGATGGCACACTGATGATGTACTGATGATACACTGATGATACACTGATAACACACTGATGACACACTGATGATACACTGATGACACGCTGATGATATACTGATGATACACTGATGATATACTGATGGCACACTGATGATGTACTGATGATACACTGATGATATACTGATGATACACTGATAACACACTGATGGCTTACTGATGATATACTGATGACACACTGATGATATACTGATGATATGCTGATGGCTTACTGATGATATACTGATGACACACTGATGATATACTGATGATACACTGATGATATGCTGATGATACACTGATGGCACACTGATGATGCACTGATAACACACTGATGGCACACTGATGATACACTGATGATACACTGATGACACACTGATGACACACTGATGACACGCTGATGATATACTGATGATACACTGATGATATACTGATGGCACACTGATGATGTACTGATGATACACTGATGATATACTGATGATACACTGATAACACACTGATGGCTTACTGATGATATACTGATGACACACTGATGATATACTGATGATATACTGATGGCACACTGATGATGTACTGATGATACACTGATAACACACTGATGGCTTACTGATGATATACTGATGATACACTGATAACACACTGATGGCTTACTGATGATATACTGATGACACACTGATGATATACTGATGATACACTGATGGTTCTGATGATACACTGATGACACACTGATGGTTCTGATGATACACTGATGACACGCTGATGATACACTGATGGTTCTGATGATACACTGATGATACACTGATGACACACTGATGATACACTGTTTTATAAGGATATATGAAGAGGGCCCAAGTGAATGCGGCCAAGCTGCAAGACACATAACCTCTGGACAAGTGTGGCACTGTTTTAACAAGAAAAAAAAAAGTCATTTTTTTCCAATTGTGGAATACCTACTGCCTCTATAAAGATACGTTCACATTTGCGGTCTGCGCCGCAGCGTCGGGCGCCGCAGCGTCGCCGCATGCGTCATGCGCCCCTATATTTAACATGGGGGCGCATGGACATGCGTCGCACTTGCGTTTTGCGCTGCATGCGTCCCTGCGGCGCCCGCGTCCGGGCGCAGAGGACGCAGCAAGTTGCATTTTTGCTGCGTCCAAAATCAATCAAAAAAAGGACGCATGCGGCGCAAAACGCAGTGTTGTGCATGCGTTTTTGTTTGCGTTGCGGCGCCGACGCTGCGGCGCACAACGCAAATGTGAACGTAGCCTAAGATGGCGGTGAGTCTGGAGTTTGGCGGTGACTCTGGAGTTTGGGAGACTTTAGCTCTGTGCCACCTGCATTTATAGCGCCGCTGTCTCTTTAAATAGGCTTACATTGATGCGTGAGGATTCAGGGCTCAGCTATAGGGACCTCTGGAGTAACATGTAAGTGCTGGATAATCAAGTTTCCATTGAATGAAAAAGTGAAACGTTTCTGCTACATTGTAACTTTTCCACTTCACTGATCTCCAACCTCATTAATGGGATATGAGGAAAAACATGTTCTATGTGGATATTGCATTTCTACCTCATCTGGCAAATGAGCGGGGAGGATTCATTTACTGCCATAGATGTAATTGTGTGAGGTCAGGAACAATCCCCTCCAGCCATGACTGATAAATGAAGAAATTGGTTGTACGCAGCCGAGGGGGAGGGGAAGTTTATAACAGACCCATCCAGGTACCTGTCAGCTCTGCCCAGCATTGCTGCTGTGATACTTGTGGCCCTTTCTGAGTATCGAGACCCCCTATGGCCCCTGGCGCCAACATCGCTAACATGACCTCACATACATACAGACACTGTACATTCCTCACAAGTGAAATTACAACACCAAGAGGGAAACATGGTGGAAGTCTGGAAATCACAGGATGGAGACGTTACTGACCTGCAAATGAGGAAAACATCTGGATTTATTCCGTATGGAATATTAGCTTTACGTGCAGAAATCCCCACACTTACAGGGAGGTTATTAGTGGTTGTCTGAGGAATGTTCTGCACTTGGGCACGAAAATCATCAAGATCCGCTGCTGGCAGCATCCTGTGTAATCACTGAGTAATGACGTCCTGGATGTGCTTGATGGGAGAAAAAATACAAATATTGATCTGGTTTAACTTGTTATACATGCGGCACATACAGGCGTTAATGTGCTGCATGTATACCAACTTAAAGAGAAGTTGTCCCCCCTGGGACATATATGATCTATTAATATGGGCATACAGGTGATAGAAATGTTAGACTGTTCCTACCTGTCTGCCTCATATTAATGGTTTTGTTGTGGAGAAATGTTATATTCTTTATACTAATTATTTCTTCCAGGCTCCGGGGCGTGCGGTGCTGGACCTGCCCCCTGTCCTCAATGTAATATTACCCCCTTCCATCAGCTATGGCCCCGGAATCACGCGCCTGCGCCCTGCACTCCCTCAGAAATGCAGACCTCATACTCCCTTCTGTGGGCACTACATTCAGGATTCTTCTGCACAAGCGCAGGCGACTTCCATTCCAGTGACCTCCAGTGTGTGCACCGATAATATTCTCTCCCCAATTCCTCCCTGCATAGTCATCACTATATACACATGGTTCCTAGCGATGACTATGCAGGGAGGAAGTGGGGAGAGAATATTATCGGTGCACATACCGGAGGTCACAGTGACTTGTCGGCGCCTGCGCCGAATATTCCTGACTACAGTGCCCCCAGAAGGGAGGATGAGGTCTGTATTTCTGAGGGGAGTGCAGGGCACAGGTGCAGGAATTTGGGACCATAACTGACGCTAATGGGAGGGGGGGTAATATTACACTGAGGACAGGAGGCAGGGATTTCTCACAGGCACCGCACGTCCCGTAGCCTGGAAGAAATCATTAGCATAAGACAGAATATAACATTTCTCAGCATCATGACCATTAATATGAGGCAGACAGGTAGGACTAGTGTAACATCTCTATTACCTGTATGCCCATATTAATAGGTCATATATGTCCCGGGGAGAGGGGGTGACAGATTCCCCTTAAACCAAGCTCAATCTTTCTGTTTTTTTTCTTTGTATTTTTGCATTTTGTGCAAGCCGGGGTGTGGCCTCCCTCTCCTGAGCTGGAAATAACATTTAAAAGGTTCTCTAGGCTGGTGTTCACATTTTGGGAACCAACCCTTTGTCTGCCCTTATTCACAAACTGAGGTCTACTCTGACACATGGTAAGGTTTTTAATATTGCACAGTGTAGGTCCTGTCTCAATCAGGGCTCCTTGCCATGTTAGGATGGCTTTTATGCTATTTTTGATTTAAAAAAAAACAGTGTTACTAAGACCCCTATGTTATTTAGATACACTTTTTCTTTTTAGTTACAGCAGGGTTTTTGCTCATTTTGCTTCTTGTAGGTTTCAATGGGAGACAAGTCCAGAGACTCCGCAGGCCATACAGCATGTTTAGGCCACACAGGCTGCTCACAGCAGCACGAGCAACATGTGGCCTGGCATAGTCATGTAGAAAAATAGCACAGAGTAGCGGACAGGTTACCTTTATAGAAACACTGAACCGAAAATTGATTGATTAAATTAAACAATAAACCTCGCAGCCCTCACTGTTTGATGGTGCAACATTATTAACTAATGCTCATAAGGCAGAGGGGGGAGGCTCCTGCTGCAGCCAGCTGTCTTTCAGTCATACACAGGACAGTGAGACACGGCTGGGTCTTCTGAGACACACAGAGGAGAAATAGATAAAATAAATAAGATAAAACATATGCAGATAAATAGAAGAATTCATTGAATATTTCACATGTTTTATGTTGTGTTCTTTTATACTGGGTCAATAAAGAATGTTCTCCTTTCACATCAAAATCTCCCCCAGACATGTAAGCCCTGCTAGTAATCTTGTAATTTTAACACTGGCCACTGGGGCTACTTTAGACTAACACTCCTGTCCTTTTAGGAAGAGTTTGCAGCAGGCTCTTGTCATCAGAGGCAGCGATACAATGACAGGTAACACCTCTAAACATAGATGATAACGCATGATTCACCAATCCCAACAGGGAATGTCACAGCTCACCCTCCTCCTCCCTTTACATATGGGATAGGAAAATATTAGACTAAACATTAGACCGTAAGAAATTGTTAACCATAATTCGAGATTACGAGACTTGTTAATGCTACACAAAATGTAGAACTTAGAAAAATATATCAACAATGACCTTTGCACACGCTCATTAGATGCTTCAATACAAAAGATAGGGGAGGGGTCAGTTCATTGCTGCTCATGTACAGGTGAACTTAGTAAAAAAAAAAAACAGGAAGCTAGCGTGTAAAAAATCCCCAGTGGCCAGTGAGAGAATTGCAAGATTACTAACTTATTTTTACTGAAGATTATGTTATACAGTAGAAAAATAAAATGGCCCAAAATAAAAGTGGTCTCCGAATATCACCTACAAAAAGTGCCTGGAAAACACTCAAAAGAATAAACATATCAATTTCTTTGAAAAAGCAACTTGCTGTCGACATGTTGAGCTTAACATTTCCAAAGACGCCAGGTGCTTAGAAGAACTTAGGTCCATTCTTCAGACTTCTTACGTTGTGAACATGTTCTATATTTTACAATCTAAGGCCATATGAAAGCTAAAAAAGCAGCTAAAAACTAAAAAAAAAAAAAAATTCACAAAGCAACCCCCAAAAAATGCAAAAAAAAAAAAAGAAACTTCATAAAACAATGCTGTCGTTTCCTGAAGCGACTACCTCTTGGAAAAATCATTGCATTATAAAAAACATTGTGTGCACAGACCCTTAGGTCTCCATACACATTAGATGACTGTCAGCCGAATGATGTTTTGGCTAATCGTTCGTACGACATTCATCTCACCCAACTTCTTCATAGACAGGAGACGGTCAGTCCAGCTGGCGGCTTATCTCCTGGGGGGGACTATGTGATCGGCAGTCTGAAATCAAACACGTCCATTCGACAATTCCCCCAACAATCAGTGAGGCGTTGCCTCCTTACACAATAGAGTCCCATCAGCCAAATAAGTTGTTCGGCTGTTAGTCTCTTACACAGGCTGAGACAAAGAGACTCTCACATGATCCTCTCGCTGCAGCTGCATCGCCCCCTCTCCCCTCTTCTTTAAATCGATTTCTGTGTTACTGTAATGGTATCTGAACACCTCCATGGGGGAAATACTGCATGTTTCAAACTGAAGAAAACACAATTTAGCCCTGATAAGATATAAAAAGTTGTACCTATACAAGAACAGAAAAATAATAGTGCTCTATGATAAAAGCAAATAGTAGAAAGGTACACAAAAATCGAGATACAAAATGGCTGCCAAAAGTGAAAAAACATATTTAAAGAAAGTTCCTGAAAAACAAATCTATAAAAAAAAAAAGCTGATAGATTAAAGGTTTGCACATTTTGGAAATCTCCCCCACTCCGACGCGCGTCCTGGTGAAATACTATTAAATACGACTTAAGCCTAAATGGATAGAGAGGCAGATAGTGGATGTCAGAGTGTCAGGCTACAGGGAAGCAATAAAGGAGCGCTTCGCCAGCAGTCAGCATTTTGATTACTCTTATACCTAATCCAAATGGCCTCAAAGATGCAGCCAACTGCAAAGTAGTAAAATCTGCTGATCGTCGGAAATTGGGCGAAGAAACCGTTAACTTTAAGTAAAACACCACAAGTCTGCTTACATGAGACTAAGGCAATTAACCTACTGTCTAAGATAATACTGGGAGTCTATTAGGACTGTGCCGAGCGTGCAAATCCTATCAAAGCTTACAGCTAACCTTTCACTCCAGCAACTAACAGGACAAAGTGCGATAATTACAGGACGTCAGTCACATGTTTATTTTCATAAATGAGAATGAAAGGCAAAATTAGGACTAATTTGCCTTAAAGAGTGTGCGTGTGTGTATACCCGTACACTAAAAGGTAAGTCACCGTCTGTGTACATACATTACATTACTGATTCTGAGTTATATCCTGTATTATACCCCAGAGCTGCACTCACTATTCTGCTGGTGTAGTCACTGTGTACATATATTACATTACTGATCCTGAGTTACATCCTGTATTATACCCCAGAGCTGCACTCACTATTCTGCTGGTGAAGTCCCTGTGTACATACATTACATTACTGGTCCTGAGTTACCTCTTGTATTATACCCCAGAGCTGCACTCACTATTCTGCTGGTGCAGTCACTATGTACATACATTACTGATCCTGAGTTACCTCCTGTATTATACCCCAGAGCTGCACTCACTATTCTGCTGTTGCAGTCACTGTGTACATACATTACATTACTGATCCTGAGTTACATCCTGTATTATACCCCAGAGCTGCACTCCCTATTCTGCTGGTGCAGTCACTGTGTACATACATTACATTACTGATCCTGAGTTACATCCAGTGTTATGCTCCAGAGCTGCACTCACTATTCTGCTGGTGCAGTCACTATGTACATACATTACATTACTGATCCTGAGTTACATCCTGTATTATACTCCAGAGCTGCACTCACTATTCTGCTGGTGCAGTCACTATGTACATACATTACATTACTGATCCTGAATTACATCCTGTATTATACCCCAGAGCTGCACTCACTATTCTGCTGGTACAGTCACTGTGTACGTACATTACATTACTGGTCCTGAGTTACTTCCTGTATTATACTCCAGAGCTGCACTCACTATTCTGCTGGTGCAGTCACTATGTACATACATTACATTACTGATCCTGAGTTACATCCAGTGTTATGTTCCAGAGCTGCACTCACTATTCTGCTGGTGCAGTCACTATGTACATACATTACATTACTGATCCTGAGTTACATCCTGTATTATACTCCAAAGCTGCACTCACTATTCTGCTGGTGCAGTCACTGTGTACATACATTACATTACTGATCCTGAGGTACATCCAGTGTTATGCTCCAGAGCTGCACTCACTATTCTGCTGGTGCAGTCACTATGTACATACATTACATTACTGATCCTGAGTTACATCCTGTATTATACTCCAGAGCTGCACTCACTATTCTGCTGGTGCAGTCACTATGTACATACATTACATTACTGATCCTGAGTTACATCCTGTATTATACCCCAGAGCTGCACTCACTATTCTGCTGGTGCAGTCACTGTGTACGTACATTACATTACTGGTCCTGAGTTACTTCCTGTATTATACTCCAGAGCTGCACTCACTATTCTGCTGGTGCAGTCACTATGTACATACATTACATTACTGATCCTGAGTTACCTCCCGTATTATACCCCAGAGCTGCACTCACTATTCTGCTGGTGCAGTCACTGTGTACATACATTACATTACTGATCCTGAGTTACATCCAGTGTTATGCTCCAGAGCTGCACTCACTATTCTGCTGGTGCAGTCACTATGTACATACATTACATTACTGATCCTGAGTTACATCCTGTATTATACTCCAGAGCTGCACTCACTATTCTGCTGGTGCAGTCACTATGTACATACATTACATTACTGATCCTGAGTTACATCCTGTATTATACCCCAGAGCTGCACTCACTATTCTGCTGGTGCAGTCACTGTGTACGTACATTACATTACTGGTCCTGAGTTACTTCCTGTATTATACTCCACTGATCCTGAGTTACCTCCCGTATTATACCCCAGAGCTGCACTCACTATTCTGCTGGTGTAGTCACTGTGTACATATATTACATTACTGATCCTGAGTTACATCCTGTATTATACCCCAGAGCTGCACTCACTATTCTGCTGGTGCAGTCACTATGTACATACATTACATTACTGATCCTGAGTTACCTCCTGTATTATACCCCAGAGCTGCACTCACTATTCTGCTGGTGCAGTCACTGTGTACATACATTACATTACTGATCCTGAGTTACATCCAGTGTTATGCTCCAGAGCTGCACTCACTATTGTGCTGGTGCAGTCACTATGTACATACATTACATTACTGATCCTGAGTTACATCCTGTATTATACTCCAGAGCTGCACTCACTATTCTGCTGGTACAGTCACTGTGTACGTACATTACATTACTGGTCCTGAGTTACTTCCTGTATTATACTCCAGAGCTGCACTCACTATTCTGCTGGTGCAGCCACTATGTACATACATTACATTACTGATCCTGAGTTACATCCAGTGTTATGCTCCAGAGCTGCACTCACTATTCTGCTGGTGCAGTCACTATGTACATACATTACATTACTGATCCTGAGTTACATCCTGTATTATACTCCAAAGCTGCACTCACTATTCTGCTGGTGCAGTCACTGTGTACATACATTACATTACTGATCCTGAGGTACATCCAGTGTTATGCTCCAGAGCTGCACTCACTATTCTGCTGGTGCAGTCACTATGTACATACATTACATTACTGATCCTGAGTTACATCCTGTATTATACTCCAGAGCTGTAATCACTATTCTGCTGGTGCAGTCACTATGTACATACATTACATTACTGATCCTGAGTTACATCCTGTATTATACCCCAGAGCTGCACTCACTATTCTGCTGGTGCAGTCACTGTGTACGTACATTACATTACTGGTCCTGAGTTACTTCCTGTATTATACTCCAGAGCTGCACTCACTATTCTGCTGGTGCAGTCACTATGTACATACATTACATTACTGATCCTGAGTTACCTCCCGTATTATACCCCAGAGCTGCACTCACTATTCTGCTGGTGCAGTCACTGTGTACATACATTACATTACTGATCCTGAGTTACATCCAGTGTTATGCTCCAGAGCTGCACTCACTATTCTGCTGGTGCAGTCACTATGTACATACATTACATTACTGATCCTGAGTTACATCCTGTATTATACCCCAGAGCTGCACTCACTATTCTGCTGGTGCAGTCACTATGTACATACATTGCATTACTGATCCTGAGTTATATCCTGTATTATACTCCAGAGCTGCACTCACTATTCTGCTGGTGCAGTCACTATGTACATACATTACATTACTGATCCTGAGTTACATCCTGTATTATACCCCAGAGCTGCACTCACTATTCTACTGGTGCAGTCACTGTGTACATACATTACATTACTGATCCTGAGTTACCTCCTGTATTATACTCCAGAGCTGCACTCACTATTCTGCTGGTGCAGTCACTGTGTACATACATTACATTACTGATCCTGAGTTACTTCCTGTATTATACTCCAGAGCTGCACTCACTATTCTGCTGGTGCAGTCACTGTGTACATACATTACATTACTGATCCTGAGTTACCTCCCGTATTATACTCCAGAGCTGCACTCACTATTCTGCTGGTGCAGTCACTGTGTACATACATTACATTACTGATCCTGAGTTACATAATGTATTATACCCCAGAGCTGCACTCACTATTCTGCTGGTGCAGTCACTGTGTACATACATTACATTACTGATCCTGAGTTACCTCCCGTATTATACTCCAGAGCTGCACTCATTATTCTGCTGGTGCAGTCACTGTGTACATAAATTACATTACTGATCCTGTACTGATTTGGAGTTACAATTTATATATTACTCTAAAGTTAACCATATTTTTGTTTGATGCCCCCCCCCCCCCAAGCAGTTTAGCTGCGCTCTTATAATATTGGGGGGGTGAATTAGATGAATAATATTGGGGGGGTGAATTAGATGACTATATCGTGTTTGGTGTAAGAAAAACACTTTGTAATCTAATATAAAATCCTTTGAGCCCGCAAGGAAGACTGGGAGACTTTAGTGCTAGAGTCAGCAGAATTGTAAATACAGCTCTGGAGTATAGTAAAACGAAGAAAAAATTCAAATAACAAACATAAAAGTGAATGAAATGAATAAATACTGAAATATTAAAACATAAATTTATGCCTTGAGGGGCAAACATCTAACATAAATGTCGTTTGAGGGCATTGACGAGAAATCCATATTTAGCTGACTGCGTGTTCATCAGCGCGGCGGCTTTGCCAATTAGCCCTCCCGGGAAGGCGTGGATGAGCCGCACGTGTGGTCATGGGGGTGCCGAGGCAGAAATGCCTAAAAAACATTAGAAAGAGAAATGTAGCAGTATGGCAGTGACTTTATATCTCCTCCCCGGCACATCTATGTGTACGCGCTTTCCATCACTTTTTATGACTTTATTATACAATTTATTTTCTTCCTCTTTTATCTGCTGTCAATATTTTTTAAAGCTTTGGAAAAAAATGGCAAAAAACATCTCTTGGGTTGTACATACACGGCTTGGAAAAAAGAAAGCTCATTATCTGGATCTTCTGTTCTGTGTGTTTATGTAATAAACTAAGAAATATGGCGTTTCTACGAGTCTCCGGTGGCCCACATTGCACGTGGCAGAATTAATGGTTCATCAACGCTAAGGCAATTAGTTACAAGTATTCAGCATAAAACGCGACCATGTAGGATGCCCTCCAGTTCACCCTTCCGCTGTCATCTGGACCCGTGCTTTACTGTTATGTGCCCGGCACACAATTACATACATTATTAATCCTTTTGGACTACGCTGGATGAGCGCTACCCTCCAGAAATGAAATATAATGAGCCGCGACCTCTGTCTATGCTCACAAGATGGGAAATTGCTCCTGAAAAATGGCACAATGAAAATTTGCATACAACGTTGACCTTGAGGGGTATCGGTACTTGGGGAGATATTTTTTTTCCAGGACATGCCTTCTAGGAAAAAGTATGCTCCCAAAAGTGGCATCTCATGAGGCCAACCAGTTCTACGTACCATAAAAAGGGCACAAAACCCCAAAAGGGCTATGTTCACACCTACATCGGAGCCTTCATTGCATGCTGCCGTTGTCATTGACATTGCAGTTCAGAACTTAAGGATGTCTTACCTTCTTTCCCAGTTTTGGCTGGATACGTCAAGAACGTCAATGGGCCTAGACTCTCCATCCCCAAATTAGCGGAGACATTTTCCCGAAAAATCAGAACCGAATCGAAAAATGTTGGCAAGTTTGCATTATTTTGTTTAGTAAAATGATGGACGGCTTTAAAGCCAATGAGGAATGTTGGGGGCCGTTGTCATCTATCACGGAATCGATCCCGATCTCCCTCGTCGTGTCCTTTAATAGGTCAGACATTGATTTAAAAGGTAGACATATGGCAATATAGAGATAGATTTCTTCCTTCTGGAGGAGATCTAATTGGAATACTACGTTGAGTAATTTTTAATTCTACGTTACAGCTTGTTGCTTATTAACAATTCTACAGGCTTCAGAGCTGAAATCTCACAGAATTCTTTACTCTTTTCTAGCTATCTGTGACTCCAGGAAAAAAACGACTCATCCGCATTATAAAAGCTCAGCTTCAAACCTGATCTTTCTGTCCCAGTTCCTTCATGACTTGTCCTCCTTCTCACTACTCGCTGTGTGGTTGTAAGGCAAATGACTGCAGCAGGAGCCTCCCCCCACCTCCACTTTCGAAACCAAGGGATCATTAAGCTCAGCTCTCATGGCTGAGCCATGCTTTCTCAGTTAGTCACCAGTCAGATGTAGACTAGATCAGTAGGAGATTTACTTCTATGTTCTTGCTACGGTTTCTACAAGTAACAGCATTGAGAACAGCAGTAGAGACTCAGCGCCGGACCTGGGGAGGGTGAATAAAGGCAATATATTTTTTTTTCTTACAGTGAGGGACTTTTACGAAAGTGGAAATCTATTTTCATATATTTAACACCTTTAAGGGTATGTGCAAACGGAGTCTTTTGTCTTTTTGCAAAGTTTTCGAAACAGAAACACAACATTTTTGAGGAGCTTTGAGATTTGGAATAGGATTTGGAAAGTTTCCGATAAGTTTCTGATCTAAAAACTGCTCTGCTCCAGAAAGGAACAGAAAATACTGACACTGAGCAATTTCCTTTGAAAACTTGTTGTGCCAAAAGCTGTGAACAGCAGCAGGCGCAGATCTTAAAGGGAACCTGTCACCACGTTTTTGGAAGATGGGATAAAAATAGCGTTAAATAGGGGCAGAGTTGGGCGTTACATTAGTGTGTGTGTTATGCGTTTATTACCCACCTAAGTTGCCGAAATAACTTTGCAAAGTCTCCGTTTTCGCCTGTCAATCAGGCTGGTCAGGTCGCATGGGCGTTGTCTTCCCCCAGATTTGGCGTAGTTTTCCGTTGGTGGCGTAGTGGTGTGCGCATGCCCAAAGTCCGGAATCCTCTTCCAGGGGATTTAAAATAGCGCGGTGTTCGTTATTGCATTGGTGATCGGTGGGCGCGGCCATCTTCCTTTGGCCGCGCGTGCGCAGAAGCGGCGCTCTGCTGGCCGCGGCTTCAGGAAAATGGCCGCCGCGATATCCATCTGCGCACGCGCGGCATCCCGCGGCCATTTTCCTGAAGCCGCGGCCAGCAGAGCGCCGCTTCTGCGCACGCGCGGCCAAAGGAAGATGGCCGCGCCCACCGATCACCAATGCAATAACGAACACCGCGCTATTTTAAATCCCCTGGAAGAGGATTCCGGACTTTGGGCATGCGCACACCACTACGCCACCAACGGAAAACTACGCCAAATCTGGGTGAAGACACCACGCCCATGTGACCTGACCAGCCTGATTGACAGGCGAAAACGGAGACTTTGCAAAGTTATTTCGGCAACTTAGGTGGGTAATAAACGCATAACACACACGCTAATGTAACGCCCACCTCTGCCCCTATTTAACGCTATTTTTATCCCATCTTCCAAAAACGTGGTGACAGGTTCCCTTTAATGTAAAGGGGGCGCGCGTTGGGACTGCTGCGAGCTGCGCTTCATTTTTTTTTTCTCGAGCTCAAGCTAATATAGAAGCTCATTTGGAAGCGGCGTCTGGTCCTCACACACGGCAGCAGGTGCTTCGCTGCGTCCTCTTTCTATTTTTATAGCAAATTGAAAGATATAATTTAGTTAACGGGGGAGACAGATTACCTTGGACGCAGCGGGGTCTGCGGGAAGAGATGTCCAGGACACGCACCTAACTGGACACTGCTGTGAGCGAGACCCGTTTGCCTTGTTATTTTCAAGCTTTCTGACGCCACAAGAAAAGAACAAAAGGACTCCCCACCGAGCGGCAATCACTTAGAGGTGAACGTACCATGACAGTGTGCAGGAATGGCGGCCTTAAAAGATGTGACCTACTTCCTCCCGCTGCTACAGACGGGAATCGCAGTGGACGGGTTAATGGCAAACACTGCACTTCCTCCGGGATTAATATTCACTTTCCCTCTTAGATATCTCATACCTATTTCCTATTTTCCCAGGATCATAGATTATCCATGTTGTGGTTTCCATTATGCATCATAGTGCTGGATTGGTCATATTATGGATACCACCGATGTCTCCCAAAGTTAGGTGCATGGGTATGTGCACACGTTAAAGGGTCACAATCTCACTTGACTTGTCTGACCTTGCTCAATTCACTTGTATTGATCGAGGCCACACAAGTCTAGTTGGCATGGGATTGCACGTTTACAAATTATGGGTATGTGCACACGATAAAGCGTCACAATCTGACTTGACGTGTTTGACCTCGCTCGATTCACTTGTACTGAGTGATGCCACACAAGTCTAGTCAGCATGTTACTGCATGTGTACAAATCATGTGTATGGGTATGTGCACACATTAAAGGGTCACAATCTAACTTTGCTTGACCTCGTTCGATTCACTTGTATTGAGCGGTGCCACGCACGTCTAGTCAGCATGTGACTGCATGTGTACAAATTAGGCATATGGGTATGTGCACACGTCAAAGGGTCACAATCTGACTTGATTTGTCTGATCTCGCTCAATTCACTAGTATTGAGCGATGCCAAGCACGTCTAGTCGGCATGTGTACAAATCAGGTGTATGGGTATGTGCAAACGTAAAAGGGTCACAATCTGACTTGACTTGTCTTACTTTGCTAAATTAACTTGTGTTGAGCGAGGCCACATAAGTCTAGTCAGCATATGACTGCATGTATACAAATCACATACTTACGGTCACGTGCAAGCCTGCTCTCACCGCCGGTACCAGAGAACACTGAGAGCACTCTGAGGACTCACAAGTCTGCAGTCACTGTATGTGATCCCCAAGCCTGGACAAACCCCCTTTAAGTATTTGCTTTTTTGTTGTGTTTTTTATTCGTAGACTTGTCACAAAAAAGGGAAAGATTTCTTAGTGCCAGCAAAGTGATTCCTGAAATCTCACGCACATGCTCCTTACTTTTCCTTGAAATTATTTTGAAGCGGGCTTCAAATTTGCAGCATGTCAATTTTTTCAACAATTTTCACTTCATTTTAATTAATGGAAAAAATGCATAAAAAAATCAAATGTAAAAAACACGTAAAAATGAACGTACTTTAAGCTGCGTCTTTCCTGCCTACACATCACTATTCACTATTGTATAAATTTGTGCTTATCTACTGATTGCAAATGATTGATGGAAATCCTAGTAAAAAAATACATTATGATAAGCTTGTTTACAGAAGAACTGTTTAAAGGGGTAGACCTATCATAATATTAGGATAAGCTATCACTTTACAGTATAATCTGTTGGGGTCAAAGCTCTGGGACCGTAGTTGAGCTTGAGAAGGAGGGAGCCATAGTATTGATACAGTCCTTAGTCTTTCCTTTTAGAGCCATTGCAGGTGATTTGGAAGGCCACCGAACAAAACGTGATCGCGAACCCTTAAGATATACGGTATCACTTTACGAAATATCCCTTTAAAGTCAAAAATAACCTCTTTAATGTTAGCACTTTTATATACTGTATTATTGTAAGTGATTGCTGTACTGGAAACCAATCTCATTCCTTGGCTCAGAGGATGAACATTTCTAGATGGACATCTTGGGCAAATGCCTAGTAGTCTCTGTGTTCTTTTAATGTTACATTTAACAAAAACTGATCTAAATCCTAAATTACTCCAAGCATGAGGTCTAATTTAATAACTTCAGAATGAAAGTAGCAAAGATTACACTTAAAAGGATCATGAAAGTCAACACTGTAGCCAGAAAACTATGGCTAGATGTAACCTCTATGGACCTGTACCCAACCAACATCCAGAATCATGGTGTAACATGAAATTTGTAGGGTAAAAGTTATCTCCTTATACAGTATAAAGTATTGCCTCAGTCTAGTCTTGCGTGACATTGGCCCAACTTCATGGGTCTAAATACTATTTGCGTTAACAATTGCTACGTTTGCATCTGAACCTTCTCCTATGGTCTCTGCTGCTAGGTGGTGCCATGCTTGCAATGCCGACAACATTGGAGGAAGCAGGTGTGGTCCTATTTTACATTAGTCTGGGTGGGTCCTGTAGCCAAGACAAGGAGTTTATGGAATTTAGGGGAAGAGTCAGATGGAAACATAACTCGGATGAGGCTTATAACAACGCAATGTTCGGACTGGCCATCAGCTCTCCTGATTCGAGTGTGACAGCATCGGGTGGGGAGAGCCGAAGGCCAGTCCGGGCATTGCGTTGCGATCTTCGTCTGAGTTATGTGGCCATCTGACTCTTCCCGTATTTGTAGGGTGCTTATTATCTGTTGTAAGCAGCTCTCTGTTGTGATACATGACAGAGCCACTCCCAATTTAATCATCCCACCAGCTACTTCTAGCTACCGGATATTATTTTTAACCTCCCCGCTCTGCTGTTTTTCTGTTCTGTTTTTTTCTGGTGTTTAGTTCCTGAACTTGGCTTGTATTTTGAATACTTCTCTGTTTCTCAATTTTGTGCCAGACTTTGCCCCCGACTTTGGTCACACCCTGACTATTCTACCCTTCTCTCAGCCAGCTCGCTCCACCGGCAAGCAGCCACTCCATGAACATAACCTAGGGGGCCCTTATAAGTCCAGATTTCTGTGTAGGGGTTAAAGAGTGAGGGCTTAAGTTCTCCTGGGACCGACTAAATGTAGTGGCTTGTGCAAAGCCTGGACATGGAAACCCTATTAAAAGCTGCCAGGCTACCACAAACAGAGCTACATTACAGAAATACATTGTATAAAAAAAAACTATATAAAAATATTCAACAATTCAAAACTCGGACCACCCGTAGACCACCGATAACTACCTATCAGAATATATAAAAGCAACTTTTGCAAAGCTTACCTGTCTTGGCATTGATGGCAAAGAAGTTCTGAGGGTTTCCGCTTGTGATCTTGTAGGACAACTTGTCGCTGGTGTTAGAATCGGGGTCTACAGCCTGGACCTGGAGCACAGACACATCTTTAGGGGAATTCTCCATAATAGTAGGATAGTATATGGGCTGTGAAGTCAGAGGAGCGTTATCGTTCACATCTTCCACTTCAATGTAAACTTCAATGGTAGAGAAGAGAGGGACAACTCCTCGGTCAGTGGCGTAAATGGTGAGCCAGTACGAGTTGGTGGTTTCCTTATCTAAAACATCTGCGGTATAGATAACTCCTACAAGACAAGAGCACAGAGGAATAGTTTGGTTAGTGTACGAGAAGGCAAATATCATGTTCGGTTGGCATTGTATCTCAATGGGACCATGATCAGTTATTGCTACACATTTAACCCACATTTTTTTTTAAACAAAGTTTGGATTGTTTTTTCACCATTTAAGTAAAAAACAACCTAGACATGTTTGGTATCTACTAATTCGTAATGACCTGGAGAATCATAATGGCAGGTCTGTTTTAGCATTTCGTGAACATGGTAAAAAAAAAAAAAAGCAGTTGTGGAATTGCACTTTTCTGCAATTTCACCGCACTTGGAATTTTGTTTCCCCATTTTCTAGTACACAATATGGTAAAACCAATGGTGTCGTTCAAAAGTACAACTCGTCCTGCAAAAAACAAGCCCTCAAATGGCCATATTGACAGAAAAAAAAAATTAAAAAAATAGGGCTCTGGGAAGAAGGGGAGCAAAGAACAGAAACACAAAAATGAAAACAGGCTGCGGAGTGAAGTTAAAGCAAATCTCAAAATGGTGTTAACAGCAGTTCGGTCACGAAGACCACCCCCGTAATGAAACACAGAACATAGAATTAAGTAACACGAAAATAAAAACAAATTACAAAAAAAGAATATGTCTCCCTATCTGCTCTTAATTAGTTGGATCTGCAGCTTTTTCCCGCTGTGGAATTTTAAGCGTCAGGGGGTGTGAAAAATGTGCCTCAAAATGTGAAAAATTAGGATGTGATGGGATAACCATCGATACATGGTGATTATCTAATGACTTCACTTTTCTATACCTAGTGTATATTTCCTCATTCCCACCTACGTAGATTTAGCCTCCTGCAGGGCATTCAGGGACTAGTAGTTCCTCGTTAGCAATATAATGACTACTAGTACATTTCTCTGAATCCTAACATTTCTAAGTGCGGGAAACATTTTATAGAAGAAGAACCTCTATAATACGACACTGCGTTACAGAAGACCCCGACAAGCTCATGACCTCCACTTGCTCCACTGTCTAATGGGAATTGGAACCTTCCAGATGCCTCCATAATCCAGAAAGACTCCATCCCAGATACATCGTAGAGAGCAGAAAGTAACCGTAGAAGTAAGACAGAACTCCAGAACGTGTTGGGCTGATATCCCAGCGTCTGCGGGAAGGGGAAGGGATTATGGCCGACGCTCTGGTCTGGTAACCTAAGCTTACGGCATTAATGGTGTCAGCTGTCACACGCCATACCTGGCCAATAACATGGAGATGTGCTCCATGGTTGTCCGCACTTCATCACGTCCACCGGCAGGATCTGCTCCATAGACTCTCAATGACGGGGACGTTTACCGCGCATTATATGACTGCAGACGGAGATCCGCAGTACAAAGGAATTACTTATTTTTGGGTCTCCTTCCAAGATATCCGATGGCCATAGTGGGACCCATTACTTTATATTACACCGCACTCCTTGTCCCGTGCTCACGGAGTCACACTTCATCACAAGCCATGAAACACAATTGTAATACTCCTTAGAAGATGCACCTAGGGGAAACTTTATACAACTATCTAAAGGATAGACAGTCTTTGTTGCCCGTAGCCAGGGGCGTTTTGCCAGGAGCAAGGCAAATAGTTTTCACCAATAGCCCATGCTCCTTGAGTCGCTTCCACCAGTCCCCAAGCACGTGTCGTATTCTAACAAAACTATCATCTAATTGTAATTTCACCTTGTTGCAGAAATCAGATGTAAATTTTTAAAGTTGTATTTTTTGCACTTATTTTTGTATTTTTGACATTTAAAAGGTATTTTCTTACCCTAGCCCTTAACCTACCCCAAACCCTAAATCTTCCTCTACCCCCTGTTCGTACTCCCTTAAGTTATAATATTTTTGCACTTTTTATTGTATTTTTTTTATGTTAAAGTAATAATTTTCTTACCCTAGCCCTATACCTAACCCCAACCCTAACCTTTTCTCTAGCCCTACACCTAACCCCAACCCTAACCTTTTCTCTAGCCCTATACCTAACCCTTGTTCTTACCCATTTAGGCCACGTTCACACTTTGCGGCATCTCTCTGCGGGTTCTCCCGCAGTGGAATTGATAAATCTGCAGGGCAAAACCGCTGCGGTTATCCCTGCAGATTTATCGCGGTTTGTTCCGCGGTTTCCGCTGCGGGATTACTCCTATACTATTGATGCTGCGTATGCAGCAATATGCAGCATCAATAGTAATGGTAAAAATAATAAAACAAGGTTATACTCACCCTCTGATGTCTGGATCTCCTCGGCGCTGCACACGGCGCTCCGGTTCCAAAGATGCTGTGCCGAGAAGGACCTTCGTGACGTCACGGTCATGTGACCGCGGCGTCATCACGGTCATGTGACCGCGACGTCACCACAGGTCCTGCTCGCACAGCAACTGAGACCGGGCGGCCGCGTGCAGCGCTGAGAGGTGAGTATAGCATCATTTTTTATTTTAATTCTTTTTTTTTTACACTATGCTTCCCAGGGCCTGGAGCAGAGTCTCCTCTCCTCCACCCCGAGTAGCAACCGCACATTAGCCGCTTACTTCCCGCAAAGTGGGCACAGCCCCATGCGGGAAGTAAGCGGTTCAATGCTTTCCTATGGGTGCAGAATCGCAGCGATTCTGCACAAAGAAGTGACATGCTGCGGGTTTTAAACCGCTGCGTTTCTGCGCGGTTTTTTCTGCAGCATGTGCACTGCGGTTTGCGGTTTCCATAGGGTTTACATGTTAATGTAAACGCTATGGAAACTGCTGCGGACCCGCAGCATCAAAATCGCTGCGGATCCGCGGGAAAAACCGCAAAGTGTGAACGTGGCCTTAAGCTTCAATATTTTCTGCACTTATTATATTTTCTGTGGTTTCTGATATATATATTTCTGGTATATATGGTTTCTGTAAATATATTTTATTCTAGCCCTAAACCTAGCTCCATTACTTTAGCCCTGAACTTAACCCTACTTCTAACCCTTTTTGGTCCAAACCTTAAACCTAACCCTTACCCTTACAACAGCTGAGTCTCTGTAATCTCAGTCTCTGCTTATGCAAAGTACAGCAATCGAGATAAGTTGGTTATCAGCAGCAACGCTCTGCATAGGCAGCAATCAAAGAGTCGAAGTTCACTTCATTACGGCTCGTTCAAACATCAGTTTTTCAAATTCTAGTTCTTTCCATGTCTTTCACGTTTAGAACTCATACCTATATATATATGGAGCTGTTCACATGTTCGTGGTCTGCACAAAATTATGCAGACATGCCAGACTTTGATCCAAGTCTTTAATCAATCTCGTCAATGCAAACTTATGGGTTTCTGACAAAATCGGACAGCATACAGATGCCATCCATGTGTGGTCTGCTTTTCAAGTACTAATTAATATGAGAAGGTTGAGAATCCGCCATCAAATTTGTATTTTTCATGAGAAAAACTGATTAAACTTACACACTCCCCAAACTCTGAAAAAAAACCTGATGAAACTCGGACCAATTTTTGGATCTTCTAATTGTCCCATGTTTGGAGGGAAAATTTCTACTTTTGAACCAATTTCTTCTATCCTTCTTAGAAGGGTTGTCTACTCTTGTATTTTTTTTTTGCATCCTAAAACATCTAACATGATAAAAAAATAACAAAAACAGACCAATCATCGCCACATCACTTCCAGCATTTCCAAGGTTCCGCTGGTGTCTCCATTCTTAGATAGTAGAAATTGCTCCAACTTAGAAGTTTCTGTGATTCCATTTTTTGGCCAGTGAGAACAGTACAAATACATAGGCATGCGATTTCCAACAAACTCCAAGATATTCCATAGTGTTTGTTTATTTTATAACCTTCCTGAATATAGGCGATCTGTACATAAATATAGGGCGTTCATACATAACAGCAAATTCATAACTGTACAATAAGTAAAAGACAGTCAGGGTGTCCCCACAAGCTTGACCATCAGTTGCTTGATGTCTCCTGGTGAAGACATCAACCCCTTCCTTACACTATCACCTATTCTTCTTCTTCTGCAGCCAGTGATGACCTGCAGCAGTCATGTCACCGTACGGCCATGACAGAATGTACGGAGACCAATGTGCTGGAAGATGAGCAATGAGGTTCAATAGGGGGAGTATGATTCGTTTTTCTATTTTTTCCCTGAGCTGGATGGATTTGGAAAAGTAAAAATCTGACGTAGTTGATCACTATAAATGTTCCTCTTCTTGTAGTGAGAAATATATGATTTGAAGTAGCGTGTAAGTGGGAAAGAGAACAGTAAGTGCATAAATAAGCATAGATATGGCTAAGTTTTGCATCTGATAATGCCCATAAAGATAAAAATCTGACGCCTAGATCAAGAGAAGAGATAAAATAATCCGAATGACAGAAATGTCTTGTTATCTGCGGCTTCCTGGATCCTCAGGACCACCCCTGAGAGTCACCACCATTAGACGCTAGGATGTGCAGGTCTCCATCCATAATACTACGGAGCTTATCTGTACCGAGCTCTGCTACATAGGGGCGATACTTATCACTAAGAGGCAAGGTAGTTAAATTCCTACAACACCCATGTAATGTTCCATAGTCCTGCCTTGTTTCGGATCTTTAGTCCCTGACGGCACAGGACCACTGAATCCTTACAATAAACGAACCAGCTGCTGTATCCAGAAATATGGAGTCAACCGAGGGCAAAAAAGCTGCACACGGTCCAACAACCTATATACATTTATTTGTTTAAATATTTACTTCATGATACTCTCTGTATAAAATAAAATTAAAATCATGAAATTTGAAATTTTCAAATTGGCCTCTAGTCTCATTGTTAGACTCCTACTTCCTGTTATTCTCAGCAATCACATGAACAAGTCACAGTGAAGGGAGGGGGTGGAGGCGAGCTATAGCACCACCTTGGCGAATGCCGGATCCTATGTTATCTACTGTATATAAAGGTGTTATCAGTCATTGTACAGGAGGAGGAGGTGAGCTGTGACATCATCTATTGTGAATGGTGGATCCTGTGTTATCTACTGTATATAGAGGTGTTATCAGTCATTGTACAGGAGGAAGAAGTGAGCTGTGACATCGCCTATTGTGAATGGTGGATCCTGTGTTATCTACTGTATATAGAGGTGTTATCAGTCATTGTACAGGAGGAGGAGGTGAGCTGTGACATCGCCTATTGTGAATGGTGGATCCTGTGTTATCTACTGTATATAGAGGTATCAGTCATTGTACAGGAGGAGGAGGTGAGCTGTGACATCACCGATTGTGAATGGTGGATCCTGTGTTATCTACTGTATATAGAGGTGTTATCAGTCATTATATAGGAGGAGGAGGTGAGCTGTGATATCACCTATTATGAATGGTGGATCCTGTGTTATCTACTGTATATAGATGTGTTATCAGTCATTGTACAGGAGGAGGAGGAGGTGAGCTGTGACGTCATCTATTGTGAATGGTGGATCCTGTGTTATCTACTGTATATAGAGGTGTTATCAGTCATTATATAGGAGGAGGAGGTGAGCTGTGATATCACCTATTATGAATGGTGGATCCTGTGTTATCTACTGTATATAGAGGTGTTATCAGTCATTGTACAGGAGGAGGAGGTGAGCTGTGCAATCACTTATTGTGAATGGTGGATCCTGTGCTATCTACTGTATATAGAGGTGTTATCAGTCATTATATAGGAGGAGGAGGTGAGCTGTGATATCACCTATTGTGAATGGTGGATCCTGTGCTATCTACTGTATATAGAGGTGTTATCAGTCATTATATAGGAGGAGGAGGTGAGCTGTGATATCACCTATTGTGAATGGTGGATCCTGTGTTATCTACTGTATATAGAGGTGTTATCAGTCATTATATAGGAGGAGGAGGTGAGCTGTGATATCACCTATTGTGAATGGTGGATCCTGTGCTATCTACTGTATATAGAGGTGTTATCAGTCATTATATAGGAGGAGGAGGTGAGCTGTGATATCACCTATTGTGAATGGTGGATCCTGTGTTATCTACTGTATATAGAGGTGTTATCAGTCATTATATAGGAGGAGGAGGTGAGCTGTGATATCACCTATTATGAATGGTGGATCCTGTGTTATCTATCATTGTAATCAGTCATTGATAATAATGAGACTGCTTCTCTGTACAGAGCAGTAAATGTGAGTCTAGTGTAAGGTCTCTGTGTGAAAATTGAAAGATTGGTGCAATTTTTAAATATAAATAGCAATGTTTTTATAATACAATGCTGAAAAATAAAAAATATATATTATAAATATCTGATTTAAACAGGTAACAAATAATAAGTCATTTTCTGACACTTATTCTCTTTGTAAAATACATTACATTATTTATCATGCACTGATACTAAGCTACAATCTCTATTACCTGCCAGAGCTGAAATCTCGTCACTTTTCTTGCTTAATGTTTTGTAATAAGATGCACTTTTTTCTGATATATGAACACAGTATGGAAAAGTGTGGACAAAGGCTTTCCCTAGCATTTGCTAACAGTAGTCCCACTTTTGGGAATCCCATAGATCTTTCTACGATTATGTCTGCTTCTATGGAGTGGTGGTCGTCAATCACGGCTGTCACCTTGTAGGTAAAAAGTCCGTTATGACAGTGCTGTAAATTGACTGTGCTGAGAATTATGTGTTCGCTCCCAGGACCGTATGATCTAACGCAAGGTCGGAAGGAGGCAATAAGGCACCTCGAAATTGGTTTTCTAAATTAGACAGCCCTTTTACTATTTTAGATCTGTATTTTTGGATCATTCAGCTGCACGGTGTATTAACGTTTGCCGATTTTGTGCCTTTTTGCCTCTTTAACGTATAACACCGGTACTCTTTGTATACTTCTTTATATCGGAGGACCTCTAAACCCAATGTTAGCCCTCTACCCAAACTGTATACCTCCGACAAGCCAAACAAAAATATAAAAAACAAATCCAACTAAAATCATTCAACGTCACCGTTGGTAAAAATCAAGATACAAGATCTGAGAATAAGATTGACGGGAGTGTGAACGATGTAATTAGTATTTTTAAGTCCCGGATCGGCAGTTTCACGGCTCAGAACATTATACTTAACCTTGAATTTTTTTTTTCCTTGTGACATTTCATAAATGCTCCCATTTTGAAAGCTTCACAATAAGGGTGAAATGTCGCCCAATCTTCTCTCTAAGAGGCGGCAATGTAGAAAGGGAAACTTGGAAAAATGTTCCTTACTGTGAAAATGATCCAATTTCTTCATGGCCTCCTTTGAAAATTGCTCGACAATTGACGTATGTCTAACCTCAGAGCAAATTGTCAGAAATTTTAACATCTTTCATCATCTCCACTTAGCACATGAAAGAAGAGCTCAAAACTTGTGATTTTTAAATTTAGGTCAATGCGAATGAACGTAGGGAGAGCTCATCAATGGCCGATGTGAGGGTCGTGCGGCAGTTACATGGGCGAGGTGATAATTAGCTGCTATTTAAATTAGTCTAATCTCATGTAACTGCTGATTTACTATATAGTACAAAAAGTCCATATTAGAGATAATCAATCCCTACACCCTGGGGTGCAGAATTAATGGTGATAATGACATATCCCATCTCCAATTTACGGCTTTTTGCTTCACCAAAATTTGACCCACTTCTGCTCTGGACCAGACAGTACATATTTCTTTTCCTACCCATAGAGATCTATAGATATCCTGTACCTGGTACTGATCCTAAAGGTTTTACTCAAGCCTTTGTGTTAATTAAAGATGCCCACCGACATAAAAGCAAAAAATGGCAAAATTTTGCTGGTGGACCATTTTATGTGTATCGGGCTCTCCCGCTTCTTCTCAAATGGATGATGTTGAATTTCAGTGTCCGATCCTCTAGCTTAGGTGAGGTTATAATTAATATTCGCTTATCCAACTGTCCCCATTAAGATCCCATGCATGGAGAAATTTCTATAGCCAATGTGTCTTATCCTTTTCCCTCATTGGATTTTGACCATTGTGAAGACCTCGTTTGTGCTTGCTAAGATTATTAAGAAGGGTGCCCTTTCGATAGAATGGTTGAACAAAAAGGGTGTTGTTCACAGGCTATCAACACTCAACATTAGAGTTAAGTAAAAAAAAAAAAAGATTTGCACTACTCTGGTCCAGTCCGGTCCTCCGGGACAGCCAGACCAGGGAAGTTTTCACTTCTACTGGCAGCTTCCTGAGAGCCTCTGGACCAGACTTAAGGACATCAATGTTTCTGAGGTGTAACAAAAAGCCTAGTAAATGCCAAAGGCACCCAAGATACTGGCCGCAGAAGTGAAGACTGCCTTGATCTTCCTGCTACACTGGACAGGACTGGGTGCTAATCAGGTCCACATTAATCTTTTTGCTCAACACTACTAAGTAGCAAAAGGGATGGCATAAGCAATGACTGGGTCTTGTCTCTCCAAGGAATTCCAGCATGGCTGACCATTACGGTATGTGAATTTTTGGAGCCTGAGTTGGCACAAAGATCCCTTTGCCCCTGGTCCAGTCCAATCCTTCATGGCACTTCTGCTGCAAGCATCCTGCGTGCTCTGGCGTTTACTAGACCTCATGACATGATTTTGACAATTTCCAGAGGCACCCCAGATGACTGGTGAAGAAAACTGCCTTGATATTACTGCCACTGTGGACTGGACTGGATGCCAGATAAGGGCAGCTCAACTCTACCCAATAGCTAGTGGGATAGCACAAACAATGACTAGGTCCTGCTTCTCCAAGGAGCTCCAGCATGGTCAAACACTATGGTATGTGACTTTGGAACTTGAGTTTTCACAAAGACCTCTGTGCTTGAGTAAAACAAAGACCCCTCTACCTCTCTGATGTCACTACCATGGCGGTCCGGACTGGATGCTACATCTAGAAAAGGGCAGCATTAATCTTTTTGCTCAACTCTGCTCAATAGCAAAAGGAATAGCACAAACAATGACTGGGTCCAATCTCTCCAAGGAGCTCCAGCTTGGCCTAACGCTACACTTTAGGACTTTTTGAAGCCAGATTTGGCACAAAGACTACTGTGTCACACAAGAAGATGAGTAGTACAAATGGCACAAATGGTGGGAGACCCTATTACGATATTTGTGCACGTGTCCTTCAAAATTGCAAAAACATCTCTTGTATGGAGGGAATCGTTTATACAGTAAGTTGTCAAAATCAATAAAATCTCTAAACAAGATAGAATAATTTTAAAAAATTTCTTCAAAGGTATTCTAAAGATTTTGACTAAATCGATGATGAAATTTATCCTACTGTACGTATCTGGAGTGAAGATATTTTACAGGGTGTGTAAAAATTGCAGACACAACTTTACCCGATTTTGCCAGGGTGGCCATTTTTTTTTTTTAATCTTCATCTCTTAGAAGGAAGCGGAATTCTCTGCTGGTAGTCTCAGGATGCAGGTAGGAAGCCAACTGGAAACATTTAAGACACGAATACTGTGTTCCCATCCAGCCAAATTAGACGTTAAATGTCAGTTTATTCTTCAGTGTTTTATTTTAATGAAACAAAATAATCCCAGACTGCAGGAGCGAGAGTTTAACACAAGTTCCTGCTGAGAAGCAATATTGAGCCATCATGCTCGGCAGAGATGTGGAGAAAGAACGGGAGGATAGCCTAAGTGCAGAGTAAAGATCCTAATTGTGGAGAACAGGATTTTACTGCATTTTCATTCATGGTATTTAAAGACTAAAGCAGGTCGGACCTACAGGGTTGCATGACCCCTATGAAGCCCGGAGAGGAGGCCAGAGGAACTCTTTACCTTCATGCATTATTTACATTATTGGGCCACAATAACAAGGTTTGTTGATCGTCAGCTTGTAGAATGTCATTACCGGAAAAAGAGATATTCCAAGTACACAGCACGCACAAGTCAGGTTGGTTCTTGTACAAAGCTTTATTGTGGCAGAGAGTTGACTCATGGGAGGTTTTCTTCATGCTGTGAAATATGGAGGTGGAGAAACAACAGGAACTGAAAAGGTTTTTGACTGGAAAGTCAGACATCTCCTAGGCTTAAGAATTTTCACACATGCTGATTTGTGTTCTTAGTTTCCAGTTGACATACAGCCAAAACCTTTGTGTTTAGGTCAAAACTAAATAAAATTAAATATTGGGGCGTTGAGGATCTTCAATATCAAAATGAGCTATTCCCCAGATAGAAAACTCTAGTGTCTCATCTCTCTAGTACCACATGGATCAGACATTGACTTACATCCAGATTACTAGATCTGGCGCAAATTGATTTGCAGGACCCATTCCAGCAGCCAAGAAAGGGGGTCCTAAGAATTTTCCTCATTCCTCTGGGCATCTGAGGACCTTCTTTTGGTTAGCTGGCCTGCGATGTCATCATTGCGGCTTGTGATGTCGCATGAGGTCACCTAATCAAAGGAATGGCTGAAAATCCTGGGAGGTAGGAGGCAATTCTCAAGACTCCCGTCCATCAGCCACAGAGTACTGACATGGCTGATGGACTGGGTACTACAAATCGATATACACCAACTTTTTACCTATAGGGGTGTCACGCTGTTGGGTATGGACCCACTGCACCAGGGATTGGACCTACCCTGGAGAAGTGTAACTATGTGGCTACCTGGTATTCACTAAAGCTTATGCTGGTGAGGCTAGTCTTAAGCTGAAGGTAGTTGCCAAGTACCACTCCAGGGCGGTCTCCAGTACTGCAGCAGCTGACTTCAGGGGTCAGAGACGCAGGTACGGACTCGGAGTCACAGGCAAGACTGGAACCGGACGACAGGCAGTATGGACACTTATGCTGGTTCAGACAGTACAGATACAGGTTCAGTGGATTCAGGTTCTGATAAGTGAAGTTCAGACAAAAAGGATGCAGGGACCTAACAACTAAGTAGCAAGCACGAAATGACAATGCACTAAAGTTGCTCCCGCACCTCCCTAGAGGGGAAGGTGCCTTAAATAGGTGCCTCCCAGCTGTTGGCTGGGTACACATCCCCTTTAAAAAGTGAGGAGCATGCGCTACCAGGTCACCTGTGCAGCATGTGGAGGCACTGGGGCGCAGGAGTCACAGGGGGAGCTGGACCAGAGGACGCAGCTCTGTGCGTGAGGCGGTGAACATGTCGGCATCCCTGCCGGGAGGAGGAAGAGCAACCATGCAGGGACGCTGGCGTTACAAGGGCGCACTAAAGACAGTTTACTCCATTCTCTAGTTTTTTCCTACGGTTCATCTAATGTTAGTCTAATAATGTGGGGGTCTTTATGGCCATTTTACGGTATGCCATCAGTGTTCCCTACTCTTTTATAACCACCTTATTTAAAATTTTCTGAACACAATATATTCTGCATATGAAATGCCCATTTTTGATACTCATCGGTTCCATTGACATAAAATAACCTAATGCTTCAAAAATGAACATCCATTGAATCGTAATTAAGTCTTATTATCCTGGGAAGACAACAGATTGTTCTTAAATAAAAATTAATTCTTGTCTCACTCATTATTACTCAAAGTCGCACGCATCGTTAATATGCATCAGAGTCGAATTGATGTAAGACATTTAGTAAAACTGTTCATGAGCGGGAAGGGTTTTTTCTTTTTACTCTTGGAACCAGAAATTCATTACGAGAAAATTTCGAACAGGTCTGAAATCTTCAATAGGGATTCTTGTAGGAATTTCTATATTATTGTTATAATTATTAAGAGCTAAAGTTTTGATTCAGCATCCCTGAGATAGGTAAGGTCGGTAATAATGTTCGTCTCCTTGGGGTCTCAGACCATTATTACATTGTGCGAGAAAACACACTCTTGCTGGTGGGGATTGCATTCCAGCAAATTGCTTTGTGAATACCGTCTTAATTAAAAAGGGGGCACGGATTGCCCTGGAATATCTTATTAATGCTCTCTTTGCAGAGGTCTTGGAAAAGCTTAAGGTTTTAATTATTGAAGGCTAATTGCCAACAAGTTTTTTTTTATTATTATTTGATTTTTAACTGCAATATGTTTTACAAAATAGCTTTATTTAATCAAAAAGGGGGACCTAGAAAATAGTCAAAAATATTATTTACTAAGTTCATTTTTCTTTATGCATCAATGGATAATTGACGTTTTTAAGCCTTTTACCAAGAGCCTTGTGTAAAACGTGGGGGCTATAATAAGGCTCCCGATGCTGTATGTACGAGGACAGTATGAAGAATTGCTCCTACATCCGGCATCTGAGTTATTCAGTAGAGTAGCACATGGAAACCTTAGAGCTTCTTAATAAGCTGCCCAGTGAAGGAAGCCTAAAGGCCCCCACAATGGGTTTGGTCAATGGTCTAATGTGCATGGAAGCCCTGATTCTCCTTCAACAGATGACATCAGCGGAGATAGGATCTGGCATGTTAGATTTAGGATTGCTGATCCTTTCCTTCTCTAAAGGTACCGTCACACTCAGCAACTTTGCAACGAGAACGACAACAATCCGTGACATTGCAGCGTCCTGGATAGCGATCTTGTTGTGTTTGACACGCAGCAGCGATCTGGATCCCGCTGTGATATCGCTGGTCGGAGCTAGAAGTCCAGAACTTTATTTTGTCGCCAGGTCGGCGTGTATCGTCATGTTTGACATCAAAAGCAACGACGCCAGCAATGTTTGACATGGAGCTAACAACCAACAAGAACGAGAAATGAGTCGCCGTTACATCACTGGATCGCTCCTGCATCGTTCTGGAGTTGCTGTGTTTGACGTCTCTACAGCAACCTAAGCAGCGACGCTCCAACGATCTAGTTTAGGTCGGCTCGTTGTCTATATCGCCGCAGCGTCGCTGAGTGTGACGGTACCTTAACCCCTTTCTGTCATTGGACGTACTATTCCGTCCATGTGGGGTGGGCCCTACTTCCCAAGGACGGAATAGTACGTCCAGCACGATCGGCCGCGCTCACAGGGGGAGCGCGGCCGATCGCGGCCGGGTGTCAGCTGACTATCGCAGCTGACATCCGGCACTATGTGCCAGGAGCGGTCACGGACCGCCCCCGGCACATTAACCCCCGGCACACCGCGATCAAACATGATCGCGGTGTACCGGCGGTATAGGGAAGCATCGCGCAGGGAGGGGGCTCCCTGCGTGCTTCCCTGAGACCCCTCCTACCTCCTTCCTCGCTGCAGGTCCCGGATCCAAGATGGCCACGGCATCCGGGTCCTGCAGGGGAGGAGGTGGCTTACCGAGTGTCTGCTCAGTGCAGACGCTGGTAAGCCTGCAGCCCTGTCAGTGAGATCGGTGATATGACAGAGTGCTGTGCACACTGTCAAATCACCGATCTGTGATGTCCCCCCCTGGGACAAAGTAAAAAAGTAAAAAAAAAATGTCCACATGTGTAAAAAAAAATAAAAAAAAAATTCCTAAATAAATAAATAATAAAAAAAAATTATTCCCATAAATACATTTCTTTATCTAAATAAAAAAAAATCAAACAATAAAAGTACACATATTTAGTATCGCCGCGTCCGTAACGACCCCACCTATAAAACTATATAACTAGTTAACCCCTTCAGTGAACACCGTAAAAAAAAAAAAAAAAAAAACGAGGCAAAAAACAACGCTTTATTCTCATACCGCCAATCAAAAAGTGGAATAACACGCGATCAAAAAGACGGATATAAATAACCATGGTACCGCTGAAAACGTCATCTTGTACCGCAAAAAACGAGGCGCCATACACCATCATCAGCGAAAAAATAAAAAAGTTATAGTCCTCAGAATAAAGCAATGCCAAAATAATTATTTTTTCTATAAAATAGCTTTTATCGTATAAAAGCGCCAAAACATAAAAAAATGATGTAAATGAGGTATCGCTGTAATCGTACTGACCTGAAGAATAAAACTGCTTTATCAATTTTACCAAACGCAGAACGGTATAAACGCCTCCCCCAAAAGAAATTAATGAATAGCTGGTTTTTGGTCATTCTGCCTCACAAAAATAGGAATAAAAAGCGATCAAAAAATCTCCCGTGCCCGAACATGTTACCAATAAAAACATCAACTCGTCCCGCAAAAAACAAGATCCCACATGACTCTGTGGACTCAAATATGGAAAAATTATAGCTCTCAAAATGTGGTAACGCAAAAAATATTTTTTGCAATAAAAAGCGTCTTTCAGTGTGTGACGGCTGCCAATCATAAAAATCCGCTAAATAACCCGCTATAAAAGTAAATCAAACCCCCCTTCATCACCCGCTTAGGCTACGTTCACATTTGCGTTGTGCGCCGCAGCGTCGGCGACGCAACGCACAACACAGGAACACCGCATGCACAACGCATGCACAACGCTGTGTTTTGCGACGCATGCGTCCTTTTTTTGCTTGATTTTGTACGCACAAAAAATGCAACTTGCTGCGTCCTCTGCGCCATGACGCGTGCGCCGCAGTGACGCATGCGTCGCAAAACACAAGTGCAACGCATGTCCATGCGCCCCCATGTTAAATATAGGGGCGCATGACGCATGCGGCGACGATGCGGCGCCCGACGCTGCGGCGCAGAACGCTAATGTGAACGTAGCCTTAGTTAGGGAAAAATTTAAAAAATGTATTTATTTCCATTTTCCCATTAGGGCTAGGGTTAGGGTTAGGGCTAGGGTTAGGGCTAGGGCTAGGGTTAGGGCTACATTTAGGGTTGGGGCTAAAGTTAGGGTTAGGGTTGGGGCTAAAGTTAGGGTTTGGATTACATTTACGGTTGGGAATAGGGTTGGGATTAGGGTTAGGGGTGTGTCTGGGTTAGAGGTGTGGTTAGGGTTACCGTTGGGATTAGGGTTAGGGGTGTGTGTGGATTAGGGTTTCAGTTATAATTGGGGGGTTTCCACTGTTTAGGCACATCAGGGGCTCTCCAAACGTGACATGGCGTCCCATTTCAATTCCAGCCAATTCTGCGTTGAAAAAGTAAAACAGTGCTCCTTCCCTTCCAAGCTCTCCCGTGCGCCCAAACAGGGGTTTACCCCAACATATGGGGTATCAGCGTACTCGGAACACATTGGAGAACAACTTTTGGGGTCCAATTTCTCATGTTACCCTTGGGAAAATACAAAACTAGGGCTAAAAAATAATTTTTGTGGAAAAAAAAATATTTTTTGTTTGCATGGCTCTGCGTTATAAACTGTAGTGAAACACTAGGGGGTTCAAAGGTCTCACAACACATCTAGATGAGTTCCTTAGGGGGTCTACTTTCCAAAATGGTGTCACTTGTGGGGGGTTTCTACTGTTTAGGTACATTAGGGGCTCTGCAAACGCAATGTCACGCCTGCAGACCATTCCATCTAAGTCTGCATTCCAAATGGCGCTCCTTCCCTTCCGAGCCCTCCCATGTGCCCAAACGGTGGTTCCCCCCCACATATGGGGTATCAGCGTACTCAAGACAAATTGGACAACAACTTTTGGAGTCCAATTTCTCCTGTTACCATTGGGAAAATACAAAACTGGGGGCTAAAAAATAATTTTGGGGGGAAATTTTTTATTTTTTTATTTTCACGGCTCTGCGTTATAAACTGTAGTGAAACACTTGGGGGTTCAAAGTTCTCACAACACAACTAGATAAGTTCCTTGGGGGGTCTAGTTTCCAATATTGGGTCACTTGTGGGGGGTTTCTACTGTTTAGGTACATTAGGGGCTCTGCAAACGCAATGTGACGCCTGCAGACCAATCCATCTAAGTCTGCATTGCAAATGATGCTCCTTCCCTTCCGAGCTCTGCCATGCGCTCAAACGGTGGTTCCCCCCCAGATGTCAGGTATCAGTGTACTCAGGACAAATTGGACAACAATATATAGGGTCTAATTTCTCCTGTTACCCTTGGAAAAATACAAAACTGGGGGCTAAAAAATAATTTTTGTGGAAAAAAAAATATTTTTTATTTGCACGGCTCTGCGTTATTAACTGTAGTGAAACACTTAGGGGTTCAAATCTCTCACAACACATCTAGATGAGTTCCTTAGGGGGTCTACTTTCCAAAATGGTGTCACTTGTGGTTTTTTTTTACTGTTTAGGTACATTAGGGGCTCTGCAAACGCAATGTCACGCCTGCAGACCATTCCATCTAAGTCTGCATTCCAAATGGCGCTCCATCCCTTCCGAGCCCTCCCATGCGCCCAAACGGTGGTTCCCCCCCACATATGGGGTATCAGCGTACTCAGGACAAATTGGACAACAACTTTTGGGGTCCAATTTCTCCTGTTACCCTCGGGAAAATACAAAACTGGGGGCTAAAATATAATTTTTGTGGGAAAAAATTTTTGTTTTATTTTTACGGCTCTGCATTATAAACTTCTGTGAAGCACTTGGTGGGTCAAAGTGCTCACCACACCTCTAGATAAGTTCCTTAGGGGGTCTACTTTCCAAAATGGTGTCACTTGTGGGGCGGTTTCAATGTTTAGGCACATCAGTGGCTCTCCAAACGCAACATGGCATCCCATCTCAATTCCTGTCAATTTTGCAGTGAAAAGTCAAACGGCGCTCCTTCCCTTCCGAGCTCTCCCATGCGCCCAAACAGTGGTTTACCCCCACATATGGGGTATCAGCGTACTCAGGACAAATTGCACAACAACTTTTGTGGTCCAATTTCTTCTCTTACCCTTGGGAAAATAAAAAATTGGGGGCGAAAAGATCATTTTTGTGAAAAAATATGATTTTTTATTTTTACGGTCCTGCATTATAAACTCCTGTGAAGCACTTGGTGGGTCAAAGTGCTCACCACACATCTAGATAAGTTCCGTAGGGGGTCTACTTTCCAAAATGGTGTCACTTGTGGGGGGTTTCAATGTTTAGGCACATCAGTGGCTCTCCAAACGCAACATGGCGTCCCATCTCAATTCCTGTCAATTTTGCAGTGAAAAGTCAAACGGCGCTCCTTCCCTTCCGAGCTCTCCCATGCGCCCAAACAGTGGTTTACCCCCACATATGGGGTATCAGTGTACTCAGGACAAATTGTACAACAACTTTTGGGGTCCAATTTCTTCTCTTACCCTTGGGAAAATAAAAAATTGGGGGCGAAAAGATCATTTTTGTGAAAAAATATGATTTTTTTTTTACGGTTCTGCATTATAAACTTCTGTGAAGCACTTGGTGGGTCAAAGTGCTCACCACACCTCTAGATAAGTTCCTTATGGGGTCTACTTTCCAAAATGGTGTCACTTGTGGGGGGTTTCAATGTTTAGGCACATCAGTGGCTCTCCAAACGCAACATGGCGTCCCATCTCAATTCCAGTCAATTTTGCATTGAAAAGTCAAATGGCGCTCCTTCGCTTCCGAGCTCTGTCATGCGACCAAACAGTGGTTTACCCCCACATATGGGGTATCGGCGTACTCGGGACAAATTGTATAACATCTTTTGGGGTCCATTTTCTCCTGTTACCCTTGGTAAAATAAAACAAATTGGAGCTGAATTAAATTTTGTGTGAAAAAAAGTTAAATGTTCATTTTTATTTAAACATTCCAAAAATTCCTGTGAAACACCTGAAGGGTTAATAAACTTTTTGAATGTGGTTTTGAGCACCTTGAGGGGTGCAGTTTTTAGAATGGTGTCACACTTGGGTATTTTCTATCATATAGACCCCTCAAAATGACTTCAAATGAGATGTGGTCCCTAAAAAAAAATGGTGTAAAAATGAGAAATTGCTGGTCAACTTTTAACCCTTATAACTCCCTAACAAAAAATAATTTTGGTTCCAAAATGATGCTGATGTAAAGTAGACATGTGGGAAATGTTACTTATTAAGTATTTTGTGTGACATATCACTGTGATTTAATTGCATAAAAATTCAAATTTGGAAAATTGCGAAATTTTCAAAATTTTCACCAAATTTCCATTTTTTTCACAAATAAACGCAGGTAATATCAAAGAAATTTTACCACTATCATGAAGTACAATATGTCACGAGAAAACAATGTCAGAATCACCAGGATCCGTTGAAGCGTTCCAGAGTTATAACCTCATAAAGGGACAGTGGTCAGAATTGTAAAAATTGGCCCGGTCCATAACGTGCAAACCACCCTTGGGGGTGAAGGGGTTAAGAGTTAAGCTGTCTTCAGAAAAGTCTCCTTGAGAGCACAGGAGCACTTGGCCAAGCGAGTGCTCCTATATAAGTGAGAGTAGATTAAAATAGCTGTTAACCAACCAATTGGCAGAACCATTCCATTGTTTGGTCAACAGCTATCTATAGTGTATGATGTTGTTAGGCTCATCTGGTGAGGTGGGTCCACTAATACTCAGGTATGGGTGGACACACAGGCCCCAGTTGTGGGTGTAGCAGGGAGGAAGGCACATATTAAACGAGTACTTGACACACTGAAGACCAGAGAAGGGCAGATACAGAGAGGATGCGGGCAAGTCAAAAGCAGCAATCAAGGGAGGCAGAGGAATCTCAGGCATAGCACAGAAACAAAGAGGTCCAATATGAGTCCAACAACAGCACTGTAACTTATTGCAACCGAGGGGCGAATCCAGGGGATGATGACAAAGGATCGACCAATAAACAAACTGAACACATAGTCTTAATCCTAAGACACAGGTGTGTGTCTTAGTGGGCCTTATATAGGGCTAGGCAGATGAGGTCATTGAGACCCACCGGGTAACTTGCAAATCCCAAAGATTGACAGCGGCATTTAACTAGTTAACAGCCACGGGTGGATCGTGATTCCACCTGTGGCTGTTGCGGGCACATGTCAGCTGTATAGATCAGCTGTCATGTGCCCATGAAAGGTGCAAGCTCCGGTGCTGAGCAGGGGGAGTCCGACATGTGCGTACTATTATGGCACATTCGAAAAAGGGGTTAATGTACCGTATATGTCTTTTTCTGGATTCCAAAAAATTGTGCCGTGGTCTATTGGACGCCACTTTACAAGGCACTTCTGTAGTGCTGTATTGAGGCACAACATGGTGGTGGCACATGGAGTGTCTACGGGTCTACATATCGAGGCCATAGTGACTCCATAGGCATCGGACACAAAGTTGTGATGGAAGTACAAGTGCTATTAATCCCATACAGCCGCATATATACAGTATCTAAACTAGTGGATGGTGATATAGAACTTTTAAGTAATCTAAACACTACGAGTAGCCATAACAGATGGACAGTATATAATTGTACCCTCCATTACAGAACAAAATAGACCTGGCTTTTGTGAATAATTAAAATGCGTTGAAACATTTTTCATTCTGGCAGTCTGTTGTTTCATAAAATCTCGGCGCTTTCTAGCATGTTTCCTTATAATCAACTTCTCGAAATCCCTCCTACCCCCATCTGTTAATAAGGCCAAAATGCACGATTACCATTCTCCTCCTCCAGGCACTTATGTTGGAGCCAACAGATAAGACAGCTTTTTTGTTAGCAAAGGTAGGCAGGGACCATCTGCAAGCCTTAAAAAACCTCCAGATTACACACAATACTTTCTCCAGAGATCATGGTATTGTTTATTAAGAAAACAAAAGAAAAGTTGCACTTTTTTTGTCCAAAAAAACCACAATATTTATTTTGACAAATCAAATTATAAAGAAGAAAGAAAAGGAAATACATTTCTATTTCTGTACATATTACTTTATTTCCTTTTTTTTTGTTCTTGATCATTCGATTTGGTGAAATATTGTTGTTTTTGAGTCAACTCACTTGTTGAATTTATTGACCAAAAACATTAGATACCCCTTTTAAGATAACGATTATCCCTGATCACATCCTGGGAACTACAAGGGCCATGTTGACCATCATTGCAACGTGATCTAGGACATGGCTGAAGGTTATGTTTGCATTTTGGCTCAATGGACTAAAGAAGTTGTAGGGCCCCATCGTCTATCCTAAGAAACCATTATAATTAATGGTTCCAGTAGATGAGAGCCCCGTTACAAGTTTTCCACGTTTTAGGCCTTTTCACAAAAGCCGATCACCCAATTATTCTTCCAATAACCAAATGCTTCAGTTAACTCAAGGAATTGGCAAAAGGCTTGTTCATCGGGTAATCAGATCATTTAAGTCTTCATAAAACACCTAATGTGGTCCTTAAAGAGGCTCCTTGTCATTAGTAGAAAATCTAAGAAAAAACAAACACGGAGGATCTTTTGTTCAAGCAATTTTGTAAAGGATTTGCTCACTCGATGGACAGCTTTTAAAGTTTTTGTCTATTCATGGCTTTTATTTCTACGAGTTTGATCACTTGCCAGTCTTTTTCATCAGGAGAATACAACATTAGGATCATTTAGTATGACATCTCTTGAGATAAAAAAATGAAATATATAATTTTTTTTATAATGGGTAAAATGTGAAATGTTTCTTCTTGCAGAGAATGCCAAGCAAACGTAAAGAGACTTATTGGCCATGGTATGCTCCTCTGGCATTATTTTAGATCCACGTGTTTGATTATCTGCAAAAAATTTTCGTAAGGACAAACTATCTCGAGGATTGTTTAGTACGATATTTGTTTAGCTAAACAAGTATCATTGTTTTATAAGGAGTCTAACATGGAAGTTTCTTATTGGGGAAAGTGTCAAGCAGTCATAAGGAGACTTACAAGCCATGCAATGCATCTTTGATAATTTTTTTGGTCATTTTTTATACTATTTTATTAATGCTATTATTGTTATATTCAATATGGTTTTTTTTTACTATTATTATTTGTAGTAGTGATATTATACTTTATTGTAGAACAGGTATACCTACATCAGTGGAATCTTGTCCACCATTGAAACAAGAGAGGTCCTCTCCTACTTCATCAGGGATCCTTGCTTTACCAGTTGGATCCTCAGGTTTGATCCTCAAAATAGTCAACCATAAGTAGTGAGACCCATCAGTGATGAGATAACTGAAGGTTAGTTGGGTGAAAGTCATGAGTCAGCACTGGAAATGTAGTACAACAAACTGAGGGAATGACACAGAAGGTCAAACTGGAAACAAATCCCAAGGGGATAGCCAGGAGGCCAGGTCCAGGGCAAATCAGTGTGAAAAAGCTAAATGCAGGCAAAAATGACAACTGATACTCCAAAAAGGAGTTCAAATATGCCAAAAAGAATTGATTTGTATCAGGCTGCCATAACAGATGATTTGCAGAAAAGTAGTTTACAGGGAAGAAGTATAGAACATATATATAATTAATATTGTTGTTATACTATGTTTATATTTTTCCATTTTAATGTAAAAAAAAACAAGTCATCTCCTCCTTCTCGTGCTTCGGCAATTTTGTTTTAATGAACTGTTAAGCCGTATTCGTGAAGATATCCGATATAAGAAAGTGGCTTCTTCCATTATTATCAGTGGGTAGTGAGTACACTTTTAATGCAAATTTCCGATTGGTGATTCTGGAAGAACATGCTACATTTTTTTTTAGACTTGTCATGTTTTGCATCAAATTAACAGTTGGGCAAATCAATTCTCGTTACCCCATTTTCCCTTTGGTTCGTCAATGGGTTAAATCTCATTACGGCACTCATTTGCATACAAGATGTTAATGATGGCTGCATGCATAAGCATTTTAACAAGCTTAATCCCATTTACCGAGGGTAATTATTGGGGAAAAAAACAGATTTAATTAGATACCTTCCTCACATGAACTCATCATTAAAATAGTTTAGTGTCACTCCCGTGATTTTCGCCTCATCAATATCAAGAAGAGAATTCTCGTCAACACACAAATAAGCCTCATTTAAATTCACCGCTTGACCTGAAGCTCTTCCCTGCGTCTCGACAAGAGAGCTATGGCGTTCGTTATGTTTCCACACACAGATGTCGGTCGTGTTCTACTTCTGTAAACATCCGACGTTAATGTGACTCCAGCTGATATATTGTTACGCGCCACAAGTAAAGTCACCTGTTCTCATAGAACGTTAAGATTTAATCCTGCTCTGTCATCAGATACAAAAATATGTCTACCAAGATTACCAACGAGGGGCAACAAGTCAAGGACCTCTGAGTTGGATTGACCGTCTTTATCGGGAGATGTGGCATTTTTGGCAAGGACTTGTTGAGAGTTATAATAAGGCAGAAGCCATCATTTTCCATGAAGAAAGGTCTTACATGAGCTCACTGTCGCCCCCTATTGAGTACTGAATTAGATATGAGCTGTCAAACTGTCATGAATGGAAGGCTTTATAATGTGGCTCTGTCTGTGATCACCAAGCAGCTCTACAAGGGACATCCATAGGTAGACTTTGTGATGGCTACTCTGACAATTACGTCTCATGGGTAACCTGGTCTTCACTCTTAAATACTTGTACAGGGATGTAGACTTACACAGAGGCCCTGGATTGAACTCACAAAGTAGATCCTGGCTGATGAAGTGGGCTGGCAGAAATGGCAGATTCCCAGGTCCGAAATAGGATGGAAGACAAGGAACAAAATCATAAGACACAAGAGCCATCATAAAATGTGCTGAACTTAGCATACATACCACAATGTCAAACTATACAACACTACAGGTCCCATCCACACTAGCCTCTGCAGCTGGACAAAGCCTGCATCGGCCAGAGCTTCTGGCCCTGATGTCTCCTTCATCACCAGTGCCATACAGTGATGCCAGGTGACATCGTAGGATCAGGTCCAAGTGGAGCTGTGATAGATTAATGCAAAAAGAAAAACTGAGATTCCTTTCAGAAGCAGCTTGACATCACCACACTCCTAATCACCCACAAAGAAGTCCAGGTGGTGTATTCTACTTTCATAGAGTACATTGTCCACATTCATGCTGATATTGCTGCCCCAGTTCAGGTCATGAACCTCTGATGATTTTTTTTGACAGAAGAACAAGGGAATTGTAAACTGTTTAAACCACATTCCTGACTTAAGGTTGTCACATTTCAAACACACTGAAGCATTGGCCAGAAAGGTTAGCTAAAGAGGTTGTCCACTCACAAAATATTGATAGCCTATCCTTAGAATAGGTAATCATTATTAGATGATTGGGGGTCAAATATCTGGCACCCCCAGCAATAAGCGGTGCCTAGAAGGAAACATATTGAACTGAGCTGCACATTGTGGCTACCAACGAGGTTTCTAACAGTTGATTGTGGGGGTGCCGGGGTGAGAGACCACTATTGATATGAAATTGATAACCTATCTTACAAATGAATCAGCAATACTGTGGCATGTAAAAGTGTGGGCACCCTTGGTCAAAATTACTGTTTTTGTGAACAGTTAAAGTTGATGATGAAATGATCTCTAAATGGCCTAAAGTTAAAGATGACACATTTCCTTTGTATTTTTGGCAAAAAAATATATATTTTCATCGTTACCATTTTAAAAATTACAAAAAGGAAAATGGTCTGATGCTAAATTTTGGGCACTATGCATGGTTAGTACCTAGTAACACCTCTTTTTGAAAGTATCACAGCTTGTAAACACTTTTTGTAGCCAGCCAAGAGTGTTTAAATTCTTGTTTGAGGGTTTCCTCCATTCTTCCTTGGAAAATTCTTACATTTCTGTGAGATTCCTGAAACATCTTACATGCACTGCCATTTTGAGGTCTAGCCACAGATTTTCAATGATGTTCAAATCAGGGGACTGTGAGGGCCATTGTAAAACCTTCAGCTTGTGCCTTTTGAGGTCATCTATTGTGGATTGTGACATGTGTTTAGGATCATTATCCATTTGTAGAAGCCATAGTCTTCAACTTCAGCTTTTTTACAGATGCTGATAGGCTTGCAACAAGACTCTGTTAAAATTAAATTTAATCCATTCTTCCCTCTATCTGTGAAATGTTGTCCGTGCCTTTGGCTGCAACACAACCCCAAAGCATGATTGTTTCACCCCCATGCTTACTGGTTGGCGAAATGTTCTTTTCATGAAATTTCTGTGCCCTTTTTTCTCCACACACACCTATGATCATTGTGGCGATAGTTCATCTTTAACCTCATCAGTCCACAGGACTTGTTTCCAAAATGCATCAGGCTTGTTTAGATTGTTTGTTTATGGTGAGGACGCAGGAGAGTTTTTATTCCGATGAGTCTTCCATGAAAGCCATATTTCTGCAGGTGTTTCTGAACAGTAGAACAATGTACCATAAATTAAGAGTCTGCTAAATCTTTCTCAAGGTCTTTAGCAGTCAAGCGGGGGTTCTGATTTGCCTCTCTAGCAATCCTGTGAGAAGTTCTCGCTGAAATTTAGCTTGGTCTTCCAGACCTTATCTTGACCTCCATTGTTCCTGTTAACTGCCATTTCTTCATTACATTTCGAACTGAGGAAAGTGAAACTTGAAAACGCTTTGCTATCTTCTTGTAGTCTTCTCCTGCTTTGTGGGCCTCCACTATTTTCATTTTCAAAGTGCTAGGCAGCTGCTTAGAAGAACCCATGGCTGCTGTTTTGGCACAAGGTTAGAGGAGGCTGGGTTTTTATAATGCTGGTAAATTTGCATCACCTGACCTTTCCTAACAATGATCATGAACAAGCCATAACCCTAACAGGCTAATTAAGGTCTGAAAGCTTGGTCAGAGCTATCTGACCACACAAATCTCCAAGGAAGCCCAAACTTTTACATCAGCCTATTTTCCTTATTGTAATTTTTAAAATGGAAAAATGACAATATATATATATTAGCCTAAAATGCAAAGGAAACGTGTCATCTTTAACGTTAGGCCTTTTAGAGATAATTTCATCTTCAACTTGCTTAACTGTTCACAAAAACAGTAATTTTGAACAGGGGTGCCCAAAGTTTTACATGCCACTGTAGCTTTTGCAGGGATAACCCCTTTAAATTAGCTAAGATTAAGTATCTTTTAAACCAGTTGGCCAACCTACTACAGAGTAACCCCAAATAGGTAAGAATGTGAAAGAAGAAATGCCCCCTTATGAACTAATGCAAAGTCAGATGAACTTCACGATTTTGGTGGCACAGGATGTCTGTCTTTTGAGTATGGAGGCCTCCCAAATTTCAAAACAGATGAAATTGGGGGAAAGGAGATTTGCTTATGATGAATTATTACTCATCCTATTGGGCACAATGAAATATTTTATTTTCATGGGAGATAAGTTACTACAAAGGTCTGGCAACGTCTTAATCTTTTTTCCTATTGAAAACATGCACGGTTGGCCAAGCCAAGAGTGAATGTGTTGGAAGAAACAGTTGTTGGCTGAATGAGGGTGCAGATGTCTGTGATTGAAGGTGAACAGTATTGGCACCTTAATACTAGCATTGTGAAGTAAGGGAGGTCTCAATGGGAAAAATAAAATTAAGAAAGTTGGAATGTGCCGTTTATTTTCATCCCTGTATTTTCCACAATTCAAATTAATAAAGTTTACATGAAAACACAGATAAACTAGAAAAAAGGATCAAGCAAAAAAATTGTGCTCCTAAATCAAAAGAAAAATAATAACGAGAGGAAGAGATGGATCTGATGGTATGTGAAATAGACTAAATCAATAAGACAGATGATGGGAGGAATACCTACATTCAATCAGGTGAAGAACGAAGAGCAAGAATGAGAAGATCAAAAGAAAGTTAATTAGAAGAGTAACAAACAAAAGAAAAGCGTAATGCAAAATAATGAAATCAAGGACAGAATCAAGGACAATCCAAAAAGATATATTATGATAAAATCAGCAAAACGACAGGTGAACTCAGGGTGATTAATAAGATGTATGGATTAAGCCAACATGAAGAAGACATTTTAATTCAGTCCAAAACCGAATGGACAAATGCAAAGAAGAGATGAGACGAAGGGAAGACTTTGTTAAATCATCAAAAAGAAACGAGACAGAATATGGGAAAGTCAATGGGAAAAAAATATGACAACACAGGAAACAAAATTAATCAAGAAGCCAATTAATCAACTAGAGGACAATTCGAATTAGTAGACTAAAAATGGTTGACGTAAACTATAGATTTCATCTGAATTTTTGAAATGAGAAAAACTCTGAATTTTTTAGGTTGACCAACGAAAGAGGTCTTACCAATATGTAACGTCAAGTGGCTTCAAACGGGATCACAAAATACCTAACAGGTTTCATGATGTTTCTGGATCCCTACTTGTGGTGTCAAGTTGTTCTGAGCTTCATAGGGTTAGGGTTAGAAGTGTTTTGCGCACGGTAGCATGGTGGCAAAGTGGTGGCACATTCTTGATCTGCTGTGCTGATTTTGAATCTCAGAACTAATACTGTGAAACCTAGACCAAATTTTGGGAGGATGACTCCTAAAAAAACCCAACAGATTATTTTTGTGGTGGCACCAAATTCATGGGATGCAGATTTAACCACAGAATCTGTGGCAAAATCCGCATAAAATCCATCATGTTTGAACATATCCTTGGAGGCCAGTTTGACTAACTCATGCTGAAAAAAAAACAGATTATATTACTCGAGAAGATACCATTAATGTCCTCTGGGAAGAATCAGCTCCTATGGCATTATTGTGATACATTCGGCAGATGTATTTCATGTCTATCTATCTATCATTTTATCTACATAGTCACAAGGAATCTGTTATTTAATTGGAACCCTTCCTAATTCTATTCATGGGCAGTGGTCCATTAAACACAAATTCCTCACACATGGTAACAATTAGTATTGTACCTACCAGTAAAAGACATGTAATTAATATCAGCCAGATTTCATCTCGTCTTATTTCCATTCGTTGGCCAAATAAAGCCAGATGGTAAACAATATTATCATTAAAGAGAAAATTCCTAGTGAACCGCGTGTAGAACAAAGAACTGAGTGCATAGAAACTCAACAATAAGGAGAGAGCATATCATTATGGGGACATTACACCTGTAACATACAGTGGCTTGTGAAAGTATTCACTCCCCTTGGCATTTGTTTCATTTTTCTACCTCTCTACCTGGAATTACACAGGTTTTTTTGAGGGTTTGCATCAGTTCATGTATAAAAGATGCCTACAACGGGGAACCTGTGGTTTTATTTCAATTGTGAAGCAAACAAGAAATAGGACAAAATAACCGAAAACTTCAGTGTGCATAACTATTCGCCCCACTTAAAGTCAGTACTTGGTAGAGCCTCCTTTTGCGTCAATTTCAGCTACAAGTTGCTTTGGATAAGTCTCTATGAGCTTTCTACATCTTGCCACTGGGATTTTGCCTCAAGGCAAAACTGCTCCATCTCCTACAAGTTAGATGATTTCCTCTGGTGAAAAGCGATCTTCAAGTCTGACCACAGACTTCTCCGATGGATTAAGGTCTGGGCTTTGACTAGGCAACTCCTAAACATTGACATGTTTCTCTGTAAACCAGTCGAGTGTTGCTTTAGCAGAATGCTTTGGATCATTGTCTTGGTGGAAGGTGAACCTCTGTCCCAGTCTCAAATCACTGACCAATTGAAACAGGTTTTTCTCAAGAATATCCCTGTATTTCGCACCATCCATTTTCCCCTTGACTAGCTGGACTTACTTTCACTAAGCATGTGACTTATGAAGGGAATTGCTTGCACCATAAATTTTTAGGGGCTTCATAGCAAACAAGGTGAATACATATGCACATGACAATTTTTAGTTACCGTATATACTTGTGTATAAGCTGAGATTTTCAGCACATTTTTTGTGCTGAAAACGCCCGTCAGCTTATACACGAGTCATTGCCGGCAGGGGAGGGGGGAGCAGAAGAACTCATACTCACCCTCCTGGTGTCATCGCTGCATATCAGTCCCTGCATCTCGGGCGCAGGCATAACTCTGTTATGGACTGGTAATTTAGGAGCGACATGCGACTAGCTCTGAGCAGGTGGTAACTATACAGACCGCAGTTCCTGATCTTAACACAACACTAGCAGTAGCCGTGGGATGTTCCTGTCACTCCCTGGACACCTCGTCACAGCCGGAGAACTAGCTACCCCTAAAGGTAGAAATAGGAAAGCTATCTTGCCTCAGAGAAAATCCCCAAAGGATAGGACAGCCCCCCACAAATAATGACTGTGAGAGGAGAAGGAAATGACATACGTAGTATGAAACAAGATTTAGCAAAGGAGGCCACTTCTAGCTAGATAGATAGTACAGGAAAGAACACTGTGCGGTCAGTAATAAAAACTAGAAAAAGTCCACCGCAGAGATATGCAAAAATCTCCACACCTGACTAAAGGTGTGGAGGGCAAAATCTGCAGCCCAGAGCTTCCAGCTTAGCTGAATAGATCCATACTGATAAGCTGGACAAATGAGCAAAACATAGAATGTGCTGAACAATAAAGTCCACAACAAGTGGACTGCAAAAGGACAAGCAAGGACTTATCTTTGCTGAACTGGACAGAGTGTCAGGGAAATCCAAAAGAGCAGAGACTCCAAGCAGGAACAATTGGCAACTGGCATTGATTGAGGGATAAGGCCAAACTAAAATAGCCGAGCCAGAAAGACGATCAGTGGAAGCAGCTGCTGATGCTAAATCCAAGAAGCAGCTATACCACTCAAAACCACAGGAGGGAGCCCAAGAGCAGAATTCACAAAAGTGCTACTTACAACCACCGGAGGGAGCCCAAGAGCGGAATTCACAACAGTACCCCCCCTTGAGGAGGGGTCACCAAACCCTCACCAGAGCCCCCAGGCCGATCAGGACGAGCCAAGTGAAAAGCACGAACCAAATCGGCAGCATGGACATCGGAGGCAACCACCCAAGAATTATCCTCCTGGCCATAACCCTTCCACTTGACAAGATACTGAAGCCTCCGCCTCGAAAAACGAGAATCCAAAATTTTCTCAACCACATATTCCAACTCCCCCTCAACCAACACCGGGGCAGGAGGATCAACAGAGGGAACAACGGGTACCACATATCTCCGCAACAAAGATCTATGGAAAACATTGTGGATGGCAAAAGAGGCTGGAAGGGCCAAACAAAAAGACACTGGATTGATAATCTCAGAAATCTTATAAGGACCAATAAACCGAGGCTTGAACTTAGGGGAAGAAACCTTCATAGGAAAATGACGAGAAGACAACCAGACCAAATCCCCCACACGAAGCCGAGGAACAACACAACGACGGCGGTTAGCAAAACGCTGAGCCTTTTCCTGAGACAACGTCAAATTGTCTACCACATGAGTCCAAATCTGCTGTAACCTGTCCATCACAGAATCTACACCAGGACAATCAGAAGGCTCAACCTGCCCTGAAGAAAAACGAGGATGGAAACCAAAATTACAAAAAAAAGGCGAAACCAAAGAAGCCGAACTGGCCCGATTATTAAGGGCAAAACTCGGCCAACGGCAAGAAAGCCACCCAATCATCCTGATCAGCAGACACAAAGCATCTCAAATAGGTTTCCAAGGTTTGATTAGTTTGCTCAGTTTGGCCATTTGTCTGAGGATGGAACGCCAAAGAAAAAGACAAATTAATGCCCATCCTAGCACAAAAGGCCCGCCAAAACCTGGAAACAAACTGGGAACCTCTGTCAGACACAATATTTTCCGGAATGCCATGCAAACGAACCACATGCTGAAAAAACAATGGAACCAAATCAGAAGAGGAAGGCAATTTAGGCAAAGGTACCAAATGGACCATTTTAGAGAACCGGTCACAAACCACCCAGATAACAGACATCCTCTGGGACACAGGAAGATCCGAAATAAAATCCATGGAAATATGCAACCAGGGCCTCTCAGGGACAGGCAAAGGCAAAAGCAACCCACTAGCGTGGGAACAGCAAGGCTTAGCCCGGGCACAAGTCCCACAGGACTGCACAAAAGAACGCACATCCCGCGACAAGGAAGGCCACTAAAAGGACCTAGCCACCAAATCTCTGGTACCAAAAATCCCAGGATGACCGGCCAACACCGAACAATAGACCTCAGAAATTACCTTACTTGTCCATCTATCAGGAACAAACAGCTTCCCCACAGGACAGCGGTCAGGTTTATCAGCCTTAAATTCCTGAAGCACCCGCCGTAATTCAGGGGAGATGGCAGAAAGAATCACCCCTTCCCTAAGAATGCCAACCGGCTCAAGAACTCCAGGAGAATCAGGCAAAAAACTCCTAAAGAGGGCATCCGCTTTAACATTCTTAGATCCCGGAAGATATGAAACCACAAAATCGAAACGGGAGAAAAACAGGGACCATCGAGCCTGTCTAGGGTTCAGCCGCTTGGCCGACTCGAGGTAAATCAAATTCTTATGATCGGTCAAGACCTCAACGCGGTGCTTGGCTCCCTCAAGCCAATGTTGCCACTCCTCAAATGCCCACTTCATAGCAAACTCCCGATTGCCGACATCATAATTGCGTTCCGCAGGCGAAAACTTTCGGGAAAAGAAGGCTCATGGTTTCATCAAGGAACCATCAGAATTCCTCTGTGACAAAACGGCCCCTGCCCCAATCTCAGAAGCGTCAACCTCAACCTGAAAAGGAAGAGACACATCCGGCTGACGCAAGACAGGGGCAGAAGTAAATCGGCGCTTAAGCTCCTGAAAGGCCTCAACAGCCTCAGAGGACCAATTTGTCACATCAGCGCCTTTCTTCGTCAAATCGGTCAGGGGCTTAACCACACTAGAGAAGTTGGCAATGAAACAGCGATAAAAATTAGCAAAGCCCAAAAATTTCTGAAGGCTCTTCACAGATGTGGGTTGAATCCAGTCATGAATGGCTTGGACCTTAACAGGATCCATTTCTATAGACGAAGGAGAAAAAATAAACCCCAAAAAAGAGACCTTCTGAACTCCAAATAGGCACTTAGACCCCTTCACAAATAGAGAATTATCACGAAGGATCTGGAATACCATCCTGACCTGCTTCACATGAGACTCCCAATCATTGGAAAAAATCAAAATATCATCCAAATACACAATCAAGAATTTATCAAGATAATTGCGGAAAATGTCATGCATGAAGGACTGAAATACAGAAGGAGCATTAGAAAGCCCGAAAGGCATCACCAGGTATTCAAAATGGCCTTCGGGCGTATTAAATGCAGTCTTCCATTCGTCACCCTGTTTAATACGAACATGATTATATGCCCCTCGAAGGTCAATCTTGGTAAATCAACTAGCCCCCTTAATCCGAGCAAACAAATCAGAGAGCAAAGGTAAAGGGTATTGGAATTTGACCGTGATCTTATTAAGGAGGCGATAATCAATACAGGGTCTCAAGGAGCCATCCTTCTTGGCAACAAAAAAGAATCCCGCTCCCAATGGTGATGAAGACGGCCGAATACGCCCCTTCTCCAAGGACTCCTTAACATAGCTCCGCATAGCGGTATGTTCTGGCACAGACAGGTTGAAAAGTCGGCCCTTAGGGAACTTAGAGCCTGGAATCAAGTCAATAGCACAATCACAGTCCCTATGTGGAGGAAGGGAACTGGACTTGGGCTCATCGAATACATCCTGGAAATCTGACAAAAATTCAGGAACATCAGAAGAGGAGGAAGAGGAAATTGACATTAAAGGAACGTCACTATGTACCCCTTGACAACCCCAACTAGTCACAGACATCGATTTCCAATCCAACACTGGATTGTGTACTTGTAACCATGGAAAACCCAGTACAACAACATCATGTAAATTATGCAACACCAGAAAACGACAATCTTCCTGATGTGCTGGAGCCATGCACATAGTCAGCTGAGTCCATTACTGAGGTTTATTCTTGGCCAACGGTGTAGCATCAATACCCCTCAATGGAATAGGGCTCTGCAAAGGCTGCAAAGAAAAACCACATAGCCTGGCGAATTCTAAGTCCATTAAGTTCAGGGCAGCGCCTGAATCCACAAATGCCATGACAGAGAAAGATGACAATGAGCAAATCAGGGTCACAGACAGGAGAAACTTAGGCTGTACAGTACTAATGGTAACAGATCTAGCGACCCTCTTAATACGCTTAGGGCAATCAGAGATAGTATGAGCTGAATCACCACAGTAAAAACACAGCCCATTCTGACGTCTGTATCCCCTCTGTTCCGCTCTAGTCATAATCCTATCACATTGCATAGGCTCAGGACTCTGTTCAGAGGATACTGCCATATGGTGCACCACTTTGCGCTCGAGCAGGCGCCGATCAATCTGAATGGCGAGAGACATAGATTCGCTCAGACCAACAGGCGTGGGGAACCCCACCATAACATCTTTAAGGGCTTCAGAAAGACCCTTTCTGAAAATTGCTGCCAGAGCATCCTCATTCCATTTAGTAAGCACAGACCATTTTCTAAATTTCTGGCAGTATAATTCTGCCGCTTCCTGACCCTGGCACAGGGCCAACAAGGTTTTTTCCGCATGATCCACAGAGTTAGGTTCGTCATACAATAATCTGAGCGATTGAAAAAATGCATCTACATTAAGCAATGCCGGATCCCCAGACTCAAGGGAGAATGCCCAGTCCTGAGGGTCACCACGCAGCAGAGAAATAACTATTTTAACTTGCTGAGTGGGGTCACCAGAGGAACGGGGTTTCAGAGCAAAAAACAATTTGCAGTTATTTTTAAAGTTCAAAAACTTAGATCTATCCCCGTAAAACAAATCTGGAATAGGAATTCTAGGCTCTAAGGCTGGAGTCTGAACAACATAATCTTGGATACTCTGAACTCTTGCAGCAAGCTGATCCACACGAGAAAACAAACCCTGAACATCCATGTCCGCGCCCAAATCCACCCAGAGATTAAGAGGAAGGAAAAAAACAAAACAGACTAAAGAAAAAAAAAATGGCTCAGAACTCTTTTTCTTTTCCTTCTTTTGAGATTCATTCAACTAATTTTTGGCCAGTTGCACTATTATGGACTGGTAATTTAGGAGCGACATACTACTAGCTCTGAGCAGGTGGTAACTATACAGACCGCAGTTCCTGATCTTAACATAACACTAGCAGTAGCCGTGGGATGTTCCTGTCACTCCCTGGACACCTCGTCACAGCCGGAGAACTAGCTACCCCTAAAGGTAGAAATAGGAAAGCTATCTTGCCTCAGAGAAAATCCCCAAAGGATAGGACAGCCCCCCACAAATAATGACTGTGAGAGGAGAAGGAAATGACATACGTAGTATGAAACAAGATTTAGCAAAGGAGGCCACTTCTAGCTAGATAGATAGTACAGGAAAGAACACTGTGCGGTCAGTAATAAAAACTAGAAAAAGTCCACCGCAGCGATATGCAAAAATCTCCACACCTGACTAAAGGTGTGGAGGGCAAAATCTGCAGCCCAGAGCTTCCAGCTTAGCTGAATAGATCCATACTGATAAGCTGGACAAATGAGCAAAACATAGAATGTGCTGAACAATAAAGTCCACAACAAGTGGACTGCAAAAGGACAAGCAAGTACTTATCTTTGCTGAACTGGACAGAGTGTCAGGGAAATCCAAAAGAGCAGAGACTCCAAGCAGGAACAATTGGCAACTGGCATTGATTGAGGGATAAGGCCAGACTAAAATAGCCGAGCCAGAAAGACGATCAGTGGAAGCAGCTGCTGATGCTAAATCCAAGAAGCAGCTATACCACTCAAAACCACAGGAGGGAGCCCAAGAGCAGAATTCACAAAAGTGCTACTTACAACCACCGGAGGGAGCCCAAGAGCGGAATTCACAACATAACTCTTCCTGTGCTGATCGGTCACATGGTACTGCTCATTAACCCCTTTCTGACCTTGGACGGGATAGAACGTCCGAGGTCAGAAGCCCCTCTTTGATGCGGGCTCCGGCGGTGAGCCCGCATCAAAGCCGGGACATGTTAGCTGTTTTGAACAGCTGACATGTGCCCGCAATAGGCGCAACCAGAATCGCGATCTGCCCGCGCCTACTAACTAGTTAAATGCCGCTGTCAAACGCAGACAGCGGCATTTAACTACCGCATCCGGCCGGGCGGCCGTAAATGACGGCATCGCCGACCCCCGTCACATGATCGAAGGTCAGCGATGCTTCAGTATTGTAACCATAGAGGTCCTTGAGACCTCTATGGTTACAGATCTGAAGCAGCTGTGAGCGCCACCCTGTGGTCGGCGCTCACAGCACACCTGATTTTCTGCTACATAGCAGCGAACAGCAGATCGCTGCTATGTAGCAGAGCCGATCGTGCTGTGCCTGCTTCTAGACTCCCATGGAGGCTATTGAATCATGGCAAAAGTAAAAAAAAAAGTTTAAAAAAATGTGAAAAAAATAAAAAAACATAAAAGTTTAAATCACCCCCCTTTCACCCCAATCAAAATAAATCAATAAAAAAATCAAACCTACACATATTTGGTATCGCCGCGTTCAATATCAATAAAAAAAAGCATTAACCTGATCGCTAAACAGAGTAGCGAAAAAAAATTTCAAAACGCCAGAATTACGATTTTTTTGGTCGCCACGACATTGCATTGCAATGCAATAACGGGCGATCAAAAGAACGTATCTGCACCAAAATGGTATCATTAAAAACGCCAGCTCAGCACGCAAAAAATAAGCCCTCAACCGACCCCAGATCATGAAAAATGGAGACACTATGGGTATCGGAAAATGGCGTAATTTTTTTTTTTTTTTTTTTAGCAAAGTTTGGAATTTTTTTTCACCACTTAGGTAAAAAATAACCTAGTCATGTTAGGTGTCTATCAACTCGTACTGACCTGGAGAATCATAATGGCAGGTCAGTTTTAGCATTTAGTAAACCTTGCAAAAAAGCCAACCAAAAAACAAGTGTGGGACTGCACTTTTTTTGCAATTTCACTGCACTTGGAATTTTTTTCCCGTTTTTTAGTACATGACATGCTAAAACCAATGATGTCGTTCAAAAGTACAACTCGTCCCGCAAAAAATAAGCCCTCACGTGGCCAAATTGACGTAAAAATAAAAAAGTTATGGCTCTGGGAAGGAGGGGAGTGAAAAACGAACACGGAAAAACGAAAAATCCCAAGGTCATGAAGGGGTTAAAGTAATGAATATGTGCACGTCTCCACTCCCCTAGGCGTGGAGCGCATATTCATTACTTTAATGAGTGGTATCACTAACTGCTCAGCACAGGAAGGAAGACATGAAGAGAGATGATGGCGCCCCAGATGCAGCGGCAGATATGCAGAGCTAGGAGGGTGAGTAGTAATGAGGGAGGGTGAGCCATCCAATATTCACCTTTGCCAGTTCCACCGCCACATTGTGTCGTCCGTGTCCTCTTGCTGTTATGCTCAGGTCAGACGGCGCGATGACGTGGTTAGTGCTCGCCCTCTGCCTGAACAGTCACTGCAGAGAGCCGGTGACGCTGAGGAGCAGTGGGCAGCGACGAGAGGTGAGCATGTCATTTTTTATTATCACAGCAGCAGCATTATATGGGGCATATTTTAATATGGAGCATCTTATGGGGCCATCATTAACCTTTATGGAGCATTATATGGGTAATATTTTGGTATGGAACATCTTATGGGGTCATCATTAACCTTTATGCAGCATTATATGGGGTATATTTTTGCATGGAGCATCTTATGGGGCCCATCATGAACTTTATGGAGCATCTTATGGGGCCCATCATGAACTTTATGGAGCATTATATGGGGCGTATTTTGTATGGAGCATCTTATGGGGCTCCTGATTCAACATGGATATTCAAAAACATTTAACCTACTGATGTCTCAATTAATTTTACTTTTATTGGTATCTATTTTTATTTTTGAAATTTACCAGTAGCTGCTGGATTTCCCACTCTAGGCTTATACGAGTCAATAAGCTTTCCCAGTTTTCTGTGGCAAAATTAGGTGCCTCAGCTTATACTTGGGTCAGCTTATACTCGAGTATATACGGCATTTGATCCCATAAATTTAATTTATACCTATATTTTTCACATTTCGCTTCGCCAACTTAGACCATTTAGTGCTGATGCATCTCACACAAACCCCGTTATCGAATAATAAAAATATTTAAACACAGGAAAAAAACTACAGAAAAAAAGAAGCACTGAGCCCAAGAATAAAATTTACAATATTTATTGGTGATAATTAAAAAGAATTAACAAATATATATAGAACATGGAGATGGAAATAGAGATAACTGCCAGCATAAAGACTATCCAGGCAGTGACATATAGCTTGTTATGATTACTGATGGTAAAGATATAATAAAAGAATTGTTACGGCAAAACAACATATATAGATTAATTATCAGTATGTAAATAAAATATCCTTATTATGTCCATAAAAAGAGATCAATATTTGAATAATGTAATCAAGTGATAAACAATTATTAAATGGACATATACAAAAGGAGAAATATTTATATCCATCCTTTAACCGAGGAATATATTCATACAAAGAAAGCATTGAACCCAAGGGGAAAGCAGTCCAAAATAGGGGAGACAAAAATAGAGGTAATGCAGGGTCGGAATTGTATCTAGATACTGCAGCTGCAATGGATGGTTCACTAGAATGGAGGAGAACCACTCAAGGTATGATATTTGAAGGGAGAAAACTGTCAATCAAGCCAAACTAGAGAGGAAAAATCCAGAGGGAAATGCCCGGTGGACTCCTCTCCTCATGCCAGGCTTGTTTTCCTTGTGAAGAAAATGGGGGGGTTTAATGGCAGCTTACAATCTTCCTTCAGCAAGTGTAGCTGTAACACAACACCTGGATCAGCAGGTAATCCAGCCCCACCAGCTAGTATCCAGGCTCATACAGGATGACCACCTGAGGGGCCCACGCTGTGACTGCTTCATTCAAAATTCCACCAATCAGGTAGGATTTCATAAAGATATTTAAAGAGAATATGGAGTTATCGTATGTCCTAGCCACACCGGCTACATAAACAAGATCTCGGCAACAGGTCAAACGCCTTCCAGGGTCTCGATCAGTTCTAGCACTCCAGAGTGGGGAGATACGCAAAACAGCTAGTAGAAGGTAGGTAGCGAAGCCATGTTTGGTCTCCAAGCATAACAGGAGCCTGACCAGATCTGATGGCACCAGAACCTACAACCTTAAGTTGGGAAGTTATGATCCTTCATAGGTTTTAGGAGTTTTAGCTACACACACACAGGGCAGATAAGCCCCATTCCGGGGAGGGTGTGACTGATCAAGGGGCTAAAAGGCTTGAGTAAGGCCAGGTGTCCTCACTCTACTTTGTCATGCTTGCTGTTCACTTCTAAAGGGGGGGATCATGTCAAGTAAGTAAAGTAAGATTTTATCCTGCACTTGGCTCAGATAGAATCTTAGTAGGTTCGATCAATTCTCCTGATTTCACCAAAAACATGAGTAATTGGTGTATATTTATTTGTTTTTTTCCTCTATTGCCCAATCATGGGCAGCTGGAAGGCCATCAGATACACTAAGCAGCAACTATCCTTACACCAATGGGCTTTAAAAATGGACTTTTAAATGGGATCTAAAGAATGAGAAAAACATTGCTACCCCGCAATCATCATTACAGCTATTGACAAACGAACTAAGCCAACAGGGCTCATCGAAGTGCAACTTCTAAGTTACAAATTGCTTGGTCATGTGGATGTTAATCATATAGCTAGTTGAGCAACCAGGACATGTGTCCTTGGTGCTGAATGTATTTAGATACAGGACTAGGGAAACCTGGGTGAAATAAATTCTAGCTAAAGCTCTTCTCAGGATCTCTGAACTCACAAAACACACAGTTCAAGCTACTTTATAGGCCTGACTTATGGTTGTAAAACCTGGAACCATAATGGGGGGAATGCATTTTAATCTTTATAATGAAACCCTTCTCCTCTAAGCGTGCCATAGATTCGACAACTCAAGTACAAACTATAACGGCTGGCAAATTAGCAGATGGGTTAACTCAATCGGCTCATGCCTCGTTATAAGCAATAACGATGGAAGTTGACTTTGAACCACCTACTATTTACAGCAGTTACTACATAAATTCTGTATAAGCCATAGTGACAAGTTATGAAGACATCATAGACTTTAGCCAAATGATTATCTTAATCTACAAGATACCAATCAATTTTTATAAAGTGGCTTAAGGCCTATTGCTGTCAATTTCTTAAGTGTGAGGCAGGACATGTTAATGCTACGTTTGGCCAAATAATCACTGCAAAGTCAAGTTGATGTGAAATTAAACTGACCTCTATGCTACTTCTATCTACATCGAAAAAACCATGGACGTAATTTTCATTTGTAGCTGAGGCAAAATTTAAAGTTTCTAGGCTCAAAGCACCCTCACGTGCCATGTGCCTTTTATATTATTGGTGTCTTCTGATGTAGTAGAGGGGCACCAGAATCCAGATATGACTGTTCCATCGGCATCCCTGATAGCTTCACTACTATTGTATTGCAAATTCTTCTCATGACCAAATATCAATTAAAGAAAGGACTCTCGTCATCAGGGAAGTGGCTTTAGGAGCCATCTATTCCATGTTTATCCTGCGGAACTCATTAGGTTGGCATTATGTAAGGTAAATGAAAATGCAGTGTCTGTGATCTGCGGACAAAGTCATGACAAAGCTCATCCAATCCATGCCGTGAACTTCTCATTAATGTGGATATGAATGCATTCGGCTACTCGAGTGATGTTGTCGCTCTGGGGTATTACTGTATGCCGAAGAAAGAAAGAGAATACTGGGAGGTATATCTTATAACTAAACTCTTCAACCAGACCCTTGAGCGAAATGAGGTTTCCACTGTATGCTCATCCTCAAAATTTAATAATGGGAAAGAAAGAGAAAATATGTGAGACGGAATTCATCAATTTTTTATGATAGCGCAAATTGAAAAAGTCCTCTCGGGTATGTTGGGTCAACAGAAGAGGGTCACCAACTCAAGACCTCAATCTGTTAAAGCTGAAAGATACATTGGAGCAAATATATCATACAGATAACCTTTAGGGCATTTGTCGAAAAGGGGTCTAGCCCTGGTTGGTCTCATCAGCTTTGCAGTTTGGTGGTAAGAACCAGTGCAAGGATTACTTCTCTAAAGGAATACAATTGGGAAATTGGATCAAGAAAAGGGCATGGATGAGGAAAAGAGCCAGACATTTCTGTCCTGGGTGGCACAATTTGGAACCATAATGTGTGTCCATCTATGATATGAGGTCTACTCTAATCTGCATGTGCTACTGTGGCCTGAAGCCACTTGTTCAAAGTAGTCAATGACTGGGATCTCGCAATGATAAGGACTTCTGATATCTGCATGTCTTAAGTCCAGTATACACGTAAACAAGCTGTTGGATGAAGAATTGTTTGACTGACAGCTCTCTGCCATGACTCCCTCTTATACAGTAACACTCACTGGTGGCCAAGTGCTCCTGTCGCTGTCCAAGTCGCTGTCAGACTCTTCTCTTCTTCTCCCGGAGAACAAAAGGATCGTCATTGGAAATCCAATAGATCCTTCTCTCCTATATCACATGTAGAGGGACTGCCCCATATACAGACTGCTGGCCAATCCAGCCAATATTAGCGAGTTTGACCATCTTAATCCAACGTGTATGGGGTGGACTCATAATCTGCAATAGACTGTTTGAACCTAACAAACAATTTCCTTCTCCTTGTCATATCCTGTATGTGCCAAAAACTTTGCATATGAAGTCGAGCGAAATCCTGAGAGACCAAGGTTTCCTTGATTGATCATCCCCCTAGTCATGCTTATGGAATGTATATGGCCACTCATGGACTTTTATGGTGTACTATTCTCCTATCTCAGTATATGTCCAATTTCTTAAAAGTCAAAGCGGACTCTGTTTGCTGCTGCACATGTGAAAGCCCACATTCCTGCATTGTGGATGGGGTCTAGAACATGTTCTGCAGCTGGGAGGTGACTGATGGCTGTGTGTTGTGATCCGCTTTTTGGCTCCCCTGGTGGTGGCTGGTGGTACTGGAGACTTGTGTGTGCTTTTCTGCCTCAGCTCACCTGCTTCCATCAGTTTTGGGAGTTCCCTATTTAGCCTTGCTCTCCAGTCACTTCCTTGCCGGTCATCATTGTAACCTGAGTCATTCAGTTGCATGTTCCTGCTACTAGTCTGCTGATCAGCTAAGTGGACTCTTGTCCTTATTGTTTTGTTTTTCTTGTCCAGTTTACAGTTTTGTCATTTCCTGTTACTGGAAGCTCTTGTGGACTGAAATTGCCACTCCTGTGTCATGAGTTGACACAGGAGTCTTAAAGTAATTGGCAGAAGAAAGGAGAGTAAAAGAAGTCTGTAGATTTTTTTTTTTTTTTCCTCTTATGTTTGCTACTTAGTTGGCTCAGTTGTATTTCTGCTCTATTTACAGCCTTGCCTTTCTCTCCTTCTAATCCTTGAATGGCTCTGATCTCTCCGGTTTAAGGATGGACCCTCAGAGTTTGGCTGCAGGTTTAAATAATCTTGCTACGAAGGTTCAGAATTTACAAGATTATGTTATACGTACTCCTATTTCTGAACCTAAGATTCCTACACCAGAGGTATTTTCCGGAGATAGATCTCGGTTTCTGAATTTCAAATGTAATTGTAAATTATTCCTTTCTCTCAGACCTCACTCCTCTGGAGATCCTGTTCAGCAGGTTAAGATTGTGATTTCTTTGCTGCGAGGTGACCCTCAAAATTGGGCATTTTCATTGACACCAGGGGATCCTGCGTTGCTCAATGTGGATGCGTTTTTTCTGGCTTTAGGGTTGCTGTATGAGGAACCTAATTTGGAGATTCAAGCTGAAAAAGCTGTAATAGCCCTGTCTCAAGGGCAAGATGAAGCTGAGATATACTGCCAAAAATTTCGTAAATGGTCTGTGCTTACTCAGTGGAATGAGTGTGCCCTAGCGGCAAATTTCAGAGAGGGCCTTTCTGATGCCGTTAAGGATGTCATGGTGGGGTTTCCTACGCCCACAGGTCTGAATGAGTCCATGACAATGGCGATTCAGATTGATCGGCGTTTGCGGGAGCGCAAACCCGTGCACCATTTGGCGGTATCTTCTGAAGGGACGCCAGAGAAAATGCAATGTGACAGAATTCTGTCAAGAAGCGAGCGGCAGAATTATAGGCGCAAAAATGGCTTGTGCTTCTACTGTGGTGATTCCGCGCATGTTATATCAGCATGCTCTAAACGTACTAGGAAGGTTGACAAGTCTGTTTCTATTGGCACTTTACAGTCTAAATTTCTTCTGTCTGTAACTCTGATTTGTTCATTATCAGTTATTACCGTGGATGCCTATGTGGACTCTGGCGCCGCTCTGAGTCTCATGGATTGGTCCTTCGCCAGGCGCTGTGGGTTTGATTTGGAGCCTCTGGAAGTTCCTATCCCTCTGAAGGGTATTGATTCTACACCTCTGGCTTGTAATAAACCACAGTTCTGGACGCAAGTGACTATGCGTATGACTCCAGACCATCAGGAGGTGATTCGCTTCCTCGTGTTGTATAATTTACATGATGTTTTAGTGCTTGGATTACCATGGTTACAATCTCATAACCCAGTACTGGACTGGAAAACTATGTCTGTGTTAAGCTGGGGATGTCGGGGGGCTCATGGGGACATACCTTTGGTTCCTATCTCGTCATCTATTCCCTCTGAGATTCCTGCATTTTTGTCGGATTTTGGGGATATTTTTCAAGAGCCTAAAATTGGTTCTCTCCCTCCCCACAGAGAGTGTGATTGCGCCATAGATCTGATTCCAGGCAGTAAATTTCCAAAGGGTCATTTGTTTAACCTATCTGTACCTGAGCATGCTGCCATGCGAGAATATGTTAAGGAGTCCCTGGAAAAGGGACATATTCGTCCTTCTTCATCACCTTTAGGAGCTGGGTTTTTCTTTGTCTCTAAAAAGGATGGCTCGCTGAGGCCTTGTATTGATTATCGACTCCTGAATAAAATTACTGTCAAATATCAGTATCCGTTGCCGCTGCTTACTGATTTGTTTGCTCGCATAAGGGGGGCTAAGTGGTTCTCCAAGATTGATCTCCGTGGGGCGTATAATTTGGTGCGAATTAAGCAAGGGGATGAGTGGAAAACCGCATTTAATACGCCTGAGGGCCACTTTGAGTATTTAGTAATGCCTTTCGGCCTTTCTAATGCGCCTTCAGTTTTTCAGTCCTTTATGCATGATATTTTCCGTGAATATCTGGATAAATTTATGATTGTGTATTTGGACGATATTTTGATTTTTTCTGAGGACTGGGAGTCTCATGTTCAGCAGGTCAGGAGGGTTTTTCAGGTCTTGCGGGAGAATTCTCTGTGTGTAAAGGGTTCTAAGTGTGTTTTTGGGGTTCAAAAGATTTCCTTTTTGGGGTACATTTTTTCCCCTTCTTCTGTTGAGATGGACCCTGTCAAGGTTCGGGCTATTTGTGACTGGACGCAGCCTACTTCTCTAAAGGGTCTTCAGAAGTTCTTGGGCTTTGCTAATTTTTATCGTCGATTTATAACTGGTTTTTCTGGTGTTGCTAAGCCTCTTACGGATTTGACTAAGAAGGGTGCTGATGTTGCCAATTGGTCCTCTGCCGCTGTGGAGGCCTTTCGGGAACTTAAGCGCCGCTTTTCGTCTGCCCCTGTGTTGCGCCAGCCCGATGTCTCTCTCCCCTTTCAGGTTGAGGTCGATGCTTCCGAGATCGGAGCGGGGGCGGTTTTGTCGCAGAAAAGTTCCGATTGCTCAGTGATGAGACCTTGTGCGTTCTTTTCTCGAAAATTTTCTGCCGCCGAAAGAAATTATGATGTCGGTAATCGGGAGCTTTTGGCCATGAAGTGGGCATTTGAGGAGTGGCGTCATTGGCTTGAGGGTGCTAGACATCAGGTGGTGGTTTTGACTGATCACAAGAATCTGATTTATCTTGAGTCTGCCAGGCGCCTGAATCCTAGACAGGCGCGCTGGTCGTTGTTTTTCTCTCGGTTTAATTTTGTGGTCTCATATCTACCAGGTTCTAAGAATGTGAAGGCGGATGCCCTTTCTAGGAGTTTTGAGCCTGATTCCCCTGGTGATTCGGAACCTACAGGTATCCTTAAGGATGGGGTGATATTATCCGCTATTTCCCCAGATCTGCGACGTGCTTTGCAAGAGTTTCAGGCGGATAGACCTGATCGCTGTCCACCTGGTAGACTGTTTGTTCCTGATGATTGGACCAGTAGAGTCATCTCGGAGGTTCATTCTTCTACGCTGGCGGGTCATCCTGGAATTTTTGGTACCAGGGATTTGGTGGCTAGATCCTTCTGGTGGCCATCTCTGTCTCGTGATGTGCGTGTTTTTGTGCAGTCTTGTGATGTGTGTGCTCGGGCCAAGCCTTGTTGTTCTAGGGCTAGTGGGTTGTTGTTGCCCTTGCCTATTCCGAAGAGGCCTTGGACGCACATCTCGATGGACTTTATTTCTGATCTTCCTGTCTCTCAGAGGATGTCTGTTATCTGGGTGGTGTGTGACCGTTTTTCTAAGATGGTTCATTTGGTGCCATTGCCGAAGTTGCCTTCCTCGTCTGAGTTGGTTCCTTTGTTTTTTCAAAATGTGGTTCGCTTGCATGGTATTCCTGAAAATATCGTTTCTGATAGGGGTACCCAGTTCGTTTCTAGATTTTGGCGGGCATTCTGTGCCAGGTTGGGCATTGATTTGTCTTTTTCGTCTGCCTTCCATCCTCAGACTAATGGCCAGGCGGAGCGAACTAATCAAACTTTGGAGACGTATTTGAGGTGTTTTGTGTCTGCGGATCAGGATGATTGGGTTGCCTTTTTGCCGTTGGCGGAGTTTGCTCTTAATAATCGGGCCAGTTCTGCCACTTTGGTTTCCCCTTTCTTTTGCAATTCGGGGTTTCATCCCCGTTTTTCTTCTGGTCAGGTGGAGTCTTCGGATTGTCCTGGAGTAGATGCTGTGGTGGATCGGTTGTATCGGATTTGGGAACAAGTGGTGGACAATTTGAATTTGTCCCAGGAGAGGACTCAGCGGTTTGCTAACCGCCAGCGTCGGGTTGGTCCTCGCCTTCGTGTTGGGGACTTGGTGTGGTTGTCTTCCCGTTTTGTCCCAATGAGGGTTTCTTCTCCTAAATTTAAGCCTCGGTTCATCGGTCCCTATAGGATTTTGGAGATTATTAACCCTGTTTCCTTTCGTTTGGACCGTCCGGCATCTTTCGCTATCCATAATGTGTTCCATCGGTCGTTGTTGCGGAGATACGAGGTGCCGGTGGTTCCTTCTGCTGGGCCTCCTGCTCCTGTGCTGGTTGAGGGTGAATTGGAGTACGTTATAGAGAAGATCTTGGACTCCCGTATTTCCAGGCGGAGACTCCAGTACCTGGTTAAATGGAAGGGCTATGGTCAGGAAGATAATTCTTGGGTAACTGCCTCTGATGTTCATGCCTCGGATTTGGTTCGTGCCTTTCATAGGGCTCATCCAGGTCGCCCTGGCGGTTCTTGTGAGGGTTCGGTGCCCCCTCCTTAAGGGGGGGGTACTGTTGTGATCCGCTTTTTGGCTCCCCTGGTGGTGGCTGGTGGTACTGGAGACTTGTGTGTGCTTTTCTGCCTCAGCTCACCTGCTTCCATCAGTTTTGGGAGTTCCCTATTTAGCCTTGCTCTCCAGTCACTTCCTTGCCGGTCATCATTTTAACCTGAGTCATTCAGTTGCATGTTCCTGCTACTAGTCTGCTGATCAGCTAAGTGGACTCTTGTCCTTATTGTTTTGTTTTTCTTGTCCAGTTTACAGTTTTGTCATTTCCTGTTACTGGAAGCTCTTGTGGACTGAAATTGTCACTCCTGTGTCATGAGTTGACACAGGAGTCTTAAAGTAATTTCAGGATGGGTTTTTTGAAAGGGTTTTTCAGCTGACCGTGAAGTCCTCTTTTGTATCCTTCCTCTATCTAGTAAGTGGACCTCGCTTTGCTAAATCTACCTTCATACTGTGTATGTCTTTTCCTCTGAACTCACCGTTAATATACGTGGGGGCTACTATCATCTTTGGGGAATTTCTCTAGAGGTAAGCCAGGTCTGTTCCTTCCTCTTCCAGGCGTAGTTAGTTCTCCGGCTGGCGCACGGCATCTAGGCAGCCGTAGGAATGCTTCCTGGCTACTGTTAGTTGTGTGGTAGATTTAGGTCACGGTCAGCTTGAGTTTCCATCACCCGAGAGCTAGTCTGTTATTTTTGTGTTTCTGATGTTCCCATGCCATTGGGGAATCATGACAGCTGTGTCCTAGCAGAAGACATGGTTCCTCTACAATATTGACCACTACTGTTCCTGAAGCGGATCATTAAAAAGGTGAATTCTTAAAAAAAAACCACAGTTGGTCATTGATGCCTGCCCCATCAAAACCGGAAACTGGTGCACTGGACAGGAGGATGCCTTCGAAGGTTGGGTGGAAGATTAGGATGATGTAGAAGCATTTTTCTCTGTCCCTACCTTAAGGCCTTATTCACACACCCTATGTTCTCACACACAAGAAAAAGGAAGCGATTATTTTGATCAGACTTTGATTAGAGTTTGGCCCAAGTGCTATCAGTTTTTCTCGTACGTGGGGAAAAACGAAAAGTTTCTCCATCTTCTCCTTTCTGACAGTCTGTGAAAATCAGACCACACTTGGATGTAATTAGATAGTGGTCTAATTTTTTCACAGATCCATCGACTTGCATTCCTGACCCTCGGATCAAAATCGGACATGCCTCCGCAATATTGTGTGGACTGAGCAGTCTGCGAAAAATCACAGACATGTGAATGGCACCACAGACTATCGCAGGTACGAGTGCACTTGTACGTGAAAAATTGGACGTCTGAATGAGGCCTTAAGCTGAGCTTACTGGTTCTAATATTTGGGTTTTCTAGGAACTAAGGCAACTGAATTTGCTGCAAATGCACCATTTTTAAGTGCTATTTTTACTACTACGTGTAGTGGATTTTCCAGCTTTTCAGCACTAGGATAGAAATTAAAAAGTCAGAGCAAGCGAGTTATGTGACAGACGTGTAATTAGCCGTGCCTTCAGCTTGTGCAGCGTTAGTGTCGTACGTAAACCAAACATGACAATTCGAGGAGTGCCGCTACGCTCCGGTAAGTCCTTGATTTCCCAGCTGATGCTGTACATTTACTCGACTGCAGCCACAAACATGACATACACCCACTAAGCGCTGAAAGGCGCCGAGGCCGAGATAGATAGGTGACTTCATTTCATGGAACTAGTCTGGTAATAACATTAAAAAAAAATAAAAACTCTACTCCTCCATCTCATTCTCACAAGAGGTCCAGGAAGCTGAGATATGAGATGTTTGATGGGTGGTCCTCGATGGGTTTCGCCTCTGAGACAGTCTGCTTCATTCTATAGATCTAGTTAGCATTTCAATAAAAAAAAAAAAGTCTCCCACGAGAAATCCGGGAAGCTGAAATATGAGGTGCTGTATGAGCAGATATGCATTATGGCATTATGCAATTTACTAGATAAAAATTGGCCGGTAATAACCCTTTAATTTAAAGTGAAACCATCATTTTAATTTTCGTAATTTCATTATTTATTTAGTAAATCAACAGTTCATTTGAAAATAACTTTGTAATATATCTTATTAGAGGAATCTGCTTCTTTCTCCTCCTGGACTGATTTTTCACTCTCAGTTCACATATAAAATCTGTATTCAGTGATTTTCCCATTACTGAGATAGGAGATGACAGTTGGTGCTTCTAAGACTCCATGGAGAAAAGAGGAGGAGCTAGAAACTCCATAGAACTTTATGAGCACCAACTGCCACCTCCTATCTCAGTAATGGGAAAGTCTGTAGTCGATGAAGAAAGATTTGATCCGTGAGTTGAGAATTTTGAAAGTTATAGATCAGTCCAAGAGGAAAAAGAGATTTCTCTGATAACAAAAATGACAAAGTTTCATATTTTCATGTGTACTATTGATTTATGAAATAAAAATTAGAACAACGGTTATTCTTCAAGCTCTGACTTCCCTTGTATCACTGAAAAGTTCAGAAAGATGAGATATCAGGAGAGGTCAGGTCACCGATAGTTATCGGTTAATGTACCTTATCTTTTATTTATTGTTTTACCACCATAATTCTTCTTTGGCAAATTTAACAAATTAAGTGAAGAGCACCTTTAAGTGACGGTATATCCTAACATGCCACTTATCCTATCCTCCCTATGATGGGAAATATGAGGTGAGCTTTATTGGCTAGAGATGAATAACTTCCGTATGTTTATGTTTTTGAAAAAAAAGTTGCATGTAAAAATAAAAAAAGGACATGGATTTAATTAAAGGGGTTGGACATTACCTTTAATGAAAGGGCTTCCACAATACTAGAAAATAGCCAAAAACAGTGTTACACCTGTCGATGGGTTGCGCCTGGGCATTTCAGATTACTTCAATTTGAGTGAATAAAGTTGACCTGCAATACCACATACAACCTGCAAATTAAGTTGGCGCTGTTGCAGAAAAGAAAGAAATACTAAAGGCTTCAACATTGTGTCCAAACATTGAATATTGGAGTTGTATCACTAGAAGTTCTTCATTGATGTTATTACTATTCCCAAGTGGCTGAATTTTGGGGGAAGCCATAACCAAGAAAAAAAGATTTTATTACTTTAGCTGGTTGAACAGGCACAGACCGTGCCAGACCCCAGGCGGCTGGGTTGTATCATTTGTATTTTCCTACTAAGGCTATATCCATTTAATAACTTTTCAATATTAAGCCCCGAGGCTCCCGCCGGTACAGTGGTAAATACCGAGGAACCTTTAATCTACTCTACTATATTTCCCTGGCTATAACAGGACAGATTCCTTTGAACAATTTTATGAAAAGTTTATATATTAGTCACCCCCCCCCAATTTTTTTTTCATCAATAAAAGGAATTTCTCATATCACAGTGAAACCTGAGAAAATGTTAATGTTTTAGGCAAGTGCTCTGGTGTTCGTAACTTCCCAGTGTTACATACACAGAAAAAGCAGGACAAGGCACCCTGGCTATTATGGTACAGTAAAGGTCTGTTATTCTGATATAAGGCTGTTCTCATCTATCTTCAGGAGCACATATCTCCCCTGCCTACTAGCTTCCTGCTTGCCTGGGAGCGCAGGCTCTTCTCATCTATCTTCAGGAGCACACACCTCCATTTCCTCCTAGCTTCTTGCTTGCCTGAGTGGGGAGGCTGTTATCTATCTTCAGGTGCACACCGCTCTGCTGCCCTCTAGCTTCCTGCATACCTGGGAGTGGAGGCTGTTTTCATCTATCTTTAGGAGCAAATAGGTCCACTGCCTCCTAGCTTCCTGCTTGCCAGAGTGGGGAGGCTGTTCTCATTTACCTTCAGGAGAACACACCTCCTTTTTTACCTAGCTTCCTGCTTGCCTGAGAGGGGAGGCTGTTCTCATCTATCTTCAGGTGCACACAGCTCTGCGGCCCCCTAGCTTCCTGCTTCCCTGGGAGTGGAGGCTCCTCTCATCTATCTTCAGGAGCACACACCTCCCCTGCCTACTAGCTTCCTGCTTGCGTAGGAGCACAGGCTGTTCTCATCTCATTCCAAAGACATACTGATAGGGAATTTAGATTGTGAGCCCCATCGGGGACAGTGATTATAATGTGTGCAAACTGTAAAGCGCTGCGGAATATGTTAGCGCTATATAAAAAAAAATAAATAAAAATAAAGATTATTATTATTATCTATCTTCAGGAGAACACACCGCCCTTTTTTCCTAGCTTCCTGCATACCTAGGAGTGGAGGCTGTTTTCATCTATCTTTAGGAGCAAATAGATCCACTGCCCCCTAGCTTCCTGCTTGCCTGAGAGGGGAGGCTGTTCTCATCTATCTTCAGGAGCACACAGCTCTCTTTCCTTCTAGCTTCCGTCTTGTCTGGGAGCAGAAGCTGTTCTCATCTATCTTCAGGAGCACACAGCTCCCTTTCCTTCTAGCTTCTGTCTTGTCTGGGAGCGGCAGCTGTTCTCATCTATCTTCAGGAGCACACAGCTCTGCTGCCCCCTAGCTTCCTGCTTCCCTGGGAGTGGAGGCTCCTCTCATCTATCTTCAGGAGCACACACCTCCCCTGCCTACTAGCTTCCTGCTTGCATCGGAGCACAGGCTGTTCTCATCTATCTTCAGGAGAACACACCACCCTTTTTTCCTAGCTTCCTGCATACCTGGGAGTGGAGGCTGTTTTCATCTATCTTTAGGAGCAAATAGGTCCACTGCCTCCTAGCTTCTTTCTTGCCTGGAAGCAGAAGCTGTTCTCATCTATCTTCAGGAGCACACAGCTCCTCTGCCTTCTAGCTCACTGCTTGCCTGGGAATGGAGGCTGTTCTATTCTATTTTCAGGAGCGCACAGCTCCTCTGTCTCTTGGTTTACTGCTTGCCTGGGAGTGGTGTGCTCCTGATGATTGACAGTATGATTGACAGCATGATTGCACCACTGTCCTGAATGATCTCCCACACTGCAAGCAGATATAGCTTTGCCTCTGCAGCACCAGATGATCACTCTTTCAGTAGGAAAGAGCTTGTAAGGCTGCAGTCCTGAAAACCAGCCACTTCAGAGGTGAAAACTCTAGAGATGAGGGAATAAATTCAAAAGGAATTCTAAAAAAAATCCACATTCTCCAAAATGTGGACTTTTTCATAATTTTCTTCTGATCAGTTTTAGCAAAATGTCTGGCTTCCATTTTTCCGAACCATAAAATGCCATCAAAATGTTACCGTACGGTACTTGTCACATCTTCAGATCGCCGTTGGCAGCAAGTCTCCTAGTGTGTGAGGTCTGAGAATTTCAGGGCTGCCAACCGCGATCCGAGGATGCAATGAGGATTGGATGGGTGATCGTAAAGGGCAGGTGGGCTGGTGAGGTGAGCATAAGTATTTTTTTAAATCTTCTGCAACCCCAGACCCCAGAGCATAATAAGAGACATTACATTTGAGGAGAACATTTTCTCTGTAAATCAATATTGCCTGATCCGCTCATCTTTAGACAATTCCCCAGGCAAAGAACTGTAAACTCTAAAATTAAAAATGCCTCAGTTCATGCAAAAATTGCAAAGATGGGATAGATAGATAAATAGATAGATAGACAGATAGATAGATAGATAGATAAATTTAGTCTCAAACTAACCCCTTATGCAACGACCCTCATCAGCATAATTAATCCTAGCAAGTAAGTGGTTAATTAGAAAAGTTTTATTTTCGAAATAATAACAAATCTCTGATCGGAGCCCCGATGAGCTGCCAGGAGGCCCCAGCCTGCAGACTATGAGCAGAAGGTACTGCAGGCAGCGGTCCTGGATATTAACATAATCTGTCACATCTTCAGGCTACTAAATTACTTGGCATAATGTGATGATTCCTCATGTATTATAACAGGAGGGTGAATCCATACTCCCCTCCCCCTCATTTATGTCTGAAATGAAGACTTCACGACGTGCGCCAATCTGAACAAATGGATGTCACTCTCAATAAGGTAAACAGGAGTCGCTGGAGATCATTCTACCAGCAGCGAGTCCAGATTTCTGGATATTTCCAAGCATTTTTATGTAGATGTTTATCTGCACTCAGCACAAATAATCTAGTAAGGGATTGTAGGTAGAGAGACACTCAAAGCAAGTATCAGCAAGCTACCACTTGCCTACTCTGGACACATCATATGAAGAGAGCAATCACTGGAGAAGGACATGATGGTTAGAAGACTAGAAGGAATAAGGCGAAGAGGAAGACCAGCAACCCGATGGCTTGATACAATCCAGATAACGGCAGAGAAGACCCTGGTGTACCTATGCACAAGATCGATCTTCCTACAGAGCGTTCATCCAGATGTCGAATTGTTTTTCTCCGTCTTCTATTCACAGTGTGCGCCGATTCTCACATCCAAGAGAATCGAACGAAACTATGCTGACATGACGATCAAACTCGGATGATAGTTTCATCAGTGTCATTAGCATAATCTTGGATGAGAGAATCTACGGTCATGTGACCTTAGCCATAAGTTGTAAATTGTAAAGTTGGTTGCTATTGTAAGCAATTTTCAATTTTATCCATTTCAAAAGAGATAACCCCTTTAAAAGAAACCTCTCAGCTCCTCTACACCTACAAAATTGCAAGCAACCTATTCCTTGATTAGAACAAAACCCTTCAAGTTCCATATATTCGATCCTACTTTCTAAAACTCACCTGTCACGACTCTGTTGGATCCTTCCCTGTACTTAATGCTAGGGGCGCCCTAGCTCGACCTGTTATCCGGATTACTTCTGATGGTGAAGACACCGTGGCCATGTACCTTGCCTTAGCTCCTGTATCTGTCCTCAGTCTGTAGCCTTCCCCACCCAGGGAAGAGGGGAGTAGTAGTGTACCGTAATACACCAACAAGACTAACAAGGTAATATAAAGAGGGATAAAGGAAAATACCAATATACTCACACATACAACAGAGGAATGGCCGGGGAGTGGTGGATGGAGTTAAACCACAGTAGGAGTAGAATGGGAATTATCACACATTCAAAACCTAGCAACAGTCACAGATAAATCCACCAAATGCCTTCTCCAATAACCACCAACAACCTCCAGTCATGCAGCATAAGCTATCTCTCACAATGAGTGCTAGCAAGGATCCAGTCTAAACAGTAGATGGGAGTGGCTAACAGTGCACAGCTGAGAGCCTTAGCTCCGGGAGCTCTCAACAGAGCAGATTAACCCCTGCACTGCTAAAATAAATTTATACCCTTTAGTATGAAGGTGAAGTACTTCTAATTAGTGCAGGAGTAAGAGAAATCAGATTCTGTTGTCTTCTGGCTCCTCTCTGACGCGGTAACCCCGTGACATCAACTTTTTTTTTTGCAATGCAAATTAGCCACTCATTCATTGGGCATTGATTTCTCCAGACTAATCATTTCTTCAGCTTTAGTAATCACACCCCCCTGGCCATGATTGATAGCCATCCCAAAGGTGACATCACAACCAGCTTTCCCCAAATCTGTGGGCTCAGTCTGCCCAGACGTACGCAGTCAAACCAGGTATCCCTACCTTGGGTTCATCGGCACACTGCGCATGACCAGGGAAGGCATTGGTGATACAGGTAATGAGTTGGTGAGCTGGAAAGCCTGAAAGTAATAACCAATACCTCCCTGTTATTTTTTTTTTCACCCTACACCTTCTTTGAGCGGCTCGTGCCGTCAACTCAGCTGCAATAGAGTTGCTGACCATGACAACTGGTGATGCCAGCACTGCAGAAAATAATGAAATCGGGAACAATGCTGGGTCTGGGAAAGGTGAGCAATGCCCAGTTTGTTTGTTTTTTATTTTTGGGGAAAAAAGGTTTTCCAAAACACCCTCTCTCAAATAGAGCAATTTTGTAAATTTGTAGCTATCACGAGTTAATGGAAAAAATATGAAAATGCAATGGATGTTAAATGCAAAAATATATAAGTAGAAATTAATTGATGGTACAAGTCCAACAACATGGTGATATTTTACATCTCCCGGTAATGATTTTCTCTTTACCAAGCTCTCACACGTTGTATAGGATTACCACTAACCGCAGTTGTCAAGTGTACAAGCTCCTTCACTTAAGGCAACCATCAGCCAGACACGCTCATGACTTGATTTCAATTCCTTCCAATAAACCACATTTTGCCCGAATGTCAGCTCTGCTCATAGTAATAACCCAAATATTTCTCCAAAACTGACAAAAGAATACTGGAAGGATCCCAAGTGCACTCGGAAGGTGGAATCGTCTACTTAAGACGAGGTTCATGGATAATATATTATTTTATCGGATACTGATGGATTTCAGAAATTAATGTACAGCTGCAGCGGAAAGTAGTCCAGTAATAAAACAGGATCCGACCCATTAATGGACATCACAGGGGCTGTCTCCCCCGAAGCCCCCGTTTACCTTGTTATGTCTGCAACGTGAGCGGAGAAACGATGACATATGTCAAATTTTAATGCTCATTTTTAGGTCTCTGACCTGAATAAATTCTCGATATGAGAAAATACAGCTGTGTCTTAAGACAGCGAAGAGCCCAAGAGTAGGAGAGACGTGTTCTGCTGTTACAATGGAAAATGAGCTTGGACGCTAGACAAAGACAGTGAGTACCTCAACCCCGTGCAGTATGTAGTGATGATCAAGCAAAAAAAAAAAAAATCTGACTTTTTCAACTTTGGAGGAAAAAGCTCGATTCACACAGATGCAATTTAATGACCAAGTTGCGGCCGAGTAACAAGGACTATTGTCACAGGCGCCACAAGGAGAACTCCGTACAAGCTTGACTTGACCTGCCATTAAGTTGAAGAAACATAACATTTTGATGAGCCTTTACAGTTCAGAAAAGTGGTGGCCAGATTTATTACAAAAAAATAAAGTTATTTAAAAAAAAATCCACATTTTGGCAAATGCAGATTTTTGTAGAATTCAATTCCACTTTTATCTATTTTCTCGATCTTTAGTTATAACCTATCTCAGTGCCTGTAACTTCTGGACACTGATTAACAATAACATTCAACCTGGTACACTATGGTGATAGACTATGAATTCAGATCAACTATGTGGGGATTAACTTTTTCTAGGTAGCTGAACTTAGATAACCCTCGAACCTTACGGTGATGCATGACTTATTCTTTAAAGATGTATGTGGTCTGGGCATTGCATGAGACTAGCTTCACATCTCTTCAGTTTCAACATTTTTGTTCTTACAGAACCTAACGTTAACCCAACCGGGAAAGCGCTTCAATTTCAGGGATCATCTTTGGAGAACTTGTGGAAGAGCTGTACAGAATCAAAGTTTATATTCCTATAAAGGCTGCTTTTAGAACAGTGCAAAAAGTTTTAAAAACCTCTGCACGTCTCCTTTGACAGGCTCTGTTTAAGGACATTGGCAAGGTAAACGAACTGGAAGATTTAGGGTACCGTCTCACAGTGGCACTTTGATCGCTACGACGGTACGATCCGTGACGTTCCAGCGATATCCATACGATATCGCTGTGTCTGACACGCAGCAGCGATCAGGGACCCTGCTGAGAATCGTACGTCGTGGCAGATCGTTTGAAACTTTCTTTCGTCGCTGGATCTCCCGCTGTCATCGTTGGATCGGTGTGTGTGACACCGATCCAGCGATGCGTTCGCTTGTAACCAGGGTATACATCGGGTTACTAAGGGCAGGGCCGCGCTTAGTAACCCGATGTTTACCCTGGTTACCAGCGTAAAAGTAAAAAAAAACAAACCGTACATACTCACATTCCGGTGTCCTTCAGGTCCCTTGCCGTCTGCTTCCTGCTCTGACTGACTGCCGGCCGGAAAGTGAGAGCAGAGCACAGCAGTGACGTCACCGCTGTGATCTGCTTTCACTTTAAAGCGGCACTCAGTCAGAGCGGGAAGCAGACTGCGAGGGACCTGGCGGACACCGGAATGTGAGTATGTACGGTTTGTTTTTTACTTTTACGCTGGTAACCACGGTAAACATCGGGTTACTAAGCGCGGCCCTGCGCTTAGTAACCCGATGTTTACCCTGGTTACCCGGGACCTCGGCATCGTTGGTCGCTGGAGAGCGGTCTGTGTGACAGCTCCCCAGCGACCACACAACGACTTTCCAACGATCACGGCCAGGTCGTATCGCTGGTTGTGATCGTTGGAAAGTTGCAGAGTGTGACAGTACCCTAAGTCTAAGGTCAGGATCTACAGAAACAGGACCTGTAGTTAGAAAATCAGTACAAGAAAAAGAAATAGGTGAAGACGGATCCTGGTGAAGAGATTGACCAGAGAATGAAAAATGTCAAACACAAATAATGAGCCAACAGATCTTCTACCAAAAGAAGGTTGACCTTAGGAAGGGAAAAATAAGGAACATCGAGATATGACATGCCCAACCACCACAGACCACAAAAAAACTCCTTAAAGTAAATCCAAAACTATAGAAAAGGAAATTTGTTCTGGACTGAAACTAGACAATCGATTTCCCAACTTCTGTTGGTTGAATTGAGTTGTGAATCTTTAGTCATTACTAGTGATGAGCGAATCAATTTGTCAACTTTCAAGCTTCGAGTTAGAGAATCGAATCTCAGGCTCAGCAAATTTTTTCCAACAAATGCATAAAGATTTATAAATTGATTTTGAAATTGCCAAAAAATTAAAGATGGTATTTCAATTCTTTCTTTTCTGGCTAGGAAAAAACAATTGCATTCTTCGAGTTACTTGGAAGTTCTTCCATTCTGTAGGCATAATTACATGGAACGATAAGAAAAGACTCCATACAATTACATCCATTAGCACTTGTGAGATGATTTCTACAGCAAATAGCTAAGAATAACCCCCAGACCATTGTCATTTAAGAAGTTTTGTTTACTATCAGTTTGTTTGGAGATTGTTCTTTCGCCCACGGTATAACCACAAGAGAGGACTCCAAATATATCCCAAATTAGATAATATTAGCAATTATCATGAAGGATTGTTTTTTTCCCATGTAATGAGATATACGGTAATCGTTTTGTTCAGCAGATTAACGCTCTAATATAGGCTGCTCATTTTCCTAGATGGAAAACCTAAAAAGAGTAATGTGTGAAAAGGCATTCAGTGAAGGGAACAAATATCCCAAAAGAATATGAAGGCAACTTTGGCAAATTTGGCTTGGAAATCCAAAACAATGTCCATAACTAGGAGTTTGGTGTGCCAAACAAATCGTACATAATGTGCCCTGAGGATAGTGTGGGCATAATCTCGGCATAGCATGCAGTTATTGTCCGGTTTAGGTTTGAAGGAAGAAAAATAGCTTCAAAGTGAGTACCAAACAGATCATGGACAGTTCCTAAAAAACTGGGGATGTCATTAAAGCATCATGGCATTGTTAATGGGTTGCCACGTATTACAAATAGCATGTGCACTACATTAAACATTATCATCATAGTATATTGTGATTGTCCCATTTAGGTTCAGGGTAAAGGAGGTTCTTAGGACCATCAAAGTTGGGCTAGTGATTAAACTATGATGGTACTGTTTATAGGCATCCTTCCTATGCAAAAAGCGTAGATCATGCTTTCGACATAATGGTCATGCTAAGGTTTGCTACAGCTGTAGATCCAGGGTATGGAGACTTACATGACCACCAAAGAAATGCATGGGAATTCCTACAAATTTGGGCAAGTAATTGAGCTATATTGACTACTGCCAGGTACGACCGGGACACATTTTAGATGGACAGAGATGAACTGGAAAGGACTTCAACCTACTTGGATCAATGATCACGAAAAACGCAGAGAGGACACTTGAAGTCAACAGGACAATAGTTATGGGCAAATCAACAATGAAGTCACTGGACAAGGTCTTCAAATCTAGGAACATTTTACTGGCGACAAAGACACTGCTTGTACATTGTTTGGTCATTTCGGAAGTACATACCGATGCGAAACCTGGACAATAAAGAAATAAGACAGGAGAAGAATCGATGCCTTCAAAATGTAGCATGTGGTGCTGGAGAAGGATGTTATCAATACCATGGATGGCAAGAAGAACAAACAATTTTGATACCCAAACAGTCAAACTCGGCAAACCTGAACTTCTATGGGTCCGCTCATCCCTAACCATGACGCTTTGCAGTTGGTTTTTTTTTTAACAAGATTCCAAATGAAGGATGGTCTAAAATCTGTGTTTAAAGAACCTACCGAACCCCAATCAAAGTAAGGAACGGAGAGATTTTGAGTTTTCCATTTTATGTTGTTTTCTTTTTCTAATTTTCTGTTCCTTTAAATACAGTGTGGTAACTACTGAAGCTGTAGGTTATAAAGTGTAATTACTGCACCCTCCCACGTCCGTCTCAAGATTTAAATTAGCATTCGATACTTCTTATGAAAAATAATCTGGACTCACCGAACCGTATCAACTTATTTCTCCCACCCGCTGAATTGGCAGCGACAACTCTAAATGTTACCTTAACATCTTCACGCCGCATAGCAATGACAAGCTTTAGTTTTCTTTCTTCAAACACCAGTATTCTTTCCCCAGGGTAATAAAGCTCATAAGGCTCCTCAACATTTTCATACATTTGTAATACAGCAAATCAAATATTTGACAAGAACAGGAGATGAAACTTATAAGAAAAGGAAAAAAAAAACAAAAAAAATAATAAATTACTAGTTTTTGATCAAAGCCAAAAACAATCCTGAAATGTAGAGAGGTTTCATAGATCCCTTCTGGTTAGTAATGTACCTTATATTTTATTATTACAGTTTTGTAACATGGGGTCCAAAACAATCAGGCGTAACAATCGCGGTCACACCCTTCACTGGGGGGCCCATGTGGGAAGGAGCCTGCTGACGCTGGATGTGTGTCCAATGACATCGCGCGTCAGGGAAGGGGAGAAGAATTTTGTTTTTCAATGTGTACAGCAAAACAGTGAGGAGAATCTTTACAGGATGGGCCAAGAAGCTGGGACATTATTCAGGAAGGTTCCCAGGATGGGGGACATACAGTATATTCCTTGAAGGTGCCAGGATGAGGGCATAACACCAGGATGGGGGGCATTATTACTGGAAAGGCTGAAGATGGGGGACATATATTACTGGGAGGGGCACAGGCTGGGGGACATTATACCAGGAAAAGGACAGGATAGGTAGATTATTTAAAGAATGGGCTCAGGATGAGGGTGAACTAGACCAGGAAGGGGGCCAACATGAGGGAGATTAGACCAGGAAGGGGCCCAGTGTGTTGGACATTATTACAGGAAGGACCCCAAGATGGGAAACATTATTACTGGAAGGGGCCCAGGATGAGTGACATTAGTACAGAATGGGGGACATCATTACATTATGGGGGGCACACAAGGCTTTATACTATGTAGAACACTACAAGGGCTAATACATATGACCAACTTGTAGGTGGGGGCCCAGGTCTAAATTTTGCACCAAGATTCATTGGACTCTAATTAAGTTTACAGAAAACAAAACATTTTAGACATTGGTGACTTATCACTAGATGATGTCACAGAAGTCTAATAAACAAATGTGTGACTGATTCAACCAGAGATTGCTAAGACTTGAACTAATTGGCTCTAATTGGCTATTTGTTGTATATCAAAGCAACATGCCTCCAATGTCTATTGTTATTAGACAAACCCTTGAAGTCTAGTTGCAGGGTACAGACGAATAGCTCTCACAGAACATCTGAAAGGTCCTGGAAAAAAGAAAAGACTTCTTCAGAAGCTTGGAAGAGTTGGCAAAAATCTAGGGGGTGTAAAATCCTCCCTCAAGCTTTTCTAATGCTGTGATACCAAGTTCCCAGGTCCAGAGACGAGCCACCTTAGGAAGAAAGAACGGGAAAAGTGGATAGAAGTGGCTAGCTACAACCTGGTATGTGGTATGACTTTGTAAATAAAAATTCGGTGGCACTCCGCAAGCTTTTATGAAAAGTTGACAAATATGTTGTACACCAAAAGCATTTACATCTGTTAAGGAGAACAGGATGTTTTACATAAACTTCTACCCTTACTTAGTGGCCAGGTGACTATGACCAGAAAGTTTCAAAATGGCTGACTATGATTGTAAGTAACCGGTTCGATATAGGTAAAAGTAAATACTTGGTCATTTCATATGGGCCAAATAAACTTTTAGGCACCTCTATGATTTAGGGCCCTGGTGTAATTGCAACCCACTGAACGAACTGGACAATTTTTCATTGCATGAGTTCGTCCAACAGTATAGCTCTAAATAATGTTGCCGAAAACTGCAACTCAGCTCACACTCAAACTGATAACAGCTGACCGGTTGAGGTGCCGCGTGTTGGAAACCCCTCGTCCAGTCTGGTATTGGTGACTTAGATCATCAATATCAAACTGGTGGTCAACCAAGTTATAGAGATTATCGGGATGGACGATGACTGTCTATGATGTTGAGGCTGAATAATTCTTTTGGGCACCAACATCGATTACTCTATAAGATTGCAGTGGATCTTGGTTTGGCAACTAATATAATAGCGACTTTAGCCTATCACTCCCTTGAAGTGGCAACATGGGGGTATGATAGTCTGAGACTTTCCTTACAGTCAGCTTTGTAGAGGACCTCAAAACCAAATTGTGACTTTCTAGCAAAGAACTTAGCATGCTGCAAGGCACACGACAACCACTCGATTGCCACATATAGCATAGACATCTCCCGGCCGACAGAGTAATGAGAAATCACTGCATTTTTTTCAAAGCTGGCCTTTTTGTGCCACTCGTCTTGGGATATCTTTAGCCAACAGCTCTGAAGGACCAATAAATAATTCTCACTAAGAGTAATGTGATAAAGTATAAAAATAACCAATACTGTCACTTGTTCAATCCGTCACTGTTTAGGTAGTTCCTGGTCATCTTCTTTATTTACTTCCTCTAAGGGATGACATCATGGATACCCATGTGACCGCTGCAGTTAATCATTTGCCTCATTGTTAATACTAGCAAATCTGTGGCAGGAGACTGCTGAGGCCACTGATTGGCTGCAGTGGTCACATAGATATGCATGATGTCATCTCTGCTGAGAAGTAAACAAACAAGACAGCTTGGAGAATACAGAATGGCTCGCACTGGAGATGTGGGGCTTGAGATATTATTATTATTAATATTGTATTATTATGAATATTATTAGTAGTATTGACTTATAGTAATGCATAAATAAAATAATGATAAAAATCAAATCATTAAAATAATGTAAAATTTATTCAATAATAATAATGTAAATAAAATTGTTAATTATTACAATTATTAATTTATTTACATACCATTATATTTTATTGACATTATTACTATTATTATTATTATTTTGATTTGTAATTTGTTGTATTCTATTGATATTATTATTATTTTATTTACTTATTATTGCTATAAGTCAATAAAAGAATATTAATTGTAAAATGTCAATAAAATATAATAATAACAATAATACTGTACAATGGCAACAAATTATTATTAATAATGTAAATATTATAGTAATAAAAATAATAATGAAACAATATTAGCACTGTAATAATAGAAATCAAATCTACATAATAATATTCAAAATAATATTAATAATGTAATATAAAAATAACAATAACTTTCCCGTAGAATACACAGTCATGTTTGCAGCCAATTCTTGATTGCTAAATACACCTGAAATAACTGGAAATTCACCTTCAGATGATCAGGACAGCAGGTCTGTCGGTAGTAAAGTGCCAAACATATGGTTAAAGTCTCATTAAAATAACAGATTATATACTGAACATTTGTAGAATTTTTTGCCAGAGATCGTTTTGCGGAACTTACTGTAAATTCCTGGCACTGGGGGGAAAAGAAATAAATGAAGACTTTGAAGAGAAGCGACAGAAGCAGCAGACACTGGTGAGCAGGATATTTTTGTCACCAGTTTGTTGCATGAATGAGTAATAGGTCATTTACCAGAAATGTATATTGACAGATCCAGGTCTCACTGAAAGAAGCTACAGAATGCTCAATTGAGCAAAGGATGAATCTGCAATGAGTCTGAAGTTTCGGCAGATCATAGCTGGTAAAGAGCAATTCCCTGCAGAGCAGTTTATGAGGCGCAGCACGGCCAGCGCTGCCATCACGTACGGATCCGGGAGTATTGGGGTTTGTGCACACGGCGCCTTTTTCAGGTGGATCCGCTCCCAATTCTGCTTGAAAAATTCTAAAAAAAAAATATGACCATGTGCTGTCAAAATGACTTGCTGTTCATATGTTCAGCCTTTTTGAGCTTCGAAAGCCACAAAGCGGTAAAATAAGTGACCCGACCATTCTGAAGGTGGCTTCCACTCAGGACTCAGATCACTGTGTTATTCATATCAGTAAGAAAAATGTGGGCAACAAGGCTACGGGTTCGGGAGAAAACACTGCCATTGATCTACTGACTTTTGCTTGAAAAATCTAACAGGTTTCGCCAGAGGTTAAACAATGTAGGGCCTTAGGCCTGTTAGAGATTTTTTTTTTTTTTTTGAGTGGATCAGCTCCAAAAAACCAACATATTTGGAAGCACTTTAAAATTGAGCAGGCGCATGTACAGAAAATAAAGAAATGACAAAGTATGACATTGTTCACCAGTTACAGGAGGAGTGAGGACCCTGCTCTCGAGCTACAATCTATAGAGAAATGGGCATAATAGTTAGAACGTGTTGTCATGTACGGTCCAGTCATCATTATGATAAATAAGGGTCTTCAAAAAAAGCTCTGTGATCCCGTCATCAGCCAGTATCTGCTGCAGTATGATTATTAAGTCCTATTGGGTGCATGGAGGATGACAGATGGAATAGGAGGGGCCAGATTCTGAGAACATTTTAGATACAGAGATCAGTGAAAAGTTAGATTAGTGAAGTGAGGTGATACGCCTGCCTAAAGAGATGTGTTTTTAAAGCCTGAATAAAAATGTTGGGGCTAAGAATTAGTTGGATCATCCAGGGTAGTGCATTCCAGAAAACTTGCGTAGCAAGAGAGAAGTCTTGGAGGAGGATATGCGAAATTTGGATTATGGAGGTTAGTCTTTGATCGGTTACAGAACGGAGAGCACAGGTAGGATAATGATAGATATACAATGCCTACAAGTAGTATTCAACCCCCTGCAGATTTAGCAGGTTTACACATTTGGAATTGACTTGGCATTGTGACATTTGGACTGTAGATCAGCCTGGAAGTGTGAAATGCACTGCAGCAAAAAAGAATGTTATTTCTTTGTTTATTTTTTTTTTTAAATTGTGAAAAGTTTTTTCAGAGGGTCATTTATTATTCAACCCCTCAACCCACCAGAATTCTGTTTGGTTCCCCTAAAGTATTAAGAAGTAGTTCAGGCACAAAGAACAGTGAGCTTCACATGTTTGGATTAATTATCTCTTTTTCCAGCCTTTTCTGACTATTTAAGACCCTCCCCAAACTTGTGAACAGCACTCGTACATGGTCAACATGGGAAAGACAAAGGAGCATTCCAAGGCCATCAGAGACAAGATCGTGGAGGGTCACAAGGCTGGCAAGGGGTACAAAACCCTTTCCAAGGAGTTGGGCCTACCTGTCTCCACTGTTGGGAGCATCATCCGGAAGTGGAAGGCTTATGGAACTACTGTTAGCCTTCCACGGCCTGGACAGCCTTTGAAAGTTTCCTCCCGTGCCGAGGCCAGGCTTGTCCGAAGAGTCAAGGCTAACCCAAGGACAACAAGGAAGGCGCTCCGGGAAGATCTCATGGCAGTGGGGACATTGGTTTCAGTCAATACCATAAGTAACGTACTCCACCGCAATGGTCTCCGTTCCAGACGAGCCCGTAAGGTACTTTACTTACAAAGCGTCATGTCAAGGCTCGTCTACAGTTTGCTCATGATCACTTGGAGGACTCTGAGACTGACTGGTTCAAGGTTCTCTGGTCTGATGAGACCAAGATCGAGATCTTTGGTGCCAACTACACACGTGACGTTTGGAGACTGGATGGCACTGCATACGACCCCAAGAATACCATCCCTACAGTCAAGCATTGTGGTGGCAGCATCATGCTGTGGGGCTGATTCTCAGCCAAGGGGCCTGGCCATCTGGTCCGCATCCATGGGAAGATGGATAGCACGGTCTACCTGGAGATTTTGGCCAAGAACCTCCGCTCCTCCATCAAGGATCTTGATCTTGGGTCGTCATTTCATCTTCCAACAAGACAACGACCCAAAGCACACAGCCAAGAACACCAAGGCCTGGTTCAAGAGGCAAAAAATCAAGGTGTTGCAGTGGCCTAGTCAGTCTCCTGACCTTAACCCAATTGAAAACTTGTGGAAGGAGCTCAAGATTAAAGTCCACATGAGACACCCAAAGAACCTAGATAACTTGGAGAAGATCTGCATGGAGGAGTGGGCCAAGATAACTCCAGAGACCTGTGCCGGCCTGATTATAAAAGACGATTATTAGCTGTAATTGCAAACAAAGGTTATTCCACAAAATATTAAACCTAGGGGTTGAATAATAATTGACCCACACTTTAATGTTTAAAATTTATAAAAATTTAACTGAGCAACAAAACTTTTTGGTTTGTAAGATTTATGCATCTGTTAATAAATCCTGCTCTTGTTTGAAGTTTGAAGGCTCTAACTTATTTGCATCTTATTAAACCTGCTAAATCTGCAGGGGGTTGAATACTACTTGTAAGCACTGTAAGAGAGGAGAGGTAGGGTGATGCAGAACTGTGAAGAGCTTTGTAGGTGAGAGAGATAAGTTTATATTAAACTTTGTAGCAGATGGGTAATCAGTGTAATAACTGGCACAGCGTTGAAGCATCGGTGAAGCAGCTGGACAGGAATATAACACTGGCGGCAACATTCAGGACTGATTGAAGAGATGAAAGCTTGGTAAGAGCACTTGCTATGTGCTGCAACATCAAACATGATGTCCAGGATGCCAGGTGAGGAAGGGGAAGCTACCCCTGGTACAGCTGCCACAGAGAACTGAACTGGAAGTCGGACAAGAGCAGCGTCAATCCTTTTGCTTAACTATACTTTTTTATTATAAATTTATGATAAAGGGTGAAAGATTCTAAATAGTACAACATTGTATAGTATCCAGGTGGGATTATACTATGCATTTTTCGTCTTTGTCCCCCCTTAGAAAATAAAAATAATGAAACAAATATAGTAGACTGGTTTCTTATTTCCTTTTAATTCCCAAGAAGTCATGATCAAAGAGCTGAATTCACACAACCATAGGAAAAAAAAAAAGATTCTTTTCCGTGCCCGCTCCCTTCACCCCTGCGTTCAGTCGCCCAGCAGGTGCCATTCATACAGGAATGGAATCATTTGAAGTCGAGATAAAGATAGCTTCAAGGAGATCTCTCCCTTCCTTGATTTGCGCTTCTCACAAGTTGACCAGACAATGCGGCACAGATCAGTCCCGTGTTTAATCATGTTTAGAATTCGGTCTATTGTACATCTCATTGGCAAAGCGGAGAATAAGGAAAAGGTATAATGGTGGTGTGCGTCTGAACCGGGGACCCCTTGTGTTACAGACAATGATTCTGTGGGTAAAAGGTTGGTAGACTTGCAAAAATACCTTAAAAAGAAAAAAATAAATGATGTACGTAAATAAAATATGGGTCAGTCATCTATTTTTGTGATATCTTTCCAGCTTAACAATGGAATGAGAAGGTGAAATCAGGGATGGACTGACAAATCTAAGTATCCTCCAGTTGACCGAAGATCTGACATAATAATGTTCCTCAAAGCTCCAGCGGATGAAAACCCAATCTTGAGTTGACTTTGGAGCTAATCATTTTTTAATGGGATGGTTCCACAATAACCATCATGAATGAACCCAGTTTCTTTTTTAGATAGTGTCCATATCCTCTAGATTCCCTACAAAAGCCGTCTTGCCAGGAGACATCTCTAGATCAACTATCTGACTTGAGACCTATCGTATTTTGTGATTACCTCAAGGAAACCCGTCACTAGGTTTAGCTGGGTTTTCAACCTTGCCATCGTAAAACCATTGTTTGGGGCATTAGTTATTAAGGTGGGGTCTCCACTACAATGACATTGATCACCTAACCCTAGAATAGGTCATCAATATCAGATTAGTGGGGTCCGACACCCATTGCGAGCTCCAGCATCGTCCGAATGTAAGCAGAACACCACCGCTCCATCACATGGTTTAGTGGCCACTCCAAGGTAATGCCACTGCACATGCTCATGTGTCTGTCTCCATTGGGATAATTTCTCGGACCACCTAATGCTAAACCTGTGCTTCTGACAGGAATATATTTGAAAAAGCTAAACCCAGCTACCTAAGAACCCAAAGCTAGTCCTTTAATTGTGGAATTTTCCTTTATTTTTGGAAAATTTTTACCACAGGCATTTTGGTCCAGAGACAAAAAAAATATGTACGGGAAAAATGCAAACAAAATTAATATTACTTTAGTTTTTTTTTACAAGGCCACCACCCACTTGAGTGTGATAAAAATGGACCAATGGCACATCTCAGAAATTAAATTTTTGGCATATTCCTTACGCAACAGATGGCAAACTATGGGAATCAGCGAGAGAACGGCGGACACAGAATGTGCCTTTTTGTTGGGAGTTTGTGAATCCAGTCAAGCTAATGCATTGCTATGCTACTCCAGAACAAAATAATTGCTTAAACTTTCTTCAAGCTATTTTTTTTCACTACTTGAACTTTGTCACACTGTGTCGGTACATTCATTTTACAGAATTCTTTCTAGCTCAAGTATGAGAAAATTGACAAAAAGTGGCTAAAAGTGAACCAATCGGATCCATCAAATTCTACTTTCTTGCTTAACTATATATGTTGTAAACTGTCTGAGATTTGGGTAAAAATAACGCTCTACTATTTTCCCTAAACACCACTATTTGCCTAGATAGGAATCAGCTGCAGTACCAAATACAGCCAATAGACAGAGGTGGTGCTGTTTCTAGAGAGAAAAGCAAACCCCTGTTTCTAGTAGTAGACAAACGCTTTCAATTTTGCTGTACAATTAGTCCACTTTAACTCCCCTTTAAGTGTTATTGGTCTTAGAATGGTCTGTCTGGACCCTAGTCTATTACAGGTCATATATTTTGTAAAGTCGAGTCCCCCATTTACTGCTAAGCTAGCTTGGCTCCCACTTTGGTGCTTTAACCATCCATGAGTTTCATAGTCCTGAATTAAAATGGGCACCGTGTACGAATTCACATCACCTCTAGAAGGAACTACCAGGTAAATGTGTGGCCAGTAGAGATGAGCAAATCGATTCACAGCAGTGGGGACAACAAGAATCAGTACTGGGAGAAGTGGGGACCACAAGGATTGGTAGTGGGAGAAGTGGGAACCACAAGGGTCCATACTATGAGCAGTTGGTACCATAAGGATTAGTACTATCAACAGTGGGGAAAATAAGGATCAGTAGTGGGAGCAATGGGAACCACAAGGGTCAGTACTACGAGCATTGGGAACCATAAGGATCAGTACTGGGAGCAGTGGGTACCACAAGGATCAGTATGAGGAGTAGTGAGGACCACAAGGAACAGTGCTGGGAGTAGTGGGGACCACAAGGATCAGTATGAGGAGCAGTGGGGACCACAAGGAACAGTACTGGGAGCAGTGGGGACCACAAGGATCAGTACTGAGAGCAGTGGGGACCACAATGATCTATATGAGGAGCAGTGGGGACCACAAGAATCAGTATGAGTAGCAATGGGGATCACAAGGATCAGTATGATGAGCAGTGGAGATCACAAGGATCAGTATGATGAGCAGTGGGGACCACAACGATCAGTACTGGGAGCAGTGGGGACCACAAGGATCAGTATGAGGAGCAGTGTGGACCACAAGGATCACTAGTGGATGCAGTAGGGACCACAAGAATCAGTACAATGAGCAGAGGAGACCACAAGGATCAGCGCTGTGAGCAGTGGGTACCAGAAGGATCAGTATGAAGAGCAGTGGGGACCACAAGAATCAATACTGGGAGCATTGGGGATCACAAGGATCAGTACTGGGAGCAGTTTTGATCTGTTTTAAGCCCAAATCTTTGTAATCACTTTATTAATGACCTTGGGGATGGGAGTGAAGGTAAAGTGGTCTTTGCTGATGACACAAAACTATGTAAGATAATAAAAACTGGGCCTGGCTGTATAATATTACAAAATGATCTGGATAAGATGGCTGCATGAACAAACACATGACAGATGAGGTTTAATGTAGATAAATGTAGAGTAATGCACCTAGGATGGAGTAATCTTACTGCTGCATATACAATAAATGGGAGAATACTTGGGACTACAGAACAGGAGAAGGACGGGGGATTCTAGTTACAGGTAAGCTGAGCAGTACTCAATGTCCGGCAGCAGTACTCAATGTCAGGCAGCAGCTTCAAAAGCAAACAGATTTTAGGGCTGTCTAAACAAAGAGATAAAATCCTGCGATCCCAATATATAATTACCCCTTTATAAATCACAGGTGAGACCACATTTAGAATATGGGAAACAGTTTTGGGCTCAACATTTTAAAGAGGATATTGGGAAAACAAAGTCAGTTCAAAAGCGGCAACTAGATTCTTCCAAAGTAAGACCTCTCATATGAAGAGAGGCTGGAAAAGTTGGGCTTGTTTAACTAAGAAAAAAGACATAGAGGAGATCTCATTTATAAGAATAAACACTTGTGTGGTCAACACAAGGACTGGTATATGACTTATTAGTCCCAAAGAACTTACAAAGGACGTTCATTATGTGTGAAGGAAAGGCGATGCTAGCAGCTAAATAGGAAGGCTTCTTTACAGTTAGAGCAGTCAGACTGAGGAATGTCCGAACAAAAGAGGCAATAATGGCAGACACTATAACAGCTTTTTTTAAAAGGACCAATGCTTCTCTCCCAACAAAGGGCATTGTCGTTATAAATAATCTGCGATACAGAATGTAGAGCTGGTGGAGAAAGGTTGAACTTGATGGACCTAAGACTTATTTCAACCTGTGTAATTATGTAATTATATTGTGTCACGGTTTCATAACTGACTGTACCTATAAATGCTGTGAGTGACAGCTCAGCCGCCCTATGGAATCTGGAGTGTGCTGGACTGTTGCTTATGTGAGTGACAGTCCAGTCATCCAATCTGATCCAGGGTCGTACTGACCTATCAGCATTTTGACTGACAGCCCTGCTGTTCTATCTGGTTTAGTCTTCGAGAGTTTCCTCAGATGCATCCCGAATTTAATCATTTGCAAGGTATTTAGCTGGCTAGCTGTTAGTAGTCAGTGTCAGTTGTAGCTTTGCCCAAGCTGGATGTGTTTGCTTAGTTCTGTGTCTCTTTCTTCTGACCCGGTTGCCTGACCTTGGATTTGTCGTGACTTATCTTGTGGATTCTCCGTTCTGCTCTTGACACTCTCCAACTTTAGGTATCTGACCCTGGAATTGGACTCTGACTATCCCTGTGTTGTACTCCCTGTTTTTTAGGTACCCTCCTGGCATTTGTCCCCGGACTGTTTCCTAACCACGCCTTTGACTTATCCCTCTGTTTTTCGAGCCCTCCTAGTATCTGTCCTTGGAACTCCTGACTACCCTCTCTCACGGCTTGCCCGTGAGTAGTGACTCTGCGTCACATATTGACAGTCAAAGGCCAAGAGAAATAATGAATCATTTTGAGTATTTTTTTCTATTTTTTGTCAAATATGGACTGGTATTAGTAAAATTTTAGCAACGCTACAAATCCACTGGATATAATTGTTGGACACACACAGCGACACACACAGCATTTAGGAGCATGCCCAAGCTGATCAGGTGGCCGATATAAAGTGACACTGTACATGGGATGATTTAATGCATTGTGTCTGCCTTCTGGGCAGATGGTAAAAAGCTGTAAATATAGCAGAAAGGGAAAGTGCTGCCATCTATTTATATACTCGCAGTGCGAATATGTTCTTTTTCTTGTTCATAGAAGGTTCCACCTGCGTGGTATGGACTCGGCACTGGCTGGTGCTGCCCTAAGACTAATGTGTTGGGCTGGACGTTCCTTCTGGGCAGCTACCAAAATGGTGATATTTACAACCTCCTGCTGGAAAAAAAAAGCTAAAAATAAGCAGCAGAGTGCTTCATAAACAAAGCTGCGACATAATCTCATTCATATTTCAGTTCTGAGTGTTAAATACGCTCACATTTAGCATCTGGGCCGTTTTAAACAAGCAGCTGGGAGACATTGACCTCATTTTCATGTACAATACAAGAACATTTGCATTTTGTTTACTCATAATGAAAAAAATAGATTTTTTTTTTAATTTCATGAAGTTGTACACAAAAGATAGAAGTGTAGTGAAATCTCTTTTGAGACAACCACCCAAATGTGTGATAAAAATTAGTAAACGATGCACTATGAGAAGACTATCAAACCAAGGCAGTGTGATGCTTTGGATAATGTTCTTCTCGGAAATCTTGGGTCCTGGCATATGGATGTGACACATGCCACCTACCACAACATTGTACAAATCAGGTACCGTAATCCCCTTTCATGGCAGCAGGATTCACTACTGTCAATGATCTCTTTCAGCATGCTGCAAAACTGAAAAAAACTTTCAGCAACAGACTTTTCTAATGTCTTGGATACAGTGTCACATAAAGGGATGGAATACAGAATGAGAGAAATGGGACTAGTGGAAAAATGGGTAACTGGGTTAACAACTGGCTCAGTGGGTGGTTATTAATGGAACACCCTCAGATTGTTTCACAGTTATCAGTGGGGTATCACAGGAGTCAGTATTGTGCCCTCTTCTTTTTAATATATTTATTAATGAGCTTGTAAGGGGCATACAGAGTAGATTTCGAATATTGAATATTAGCAGATGATAGTAAGCGCTGAAAAATAACACAGAGGAGGATGAATTAACATTACAGAAGGATTTATATAAGATGGAGGCTTGGGCTAAAAAATGGCAATTGTAGATTAATATAGATAAATTTAAGGCTATGCACTTTGGGAGAGGAAATAAAATGTATAATTATGCACTAAATTGTAAAACATTGGATGAAGTGTCACTCAAAAAGACTTGGGTGGATGAAAAAAAATCATCTTTAGTAATTAGTGCCAAGCAGCTGCTGCTAAGGGGGATAAATAATAGGAAGCATCCAGAGAAGCTCCTGATGAGACCATAGTTTTGACTCTATACAAGTCACTAGTTTTGGCCAATTTTTGTCATCGATGTATAAAAAGGACATAGTTGAGCTTGAGAGGGTGTAGAGAGCAGCTAGCAAGGTTATTAAGGGAATGGGTGGACTGCAATACGAGGACAGGTTATCAAACTTTGGGTTATTCTGTTTGGAAAAATGAAGGCTTATGGGCGGTCTTATTACAATGTACAAATATATTATATTATATAATACTGTCTTCCGACAAGCCTACAACCTGCAGTAACCACCGATCGACCAAACCGCTACATGACCAGCTCTACCCTCACCTACTGTATTCTCACCCATCCCTTGAAGATTGTGAGCCTTCGCAGGCAGGGTCCTCTCTCCTACTGTACCAGTTATGACTTGTATTGTTCAAGATTATTGTACTTGTTTTTATTATGTATACCCCTCCTCACAAGTAAAGCGCCATGGAATAAATGGCGCTATAACAATAAATAATAATAATAATAATATTAGGGGACAGTACAGAGATCTGTAAAATTTTCTTTTTACACCTACACCTGCAACGGTTATAAGAGGCCATACGCCATACTCTACGTCTTGAGGAAGGAAGGCTTAATCATAATCACAGATGACGATTCTTTACTGTAAAAGCAGTGAGACTATGGACCTCTCGGCCACATGAGGCGATAATGGTTGATTCACTACAAAAGTTCAAGGAGGGCTTGGATGCCTTTCTTGAAAAATGACGTGGAGTTCAAGGTGATGACTTGGCTTACAAATTCCCCAAATCCCAATCTAACCAAGTATCTATGGAATAATTCCAATCCATGAAGACCTAACTTTCCAACTTAAAGAATCTACTGGAAACACCTTGGTGCCAGATACCAGAGGACGCCTTCAGGGGTCTTGCGAAGAACGTGAGTATATGTCTCAATGTGCCAGAATTGTTTTGATGGTATAAGGGGGACCTAGACAATTTTAGCTGACTTTGATGTTACAGCCCAATAAATGTATTGAACAACAATGGAAGTAGCTAAGAAAATTTTCTTTCCTACATCATTAAAAGACACAATCCCAATTTATAATCAAGTTTGAAATCCAGAAAAACATCTGTCACCGGAAACACCATTAATTGTGAAACCTATAGTCCAGAAGTTGAGGTCGATACCAGTGAAAAGGAACTAGACAACAAGACTCTAAGCTGTAAAAGACTATCTTAGAAGAAAGTGATATTCCAAAAATGAATTGCACACCAAGACCAGAGGACCTCACAACTAAACTGGTAGAACACCACACTGCCTAATGACTAAACTCGTTGCTTGGTTACTCCCTAAGGGAGAGAGAGTCTTCTATACATGATGACTCCCAGCAAATAGGCAGACAGCCATCTAGCGGGTGTAATAATTATACTAAATGCTTCAGAGCTCCAAGCTGAGGGCATTTACTTCATGCGCACTACCCCTCTAAGAGTAGGGGAATCAGCAGGAACAACAGGAATCAGGAGCATTTTGGGGAACCACGTTGCGGGGCCAGGGCAATGTGTATGCTGGTATCCATGCCTGAAGAGGAAAGAGGCACCATGCAGGGACGCCGGCCACAGCGCTAAAATCTATATGGTTATATGACCAAAGTTCTCAAGGATTCCTGCCAATTTACCAGACTAGGAAGCTTAATATCAAGAAAAATGAGTGGACCCTGGGTGAAGCTGTGATCATCACCCATCGTGGAGAACAGAGAGGACGAGAGTAACTGTTATTTAATTGATGTGGTATTTTCATGCGGCACGAAAATCTGTCAGACTGATGAATTATTTGTGTGCACAAGTCAAACCAAGAAATCTCTTTAACATTAAAATAATGTCTCATTGATTTTCTTTGTAATAATTACAATGTCCATGTGGGTTGATAAGAAGAGGAGAACTAATGAAATAATGAATTGCTAACATCTTAACAAACCAGCCTTACACAATGGAATACAAAGAACAGTAAATCATTCATTCGCCTGGACCCAGAACGAGCTTCCCGTAACTTCATTTACTTTTAATAATGTCGGCTGTCACAGTTACACAAGAAAGAATTTCCAGACAAAACCCATATAATTAATAATTTCTACAGCGGTAATGAGTACCTAATGGTGCTTTACCTTCATTGAATGACTGCATCTATAACCTCGGGGTGATGATATTACTCTCTCCACCCTACGATAAATGCCATGCATTCAATTTTAATTTCTCAATGAACAACATCTTATTACAGACAAGAAACTCGATTTGGAAAGCTCCACAGAAGTTATTTAAGTCCAGGTTGCTCACTTGAGTTCTCGAAAATGACCAGTCACACAAAAAATCTTCACAATTTAAAATCAACCCCAAACTAGAAGGTTCAAAGAGCATCAGCCGTGGAAAGCTTCTAATCTACATACAACTTGCTAGGGTTCCTTCCATCAGAGTCCCCAACTTTCAATATACTGATTATACTGATATATATATATATATATATATATATATATATATATATATATATATATATATATATATATATATATATATATATATACAGATTTTTAACTTCAAGACAGGAGGTCCATTTTACTAAGGCCTCATTCAGAAGTCCGATTTTCATGTACGAGTGATATGCATGTTTGGCTATGGGGCCATTTACACGTTGAATCAAAATCGACAATTGGATCTATGGATCTTCAAAAAAATCAGACGCACTTGGATGCCACCTGAGTTTGGTCCGATTTCCAAGGACTGCCACATAGAAAAAGGTGGAGAAACTTTTTGCTTCTCCGCGTACAAGAAAAATGGATGACACTCACTCAGGCCACATTCTGATCAAATTCTGATATGAGTCTCGTCAAATATTCATGGATGAGAAAAACTAACATCTGAGTAAGGCCTTAGGGTAATCCAACTATGGACCGCTACTGACCAGGACTGGAGATGTTGGATTTTTCAGCTTTCAAAGTACTAGTTAATAGGGTAAGTGTAGCTGCTCTACAAAAGCTCATCTGAGTTCTCGAAGACAATTGGTCAAACAAAAATTCCTAAAGATTTCAAACCAAGGGAAAGCTAGAAGATTCAAAAAGTTTGCATCTACATACATGTAACTTGCATTGTGTCCTTCCACCAGAAGCTTGAACCATCCACGGACAACATACTAAGTGCCATAGAAAATCTATGGACTTCTGTTGACCAGAAATAAAGATGTTTAATTCCAAAGCTTTCAAAGTACTAGCTAATGGCGTATAGGTCATATATGGAAATGCACTTATCCAAAATTTCACCTATAGTGTCTAGAATATGTTCTACCAGCAACTCTAGTATTTCCGTTCCACTGATACCTATCTATGGAATATTTAGGTTGTTTTGAAAAATGTCTGCCTTTCAGATCATTTCCAGATGCTCTGGACTTACAGGGTAGCTTATTTTAGAAAACCCATTTTTATACATCATATTAAGGAATTGTGTGCCAATAGAGGGAGGTTCACAGTTCAGGATCTTCATGTCTTAGACTAAGCGGAGAGCAGTTACAAAGAACGTCTGTCACTCTGGAGTACCTGCCCCGATCAACATTACAAAGTAATGAGTCTAATGATTTACATTTGGTGGAACTGAAGAAAAACTGAACACTGACTGTCAGGTGCACCCTACAGATGATAGCGGATCGCTAGGTGAACCAACTTGGAAGGAGGGAGACATTTTGTGATGTGCCCAATGTCAAGTGATCCTTATTAACAAATATACTTCTCTTTTAAAGAATATATAAAAGTAACAAAATAAATAAAATGAACTGCAAAATCATGGTTGAAACTAGATATCCATGCTTGGAGTCAAAGGTGTAAAGTGAGGTTACTGGTAGTGATAAGCAGATAGTTTTTTCACTGAAAAATTGAGTCCCAAAAAATAGTGAAGGGATCGAGCCCATGGAAAGAAGGGGACCGGACAACTGGTAACAAGCAGCGGTGCGGCCAGAGAGGAGAGTGGTTGGGTGAATTTTTTTACCATTTGCCGGCCCTAAAAAGTTTACCAAAATGGCATCTTGGACTTTTTTCTTATTCAAACTGTGAATGGAGTCACTAAAAGTGTTCAGAATCGTGTGGAACCATGAATTTTGGGAAACTCGACTCTAACTGGATCTTCTAAGATACGATCCTCTTATCTCTAGTTTCTTGGTCCTATCCCTCCACCAATATACTTTTTAAAATATCGGTGCCTTTGGGGCCCAGGTGATGTGACTATTACATGTATACCTTCAATAGCGATTACTTTTGTAAAATTTTTGTTTTGGATGATCTATGATTTCCATTACTATCTTCCACTCGAATGGCCAAGTTCCAGCAAAAGTTAGACCCTCAGATAACTTTCTATCAATAAACCTCATTGAATTCTGATGTAGCACAATGTTATGCAGTCTGTTCTCCGAGAATGGCCGCCCACCGCTAACCTAATCCATAACCGAAAAGTTTCATTTTACTTGAGAATAAATTTCAAGATTTTTCTCATCCGTTCAAGTCTCCCACCGCCGTTGTGCCTACCTAGCAATAAACAATCCTCGGATCACGTTAAGTGCCGGTAACATTCAGAACAACAGGTGCTTGAACGGAGACTGTTCAATTTACAGCAATAGTTGAAGCAGATAAAACACAAATAGCAATCCAATCATGATCACAGCACCGGATCAAACCCACAGACCGGAGTCTAATCCATGTCAAAGGAGCGTTATTTTTTCCTGAAATTATGATCTTTTATTTTATTTTTTTTCCGTTTTCCATCTCATTACCTGGAGCAAGGTGCATTTTCTCTCCTTTTTGAAATTGAGATAAGCGCAACTGGGTTGGTAATAAAAATAAATCCCCAGCGTGAGAACAAAGCTATTTTACAAGGCTTTAAGCAGGTATTATGCTTCGATGCCGTTCACATCGTCCGAAAACTTCTGAAAAGAACTGATATATTCCAGACACAGAAGTCACTGAACACGGATCTAAGTGCAAACTTTCTAAACTTATGTAGGTGCAGCTATCCAAAGACAAAGAGAAAAATAGAGAATCTAAATATAAAATATGCAGGATCCTGTCTGTTTCCATAGATCATAGACAGCTTGCTAGAATCAGAAACCAAACATGTTTATTAACACACTGATGAAACAATTATCATTAAAGGGGTTGACTAGGACTATTTAATTATTTTGCTATGGACCTAAATCTAACAGGCAGGTAGTTGCCAACTTCCTTGTTGTTCCCGACGCCGATCTCTGCTGGCACAAAGAGGTCTCCGACCACTCATGTTGGCGATTCAGCAGTTTCCACTGATGTCTCATCAACGCAGCAGTGACTTCTCTTTCATTCTGCTCTGTTGATGGTGTTGATGGTGCATAACTGCTGAAATCATGCTGATTGACAGCAGACTTCTCCCTGCCTAATTGCACGAAGCTGGTATCAATCAGCATGACGACAGCAATGATGCCCCATCGAAAGAGCAGCCCAGGAGAAGAAGAGCTGCTCTGTTAATGTGAGGCAGCTGAAACACCAGTAGGAGAGGTCGGTGACCGCTCGGAGCCAGAGCCGGATGCAACTACCTGCCTTAAACTCCTAGTAATAAAACAAAATAGTGATGCCCCATTGAAAAAGGAGCCCAGGAGAAGAAGAGCTGCTCTGTTAATGTGAGGCAGCTGAATCACCGGCAGGAGCGGTCGGTAACCGCTCGGAGCCAGAGCCGGATGCAACTACCTGCCTTAGACTCCTAGTAAAAAAATAAAATAGTGATGCCCCATCGAAAGAGCACCCCAGTAGAAGAAGAGCTGCTCTGTTAATGTGAGGCAGCTGAATCACCAGCAGGAGAGGTCGGTAACTGCTCGGAGCCAGAGCGGGGTACAACTACCTGCCTTAGACTCCTAGTAAAAAAATAAAATAGTGATGCCCCATCGAAAGAGCACCCCAGTAGAAGAAGAGCTGCTCTGTTAATGTGAGGCAGCTGAATCACCGGCAGGAGAGGTCGGTAACTGCTCGGAGCCAGAGCGGGGTACAACTACCTGCCTTAGACTCCTAGTAAAAAAATAAGATAGTCCTGGACATTAACTTTAACATTGTAAATAGTATAATAGTAGATTCTAGAGGTTAGTGAATACATTTGATGCAAATAGAAATTTGGGTAGAATTTTAACAAATTTGCAGGACCTAGTGAATCTGAACAATTTTCTGTTCTATTTATCGTGAATTACCAAAAAAAATTTCAACATCATTTCACATGATGCAGAAAGTTAATCCGCCAGAGAAGGCTCACATAACCTCAGGTGCAGCCATGTAGGCTTCCTTATAACGCTATCCAGCTATCACATCACATGGTATAGCACAGCCAATCAGGATGTGGTACATTCCTAGAAAGAAGAAAAAACAGGATAGAAATAAAGAAAAAATAGATAGATGGATAGATAATAGATAGATAATAGATGGATAATAGATGGATAGGTAATAGATAGATAGAAAATAGATAGATAATAGATAGATAAAAGATAGATAATAGATAAATAGATAGATAATAGATAGATAATAGATAGATAGTAGATACATATGAATAGATAGATATATAGATAGATAGATAATAGATGATAGACAGATAATAGATAGAAGATAGATAGATAGGAGATAGATAATTTATACATAATAGATAGATGGATAATAAATAGATACATAGGAGATAGATAATTTATAGATAATAGATAGATAACACATAGATAATAGACAGATAGATAAATAGATAATTAGATAGATGATAGATATATAAATCGATGGTAGATAGATAATAGATGATAGACAGATAGATAGATAGACAGATAAACAGAAAAATTCCAGTTTGAGCGGATATTAGCAGACTTATTATACTCGGTATTCCACAACATTCTGCCATTGTCTCTCCACACTTGTTTCTGCTGTATCTGACGCTCCTCTAGTCAGCATCCCTCCGTGATTGATGAGACCACTGCCATGGTTATACGCTTGCATCTGTTATCATACAATAATGAAATACAAGTGGACTAATCGAGTTTTGGCTGTACGCAGTGTGACTCACATATGGCCGAGATGGAATGGATATCTAACAATGATACTCGGAAAAACACTCGGCTTCTGTAACTGATTACACCACTGATGACAACTTATGAGTATACAGATGGGGCCTCAGCAATGCTTCAAAGTGAGCCCCCATTACTTGGAGCGCAGGGTCAAGTGTTTGCTGGCCTACCTGTCTTCACCATGATCCCCTTGTTTTGATATTGATATCAGTTCTTTACACCCTTACTCGGAGGCCACATGGTTTACCTCTACATTCGTACCAACAGTCGGAATCCAACATTTTCTACAATCTAAGCTCTGTCCGCAAATTGCTCAGGAAGCGCCACAAAATACATCAGACGATGAACAGGTTCTTTGCTGATGAATAGAAAAAAAAACACTGGGACAAGAGAAGATGCCGATCTCCAATGCATTGAAGCGTTTGGTTAGCCTGCTCCATGTCTGGTGTGCCTTATACCAACACAAGTCCTACCCTATACAATAATAAAACCTGTGAGCCAATTAACCGGTAGTCCACACTCCCTAAATGTTCCCTTATTAAGACAACCAGTCATGCAAAAATACACTTCCTGGTAAACAAGTCTGGGGAAGCAATCATAAACCCACAGGAATCCCATAGACCTTAAAACAACCTGCACCCCCTGCTTGACACTATGTTATCATAATGAATGCAGACCTGCACGAATTGGAGGAGGTATGGTGGTGTCTTTTTTCACTTTTTGACTTCCTTGGTAATTTTGAAGTGTGTTTAGAAAAGCTAGTGGACTGTTGTGAATTCCGTTCTCGAACTCCCTCCTGTGGTCATGAATGGTACTTCGGTGAGTTCTGTCCGTGGACTCCCTCTGGTGGCTGTGAGTGGAGCTGCTGGTTCTGAGATTCCTTCTCCAGCTGCCCTCGTTTAGGGCTAGGCTGGATTCTCTATTTAACTCCACTCAGATCGTTACTCCATGCCAGCTGTCAATGTTCTAGTACTGGTCAGATCTCTCCTGGATCCTTCTGAGGACCTGTCTACTTCAGCAGAAGCTAAGTTCCTGCATGTCATTTGTTACATATTGCTTTCCTTGCTAAGTTCTAGTCCAGCTTGCTATCATGAAACTGCCTGGCTAGCTGGAAGCTCTGGGGGTGCAGAGTGGCACCACCGCACCGTGAGTCGGTGCGGGGGTATTTTTTGCTCACGCTGCGTGGTTTTTGTAGCTTTTTGTGTTGACCGCAAAGATCCCTTTTCTATCATCAATCTGTTTAGTTAGACTGCCTCTCTTTGCTAAAACCTATTTCATCCTGTGTTTGTGATTTCCTCTTAACTCACAGTCAATACTTGTGGGGGGCTGCTTTTACCTTTGGGGAAATTTCTCTGAGGCAAGTGAGGCTTTGTTTCCTTTCTTTAGGGGAAGTTAGCTCTTAGGCTGTGAATAGGCGTCTAGGCAGAGTCAGGCACGCTCCACGGCTATTTCTAGTTGTGTTGTTAGGAGTAGGGTTTGCGGTCAGCAGAGTTCCCATTTCCCCAGAGCTCATCCCGATTCCGTGTTTAACCATTAGGTCATTCCTGGTGCACCTAACCACCAGGTCCATAACAGTGGACAAGGAAAATATTGAATGTTATTAAACATGTATGTAAGTACTTGGATAAGAATACAATAATTAGCTAAAGCAAACAAGTCATGCCGGACTAATCTAATTTACTTCTATGATGGAATCACTGACTGGGTGAATCAAGGAAATGTGGTGATATAGTATATCTCGACTTCAGCAAAGCATTTGACAAAGTAATTCATACTATCCTTATTAAAAAAAAATGAAAAAGTATGGGATTGACAAGGCTAAGGTTAGGTGGATTCATAACTGGCTCAGTGATCGTACTCAAAAAGTGATAATAAATGGTTGCACATCCATTTGGAAGAGTGTTTTAAGTGGGGTACCACAAGGGTCTGTCCTGGATCCTGTGTTGTTCAACATTTTTATAAATTATCTAGATAAGGGAACTGAAGGTAAACTAATCAAATTTGCAGACACTGCAAAGCTAGGATGGATAGCTAAGGGTACCGTCACACTAAGCGACGCTGCAGCGATAGCGACAGCAATGCCGATCGCTGCAGCGTCGCTGTGTGGTCGCTGGAGAGCTGTCACACAGACCGCTCTCCAGCGACCAGCGATGCCGAGGTCCCCGGGTAACCAGGGTAAACATCGGGTTGCTAAGCGCAGGGCCGCGCTTAGTAACCCGATGTTTACCCTGGTTACCAGCGTAAAAGTTAAAAAAACAAACAGTACATGCTCACCTGCGCGTCCCCCAGCCTCTGCATCCTGACGCTGACTGAGCTCCGGCCCTAACAGCAGAGCGGTGACGTCACCGCTGTTGCTTTCACTTTCAGTTTAGGGCCGGCGCTTTAGTGTCAGGAAGCAGAGGCTGGGGGACGCGCAGGTGAGTATGTACTGTTTGTTTTTTTAACTTTTACGCTGGTAACCAGGGTAAACATCGGGTTACTAAGCGCGGCCCTGCGCTTAGTAACCCGATGTTTACCCTGGTTACCAGTGTAAAATATCGCTGGTATCGTCGCTTTTGCTGTCAAACACGGCGATACACGGCGACCTAGCGACCAAATAATGTGCAGACCTTCTAGCAGCGACCAGCAATTTCACAGCGGGATCCAGATCGCTGCTGCGTGTCAAATACAGCGATATCGCCATCCAGGTCGCTGCAACGTCACGGATTGCTGGCGATATCGCCTAGTGTGACGGTACCTTAACAGTAGAGAAGAGAAAGGATTGAGAAAGATCTAGATAAGCTTGAACCATGGGCATCAACTAATACAATGGTAATTAACAAGGAGACGTGCAAGATTCTACATCTGGGCAAGAAAAATGAAAATTACATCTACAGAATGGGAGGAATAGAACTAAGCAACAGCACGTGTAAAAAAGACTTGGGTATACTAATAGATCACAGACTACACAGGAGTCAACAGTGTGATGCAGCAGCAAAAAAGGCAAACACAGTTCTAGGATGTATAAAGAGAAGCATAGAGTCTACATCACAGGAAATAATTATCCCCCTGTACTCCTCCTTGGTCAGCCCTCATCTGGGATCCTGTGTCCAGTTCTGGGCACCACATTTTAAAAAAAAGACATTGAAAAACTGGAGCAAGTTTGGAGAAGAGCTACCAGGATGGTGAGCAGACAGTATGTCCTACGAGGAACGGTTAAAGGAGCTGGGAATGTTTAGCTTGTAAAAAAGGAGAAGAGGAGACTTAATAGCTGTCTACAAATGTCTGAAGGGCTGTCACAGTGTAGAGGGATCTTCATTATTCTAATTTACACATGGAAACACGAGACGCAATGGAAGGAAACTGAAAGGGAGAAGATACAGATTAGATATTAGAAAAAACTTTTTGACAGTGAGGGTGATCAATGAGTGGAACAGGCTGCCTCGAGAGGTGGTGAGTTCTCACTCAACAGAAGTCTTCAGACAGAGGCTGGACAGACATCTGTCTGAGATAATTTAGTGAATCCTGCATTGAGCAGGGGTTGGACTTTATTGACATTCTATGATTAAATAAGTCTTTTACGAATTTTTTTTTTACAGATTTGGAGACATTTGCAACATGTTAGCAGTCATCCTATGACTAATAGTGTAAAGAAAATGAATTGAAAATGATAATGTTTGGTTTTCACATTCATGTCAGGCCCTTTTTATGCCACTTGGGCTACTTACCCATCTGTTATGACCCCAATGGCAGGGGGTCTCAGAGACAATAGCGAAGTCTGCAAACATAAAACCCAGCTCATAGGGCAGTGGTAACTGGGCTGACCATATACCTGAACCTAGCACACAAATAACAGGAGCCGGGGAACGTACCTACGTTGATTCTAGACGTCTCGCGCCAGCCGGAGAACTAACTAACCCTAGCAGGGAAAAGAAAGACCTTTCTTGCCTCCAGAGGAAATACCCCAAAAAGTTGGATACAAGCCCCCAACAAATAATAACGGTGAGGTAAGAAGAAAAGACAAACGCAAGAAATGAACTAGGTTTTAGCAAAGAGAGGCCCGCTAACTAATAGCAGAATATAGGAAGATGACTTATATGGTCAGCAAAAACCCTCACAAAAACTCCATGCGGAATATTCAAGAACCCCCGAACCGTCTAACGGCACGGGGGGAGAACATCCGCCCCTTAGAGCTTCCAGCAATATAAGGAATCACATTTAGTACAAGCTGGACAAAAATAAGAGCACAGTAAATAACCAAAAACAAGAAAGCAGGACTTAGCTTAATTTTGCAAAGAACCAGGACCAGCAGATAGGAGCAAACAGAAGGATCTGATTACAATGATGCCAGGCACCAGACTGAAAATCCAGGAAGTTCAAATAGTGACACCCCTGGACTAACGAGGCCAGGTGGATACCAAGCAAGGGAAGGAATATCAAAGTGTCATATCACTAGTGACCACAAGAGGGAGCCAAAAGGTCTAATTCACAACACCCATCTGCTTGCTTGATAATAAAGCAGAGATATGTACGAGTTTTCTAATTCAAGTAGTAAAGTAAAAGAAACAATCAGGGCTGTTACTTTCTACGGGCCACATGGTCTACCTGATAGATGGGATTCGTAACCGTGCCCACGACAGTACTGAAAAATCTTACTGTGTTTATCCTATAGCAGAGGGGGCATAGAGATGAGTAAATAAATTCTTAAAACCTGAACCACTGGCCAGGACATCGCCAGCTCCTCTTTTGATTAGCTGACCTGGCACGACGTTGGGTTTCATTGGAGAGGTAGCTCCAGGCCAGCTAATCAACAGAATCGTGGATGCTGAAAGGTAGGAGGAGGTGCGGAGACCTCTGTTACTATGGCAGGAGGTTACTGGTCTGGTCAGTGGATCAGGGTCCTGGACCAAGATATTGATGACTCTTTATCTTTAGAACAGATCACAAATCTCAGATCGGTGGGACTCTGGCACCTTCACAGATCAGGTGTCACCAAGTCCCACCAGCGGTAGTCTATGGAGCCAGTACGCTACAGCTCCATACTCTGCAGTGGATGATCCAGAGGACTGCAGCTCAGCTCCCACTGACTTCAATAGGAGGTAAACTTTCTGATTTGGTACACTTTGCTTATGGCGGGCATGGGACCCTGTAAAAGCTGATTGTTGGATCCCAATCGATCTGATATTATTAAACTATCCTAAGTTATGTCATCAATATCCTAGTCATGGTAAATCCTTTTAAAGTGGATTCAAGAGCAGATTTGTGCTATGGAATCCTAGAGCAGCATGATGTAGGGGCAGAGACCCTGATTCCAGGGATGTATCACTTACTGAGCTGATTTGTACCATTTGGATAAATTCCCTGTATTATCTGCTGTAAATATGGCAGTGCTCAGAATGCTGAGCTGTGTATAACCCCGCCCACACCACTGATTGGATGCTTCCTACAAGCAAGGGGTTATACAGATTAGCCTGACTGTCTTGCACGTGACACATAGTCCTCGAGTGATAATCTCCTGCTGATAAAACACTGATTGTATTGAAACTACTGAAAGCTGTTGAACAAGTGACACATTGCTGGAATTTGCATAATGCTCTCCTACATGCTTTGGAGAAAAGGGGGGCCAAATTTAAGGGCAAGAAGGGGTAAAAAAGAGACTAGACCCTTCTATTTTGGGTAGCAAAACCATAATTGGGTGGTCAATATCAAATTTTGCAATGAGGCCCTCACTGTACACAATCTAAGCTGGGTGAACAATCCGATCTAATTATTTCCCATTCCTATCACATTTTTCCCTTTGCCGCTTTCTGGGTATCTGTAAGACGCCAAGCAGATGTTACCAGAGCTGTGAAGATCAAACTGAAATAATAAAACTGATTGCTTTAAAGTTCAGGCTGCAATAATAAAAGTGATTAAGTTGAAAACACATTGAAAACTTTAATGAATGGCTATTAACCTTTCCTTCCATAGTAATGACATTATTCCTTCATGTCCTGAATATGTCCCATCAGTAGTTCAACCTCGTACCACATTCAGGGTTACGATTTCAAAGGAGGCATATAAAAAAAAAAAAAGAAAAATCTCATTTAATTTTTAACAAAGGCCGCCAGACGAGAAACGGGTTTTGTTCAATTATTTGGACTTACACGACTGCGCTTGCCAAGTTATTTCATGGCTCGTGAAAAATGGAACCGGCCACAAACACTATTACCATTTACATAGAATAAGGCTTGTTGTTATCCAACGTTGAGCAACCCAAAAAATCCTAGAAATCCTAATTTACTCTAATAGGATCTGAAGCTACTGAATTTATAAAGTATGTGACCCTCCCATGACTCGGAGAAATTGTCTACAGCTTGCTTCCCCAAAACCAGTGCCAGACGTTGACAGATGCTTGTTAATTGCTACGTCGAATTTAGCACATCTGGTCTATTTGCCTTAGAAAAATGTTTAAAGGTCGTTAATTTTTTTCCCAGAAGTTCCAAAATGGTATGATCTTACCGACAAATTACATAGTTGGTCACACAGATTAGATATTCAAACGTTACCACGAAGCAGGGCCATTTAGCCGACCACTAAGAGCATATCGGTGAAACTGGTCTACGGTGCCCATTGTCTGCCACAAAAGTTTCTCAAGAAATAAAAAAAAAAATGCCCTAGATAGTGATAAGGAGGATAATTTATGTAAAACGTATTATTCCCAGTTTAGATAACACTCCGACACAAAGACCCCTACATGCATTGAATGAAAGTTGTCAGAACTGGCCAGGCTAACCATCTAATGTGGGCTTCCCAACTCTTTGTCATGGCTTTGAAGGATCGGGCAGAAGGAATTTTAATGTCTGATCCTTTTATTGTCAGGGGAGAAAGTAGTTCCTTGGGGTGTCTTGAACACATAAGTGGTTGGCCGATGTTTGCGGGAGTCAGGAGACAAATCTCTACTACTGATGTCTACTGAACAAATGTATGGCCGACAGCTATCTGAATTGTATGGTCAGCTCCTTTTGCACCCTCGACTCCTCTTTCGAATTAGGAGAGATGGGCTTTTCTCCCCCAAAAACAAAAGGTTTGGGCATGCTGAAATTACACTTCCCGATTCCTCCCTCCACCACTGGATGAGTATCAGGAGTCCCCCCTAAAACACACTGGATGGTTGGCCACATTGTCAACATTAATCCAATGTGTATGGCCAGCATTGAAGAGCCAATCCAGGAGCCAGTTTGACTTCATTTTTTAAGTTGCCAGTCAGAAAAAGAAATACCACAGAAATCAATTAAATGAAAAGTTAGACATCAACAGCAAATTATTAAACAATATGTGCCTTGAATCAGCCATGAGGGATCATTTTATACAAATATTCCTAGTTATTTGGATGTTGACTACAAGCGAATGATTCGCGAACTTAAGGACACCACGGGTTAAGGTGCCGATACTTATAGGAGTAAAGTTGAGTTAACCATGGATTATGGCAACTTAATTATAAGGACAAAGGTGGCCATAAATATTAGAGATAAGTCAGTCAAACCTTCCAATTTCATTAAGACTGTCCAACTGTCTTATGTGTATGGGGGCTTCTGACTCTCCTCCAGTCATAGTTTAATAGTCATCAATGTTGACAGTAAAGTCCATTGATTTCAATCTATAGCCAAACATGATGATCCAGAGGAAGGCAAAAATCCCATGGCACAGATGCTAATAGTTTCACATTAGGAGAAAAATGCCTTCTTGATATCAGGAGAAGGACTATTGGGCATGCGGAATTTGAATGCCCAATCCTTTTGTTCCCACGGCAGATAAACCATGCCAGAATGGTCTGCTAGGGGCTTATTCCCCTCTCACGGTTAAAAACACATTACTCTCAGCCAAACGAAGTATCCATGTGTCTACGGAGGTGGGAAGATGGTTTAGTGGTCGGTCAGATGGGTATTTGAAGTTGTAGGGGCATCTTAACTTTCCTTCTTCTGGACCAACACTGAATCACAACAGTATGAAGACCGAGAGGCCATATTCAGACAGGGTAAGGTAAGTGAAGTAATTCGCCCAGAAGTCACATTCTTAACACACTTGGCCACCTTCCTATTTTAGCTGAAAGACGCGTAAATCCTAATGAGTTTTATTTAGATTTCAAGGACAAATATAATGTCCATGACATGCCGGGCATTCCCTAAGAATCCACAGTAATAGTATATTTATCTAGATACACAATATTAAGAATCTCCGGCACCATGTGGATTAGGGTCCGAAAATATTCCTCTCACAAAGGAATGTCATCCAAGCAATTTCAGTCTTCATCTAGTCTCGAGAAATGGATTTAACGTTCAGGATATTAAAGGGGTTGTCCAAATTTTCATCGTTCAGATTGGTAGGTGATGACTTACTGATCGATGGAGGTGCAACCGCAGGGATCTGCGTTGATCGGTAAAACTGAGAACTTCCAGCGGGGAACTTTTATTCCCGTTACAATTTGGGGTGGTGCCGGATGCCTGACCACCACTCAATTTATTATCTACAACGATGCTGGATAAAGTTGAGTTCAGTGCTCAGCATACCCATAGAGAATAATGGTTGTTGAGCATGCGCACTTTCACTCCAATGTATAGGGTGGAAAAAACTGCTCGTTTTGCCAATTGGCGTGGGTCTCAGTGGTTGGACCCCCCACGATCAATAAGTTATCACCTATCCTGTGAATAGGTTATGACTTGTTTTCACTACACAAGCCCTTTAAGTTAAAAATTACAATTGTTTTTTTTATGTATAACTCAAGTTAAGACTCACGATGTCGGGTGGGACGAGCAGCAGTGTAACCACAGGAAGAGGTTGCACCAGATCTTTATTACCTGAGGGTTACTAAAGACCCTTCTTCCACCAAAAGGTATGGACAGATGGCACCTGATTAGATGTTTTGCATACTATCCTTTTGGGGCTCAGAAATGATCATTATATCTCTGGACTCTCAATTGTCACATGGATTTATTGTTGGGGGCGCTATTGTACTGGAGCCTATGGTAAATATTTAGCGCTGGCTGTGGTGAAAGAAGGTATTGCAAGTTACCTGCTCATTTGTAAATTCTAGAATAGTTCCTTGCCAAATTAAATTTTTAATTGTCATGACACGCTCTGGCACTAACACATAAAATATGTATGATTCGTAATTATGCCACAATCAGAGGCCTCTCATTCAACTTTAGGAGCTAGAAATATCCTTTCACGCGCCATGAAAGACATATGAAGATAGGATAGGCTATCAATTTTCAGGTGCAAATTTTTTTATTTTTTTTATTTTTAATGATGGTAAACTGGCCAGTGGTGTATTATAAGGGTAGTCTAAGCTTGTCTTGAAAATTCTTATCCTTCAAAAATTACCAATAATATAAATTTCAGGAAAGCAGTTATCTGCTATTGATGTATTCACACAGATCCCTATTGGTTCTATTAAGCTGATTTAAAAATAACATTAAAAAAAATTAAATAAAAAAATAAAAAACCCTGAGTTGTTCACCATGAAACGGTTTTCGATTGTATCAATTCAAAGCAACAGATCAATCTTGGTTCTGCCTTTAATTCCCTTGCAGAGCAACAACTTAGCAATTGTCAAACACAATAACGTCAGCAGATTCCCATAAGGATACCTAGAAACTGTGTCTCGGTCTGGGATTTAAGCTCTCATTGCTGGATCTAATAGCGTACACAAATACACTTCAGTAAGCAGAAAGAACAGCCACTGAGGTCCTAAATGGAGAAGGATTTCTACTGTAGGAACCCTTGAAATACCAAATGATGCCTAAAATCCCTCTAAAAACTAAGAAAAAGTGAAAACGCAAAAAAAAGGAGGAAAAAAATATATAAAAATATATAATAAAAAATGACATAAAAAGGTTCAAAAATGAACATAAAAAGACAAAAAATAAAAAATGGATAAAAGTAAAAATAATAAAATAAAAAATACATTAAAGAAATTGAATCATGCCTGTAAAAAAAAGAGGAAAAAATCTATAAAAATATATAATAAAAAAATGACGTAAAAAGGTTAAAAAAGAATATAAAAAGACATGAAATAAAAAATAGATAAAAGTAAAAAATAATAAAATAAAAAATACATTAAAATAATATTTGTATCATGCCTGTAAAAAAAGGAGGAAAAAATCTATAATATATAATAAAAAAAAGACACAAAATAAAAAATGGATAAAAGTAAAAATAATAAAATAAAAATAGATTTAAAAAATATTTGAATCATGCCTGTAAAAAAAAAGGAGGAAACAATCTATAAAAATCTATAATAAAAAATGACAAACAGGTTAAAAAATGAATATAAAAAGACATGAAATAAAAACATGAATAAAAGTAAAAATAATAAATAAATAAAAAAATTATTTGAATCATGCCTGTAAAAAAAAGGAGGAAAAAAATCTATAGATATATATACTAAAAAAATGACACAAAAAGGTTAAAAAAAAAGAATATAAAAAGACATGAAATAAAAAATGGATAAGAGTAAAAATAATAAAATAAAAAAACAAATTAAAATATTTGAATCATGCCTGTAAAAAAAAATAAGGAAAAAAATCTATAAAAATATATACTAAAAAATGACATAACAAGGTTAAAAAATCAATATAAATAGACATGAAATAAAAAATGGATAAAAGTAAAAATAAAATAATAATACTTTAAAAAAATATTTGAATCATGCCTGTAAAAGAAGGATACTTTTCTCCAAGGAGCAGTTTCAGCCTAGCTAGAAAGATAAGTAGTAGTGACAAGTCAATAAACTATGAAAGAATAATACAAATTTCAATACTATGCCAGCTTGCAGCAAAAAAAAAAAAACATCAAACACTGAAGGCCGTAATAATCCAATTCTATGTTCTTCAATGTGCAGCTCAAAAAAAAAAATGGCCCAAAGCCTAAACCTAGATATTAGCTACGTGGATTAATTCAGCTCACTAGCAGGAATCCTTCTACTGTATTTAAAGCAGGGACAGCGTGTCATGGGGGTTTTATTGACAGGACAATTACTCACAGGCGATGGCACTTAATGTCAGCTGATAAATTCTGAAGATGTTTCAAAGAATAGATCAGGAGGCAGATATTGATCGGCCTAAAGTAAGCCATATGCTCCGCACGCTCAGGGCTTTCTCTAATGCCGGCTTTTTTTCCTACTAGAATAATCTATAGATTTCAGCTTCACTTTAAAGAAGAGCGAAAATCATAAAGGAGAATTTGCCACAGTGTTAACTATACAAAGAGACCTCTCCAAAAGACCAGCTCTTTGAAAGACCACCTTCCCATCTCCTCCAGATTTTTCTTCAATGGATTGTCAATTCTTTATCTTCTGGGACCTACTTCCGAGATGCCACCAGGCCCAGCTGTATTAATTTTGTATTATGTATTCAGTTCTGCACATGCACAAACATGTCATGACCTTTGGCCCGCTTGCGCAAAATCATAAGAGCCGGAAATACAGGCTCGGTGTGAGACGTCTTGAGATTTCAGCCCAAGCGATGGGAATCATAAGATGTGGTGAGGACCAGATAGGTGACGATGAGGAGTAGAGGCGCCAAAGAAGTGAGCAATGAGTTGAGTATAAGGATTTTTTTTTATTTTTTACATCTTATGTTTATTATGCTCTGGTGAGAGCATAATATGGAACATTAAATTTGCAGAGAATAACTTTTTGTGAAGACACGAGGGTCAGTGAGTGATCTTGTTCACAGGCCCGGCTGTCTTAAGAAAGACTGCATCGACCAGGGCTCATCCCACTGAACGCCTTCACTCCTTTCCCACGCACGGAATACCACTCAGACAACACAAGGTGATGGTAAAACAGGGTGGCAATAATTTATTGAACCACCAACAGACAATAACATATAGAACAGTCCCATCAATTACCCAAGATGGTGCAAATTACAGAGTCTCACCAGTCTCATCCGCTTGCTCACCAGCATCTGCGACTTCGGGGCTTCCAGGGCCGACTAACTCCACCAGTGGCACCCTGCTTTTGGTGGGTACCCACAAAGAGGAGGTAACAACAAGCTTAGGAAGCTGACCGAGTGCAGTGAGGGATGGCCAGGCGCCCTGATTGTCTCAATCTGGATTCTCGAAACGTCTTTGAGGATCAATGGAGCAGATCTGTATTCCTTCAGCTAGGGCCATGGTCCCTTAAGTTGGTATCCTGTAGATTCTCAAATCTGTATTTCTCTTGATGGAGCCATGGTGCCTTGGCTGCTGTTCTATAGCGTCTTCTTGCAGAAGGATAGAGATCCCTTTTTAAACTCACAGCTGTCTTCCTGGCCATCATCCACAGGTCAGGGGGAAGGTGGCATCCGGTTAACTCTCATTGAGTATTAAATCAACCTGCATAGTTTGTCCTCTATTGCTTTCCAGGTCAACAAGGCACATTGACTTATACAATGGGTAATCAACATATTAGCAAACATTGATTGTTCAATGACCCTGCTTCCCTGTCCTCCAAAGATAGCAACACAATATACTGTACGAGTTTATATAACTCAACTTAAGCTATTCAAGAATTTACAAACATCACATCAATCTACAAGAAGAGTCAAAGTTCAGACTCATACGAACAACAGTCCTCCTGGCCCACTGAAAATACTCATCTGGCATAATTAAGATTAAATACTGTGTCATCACACTCCACAAATCGAACGTCCTGGGAAGAAACGCACAAACAGGAGAATTAAAATTTTGCCTGATCAGATCATCTCTGCTTCCAGCTTACCGCTGGGAGCTTCCAGATAAATTTTTACAAGCACCGAAAGCACTGTAGTGTGCATAAGCCGGGAAAGGCCAAAGAGCATCGATGACCTGGAAGTAAAACCAGCGTATGCGCACTACAGTATTTTGCTCTGCCCTCGGCAGGGCGGATAGAAGTGCACCTGCGCAAGAGTGCGATGGAGGACACTGTGTGGATGATGCAGAATGTCTCATCCACACGAAGCAGGGAAGGAGGATGGCAATCGCAAGAAAAGAGGAGGTGCCCATCAGACCAGATCACCCCATTTATAAGAATAATAAAAGCAATTTTGGGGGGATCTGTACAGGGGACTGGGGACTTTATTACAGCATTCCAATATTTTACAGCATTCTAAGATTTTACCAATACAAATTGGTAGGGGTTTCTATGTGAAAGTAATGTTTATTTCTTATTTTCAAGCATTACCACCTGTGGCCTTTTTATCTTCTTTAAATGGACAACCCCTTAAAGATACATTTTGCATTGTTGGACAAACATCTGTGAATCCCATAGACTAAGATCCGCATCCGACTAACGTAAAAGTGGGGCTGATGCTTTATGCTCTCCATCACAATGTTTATAGGTAATGCGATAAAGAATAAGTGCTTTCTCGTGTAGCACAATGTCATTTATGACTGAGCGTGATATACCGAATCTGCCCATTATTCCATTGTTTTATAATTTATATCTAATATCTTTTAAATATCAGTCCAAAGACAAAGCGGCGAGAGACATTACATCCAGCGATACAGAAGACATCCGTCATCCTGAGTGCTTCAAGTGGAGAAGACAGCAGTGACGACTAGACCAGGAATTAAATAGGTGGAAGTGGGTCTTCTAAGAGAAAGCAATGGGCTCGAAATGGGATTTTCAGACAATCATTGTAGATTTTTTTTATTGTGGAAATAAGAGTGGCTGTCACCGAACAGGTATTTCACCGTTCCTATACAAACACCACACATGTCTCCAGGGACTGTCGCAGCTGGACTATCAATATAAAACTTTATGAGTTTGCGGTTTTACTACGGAGATCATAAAGCTGAAATTTGTATCCAGCAAATTCTCGGATCCCGTTGGACAATAGATAAAACCACAAACAAAAACAGTAAAATGATCCAGAATATTTCATATGAAGGTTGCTGTGGTTGTCTGACATTTGATATATATATAGTAATACACTTTTATTTTATATTTTTTTTTTCAATTTTATTTTTTAGAGGTGCACTGATGAGCTCCAAAAAAAGGCCAAACAATCTTATCTTTCAATTTCTGAAAATATATATGTACAGATCAGTCCATAAAATCCCAAAAAGTTTTTTTCCTTTTTTTTCAGCGAACGTGACTAGAAGGAAGAAAAGGATGTAAAAGAGGAAAAAGGTATCTAAGGGGTAACATCTCTCCTTGAGACAGAGTGACATGCCTGACATGCAAGTGTAAGGAGACTTATAGGCCATGTAATGTTCCTCTTGGAAATTAAACATGCAAACTGCCTCACAGAAAGGACGAGGACTAAATATTTAGTGGCAGCTCCTGGAAGTAGCAATCCTAAAAGTCAGTCTCAACCCTTTAATGAGCCTGGCAACATGACTTAGGATAAAAGACAAACCAGATACTCTATTTGCAGTGGTGTTGGGCCATTCATCAGCACAATGCAGGAGAGCTGATATGGCTTTATGAGGCCTCTGACTGAAGTCTAATAGGCAACGTGTCTCCTTGTGGAGAGTGATATGCCAGTGTAAGGAGACTTACAGGCCACGCAATTCTCTACTGGGAAATTAAATATGCAAATTGACTCTTCAGAGGAGACAAGTACTAGTACTCTGGTGGTGGCTACAGGAAGTAACAATCCTTAAACTCAACCCTTTAACTCCTTTCTGACATCTGACGTACTATCCCGTCGAGGTGGGGTGGGCCCGTATGACCACCGACGGGATAGTACGTCATACGCGATCGGCCGCGCTCACGGGGGGAGCGCGGCCGATCGCGGCCGGGTGTCAGCTGCATATCGCAGCTGACATCCGGCACTAAGTGCCAGGAGCGGTCACGGACCGCCCCCGGCACATTAACCCCCGGCACACCGCGATCAAACATGATCGCGGCGTGCCTGCGGTACAGGGAAGCATTGCGCAGGGAGGGGGCTCCCTGCGGGCTTCCCTGAGACCCCCGGAGCAACGCGATGTGATCGCGTTGCTCCGAGGGTCTCCTACCTCCCTCCTCGCCGCAGGTCCCGGATCCAAGATGGCCGCGGCATCCGGGTCCTGCAGGGAGGGAGGTGGCTTCACTGCCCCTGCTCAGAGCAGACACTTGGTAAGCCTGCAGCCCTGCACAGCAGATCGTCGATCTGACAGAGTGCTGTGCACACTGTCAGATCAATGATCTGTAATGTCCCCCCCTGGGACAAAGTAAAAAAGTTAAAAAAAAATTCCCTACATGTGTGTAAAAAAAAAAAAAAAAAAATATCCTAAATAAAGAAAAAAATATATATATATTATTCCCATAAATACATTTCTTTAGCTAAATAAAATAAAAAAAACAATAAAAGTACACATATTTAGTATCGCCGCGTCCGTAACGACCCAACCTATAAAACTGCCCCACTAGTTAACCCCTTCAGTAAACACCGTAAGAAAAAAAAAAAAAAACGAGGCAAAAAACAACGCTTTATTATCATACCGCCGAACAAAAAGTGGAATAACACGCGATCAAAAAGACTGATATAAATAACCATGGTACCGCTGAAAACGTCATCTTGTCCCGCAAAAAACGAGCCATCACACAGCATCATCAGCAAAAAAATAAAAAAGTTATAGTCCTGAGAATAAAGCGATACCAAAATAATTATTTTTCTATAAAATAGTTTTTATCGTATAAAAGCGCCAAAACATAAAAAAATGATATAAATGAGATATCGCTGTAATCGTACTGACCCGACGAATAAAACTGCTTTATCCATTTTACCAAACGCGGAACGGTATAAACGCCTCCCCCAAAAGAAATTCATGAATAGCTGGTTTTTGATCACTCTGCCTCACAAAAATCGGAATAAAAAGCGATCAAAAAATGTCACGTGTCCGAAAATGTTACCAATAAAAACGTCAACTCGTCCCGCAAAAAACAAGATCTCACATGACTCTGTGGACTCAAATATGGAAAAATTACAGCTCTCAAAATGTGGTAACGCAAAAAATATTTTTTGCAATGAAAAAATCCGCTAAAAAACCCACTATAAAAGTAAACCAAACCCCCCTTCATCACCCCCTTAGTTAGGGAAAAATAAAAAATTAAAAAAATGTATTTATTTCCATTTTCCCATTAGGGTTAGGGCTAGAGTTAGGACTAGAGTTAGGGCTAGGGTTAGGGCTAGGGTTAGGGCTAGGGTTAGGGTTGGGGCTAGGGTTAGGGTTAGGGTTAGGGTTGGGGCTAGGGTTAGGGCTAGGGTTAGGGCTAGTGTTACGGCTAGTGTTAGGGCTAGTGATAGGGCTAGGGTTATTGCTAGGGTTAGGGCTAGGGTTGGGGCTACAGTTAGGGTTGGGGCTAAAGATAGGGTTAGGGTTTGGATTACATTTACGGTTGGGAATAGGGTTGGGTGTGTCTGGGTTAGAGGAGTGGTTAGGGTTACTGTTGGGATTAGGGTAAGGGGTGTGTTTGGATTAGGGTTTCAGTTATAATTGGGGGGTTTCCACTGTTTAGGCACATCAGGGGCTCTCCAAACGGGACATGGCATCCGATCTGAATTCCAGCCAATTCTGCGTTGAAAAAGGAAAACAGTGCTCCTTCCCTTCAGAGCTCTCCCGTGTGCCCAAACAGGGGTTTACCCCAACATATGGGGTATCAGCGTACTCAGGACAAATTGGACATCATCTTTTGGGGTCCAATTTCTCCTGCTACCCTTGGGAAAATACAAAACTGGGGGCCAAAAAATAAGTTTTGTGGGAAAAAAAAGATTTTTTATTTTCACGGCTCTGCGTTGTAAACTGTAGTGAAACACTTGGGGGTTCAAAGTTCTCACAACACATCTAGATAAGTTCCTTGGGGGGTCTAGTTTCCAATATGGGGTCACTTGTGGGGGGTTTGTACTGTTTGGGTACATCAGGGGCTCTGCAAATGCAACGTGACGCCTGCAGACCAATCCATTTAAGTCTGCATTCCAAATGGCGCTCCTTCCCTTCCGAGCTCTGTCATGCGCCCAAACAGTGGTTCCCCCCCACATATTGGGTATCAGCGTACTCAGGACAAATTGGACAACAACTTTTGGGGTCCAATTTATCCTGATACCCTTGTGAAAATACAAAACTGGGGGCTAAAAAAATCATTTTTGTGAAAAAAAAAGAATTTTTATTTTCACGGCTCTGCGTTATAAACTGTAGTGAAACACTTGGGGTTTCAAAGCTCTCAAAACACATCTAGATAAGTTCCTTAGGGGGTCTACTTTCCAAAATGGTGTCACTTGTGGGGGTTTTTAATGTTTAGGCACATCAGGGGCTCTCCAAACGCAACATGGCATCCCATTTTAATTCCAGTCAATTTTGCATTGAAAAGTAAAATAGCGCTCCTTCCCTTCCGAGGTCTGCTATGCGCCCAAACAGTGGTTTACCCCCACATATGGGGTATCGTCGTACTCAGGACAAATTGCACAACAACTTTTGTGGTCTAATTTCTTCTCTTACCCTTGGGGAAATAAAAAAATGGGGGCGAAAAGATCATTTTTGTGAAAAAATATGATTTTTTATTTTTACGGCTCTGCATTATAAACTTCTGTGAAGCACTTGTTGGGTCAAAGTGCTCAACACACATCTAGATAAGTTCCTTAAGGGGTCTACTTTCCAAAATGGTGTCACTTGTGGGGGGTTTCAATGTTTAGGCACATCAGGGGCTCTCCAAATGCAACATGGCGTCCCATCTCAATTCCAGTCAATTTTGCATTGAAAAGTCAAATGGCGCTCCTTCCCTTCCGAGCTCTGCCATGCGCCCAAACAGTGGTTTACCCCCACATATGGGGTATCAGCGTACTCAGGACAAATTGTACAAGAAATTTTGGGGTCTATTTTCTCCTGTTACCCTTGGTAAAATAAAACAAATTGGAGCTGAAATAAATTTTTTGTGAAAAAAAGTTAAATGTTCATTTTTATTTAAACATTCCAAAAATTCCTGTGAAACACCTGAAGGGTTAATAAACTTCTTGAAAGTGGTTTTGAGTACCTTGAGGGGTGCAGTTTTTAGAATGGTGTCACACTTGGGTATTTTCTATCATATAGACCCCTCAAAATGACTTCAAATGAGATGTGGTCCCTTAAAAAAAATGATGTTGTAAAAATGAGAAATTGCTGGTCAATTTTTAACCCTTATAACTCCGTCACAAAAAAAATTTTGGTTCCAAAATTGTGCTGATGTAAAGTAGACATGTGGGAAATGTTACTTATTAAGTATTTTGCATGACATTTGTCTGTGATTTAAGGGCATAAAAATTCAAAGTTGGAAAATTGCAAAATTTTCAAAATTTTCGCCAAATATTCGTTTTTTTCACAAATAAACGCAAATTATATCGAAGAAATTTTACCACTAACATGAAGCACAATATGTCACGAGAAAACAATGTCAGAATCGCCAAGATCCGTTGAAGCGTTCCAGAGTTATAACCTCATAAAGGGACAGTGGTCAGAATTGTAAAAATTGGCCCGGTCATTAACGTGCAAACCACCCTTGGGGGTGAAGGGGTTCAGGAGCCTTACCACATCACTTAGAATAAAAGTCAAGTTAGAAGCTTTATTTGCAGACACATGTTTTAGGGTGTTTGCCCCTCCTCAGTACAAAGCAGGAGAGCTGATTTGGCTGTATTAGAGGCTATTCACTGGTGTCTAAGGGGTAACGTCTCTACTTGTGGAGAGCTACTTACCTCTTCGGAACCCTGCTTCTCCTGAGCCGCCACTACAGTGGTCTCAACCTGGGCACGAAGTGACTACATGCCATCCAAACAATCATCTGACCGTCACTAATTGGCAGCAGACTTAGGTGACTAACATAATAGACAATGTTCCATCCATTAGTCACCTGATCCTGCCGACAATCAGTGGCTTCAGTGGTCAAATTACTTTACGGAAGGGATGTCATTAATTCTGGTCCCGCCAGAAATGCCTGGAATGAAGTGCTGAAGCTACAAGAGCATTTTTTTCTTCTACTATCACTCCTGGGATAGAAAACCCATGGAAATCTAATAGGACACATGGTCAATATATTTTGGGCCAGAATGAATCCTACCAGATTACCAAGTCCATGAGTGATAGGTATCCACTAGGTGCCGTCTTTATGGCATGATGATTAAAGTCTATTGATGGGTGGGTCAATATTTAGACACGTCATGCTATTTCTGCAGAAGTGTAATATTTGTGGCCCATACCAAACCTCTTACTCACAACTGCCAACTTATACAGGTTGTCCAAAACATACCTTTTTTTCTGCTCTGTTCAGCCCCCACTTAGTTATTAGGCAACCCATGTGTGAAGACCTCCCATACACAGATATTCTTCTCCTCGGACAATTTAGAGATGCTCACTGTTGGCACCTAACTAGAGATCCTGTTCATTTTCAGTCTGATAGAGAATTCTGGAGCCCTCCCAAAAAAAAGAGATGAGGAACCTGATGCTGAACTTAATTACTGATATCATATATAACACTGTTACTTTTAACATCTTAGGTAGCAATTTCCTATCCATTCATCTTGTCAAGTGACAGGTTTTTAATCTTGAAAACACTTGCGTAGACTGTATGGAGTTGTTACAACCCAATTACTGGAATAAGTAGGCAGTGTAAAAGTAAAGCAATTGCCCTGAAAAATAGCAAATCAAAAAAACATTATCTTGTCGTCTCTACCGCTGGCACCATGTCAGCCACATTACTGTCCAAAAGTCGTAGAGGAGAACAGATAACGTTTGGTATGTTGATAGGAAAAGCTAAAATGTAAGAATTTATGAGAAATGTCTTACTTCTACTTCAAGGTTATGTCCTCTTTTGGGACATCACATGATTACGTAATCTAAAGGTTTCTTCCATACACTCAGGAACTTTCAAGGAAGATTCAGTTCTTTCAACTTGGCTTAAGTTTTGCCACCTGAAGCCCAGCTAGTTAACAGGTCACCACTGTGCATTGCTGGACCATTCATATTGCTTCACTTGGTTTGGCTCATGGGCTTGAAGGTTTGGTTTTCCTCTAAAAAACTCATAATAGATATATAAGGAAACAAGAAAAAAAATATATGGTAAGTAAAGAACATCCCATGGTTAGAAGATCGTGAATGAAGGTCTTTGCGTTGGCCATTCATGGACATTCATTTATGGACATAAAACACCTTTTAGACCTTCCTTATAGCTTTCGACCACACTAAATCGGGCCATACACTAGGGATTTCAGGAGACTACTTTCTGGCTATGGTTGGTTTTGAAGGTTGCCATTTTTTACATCAATGCCATCAGTTCAAAGAAAAGTCTCAGATTGGTGTTGTGATTTATGGCCAGATCTAAGCTTTTAATTGATGGGATACAGATATTTTTCTTTAGCATTAATGACTTTTTATGCAGACATTGACTTCCAAAAAACCCAACATAGCAGATTAACTTTTCTGCCTTTAGTCAGCTTAAATGAGACTCACTTTGTCACTAAAAGGAATCAATATTTACCAATAAATGGCCTAAATTGGCTTTTTGTTTGGCTATTAAATATACTATATATTTTCCGCAAAGCAACTCCTAATGAGAATACAAGATTATCGGAGAAGTAGGTCTTTGCTTTGGTCCGTTTCATCCATGAACCTCTCTCCATGGACATAATTTTGTACCTTACACTCTACGTAGCTGTACATTTAGTTCTCACTTTAATTAATTATTTTGACGGTGGCAATGCACCCTTCATGTATAGCTCTTAGGTAGGGCTGTTGTATGATTGGACCTGTTTTGCTATGGATACATCAATAAAATTATTACAACAGGATGTAGTCCAAGGGACTGGCCGATTGTTCATCCACCCCATTCAATTCCAACATATTGATAACACATTGGGAATACGTTTCATACATTGAAATCATGTTTTGATTAAACACACGTGTATGTATGTTATGGCCCATCATGTTCACAAATATGGTCATCACGTTTTGCTCCCATAAGTATTTGCACCAAAAACAAAGGCCCTAAGGTATTATTGTCCTCCAATACTAATATAGTCTAAAGACCCCCATAAAAAATAAAAGCCATTCGACCAACGACTATCTCACCCAACTTGTCCATACAAAGGAACACTCGTCCAGGCAAAGTGCTCTTGCTTTCTCTGTAAGACCGGCATAAGATGGGCATATTTCATGGCCCGTATACGGATAGCAATAGATGGACTGACTGTAGGTCTCCATCTGGAACTTATATTCAGTAACGTCGGGAGACTCGCAGCATGTCCAGGTATTGAGGTCCAGGTATGGATAATGAAATATGCCTACCTGAACCCGATCTAAAGCATACTCGTTAGATGGCTATCGGCCGAAAGATGCTTTGCCCAACGGAACAGCCGACAGACTTCTCAGCCGTCACCATCCATAGACAGAAGTACTCCAGTGGTCTCGATGAGAAAGCCACCAATGGATATCTCTTCTGATAGCCAATCTTGGAGAACAAATCAATCAGCAGGCCAAAATCGGATGTGCTCAATCGACATTTTTCCCACTGACGATCAGTTGGCTGGTGCCTCCATGTGCATTAGAGTGTTGGCCAATTCCAACAATATTGGGGACCCTAAACTTTTGGCTAAGGGTTGAGACAATATTGGACCTGCCTTCTTAGGCAAAGAAGGCATAGATAATAGGGTTGTCCAGAGGTTGTCCTCACGAAGAGAAACAGGAAATCTTGACACTGGGTCGTAAAACCTTCATTGGCAGAAATCCTATTTTTTGTCTTGATTTGACAAGCGTGAGACATCGGTGCACGTAGCTGAGGATGGAGCAAGGTGATATTTACCAGGTTTTGCTATTTCCTGCTATAAATTATACCATTAATATCTAAGCAGTAATATTTTTCAGCAGAATATACTGTAGATATGCATAATGCAGCAGGCTGTATTTCTCTATTTTGCATATGGATGTTTTTACCTTGAGCGGCAATAACACATACACCCACGACCGAAGCAAAAATAAAAACATAATAGAAAACAGTTAAAACCCACTAAAGCATGCAACCATGACAGACGTTTACACAAGGATGTATACCCGCGGGGCAAGCGACATCTTGCTCGCTACTGTGCTAACTTTTTTCTATGGAGTGTGGGTTGTCATGCGTGCGGGTTCCAACCAAAACAAACACAATATAACACGTACCAATCTGGTTTTTGTTTTTTGTTTTCTCTCTCTTTTTTTTAATATACCATATAATATTGATGAATGGAGCATCCTACGCTAAACCTAATACCCCAAATAATTTTTCCCGCTGAATTTTTAAGAATTCCATAGCATGTGAATAATAACAATTTGCGTGGGAGTTTACAGACGTAAAAGGAAAAATATAACAAGGCAGAATATAAAACTCTTTAAACACACACATTTTTGTGAAATACACAATGTCTAAATGTCTCTTATACAAAGGTTCAGAGTCAAGCAGAAAAGGCAGTTTTTTCTATAAACCAATAACTTTTTTTTTGCCTACATGTATTCCAGACGAGAGAAGCAGATTGTTTATCCAGGCCAATATTAATGGATCTACATTGTACCTAATGCAAGACCTGAGCGGGCGGTCTGTGACCTAAGAATCCCTGTGTCATGCCCATGTCTGTGACCACCTGTAATTTTACCATGTATTGAGCTTCCTTCCTGAGTGCACATGTTCCGCTTTTGCAGCAGTGTTTTTTGCAGTGACTTTTTAATGCAAATTTTAGGCTGTGTTTACAGTGTAAGCAAGTATACATACCCCATTTCTTAATACCGTGTATTGCCCCCTCTAACATCAATGACAGCTTGAAGTCTTTTGTGGTAGTTGTGGATGAGGTTCTTTATCTTCTCAGATTTTAAAGCTGCCCACTCTTCTTGGCAAAAAGCCTTCAGTTCCTGTAAATTCCTGGGCTGTCTAGCATGAACTATGCACTTGAGATCTCCCCAGAGTGGCTCAATGATATTGAGGTCAGGAAACTAAGATGGCCACTCCAGAACCTTTATTATGTTCTGCTGTAGCCAATAACAGGTCGATTTGGCCTTGTGTTTTGGATCGTTGTCATGTTGGAATGTCCGAGTATGTCCCATGCGCAGCTTCCGGGCTGATGATTGCAAATTTGCCTCCAGTATTTGCTGACAACGTGTTGCATTAATCTTTCCTTCAACTCTGACCACGTTTCCAGTGTCTTTGTAGCTCACACATCCCCAAAACATCAGCGATCCACCGCCGTGCTTAACAGCAGGAGTAAAGTAAAGTAGGTGTTCCTTTCATCATAGGCCTCGTTGACCTCTCTCCAAATGTAACGTTTATGGTTTGGCCAAGTTCAATTTTGGTCTCATCACTCCAAATTACCTTGTTCCAGGAGTTTTGAGGCTTGTCTCTGTGCTGTTTTGCGTACTGTAGGCGAGATACTTTGTGGCATTTGTGCAGTAATGGCTTTCTTCTGGCGACTCGACCATGCAGCTCATTTTTCTTCAAGTGCCTCCTTATTGTGCATCTAGAAACAACCACACCGCTAGTTTTCAGAGAGTCCTGTATTTCAGTTGATGTTATTTGTGGGTTTTTCTTTGCATCCCGAACAATTTTCCTGGCAGTTGTGAACGACATTTTTGTTGGTCTACCTGACCGCGGTTTTGTTTTTACAGAGCCCCTGATTTCCCATTTGTTAATGACAGTTTCAATGCTGCTGACTGGCATTATCAATTCCTTGGATATATTTTTATATCCCTTTCCTGTTTTATAGAGTTCAACTACCTTTCCTGTAGATCCATTGACAATTCTTTTGCTTTCCCCATGACTCACAATCCATTTTTTGATTAACGAGAAATTCTAAAAATTCCTTTATTGAGTGCGACTGTTGTTGTACAGGATTATAGTTTGGAGTATCCCTCCATGTTCAGTCTGCACCAGCACTAGCGAGAGTGCACGTCTTATCCTTCATCACAATCCAGAAACATCAGTGGCTGGATGAAAGATGCAAGAGTCTGTCAGGATCCCAGAAACTTAGTCAGCTTTTATACACACACTGATTACAAGCAAACAGGTCACAGGTGAGGATGTTACCTTTAGCAGCCAGTTAATTCCATTTGTGTCAACTTCTATGCATGTTATCAGGCCAATATCACCATTGTATGTAAACTTTTGATCAAGGTCATTTGGATATTGTGGGTTGCCATTGTGATTTTTTTTTGGTAAACTGTCCAGAAAAAAAAAAAAAAACTCAAGATGACAACCCTGATCAAAATCCCTCTTCAGCCATAAAAACATGGTTAGACAAAAATGACCATATTTGCGGAATGGAGGAACTGTATAGCTAGGACTAGATTAGGAAGGATCTGGTATCCTTGGCGCTCCAATAGGGCCCACCTGGTGACCCAGACCAGACCCTTCCTCAGCTGCTCTACCACCACCCATTTCTGCTGCTACCTCACAGACCTAATCCTTATCCTCATCTTTGGCAGGGCAATAAATATTCCCACAGGGCTCCAAATTACACCTCTCATCCATCCATCCTCCCCTCCTACATTTCTCTCTAACATAACATGAAGCTTCCATTGCGCCTTCCCCTCCTCACATCTCCATATTTATTCCCCAGATTTGAGATGATATATATATATATATATATATATATATATATATATATATATATTAATAACCACATTCCTAGGCCCTAAATTATAAATATTCATATCCTATCTTGTTTTATCAAGCTCAGAAATCTTTTTGCCACACCACCTCAGGCTCGGACTTTTTAGCACTGACTAATGGGACATGCAGAACATGTTGAGAAGAACCTTTGAATTACAAATGTCCTTTCCCGTTTCCCTAGCTGCCCTCTCCCTAAAACATACCCCTCAGGGAAGTGTCTGGTATAGTTGTGTGGCCATTCATGATTAATGTCCTCTACTGATTAGACTTTCTGCCTCATTAGCGCTGGATAATTCGTATCTAGCTTTCCACTGTTAGATGTTGGGCCGTACACATACATTGTGTAAATGTACAATGAGATAAAGCTGGGTTCACACTTACATTATTGTGGTTTTTTTTTTCTCTTGCTTTACAAATCACCCTTTAAAATTAATGTCCTATGTGTGATATTCATGTTTCTGTCTAATTAACATCTGTGGTAAAATAAGGGGATTCATTGTTAATCAGTCGAGATCAGTCCTCTCCTGCGCGAAATTTACTAATCGGTTTGTAATGAATGGGATCTATAATAAAGATTGTCAAAAATGTACGTGTAACATGGTGCGGGGTGGTAGCCGCCGGTGAGGTACTCTTCTTTCACCCCCCGACATGCTACACGAAGATGGGGCTCCTGGTTGGCTGTGTAGGCTTTATGTATGCATTTTCACACCCATTTTCTGCTTTCCTTCTCTAGGCTCACTTGCCTCTGCCTCAGCTAGCATCTCTATATTACCCACCACCCAGCGCAGAACTTCAGGAGTCTCTCCAGTCCCCAATAACGGCACTATAGTCTAGTAAGTGTGAGTCCTGTACTTGAACTCATGGTTTTGCGCCTTTTCCCCTTAAGGGAGCTACTTTGGCCACTATGGCCATTACTTAACTTTTCGTTGCTGATGCCTTGGAACTAGGGCACTCTCTGTTTCTCACATTCCTTGTTCCGTCCTGGCCCATTACCTCTCCGACTTGCATACTCGGGCCGTACTGCTAGGTGTCCTGTCCTAGGACCCATCTCCTGTGCACCACTCTGTCATTCTGTCACTCTTCCTCGTTTCTACTCAGGATCGCTATCCACTGCCTCTATATCTACTCCTCAGGGACACCCACGTCACGTGACTCTGCTGACTAATAAGACCTTAGGTCTGTTTCCACTGCAGGCTGGGCCCGACTTCATGTTCTAACTGGAAACTGTCCCTGTCTCTTCACTTTGACTCCTCCCACTCTGGGCTAGTCCCAAATATTAACCCTAACTCTACCTTCTGTCGTGCAGAATAAAAAATTGTCACTAATAATACATGTCCTCAGACACACATTCAGTTGAAATGTATTGCCCCGTCGCCATTGCAATAGGCCACCGTCCTAGCAAAGGCCGGATGCTGACATGTGTGGCACCGTGTGCGCCTGTCACAGGCGGCACATGACAGTAACGTTGTCAGAGTATGATGTCACTGTCATGTGACGCGCACACTCATGCCCCCCAATATAAGGGGACAGGATGGTAGCCTTAAAGAGAACCTGTCAGGTGCCCTATGCCATCCAACCCAACAGCATTCAATTACTTCTCTCACTGACCAGCCCGGTATAATGTTTGTCTGTAAATATGAGGTCCTAAAAAAGCATTTATATTGTCCTTGTTTCCTATGCTAATGAGGGCCCTGATTAGTCAATGGGGCGTCAGTTGCCCCTGACTAGTCAGCTCTCTTTCCATGTTATCACGGGGTTCAGAGGCACACTGTGCATGATTGAAGGTTCAGAAGAAATCCATTAAAGGGTGTTTCCAAGACATTTTTTTTTACCATGAGCCTAGCAATTAACAGGCTGCCTGTTCTATCTGGTGCCAGCTCTGAGCGAACACAGACAGCTCCTGCCGGAGATTCAGTTGCTTCACATCAGCAGAGCAGCTCTTCCTCTCCCGCTGTGCTCTGTCAATGGGGCATGACTGCCGATGTCATGCTAATTGACAGCCAACTACTCACAGCCAAGAAACGGGGAGCCGGCCGTCAATCACTATGACGCTGGCAGTCGAAGAGAAGTCACTGAATCACCGGCACGAGCAGTTTGTGACCGGCACCAGGCACAACATATAGGTGGTTAACAACTACCTGCCTGATAGTTCTTTGACACATAGTAAAAACATGAAATTAAATCTGGACATATTTGCTTCCCATTAGTTCATAATGGTGTCCATCTCGTTCCATGAAGGTTTCCATTTTATATAATCACTAATGAAAACATTTTTTTAATTTTATTTATTTATTTTTTTTTTACTGAGGCAATGCACCAAAATTTGAGCTTGTGTGCACAATGATCAAAATTGCCATAAAATTGAGCCAGGTCCACTACAATCTCATCTTTCAGGTATACTAATGCCAACTAAAAAAACTCACAAAAAAAGTTGAACCCCATGTGTGAATGAGCCTTGCTTCGGGCGACTTATCAACATGATTTATCATGATACAGAGGTATTTATGGGTGAAGACAATGGCCTCCCTTGTTTCTCGATTCAAGCATTGAGCTTGTGAGAACACGTGGAATTATTTACCGTCTGATGCCCTCAGGCTTCCCTACGTCCTCTCAGATGGTATGGGTTCCCCGAACATTTATGACTGTTCGGGTAGAATATAAATTAAAAAAAGCTTTCTTCAAACTTCATTTTTACCATATTCTAACAGTCTCTACCATGGATGGAGAACAAACTTGTTGTGTCGAGAACCTTTGAAGGTAGACATTAAACTTCTCATGTTTTGCCAAGTTGACACTTTCTACTTTAGGTTCATGGCTCTATTCTCCTGTATGTTTCAATACTTTGTTTTACTCCCAGCTTTATTCTTCTTGGGAACACATTTGTTTTTAGTCTACATTGCACTTTTTTTTAAAAACCTCATTTCAATTTCAAATTACTGAACTGAAAAAAAAAATCAATCAAGAGGGTCTTCCAAGGTCTTTGAAACATCAATAGTTTTCGATACGTTCATGGAAAATTGTGTTGGGTAATCTCTTTTACGGAGATTCAATTACTGTATAAATGCATGAAAGACCTCACAGAAATCTTTGCCCCCACTATCGAAGACAGGCTGCTTTCACACCCCCAAAATATTCATGTCCGAATTTGCATTCAAACACATGGTGCTCACACAGACTTGGTTGTAAGCCGTTGAGGTGCACAACATCTGTGTCGAGTTTGAGCATGTTCTCATCCTTTAACAGTCGTCTTATTCTAAAAGGGTCTCGGGTTATTATATGAAGGTGATGAAAGCAATAATAGAAACCCAAAAAAAGAAGAAAGAAAAATATCAAAGTATGGAAATAATTTGAATATTTTACCGTACACAAAAGAGAAGGGGAATGTAGTGCATAACTTACAAGCAGTAAGTATAAGGCAGCCTTTATATTCAGAGGAAGCCTAGACAAGAAAATTACTGCTAGACCTATCACTATGTGCTGAAAAAAAGAAAAATAATAAAGAAATAATATTGTTAGCAATAATTATGCTGAACATCCAAGTCCGAGTATGGAGACACCGAACGTCCCATCGATTCTACATTACGAAGCTGAAGACGTTGTGTGTGGCTTCATATAGTGCCTTGATGCATAGGAGCACGGAGAGGTACTATATGGACCAATATATTTTTGAGGCACTGTACTTGGATCAGTGAAACAGCCATATGCATGAGCCTTAAAGGTTTTATCCAGGGCTATCCTTTTAGCTATGAGCCTAAAAGCTAATAGACAGGTAGTTGTTAACTACCTGCTTGTTCTACCTGGCGCCGGCACAGAGCGGTCATTGACTGCTCCTGCCAGCAATTCAGCAGCCCAATGTCAACAGCGCAGCTCTTCTTTTCTGAACTGCTCTGCCCGTGGGGCGTGACTACCGAAGTCATGCTGATTGACAATCGTCAGCAGGGAGCCGGCAGTCAATCAGCAGGACATCAGCAATCACGCCCTATTGGCAGAGTAGACGCTTTGTTAATGTGACGTCAGTGTAAGCAGCTGAATCGCCGGCAGGAGCGGTCTAAGATCAGTTCCGGGCACAACAGGCAGCTTGTAACCTGATTGCTAAATATTAGGCAAATAACAAAAAAAAATTGTCCCAGATAAACTCTTCAGGGATAAGCTAACTCAACAAATTTTGGCACATATTCCTGGACAAAGGTCCTTGACTGTTGCCCGATCCCTAACCAGTTTTTTTGGTTTCTCTAAAAGTCAAAATTGCCCAGTTTTCACTATTATTTTATTCCCACTTCTCGCCTGAGTATTCAGGGGTTTTTTTTGTTTCTTTTTTAATTTGCCAAATGGCTCCAGAGATATGGCATTTTTTATTTATTGTATTTAGTGTTAATATAGCTCTGGCAAAAACTAAGAGACTGCTGCAAAATGTTCAGCTTGTCTGATTTTTCTCTTTATAGGTGTATTTTTGAGTAAAATGTAAATTGTTCTTTTATTCCATAAACTTCTGGCAACATGTCTCTGAAGTTCCAAGCAATACATTTTGTATTTTTTTTTCTACAAAAGAAAAATGGTCAAAATTAATAACAAACCCCAGTGCTTTCAGACCTCAAATAATGCAAAGACAACAAGTTCATAATCATTTAGATGCAACAATACTAATGTTTTAACTCCGGAAGAGTTCATACATCAATATTTTGTGGAATGACCATGATTTTTAATCACAGCTTTCATGCGTCTTGGCATGCTTTCCACCAGTCTTGTGACTATCCATCATCCTCTTGATTACATTCCAGAGGTTTTCATTGGGGTTCAGGTCTGGAGATTGGGCGGCCCATGACAGGGTTTTGATATGGTGGTCTCTTAATTTTTGCCAGAGCTGTATTTATGCTGTTTACTAAGGAGGAGTAACTAACAGGATCCTCTGGGGTGGGGTTTAGGCTGCTCAGAATGATTACCCTGTGAGTACCGCCTCCTTAGTAAAGACCATAAAAATGAGCTCTAAATAAAAACAAACATATCTATGGAAAATAAAACTGAATAATCACGAGATCATTGGGAATAAAATATGAGCAAAACCTGCACATTTTTAATCTGGTGATAGGTCCTCTTTAAGCCACCAGTTTACTTTACAGATTCAAGTGGCAACATTAGTTAGGCTAGATATATTGTGAAAAAACAGATTCTCCAGAAATAATGATTTATCATACAGCCCCTCCTGTCTAAAAGTAAGGGAGGTCTTAAGACCTTATCTAAAACAATTAATCACCTGAATTTACTCCTAATTTTTACCGTATCTTAAAATTCTTAAGCATGCAAAGGTTTATAGTGTTAAGAGACTTTGCCAAAACATTTTATTAACACATTAAGAGTCTGTTTCACTATTGCATTTGCTTCATTGTTTTTTTGTCTAGCTCTTGGAATTTTAGCCTGTTTTTTATTTGCACCAAATTCTTCAATTAATTTGCATCTTTTTCAAGTCCATTTTATATGTGTTCGCTTCTTTTATCTTTTAAACTCAACATTGTCAATATGGTTGTGGTTTTCCAGATGTTTGCAGCCAATTCGTCAACTGCAACTTTTTTTAAAAAGTTGCAAAATTAAGATGAAAATGTAGTCCAGTTCCCCTCTGGAGTAATTTCATATACAGTATGTTTTTATTTTTTGCATAAATTTGGGAACATTTTAGAGTGAAATGAAAATAATTTTTGCTCCAAAAAGGAGCAACAAAAAGATAAAAAACAAAAACATTTTTTCTTTAGCGCAAAACTCATGAACCATGTGTGCTATTTTAAAGAATTTGGTGCACAAAACATCAATGAGTACTACAATACAAACAAATAAAAGTGGGCTATACATTATATATGGAGAACTTTGGAGGGTGCATTATACTATATGGAGGACTATAGGGAGTGTACTATACGATATGTAGAAATATGGAGAGTGCATTATACTATATGGAGGACTATGGGATGTGCAGTATATAAGGAGGACTATAGGATGCATTATACTACATGGAGGACTTTGGAGAGTGCATTATACTACCTGGAGAACTACGGGGGCACATTATACTATATGGAGGCCAACTTCCTCACAATTATTTTTAAGCCTTTTTGGTCCATCACATAGTTTGCCAAACACATTTGAAGCTAATCAGACCACTCTAGGGGGCACTTTAAACCTTCAATGGCCTTAATCTGGCCATACAGAATAGATGGCCGTCAGACGAATTATGCTTTGGCCAATCGTTTGGCTGACTGCCAAATTGGTGGTCTTCCCCTTACAAAGAAGCGCTTTTTCAGCTCCAGTGTTCTCTATGACAAAGCTGCTGTCAAAAATCTCTGCTGGTGGCTTATCTCCGGTGGAGAATAAAGTGATAGGCAATCTGAAATCGAATATGCCCAATTGACATCTCCCCCATTGATCAGTAGGCCGGACCGGCCGACACCCTTATAAACATATGTGTTGACCGTTACTGTCGATATCGCCCCAAAGAGCACCTATACATAGAGAACAATTAAAACTTTTAGATATCAGTTACAATTGTCAAGGAGCATTGACTACCTGGATTATCGGACCCTGCAATCCTAAAGGCTAGGATGATGAGAAGAACAGCAACATTCCTGGTCATATGTACCATAGAAATGGTTGCTTTGGGGCATTTGGAGATGGGGACAAGCCTCAGTTGGCAACATCTTAAAGAGTTGTGAGAGCCAATGTACAGATTCTTTCTCTAAAGGGTTTCCAATGTTAGAAAATAAAGGTGAAGACTAAACTCAAGGATTGTGGAGAGGAGATTCGGGGCGAACAAGAACAAGTCCTTCAATCCAAGATGGTTGGGGATGTGGAGATCTATACCAGAGATGTAAATTGAAGCTCCTGACCTCCAATGAAAAATCTATAACAGGTCCCCTATCGACCATGTACTCTTAGTAATAATGGTGTCTTCTATGTGGTAAGGAGCTCACTCTGGCACTAGGGTTGGAAAGCGATGGTTGCACCCCTGTAATAGTGGTCAAGGTCTCAAGCATTACCGATTTATGTTGCCTTCAAAAACTTTCCTACCCTCCAATTATTGTACAATAAGGTCGAATGTATAGAATTTCTGTATTTGTACAAGTGACATAGATACATGATATCACTGACAGTATTACGGGAGCAGATTAGCCATCATATAGATGACTAGCGCCGACCGGTATACAAACTGGTCAATGACCCAGAGTACAACTCTATTACGTGGATCCATTAAGATGTATAACTCCATTACACAAAAGAAACAACTTTAGGAAAAAATAAATAAATGATCAAGACATAAGGCATAGGTGCCGCCAGCCGTCATTAATTGCCTTAGCTAATAACCCATGACACATCTGGATTTGCGGCAAACCTTTAACATAAAATCGATGGCCACTTCATAATGAGCACATGAACTAAACAAACGGTAAATAAACAGGCCTGTCAGTGCAAGGTAATTCAATCCGCGACTCTCTCTGTAACTAGACAGAAGATTAATTATTCAGAGGTGTTTTAGCTGCCACTAGTCCAATAGCAATCCGCTAATGACTTTCAAGTATCAGAGATCATATTGCCGAATGGCTTTTACACGTATCTCAACAGGATGGAGTCCAAATCACCCAGCTGACTCAGCCAAAGTTTTTTAGTCTGGCTCGGATCAAACAGCAAGAAGTTAATATTAAAATTCAACCAATTTTCTATTGGCAAACAAACACTACAATCATGATAACGAAAAATATGAAACCTCACCCTAAAGGTTAACAGCTCATAGTAAATGAAAAGACTTTTGTTTTTATTTTCAGAAATGTATTGGATATCCTAATTTAAAGGGGTTAAGCACTACTTGGACAACTCCTTGGCAATCTATCTGTTTCCCTTTGTAAAATAATATCGGTGCCGAAACTGCTCAAGCGGTGTAAGTACTGGGTGTCTCGGGAATTGCATAACATAATTATGTCATGCAATCCCTGTGGCCAATCAGCGCCGGCTTTACTCTCCCCGCTTTCAGACAATCACATGCATCAGGAGGAAATGAGAGAGAAGCAGTAGCTCTCACTTCCTCCAGATGTATGTTATTTGTCCGAAGGCGAAGAGAATGAAGCCAGAACTGATTGGTTGCAAGGATTGCATGACATAATTATGTTACGCAATTCCTGGGACACCAAAGTACAGACACCACTGGAACGGCGCCGGCACCGGAGGCGAGTATAAGTGATATTATTTTATAAAGGGGAAACATGAGGATTGAGAAGGAGTTGTTCGAGTAGTGGACAACCTCTTGAAAGGGAGTCTGTCAACACAAAATGCCTGGTCAAGCCAAGTAGAGGCACGCTGTGCACCCTTGGCGTGGCCAATCAGTTCTGTGCACCTTCCCACTATTTGTTTTCCATCTATCTCCACCCTCTTCTGACTCCTGTAAAGCCAGAGCTGTTAATCAAAGAAGACATGAGTGTAGATAGATAGAAACCACTGAGTTGCAAAGGTGAACTGTCTGGCCACACCAAGGGTGCATGTGCTTGGTTTGAACAGTCATCTTGTTCAGCTATTTTTTAAGTGAAGGGGGTTGAACTGCTGTATTAGTTGCTGAGCGTGGCTATGTGATGCTGCTTTTGGGAAAAATATAATCCTGGACAACACCTCAAACGAGCTAATACATAATTAAGAATGATTTTATGGATGATAATTAGGCTTGTCAAATAAAAAAACTTTAGAGACCGAAGGACAATACCTAATATATAAATACAAAAAAAAACATGACAAGTAGTGCAACCATGATCTCCAATATCTAAATTAGTTCGCTACATTCTTCTAGTACATAGAGACAAAAGGAGATTGACTTTAAAAAACACACATCTTCATTGTATTGTCATCGTTTCCCTTCTATTCCCATAAATAGTGCCATTTTGATCCATTATTTTGTATTAGAATAATTTTAGTCACTTACCAGTTTCTTCATCAATACTAAATCTTCCGAGTCCACTCCCATCCCTTATGGAGTATTGTATTTCACCATCTCGACCGGTATCTTCATCTCTTGCCAAAACTTGCAACACACTAGTTCCAACGCGTGAATTCTCTTTGATAGATCCAGTTATAGCGAAATCCAAAAAGTAGGGGGTATGTAGGTTTTCATTGACATCTACCACTTCCACTTCCACAAATGAAACCGAAGATAGAGAAACGGGACGGCCCTTATCCTTAGCACGTACGGTTAGATTGTAGAATTGTTGCTTTTCATAGTCCAGTTCCTTGTTCAAGCGAATAGCTCCACTGGTTTTATCAATTTCAAACTTGCCGTTGTAGTCATTCACTAAGGAGTATCGTACTTGGCCACCTAAACCAAGATCCGGATCTTGGGTTTCAAGCCAAGATATGACCGTACCCACTGGTAGATCTTCCAGTACTTTGGCAGTGTAGCTGAAAGGTACAAAAACTGGAGCACAATCATTAACATCATCCAAAAAGACCTTGAGGGTGACAACTGAAAAAAGTTGTTGACCATTTTCCGCTTTGTCCCTTGCCTCAATTTTCAGTGTGTAATTAGACATGAGTTCTCTGTCCAGTTGATCAGCCACATAGACTATTCCAGTAGAGCTATTTATTGCAAATTTTTTGGTGTCGGTTAAAATTGAATAAGATATTTCTCCATTGGGTCCAATATCCTTGTCTCGAGCTTCCACCTGAATTAACTCTGTCCCTAAACTTGTGCTTTCTAGAGTATTAGCCGAGTAGCTTCCTTGAAGAAACGTAGGACTGTTATCATTTGCGTCATTGACATGGATAGTCAACAATCTCCATGAAGATCTCTGAGGTTTGCCTAAATCGTAGGCAGTGATATTAAGAAGATATTTATCTGAAGTCTCACGATCCATGGGCATGAGCACGCTAATTTGTCCAGATTCCAAGTCAATGGTAAAACAGCTATCAATATTACCATCTGTGATGGTGTAAAGTACCTTTCCATTAAACCCTGAATCAGAGTCGGTTGCTTTAATTTTTAATATAGAGGAACCTACAGGAAGGTCCTCCTTAACTGATACATCTGAAGGAAACGACTTGTCAAATTGGGGGGGTTGCCTATTTATTGAATAGAAATCAAACAAATTGTCCTCATAGTTTAACTTAGCATTAGCCTTGGACTTTTTGAGAAGTTTTTCTGCTAATTTCTGGGCAACTCTCGTTTCTTTACAGTCAAAATATTTAGATGGGACCTTACCATGAACAACTGTTATGTTCACGTACATAGGGTCGGCAAAGTTTTCCCCATCCGTGGCAGTGATCTTAAGTGCAAAGTTGCTATTTCTAAGACCGGAACTGATAAATGATTTCTTAAGCTGTAAGACCCCAGAATCTGGATTCAAGTAGAAGAAACCTAGTTCATTCCCTGACATTATTTTATACTTGACCAGCTCTAACTCATCAATATCAATGGCAGAAACGGCAGTGATGTGTCCACCGGTTGGAAAGTCAAAAGAGATGACTCCTTGGCAAGCAACTTTTTCAAATAAGGGCTTATTATCATTTATGTTTCCTATATGAATAGTGACATTGACTTCACTCTCATGGCGATAGGGAGACCCCCAATCGGAGGCTCTTACGATAAATCTATAACTCTCGGGAGATGACTCGAAATCAAGAACATCAGAAGTGCTGATAGTTCCCGTAAACTGGTTAATGACAAAAGGTAGGGAATTCAAACTGGCAATGCTATAAGTTATATAACCATTTTCTCCTTTGTCCTTATCGGATGCTAAAACCAATAATACGCTAGTTCCGACAGGCACAGTTTCATTGACAAATGCCTCATATGAGGTCTGTTGGAACTCCGGGGTGTTATCATTAGCGTCTTCTAATTTTATTGTAACCTTTGCATTAATATCATTATTTTTTTGAGTTACTTCTATTTCATAGGTATCTTTCCCACCCAAGTTTAAATGCCGTGCTGTAGTGATCAGTCCGGTTCTGGAGTTGATCTTAAAATACTCTGAATCCTCACTTTCGGAAATTTTGTATTCCACAGATGCAGATGAAGGTTGCACCTTCACTGCCGTTACGACTGCACCAGGAGGAGAGAACTCACTAACTGTAATGTCATAAACTTCTTTCTCAAATTCAGCTTTTACTTTTTCTTTTTCAGGGCTGGCAATATGCACGTAATTTAAATCCGAAGACTTCTGTGGAGACCCTTTGTCTTTAGCTTGAAGTGTCAGATTAACACCGTATGGAAAGTTGTCCCAATCAATGGGACTTTTTTGCTTGATTTTATACTCATTCATCCATTTTCCCTCCTTCATGACTGAAAACTGTTGCGACTCGTCTCCCGAGATAATGGTAACTGATTCGATGTCTCCATTGGCACCTTCATCGATATCATCAACGGTAACAACGGCATATGAAGGGTCCATGTCCAACATGGATGGAATGTGAGTGACCACAGTGACTGTAGGAGCGTTTTCATTAATACGTTCAATGTGAACAAAAAGTTTGGCAGTGCTGCTGACGCCATTGTTGCCGTATAATTTCATGCCACGGTCTACAGCTAAAACCTCCAGGTCGTATCTGTTTTTCTCGTCGTAGTTTAGCCGCCCACTTAACGATACAATCCCACTTGTAGGATGGACAGAGAAGAGGTCTACCTTGTTCTTAAAATAGTAATAAAATTCACCATTGGATCCAATATCGGCATCGGTGGCAGTAACCTGTGCTATGCTAGTCCTTATAGGAGTGCTTTCCGCTATGGTAACAGAGTAAGTGGTTGGGGAGAACAAGGGACGTAAATCATTCATATCTAAGACCTGTACGTTGACTTTGGCCCAGGCCTCCAAATCCTCCCCTCTCACTGATGCCTTTATTGATAATAAATAGCTGTCCTGAATTTCCCTATTCAAAATGGCTGAATTTCCTCCTTTTGTTCGTATTCGTAGAAAACAAAAATCACCAATTACCACCTCTTCGGCTTTAAAAAATCCTTCTTCATCTCCAGACATTATCCTGTATTTGATGTCCCAAGAAAGATTGGCCAGCTTGATTCCAATTTTGGTTTGACTGTTGAGATAAGTCCGAGCAGCAGAATTTTCGTATACTGTGGCATTGTACATTGAATGTGTAAACTGGAAGATCTGAGGTGACGTTCCTTGCAGACCAATACATAATTTAAAGAGTAAATTTAGAAATAATAGGGTGATGACACTGGAAGGCGATGTCCGTATGCCTTTCAAGATGTCCATGTTTACAGCTATTCCATCATTTTTCTTTCTCCTAAAATAAAAAAATAAAAAAAGTTTAGAAACAAAATCTAATAAATATATATACAGTATATTTATATATATATATATATATATATATATATATATATATATATATATATATATATATATATATATATATATATATATATAAAATTAATCAAGATTTTGGAGAGAAAAACAAAAATATCACAGACAAATCCATGGAATACGCAATATTTATTAAAAAAAAAATGTTTTCTAATTTTACTACTTGTTCAGTCTAGGCATAAGCTTTACATTTTTTTTACAGAGCATTGTTCATACTTGGAAAGAGAGGTGTGGTCTTCCATGTCGAAAAGTCAATAACTCTTATAGGAATAATCCCATCTCATACTTTTAAAGGTTTTTTCTACAAAAAAAACAATTGTCCCGATTCATCATGATTCATGGCTTTCTTGCTGAAGGGCGTGGTGGAGTCAGATGCTCCTGATTCATGAAGAGGTGCACGCCTCTTCGTGAATCCGGAAAGTCTGAAGAGTGGCATCGACCAAGCCAGATTATCTTACTTCAATCATGGACTGAAGTGAGATCTCTTGTGTAGGACACATCATAGCTCTTTGTGAATTAGATGAGCTGTGCCATCAAGCTTCTGCCACAACCTTGTCTCACCCAAACGTCATCCATTATGGCAGAACTGGGAGAAACTGGAGTGGAGATGCCAAAAGTCACAACATTTTGGCTCAACTCCGATGTGCCAAAATTTTGCAACTTTTCAAAGCTTTTACGACACTGTTTTTGTGTAAAAGCTTTGATGAATCGGGGCCAAAATCTGTGGATAGAGGATAGTTTGCTGATCGCTAGACATCTGACTGTTCAGACCCCCAGCTATCCAAAGAACGGGGCTCTACCTCAACCATATTCCACAGCGCTTCATAGATATTGTCATTGCTGTTTTCATTGGTGATCTCAATGCGAAATTCCTTATTGGCACAACTTTGGAGAAAACCCACACAGATTTGGGCAGACCATACATATTTCTTACAGATGTCATTCTTGGTGGCATTTGAGCCTACCACCCCTGTGCGGCAAAGCAACAGTGCTAACCAGTGAGATACCTATGCTGAGAATAATTCTCTATGGCATAGCCATATAATATGTCATGAGTGTAGAGTGGATTCGAGACCATCCAGTGGGTCATTGGTACATGCTGGTTTCAGTCAACATATGGTTGGAATTAAAAAGAATTTCAACCATCTCTTCACTGACAAAATGGCACATTGCTGTCCCGTTCTCGAGAAAGATGCAGGTCTTATTTGCAGGTCTTATCTTAAGTACAAAAGATTGAAATACCTCTTGAGGTCCTCATTCATCTGAGAGCAATACTGGTTGCAAAGCCAATATTATGTACTGTGTTGACTCTCCGATAGATTTCAGAGATCAGAAGAAAGAAGGATTGGGCATGTTGGATTTCACCATGCCTGATGCTTTGCTCTCCAAGGAAATGGGCGGCTGACAGCAATGTATGTATGGCATTTCTTGATGAAAAGAGCAAGCATATGTATGGTGAAGTTGGGAAGAACAGCTGTTGGCTGAATGAGGTATATAGCTATCTTCACAATGTGTAGGTAAGAGTATGGTATTCTGGTTTATGATAAAAGGGTACATGTATGGAAGTGAGAATACAATCCATGATTGTTGCATTGCCATTGTATTCAATGCAGCCAAAAGTATGAAGACCATTATCTTCCATGAATGAGAAATAAAGGCAATTTTATGCATATCCCTTGCGTAAAGATCCAAACTAGGAAATTGGGAACTGTAAGCTTCTAAAATGTGAGGAAAATTACCATTTTATTGAGAAACATTGTAATTGTCACATATTTCATACTACCATTGTCACGACACTGTTGTCGGGTGACCCGGGACCAGGGGCTCCTTCCCTGACCTTACCGCTAAGGGGCGCCCTAGCTCGCCCTATTCCCCGGGTTACTTCTGAAGGTGAAGATGCCGGGGCCTCCACCCTTGCCTTATCTCCTGAATTAGCACTCTGTTCTCTTCCCCTACCCAGGGAAGAGGGGCGCTACTGTGCACTGTAGTACACCAACCTGGCGAACAAGGCTACACAAAGGTTTAGAAGAAAACTCCAAGCATACAAAATATTCACTCACATAACAGAGGAATGCACCGGGGAGTGTAGGATTGGGAATAAACAAAAGTAGAGAAGGGAAGAGAATTACCACACTTACAAACCACGCAAAAGTCACAGATAACTCCTCCAACTCTCCTTTTCATATGAACACCTCTTCCTCCTGAAGCCATGCAGCAAATGCTAGCTCTGACATGGATTTGCATCAGAGTCCAGATTATCAAGGGGAAGGGAGTGGCTAACTGGGCTCAGGTGGGAGCGCAGAGTTTTCCAACATGGCCGATTAACCGCTGTTCTGCCAAAAGGAATAAACACCATTAAAATGAAGGAGAAGTACTTCTTCTCACCGCCGGAGTAGGAGCAATCAGACGCTGCGGTCTTCTGGCTCCACACTGTCACGGTAACCCCGTGACAACCATATTCTACAAAACATAGTAAAAATGTGCATCTGTGCCAGCAGCATTAACTACAGACCTCTCACCAAGGTAGGCTAGGACTCAAATGTAGCCATGACTATCTCCAATTATATCAGTCATTTGAAAAAGTTTTCGCTTTCCTTCTCCATAATGTGAGTTGATTGGAGAGAATAAAGATAACTGGCAATAATACAATGTATCGCTCAATATAATTTAGCGGAGATACAATTTGACGCCGCACATAATGGTGGACCCATGTGACCCATTTAATATTGTGAAATAGTTCTGTAATATAGCGATTCTCAGTAGCAGATCTCGGAGGACAGGAACGGATCAAATGTAGCTATAATTCTAAAGCAACAAGAAAGTGTTTATTACGAGGTTATTTTATTCCTTCGGCAACCGACCAAACTTATTGAAACTAATATACAACAATGGTCTTATGAGAGAGAGACAATATCTTTAGAAACTCAAAGATAAATTCCGCAGAACTTGTCAAAAAAAATTCCACCTTATAAAGTTATAAAATAACACTTGCTTGTTTTTAACCACTATGGCCGAGGAGGGGGAGGAGGTGAGCTGTGAGATCACCTATTGTGAATGGTGGATTTTGTGTTACCTCATGTACATAGAGGTGTTATCAGTCATTGTACAGGAGGAGGAGGTGAGCTGTGACATCACCTATTGTGAATGGTGGATCCTGTGTTATCTACTGTATATAGAGGTGTTACCAGTTGTACAGAAGGAGGAGGTGAGCTGTGACATCACCTATTGTGAATGGTGGATCCTGTGTTATCTACTGTATATAGAGGTGTTATCAGTCATTGTACAGAAGGAGGTGAGTTGTGACATCACCTATTGTGAATGGTGGATCCTGTGTTATCTACTGTATATAGAGGTGTTATCAGTCATTGTACAGGAGGAGGAGGAGGTGAGCTGTGATATCACCTATTGTGAATGGTGGATCCTGTGTTATCTACTGTATATAGAGGTGTTATCAGTCATTGTACAGGAGGAGGTGAGCTGTGACATTATCTATTGTGAATGGTGGATCCTGTGTTATCTACTGTATATAGAGGTGTTATCAGTCATTGTACAGGAGGAGGTGAGCTGTGACATCACCTATTGTGAATGGTGGATCCTGTGTTATCTTCTTTATATAGAGATGTTATTAGTCATTGTACAGGAGGAGGAGGAGGAGGTGAGCTGTGACATCACCTATTGTGAATGGTGGATCCTGTGTTCTCTATTTGTATATAGAGGTGTTATGATTCATTGTACAGGAGGAGGAGGAGGTGAGCTGTGACATCACCTATTGTGAATGGTGAAATATGTGTTATCTTGAGGTGTTATTTATCATTGTATTCCTGTCTGTGATGATAATGAAACTCAAAAATGTCATTTTTACAAAACGGGAATTATTAGTATAATATTAGGTCTATTGTCCGCTGTAAAAATGGCAACATTTCTGTGTTATTTTTTTTAGATGAATAATAATATGGAACATTTTAAAAATCATTCATCTCATATGTAAAGCGCCACGGAATAAATGGCGCTATAATAATAAATAATAATAATTGTAAAAAAAATAAAAAAATAAAAAACTTCTTGAAATAAAGTAATTTTCTGATGACACATTCCATTTAACAGGTTCCCATCAATAGAAATTTTTGACACAACAGTTTAGAGGATGAGATATTGAAATGCCTGGAGGCTCCTTCAGAACATTCTACGGGAGATTCCGAACGAGGTCAGGTGTAACGTAGTTTCTGACTTGGAATCTATAGAGGGGAGAGCTTTTAGGCTCTATTGATGTGATCTTTCACATGTCAGGAGATCCGTTTGGTTGGATCACATCGGAACCCCTGTCACTGGGTTCAGAACAATGAGATCAGAAGGATCGAGTCTGGTGTCATCATTTCACTTTTGGGTTAAGGAGGACACAATGGCGTGCAGTTCTCCATATGCACAGTCGGAGGCTGCACTTAGCGAAAGTAGCAAGTTCTAGTAATGAGCACTTTTTAATGGAGTCGCGTCTTTTTGTGTTGTTTTCCCCCTTCCTTTCTCTCCCATTACGTTTCTCTCTCTCACTACATTCCGACCTATTCAACTGAAAAACAAACCAATTTAAAATGCAATTAGACTCCTCAATGAGCGCATTTAAGGCTTGTAATGATGCTAAGTGCATTACTTAGCTACAGATGAGGCTGGTGCCAAACATCATGCTGTTTTTTTTTTTTTTTATGCAAGATGCCAGTATTTAATGAAAATTACACGCAAACACAAAACTTGGTGATGATGTTGAGCGCCGTTCCAACGCACAAGTGGGTGAAGAACTTATAGCCTTTCCCATTCATGGGTTCATAGCTTTTAAGGTTGAAGTTGGAGATGAGTCCATGGAGTTCCACTTAGAGTTTAACATGTTGATCCAGAGGAAGGAAAAGACCCCACAATGCAGATACTAATAGCTCCATATCAGGGGAAAAAATCCTTCCTGACTCCGACTTGTCTGGAGCCCAGAATCTAGTACCCATAACCTGTAATATATTATTCAAGAAAGGGATCCATGCCCTCCTTGTACTTTTGTAGTCAATCAAACATTACTTCATATGGCAGAATGTAACGCCGATGGGTTTATACCTTGTTTCTTCGGCATTACTCTGCATGTCTCTGCTTTAACCCTTGCTCCTTTCCCCCTAACTTGCAGGGATACTGTTGTCTGTTACCTGTATGGATGCTGCTCAGTTCCCTGTGCCGTTGCGTAGCTGTACATGTGCTGTGATGTATTTGCCCTGCTGCATGACCACCCGCATGTGCGGTCCCTGGCTGCCGCTGTGGAAGCTATCCGCGGGTTGTGAGGTCCTCTGCAGCTGGTGAATGACTTTCCACGTGTGTTCAGGCTAGCAGTCACTGCCAGGTGCCCTAAGCCACAGTTCCTGTACTATCTGTACTGTAATGGTTTCTGTTTGTGCTTAGGGTGCGCGCGGCCACACCTACCCTGCTTTTATTAAGGTTTGAGCGTGCACCTGTGTTGCTTCCTCAGCCTATTGCTGAGGGGCAGCTCCTATATAAACTCTCTCTTCCCTGTTGAGTGGCGCCAGAGCATTGCATTGTGTTTCTGAGTCTAGCCTTGTGTGTAAGGTATCCAGCTCCCGTTATATCTGCAGTCTGTTCTGGGAGAGCTGATACCTGTCTTCCGCCTGTTCTGGGGGCAGAGTACCCAGATCCCGCCTGCTCTGGGGGCAGAATACCCTGATTCGTTTATGTCTTGTTTTTCTGCCTGTTCTGGGGGCAGAGTACCCAGATCCGCCTATCCCGGAGGCTGCATATCCAGTCCATTTGTGTTTTGTTTTTCTGCATGTTCTGGGGGCAGAGTACCCAGATCCGCCTATTCTGGAGACTGCATATCCAGTACCTGACCCTGTCTGAACTGTGTCCTGTGCTATGTTCCTGAAGTCCTTTTGTGTCTGACACCCTGTACCCAGTGACTGTGAACTTTCTGGGCTCATCTTTTAAAGATGGATCCCGTGTTCTTACTGAGCTTATATTATGCTGTGCTCAGCCTGCTATGCGGTGCTAACCCCGTTCGGCCCAGGTTCAGTCCAGCGGTGCTTGCACCATCACGCTTGAGTTCCTTCCTAGGTCTGATGCCCGGAGCCTGACGGCTGTAGCTAGGAACCTGATGACCACCGCTGCCTGGCCCTGAGCCATCTGTGTCCCAGCCGATGACCTGGGTTGCCTCGCCAGTATCCCAGATGCCTATCCGGTATTCCTGACGTCCTGATGTCCAGGCTGCATCCGATGTACTGATGTCTTGCCTGTGACCCGATGTTCTACCGGTTCTCCGGGGTCCACCCTGTGATGACGTCCTTCCGGGATCGGAGTCTGATGTTCTCCTGCTGAGCCTGTGCTACGCCTAAGGCCTGAGAGAGAGGCCATCCTAGTATGCCCGTGCCAGATGACCCTGGACTACATCAACCCGTGATGACTCCTGCCATCGTCTGACGTCTGTCCAAGGTGACCACCCTGTGTCCTGATGACCCCTGATGTCCTGCCTGTGTCCTGATGTCCTGCCTGTGTACTGATGTTCTGATGTCCTGCCTGTGTCCTGATGTCCAGTCTGTATCCTATGTCCTGATGTCTAGCCTGTGACCTGATGTTCCACCGGTTCCCCGGGGTCCACCCAGTGATGACATCCTTCAGGGATCGGTGTCTGATGTTCTCCTGCTGAGCCTGTGCTACGCCTGAGACCGTTCTAGTATGCCCGTGCCAGATGATCCTGGACTGCATCAATCCGTGATGACTCCTGCCATCGTCTGACGTCTGTCCGAGGTCGGTGACTGATGTTCTCCTGCTGAGCCTGTGCTACGCATGAGGCCTGAGAGAGAGGCCGTCCTAGTATGCCAGAGCCAGATAACCCGGGAGTGCATCAACCAGTGATGTCCTCCTGCCTTCGTCTGTTATCCTGAGACGTGTACCCTTCCTAGGCGTGTGGAATCGGGATCCTGACATCATTATGTTTTGTTATGTACTGTGCTTTCATTTAAGTAAACTTTGTTTCTTCATACCTGAAGTTGTGCGGTGTAATCTAGTTCTGCATATCGACAGCTTGTTCACATGTTCAGCTGCCACAGACCCTGCTTGCTGCCCTTCCCTAGTCTGGGTAGGTCTAGGTTACTCTATGTGGTCCAGTGGGTCCACATTGCGTTCCTTTTTGGGACGTTCGCCCACGTCATCATGGTCAGGCGACGTGGAGGCGTCGGCTCGGCCGCATCTGCGGTCGCTGCCGTAACACAGAAACTTCCATAATCTCACTGCTCACAGTACAAGAAACCAAAACCTCACTACTCTTACAGTAAAGAAACCATAATCTCACTGCACTTACAGTAAAGAACCTATAATTTCACTGCTTTTCCGATAAAGAAACCATAATCTCACTGCTCTTACAGTAAAGAAACCATAATCTCCCTGCTCTTACAGTAAAAAACCCATAATCTCACTGCTCTTACACTAAAGAAACCATAATCTCACTTATCTTAGGGTACCGTCACACATTGAAATTTCCATCGCTACGACGTTACGATTCGTGACATTCTAGCGATATCGTTACGATATCGCAGTGTCTGACACGCTACTGCGATCAGACACCCTGCTGAGAATCGTACGTCGTAGCAGATCGTTTGGAACTTTCTTTCGTCGCTTGATCACCCGCTGACATCGCTGGATCGTTGTGTGTGACAGCGATCCAGCGATGTGTTCGCTTGTAACCAGGGTAAACATCGGGTAACTAAGCGCAGGGCCGCGCTTAGTAACCCGATGTTTACCCTGGTTACCAGCGTAAACGTAAAAAAAACAAACAGTACATACTCACATTCCGGTGTCTGTCCTGCGGCATCTCAGCTTCTCTGCACTGTGAGCGCCTGCCGGCCGGAAAGCGGGCACAGCGGTGACGCGGTGACGTCACCGCTCTGCTTTCCGGCTATGGTGCTTACACAGTGCAGAGAAGCAGAACGCCGGGGGACAGACACCGGAATGTAAGTATGTACTGTTTGTTTTTTTTACGTTTACGCTGGTAAAGAGGGTAAACATCGGGTTACTAAGCGCGGCCCTGCGCTTAGTAACCCGATGTTTACCCTGGTTACCCGGGGACTTCGGCATCGCTCCAGCGCCGTGATTGCAAAGTGTGACCGCAGTCTACGACGCTGGAGCGATAATCATACGACGCTGCGACGTCACGGATCGTGCCGTCGTAGCGATCAAAATTGCACTGTGTGACAGTACCCTTACAGTAAAGAACCATAATCTCACTGTGTTTACACTAAAGAAACCATAATCTTACTGCTCTTAGAGTAAAGAACCCATAATTCCACTGCTTACAGTAAAAACCATAATCTCACTGCTCTTACAGTAAAGAACCATAATCGCACTGTTTTTGCACTAAAGAAACCATAATCTCACTGCTTAGAGTAAAGAACCCATAATCTCACTGATCTTACAGTAAAGAACCATAATCTCACTGTTTTTACACTAAAGAAACCATAATCTCACTGCTCTTAGAGTAAAGAACCCATAATCTCACTGCTCTTACAGTAAAGACACATAAAGGTTCATTTTGAGCTTTCACAATGATGCTCATTGCCGATCATCAGCCTACTTGAGCATTATGCCGAATATTTACGTGAATCAGTACATCGTTTTTATTAGCAGCACATTGCTCAGTTGGGACATGCTGCTGACAATATGCAAGTTGTATGAGGACAGCCAGTGCTAATGGGCCATTAAATAGTTTATAGTTGCTCATTTATAGGTAGAAGCCGTCAAGTGTAAATGGGGCATAAGACAAAAAGACCTGATTGTTTACACTTTCTAAGACATTTGGGAGAAAATATCCATCTTCAATATGGTGTTTGGATAGAGGAACCAACCTTGTAGCAAAACGAATAGCATCTACCAGGGCTGGGGCTTCTCTCTCCAATGAACCACTCAGAGCAACAACATGGTCTGCCTTTATTGTATATACACCCTTACAGATAACATGGTCTACCTCTATTACGTATACACCCTTGCATTTATTGCTGATGTTGAATACACCTATATACTTCTGTCTGGGGGGTCAAAAGTGAAATCCAGTCCTTGCAAAATCAAAGAGTTTATAGTGTAGATGGATGATCTAAAAAAAAGTCCTCTATTGAGGTTTTAAAGAAAATGGATAGTGTACAGCCCAAAAGATAAAGCTAAAGGGATATAGGTCATAAAATGATAGAAAATCGGTGAGTAACACGTCCTGGTAACCAGTGCTTCGATGTAGAGGTATGTTTTCTATTTCATGTCCTTTGACACTAACAATGATAAAAGATTCCAGAACCTTAAAAGTACAATGTAGCATTTACTGTCACTACAGTTCTGTCTCAATAACAAAACGGAATCTAGGTCAAGTGGAGAAAGAAGAGTCGCAACGAGAGGTGAACTGAGAGTTTATAGCAAAACTGGGAGTCTTAAGAGCTCTCAAGCATGAGGCATGGAAACATGAATGTACTTAAATGTTTTGTTGTGTGTGAAAAGAGATCTGGAGAAGAAGATAGCAAGATATCAAATAGTGTGAAAAAATAATCTACATGCAGCCAGCTGAAATATTTTCAGCTTCTGCACTTTACAGTCTGAAGTGGAAAAATGAAATGTTCTGTAGAAGGAACACGTTAAGCCGGTAAACACCGTTCTTAGAAGCAGAAAAGATCATCAGAACATGGCGCTTCTGAGAATGGTTATTGCTTTGATTTGTGTTAACTGAGGTTGCTTTGCCAAGAGACCTTCAAAAGTAAAAGGATGAACCCAAGTTGTCAGAAAACGCCGAAAATAATTTAGTGTAAAGTATTTTCTGTGGCTCTATATTGATGTGAAACCTGGAAAACAAAAACCAAAGACGTATTGATGCCTTCAAACATTTACATTAGAGAAGACTTTCATCGTGAAAAGGCCAATAAGTCATGGCATATCATTCACTTGAAGAGCAAATGACAAGACTGAAGGTTTTTCTTATGTTGGACGTCTTAAAATAAGAGACGGAGAAAGAAGAGACCATCAACAATATGAACGTTTGCTAAGAAGATGATTATCATTAAGAAGGACAGAGAGGAAATGGACAATCATCAGCAGGATGGATGATGATGGGCGGTTGGGACATCATACTGTGTGAGGGGCTGTGGAGACATCATTCTTGTGTGGGGGTCGTAATGCTATGCAAGGGGTTGTGTGGACATCACACTTGTGTGGGGGGGCGTAACAATGTGTGCAGGAATATAGGGATATCCTTCTTGTGGAGGGCAAGCATAATATTATGCAAGGGGCTGTGGGGAGATCATACTTTTGTGGGGGAACACAACATGGTGTGAGGGGCTGTGGGGACATCATAGTTGTGAGTGGAGACAACATACTGTGTGAGGGGCTATAGAGGCATCATTTAGCTTGTGGGGACATTATACTGTGTGAGGGGCTGTGGAGGCATCCTATTGTTTGTGGGGGTCTGTGGGAAGATTATACAGTGTGAGTTGTGGTGGGGGTCATCATATTGTTTGTGGTGGGCTGTTTGGACATGATACTGTGTGAAGGGCTGTGGGAAAATGTGGGGACATTATACTATGCGAAGGACTGTGGAGGCTGTTATGATCCTTAATGGCTGAGGATCACAAATAGACCAGCAAGTGAATAAACTAAGGACGAGCTCTAGGGAGATGATAACTGGACTGATCGCAAATCTGAACCTATCCAAAACAACTAGAGGTAGCCGGTGAACGTGCCTAAAAAATTCCTAGACGTCTCGAGCCAGCCTGAGGAACTAGCTACCCCTAAAGAGAAAGAAAGACCTCGCTTGCCTCCAGAGAAATAATCCCCAAAGATATGGAAGCCCCCAACAAATATTAACGGTGAAGTAAGAAGAAGGCACATACATAGGGATGAAATCAGATTCAGCAAAAGAGGCCCACTAGTACTAGAAAGCAGAAAATAGAGCAGGGGTCTATGCGATCAATAAAAAACCCTTACAAAATATCCATCCTGAGATTTCAAGAACCCACACACCAACTAACGGTGTGTGGGGAGAAACTCAGCCCACTAGAGCAACCAGCAAGCGAGGGAATTACATTTTAGCAAGCTGGAACAGAAAACATGAAAAACACTGCTGATAAAAAAATGAGCAAACAAAACTTAACTTGAGCTGGATGGACTGGGAGCAAGGTAGTTAGAAGGAATCTAAGTAGCACTGAATACATCGACAGCCGGCAACAAGTGGAAGTAAAACAGAGCTATATAGGAACCTCCCAGAGGATAACGAACCAGCTGATAGCCAGAGACCAGCAGGATAACAGACAAAGCCACCAGGGGGAGCCCAAAGCAAAAGTCACACCATACCACCAGTGACCACAAGAGGGAGCCTGAACACAGAGTTCACAACAGTACCCCCCCCCTTGAGGAGGGGTCACCGAACCCTCATGAAAACCGCCAGGGCGATCAGGATGAGCCACATGGAAGGCACAAACCAAATCGGCCGCATGAACATCAGAGGCGACAACCCAAGAATTATCCTCCTGACCATAGCACTTCCATTTAACCAAATACTGGAGCCTCCGTCTAGAAATACGAGAATCCAAGATCTTCTCCACCACGTATTCCAATTCTCCCTCAACCAGCACCGGGGCAGGAGGCTCAACCGGAGGAACCACAGGCACCACATACCTCCGCAACAACGAGCGATGGAACACATTATGAATAGCAAATGATGCTGGGAGGTCCAGACGAAATGACACAGGGCCAAGGACTTCCAGAATCTTATAAGGACCGATAAACCGAGGCTTGAACTTAGGAGAGGAGACCTTCATAGGAACGAAGAGAGAAGACAACCACACCAAGTCCCCAACGCGAAGTCGGGGACCCACACAGCGACAGCGGTTGGCAAAGAGCTGAGCCTTCTCTTGAGACAGCTTCAAATTGTCCACCACATGATTCCAAATCTGATACAACCTATCAACCACAACATCCACTCCAGGACAGTCAGAAGGCTCCACCTGACCCGAGGAAAAACGGGGATGAAACCCCGAATTACAAAAAAAGGAGAAACCAAAGTAGCAGAACTAGCCCGATTATTAAGGGCAAACTCGGCCAACGGCAAAAAAGTAACCCAGTCGTCCTGATCAGCAGAAACAAAACATCTTAAATAAGTCTCCAAGGTCTGATTAGTTCGCTCGGTTTGGCCATTCGTCTGAGGATGGAAGGCCGACGAAAAAGACAAATCAATGCCCAATTTAGCACAAAAGGTCCGCCAAAATCTAGACACAAACTGGGATCCTCTGTCAGAAACAATGTTCTCAGGAATCCCGTGCAAACGAACCACATTTTGAAAAAACAGTGGAACCAACTCGGAGGAGGAAGGCAACTTAGGCAAGGGCACCAAATGGACCATCTTAGAAAAACGATCACACACCACCCAGATGACAGACATTCTCTGAGAGACAGGGAGATCAGAAATAAAATCCATGGAAATGTGCTTCCAAGGCCTCTTCGGGACAGGCAAAGGTAACAGCAAACCACTGGCTCGAGAACAGCAAGGCTTAGCCCGAGCACAAATACCACAAGACTGCACAAAGGAACGCACATCCCGCAACAAGGAAGGCCACCAAAAAGACCTGGCCACCAAGTCTCTGGTACCAAATATTCCAGGATGGCCCGCCAACACCGAAGAATGAACCTCGGAGATGACTCTGTTGGTCCATCTATCCAGGACAAACAGTCTCTCCGGTGGACAGCGATCAGGTCTATCCGCCTGAAACTCTTGCAGCACACGTCGCAAATCTGGGGAGACGGCAGACAAAATCACCCCTTCTCTAAGGATACCAGCCGGCTCTGAATCTCCAGGAGAGTCAGGCACAAAACTCCTAGAAAGAGCATCAGCCTTCACATTCTTCGAACCAGGCAGGTACGAAACCACGAAATCAAAACGAGAGAAAAACAACGACCAACGAGCCTGTCTGGGATTCAGCTGATTGGCCGACTCGAGGTAAATCAAATTCTTGTGATCAGTCAAGACCACCACACGATGCTTAGCTCCCTCGAGCCAATGTCGCCACTCCTCAAATGCCCACTTCATAGCCAACAACTCCCGATTACCGACATCATAATTCCGCTCGGCAGGCGAAAACTTTCTTGAAAAGAAAGCACATGGCTTCATCACAGAGTCATCGGAGCTTCTCTGCGACAAAACAGCCCCCACTCCAATCTCGGAAGCATCAACCTCCACCTGGAAGGGAAGTGAGACATCTGGCTGACATAAGACCGAAGCCGAAGAAAACCGGCGCTTCAGCTCCCGAAAGGCCTCCACAGCCGCAGAGGACCAATTAGTCACATCAGAACCTTTCTTGGTCAAATCCGTCAAAGGCTTAACAACACCAGAAAAATTAGCTATGAAGCGACGGTAAAAATTAGCAAAACCCAAGAACTTCTGAAGACTTAACAGATGTAGGCTGCGTCCAGTCATGAATAGCCTGAACCTTGACTGGGTCCATCTCAATAGTAGAAGGAGAAAAAATGAAACCCAAAAAAGAAATCTTCTGGACTCCAAAAAGACATTTTGAGCCCTTCACAAATAAAGCATTGTCACGCAGGACCTGAAAGACCATCCTGACCTGCTTAACATGAGACTCCTAATCATCCGAAAAAACCAGAATATCATCCAGATACACAATCATAAACTTATCCAGATATTCACGGAAGATATCGTGCATAAAGGACTGAAAGACTGAAGGAGCATTAGAAAGTCCAAAAGGCATCACCAGGTACTCAAAATGGCCTTCAGGCGTATTAAAGGCAGTTTTCCATTCATCACCCTGTTTTATACACACAAGGTTATACGCACCACGAAGATCTATCTTGGTGAACCAACTAGACCCCCTAATGCGAGCAAACAAATCAGTTAACAATGGCAAAGGATACTGAAATTTGACCGTGATTTTATTCAAAAGGCGATAATCAATACAAGGTCTCAGGGAACCATCCTTCTTAGCCACAAAAAAGAATCCTGTACCAAGAGGGGAAGAGGATGGGCGAATATGTTCCTTCTCCAAAGACTCCTTTATATAACTCCGCATGGCAGCATGCTCCGGCACAGATAAATTGAAAAGTCGTCCCTTAGGAAACTTACTACCAGGAATCAAATTTATAGCACAATCACAGTCCCTATGAGGAGGTAGAGAATTGAGTTTGGGCTCCTCAAATACATCCTGGTAGTCTGACAAAAACGTAGGGACTTCAGAAGGAGTGGACGAAGCAATTGACACCACAGGAGCGTCACCATGAATTCCCTGACAACCCCAACTTGACACAGACATAGCTTTCCAATCCAGGACTGGATTATGAGTCTGCAACCATGGTAGACCCAACACGACGACATCATGCAAATTATGCAATACAAGAAAGCGAATCACCTCCTGATGAACAGGAGTCATGCACATGGTCACTTGTGTCCAGTACTGAGGTCTATTCGTAGCCAATGGTGTAGAGTCAATTCCCCTTAGTGGAATAGGGAATTTTAAAGGCTCCAAATCAAAACCACAGCGCCTGGCAAATGACCAATCCATCAGACTCAGGGCAGCACCTGAATCTACAAAGGCATTAACCGGGTAAGATGACAGGGAACAAATCAGGGTAACAGACAAAATGAACTTAGGCTGTAAAGTACCAATGGTGACAGATTTATCAACCTTTTTTTGCGCTTAGAGCATGCTGAGATAACATGAGCTGAGTCACCACAGTAAAAGCACAACCCATTTTGCCGTCTATAATTTTGCCGTTCACTTCTGGTCAGAATTCTGTCACATTGCATAGATTCAGGTGTCTGTTCAGAAGACACCACCAAATGGTGCACAGGTTTGCGCTCCCGCAACCGCAGATCAATCTGAATGGCCAGAGTCATTGACTCATTCAGACCTGCAGGCGTAGGGAACCCCACCATGACATTCTTAATGGCTTCAGAAAGACCTTCTCTGAAATTAGCAGCCAGGGCACACTCATTCCACTGAGTAAGCACCGACCATTTCCGAAATTTCTGGCAGTACACCTCTGCTTCATCTTGCCCCTGCGAGAGGGCCAATAACGCTTTCTCAGCCTGGTTCTCAAGATTAGGTTCCTCATAGAGCAATCCAAGGGCCAGAAAAAACGCATCTACACTAAGCAATGCAGGATCCCCTGGCGCCAATGCGAAGGCCCAATCTTGTGGGTCACCACGCAAAACGGAAATGATAATCTTAACTTGCTGTACGGCATCACCAGAGGAACGAGGTTTCAAAGAAAGAAACAACTTACAATTGTTCTTAAAATTCAGGAACCTAGATCTATCTCCAGAAAACAACTCCGGAATAGGTATTCTAGGCTCAGACATAGGACTGTGAACAACAAAATCCTGAATACTTTGAACCCTAGCAGCAAGATGATCCAGACTGGAAGCCAAGCTCTGGACATCCATGTCAGCAGCTGAACTCAGAGCCACACCAAGATTAAGAGGAGGAGAGAAGCTAGCACAGCAGCTAGACACACGGCAACAACAAGAAAATAAAAAAATTTCTCAAGGCTCCTTTTCTCCTGCTTCTGCCATGCAATTAACACTTTGTAGGCCGGCTGTACTGTTATGATCCTTAATGGCTGAGGATCACAAATAGACCAGCAAGTGAATAAACTAAGGACGAGCTCTAGGGAGATGATAACTGGACTGATCGCAAATCTGAACCTATCCAAAACAACTAGAGGTAGCCGGTGAACGTGCCTAAAAAATTCCTAGACGTCTCGAGCCAGCCTGAGGAACTAGCTACCCCTAAAGAGAAAGAAAGACCTCGCTTGCCTCCAGAGAAATAATCCCCAAAGATATAGAAGCCCCCAACAAATATTAACGGTGAAGTAAGAAGAAGGCACATACATAGGGATGAAATCAGATTCAGCAAAAGAGGCCCACTAGTACTAGAAAGCAGAAAATAGAGCAGGGGTCTATGCGATCAATAAAAAACCCTTACAAAATATCCATCCTGAGATTTCAAGAACCCACACACCAACTAACGGTGTGTGGGGAGAAACTCAGCCCACTAGAGCAACCAGCAAGCGAGGGAATTACATTTTAGCAAGCTGGAACAGAAAACATGAAAAACACTGCTGATAAAAAAATGAGCAAACAAAACTTAGCTTGAGCTGGATGGACTGGGAGCAAGGTAGTCAGAAGGAATCTGAGTAGCACTGAATACATCGACAGCCGGCAACAAGTGGAAGTAAAACAGAGCTATATAGGAACCTCCCAGAGGATAACGAACCAGCTGATAGCCAGAGACCAGCAGGATAACAGACAAAGCCACCAGGGAGAGCCCAAAGCAAAAGTCACACCATACCACCAGTGACCACAAGAGGGAGCCTGAACACAGAGTTCACAACAGGAGGCATCATATTGTTTATGGGGAGATGTGGGGACATTATACTGTGTAAGGAATTGTGGAGGCATCACACTGTTTGTGGGGAGTTGTTGGGACAGTACACTGTGTGATGGGCTGTGGAGGCATCATATGGTTTGTGGAGGGATGTGGGGACATGATACTGTGTGAAGGGCTGTGGGGACATTATACTGTGTGAAGGGCTGTGGGGACATTATACTGTGTGAGGAGCTGTGGAGGCATCACATTGTTTTGTGGGGAGTTGTGGGGACATCATACTGTGTGAGGGGCAGTGGAGGCATCACATTGTTTTGTGGGGAGTTGTGGAGACATTATACTGTGTGAGGGGCAGTGGAGGCATCACATTGTTTTGTGGGGAGTTGTGGGGACATTATACTGTGTGAGGGGCAGTGGAGGCATCACATTGTTTTGTGGGGAGTTGTGGAGACATTATACTGTGTGAGGGGCAGTGGAGGCATCACATTGTTTTGTGGGGAGTTGTGGGGACATTATACTGTGTGAAGGGCAGTAGAGGCATCAGTGTTTTGTGGGGAGTTGTGGGTACATTATACTGTGAGGGGCAGTGGAGGCATCACATTGTTTTGTGGGGAGTTGAGGGGACAATATACTGTGTGAGGGGCAGTGGAGGCATCACATTGTTTTGTGGGGAGTTGAGGGGACAATATACTGTGTGAGGGGCAGTGGAGATATCACATTGTTTTATGGGGAGTTGTGGGAACATTATACTGTGTGAGGGGCAGTGGAGGCATCACATTGTTTTGGCGGGAGATGTGGGGACATTATACTGTGTGAGGGGCAGTAGAGGCATCACATTGTTTTGCGGGGAGTTGTGGGGACATTATACGGTGAGAGGGGCTGTGGAGGCATCATATTGTTTGTGAGTTGTTGTGGAGACACTATTCTGTGTGTGGAGAGCTGATTCTTATTATCCCTGGCATGGACAATAATAATAAAGGAAAAAAAACAGTGACCATGAGAGGAAAGTGATGACCATAAACATGATGAATGGAGAGGAAGAAAATCAACACGCAGAAGAGACAGGAGGACGATCATCAAGAAGATGGACAGAGAGGAAAAGGATGAAAATCAACACCACGAGAGATAGGAGGATGATCATCAATAAGAAGGATGGAGAAGAAGAGGATAAAATTCAAAAACTTCCCTGGTCGTGTCAACTGTTGGGTTTGAGTTTTTAAAAAGTACGTCTGCAGTGACCACCTGAATGATGGAGAAGTCATGGACAAGCTGGGAGAACTTGACAGAAGACATCCGATAAGCATGGTTGGTGGTGATTTGTAGTCACTGTTGGTGAAGGCAAATATGGAACTTTATGGCCAGATTAATCTTTCCACGGTGGATATAAAAAGTCAATGATATACAAAAAGCAATATGAGAAGCCATCAAATTAATTATTTATTTTTATGGCTCTGGGTGGTGTTCCTAAGGTTTAGAACTTAATAAACAACAGATACAACATTTAGCATGTATGTTAAGGCTTGGGTAGACGAAAAATGGCAAATTATTGCCTCAAAAATGAATTCCATAACGTATGAGAACCTCTCATAAAAAACTATAAATGTGGAGACCACAGGAAAGTATCTGGAAAGAGATGAAATGTAAGAACACAATAACTTGGCCAGAAATGTATGAAGTCCTTATGTTCCTGCTGGACTCTACACCTCAAAAATGTTTACATTCTGTTTTCTTTTAGCTTCGCTTCTCTTTTTGTCCAGCAAAAAAAAAATCCAAAATATTTGATTGCAAAAATAACAAAATGTAAAATATTTTACGATATTTTGGTGAGAAAAAGATACATTTTAAGTCCATTTACATAAACCTCAAGCATTGGAACCCATTTTATTATATTATAACTTATTGTATAGCGGTCAGCTGAAGAAAATACGAGGGAGAGTTTTTTTAATTTTTTATTTTTTTAAGGGATGTAATATAAGAACTGGTGAATTCCCACAAAACACCAGAAATCCGAGCCGAAAAAAGTTCCAAGCCATCAATTCATTTTATATCAGATTGTGCAGTAAACTGAGAACAAATAGCTTTTCCAAACCGAAAAAAAAAAAAAAACAAAGCAAGACAATGCAGCGAATATATCCGAAATCTGCCAGTTAGCTGGAAGTAATCAGGACATAAAGGCTACTCAGCATTAAAACTGTGTAATTTGAGACAGCCCCAAGGAATCCCGCCTCAGCCACCATTCAGCAGTGGGTTATGAATACTTTGTCTCACTTTTCCTACCAGGTGCTGGAACGTTTCCACATAGTCGCGCACCAGCTAATGTCAAGTAGAAGTTCATCAGAAAATTGTTCCAGTTAGCGAGCAGCTTTTTTTTTATCTGTTATCTCCGCAGAGGCTTTTTGTGAATTTTTATAATATATTTTTTTTTTTTTTAAGAAAAAAAAAAAAACCACATCGGATGCAAAACTATTGTCACATTACAAATTCACAAAGAATTTCTACTTAAGTCAGATTTATTGCAATTACGGTCTGAAAAAAAAAAAGTTATTGTTTTCTCTTAGGACCTGAAATGTAATGTAAAAGCCAGAAGGACCACAGGAAAAAATAAATTATGGCATGCCCCGAAAAAGTGATAGGTTCTAAAAGAGAATGTACATGATGGCATGCCCCGAAAAAGTGATAGGTTCTAAAAGAGAATGTACATGATGGCATGCCCTGAAAAAGTGAAAGATTCTAAAAGAGAATGTACATGATGGTATACCCTGAAAAAGTGAAAGATTCTAAAAGAGAATGTACATGATGGTATACCCTGAAAAAGTGATAGGTTCTAAAAGAGAATGTACATGATGGTATACCCTGAAAAAGTGATAAGTTCTAAAAGAGAATGTACATGATGGCATGCCCCAAAAAAGTGATAGGTTCTAAAAGAGAATGTACATGATGGCATGCCCCGAAAAAGTGAAAGATTCTAAAAGAGAATTTACATGATGACATGCCCCAAAAAAGTTAAAGGTTCTAAAAGAGAATGTATCAAGACTTATCGCTGATCTGCAAAATTGGTGACAATTGAGTGATCCCTGGATGTCCTACTGCTGCCCCCTGCTAATCAGGAGATTGGGGGTCCCAAGTGTTCTGTTTGTAAAGGGTAGAAGTCATGCATGTTCAATACTGAACAGGTTGGGTAATAAAAATGTGATCTTTTGAGGTCCAAATTCTGGGACCCCAATTAATCATGAGAATAAAGGTTGTGAGCCAAGGGGTGGTTTTACATGTGCAATGCTTCAAAAGTGTGAATGCTGGAGATCTGACTAATGAGACCCCCACCAATCACAGGAATGGAGGCCATGAGCCTTCTGTTTAAATGAGGTGTTGGTCGCGCATGCGCACCGCAACACAGGATATATTTCAGTTGTGTGATTACTGGAGATCCGAAAGATGATCATGAGAATGGGGGTCCTTCTGTTCAATGGGTTGGTGCTTACGGATGGGCGCTGTAGGACAAATGAGAATGGGGGTCATAAGTCTCCTGTTTGAATGGGTCAGTGGTTACGGATGGACACTATAGGATATTTGAGAATGGAGGTCCTTCTGTTGAATGAGTTGGTGGTTACTCTTGGGCGCTGTAGGACAAATGAGAATGGAGGTCCTAGGTCTCCTGATTGAATGGGTCATTGGTTACAGATGGGCACTATATGATAAATGAGAATGGAGGTCCTAGGTCTCCTGTTTGAATGGGTTGGTGGTTATGCATTGGGACTGTAGGACAAATGAGAATGGAGGTCCTAGGTCTCCTGATTGAATGGGTCAGTGGTTACGGACGGGCACTATAGGATAAATGAGAATGGGGGTCCTAGGTCTCCTGATTGAATGGGTTGTTGGTTATGGATGGGCACTATATGATAAATGAGAATGGGGTCATAAGTCTCCTGTTTGAATGGGTTGGTGGTCACGGATTGGCACTGTAGGATGAGAATGGGGGTCCTAGGTCTCCTGTTTGAATGGGTCGATGGTTACGCATGGGCACTGTAGGACAAATGAGAATGGGGGTCCTAGGTCTCGTGTTTGAAAGGGGTGATGGTTGCGCATGTGTACGGCTGCACAGAATAAGTGGCGAATGTGTGATCTTTGTATGTCCATCCACTGGGACCAACACTGAATATGAGAATAGGAGTCCTTAGTCTCCTGTTTAAATGGGGGGTGGTTCCACATGGACGCTGCAGGACAGGATAGTGACAAATGTGTGATTGCTGGAGGTTCAACTTCCAGTGCCCTCACAAATCCTGAATGTTCTGCGTTGATCACGCATGAGCTCCATTGCACAGGACAAGTGACAATGTGTGATCGGTGGAGGTCTGACTGCTGGGGACCCCCAGTGATCATAGGAATGGGGGTCCTGAGTCTTCTATTAAAATGGGATGGTGGTTGCCTGTGTACACTGCAGCAAAGAATAGGTGATCACTTTAGGTTCAATCGCTGAGACCCCCCACAGACCAAAAGAATCCAGTTAGGTGCAATGAAGCTCTATTCATAGTTTATGGGATGGATAAAAATAATGGCGCTATCAAAGTGAGTAATATAAATAAATAAAAGTTTAAAAAGTTCTTTATTTTTGTCCTTAACCTTTTTTTCACTTCATTCATTTACCACTTTTCAAACAGTTGTAAAAGTTGTCGTAAATTTATTCTAGTCACCTCCTTGGAGTGATTTTATGTACGCCAGATATTTTGCCACAATTTCTACCACCATGTTGGAACTCTTGTACAAAAAAAAAATAGCACCTTTCACAAAATGGTGCTACAAATTGCGCCAAAATATCTGGTGCACATTCAATCACTAGATGGGGGAGGGGGCGCAAAATACATTTGTGCCAGATTTTGTGACTTTGTGAAAAGTCGCAAATGATGAATCAGGCAAAAGCATCTGGAAATGCTAAACCCGCAAAAATTTAAAAGCAACAATTTTTCTTTCAGACTCATTGTGTTTTATTTTTATTTTTACTGCTTAAAAGATCTCTGATTGACTTGATTGAATAGGAAAAAACATCCAGAGTGTGAAAACCTAAACACCTGTGAAAATATAAAACTCTAAAGCAGGTGGAGATGCTTAATTAGGATCCATTCTGAATATCTCAGCTCGATAGATTACCTCGCCGTCAATATACCAAAAATATACTGTTTCGAGTAAATACACTTCATTAAATGTGTCTGTTGTGGTAAATGCTCTCAAAATTAGAAAAGATACAACATTTGGGGTGGACTTCACCAAAGCAAGTCATAAGTACTCTTGTTTTATTACCACTGTTCCCCAAAGATTTCAGTTTTTGTTCTTTTGTAAAACCGCAATATCCTCTGGGGCGTGTCTTCAGGCTCCTCCATATTGTTATTCTGTGAGCCACGCCTCCTTGTAAAGATTAACACTACTTAGAAAGGCCAATATCTTAGGAACTGTACAGTGGATTTACAGAAAAGAAAATGAAAACTTGGGGGGAGGGGCATGATCCCTAACATAAGAGTAAAAAATTGACACTTGATTTTATTTTATTTTTTAACTGGTAAGAAATCCACTTTAAGGCCTCATCTCCATGGCAAAGTGGGAATGGAGTCTGTGCAGTGACACACAAAAATCCCTAGAGTTATGGCAAGGAAACATAGAAGGATAGATAAACAGACAGACAGATAGATAGGTAATAGATAGATAGAAAACAGATAGATAATAAGATAATAGATAGGTATCAGATAGATAGGTAATAGATAGATAATATAGATAAATATGGTATAGATAGATAATAAATAGATATATATAGATAATAGATAAATAATAGATAGATAACATAGATAAATATGGTATAGATAGATAATAGATAGATAAATAGATACATAGATAAATCAATAGATAATAGATAGATATATAGATAATAGATGATAGATAGATAGATAATAGATAGATCTATAGATAATAGATAGATAATAGAGATGGATAGATAATAGTTAGATAATATAGATAAATGTGGTATAGATAGATAAATAGATATATAGATAGATAAATAGATAGATAGATAGAAAGATTTCCAAAATTCTTCCCCGTCCCTCTGATATATCATACGTTGTTTTTCACATTGATGGTCACAGCTCTGACTGTATTGTGACTTGTGTGATGTAGCACGGTGCCTGGGATCGGAGCCTGAGCTGTATACGGCGTATATATAACACTACACTCCGCCGCTCGTGGTGTTTTCAGCTTCCTGATGGATATAACGGGTGTATTTTAGAATAATGCATCCAGCAGAAGTCCCTCAGCTCCACATATTCTGGTAGCTGCCTCCTTCAGCTCGATGTAAAAATCATTACAGCGCTTTGTACTGTGTGAGTACCCCTGCCTGTGAGTCAGCGCCCCCGAGCCCTCACTTCCTTTCCAATCAATGATATGACGGGTTCACATAGTTATAAACCTTATCACTGATATTAAACTACAGGTCAGATTATATACACAAGAACATCTAGTGGAAGTCCCAAATCTCTGGGGTCTGCCCTCTCCCCACAAATGCGGGGCCCAAAATGCCTGTTCTTGGGAAAGGACGTGCCTTACCCTGTTCTCTGACTGAGAACTGAGATTTAGGGATCCTCATCCCAAAGTTTAGTGGACCTCCATGTAACTTACATTTTTAACCTCTCTCATTGACGGAGTAAAAGGTTTTTCTGTTGGGTCAAATCCAGTCGCATAACTAGAGACCGATGAATGTTTGCCCCAATCCTTTACTAATGTTCCCCATCAAGGGCCCCTTTCTGGTATATATGTTCCCCATCCTAGACTCAACCTGATTTATATGTCCTCCATCCTATATGTCCCCAATCCTGAGCCCCTTACTGGTATATATGTCCTCATTCTGGTTTATACGGTATGTCCTCATTCTGGAATATATGTCCCCCCTCCTGGAATATATGTCCTCATTCGGTATATATGTCCTCCATTCTGAAATATATGTCCCTCATCCTGGGCCGTTTTCAGATATATACATGTCTCCAATCCTGGTATTAATGTCTCCCACCCTGGTATACATGTCTCGTATATTGGTATATATGTCTCCCATCCTGATATATACTGTATGTCCTCATCCAGTAATATACAGTATGTTTCCCATCCTGGTATACATGTCTTCCATCCTGGTATCTTATCTTTAATAATAATCTTTATTTTTTATATAGCGCTAACATATTCCGCAGCACTTTACAGTTTTGCACACATTATCATCTAAATTCCCTATCAGTATGTCTTTGGAATGTGGGAGGAAACCGGAGTACCCGGAGGAAACCCACGCAAACACGGGGAGAACATACAAACTCCTTGCAGATGTTGTCCAAGGTGGGATTAGAATCCAGGACTCCAGCGCTGCAAGGCTGCAGTGCTAACCACTGAGCCACCGTGCTGCCCTGTGCTGCATGTCTCTTATCTTGGTATATATGTCTCCATTCCTGAGCCCATCCTGGTATATACAGTATGTCCTCAACCAGTAATATATGCCCCCCATCCTGGTATACATGTCCTTCATCCAGGTATACATGTCTCCCATCCTGGTACATGTCTCCCATTCTGGTATATATGTCTCCTATTCTGGTATACATGTCTCCCATCCTGATATACATGCCTCCCATCCTGGTACATGTCTCCCATCCTGATATACATGTCTCTCATCCTGGTATACATGCCTCCCATCCTGGTATACATGTCTCCCATCCTGATATACATGTATCTCATCCTGGTATACATGTCTCCCATCCTGATATACATGTATCTCATCCTGGTATACATGTCTCCCATCCTGATATACATGTATCTCATCCTGGTATACATGTCTCCCATCCTGGTACATGTCTCCCATCCTGGTATACAAGTCTCCCATCCTGATATACATGTCTCCCATCCTGGTATACATGTCTCCCATCCTGATATACATGTATCTCATCCTGGTATACATGTCTCCCATCCTGATATACATGTATCTCATCCTGGTATACATGTCTCCCATCCTGGTACATGTCTCCCATCCTGGTATACAAGTCTCCCATCCTGATATACATGTCTCCCATCCTGGTATACATGTCTCCCATCCTGATATACATGTATCTCATCCTGGTATACATGTCTCCCATCCTGGTACATGTCTCCCATTCTGGTATATATGTCTCCCATTCTGGTATATATGTCTCCCATGCTATCCACTGAGCCACCGTGCTGCCCCGTGCTGCATGTCTCTTATCTTGGTATATATGTCTCCATTCCTGAGCCCATCCTGGTATATACAGTATGTCTTCAACCGGTAATATGTGCCCCCCATCCTGGTATATATGTCCTTCATCCTGGTATATATGTCTCCCATCCTGGTATACATGTTTCTTATCTTGGCATATATGTCTCCGATCCTGAGCCCATCCTGGTATATATGTCCTCAGCAGTAAGATATGTCTCCCATCCTGGGCCCTTTTCTCACATATATGTCCCCCATCCTGGTATAGATGCCCCCCATCCTTAGCCCCTTTCCAGTATATATGTTTCCATTTCTGCATCTGCATAAAAAATAAAAAAAATAACGTTCTACTCAGCTCTCTCGACATGGGATGTCCTCTTCTATAGTCAGCACAAAGTCTGGCAAAGTCTGACATTAGCATGCCTGCTATGGTGAAGCATGATGTCACTCCCATGTGACGCCAATGCCTGGCCCACCAGCGTCAGTTGCCGGCCTCTGTCAGTCAGAGACTGGGTGAGATTACAGCAGCGAAGGGAGTCGGAGAATCTCTGCACCGCAATACACTTCAGCTGAATGTGTGTCCTCACTCGCACATCCTGTTGAAGCAGGATCTGGCATCAAAGAGCCCCCCTCCCACGCAGTCCCAGTTACACCCTCTGCAATTGTGATTGCTACACACTCTGGTCAAATCCCTTTAAAATTTCTTTATTGTGACAATTTTTTACATAATTTTTTATAGAAAGAGAAGCTGAGCAGACTGATATATAGGCTTGTGGTAGAAAATGTATTATAACTTGCATTTTAAGCATTTAAATCCCTATTATTACCAAAAGTCCAGTGGGCGGTTCTACTCTGAAATTGACAGCTTTCATTGATTGTAAACAGGAATAGTGGTCAATTGTGGATTAAAACTGCCCACTAGATTGTGAAGAAAAGAGCAAGCTTCTAATCAATAATTGACAGCTCGCTTTGTACATACAGAGAAGGCTGCCAGTAAAAGTCGGGTCAAGTACAAGTCGGGTCCAGCAGAGGTCAGGACCAGTACAGGTGCAGTTCAGTAAAAGTCTGGTCCAGTTGAAGACAGATCAAGTAGAAGACTAGAACAAGTCCGGTCCAGTAGAAGTCTAAACCAATCGAAGTCTAGTGTAGTAGACCTTTTGTACACTCCAAGTTTGATCCAGCACAAGTTTGGTCCAGTACAAATGTCGGCTTCAGTACAAGTGTCAGCTCTACTACAAGTCGGGTCAAGTACAAATCGAGTTGAGTACAAGTCGGGTCAAGTACAGGTCTTGACCAGTACAAGTCGGGACCAGTACATGTCAGGTCCATTACATCTTGGGTCCAGTATAGGTCCGGTCCAGTATAGGTCCGCTGCAGTACAGGTCCGGTCCAGTTGAACGCTGATGATTACGAATATAATATGAACACTAAAATATGTCATAAATGTCTGGAGATTTTGTAATTTGAGGGGCAAGTGCCCCTTCTATGTCTGTGTGGGTCACTGTTTACAGCCAACTATGGTCCCAGTGCCGATCCCCTTCTGCACCGTGCTCCTTCCAGTAAACACTTTCCAGTTGAAGTGTTTTCAATGATGCCCCATCCCCCCAGATTTCCAGCAAAGCCCCTTCAGAGCAAGGCCTTGGATCTTTCCTTTTAAATGCTAATAGTATCCACCGGCATCCTAAAGATTGCTACCAGCTATCAGAAGGAAACTGCAAGTGTGCGCTTTGTTTCTGGCGCTCCCCATCCTTCAATATGCTCAGATTTTAATTAACCCCTGTGGGGGCGGAGGGAACGCAGACGTTGCTTACTTGGCGTATTCCCTGCTCCCGTCTTCCTTCCTCCACGCTTTAGTATGGCACACACAAAGGGATGACAGCAGAGTGTCCTTACACAGACACGGCAGACATGTCTAGCTGCAGGACATGGGATGGAAGAATCAGTTTTTGGTATTTGAAAGCAGTCATTTCTTTCCCTCCAGGCCGAGGAATGTGAGGCACATCTGCGGCCCTTTGATTTTTGCCATTATCTCATCTAAACATAAAACCCTCGCCATAAATCGATAATTAAATATGGACTGAATTGGCGAGAATGAACGCAAATGTCCTGGGGTCAAGACAACTCCTATAACGAAGGATGAATACAAAAACTTCTTAAAGGGGTTTTACTAAAAATAATGTTTTACATCTTATTTTATAAAATTGAGTGGGCTACTACTTAGAGAACAACGGTTTTGGTCACATGATTTGTTGTGTATTATACTGCCCAGTCATCTGGCTATTATATAGTCTTTTATAGCCTATCTATTAATTTACGGAAGGGTTCACCATTTTCATACATTTTGCCAAGAACTTAGAAATGAGCAAAATTTGAATTTGCCAGTTTTCAACTTAAAAAAAATCCATACACTGTGAATGGCAATTACTGCAAAGAATCCAATTCTAAGAATCTATTACTAAGCTGTGAGATCTCACTATCCAGTTTTATCCTAAAACGGCTGCTGCATTCCCTGCCTTAGCTTTTATACAGGCTTTGATAATTCCTTCATCCTGATTGGCTATGCTGTATAACATGTAACATGATAGCTGTAAAGCATTATTGAAAAGTTCACAGGGCTGCGCCTGAGTTCATGCGAGTCTTCTCAATCTTTTACTTTGGATAAAATAGCGGCAGACATTTTTTTGTGATTCACAAATAGTTTTGAATTTTTCCTAAAATTTGACACAAATTTGATTTGTTCACATTTATAAGGTCTTCAATTTACCAAAATATTCAATACATTATCTAATCATGCTTGGAGATCCCTTAAAAAATGTAATTCACATCACAACCATAGCCACGTATACTGTAGCTTAAACATCTCTCAACAGAGCATCACATATTAATTTTCCCATACACACCCATGTATAGCTTAAACATCTCTCAACACAGCATCAAAACATTATTTTCTCATACACAGCCATGTATAGCTTAAACATCTCTAAACAGCGTATCACATCATTATTATTTTCTCATACACAGCCCCATATAGCTTAAACATTTCTCAACAGAGTATCACATAATTTTCTCATACACAGCCACGTATAGCTTAAACATCTCTAAATAGAGCATCACAACATTATTATTTTCTTATACACAGACATGCATAGCTTAAACATCTCTCAACAGAGCATCACATATTAATTTTCTCATACACAGCCAAGTATAGCTTAAACATCTCTAAATAGAGCATCACAACATTATTATTTTCTTATACACAGACATGCATAGCTTAAACATCTCTCAACAGAGTATCACAACATTATTTTCTCATACACAGCCATGTATAGCTTAAACATTTCTCAACAGATCATCACATAATAATTTTCTCATACACAGCCATGTATAGCTTAAACATCTCTCCACAGAGTATCACAAAATTATTATTTTCTCATACACAGCCACATATAGCTTAAATATCTCTCCATAGAGTATCACAAAATAATTATTTTCCCATACACAGCCACACATAGCTTAAACATCTCTCAACAGAGTATCACAACATTATTTTCTCATACACAGCCATGTATAGCTTAAACATTTCTCAACAGATCATCGCATAATAATTTTCTCATACACAGCCATGTATAGCTTAAACATCTCTCCACAGAGTATCACAACATTATTATTTTCTCATACACAGCCACACATAGCTTAAATATCTCTCCACAGAGTATCACAACATTTGTATTTACTCATACACAGCCACACATAGCTTAAACATCTCTCCACAGACCATCACAACATTTTTTATTTTCTCATACACAGCCACATATAGCTTAAACATCTCTCCACAGAGTATCACAAAATTATTATTTTCTCATACACAGCCACATATAGCTTAAAACCCTCTGAACAGTGTATCACAATTTTTTTTATTTTTCAAAGATAGTCATCTTGTGCCAATCATCTCAGGTTACGTTAAGCCAAGAACAAAGGTAAAAAAATGACACCTCTGTATAAGGGCTCATACTATCTATTATATTAGGACTCTACGAAACGTAATGGTTGTATGGAATCAGAATAAAGTACTCATAGAAGTCTATGGGCCTATGAGACTCTACAGTACCAATGTACAAGCCATCTACCTGGCAGCCACGACACACAGCTGGGATAGTGTAAAGTGACTTGGCTATTAGCTAAGTGAATGAGATTGTCATGCTACTCAAATTACATAGAGCTACACTACTGACAAAGACTACTGACGGCTGCCATCTCTGTACCTTTTTATAACTCTAATTCCATACAAAGGGAAACAGAAAACAATGCTTCCAGTGATATCTGCACTGCTCCAAGTACAGGGAATCTGTGTGCGTCTGTAATGGCTCTACCATGCACAGGAGGCAGTGCCGGCTCCAGATTTATACAGGTCCCAGAGGTCCCTTTTTTGCTTTTCATTTTTCCTCTTTGTCTTCCAAGGGCTATAATGAGCTACAGTTTTCATCTTTACTATTTTGGATTCCATATGACTTTCAAATCTCTCATATGATATATATAGTACAGACCAAAAGTTTGGGAACACCTTCTTATTTAAAGATTTTTCTGTATTTTCATGAGTATGAAAATTGTAAATTCACACTGAAGGCATCAAAACTATGAATTAACACATGTGGAATTATATACCGTATTTTTCGCTTTGTAAGACGCTCCAGATTATAAGACGCACCCCAAATTTTGAGGAGAAAAATAGGAAAAAACTTTTTTTATAAATTGGTGGGGCGTCTTATAATCCATGCGTCTTATTACTTACCAGGGGTTGTGGCTGTGGTGGATCAGGGTCCCAGAGTCGTTGCTGGAGGCAGGAGTGGAGCATTGCTGCAGGCTGGGATGAGGGGGTCTGCAGGGGGCTCCTGTGCTGCAGGGGGGCTCCTGTACTGCAGGCTGGGATGAGGGGTCTGCAGGGGGGCTCCTGTGCTGCAAGCTGGGATGAGGGGTCTGCAGGGGGCTCCTGTGCTGCAGGGCTGTCTCGGATGCTGCAGGGCTGTCTCCGGTGCTGCGGGGGGCTCTGGCGACATTTTGTGAAAGGCCAGAGCCCCCGGCAGTTCGTCCATGCGTTCCTGTATGACTGACTCCGGGAAAATGGCCGCGGGAATCTCGAGAGATGAGATCTCAGCGCTGAAATCTCATCTCCCGAGATTCCGGCAGCCATTTTCCCGGAATTAGTCATACTGGAACTCATGGACGAACTGCCGGGGGGCTCTGGTCTTTCACAAAATGTCGCCAGAGCCCCCCGCAGCACCGGAGCCTCCAGCATCACCCGGGGCAGCAGCGGACAACCCTGGCAGCGGCGGCGGACGACAGCGGCGGCGGGCGGTAGCGGCGGCGGACACCCCCTCATCCCAGCCTGTAATGGTAAGCGGTATATCCGCTTTGTTAGATGCACCCACATCTCCCCCCCCAAATTTGGGGGAAATAAAGTGCGTCTTACAAAGCGTAAAATACGGTACTTAACAAAAAAGTGTGAAACTGAAATTATGTCTTATATTTTAGGTTCTTCAAAGTAGCCACCTTTTGCTTTGATGACTGCTTTGCACACTCTTGGCATTCTCTTGATGAGCTTCAAGAGGTAGTCCCAGGGAATGGTCTTCCAACAATCTTGAAGGAGTTCCCAGAGATTCTTAGCACTTGTTGGCCCTTTTGCCTTCACTCTGCGGTCCAGCTCACCTGTTGTGAATTCTGTTCTCGGGCTCCCTCCTGTGGTCATGAGTGGTACTTTGTGAGTTCTGTTCTTGGGCTCCCTCTGGTGGCTTTGAGTGTTAAGGCTAGTCTGTAGCTGAACTCCAGCTGCCTCGTTTCCTGCTAGGTTTGCTGCCTATTTAACTCCACATGGACCTTTACTTGTTGCCTGCTGTCGTTGTATTCAGTACTGGTTCATATCTCTCTGGGACTTCCCTTGTGACCTGTCTCCTCGTGAGAAGCTAAGTTCATGCTAGTCTATTTTTGCTCATTGCTATTTGAAAATGTTTCTCAGTATATGATGAGTTCAGTCCAGCTTGCTTATATGCTATTTGATTGCTAGCTGGAAGCTCTGGGGTGCGGAGTTGCGCTCCTCACATCGTGAGTCGGTGTGGGGGTCTTTTTGTATTCTCTGCGTGGATAATTTTTGTAGTGTTTTATACTGACCGCACAGATTCCTTGCTATCCTCTGACTATTTAGTTATTAGCGGGCCTCATTTGCTAAAACCTATTTTCATTTCTATGTTTGTGTTTTCCTCTTAACTCACAGTCATTATTTGTGGGGGCTGCTCTCACTTTGGGGAAAATTTCTCTGAGGCAAGTGAGGCTTTGTTTCTCTCTAGGGGTAGCTAGTTTCTCAGGCTGTGCAGAGACGTCTAGGCCGAGTTAGGAACGCTCCACGGCTGCCTATAGTGTGTGTTGATAGGATCAGGATTGCGGTCAGTAAAGTTCCCACATCCCCAGAGCTTGTCCTATTTTTTGGTTTACCTATCAGGTCAGTTCATGTGTTCTTACCACCAGAACCATAACAGTACAGCAGGCCACTAAAGTGTTAATGCATCGCAAAAGAGGGATAAGAGAAGCTGTGAGGTTTTTTTTTTTCCTCTGCAGTGTGTTTAGCCTCTATCCTCCCCTTAATCTCTGGGTGGTTCAGGACTCAGCTGCAGATATGGACATTCAAGGTCTGTCCTCTTGTGTGGATCAGCTCGCTACAAGGATACAAAGCATTCAGGATTATGTAATTCACAGTCCTATGTCAGAACCTAAAATACCAATTCCTGAGCTGTTCTCTGGAGATAGGTCTAGGTTTTTGAATTTCAAAAATAACTGCAAATTGTTTCTTTCTCTGAGACCTCGTTCCTCTGGTGACCCTGCTCAGCAAGTTAAAATTATTATTTCTTTGTTACGTGGTGACCCTCAAGATTGGGCATTCTCCCTGGCACCAGGAGATCCTGCATTGTTAAATGTGGATGTGTTTTTTCTGGTGCTTGGATTGCTTTATGAGGAACCTAATCTAGTGGACCAGGCAGAAAAGATTTTGCTGGCTCTCTCTCAGGGTCAGGATGAAGCAGAGGTTTACTGTCAGAAGTTTAGGAAGTGGTCTGTGCTCACTCAGTAGAATGAGTGTGCCCTGGCAGCGATTTTCAGAAAGGGTCTTTCTGAAGCCCTTAAGGATGTTATGGTGGGGTTCCCCACGCCTGCAGGTCTGAATGAGTCAATGTCTTTGGCCATTCAGATTGATCGGCGTTTGCGGGAGCGCAAACCTGTGCACCACCTGGCGGTGTTTTCTGAACCGGCATTACCATAGGCACACTAGGCTTAAGGAACCCTAGTACTTTTACCCCACCCAAATCAAATCATGCGGTGGAAACTTTCATAGACCTCCTGGACAGAGATATCAGGGGAACTATACATGATCAACGACTTGGTCTCCTCCCAGTCAGACACAATCTTAACTCCTCAGAAAAACAAGCACTGGATACATTGAGTGAGAATAGGAACATCATAATCAAACCAGCAGACAAGGGGGGAGCCATTGTCGTTATGAACAAACACCATTATGTTACCGAGGTGAGACGCCAACTCTCCGATACAGGTACCTACAAAAAGCTCCAGGGGGATCCCACATACTCCATACAGCGGAAGATCAATAGTGTAATTGATAAATATATGAGCCTGGGTACTATAGACAGTAAAACCAAGACTTACCTCATTAATCATTATCCAGTGACTCCAGTTCTGTATATTCTCCCAAAGATACCCAAAAATCTTCAGAATCCCCCCGGCCGCCCTATCGTAGCCTCCACTGACTCAGTACTCAATCCCCTCTCTAAATTTCTGGAAAAAGTACTTACACCATACACTCGGTTGACCAGATCCTTCATACTCGATACTAGTGACTTTTTATCTAAAATTCGCAACATTTCTAATATCCCTCCTGACAGCCTCCTATGTACCTTGGATGTCAACAGCCTGTATACCTCTATCGTACACGATAGAGGAATTACAGCTGTCTCACGTACTTTGCAAGAAGCAGGCCTGGACAGGAACTCACACGATCTTTGCATAGATCTTCTGAACCTGGTGCTCAGAGAAAACTTCTTCCTCTTTGAAGATGACTTCTTTGTGCAGACGTGCGGCACTGCTATGGGGTCCAACGTGGCCCCAGCATACGCTAATCTTCACATGGACCACTTTGAGAGGGAGCATGTATACGCCAACCCCACTTTTCAACAAAATGCTTTAATCTGGTACAGATATATCGACGATATATTCTGTATCTGGCGGGGAACCCACACCAGCCTTCAGGAATTTTTTGACACCATCAATACTACTCGACCTGAACTTACCTTCACAATTACATACCACGAGAGTGAGGTCATGTTCTTGGATACCAAAGTCCTTAAGGACGCTTTGGGTAATCTAAATACTGATCTATATTCGAAACCCACTGATTGTAATAGCCTTTTACTCTATAACAGCTGTCACCCTAAATCCATGAAAAATAGTCTCCCAAGATCTCAGTTCAAGAGAGTGTCAAGGATTGTCTCCAATCCTGACCTGAAGGCCACCAGATTAGAGGAAATGTCCAATAAATTCAGGGCACGCAACTACCCAGCCGACCTCCTTAACACCGAATCCACTAGGGCTCTCAATGAAATTGAGGATGGGACAATAAAAACTCAAAAGAACCCAAGACTCCCATTCGTGCATAGTCATCACCCTACGATGCGTAGAGTACATAACCTGATCAGGGCACACTGGCCTCTCTTAACTAGAGCTTATCCCACCATCCCTACATTTAAGGAACCTCCCCTGATGTGCACTAGGAGGCCGAAGAACATAAAGGACAGGGTCGTCAGAGCAGACTTGGGCACACAGAAAACATCGACACATAGAACACTTTCCGGTCAAAAACGCACAGGGACTTTTCCGTGTTTGGGCTGCATGAGCTGCTCAAACGTAATTAAGGGCAGCGAAGTAGTACACCCAAGAACAGGCAAATCGTATAGAATCAAGGACTACTATACCCGTGAAACAAATTTTGTGGTGTATATCATAAAGTGCCCCTGCGGGTTACTTTATGTGGGGGAGACCACCCAAGCGGTTAGGGACCGTATCTCTAACCATAAATCTACTATCCGCTGTGGGAAAGTATGGCTCCCCCTCCCTCTTCATTTCAAAGGAGCCAGCCACAATGTAGCACAATTAAGATTTCAAGTTTTAGAGCGAGTTCCCCGACCTAGGCGAGGAGGGAATCATATAAAATTATTAAAGCAGCGAGAAACCTTTTGGATCTATACGCTCGACACCCTGCACCCACGGGGCTTGAACCACGAGATGGATTGGCTAATTTGACTTTTCTCCTATATAGGCCAACTGACCACCTGCACAACCGTCTTCAATTACAAACGCGTTGTGGTTGGTAAGATACATACCCTAATAGTCCTTTTATAAGTTTCCTTACATGGTTTTTTTTTTTTTTTTTAAATTTCCCCCTTTTTTCCTTCTTTTTTCATTTTCATTTAATTTTTCAATTTTTGTTACCATTTTTTCATCCTCAAGGCCAAAAAATTGTATCCCATTTTATCAACCCCCGTTTCATTTTCATTATTTTTTAGTCTTTATTTTTTACTTTTCAGTTTATATTCATTTTTTCATTTCATTAGTTCATTTCATTTCCTTTATTTCATTACTTTTATTTCATTTCATTTCTTTTCTTTGACTTTTTCCTTATTTTCTTCATTAAGGTTTGGACTCCTACCATTACATATGTTATTGTACTGTATCTCATGTGATTTGCTGTATATGCATTACTATGATGTGTTCACTCGTGCAGCCTTGTGCCCTGTAGAATTGGCATTACTTTGCATTCCCACATAGGGTCCACTTATATTTAGCATATTGTCCCTGAACATCCCTCTTATACTATTAGGGGCACACTGGGAATTACCCAGACAACAGACGCTGATGTTCCCCCATTATACATAGCATTTTAACATGGAGCTGTGGGATCACATGGTATATTGTACGAGCGCTGAAGCATCCACATTCAGACATGAGCACTCCACACACTATTCTGTGTGCACAAGCCGGCCTCATGACCTTTACAGCCCGATTAGCTCATAGACACAAGCGCTGCAAACCAGCGCCCTGTCAGGTGTGGTGTACGCAGGCGCCACTTTGCGTGTTCACACGCAGGGAGGAAACTCTCGTGCGCAGGCGCCGGCTCTGGAAACACACGCAGGCGCTGTATACCAGCGCTCTGCCATGTGTGATGCGCGCAGGCGCCGCTCTGCCTGCCCACACACAGTGAGGCACTCTTGTGCGCAGGCGCCGGCGTCCCCTGACACTTCCAGTCATGTGACCGGCGGGGAAAACAGATAAAACGCCGCTAGCCATACAGCACGCCGAGCTGCCACACCGCCGTGACACAGGACTGTGTCGGCTTCCTCCACTACGCCACCAACGCTTGCCCCCTACCTGCACACAGGATCAGGACGTGAGACTACAGCACAGTGATCTGATAAGTATACCACCAACCTTATGAACTATATAGCTCATACCATCATCCCTTCTATACAGGTGCACTAATCCTGAACCTACAGGCAGCATTTCCCAATATAGTGAAGAGACACCACTGTAACCAGTGGCCAGCACTTGTGGTCCCCTGCAGCAATTGGTGACACAGGTACTGAATTAGATCTTTAACAGACACTATAACGTGTCCTCCATACCATTTTCATATAGGAGACATGGTCCCATGTATAATTGCTCCCCCCTTCTCTTTCCTCACACATAGCACTATACCATCACACTACGTCTGGGACACTGCAAAATATACTGAACGGATACAGGCTGACATCAAGTATTGACTGCATCCACAGGACAGGTATTCCAATAGCTCCATATACCCCACAGTTCTATCTGTCTACACCATTGGGCCTCATTGTTCTTATATGTATATATTGCAGCCACAAGTCTCGGTCCAGCTGCTGATACGGTTTTTGTGTATGGACTTATGTTCGCTAGCACTCCTGCTAGGTCAGTATCTCTATGACGTACTACTCTATTTGGGGTGGAGATAAAAATAACCAACATCTAAGGAGGGAATTACTGTCAATATTACATTATGGGTCGGGCGCAGGCCCCCCTCAGCTATGGACCGTATGAATCTGCTGCCTCTTTATGCTATATTGTTCTTTGCAGGTTATGCCTCTTCATCGTTTTATTTGACTCACCAAATGTAAAGGGTCCTTTCTTTGTATGCAATACAGTTCCAACAGGGTATGTTCTTCCTCCATAATTGGTTTCTCCAGATCCAACATGAACTCCTTCTCTCAAACTCCTCCTCTCGATTGTCTAGCAAATTCATGTATCTTGGAAAATATGTGATTCCGAGTTGATAATCCTTATATAATATGCCCAACTATCGGCGATTGTATCACCGTGATATGGATTTCTTTCTTTTGTGTACAAATTGTAAATATGTATATACTTACTTGTGAGTGACATTATTTTATCTTTCACTTGTTACAGCGATTTTGTGAACAAGGCTACGGGTGAGCCGAAACGTCAATTCGCCAAGAACCTTTTTTCTCTGACACAAATTTAATAAACTTTTGGAATTATGCATTTGAAAACCATACGAGTGCAGTGATCTTTTGATTTTGATGACTTGTGGGACTCAACATCCCGTTCACTAGCACCGTGAACTTCATTGATTGTGTGCTAGCTTTTGCATTACTTTTCTGAACAGAAGCCTGAGTCTATGCAATGTGACAGGATTCTGACCAGAATTGAACGGCAAAATCACAGACGTCAGAATGGGTTGTGCTTTTACTGTGGTGACTCCACTCATGTTATCTCTGACTGTTCTAAGCACACAAAAAGATTCGCTAAGTCTGTCACCATTGGTACTGAACAGCATAAATTCATTTTGTCTGTTACTTTGATTTGCTCTCTGTCATCCTACTCTGTTATGGCTTTTGTGGATTCAGGCGCTGCCCTGAATTTGATGGATTTGTCATTTGCCAGGCGCTGTGGTTTTATCTTGGAGCCATTGCAATTCCCTATTCCACTAAAGGGAATTGATGCTACGCCATTGGCCAAGAATAAGCCTCAGTACTGGACTCAAGTGACTATGTGCATGACTCCTGCACATCAGGAGGTTATTCGCTTTCTGGTGTTACATAATTTGCATGATGTTGTCGTGTTGGGTCTGCCATGGCTGCAGGTTCATAATCCAGTCCTGGATTGGAAAGCAATGTCTGTGTCAAGTTGGGGTTGTCAAGGGGTACATGGCGATGTTCCTTTGGTGTCAATTGCTTCTTCTACTCCTTCTGAAGTCCCTGAATTTATGTCGGATTACCAGGATGTATTTGATGAGCCCAAATCCAGTGCCCTACCTCCTCATAGGGATTGTGATTGTGCTATAAATTTGATTCCTGGTAGTAAGTTCCCTAAGGGTCGACTTTTTAATTTATCTGTACCAGAACATACCGCTATGCGGACTTATATAAAGGAGTCTTTGGAGAAAGGGCATATTCGTCCGTCCTCGTCACCTTTGGGTGCAGGGTTCTTTTTTGTGGCCAAGAAGGATGGTTCTCTGAGACCCTGTATAGATTATCGCCTTCTAAATAAAATCACGGTCAAATTTCAGTACCCTTTGCGTCTGCTGTCCGATCTGTTTGCTCGGATTAGGGGGGCTAGTTGGTTCACCAAGATAGATCTTCGAGGAGCTTATAATCTTGTGCGTATAAAGCAGGGCGATAAATGGAAAACAGCATTTAATACGCCCGAAGGTCATTTTGAGTACTTGGTGATGCCTTTTGGGCTTTCTAATGCCCCTTCCGTGTTTCAGTCCTTCATGCACGACATCTTCCGAGAGTATCTGGATAGATTTATGATTGTGTACCTGGATGATATTTTGGTCTTTTCTGATGATTGGGAGTCTCATGTGAAGCAGGTCAGGATGGTGTTTCAGGTCCTGCGTGCCAATGCCTTATTTGTGAAGGGTTCTAAATGTCTCTTTGGAGTCCAGAAGGTTTCCTTTTTGGGCTTCATTTTTTCCCCTTCTACTATCGAGATGGATCCAGTTAAAGTCCAGGCCATCTATGACTGGACTCAACCTACATCGGTGAAGAGTCTTCAGAAGTTCTTGGGCTTTGCTAATTTTTACCGTCGCTTCATCATCACTAATTTTCCTAGTGTGGTTAAACCTTTGACGGATTTGACTAGAAAGGGTGCTGATGTGACGAATTGGTCTTCTGCGGCCGTTGAGGCCTTTCAGGAGCTGAAACGTCGGTTTTCTTCGGCTCCTGTCTTGCGTCAGCCTGATGTCTCTCTTCCCTTTCAGGTCGAGGTTGATGCTTCTGAGATTGGAGCAGGGGCTGTCTTGTCACAGAGAAGCTCTGATGGCTCGGTGATGAGACCATGTGCTTTCTTTTCTAAAAAGCTTTCGCCTGCCGAGCAGAATTATGATGTTGGTAATCGGGAGTTGTTGGCAATGAAGTGGGCATTCGAGGAGTGGCGACATTGGCTTGAGGGAGCCAAGCATCGCGTGGTGGTCTTGACGGATCACAAGAATTTGATTTATCTCGAGTCTGCCAAGCGGTTAAATCCTAGACAAGCTCGTTGGTCGCTGTTTTTCTCCCGTTTTGATTTCGTGGTTTTGTACCTTCCGGGCTCAAAGAATGTGAAGGCTGATGCCCTTTCTAGGAGTTTTGTGCCTGACTCTCCGGGAGTTTCTGAGCCGGCTGGTATCCTCAGAGAGGGGGTGATTTTGTCTGCCATCTCCCCTGATTTGCGGCGGGTGCTGCAGGAATTTCAGGCCGATAGACCTGACCGTTGTCCACCGGAGAGACTGTTTGTCCCGGATAGATGGACCAGTAGAGTTATTTCCGAGGTTCATTCTTCGGTGTTGGCGGGTCATCCTGGGATTTTTGGTACCAGGGATCTGGTGGCCAGATCCTTTTGGTGGCCTTCCTTGTCGCGGGATGTGCGTTCCTTTGTGCAGTCCTATGGGATTTGTGCTCGGGCCAAGCCTTGCTGTTCTCGTGCCAGTGGATTGCTTTTGCCTTTGCCTGTCCCGAAGAGGCCTTGGACGCATATTTCCATGGATTTTATTTCGGATATTCCAGTCTCTCAGAGGATGTCTGTCATCTGGGTGGTTTGTGATCGTTTTCCTAAAATGGTCCATTTGGTGCCCTTGCCTAAGTTGCCCTCCTCCTCTGATTTGGTTCCGCTGTTTTTTCAGAATGTGGTTCGTTTGCATGGTATTCCGGAGAACATTGTGTCTGACAGAGGATCCCAGTTTGTGTCCAGATTTTGGCGGTCCTTTTGTGCTAAGATGGGCATTGATTTGTCTTTTTCTTCGGCCTTCCATCCTCAGACAAATGGCCAAACTGAACGAACTAATCAGACCTTGGAAGCTTATCTGAGATGTTTTGTTTCTGCTGATCAGGATGATTGGGTGACTTTTTTGCCATTGGCTGAGTTCGCCCTCAATAATCGGGCTAGTTCTGCTAACTTGGTTTCGCCTTTTTTTTGTAATTCTGGTTTTCATCCTCGTTTTTCCTCAGGTCAGGTTGAGCCTTCTGACTGTCCTGGGGTGGATTCTGTGGTGGATAGGTTGCAGCAGATTTGGAACCATGTAGTGGACAATTTGACGTTGTCACAGGAGAAGGCTCAGCGCTTTGCTAATCGCCGTCGCTGTCTGGGTCCCCGACTTCGTGTGGGGGATTTGGTATGGTTGTCATCTCGTTACGTTCCTATGAAGGTTTCCTCTCCTAAGTTTAAACCTCGTTTCATCGGTCCTTATAAAATTTCAGAAATCCTCAATCCTGTGCCATTCCGTTTGGACCTCCCAGCATCTTTTGCCATTTATAATGTGTTCCATAGGTCATTGTTGCGGAGGTATGTGGTGCCTGTGGTTCCTTCTGTTGATCCTCCTGCTCCGGTGTTGGTCGAGGGAGAATTGGAGTATGTGGTGGAGAAGATCTTGGATTCTCGTATTTCGAGACGGAAGCTTCAGTACTTGGTTAAATGGAAGGGCTATGGTCAGGAGGATAATTCCTGGGTTGTTGCCTCTGATGTCCATGCTGCCGATTTGGTTCGTGCCTTTCATTTGGCTCGTCCTGATCGGCCTGGGGGCTCTGGTGAGGGTTCGGTGACCCCTCCTCAAGGGGGGGGGGGTACTGTTGTGAATTCCGTTCTCGGGCTCCCTCCTGTGGTCATGAGTGGTACTTTGTGAGTTCTGTTCTTGGGCTCCCTCTGGTGGCTTTGAGTGTTACGGCTAGTCTGTAGCTGGACTCCAGCTGCCTCGTTTCCTGCTAGGCTTGCTGCCTATTTAACTCCACATGGACCTTTACTTGTTGCCTGCTGTCGTTGTATTCAGTACTGGTTCAGATCTCTCTGGGACTTCCCTTGTGACCTGTCTCCTCGTGAGAAGCTAAGTTCATGCTAGTCTATTTTTGCTCATTGCTATTTGAAAATGTTTCTCAGTATATGATGAGTTCAGTCCAGCTTGCTTATATGCTATTTGATTGCTAGCTGGAAGCTCTGGGGTGCGGAGTTGTGCTCCTCACATCGTGAGTCGGTGTGGGGGTCTTTTTGTATTCTCTGCGTGGATAATTTTTGTAGTGTTTTATACTGACCGCACAGATTCCTTGCTATCCTCTGACTATTTAGTTATTAGCGGGCCTCATTTGCTAAAACCTATTTTCATTTCTATGTTTGTGTTTTCCTCTTAAATCACCGTCATTATTTGTGGGGGCTGCTCTCACTTTGGGGAAAATTTCTCTGAGGCAAGTGAGGCTTTGTTTCTCTCTAGGGGTAGCTAGTTTCTCAGGCTGTGCAGAGACGTCTAGGCCGAGTTAGGAACGCTCCACGGCTGCCTATAGTGTGTGTTGATAGGATCAGGATTGCGGTCAGTAAAGTTCCCACATCCCCAGAGCTTGTTCTATTTTTTGGTTTACCTATCAGGTCAGTTCATGTGTTCTAACCACCAGAACCATAACACTCACCCCAAACCATCTCGATTGAGTTCAGGTCTGGTGACTGTGGAGGCCAGGTCATCTGGCGTAGCACCCCATCACTCTCCTTCTTGGTCAAATAGCCCTTACACAGCCTGGAGATGTGTTTGGGGTCATTGTCCTGTTGAAAAATAAATGATGGTCCAACTAAACGCAAACCGGATGGAATAGCATGCCGCTGCTAGATGCTGTGGTAGCCATGCTGGTTCAGTATGCCTTCAATTTTGAAGAAACCCCCAACAGTATCATCAGCAAAGCACCCCCACACCATCACACCTCCTCCTCCATGCTTCACGGTGGAACCAGGCATGTAGAGTCCATCCGTTCACCTTTTCTGAGTCGCGCAAAGACACGGTGGTTGGAACCAAAGATCTCAAATTTGGACTCATCAGACCAAAGCACAGATTTCCACTGGTCTAATGTCCATTCCTTGTGTTCTTTAGCCAAAACAAGTCTCTTCTGCTTGTTGCCTGTCCTTAGCAGTGGTTTCCTAGCAGCTATTTTACCATGAAGGCCTGCTGCACAAAGTCTCCTCTTAACAGTTGTTGTAGAGATGTGTCTGCTGCTAGAACTCTGTGTGGCATTGACCTGGTCTCTAATCTAAGCTGCTGTTAACCTGCGATTTCTGAGGGGTACAAACATGGCCTTCAGTAGGCTGCCATGATAACGTCGTGTTGCGGGAGGGCTCGAAGGGTGTCGGATGGGACACCTTAGCCGATTTTCAACTTCTTAAATGCAGCCGTTGCGATAGACAGTGGCAGCTAAGAGGCTAAACTGTTGCAATCGACGCTAGCTATTAGACTCAGATGCCAGCTGTACAACAAAGGCATCACCCTCGCTTTATAGAGTGGGCTCAGGTCCCCAGATTGCAACGTACAAGCCCATCAAACCTGGACAGAGTGACCCCCTGGTGTTGTCCCAATAGAGAATGGCAAATTCCTTTAATTACAATGGAACCTGTTGAGGGTTCCATTGAGATGTCCGTTATTCCAACCGCATAAGTAGTGATGTATTCTACGCCATTCTTTCTGATAAGAAAAAAGTGTCGCAGGCGGCTCTGATGGCAATGTAAACCGAGCATTATACGCGTCCGTGCCATACATTATAAGAAGGTTTGAAGGTTAGCACTCAGCCACCACTCACTGAGAGCGGGAACAGCATGCCTATAATTTGTGCTCCATACGCATCCACATTATAGATCCAGGGGGCCGAACATTCAGGAAGAAAGAAACTCAAAGTAGATCCCCTACTGCTTGATTCACCTTATAATTATGTTTTTGTATTCACTTTAATATAAGTGGAGAAAAATATATACATAATGTAAGTTTCGGGAAAAGTTGTGAAGCATTCTACATTTATCTGTTCTCGAAAAAGCCGAGATTTAAGCAATATGGCTGCCATTTCAGATTTTTCGGGTGATATATTTCTGAATATTGCGGCATAATTTAGCCACGTCTCACTATATTGTCACAGGCTACACTAAAATAAATGGTGGTGCAGTGTTTAAACGTTAGCAATTTGTTACAGAAAATATATAAATATTGGGTGCAGCAAAAGCAGACGTTGCAAAAGTGCAAAAACAAAAGTGCCATGCCCCAATAATTTGTCCCTGACCGAATAAGAATGAACTTTTCCTCCTTACATAGGGTAAAGCCCTGATCTGCCTGTTAGCCTCCTGAGAGTGCTGCAAGCCATGTCTGTCACGGGGTTACCGCAACGGAGCGGAGCCCGAAGACCGCAGCTTCTGGTTGTTCGCTGAGAAGAAGCACTTCTCCGGTTTATTTGTACGCTTGATAATCCCTTATCCTTCCCTGTTTTGCTTTCTTCCCCCTCCTGCACACCCTGGTGGATTCCTCTATTATATGTGAGTGAAAATTTTGTGTGTGTGTAGTTTTTAGTTTCCCCTTGTCTTTGTTGCCCTGTTTGTCGGGTTGGTGTACTGCGGTGCACAGTAGAGTCCCCTCTACCCTGGGTGGGGGAAGGGGACAGACGAAGGGCTAACTTAGGAGCTAAGGCAAGGACGGAGGCCCCAGCGTCTTCGCCATTTGAAGTATCCCGGAGAACAGGGCGAGCTAGGGCGCCCCTTGGTGTTAGGGCCAGGAAATGAGCCCCTGGTCCCAGGTCAGTCAACAGCTGTGTCGTGACAACATCTATGCCTTTTATGAACAAGAATAACCGGCAGTGTGTGGTAATTACATGCTAGCAGTTTTCTGCAAAAAATACCGCAATACTGGGTGCGGCAAACTAAAACAGGTGCAAAAAATAAGTGTTGTGACACTCAAAATAACTTGTCATAGACTAAAGTAGAATTAACATTGTTTTTTGTGTTGCTTACAGGGCTGTGGAGTCAGTAAGCCAAGCCTCCGACACCTCAATTTCTACAACTCTGACTTCCAAATTTCCTTGACTCCCAACTCCACAACCCTGCCTCATTACTGAGCATGTACGTAAAGTGCAGCACAGATTCATCTCAACTAAAAGCCAAGATCCTGAGATCAGGGACAGAACAAGCATTTATAGGACAGGTCATAACTTTCCCAAATTATCATAAAAAAAATTACATCACGTCCTGCCTTGTACTACTGTACCCAATGTATTATATATTTTAGGAGTTGGAGCAGGTCCATTTTATACCGACTCCGACTCCACAAAAATGGACACCTACTCCGATTCCACAGCCCTGGTTGCTTAAATACTGGTAGTTTAATGTAGAACCCTGTAAAAAATTGCATGAACTGTAAGTAGCTTCCAAGCCCCTGCTTTTTCCCAGTTTGTCTGCCTGCCTTAAAGGGAAACTGTCAATAGGATGAACCCTCCCAAGCCGTCTATAAGGGCATGTAGGTCACAGAAAAATGAAAAAAATTGTACCTTGATATATGTGATCCGATGTGTAATTCCTGAGAAATCCACATTTTTCTTACTATGTAAATGAGCTGTTAAGATCTCCCTGAGAATCTGTCACCAGAGATTATTTTTAATAAATCGTTGTTACCAGTGTGAGACAAGTAACTAACACAGAACAGGAGAACTGAACTTTGTCTCCTTTCAAACACATTTGCTGCAGCTCTCACAACTCTGCTGTATTACAACCCCGTCTGCCTGTGAGATGGAAGCTGAGGATGAGAGGAATCTGCAGCTGTGTCAGGTATAATCACACCCAGCTCTGCTGTATTATAACCACGTCTGCCTGTGAGATGGAAGCTGAGGATGAGAGGAATCTGCAGCTGTGTCAGGTATAATCACACCCAGCTCTGCTGTATTATAACCACGTCTGCCTGTGAGATGGAAGCTGAGGATGAGAGGAACCTGCAGCTGTGTCAGGTATAATCACACACAGCTCTGCTGTATTATAACCACGTCTGCCAGTGAGATGGAAGCTGAGGATGAGAGAAACCTGCAGCTGTGTCAGGTATAATCACACACAGCTCTGCTGTATTACAACCCTGTCCTCCATTGAGATGGAAGCTGAGGATGAGAGGAACCGGCAGCTGTGTCAGGTATAATCACACACAGCTCTGCTGTATTATAACCACGTCTGCCAGTGAGATGGAAGCTGAGGATGAGAGGAATCTGCAGCTGTGTCAGGTATAATCACACACAGCTCTGCTGTATTACAACCCTGTCCTTTGAGATGGAAGCTGAGGATGAGAGGAATCTGCAGCTGTGTCAGGTATAATCACACCCAGCTCTGCTGTATTATAACCACGTCTGCCTGTGAGATGGAAGCTGAGGATGAGAGGAACCTGCAGCTGTGTCAGGTATAATCACACACAGCTCTGCTGTATTATAACCACGTCTGCCAGTGAGATGGAAGCTGAGGATGAGAGAAACCTGCAGCTGTGTCAGGTATAATCACACACAGCTCTGCTGTATTACAAACCTGTCCTCCTTTGAGATGGAAGCTGAGGATGAGAGGAACCGGCAGCTGTGTCAGGTATAATCACACACAGCTCTGCTGTATTATAAACACGTCTGCCAGTGAGATGGAAGCTGAGGATGAGAGGAACCTGCAGCTTTGTCAGGTATAATCACACACAGCTCTGCTGTATTACAACCCTGTCCTCCTTTGAGATGGAAGCTGAGGATGAGAGGAACCGGCAGCTCTGTCAGGTATAATCACACACAGCTTTGCTGTATTATAACCACGTCTGCCAGTGAGATGGAAGCTGAGGATGAGAGAAACCTGCAGCTGTGTCAGGTATAATCACACACAGCTCTGCTGTATTACAACCCTGTCCTCCATTGAGATGGAAGCTGAGGATGAGAGGAATCTGCAGCTGTGTCAGGTATAATCACACCCAGCTCTGCTGTATTATAACCACGTCTGCCTGTGAGATGGAAGCTGAGGATGAGAGGAATCTGCAGCTGTGTCAGGTATAATCACACCCAGCTCTGCTGTATTATAACCACGTCTGCCTGTGAGATGGAAGCTGAGGATGAGAGGAACCTGCAGCTGTGTCAGGTATAATCACACACAGCTCTGCTGTATTATAACCACGTCTGCCAGTGAGATGGAAGCTGAGGATGAGAGAAACCTGCAGCTGTGTCAGGTATAATCACACACAGCTCTGCTGTATTACAACCCTGTCCTCCATTGAGATGGAAGCTGAGGATGAGAGGAACCGGCAGCTGTGTCAGGTATAATCACACACAGCTCTGCTGTATTATAACCACGTCTGCCAGTGAGATGGAAGCTGAGGATGAGAGGAATCTGCAGCTGTGTCAGGTATAATCACACACAGCTCTGCTGTATTACAACCCTGTCCTTTGAGATGGAAGCTGAGGATGAGAGGAATCTGCAGCTGTGTCAGGTATAATCACACCCAGCTCTGCTGTATTATAACCACGTCTGCCTGTGAGATGGAAGCTGAGGATGAGAGGAACCTGCAGCTGTGTCAGGTATAATCACACACAGCTCTGCTGTATTATAACCACGTCTGCCAGTGAGATGGAAGCTGAGGATGAGAGAAACCTGCAGCTGTGTCAGGTATAATCACACACAGCTCTGCTGTATTACAAACCTGTCCTCCTTTGAGATGGAAGCTGAGGATGAGAGGAACCGGCAGCTGTGTCAGGTATAATCACACACAGCTCTGCTGTATTATAAACACGTCTGCCAGTGAGATGGAAGCTGAGGATGAGAGGAACCTGCAGCTTTGTCAGGTATAATCACACACAGCTCTGCTGTATTACAACCCTGTCCTCCTTTGAGATGGAAGCTGAGGATGAGAGGAACCGGCAGCTCTGTCAGGTATAATCACACACAGCTCTGCTGTATTATAACCACGTCTGCCAGTGAGATGGAAGCTGAGGATGAGAGGAATCTGCAGCTGTGTCAGGTATAATCACACACAGCTCTGCTGTATTACAACCCTGTCCTCCTTTGAGATGGAAGCTGAGGATGAGAGGAACCGGCAGCTGTGTCAGGTATAATCACACACAGCTCTGCTGTATTATAACCACGTCTGCCAGTGAGATGGAAGCTGAGGATGAGAGAAACCTGCAGCTGTGTCAGGTATAATCACACACAGCTCTGCTGTATTACAACCCTGTCCTCCTTTGAGATGGAAGCTGAGGATGAGAGGAACCGGCAGCTGTGTCAGGTATAATCACACACAGCTCTGCTGTACTACAACCCTGTCCTCCTGTGATATGGAACCTGAGGATGAGAGGAATCTGCAGCTGTCAGGTATAATCACACACAGCTCTGCTGTACTACAACCTTGTCCTCCTGTGAGATGGAAGCTGAAGATGAGAGGAATCTGCAGCTGTGTCAGGTATAATCACACACAGCTCCGTATTAAGGTCAGGAGAGCAGAGAGCGACCATTACACCTAACACTGGTAACTCGTCCTTATATTTATAATAAGCTTTGGAGGCGGAGTTTCAGGGAGATCTCTCTCTTTAACAGCTCATTTACATATAAGAACAACATGGATTTCTCTGCAATAAGACATCAGATCGCAGACATGAAGGTATAATTTTATTCAGATTCCTGTGACCTGTGTGCCCATATAGACGGCTTAGGAGGGTTGATACTACTGACAGATGCCCTTTAAATTCCACTCGTATCAGATTGTACTCATTTGGAGCACAGACGATGGCAGTGATAGGTTAGCATCGGTCTCCTCCTCTCAGTACAATCTCTGGTAGCGGCTTCTCCACAGAGTTAGTGACTCAGGTGCTGAGCTGGCCCTTTCACTGCCAGCATCAGTACTCCAAATGACCACTGCCAGCATCTCCCATTTAACTTTTATAGAGACCTGACGTCCCCAAATGCTCCGTCATGATTGGCTCTGCTCTAGGGTGGGGTAACTGCAAGGCGTTAGGGGGAAACCCACTGGCCCACACCCGAGGTCGGGCTATCCTTCCTTTTCTGTCTTAGGGTACCGTCACACAGTGGCATTTTTATCGCTACGACGGCACGATTCGTGACGTTCTAGCGATATCGTTACGATCTCGCAGTGTCTGACACGCTACTGCGATCAGACACCCTGCTGAGAATCGTACGTCGTAGCAGATCGTTTTAAACTTTCTTTCGTCGCTGGATCTCCCGCTGTCATCGCTGGATCGTTGTGTGTGACAGCGATCCAGCGATGCGTTCGCTGGTAACCAGGGTAAACATCGGGTTACTAAGCGCAGGGCCGCGCTTAGTAACCCGATGTTTACCCTGGTTACCAGCGTAAAAGTAAAAAAAAAAAAACCGTACATACTCACCATCTGATGTCCGTCAGGTCCCTTGCCGTCTGCTTCCCGCTCTGACTGTCTGCCGGCCGGAAAGTGAGAGCAGATCACAGCGGTGACGTCACTGCTGCGCTCTGCTCTCACTGTATGGCTGCACTCAGTCAGAGCAGGAAGCAGACGGCAAGGGACCTGACGGACATCAGATGGTCAGTATGTACGGTTTTTTTTTTTTTACTTTTACGCTGGTAACCACGGTAAACATCGGGTTACTAAGCGCGGCCCTGCGCTTAGTAACCCGATGTTTACCCTGGTTACCAGCGAACCTCGGCATCGTTGGTCGCTGGAGAGCGGTCTGTGTGACAGCTCCCCAGCGACCACACAACGACTTACCAACGATCACGGCCAGGTCGTATCGCAGGTCGTGATCGTTGGTAAATCGTATAGTGAGACGGTACCCTTACCCTAATTGTAACATAGCAGTTTCAATTTTAGGCAACTGTCCAAAACAAATTTGGATTTGCAAATTTGGATAAATTTTGAAAAATTTGGACCGAACATGATTCCAGGGGATCCATCTGTATGAAATCTCTGACACAGACACACACTGTACGTTCCAGCACTGCACTTGCACCAGCCGCATCCCCCCACCTCCCTGAAACCTTTGCCCTCTGCATTGGAAAGGGAAGCAGCCACAGCCCCTGTGCTGATTTACAGCCCCCTCCCCAGCAGATTCTGCACACACAGCACATTATTATCACACCACGTCTCTCTGTATAAATATTCATTGAGATTTGCTTCATCCCTGCACACTCTGTTGTGAGACCAGGGAGGATGGTAATCTATATGTGGGTATGGGAGAAAGACCCCATCCCATGCACGGGTAAACTGCTGGCATCCATGCAAAGGATTGGTATAATGTACAATATCCGAACGGCTGCAATAATCCACTGAAAAGCGACATCAGCTAAAAAATCCAACATGTCAGATCGGATCTTCTTTACATTATCCCAATGGAACATGAAGAAACACAAGAACATTTACTGCACATTAAAAATGGGAAAACCTTTTTACGATATCTTACTTCTAGGCTACGGTACGATCAATGGAAGTTTCATGCAGATAGACGATAGATAGATGATATACAGATAATAGATAGATAGATAGATAGATAGATAGA